>NC_141391.1:7241993-8590232 GCF_034619465.1 Leptosomus discolor
GTGGAGGCTTTGTTTTATCGTTGTCTGTGTAGCTAAAACCTAGAAGCATGTTTTAATTTTGCAGCTTAGCGACCTTCAGTTTTTAACCGCTTGCAGTTCAGGTTCTGTGCTTGTATGGTCTGATAAACATGTTTTGCTACTGTCCAGGTAGGCCAGAAACAAGGTGCCAAAGGCTGTTTGTGCAAGGCTGCATAGCTTTATATAGGATAAGAATTCCTATACTCTAGTCCCCCATGCATCCTCCAAGTGATGCTGCTTGCATGCTTTCTTGCTGATTACTTGTCTGAAAATCGGGGGTCCTGCTGCTGTTATCCGGGTTGTTTTTTGTGCTGATTTGTTTCTAACTTGAAATAAAATGCATACAATCAAATTAGAAGCAATGTCGTAAGAAATAAACAAGGGGTTATTACTGCAAAATGCTACAGAAAAATGCCAGCTGGCAGCACTGGTCTCGCAGTAGCTGTTAACCGGCATTTGTCACTCATGTCAACATTTGCTTGCTCTGTTAATTAGTGTCAGAACTTCAATATAAGTTGCTGGATATATTACCTTCTCTGCAAGTAGGACAATATTAGCAGACAGGATCACTGGCATTGAATTGAGCTCCAAGCCGAGCTGTGGGCCAGCTGTGGGAATCCAGTTGCATAATTTAAATGAAACTACAATCCTTAGTCAACATATTGAGGAGGTACTTCTGGCATTCTGGCTTTTTCAAGTTCAAATGACTGTGTCTATCTGGGAAAGAAAGCACTGACAAATACCAGATAATAATAGTTGGAACTGTTTTACCTGGAGAAATAATTGTAAAGGATATTTTGCTTTCAAACTGCTGTAAGCATGCCTCTGAATTAAAGTGAGTTTTCTGTATTTGCACTTGCTTTGATGATAATGAACTTCATATTTATTTATTAGGTCGAAATATTTTTTGTCCATTTGATAAAGAAAGTATTTTGCATTAAAAGCTCACATTCTAAGAGTGTGCTCTTATGTATGTGGTCAAATCTGTGCTGCTGATTGCTGTACTGAATTGCTAAGCTTTCACATTTTATTACTTTCTAATTAACTTTTGCGATTCACTTTCTGTGCCACTTCTGAGGAGGAAGGTGAAAAATCTATGTTCTTCGCATATGTGGATAACAAGCCAAAAAACACAAGTTAAAACTTTTAATGCTGTTCTGTCTTCCTAAAATACATCCATTGTCCTTTCCTTACGCTTCCCCTTTGGGAGTATTTTTGGCAGGTTAGTAAATTATATCTACATTATATACCCTGTGTTCTATGCAGTAAATTGTCAATAAAGAAATGTTTTGGGACCAACCATTCTTTATTGCTCATTTTGTCCCCCAGCCTGTGGTACTGAGCTGAAGGTGCTCTGTTAAAGTTGGTCTGTTGTTGAGAAATGTTTTCTCAGCCTAAATAAGAATAGGTACAGGGGAAATATCAATGTGACTATTTTTACTGTGATTTCCACTAGATACCTTATCAGTAAGTACCACAGCAGCTGTTAGGAGTCTCATGGGTTTAACTTTTGAAATGCCTTTGTTTCCATTCATAAACACAGAAAAAAGTGAAAGGTTTGTACTAGCCCAAGTCTAACAATTGTTTGGATAAGCTAGTTCTAATTTGTTGGAACTTCTTCAACGGTTAAGTGTCCCTGGAACAACTGTTTGATATACAATATCTGTTGTTTACTTGCTTTGTTCTGAGGATGTTACCTTAGGATTTCATCAAACATCCACTTTCAATCTATACAATGATCATCTGTTTTCCAAGTTATACATTGGGGTACAATAACGTTAAAAAACTGCATAAACTTTACAAATCCCTCCAGGAACAGCCCAAGAATAGCAGCACCCCTTGCACCTTCAGGAATTAGTATTTCCTTTTTCTGGCATTGAAAATTACTTAATAGATGCTCCCCATGCCTGGTGATTCTAAAATGTGTTACATAGTGTTTCTGCAGAACCCTGTTGCTTTTAACTTGGTTGGCACTACCATAAGCCACAGCATAATGGGTGGCCAAAATAAATGAAATACATTATAAAACATCTGTTTCAAGTTTTGTATTTTCCCCCTTTTAAATGGGTGGAAAAATCTTAGTGGTTCTCAAATATTTTAGTCTTTAAGTCATAAGATAGAATTAAACTATAAGTACAGGCTGTAACAGGAAATAGATTTGCTTGCCCTGGAAAGTGAAAAAGAAAAGCAATTGGGTCTGTTTCTGATGGCAGCTACAGTTTATGGCTTTAGAGAAAACAGATTTTTCAAGTTCAAGGTAGGACTCTCACTTCTTGATTACCAGCCTATCTGAAACAGCCCATGTGAACTTAGTGGGCATAGGCAGACTTATAAAAAAAGGTCTACCCCGTGCATTCTTAATCAAAGCCTGTTTTTACAGCTGACTAAAGAGTAGTACTGTCCATGAACACGTACCTGCCTGTGTGAATAACTATTCCTTCCTGCCCGTGCAGAAACAAAGTCAGTGGTTAAAAAAGGCAGAAGGATGTCTGAGAAGTTATGAGCTAAATATCTTTCTCTGTCAGAGCTTCTTTGGACCTGTATTTTTAAAGTGAAATTCAGCTTGAATTAAAAAAAATTAAAACCCCCTATTGCTTCCTATTGCCTGTTTACTCGACACAACGTTATTAAAATTCTGCAGTTTTGAATGATCTCTTTCTTGCTCTCTCACGTATGCACAATTTTGTACCTCAGTGAAAGATACCATAAATGAGCACAGAAGTCAGGGAATTAAAAGCTAAAAGCAGTCCCTGCAAGATCAGAAGTGCTCTTGTGGAAACGTGCAGTGTGCCTGAAAAAGTGAACTTTTACTATATGGGGTAGTTAAATATATTGCTGTATTTTCAGCATGAGTAAGTCTCAGGAGCACAGGCTAACCATGGCAAGGGGCTGCCCAGTGTCAAATGTTTGTAGTTTTAATTGTGTCCACTGTGTATTGAAAGTACTTTCTGTATTTATACATGAGAGATTTTTAGATGTTGCCGTTAAAAACTCTGTTCTTGGTTTAAGCAAGTGTTTTCAGTTCCCTCAGTATTAGCGATATATCTTGTAAAACTATGGGAAACATTGCAAATATTTAAGTTCCGTAGTCTGAGATAAGCTTGAAAAACTTTTATGGACTGGGGTCTTGCTTTTCTTAAAAGTTTATAGGAGTTTTGCCTTCCTCTTCCCTTGATGAACTCTATGTGTAGTTCTGACCGATTTTCTGTGAATCTGGGATGCTATTTCTGGCTGACAGTTTGAGGGTCTTACTGGTGGCACAGCTGGTGCTTCTGGGAGTTTGGGTGTAGCAGACCTGAAGTCTTTCATTTGTACTTTAGCATGGGACTTGGTGTGAGCGCTGGGCTCTCTCACCTTGAAAAATCTCATTCTCAGCAGCAGTGAGCACTAGCTTTGAGGTCGTCAGAGCTTCATGTAAAGATCAGGATTTTTTTGTTATGAATTCAGATCCATACCCTTTGAAGAGCCAAAGGCTTCCCAGGAGGTTCAGAGTTACTTCAGCAGGAGTTTAAGGCTGTCGTCATGTTAATGGGTACACTTGGCACCACAAAGAACTGAACTCCTATTTGAACACTGCGTTAACTAAGAGACTTTTTCTATTCTGACTGCTAACATTGGGTCACCATGGTTTGTACATACTATCCCTTGTATTTCCTGTGCTTCAGCTAAAAGATTCTGCTAGCCTGTGTCAAACCGTAACCATGAAGTGATTTGTGGCTGAAATTTTGACCTATGCATTGTCACTTTTTGAGGATCTCAGATGATGCAGAGGACCTGTTGGGGTAGAAATGGAGTATGGCCAGGGCCCATGGAGGGTGCTAGGAGCTAGCATCCTTTAATTACTTTAGCTTTCTCTGTTTGACACATCCACTTGTCCCACCCACATTTCAAAAAGATAAGTAATTATTTTAACAGTTCCAAAGTTGCAGATTAAGCATTAAAGGCAGGAGAATCATAGTAACAAATAGCAAAATGTTTCCTTGTCAAAGGCTGCGAAATGTTATAAATGCCAACTGAGCTGCTGATTTCTGTCTACATTTTTAAACACGATTGTAATGCTCTTGCCCTCTCCCAGTATATATTAATGACATGGAAACATAATTAAGTTGTGTATACTGCATCTTTCACTACCCTTACCAAGACCTGTTCTGGTCTTCCAAAGGAAAAAAGTTTATGGATCTTTTAGACTTGGTCCTGTATTGCCAAAATATGTTTTGCTGTATGCTTATGGTGTTCTTTGCAGATGGGGGATGAAGTCAAAAGATTTGGACTCTCAGCTCTCACAGACTTTCAGACATGGTCCTTGGTTTCCTATGCATGTTTTTTTCCTCCTTTAAATGTTCTATCATGCACCACCGTCTAGCACCTCTCTATTAAGTGAGGAACAGTTCAGAAGTCACATGAACGGCTTTGATATAACATTTTAAAAGGAGTAAGCAAGAAAGATTGATTTCTCACTTTTTCTAATGTAATTAAAGATAGACCCAGGGGTAGTTTTATTTGAGTTTACTTCTTTTTGTAGTTCTGATTATGTCTGACAGTCTGACTGACTTTACTCGTAACAGCGTATCGTAACTGAAATACAAGTGGCAGGTCAAAGTACAGTTCCTCTACTACTGTAGGACACCAAGGCAAAATTTAGGTTAGTACTTGAAAGCAAACAAAGTTGATGTGGAATTTCCACCCTGAGAGGCTTGGGGACAAGGAAAAGGATAATATTATGTAGGTTGTGAATATCTAGTTGTATTTCTGTAATATATCTTGTCATCTGTTTATCAAATGTTTGCCTAGGCTATAAACTAAGCAAGACCTTGAACTTTTTAAGGGATTTGTTTAACTGCAGAATCTAGCCTTGAGAACTAGAAACAGCTGAGCTGTTTGCGTTACTGTCATCCTTACATTAAATAAAGATGGAATTTCAGGGAAGAGATAACTCATTGCAAAAAGGCGTTAGTGATCGCTTGGACCAGCTTCTACAAAGAAATCTCTCTCAAAATTATGACAGTACTAATACAGCATTTCCTTCTTGGTGGCTTGCTGTACCTATTTCTAAAATCTCTTACTACTGCCCACTCTCATGTTTCAAAGGAAGTTAAAGTTCTCTTTTGTGGCCCAGTTCTTGCAACCACACCAGTGATGTTAAAAGGAGATCTGGTAAACAGTAGATCTGAATACGGTCTCACACAGTTCAAATAGCAGTTCTTTCTGAATAACTGTCTGAATAAGAAGTACATTATTGAATCCTGAAGACTGATTTTTCCACTTCTGAAATCAAACTTGGCCAGATTTGAAAGCATTTGAAATACCTGAGTACATACTTTAACACTCCACCCAGCTGCAAGTGTTGATTTACAATACATGACCGTAACAAGTTATGAATGAAAGTGGTAATTAGAATAGATTAATAACACAGCAGCAGCTCTGGTTTTCTAGATATAATAAGATTGGGACTATATTTAACCCATAGACCAGAATAATATTCCCTTAAAGGCCATTATAAATGTGTGAATAGGTACAGAGATGCTAAAATGACAAGCACAATATAAGAAATTAAATCCACTATGAAGAATTCTTTATGAACATTAAGCAAATATGAACATTATGCTGTGGGGATAAGGGGTACTTATCTAAAGTTAGAAGAGTTAGTGACAAAAATAGTGGTTGGAAGATACGGAAGCTAGACCCTATTTTCTTCATTCAGAAATTTCTGGATAGATACTGGTACCAAAAAAAAAATATATTTCAATTCTCTTTCGTGTCTCTCATTTTAGTATGGGCTCATTAGAGCTTATCTGATGAGCTATTCTTATCAGAGATATATAATTGACCTTTTTGTTAGAGGAGAATTGAAAAGATATAGGACTATAAAAGTATTTAAATTTGTTGGGTTTTTAATATCTGCAAGTAACTAGAATATAATATCATGCCTATATGTGATAATTTTATGTTTACATAAATATGATGAAAAGTTAAATCCTTTACTGTTAAATTACAGCTGATAGGCTTGCCCTTTGCACTTAGGATGCCAGTGTTTGTGTGAATTTTATGGGACTGCAGAGAAATTAAATCAACCATCCTGAGAGCAATGCTGCCTACAAAATACTGAGGAACGTGCAGAGGACCCAGGCAAAAGTAAGGGTATTTTATCTTGGGAAACTCTGTGGTTCCTGTCACCCGGATGGGGAGAAGTGTCAAAGGCCATTAAGCAGTGATGGATGGAGTTGCTAATAACTTGCCACAATTAAAGGCTGCCCAACCGTCGCTCATGGTTAGCTTCTATCTACATTCACTTCTAACTTCATCTATTTCTGCTGTCCCGTTTGTTTATGCTAAGTTGGATAAGGATATTCTATGTCTGGGGTTGAGTGGAGTGCTGCATTTTCCAGGACTAGCCTTCACAGGTGTGTCCTCTCTTAATGCTACTGCTACTGTTTGTATATACATTTTGGACACGCTGAGATGTTTTGTTCCTATCCAGGCTCCCATGTTTTTGGCATGGGATGAATGTATGAAATGCTTGTATCTGCTTTTAGAGGGGGAAGCCCCCACCCCTTTCCTTCCACATTATCCTTACAGGCAGTGGGAGACAAGGAAAGTGTCTTTTGGAAGCAACTATGCAAAAGAAGATTCCAAAATAAGAATTGACATCTTTTCAGTTGTGGACACACACCAAAGAAATGAACTCTGGAACACATTCAGGCAGTCTGCATTCCACCTGTGTCCCCTTGCCAAAATAATGAGTGATAGCTACAGATTAATGAATAATACGGAAGTTACAGAATGAAAAAACTTTTATTAAAAGCATAGCCATCACTCTTTTCTCAGAGGAGGAGGAGGTGGTTGATTTTTCCCTTTGTATCTCTAGACAGATCTGAGTGTTTGAAGTAGTACAAATTCTCCTGATAACTGAGTAACTTCCAGACTTCTTCTGGAAAGACAAGCAGAAAAAAAATCTGAATCCTATAAAAACAAATCAGAGAAACCTGGGCACAAGCATTTTTTTGTTTTAGTCTCACTTTCACCAAAGTTGTATTCTCAAATTCCAAATAGGAATCTCTGCAGAGAAGTAATTGGAAAGGCTTGCCTACCTTTGATAGCACAGAGGAACATTAAAACCTTAGAAAAGGAAGCGTGACCGGAGAAGTAAAACTCAGAAAAGCATTGTCATCTAAGTTGCAGGACAGATGAAGAAAAATATCATAGATACTTCACACATATTTGCAGATATTTTGGACAGGATTTTCAGTCTGCTCCAGATTTGTTTTCAAAACTTCAGTTTTCATTTGCAAACAAAAATAAGTGGCCAAGTTTTCGAGTTAGACAGAACAATCATGATTAATCTAGTCTGTCAGTGCAGACTGTAAAACTGCCATGAATCGTTGGAGGAAGGATACATCTCTTGACACCTGCTGTACGTTTTAGAAAAATATTCTGTTTCTGTTGAATAATTTCTGATGAGGAGAACCTCTCACAACCTTTACAAATGTATTGTTCCAGGGTTTAATTACTCTCTTGGAGGTGTGTGCCATATTTCTAGTCTGAATTAATCTAGTCTTACCTCCCAGCTTTTGGGTCACTTGCAGTTTTTTGCTACATCTTAATCCGCTGGACTGAGGAGTCCACTGCAAAGGGTTATTGCCCCCGTGAGCAGCTCTAGGCTGCAGCGAAGGCATCACCTAATCATCTCTTTGATTAAGTAAATAAACTGAGCTCCTGGCATCTTTTACTGCAAAGCATGGTTGCCAGAGCTCTCATTCCTCTCATGACTTGCCTTTGAGCTCTCTCCAGGTTCACAGCAGGCCTCCTGATCTGTGCATGCCACAGCTGCACGCAGCCTCAGAGGAGCTTCAGCCCCGTGTAGACGTAATAAATGTCCTGGCTCTCACTAAAGATACTGTGTGTATGTCCAGGGTTACGCTGGCTCCTTAGGCCACATTGCTGCACTGGTAGTTCACGTTCTGCCCTGTGTCTAGCAGAATCGCCATCTGCTTAACAGCAGACCTCTTTGGAAAGTGCCCATAAGGAAAAGTTGCTTTCTTTTTTCCCAGAGTTAGGCCTTTATTGCTGTCTATGTTAAAACATACATTGATCTTTACCAGTGACCCATCTTCCGCACCATTTGCCACACTACCTTTTTTTCTGTCATTGCTAAATTTGGTCAGTAGTAAGTGACTGAGTTTTCTCACAGATTAATCAACATTTGAAAACCATAAGGCCAGGATCAGCCCCTGAGGATCCCACTGAATACAGCTGATCGACTGTCCCATTTGTAATTACATTCTGAATCCTGTCAGTTAGACACTTTTTAATCCATTTAATGTGTGCCATTTTGATTTTGTTTTTAATAAAATGTCATGCGGCGCTGTGTCAAATGCTTTACAGAAGTCTAAATGTATTATATCAATATTGTTACCATTTTCAGCCAAATTCATAATCCCATCTGAAAGAAGATAGCATGTTAGTTAGCTTGACAGGATCTGCTTTCTATTAACCTGGCATTATGTGTATTTTTTTCCTTCAGAAATTAATATATATTTTATCAGCAACTCCATGCTAAGTGCTTTTGAAAAATTAGTGATAACTAGTACAATAGATATTGCTAGGAATGAATCTCTTTAAAAGCAGTCCTTAAGTCCCTATTTAGAAATCTATCTCTAGCTTAGCACTAAAGCAAAGGTCAGGAGTTCTTGAAGGGTTGATCTTGCAAAATAGGGATCTCCCTGTTAAAACGGAAAAGTGAATGAAATGTGAGGGAAATAAAGCTTGTGTGCAAGAGAGAGTTTCTTTTATTGGACCATCTCCAGTGGTTGAAAAACAGCAGATGTTCTTTTGGGTACCCAGTGCCCTTTGGTCCCGCTTATATCCTTAGATTATCATGGCTGTGATAATGGCTAGCAACTCAGCAACCAGACGTGAAATGTTATTTTATGAGAAACTAAATCATACTACATAGTTCTTTTAGAAAAGGGAAATGTTAAGACTTCGAAAGTTGATTTCATTTCTACTAGATGACCCATGAAGTCAAGAACCTGAATTCTTGCTGAGAGGGTGTTGGAGCTCTGATTGGTAGTTTCATACACTCTTCTTCCTGTGTGCTTTTGAGATTTTATTAATTTCTTACAAAACCTGCTTTGGTAGTGAATCATGTGATACATTCACACACCTCTTGCGGTGCTTGAGTTCTTAAAAATCGGGTCATGAAGGCCGCATGATGGTTTCTAGCCATGTGTGTAACCAGAAAGCGAATATAAGGCATTTTGCCTCTAACGCAAGAAAACAATCTAAAGAACTCAAGTGGCATTCAGATCACTTAACTTCAGACATAACTGATGTAAACATCTATATCTAGTGATTTCAGGCTCCCTTTAGTGTCAGTAGAGAGGAATTGTCTCTTCTAAGGCATGATTCATATGACCTAGTTTAAATATCTACACGGGGATGAGATTAATTGTGTCCCGAAAGTGCCAGTTTCTCTCCATTTGCCAGAGGAAGCTTAGGTGACTAGCTGAGATGTAGGTCTCCCTCTTATAGACATTCCCATCTGGTGAAATTAATTCCATCCTTCAAAGTAGCAAAGATTGGATTTTTAATGCTGGTCGGGCAGATTTTTCCTCTCCTGTCCTTTTGCATGTAACAGAAGGAAGACATCAAAATGTGGGGAGGAGGAGCAAGCTGTTGTGAAGGGTCAGCCAAGATGCCCTGGAGATGAGGCAAAAGCAAGAGCTTGTGGGACTATGAGATCATTTGGTTTGTTTTCCTTTGTTTTTGTCTTGGTTCTTGCTTTTAAATTACTTAATTAATATACAAAAAATAAGCAGTGAGTAATTGAACTGAGCTGTTTGAAGCATGTTTCCCTCTTGCCCAGCTGGTACATCAGGCCATTACTTCAATGATGTTCAATTGTCATATTTTATTTTAGTTGCTTTAAAATTATGAGAGAACAAACTAAGGACCACACACTTAGGTCTGGTTCTCTTCTGAGAGCTGTGCAGCTTTCACAGTGTAGGCAAGTGCTGCAAAGTCATAGAGACAATATAGAGCACGTATATCGAGTATTTTAGGTGTGTTTGAGGTGGGGTGTCTCTGAAGTGGGGTGTCTCATCTGAGCTTGGTCCTTATCAGCCAGTAAATCTAGGTAACTGAGAAACCAGTTCAGACATTCACAGTTGTCCAGCTGAACATCTAACTGTAGCATCAACCTCAAAAGGGAGCCAAAGCTGTGGGGTCATCTTAGGGGTAAAATGCCAGAAGAAAGACTGAACATGGGCCTAGAAGTGTAGATGTGACTCTGGAAGACCTGAACTGCTGCCACAGACTCACCAGAAAATGTCAAAGGAAGTAATAGAGTCACTAATGCATCTTAGGGGGATATTTTGTGAGGATTAATTAACATATATTTGTACAGTACATCCACTGTAAATTTTCCATGTCTGTGTAATATGTAGTAAAATTAGCAAGCTGTTTGATTCTCAGAGATGGTTTATGATAATTACCAACTTTTCAAAAGTTGTTAGGAGCTGGTTACCACGGGATTTGTGAAGGTCTAATTACCATTAGCCAGCTGACCAAAGCAGGTGACTTGATCCTGAGTCCTTGCCCCAGCTAATTTAAATGTTTACATGATCTTTTAAACAGATTACATTTCACAAAAGTTTTGACAGTTAAGTAAATACTTATTTAACTCTTTTTCATACAGAAAATGCAATAATTCTCAACCTAAAGACAAGCTCAAATTTAATCGTAACCTGTAGATTGTTGCTATGTAATTGTTCGTAACAGCATTAAGCTAAGGGAGAATGTTTGTTGTCTTCTGTTTTTAAGGGAATTCATACATTTAATAGAGAAAAATGTTTTAAAGATTTCTTGACAGGCTAATAAATCATGAATGGATGGATTGTGCCCCATCAGGATACAGTTTTACACAGGACGGTGAAACAAAGATGCAAAAGGATATTTTTTTTGTGGTCCATAGTTGGTGGCATACATCAGCTCTAATGGAAAAGGAAAAAAAGAAATGAGAGAAAAGAGAAAAGGAAAAATTTCCCCAATGGTCAACCAAGAAGAGAAGTGGTAGGGGTGTCCCTAGACCAGTGTTCCCTTCTGGGTGTCTTCTCCAGTGCATCAGGTGTTCCCCAAATACTTTTTCCAAAGTAATCGTATAATTTCCTTGGGACTTTCTCAGTCTTCCCCATTGCTTTTTCTTGCCTGTTATGCCAACAGAGCTGACTGGAGCACTCACTGATCACAGACATTGCAGAGCTAATAAACTTTGTGCATATACCTTATGGGGAAATATTTAATGACTGTCTAAAAGACTACTTTTTACTGGTATTACCTACTAAGCTCTGTTTCATCCCTAGCACAGGGTTATAAACCAAAATTTAGGGTCTAAGGAAGGGCAAAGGGTTAGAGGCAGGAAGAACAATTCAAATGCTGGAAAACAAGGGCTGGAGGTAATGCCACAGCAACTGGGGGTACGTAGGTGGGATGTGTCAATGGGAGAAGATGACTACAACACTGCACATGAAGGGCTGCAAAGCAAAATCCCTGAGCATTATATGGATTAAGGCAATGTGCAACCAATAAAAGATTTTCTTTTGGGTGGAGAAAAAGAGAGGAAGTATTAATTTTTCCAAATGAATGACTACACAGACTTCTTAACCCTGAACGGACAATCACCTTGGCACTGATCTTGCAATTGACTGAGCACAATACCCCCTCAACCCACCCCACTCCCCCAAAATCCCCAGCAGAGGTACCTCTTGTCTCTCCTTGCTGTAAACAGCAATGAGTCAACTCTGGGTTTCCGTGGTTTATTCTAGTATTACTCATTTCAGTTTTATTATGCCTAAATTGCATCTGTCATAGCTCTATCTCTTCTTCATATGTGTACAATCTCTCCACTGCTGACATTTGATGCTGATTCCTGGCTTTGCATCAAACATATCTATGGCACGCTACCTTTCAACACAATTCCTGTGTCTCTGATCCCTCCAGTTATATTTTTTCATTGAAACACTGTCTGTTTCTCTTGCAGTGCACATCTTTCAGTGGGTACCTTGGGACACAACTCAAAAAAACTGCTAGCCTTACTGTTTCAAATTTCCAGACCTTCTTCCAAGGATTTTTCCCTTTCTTTTCCTTTCTGTGGCTCTCAGAAGCTGACTGCTCTACACTCAGAAAGTTTGCCTTTACATAGTGAGTTTAAGGCAATGCAATATCAAAACAATGCTATATCAATGCTACATCAACATGTTTTACATTGAAGAATATGATAGCGGAAAGGCCAAGATAATAATACAGCCTGATTTTGGACGTACACACATTGCAAGGTGACTTCCCATCACTGTAGTGATGTCCTCACTGTATATTGTCCCCATCCTTCCCTTCCAATCAGACTCCAGGAGCACTGTTGCTCCTTCCTCATCATTTCAGGGAGTTGCGCCACTGTCTTCTCTTTCCCTTTGCCTTGCACAACAGTCCCTGTCTAAGCCTCTTTTAATAAAATACCTCACCAGCTGGAAACCTTAGTCCTGTGTTTTTAATTGAATTTTTCCTGTGTTCAGAAATTTTTCTCCTCAAATAACTAAGCTTCTTTGCTGATTGGTTCTTGTTCATCAAGGAAGAATTTATTTTGCACTGTTTAATTCCTTTTTCCAGGGAAAAAAAGTTACTTTGCTCTCATCACTTTCTTTATCAGGTAATGCCAATTCCTAGTTAAATTAAAAATAAACAGAAGTTGGGGTTTTTTTTTCCCCTTTCTGTAATTACTTGTTGGATCTGAAGTGTTATCAACCTAAAGCAAGAGCAAAACTACAGTACCTATCTGAAAATTCATCAACTTCTGATTATCTGAAGGTCACTAGTGAGTAGAGACAAAAAGGCTTTCAGGATGAAAGATTTTAAAGATTGAGGCTGTTTCCTTTAGAAAATACAGAAATTAAGAGGCCATAGTGCTAAACATTGTAAAGAAGATAAATTTTCTTTCTGTCTCGAAGTTTTCCTACATGTGCCACCAAAGGGGTGTTCAGTGAGGCTGAAAGGTGACAGTCCTAAGCCTCGTAAAAGCAGATGTTATTGAAAGCCATAGTGCATCATTGGAACCCAGCAACAAAATACCATGGATGCCGAGGGTCTGGGAGGACTTTAAAAAGAGGAAAAATTTGGAAAAGTGACATATGATTTCAAAGTATGGGCCCAAAAGTACAAACTAGATAAGTTATTCTATTGTTGTTCAGATTTCTTGCCCCTTCTTCTGAAGCAGCTGGTACTCTTCTCTGCCAGACACAAGTCAATGAACAAGATGATTCATGACAGTTTTCTGCTTTGTGTTATAATATAATGAGAAAAAAAATTATAAACTCAGTGCTGAAATTTAATACCTCAAGAAAGGCTTTATGAAATTAGGACTTGGACTCAAAGGAACAGAGTCTCTCTGGCCTCCATTTTTCTGAGGAAATTTATAACCTCTGGTTATACAGTGGCTTAAGTTTATCTTTCTGTTCCTCCTGGTTTACTTTTCTGACAGAGAGTTTCTGGGATTTACTTATCTGCCATAAACACATCTGGTTCAAAACACCTTCCCAAACACATAAGAAAAATATGGTATCAGTAGGAACACAAAAGAACATGAGCTAAATGTAAGAGGTGGTGTACATGAGTCAGAGTACAGGCAGCCTGAAGTTGCAATGAATATTGACTGGATGCCTCTAAAGAACCAAATGCAAGTGCGTTCAAATAAAGACAGCCCAAGAAAGGTATGTTTCTAGCTGGAAAAGTGGAATTTGCCTTAGGAAAAACAATCCTTCACGTGACGATCATCAGGACAGTTAAAATCTGAGTGATGTTTAGAAATCCCTTTATGTTTCCTTGATGTTGCTGACAGACAGATTTTGCTCAGGTTGTTGTGCAATATTTGTTTTCTTAGAGGTTTTCAAGCAGGGTTGTGTATGAGATAACATCAGATATGATATGAAGGTAGACCACTACTTTGCACATGATTTTAGTACGCATTTTCATATCTGGTTTTCTATCGTGAGTTATTTTAGAAATATAAATGTAAGGAATATGGGGAAATCTGCATTACTACCTTTCTCTCCACATGGAACTATTTAATTGCTGAGGTTTCAGGGAACTGTGCTTCTCTCACACTACCTATGAGAACAATAGTAAAAAACTTTCCGACTTAGTAGTTGAGCTTCAGTTACTTGAGCAAACTTGGTTTTTCCTGCTTTCCCTGAGGCTTGGTTTGTCCTTCCTTTCTGTCTGGAGCACCCATCTAGAGCAGGCAGTGGAGGAGATGTCTGTCAAAGTACTGTTATGACTGCCTAAAGCTCATTGCAAGAGTATTGTTCAGTGTATCCTAGGTAATTTTGTCCCCCCTTGTTCACCAGCTTTGTTACTCACTTTTTTTTTTTTCCTTTTGATCCTTGTTTGTTACAGCGGTTTATTTTTCTGAGTTACTCTGTCCAGTATTGGTTTAAACACTGGTTTAAATTTCAGACTGCATTTTAGAAAATTATAAAATAAATAAACAAATTATGCAGAAGACATTAAAAGTCAACATTAAAAACTTAGGGATGTGGAGGAGAAAAAAACCCAACACACCCGGTTTCTTTCATCATACAGTTCCATGTAAGGACTTAAGGCAAAACCACCCTCCTCAAAACATTTATTTAAAAGTGGCTAGAAAACATTCATGGTGGAAACAGAAAATTGAAAATATTTAGAGTACAAAAGTGCAAAAACCTGCTCTGCAAAATCAGCAACCGGTTTGGGGATTAAATGGTTTTACATTCCCTTTAAGAAAGTAATACTTGTAAAAATTATCTTCTCCCATTCCCCCAAATATTCTAAAGGTCTTCCAGAATGTTGCATGTCAGTGGGAAGCTTTTAAAACTCTTGTGTGTGGCATTGGTTGTACACAGTCATCCACACATACGTCAGAAGAAGCCAAAATGTTGAATTTGGAACCATAAAACCTTTGCTCATGTTTCAATTCATTTGCTGCTTTCTTATGAAATCACTACGGTTACTTTGGCTTAATTGTCCACATTCAGAAAATGCCTTTCCGAAGAAGCGAACTAGGACTGTACTGGTCCTTGTAGTCTTCAAATGAATTGCCTCTGTTCTTAAATTAATATAGATGGTGGTAGCTGTAATTTACATAATATTTCTATCAACAGAAGAGGATGTTAGAATCAGTCAAATAGTGTTGAGAATTAGACTAAACAGTTATCTTTCACAGAGGAATTACAGAAAAATTTTTGTAGGTCTTGTGTTACCTTTCCCAGACCTTGTTCTGCCAGCAAGGTCTTTATCCTTACATAGCCCAGCAGTAATTATGTCCTTTTTTCTGTAGTGTTCTAATCCCAGGACACCTTCTATCACCTTTTATCAGCAAAAACACCTTTCAAATGGTAGCTAACCAGAAAAAATATGCCATGTAAAAATGAAACCGAAGTGGTGAATACAGACAACAGCTGTGAGCCTTTTCAGTTGGAGAGTTTTATTTGGAGGTAGTATTCATTCACGCAGATGGTTAGGACGGGCTATGAAAATGCATTAATGTGCTTACTGCAAGAAATTACGGTATTAGAAAATGCTTATTATTTGTCTGGAAGAAGAAGAAACAACCTGGATGAAATGCAAAGTCTTAACTGTTATGGTGAATAATGAACTATACAGATCAGCTCTAGAAAATGTTGATAGTAATTGTCTGTGGAGAGAGATAAAGATGTCTCTCTGCTAACTCATTTGGTAGATAAGCTCCAGTAGAAATAAGTTTGGGAACTTCTAGCAGTAAGAGCTTAGTTTTTAGTCAATGGGAAAAATGCCAGTTGTTCCTCTAGTCTGAATCCTAGGTCATTACAATTTTATGAAGAAATGTTCATGAAATTAAAATAAGTTGTTCACAGAGAATTCAAGATGCAGTGTTTCTATAGGTAGAGAAAGAAACGCTCTACAAACATTAACAATAATTTAATGTAGGATTAAAACATCTTTTAGTGACTTCTTGGGTGAAATCCTCATCCTCTCTGCATCCACAGCACATAAAAAAAGCCACAGATGTTACAGAGCCCTCGAGGCTTTTGTTCCGGCTTAAGAAGATTCCCTTGCAAAAAACCTTTGTAGAAGACAACTGTAAACTCTGTGGGAAAACAACCCGCAGCCCTGCAAAGATTTCCAGTAGCACTGGGTGGCCATTGTATGCTACAAAGCCCAAGGCTATTTGTTACACCAGGCTCTTTCTGGCTCTTTGACTAGCCTAGGACCAAGAAGACAGAAATATGAATTAAATCTGCTTTATTGCCCTGCTGCTCTTGGGTTTCAGTTCCTAGCCTACACCTGTTAGGAAACTGCCAGAAGTCCCTGAATATGCAATTTACAGTAATTTTCATTAATTCTGTTTCATACTATTTTGCCTTCTCTACTAGATAGAACGAATTGCTGATTTCAGCCATGAATATTACTGTAACATGCTTTCTATTTTTTGTGATTTGGATTGTAATTATTCCATGACCATCTATAGATATACACTGCTTCATGTAATTAGTTTCACATGTCACCACAGTACAAATACAAAAGAAACGAACACAGCGACATGTCGTATTCAGAACTGACTGTCTCTTCTCAGCAGAGGGGATTTGTTCAAGTTCTTTCTGTTTCAAATGTGTGTGATTTCAAGGTTTATTCATGGTGGTTGTTCATGCAAACATGCCTAAGTGTTATGGAGAGCGTGTGTAATTCCACTTTCCTAATCCAGAAAACAGGAGCAGTGAGGATTTATAAGCAAAGTTGACTCAGTGGGAATGATACCTTCTAACTCAAGCAAGCTGTTGCTTTGATATGTTCTGAGTCACAGCTACTCACTTCAGTGGTGAAAATCCATTTTTCACTGCTTTTTGCTCCTGTTAGACCTGCTGAGCCAACACTGCGAAATGGGAGCGAGGAGACACCTCCGTCCCATTTTGCACATCATCAACAGAATTGTTTCCTGTGGTAAGTTCCCACTGAAAACAACGGGGGACCTGGAGGTATCACAGAGGCACGCATTGAAGCCTGTGGGATTGCTCTGGTGTTGCACTGAAGACCTGAGACAGCCAGCAGAACAGTTACTGATGTGGTTGAGTCTCAGAGGCCTGAGTTCGGCACAGATCAAAAAAATCACAAAAGTGAATTTCTTCTTTGCAAATGGAGCAAACCTGCTCTGGACTCACTGAACAATATGGTGTTACCCCATGACCGTTTTGTGCACTTTTTGTAATACTTTTTTCTACCTTTTGAAGACCACAGTTTCTTCCTTTTTAAAATTAAAAATTTTCAATTATTTGCTCCACTTTTTGGATTCTATTATGTTGTGAAGCTTACTTTTAAAGGTTTACATAGTGATTCATACACGATGTTTTGGCTAGATAAGTAAACCAATGTTGATAACCATCAATAGCACATAACAGAATTAGGAATGATGAATATTAGTAGCAAAATTCATACATGATTTTGCTTAGGTACCTAGTATTTATGCTAGATTGAATCTTCCTTAGAATAAGTAATTACGCTACATTTATAAGGTAAGCAACATTTTAAATAGTCTATTGTTTAAATTGGTAGCTGTAGGCTAGGCTGAAAGGCAACTCAGTTCAACTAATTGCTGCTATGACTCAGACCTTGTAACAGATATGCAATTAGGTTTGGTTTTCTTTCAAACCCCTTTCCAGCTCTGATTTTCTTTATAAAAGAGTGTAAAGAAGGGGAAAGAATGTTTTTTTTTGTCTGAACAGTATCATCCAGAGCATAGGGAGCCTAAGAGAAGGAAAACTTTTACATGTAATACTGCTGATTTAAGTGAGAAGTTTACACATGCATTGAAATGCCTTTATTAAAGAATTTAGGACTACTCAGCAGTAAGACATGGAGCTCTCTGTGTTTCTTAAAGCCGATCTGATCTGTAGCTTACTACCTTAACTCCCTGCTGTTCTTTTTCACTATATTTCTCCCAGATTTGTTTTAAACTTTAACATTTTATTTAAAAATCCCAATTAACGAGATCAATTGAGATTTTGCTTCCACTGCCCGACTTGCGAAAAATCTTACTATTCAGCTTAAAATGGTGCTCAGAGCGTCTCCATCAGCTTCATTCTTTTTCTCTTCCCCCACCCTCTTCCACCCTTCCCCCTCCAGTTTACAATTTAAGGCATACTAACTTATGAATCTGCAAATTCTACTTCACTTCTGAAATTCAGTTTGAACTGTTAATCCCTTCTGCATTACCAATAAAAGAGATTTGATAAGTTGGAATTTAACTTTTCAGTCCTTTGAGGACAAAAGGCAGCTCACTGTCCCAGCCTGGGTGGGTTCAGCAACGCTAGCAATGGTAACTAACATTTTTACCCAGCAGCTCAGTCTGACTGCTAGGAGAAAATATATTTAAGAAAAATATTATTTTTATCACATTATGAGCTCATTTTACCCTTGTTACACTTTTTGTACAAGCACAGAACTGCAAATTGAATTTGGTTCAAACAGAATTGATTCTGTTTGAAAACTTGGTAAAATGTTCCCAGTATATAATTCAGGACAGGTTTAGACTTCCCTGGATTCTTCTTAACATCATCAAGTAAATCAAAAAGCCCAAGTTAAGACAATAGCTGCCATAAGGTCCCCTTGGAAGGAGACACTCAGCTCTAGAGGACAGCTTACACTAAAGTAGATAACAGCAGAGGTTTTTTTAACTTGGACTTCTCAATTAAGTCTCTGAAGGAAGGTTCAATTTATTAGGTTCAGGGTAAACAAAATGTTTTCCCTTCTGAATCAAGATCTGTCATGGGAAGGTTCTCACTCTCTGCCTATCAGTAACAGGAGTTTCTGAACTCCACGGTTAAGACTCTTAAACTAGATTCAGGCACCACACTTCAATGAAATGGTGTATTGGTGCCTGCAGCTGCTGTTTACTTCTTTTTTATTTGTTTGTTTATGTTCTTGTGGCAAGATGGAGCATCAGTCTACACTATGTACCATGTGGGAAAAAGGAAGCTCATAAATAGTGGCTGAATAAGAATCTTATAAAACTATATCTCTGGGGAAGAGGAGTTACAGGACATATAATCTTTTTTTTCTTCTGCCTGTGATGTTTTGCTGATACTATGAATGAAATCTGAACTGTACTTTGCTTATTAGGACAAGCTGATGAAAAAAGTCCAGGTTCATTTTGTGGAAATGATTTTCAGTGTCTTTTGCTAGAAATAGATGGTTATCCCCATGTCTTTTCATTTTGCAAGTGATTTAACATATTACATCCTTCAAAAAGGAGCAGGAGATGGTGCCTTTCTACAAAGTAACTTCTGTATAGGTAACTAATGCTTTTTCAGGCACTTTGTCCTCCTAAATGAGATTGTGAAATGGAATAACTGGCAATTGAGTTTCTGACTAAGGTTTAGTCTTTTTTTCCCTATTTGTGCTGTGGGTGGATGTGAGATTTTGACACTAAACAGTCTTGATTCCTATTCTACTACAGTTGTTACTATTATTGTCAATATTCTAATCACTATTTTATTAATATTGATGTTATATTAAGCTTTAATAATTCTAAATACTCAACTTTCTGGAAAAAAAAACCCAAACATACTCTCTAATCACCTTGATCTTTCAACTAAGGTCATTCTAGCTATAATGAGAATCAACACTTTAGGTATCTTAAGTAGTGTAGCTCTTAATTGCTTGTCATTAATATGGCCATTATAAAATCTTAGGAGTCCTCCTGGAATCTGCCTTTATCAGTTTATGTGTGAATACAAATAATGTACTTCAGCAACTTTAATTTGGCTTCAGAACCAGTTTAACACTAATTCACTGAAATACAAACCTAAGAACAGATGCACATGAATGATAATCAACAGAGGAAGGCTTATTGAACAAGCTCATGTGGTGGGTTTGGCCTTGGCTGGATCCAGGTGCCCATCAAGCCACTCTATCATTCCCCTCCTCAGCAGGACAAAGCTAGAGAAAATATACCACGAAAGGCTCTTGGATCAAGATAAGGACAGGGACATCACTCAACGATTACCATCATGGGCAAAACAGACTTGACTTGGGGAAAATTATCTTAATTTAATTTATTGCCAATCAAATCAGAGTAGGGTAATGAGAAATAAATCCAAACCTTAAAACACCTTCCCCCCACCCCTCCCTCTTCCTGGGCTCAACTTCATGTCCAAATTCTCTACTTCCTCCCCCTGAGCAGTCAGGGGGACAGAGAATGGGAGTCACAGTCAGTTCATCACACATTGTCTCTGCCGCTCCTTCCTCCTCACACTCTTCCCCTGCTCCAGCGTGGGGTCCCTCCCATGGGAGAGAGTCCTCCATGAATTTCTCTAAACTGAGTCCTTCTCGTGGGCTGTAGTTCTTCACAAACTGCTCCAGCATGGGTCCCTTCCATAGGGTGCGGTCCCTCAGGAACAGACTACTCCAGCGTGGGTCCCTACAGGATCACAAGTCCTGCCAGCAAACCTGCTCCAGCCTGGGCTCCTCGCTCCACAGGTCCTGCCAGGATTCTGCTCCAGCACAGCTTCCTATGGGGTCACAGCCTCCTTCAGGCACATCCACCTGCTCTGACGTGGGGTCCTCCACAGACTGCAGGATATCTGCTCCACTCTTAACCACCATGGACTGCAGGGGCACAGCCTGCCTCACCATGGTCTTCACCACAGGCTACAGGGGAATCGTTGCTCCGGTGCCTGGAGCACCTCCTTTCCCTCCTTCTTCACTGACCTTGGTGTCTGCAGAGTTGTTCCTCTCATGTGTTCTCACTCCCATTTTCCAGCTGCTGTTGCACAGCATGTTTTTTCCCACTTCTTAAACACGTTATCCCAGAGGTGCTACCACTGTCGCTGATGGGCTCAGCCTTGGCCAGCAGCGGGTCCGTCTTGGAGCTGACTGGCATTGGCTCTATTGGACATAGGGGAAGCTTCTAGCAGTTTCTCACAGAAGCCACCCCTGTAGTCCCTCTGCTACCAAAACCTTGCCCTGCAAACCCAATACAACTGTTCAGTAGAAAAAGGTGGAAGATACTAGCAGCCCGTAGTGGCTATGTTTTTTCTTGGAGTAAGAACTGTGTGTGTGCTAAGCCACCAAGGTAACTTTTTCTTGACTAGGAGTAAAACTACTTACACTCAGGACCTGTCATGACTTTCAAGGTGTGTCCTGTAGTGTACTGAGGAAACAAAGAAGTAAGAAAAGACACAACAAGCTACTAGAGGAAAGGTGAAAGTGGCAACATCTACCTCCTGGGCTGACCACTCCACACTCTGACGGTGATGTACATGGAGGGACCGTTCAGCTAACATCACTACCTAAGTGCCCTGCCTCTGGATGTGTGTACAGCTGGGCTGTTCTTGAAGCAGTTCCTAAATAGCTACATTTTCCATCAAAACATTTAAGGAAAATTAGTTTTGGTTTGCATTTTGGGAATCTGAGCTGGAATTACTGGAGAAGAAACCCCACAATCTGTGTCGTGGAGTTGGGAGAGACGGCATCCTGCTCATGAATCAAAGCTAGTGAGTTTGCTTTTGCCTTTTGTTTGTTTGTTTGTTTGTTTTTCAGAGAAAAGCATCCTAGAAATAAAATATCATTTTCCTATGTGATTTTAGCAGAGCAGTTGTGGGTCACAAGAGTATGTTTTGTTTTAAGGAAAGGTAGAGAAGACTATATTCCAGAGACTGGACTTTTGTCATCACCTCTGAAACCCCACCCTCACACAAATAATTGAAAAAGTCATTGTTGTCGGATATAGTCTCCATGGTAAATATAGCTTGCTTGTTTTCCTTCCACAGAGACAACGTCTGTTGAATGAAACAAAACAAAGCAAGTGAAGTGCTATCAGCCTTCTAAATGACATCACCCAGTTATGCTGGTCCTGTATATATTTTTTTTTTTAATAAAGTAATTTGCTTTTAAATTTTTTTATTCATTATGAAAGTCATAATGCTGGGTTGCTGCTGGGTTCACAGCATGGGTTTCAGAAAGCAGATGAACCAAAAGGGTATTTTTCTCTCCTTGAAGTCTTTAAGTGGGGATCCTTAGTATGCTCCCACCCTTTAAACTGCATATATGCCAAAGTGCTCCTTGCTTCCACCTACACTGAGGCTGGTGCCTCAGGATTAAACCTTTTCAGGGCTTTGCCTTCAGTAATTCAAACAACTGCAGCCAAAACCTGGGGACAGCTTTTCTACTTTGTTTTGTTTCCCTTTGTACCTACACCTGCAAGCAACAGTTGGGAAAGAGAGATAGTGTTCAGCAGTCATGTGGAGAAAACGACTTTCCTCCCCTGGTAATGATGGGTTAATTAAAACCATTAATTTTTTTTAAGTTACAGAAGTGTGGTTGCAGGCATTTTATTATTAACACTGCTATCCCCAAAGGTCACAGATTAGATAATCTAACTATGTTTGTACCGTCTTTGCTCATCTTGTCTAAGCCTGGGCTCACATGCTCCGCAGAGCTCAGAGTGACGGCATCCACAGTGACTCTGGATGTGGCATTTAACCACAGAGAAGTCACTGATTTCTCCTGCCTTGCAAACAATTTTCTTACAGCCTTGGGACACTATCACCCAATCCTAGCCAAGCAGACATGTTTAAGAGCAAACGCAAGCCCTGAGGTAAAAAGGATATATGAACAGACCACAGGAGACTAAAAAATTGTGGAATACACTAGTGGTTTATCCGGAAAACAGAGGATGAAGGCAGCCGCTACCATTCAGTGAAAAAGAGGTGAGAGAATTGCTCTGAACTTTAGATGGAGTAATTAGCGTGTATTGCCTCTCCAAATGTGAAGCCATGAGAAGGTGGCAGGAATATGTGCCTTTTCACATAGTATCTGTACTCCAGGTCTTTACGGGAAGCTGAAACACTTTCTAGAGACATATTTTCCTTTTAAAAATGTGGAGTCGGGGGTGGTGTACAGTACACAATTATCTTAAATTTTTCTATCCTAGAATGATTTAAAAAAAAATAATCTGCTGTGGATCCTTCCCTGCCAGCACATGAATGGTTATCTGTCAGCTGAAGAGGTTTTCTCTGCTTGACAGCCAGAACAAAGCATCTTGAACCAAGTGCCTACTTACCTCTGGGGCAGGATTTGGGGCTTGCTGTTGTATGAACTGTGGATGTGTTACTGAGCAGTGTGTATCTGGAAAACCTTCATCTGACTGATAGGGCATGTCTGAGCCTTGGAGAGGACGGAGAAGGATTTGGATTGCTTTTCACACTAGGATTACCAGATGGTCAAGCCTGTGTACCCACAGCTATCAAACAGCAAAATTTAATTCCTTTTTTTTTTTTTTTTTTTTGTAATTTAGAAAAAGTTAAGCAAGAATGAACTGTAAAGAAGGTTTTGAAGTTTGTGGAATTATAATGGAAAAGTCTGAATAGCTAACTGGTACTATGAATTGTCCAATGTGAACATACATTGATAACAATGAGAGTCCCAAGGTCTTATATATTGAATTAAAAGAGATATTAGCCTAAGTGCAGCATTTTGCATCATCAGTTCATAGGACATTTCTCAATTTGAAAATACATACTGTTTCACTTTTTGCCTCTCCTGGTCTTTTGTGCTGTCTCTTTTTCTCTTGGGATCTAACTGGGTTTCCTTTTTGCTGGGATTGTACTGCTTTTTATAAAATAAGGGAAGGTGAGTGGCTGAAATTAATGTCTTTCACAAACACAGACAGAGAGAGGTTAAAGGAATATAAATTTACTTCTAGAGATGGGTTGCGTGGCAGCCTGGAGATGACATTAGAGATGGTGGAATTCAACCTCTATAGTGTAATATTGCTTAAGGGTACTGCTTAGTGTATTGGGAACTTGAATGTTCAGTGCAGAAGATACAGCGTTACTGTAGCGGAATCTGGGGAACGGCATCAGTGTTTAAGCTGGATCCCCAGATTGTGCCAGTGTTAGCAGTAACAATTTACTCAGAGGATTTGTTGTCCATCTGCCTCACTACTTAATGAGGAGAAAACGAAACTTGGACACAGAGATGGATTTTTGAAATGGAATTTTGCAAATGTGTTATCTTTTATGTTTAAAATGGTGGTGAGAAAAGCCCAGGTATCTAGCAATTTGTTTGAACCTGTTCCTCAGTTTGCTACCCCACCCCATGAACAGGAGGAGGCTGTCCATGCAGTTCTACCTCTGCAGGTTTCATATTTCTCTTTTTCCCCTCCCCAAGGCTCTACTAGTTGCGTCCTGGTTATATAGTCACTTGTAGGAGTTGGCTCCTTCCAGTCTTAAACGCTGAACGTTGACTGCAGACTGGACAACTTTTCAGTCCTGTTCCTGCTTCTTATTAATTTAACGTCAGGCCACCAAGGGCCTGCTGGCGAGTGAGAATATTAAACAGAAAACCCGCTCGTGAGACATGGTGTCAGCCTTGCCTGGAGAAATAAATTGCTTATCCCAAAGCCACTGAAACAGTCAGAACAACTGCATTTGCAAAATGCGTTTCAGACTTTCTACTCATGGTAGGGCAGGGGCTGTTAAATGACCATGTTACAACGTCAGGACTTTACAAGGAAGGTCAGGCCACGGATGTATGTATGTGTATTAAGTGCTGAGAAGCAGAAGGATGAAATTAAATGAAACATCTGTCAGTATTTCATCTGTGCCCTCCGCTAGTCAGACTCCTACTTTCAGCTATTAAAGTAAGCAAACAGAGAGACCTTCATCTCTTTATTTGGGCTTAAATTTATAGGTGCATGTCATTCCCTCTCTTGCTGCAGGGAACGGACAGCCAGTGCACAAAACACACATGAAGCTCTAGCTGCCTCCTCAACATCCCTCTGCTTCCAGGGCCTCCCAGCTTTTTGCTTTGAGAAGCCACAAGCCTGGGGGTGACTTCTCAAACCTTTTGGCTTTCCAATTTCTACCAAACTTTTGCAGAGTAGTATAGCACGGGAGCAGCCAGCATCAATGTACTGAGTGCTGGCAGGGCAAGGAAGTGCTAATGGCAGGAGTGGGTGGGAGACCCTCCAGCAGAGTGCTAAGCCCTGCACTGACAAGGAAGCAAAGTGGGACTATGGGGAATTGGGTACTAGTGCAGTGTGCTGTTAGGTGAAATATCTGCTTTCTTCTGGCAGGAGTCAAATCGTTGACTTTGGCAGCTATGAAGTCATTTGAGCTAATCTTTTTGTTGCACTGAACCTTGCATAGATGTTTACCTAGCAGTGAAAGGATGTTAAACCTTAATGCTGGATTTGAAGCCACTTGGCTCTCACTCTACCCTGGTATGTAAATAATTATGTCTGATGTAAAGCAACAAAGAATTAAGACTGCTGATTCTTTTTTTTTTAACACAAGAATAATAACCCGTTCAAGGCATGCTATGACTCATGCTCAGTGAAATCACTGGTGCTGGCTACCTAGTAATTTGGAGCTAAATCTGGTTTTACACCTGCACTTAAGGAAATGTGGTAAAACTGCTAGTGATTAAGTGGAATCAAAAGGCACAATGAAAACCTTACCGTAAGCCTTTGTCATCTTCTGTTTCCCTTGGTTTTGTCTTGCTCCTTTGGAAAGAATAAAGTGACAGACTGGGCTTGATTTAGCATTCAAGACCAGCTTGCATGGTGTCCCAAACCAGAACGTTGATATCAACCTTTCATTTGTTTCTCTAGCACGATACAGACAATGTCTTCACAACAGCCAATATGGAGGTCATCTCCATAGGTTCTGTTTTACTTTCCAATATATCACTATGGTTTTGCACCACCAATCTTTGAAGGAGGCAAACTTCCATTTCAGCATGTCTTTTTGTCTTGCCTGTGTGAAGGACTGTGTTTTCCATTTTATAAATATATGTTGCAATTGCCGATAGTGCCACATTTAATAAAAATTAACCATCTTCAATCTTTTATTCTACACAAATGTGATGAGAACTTTTGTTAAAAGCTCTCAGCTTTGTTAAAGGGAATTCAGCCTGAGGTTTAGGGACAACCTAGGTTTTGGGTTTGAGTGTTTTTGTTGAAGACACCTTGATCATATCAGGTTCTATCAGTCTTAACGAGTAGAGATTTCTGAGTGCTAATGGCATTTTTCATCACATGTCAAACAGTGTAATCAAATGCAGCTCTGAAACTTATCATGATAGAGAAGTCAGTTGTTATTATTGTAAACCTTGATTCTAACTCTTAGTACTTAAATTCAGACTGTTGTAATATTGCTCTTTCCAACATTGCTACATACTGTGTAACAGCTATGTATCTCACTGCCAGTTTCTGTTGTATTAACATCACCTGCATCTACATATCATCATGGTATTTTTTCCATTCCTATTTTAGCAGAACTATTGAAAGAAAACCTATTGCAAGAGAGAGTAATCCTTCTTGATTCCATTTCCAGCATAAAAAACTGTGTCATTTAATTTGTAGCTCAGATTGCTGCGTGTTGACTGATGTTCAGGTTCTGAAAAAAATTATTTAGATGATCTGGAATTTTGGTGCCTTCATGTCTCATCAATATTTTGCAATCTACTGCATTGGTGATATCACCGTTCGGCGTGTTGATGGTTTTTGGGTGAGTTCTTGTAAATACTGAGAGTGAAAAAAAATCTCTTTGCATTCTCTCTTGCAGTGATCCTCTAATTCTGCCCTCTATTGACATATTCCTGCTTATTGTCTCCCATTATATCTCTTGATCAGGATACTGGTGTTCCTCTTGTGCAGTCTCATTGTGATGTCTTCTTAATGTAAGTATTTGTACTCCAATTAGTTGCTTCTTCATGCATCCTCATATGCTACTGTCTATAGGTCATCACTTTGTTCCAAACCATTCATATCTGCAATGTTTCAATGGGGAGGAGAGGGGCATGGCAGTGTATGTTTTTGTCTTGTTTTCTACTTCTGTGGTCATAGCTTTTGGGACTGGTTGGTTGTTTATGTACTGTGTTCACTGTTTTTTGAGATCGCATCACTTTGAAAACAATATAGTTCATACTTGGTATTTTCTTCACTGGGATGTGGGCTGCAGGTGTTCCGTCTTGGCAGGATCTGGGGTTCTTTGACTCCAGAAGAGTGATAGCTGGGGAAGTCCAAGTCCCAGTGTGTCAGTTCAGTTAGATCTTTGTTCTTTCAGTGTCAAGAGTAGTCTGATAGAAAGAATTTTGCTGCTTTCCTTAGTTAATTCTGTTATATTGCTTGCTTGTGACTGAATCTCTTTGAGAGGGTTTGCAAGGGTAGCTTTTAAGTCAGTGGACTGAAAATCTGTTTGCTATGAGCTGTTGCTGAATTTCTGGTTTGGGGCAGATCTCCTTCTTTTAAAGCATACACGGCTTGAAAGTCACTTTATAATTACCTCTTGTGCTTTTTACCTTTCACTACCTCTTTGTAGCAATGGGAGCTATCAGGAGTTCAGACTGCAACACCTTGTTCTGAAACTATTTTCGGTAGTGCTCTTTGGTCTGAATAACAGTCATCATGAGACAGATATTCATAAGGCTATTCCAGCAGTGAATTCAACTTCTTAGATCCCCTAATTTTAGAGTTAAGATATAGGATGTGGTAAAGATTAAAGGTCCATATTCATTTTGTATGCACTTACCGACACTGCAAACTTTTCCTGATTGTTACTGTTATTCACATACTAATAACAGTGCACTTCTCACGCAAAAGTGCAGAAAATGGGGGTGTAAGGAGACCATTAGAAAAGTTGTACTGGATGCAGTTTTGCTTTCTGTTAAATCTTTGGAAGCTCATTAAAGCTACAGAGGTACCATGGGTTTAAATTAAAGCAAAGCTTGACCCACTGTGGTGAACTACTGTCATTTCTTTGAATTTATTTTGTCCTCATAAGTGAGTTCAGCTCTGATGTAGCGGCAGAAGTTAGGGGAACAGCTGCTTAACTGCATGGCCACTCCAGACCTAACAGTGTGTGGGGTAGCTACTGGCTTCTTGTCCTCTTCCTCATAGTAAATCTGCCTTGAGTTTATCTAGGGTCATTTCACTGTGCTCAAACGGATGTGTCCAAGGTTGCAAAGGCATTTGTATTAGTACATGGAAATCCTACAGAATTCAGTATGACCTTCGGGTTACCTGTGACTCTAATCTCATGTAGAGGGGTTTCACCCTCTCATCTATAGCTTTCTCAGCCTACCTGGACCTGCTTGCAGCTCCCTTTGCATTTTAATTCAGGAAGAAAGAGCACAGACATAACATCATGCCCCCTGTGGTGCTTGCAAATTTATGCTTCTGTGATAAATCGCAATTGTTAGGGGGAATGATTAGGGAGTAGAGTAGATCTGAAGAAACTCCCTCTTGAAGTCAGGAGAGCGATAAAGAAATGCCATTCCTCCTTTCTGTTGTCTGGTAAGAAGAAATAGAGGCACTACTGAATGAGTGAAATTAAATTAGTGAAAAGATGAGACGGTAATAATGATGGCCTGGCATTGCTTTGCAGTTTTGCCTATCACAGTGCAACATCTCTGTGTGACAACTCTGAGCAGCAGTGACATAGAGTCATCAACAAATGTGATGCAACGAAAGGACGTTTTGATGTAATTATGTAGTAATAGTATCTCTGGTCACTCTCACAGCAGTTACGGTGAGCTTAAAAATTCATGCAGTACATTGGCACTTGGAGAGATAAACAAAATCAATCAATGTGTCTTTTATAGCTGTACATTTACTATAAATGTGGACTAGTTTTATTTCTAAGCAGAAAACTACACATGTAACAGTCTCAATATACGCAAAACCTATCGACATCAGCTATAGTAAGTTTATTGCAGGAATTTGCCAATGGAGCTCAGTGGAGCAATGTACATGAGTAATGTTGCCATTACAATATTCATTTCTATATAGACTTTAATTTCTACGTGAGTTCTCTTTGTCTCTGAGTGGAACTGTTTCCACACAGTATTTTGTCAATGTAAAATCCACAGTATCCTCAGTAACAACACCTTAGTGGATCACACTTCAAATATGATTGAAAACAATTCATTTCTTCTGTCCATTAGAACATAAAAATTTACAAGTAGAACTGTTGCACCCTTTTCCCTTGAATCTGTCTGTGCACTTTGATATCATTTCTTAAAATGTATCAGCAAATGTAAAGCTGTTTCTGTGATGTCGAAGAGTATGATGGTGAAAATTTATATGAAGAATAAAATTCAAGCATTGAACAGTGAAATATAAAAAGTAACAAATATGATGAATGTTCTTTGCAGTCTATACAGTCTATTCAATAAATGCTTGGGATGAACTCAGTGACTCTGCCTACGCTGTCTTGTCCTGCCTCAAAGCCTATGCTAAGAGCCTATTTACATCAGCTCACAAGTGTGCACGTTAAATGTGTGTGGGTCAACAATTACACCCATTCATCTACTGTAACTCCAAGCTCCTGTCCAGTATACCTTCAGATTCTGGATCTAAACCAGATGTACTCATTGCTAGTTTGTTGACTGCCTTGGGAGTCAAAGTAGAGCATGAGTAATTGTAGGAAAGTCTGACACTGAATGGTGAGTCCTTTCAAATCTCCAGGGATAAAACAAAGGAAATACAGAGAAAGCAAAATTGTAGCTTTCGCTTCCCTGAAGTCAAAGAGCAAGCCACTGGGAAGTGAAGGCCACTGCTTGCTCTTAATAGAAGCCTGGGGATCATGGCTCCAAAGCTGAGTTTAAATTATGCCTAAGTAACATGAGTTCAAGGGAGCCATTATCACTTGCTTTACTTTCCCCTGACTTTAAAACTCTAGAATATTTTGAAAATAAGATAAAACTTATATTCAGCAGGATAATGAATTCTATTGGGATGCATGGCAATTAAAGAATCGCAAATAAGATTTTGCATTGCAACAATGTTTAATGAACTGTAAAATACCAGGGAAGTACAGACAGATATCTGAAAGGAGACACAGTCTTTTTTGGAGCATAGCAGTAAAGAAAGCATACAGGAAAGTGAACCCTATAAGCCACCTTGGTGAAAACTATTGCTGAAGAAGTTATTTTCATGAGTAATGACTTTGTTGTGTTGGTCACTGTGGTTTTCATGGTTTGCTTCGATTTTGAAAACTTAGTGCAACCACAGGTAACGCCCAGTAGATTTGCCAGTGTTGCCATGTGCATCCCACTTTTAACTCACAAGGGTTTCCTGCATTTTCTTCTAAATTTTCTTTATCTTCTTGCTCATGTTTGAGTTTCCTTTTTGTAAGGATGGTTGATTTTCTGTTTCAAGAAAAAATAGACAGTCACTGGCTAGGCTCCTTTTCATTATAATTTATGTGAATCTGAGTTTACACTGGGCATAATCACTGATGAATATTCATGTAATCTAGTATCTTAGAGGAATTGTTATCCTGTTTAATCATGCTTTAAAGCTTGTGATCTTCTTTCCTGTTGATAATGCTTCTTAGCATATTTCCTGTTGTGGAAAGACTGGGCCACTCAAAGATGCTGAGCTTATTTGGCGATATGGGACACCGTGCAGAAGTGGGATATGTTTTCATCTCTTTTGAGAGCTGAGGCCAATAAGATGCCTAGCATTGTCTCTGGGAAGCTGATAAGATCAAATACTCCCTGATGTTGGGAAAGCAAAACAAGCAGCATACCATGCTTTTTCTCTGCTATTAGAGGGTGAGAGTCATTCACTTGTCAAGGGAATGTCACCTTCAGCAGCCACTTTCCTTGTCACTCAAGTCCCTCCCTAAAAGCGGGAGTCCAGCCATTCTCCAATTTCAAGAATTAATCTTTTGTGTAGGGGGAATTAAGCGAGCAGTACTGAAAGAGCTTGCACCAAATTGTGTCTCGCTCAGCCTAGTTGTGCTGAATACACAAAAGATCCTCTGTGCCCCTTAACTCCAATTGCTCTCCAAGTGGTAATGAAACTAATTGCAGTCTCTGGTTGCAGCCTCTGGAAGTTTCTCCGCCTCTCTGTGCACACAGTGGTGTCAAGACATGCAAAGCAGAGACGGGGTTTAGATTCTCATTTTGCAGACCTGAACATGATGACTAAATAATATCTGTACTTTGGTACAACACTGTCGCCCTTGCACTCAGTGGGGCACAATGTATTCTACAGTAATGATTTTGCAGTTAAAACAGAAATAAACACATCACCCTGCTGATTTTCATTGTTTCTTCCTGTCCTCTGAAATAATATTTTTCCTTGTTCTTTTAGGTGTTCTTTCTGATTTTTTCTGTCATCTTCTTCTTAGAGGGCTCAGGGCTGTAAAATGACTCTTATATGGGCAAATATAGATTGCTTGAAGACACTTGTTTTGTATCTCCCTGAGAATATTGCAAGCATAGGTACAGAAACACAGTTCCAACTTCACTTCACTGATCTCTACAATTCAATAGCTTGAGGAAGAAAAATTCTGATACTGCCTTCTTTGTGTTCTCATGGTACCCTTGTGCGGTTTCTGTTCTTGCAGGCTCACTGTTTACATGTAAGGACCTTTTCTACAGATGTATCAGAGCGCCTGTTTTGTTTGTTATGTGATATACCACTGGTGCCTACAGGTAACTTCTGGGGCAAAACAGTTCTCCTTCAATTTGTCTTTCCAATAGCAGCTGTGCACAAAAATATATTACAGGAGTATTTCTTAAAACCGATAAAACAAGGCAACAGAAAGTTCTTATCTGTGACTGTCGATCACTTTTAAATCAGTCAGTGTTTTGTCTAGACGCTTAATCAATGACCATTTGGAGATAAATTAGTCCAGCATATTTATTCCCCAGGCTTTGTACAATGTCCAGACACAGAGTATTCTTTTAGATCACAGGAACATTGCAGTGGTGATGTGGGAGAGCATGCCAGTGCTCAGAGTGTAACAGGAGGGGGCATGTACGTCCAGCTCCAGCCTTCCTTTGGGTACATTTGATTTCTTTGGTAAACAAAATAGAAATTTCTCCTGCTTGTGCTTCTGTTATTTTGAGCTTTGGTTAAAACTGGATTTTTTACTGTACCATAAATACTTTCTATATAATGATTTCTCTTTTAGACCCCTTAAAGGAGCCACAGAAATTTTTTCTTCAAAGAAACCTCATGCTTTACTAAATTTGTAAAAATGAGAATTTTTTTACATTATTTTTAAACATCAATATTTTTGAGGGTTTTAGAAAAGTTATAGCCTTGACAATTAACACTTACATGTATTAATCTGTTGAGTTTTTTAGGATTATTTTTGCTTCATAGCTATCTGTTAAAAGTGTCTGGATGTTTAACAGACTGACTTAATTTTTTTCCCTCTCCTTTACAAACTGACCTATCTTAGTTTTCTGAACGTTTTAAGGCTAGATTTTGCCATCTGTTCTTAGTATCCACAGGGATTTTGTCAGTTTGCTTTTGTTGTATTAGTAATCAGAATTTGTAAGAATAACAATATTTGATTGAGCTTTAAATGTAAATGTGGCTTTATGGTACAGGAGTAGGGAGAGAAGACCAATCAGCAATGTGAACTCCTGTCCATGGAGTAAGGCTGTGCTGAACATACCTGCTCTCCAGTTCTGTTTGGGCCATAATCAATAAATCATAACAACAACTCCCCACCTTGCGGTGTGATATGTAGGAACAGAGAAGAAATAATGACTTAATCTCTAATAGCTTTATCCTGGTATAGAATAAAATTAGATTCCCCACTGCAATGGTATACAACTATAGAAGAGCAAAGAGGGTTTTCCATTCCTAGCTCTTCGCTGAACTTTTTCTATTCAGCCATTAAGCTGTTGACAAGACATCGGAGTAAGTCTGTCCCACAGTAATTTAGTAGCCACAAAGGCATCTCAGTTTCCAAATGAACTAGTTGAGTAGTAGTTTTGAAAGATTGGCATTCAAGTCTATTGAAAGATGCTTTGACTGTCTTTGTATAGAATGTGATCCTCATCACTTTATTACTCAAGTGTACAAAGAATTGAGACTCAAGTGCTAACCAGACAAGAAAAAACTTGCTATCAGTTCCATTTCAAAATAATTTTGCTTGATGTAAAATCTGTAGAATTGGTAATGCCAAATATTGACCTCTTTTCCTCATGTATTTTGAAGAGATTTGTGCTGCCTTCTATTGCACTTAATCTTCTTTAAGCAGATGTGGTATTTGAAATAAAATTTAACTGAATGTTGAGACTGGTTGTGGGTTTTTTTTCCCCCTCTGTATTAGTTGCATGAGAAAGTGAATAATTAGTTGAACTGATCACAAGACACAGAGCCAGGAGCTTTCTGAATCCCTGCTCTATTGTCAGACACTTGCCTTGGGAAGTAATTTAATTTCTCTGCTTACAGTGGAAAGCTGTACTTGCTAATTCCTCAGGAGTATGACACAGCTAATGTTAACAGAGGGCTGGGAAGATATACCCTGTTCTGCTTAAGCATGTATCCTATGGTCAGATTCATTAGGTCTTTTCTAGATTCTGGGTTTCATAACCATTCTTGAGCCCCTCTATTTCTTGCCATGATCTCCCTTGACCATTGTTTTTTCTCTCAGGCTTGGAGCTCCACATTTCTTCTTCTTGATGTTGTGTTCTAACCGAGTTCTTCCTTCCCAATAGCTAGAGAGACTATACTTAAGTTACCTTTCTGACCTAGGATTTGCTTTTGCTTGCCCATTGCCTTGTTTGCCCTGGGAGAGTCCTCATTCCCCCAAAGACCTAGGGTCCCTGGTCTCCACAGCTAGTCATTACCTGTTAGTCATTCATGGATTGTCCTTCTTCCTTCCATTTCTCTGGTCTTTTTCCTCATGCCTATGAAACCAATTCCCAAGTAAGTTCTTTCCTCTGTTTTAATGGCCCAGTATCCCCTCACACATCCAACTCTTCCATGTCGGTTTATATGCTGTCATGGCCATCGCCTGAACAAATCCTCCAGTAAGGGTGGTAGTACTGGCATTATCAGAGCACTTATTTAACTTTATGTGAATAGCTTTGGCCTAGTAACTGACAGACAATGGGACCAGTGTTCTTCAATTCACTTGTATATATGTCATAACATCACTGTGCTGAGCATTATATACATAACTCCTTAACTAGGGCATCACAATTCACAGCATGTATTGCTTTTTTAGTCCCAGGACTTGGACTGGACCCAGCCTCTTTTATTATTCATAACATCAATAACTACATCCTTTTGAGTTTTCTCTGACCATACATATGCATAACTGGGCCTCATTTTTGCAAAATCAAAGCACATTCCCCTTCTCTTTTGTCTAACAAAATATCTATAGTCCTTTTATTGGTGGGTTTCCTTTACCTTGCCATACAATATCTCTATGAACCTGGTCTACCTTAGCTTTCGTAGTGTCCCATGAAACAAGGCAAACCTTGTAGTCATAGTTCACAAAGTACCGATTCATCTGACAGCCCTTTTTGCCTACAATTCCCACTTGTGGCTTTCTAAGTTTCCTTTATAGATGCATCCAACATACTGTCATGGAGCCACTCCAGGCACTGGAGTTGTGCTCTTCACTTGCTATACTACATCTACATGCCAACTAGGGTGTGATGGGTACCTTCCTACCTGTGCTATCCTTTTCCTTCTTTTCCTCACAGTGGGAGAGGTCTCCAGATTCTGTAGCTGTGAGAGATGTAGTGAATATACGTATGGAGGGGATCTTCAGAGAAAGGGATGGCACAACAGGGAAGATGTCCTGGTCCATCCTTCCCAGTGGCACATCTTTCCTCACTTCTTAAAGCTACATCTTTGTACAAGTGATTCCTCTCTATGCAGGCTGAGTATCCCCAGTTCTTATTCAGTCATTCAGTCTCAAGCAAATATAAAACCCCAACATCTTTGAGCCAGCCATAATGTAGGAACTCTTTGCCCCATCAGAACAAAACTCTTGAGACCGGGTCTTCTATGGTTTCTGATGCCTTTCTTATTGGAAATATCAACTGTCCCCTTGAGAAATTTTCTTTTCTTTGAAGAACTGCTTGAAATGCTTTTTCCTTTCTTATCTGCCTTCCTTCAACACACACAAGGAGTAAAGGGCCTGACAAACTACCTGGCCTTAAAGGGCCATTATGAAGCAAAATTTACAACAGAGCAGTCAGAGTGGAGTAAATTAAGCCTGGATAACAAATTTTGCAGATTCTTAGGTCTTTGCTCATGAGCTAGGGAGAATATTTTGAATATAGGCTTCTTCCTGGCATGTTTAGCTATTTTACTATGTTCAGCTTCACCGAGAAGTTATGGTACTCTGTCTAGCTGATTTACAAAGAAAATTCTTGCATTTTCTCTACTACAGAAGCTGTGATATCTTACAGATAAGAGTGCCCTCAGTCTTAATAAAAACGTGCATGGTAAACTAATCTCACAGTAATACCAATAACCTTAGACCGCACTCCTTTGACTTCATTGGCTTCCCACAAGTCTAACAGAGCAAAAAGTAAATCTGCAGTGTTAAATGTGGTTCATCTGTTGAAATGTGCTTTTTCAGAGATTCTGTTAATAGCTGTCTGTCTATGTTGCAGAAGAATATACACTCGTTAATTACTATCTAAAAGAAAAATCTGGACAATTAAATATATACAGCCACTCATGAAAATCCTAGAAAGGCAAATTATTTGAAACACACATTTTTCTGTCTTCTGTAAGCATGAGCTCACAGATACGCAGATGATCTACACAGGAGTGTTATGTCCAACCCTTTCTAGAACCATCAGAGTCACTGTGCATACTTGATACTCAATGCACGCATACCTGCTTCTGTCAAGACTCTCAAATAGAAACACATTGCTCTCACTAGAGCTGGTCACACCAGTAGCCCATGAAAAACCTAAAAAGTGTATGTATCTATCAGGATTTTTTACATGCAGGTAGAGGTTTGGTTTTGCAATACACTTTGCAGCTAGGTGCCTAACTGTGCATGGGCACCTGCCAGCTTCTGATTTCCAACAGCATGATGGGTATGCCTGTGTGCAGCTATGTTGTAGTCATGGTGAAAGAGAGAAAGGAAGCAAATACTTAATGCAGATGAGAAGGGTAGAACAAATTCTCAGTAACTTCTTTCCTGAAAGAGTTCTGTGAAAATTATCTCTTTTGTAAGTGCTCCAGTAGCAGTTGAATTTGAAAAAAATAAAGATCTGCTCCAGAGAACAGGAGGCTGTTGGGGGATAGCAGGTCAAGCAGGTGGATGTTCAAGATAAATGGCCAATAAGAACAGAACACAACAGAACAGAACAGAACAAAATATAGAATAGAATAGAATAGAACAGAACAGAACAGAACAGAACAGAACAGACTATTTCTATTGGAAGGGACCTACAAGGATCATCTAGTCCAACTGCCTGACCACTTCAGGGCTGACCAAAAGTTAAAGCATGTTGTTCAGGGAATTGTCCAAATGCCTCTTAAACACTGGCAGGTTTGGGGAACTGGCCACCTCTCTAGGAAGTCTGTTCCAGTGTCTGACCACCCTCTCAGTAAAGAAATGCTTCTAATGTCCATTCTAAATCTCCCCTGGCACAGCTTCAAATTATTCCAACACATCCTATCACTGGACACCAGGGAGAAGAGATCAACGCCTCCCTCTCCATGTCCCCTCCTCAGGAAACTGTAGAGATCAATGACACATGTTCATGTGCTCTGAGACAAGATTGGATGGAAGCGAAAACATATTTTAGCAAGTATCTTCTGACCTTGCTCTTCAAATGACTGACTTGTCTTTATGTTTTTGTTTTCTTTTACATTACAAAACCATGTTCATTTATGCCAATTTTTAGGCATAAGGGCACTGGCAGGAAGAGATATTCACCCCTCAAGCAAAATTCTTTATCAACTGCTTTAACACTGCAAACCCCCTAGGTTTTCCCCTAGTTGAACGAAGGATGAAGAAAATTCTGCATTGCTGTTTTCACCCTGGCAATAACACAAGGTTTTCCTTAAACTGACTGTGCCGACAGCTGTCTGATTTATTGGGTGACTTACTTGCTACCATATCATCAATTCAGGTGAACTACATGGAAAAGGAAAGGCGTGCACTGTTAAAAGCTTTCATTGAACACCTTTGGAAACATAGTTCTTATTGTTCACTTAATACTTGCTTTGTTTTGCACAAGCTGCTTGGCAATGACAGGCTATCTCATGCTTGGCTGCCTGCTCATGTAGAGCCCCTTTTCCGGCACAGATCCTGGTGGTCTTGAAGAGGTGTAGGGTGCAGCCTGACAAAGTGGTGGCATCTGCCTCAATGTATGAGGCTTGGAAGTCATCTCTATCATGGGAATGACCCTCTGCGAGGAAGCAGGATCTGGAACACTGTGGGGTTTCTGGAACATCCCTGCATCTGCTGCCTGGTTACCCTGGGTGGGAAGGAGAGAAATAGAAAACAGATTAGCCTATGTTATCAGACTCAATCCTACTATTGACTGCCTTTAAGGGATGCTTTTCATGGCACGATTAGCCTGAACTTTAGATGTAAATCCTTTTTTAGACATTTTTATGCCTGAGTTAGCTGGAAAGCACACATTTGGACTAAGTGAGAGGTCAAGATACATATTGTATATAACCTGTAAAATACTTTGAACATGAGACTTGATTTTTGACCCTTAAAAATCCTTAGCAAGTCCCAAGACACATCTCTTTCATTTTCCTTACAAAGAAGCAAAACATCTGCATGAAGGGAAATAAGTAGGCTCGAAGCCTTTCTCCAAGAGCAGGACAAGCTTCCAGGCACCCAGGGAGCTGGCACACAGGGTCTGCATTGCAAACCTTGTTGCTGTCTTCCAAGCTGTAATGGGAATTAGGCAGAAAGGCCACCTTGGGCTGATTTGGGCATGGAGAAATTAATAACACCACCTCTGGGCTACAGTGCCAACACTGCTCACCTTGCCCTGAGTGGTTCAAAGAACTGAGTAAGAGCTGCCGTGATGGGGTAGGAGGCAGATAAAGAAGGAGTTTGTATCCTTTTTTCCTCTTTCTCCCTGTGGCCTTTTCTGGACCTAACAGACTAGAATTACAAGAGGTTGCACCAGTGCTTAACTGGACACAGTGTTATACATTGCACCTTGTTTCTGGACAAAGCATCTAGATGGTTACTATACAGTCACTCCTGGTTAAACCGGGCAAAACATTAACCTTATTAATATTTAATAGTTATATGCAAATTATAGTTAGCCAATTAGTTTTCTCTGCAGCTTCAGCAGTTTCCCAGGAGACTGATGCTTAAGTACCTTAATTTGTCTTTCTGATGAAGGTGAAAGTGTTAAAAGGAGGTTTAATTTGTTGTTTGGTTGTCTTTTCAGTTCTTTTAGGAATCACTTGAAAGATGATCAGATGAAATGTGTTTACTTTCCTTTTATTTCCTGCAAAAGGCAATTGAAATGTTGATACTGAAGCAAAGATAAAGCTTGCTAGTATAAGTAGGTGGTCTTTCTTTATTGGCATACTTACACCCACACACACAAAACATTTTGCTCTTTCTGTAACTTTGAATTAGCTGCAGTCTAATACATTGGCTTGTTGCCTCCTACATGTACAGATCCAGATGTCAGCTACTTACTAATAACTAATGTAATTTTTTGCTTTAGCTCAAAAGTCAGGCTTTTGCTCATTTGATGTTCAAGGTTATGATTGTCATTTGCTCCTTCATCAGCTTTGAAGCAGAGACAAAGCATGATGGCATAGGACAAAGTGTGTAGCAAAACGATACTGTTAACACCACAGAGCTGGCCATAGTCTGTATGTAATGTGGTTAAAACACTGTTGAGTACTGCTGAGAGCAGGGAAAGACTCCACTTATCTGTTCTGGCCAAAGGTGTTCAGCTTACAATTCATACAGTCATTACCAAGGTGAAGCAGTGCTTTGAGGACTTGACATTAAAACTGTGCAGCAGAACTTTCCACCTTTCTAATGAGCCTCATTCTCATTAAGGTACCTTCATTTTCTTGCCACCTGAACTTCACTTTGCTTCTGCTGAGCACCTATCGACTGGTTACAGAACTGACACATTTCAGAGCTACCATACGCTCCTCCACTGTTTCTAAGGACAGTAAATGCATTGACTAAGCAGGTGATGCTTTTATTTTTTGGGCTGTTTTTTAACCATTCTAAAAACACAAATAAAGTGCTGCCAAGTAAGGTGCAGAGATTTCTCTACAGACTTGAATGTATTGTCTTCATGTGTCCCTTCTAACTGCTCAGAAAGTTGCAGTAAAATATTTCACTGTGGATGGGTTATGTGACCTCTCTTGTGAATAAAGGCAGAACAGTGCCTATGTAATGTCAATCTGTCAATGTACAAGGGAAAGAATCATCACTGACATACCTTGTTTCATAAGAGTAAGTAAATTAATGTCAGGACTTGGATTAAAAAAAATTCAGTTTTGAATGCTAAGCCATTTCATAGCATTTTTTTGATATTTTAAGACATTATCAAGCTGGTAGTTTATGCCCTGTTATCACCTATAATTTCTCCCTTGTCTTTAAGGCATGATGTTACTTTTTAGGGTTATACTTGGACTTGCTTGAAATGTTGTCAGTCCCGGTTCAAATTCAACCTGACATCCCAAATGCAATGAGGTTAGTGGTTTCATCGTAGCCTCAAGTGCACAGTAGTATGCTGAATAAACCCACACATATAATTCTGCTAAATTTGGACTCTAAGGGGGCCTTAGCACTGAGTTACTATGGAAACAGAATTCTTCTTTTCTTTAGAAACAAATTCCCCCTAGGTTTAGTATTGTGAAAAAATTCCCGATATTGGAGCTCTGCGGTTTCCCTCCATTATCCTTTTGTGCCGGCACTTTCTTAATAAGAGTTCAAAGACGACTTTTTTGACTTGTCCACTTAATATTCAATTTGATCATTCAGTTTTCATGATATTTTATCTGAAGGAAAAAGCGATGCTCTTCCCCCAAAGCTTTTTGGATAGCTGTAAGTATGAGTGCTGATGATTCAGAGAGGACTGCGCACAGTCACAGTGCTGAGCCGAGCACAGACAGTCTTTGCTCTTCAGTAGATTATGTCGACATAGGAGGAATCTCCTTCTAGCAGGCTGTCACATAAAGGCTGAAATCCTGGCTCTGCTCATGACATTTGCCATTTCACCCAGGTCTTAGGCTGAAAGATTTTACGACAGAATCCAGATAAAAGAATTACAGGATGGGAAACCGGAGTGCTCAGGCAGGACAACAGTGAATAGAGAATCATGTCTTAATGCAAATTGGACAGAAACTTGGATACAACAGTAACTTTTCCTGAGACTGTATTTACAAGAAATGCTTTTTGAGATGCAGGTTTAGGAGGGACTGTGGGAAAGTTACATAGCAAGAGAGCTAAGCTAAGCATGAATGAAAGGTGCCATGGTACAGCGAAGTAGAAAGAAGCAAAGAGGGATGTGTATAGTGGAAGAAATTGTGTAAGACCACATAACATGAGGGAGCAGTTGAGAGGACTTGAGAAGGGAGGGGAATTAGCAGTCTTTTGAAGAAGAAGCTTTGAAGCTTGATTTGATGTGAGGAATAGTAGTACAGGGAAGTGTAATTATGTTTATAAATGCACAGTTCACCAATGGATAGACTGAGCAGTTGAGGAATGCTCTTCAGTCATTTGCCTATAATAATGTCTAAGCGAGGGAGTAAAAAGTGAGATTTTCCAATTTAATCACAGGTTGAACTAGCCAGTCCTTTTAAAACTATTACCAGGTTAAATATAACTTTAACTCTGTATTCACATATAAATCCATTAGTTGTTTTCATGGTCTTTCAAGCTTATCTCCTCTCCTGTAAAGATCACTGGGGCATATGGTTTTAAACAGCTGTTTTGTTTAAGTGATGAAAATGTGCCGATGAGAAGTATTGAAACGCTCTTCATGTAGCCCAACTAGTCTTCAACAGCAATTGATTATCCTTGTCTTGAAAAGGCAGGTTCGTAAGATCATACAAAGACAAAGGAAATGAGATAATTAAAGACTTCTGCTCCATGAACATTTCCATTCACTCCAGTAGATACAAAGCAAATTATATAAGTGACGTGTGGCACCGAGCAACAGTGTATCCTTGGAAGAACATCGGAACACATACTTTTTAATGTGGAGAGCATAGAAAATCTTCTATTTCCATATATTATGGGATTGCAGAGCCTATGGCCAGGTTCTGTGTGCTGCTGAGGGTATCTGCAATGGCCAGAAGTGTCTGGAAGAGACTTGTCCTTGCAGAGTGCCTGGGGGGACAGAAAGCTGGTAGAACTAGCTCTACCTCCAGCCATGGAAGTTGCCGTGTGAGTAGACACCTGGTTGCAACAGGTATATTATGAGGTATGAGAGAAGAACTCTATGTTAGAGCAAGGTCCTCTTATTTTTTTCCTTCTCAAGTGTATTGTAAAGTACCAGTATCGAGGACCACAGTAAGCCCTTCTAACACCTTGATGCTTGTCCAGGGCTGAATTCTTAGGCATGAATACACACACCAGTACCTCTGTGTCATAGGAGAACATCAGACATCAGAGGATGGGAATTGGAGCCTCATACAGAGGATTTCAGTCACTTAACCAAATACTGTGTTCAGCTGAGGCATCAATCCTTACCTTTTCTGGACTCTGCCTGTTACCAGTTTCTACAACTAGAGGTTGATTTTTGCAGCCTCTTCCAGCTTTGGCTAAGAACTCTATTGTGAAACTTGCCTCTTCCACCGTGCCCCAGAACTTGTTGCACAGTCAAATCAATCAAGTAGAGATATTTGGAGAGATCTTCAAAGGTTTAACTGGTATGTAGGTGTTGATTTCTCGTTTAGTAATGTTAGTGAAAGACACCTTGTTGTTTGTGCTGTTGGTTTTATAACAGCAACAAGGTCTAGGACTTTGCGGTCTTTCTGACACACTTTGAAAACAGTTTCAAACAATATTTGGAGAGAATAAATCTACAAAGTGACATGTAGACAGCTACTGTTCCCTGGCAGTATCTCTATCACTCCTCTTCTCTTACTGATCAAAGGTAGAAAACTCTGCATTAGGAAGGCTGTGCAGTAACCCAGGAGAAAATGATAGATTTAAGAAATTTTATTATTGTAAAAAATGAAGGTGGTTATGCTTAAATGGTGCACTACAGATGACAGACGGTCTCTATCTATGGCAGCCCTTAGTTTTATTTTGGAAAAAGAACAGAAGTATGTTACAGGTTTCCATGCTGCCAATTTATCAGACAATTGCAAGGGAATACAAGCTTTAATAAACTGATTATATTTCTTTTAAATTTACCATTTTGGACATACCAACTGAATTCTCCTAATCAAGGTTTTATTAACCAGAAGCTGAAAAAACATTGCAGTCATAGGTTTATGGATGGGGTTTCATTAGCAATGACACTACTATGTCTGTTTGAAATACCATATATACAAAATTACTTTTGAAATTAATTTCAGGGATATTAACTTCCAATAAGTGCCTAATTTAATTTTGATTCAAAAGAGTATTGATGTCACCAGGAAGTACCTAACAGAAGGTTTATAGCACAGTTCTTTTGGACGGCATGAGCTTATCAAAATGGTTAGAGGGAATCCGTTGCGCGCTCATACATTTCAACATTTAGTAATTTGTACATCTTCCAGTGACACTGTTGAATTAGTAGTAATTGAAATTCTTCGTTCCCTATGTCTCATTTCTAATAATTTTTTAGAAAATCTTTGGTCTGTTGAAAAATCACGGCTTAGTGCTAGAAGATTTTGTGGGATAGAAAACCTTACCAGAGCATATACATACACCGTCGGCAAAAGCAGTGCACGAACAAGGAATACTATCAGGCAGAAGTCACTCAGAAGTAGGTTAAAATCTTTACTCAGAATCTATTTCTATGTTTCTCACTGAATATTTTCTGCTGGGTGCTAGAACAGCACTGTTATTTCAGCTATATACACTTCTCTCTATGGTCAGTTGTTGAGCTGGGCTGATATGCAAAAGTGACTGTTCCTGTAAAAATGGTATAAGTCACAGCACAAAAAGCAGACAGCGACCACTAGAAAAACTAGTCAGTCTCCATGAAGATCTGTAAGAACATTTCTGACTTTCTCCTAGCCAGGTAATGAGTAATTTGCTCAGAGTTGCAGAAGGTCTGTGGTAAGGAGAAAAAGAACCCAGCGCCTGAGGATTATTTGGATTAATTTCTGAACCCAGACCAGTGCCTTCACCACATAATCATTTTTCTTGTTTTCACTAAGTATGATTTACACATATTTTCTGTTTATTTGGCAGCAGTTCTTGGTGCTTTGTAAATATCAAGCTCTGGACTAGACATCCGAAAATCAAGTGTCATGTGCTTAAAAACCTTCAGCATAGTGAAGTGACTGGTAATATGACACAGTATGGGCTTCATTCCCCACTGCATTGTGCCAACTGTACAAGCACATCTGGAAGTATTGTAAAAGGCTGGACTTCCTCAGAAACTGACCATGAGGAGCTGTAAGAGTCCAGAGAAATGTTCAAGCTCTAAGCCTAAACTCTAATGACCTGCTGTTACTTTGTTCTTTAGCTAATTCAGTTCCACATTGAATGGGCTTAAAAAAGGAAAACACACCTGGAGACTATTCCTGCATTCCTCAGCTCTCATTCTCCTCTTGTTCTTCTCCTGTGATGCTTAAACCAAGTTGTCATTCAGTGCTTTACTGCTCGTATTGCCATAGCACCCAGGGAGCCTGACACATGAATCAGGAGAACACAGTACAAGCACAGATCAGAAGGCTGTCTCAGTTCCAAAGACCTTACAATCAAGGTGAAAAGCCTGGGAAACAAAGGGAAACAAGGAGGTAGATGGGGAACAAAAGGAAACAAGAAGCTGATGTTAGCTAGGCGGTAGAACCAGCATACAAGGAGGCAAACCTGGGATTTTTAATTTTTTTAATAGATCCTGTGGGAAGGAAATTGTTTTAGAGAGTGTAACAGAGAAAATAAGTGAGTTTGCAGGTGTCAACGAATCTTTCTCCCCATAGATACAGTGTGAGAGAAGGCATCTAAGTGCTTAACATTGGCCACTGGGAGAATTTCCCTCTGTCACTGAATTGGAGGTAATGACTGAGGACAGCATGCAGAGAGCATTGACAGTGACGATGAGCCTCTATTAGATGCAGCAGGGAAGTGAAAGCCCATGCTGGGAGCATAGAGAGAAGGATGATATGGTTCAATTGATGAGCTGGAAAAATGATCTTATGACAGCATCTAGAATACATCTGAACAGGCCAAGTTAGGATTGGTCATGGCCAAAGAGAAGATAGCATTTAAAGAGGTGATGAGTTTGGAAAAATGGTTATCAGTATTGATGGCTAGCACAGACTTCACCTTTGAGACACTGCACATGGAGATTTTAATGAGACAAGGGCAGGGAAGGAAAAGAGGTTTAAGAGAGAATGCAGTTCTAAGTGACTGGAAAAATCAGTAGCATATTTACGAGCAGGATTCAGGACTGCTGAATTGCAGCACAGAAATATGCTTGCTGGATCATCCATTGCTCGGGAAACAGCTTATTTTTGTAGCTCTGTGAACTTAGTGTGAACTTTGCATGTTTTTACAATACCATAATTTGCAGAGCTCCAGACTGAGAGCAGATGAGTCACATTGTTTAGGCAGAGAAGGATGTGCTACAGAGCAACTTCTGTAGCATGGAAAATCTCCTTTCCCTGAGGACGAAATCCTCCCTCCTCCCACAAAGAAACTAGCACGTTTCAGAACTCCACATCAACTGGCAAATACATCGCTTATTTTGGCATTTAATTTCAGCATGACTGCTTAAAGATAATACAAAGCATTTAAAGCTGTCAATATTTTTGAGTGACAAAGACAGAACTGAAACTGTTACTCTCTTTTTCCCTTTCAAGTGACAAACATAATTTGTATTATGTGTTGAGTATAACTCACTGCACTGCCCTGAGAAACCTTTCCAGTTTGCTTTAGCCATATGCCCGTGCAGACACAGGCTGTCTCTAAAAGTGTTCATGCAGCACAAGGCACCAGGAAGCCTTAATCCTCAAACAAAATTCTTCTACACTCATTATTTTGAGTGATATTTTGAAAAATAATAGGAGAGGATGACATATTTAAGAACCCCTTTAAGCTGCAGCACAGCACAGCAATTTGAGCCAGTGCCCTCTGTTCATCTGTTCCCATTGCTTCCCTACAGCATTCTCCTCTTAAAGAGAAGCAGGAATTTTCCAAGGAATTCAGCTTTGAAAAGGAACTTTGTCTTTGCATGAGCAAGGGGAGGTCAGGCTCAAAAGCGGAGCTCGTGGCTGTGTGTGCAATTTTACTCCATCCTTTATGTCTAGTCAGCTTTTACCCTCCACATCACACCCTGCCCACATCTCTCCATCTTCAAACCATGCATGGTTTGAAGTATCAACCAGAACAGAACTGTCATCATCAGAAACCCAGTCGTTACTCTCAGTGTCTTTACAAAGGACCTGGTGCTGCTGTAAAGTGTATGAAACAGCTTCAGTGCTGCAAATTCAGAAGAGGAAAAAAAAGTAGTATTTCCCTCTTAGGGTAGGGCAAATTGTGTTTAGAGATGTATATTTTAAGCAAGGACAGAGGCCAGAGAGGAACACTAAATGACAGACTATAGTGGACTGTAGACTGCATCTACTACATCTCTAAAGGGCAACAGTTAGCTTTCTCCCTGCCTCTGTTTGGACAATTCCAATTAGTCTTTTCTGACATGAAGCTCATCAGGAAGGGAGTAAGCCTAAGCATGAACAGTAGCCGGTTTGTGCCATATGGCTTTCAGGTGCAGTGCCTGCCTTGATTTAATTTATCAGTATGGACAGAAACACAATGTCTGTACCATTTCTGTACCATTATTTAGATAACTCCATCCTATTACATTTGATTTCTTGCTCCCAGTCCTCCAGGTGAAAGGTTCATTCTGCTTTTACAGTTAGAAATCTAATTTCCAGATTATATTCTGACATTATTATCAAAATTTTAGATTATATTCTGTGTCTTTTTTTCGACTTTTACTTTCTCTGCAACTCTCCAGTTTGAAAAGACATTAAAACCATTATGTGTGATCCTTTTTATGAGGTCTTGCCAGTGGCATTAGTATTGTTCTCTTCTCTGCAACTGCCTTGCTCATTGTTTTGTAGGACTATGTTTACCTTCTCACAAGACTTCATGTTGGAGGTTCACAGTCAGTCTATAATTGACTAATTCTCCATTTCCCCTTCTCCTTCATTTTAATCTGTTATCCAGTGACTTACAGAAGCCATTCTTTTTATCAGTCCCTAAAGTCTTGTTTTCCTTTCAAAGAGACTTTTTTTTTTAAATTTGTATTTTTATAGTGAAAATTCCATCATAAGTCTAATTCACATTTTAAAGTATAATGGTGTAATGTTAAAGTTGAAAGCAGTATATGGATCAAGTAGCATTGTTGAATCATCAATCTGATCTATAGAGGACAAGAAAAACCCTGGGAGGATCACTGATTTGTAAAAAGAAAAAAAAAAAAGGAAAGGAAAAAAGTCAGATTACTTGAATAAGTGTAGAAAAACCAGCAAAACCCACTTAATTTCCTTGCTAGCCTTGCTAGTTTATACTTTCCTGAGCTGTTATTAAGGAAAATGGAGGAACGTGTTGCCAAAATACCAGAATAAAATAATTTAAACATCTTTTAGAAATCTGCTGCAAATTCATAACAGCACTTTGCCTTTTCAAGAGCAGCGCATACGTTGACTATCAGTGTGCTCCTCAGACAGCCGAAGTCACTTCTCAGAACATGTCATTTGCATTGCAATGACCTCTCACTGTGTCCTATTGCTGTATTAAGTTATCTACTCTATCCTTCTGCCAGCAAAGGATTGCTGAGGGTTTATGCAGCTTTGCATCTTTTGTGTGTCATATCCCAGGGACATAAGGAACATCAGGATAACTTTGGGGCAGGTTAAATGTTATTAATTCTCATGGGCAGGTCTTGGAGGATCAAGAGCTAAACAGACATGGAAGGGCAGAAGATCAGTGGAATAACAGAGCAGGAAAAGTAGGTCTCCCAGTGGATGGGAGCATTTGTGGACACAAATACACTAGGAAGAACATGAAGTTGACAAAAAGTCTATTTGCAGTGATAGCCATCTCTGTTCATCCAGGTTTGTCAAGAGTGATTTTATTTTCAGAGATTCATGAAAAGCAACGAATGCCCACTAAATATGTGCTTAGCAGCGAACAGTAGGAAGCAACATAGAGGACTAAGAAAAAGCGGGGATGTATATGGGTAAGCAAACGGCTGACAGGTCAGGCTCAAAGAGTTATAATGGGGTTACAACAGGCTGGCAGCCAGTCACCAGTGGGGTTCCCCAGGGCTCAATTTTAGGGCCAGTGCTCTTTCATGTTTCTATAAATGATGTGGACACAGAAATAAAATGTACGTTAAGTTTGCCAATGACACTAAATTAGGAGGAGCTTTGGACTCCCTTGAAGCTAGAGAGGCCTTACAGAGAGATCTGGATATACTAGAGAGCTGGACGATCCCCAACCATATGATGTTTAACAAGAGCAAGAGCCAGATTGTCCGCCTGGGATGGTGTAATGCTGGTTATACATAGGTTATATGTACAACTTGCAGGGGGAGAGTCTGGACAGCAGCCCTGCGGAAAGAGATCTGGGGGTTTGGGTTGATGGCAAGTTGAACAGAAGTCAACGGTGTGCCCTGGCAGCCAAGAGGGCCAACCGTGTCCTGGGGTGCATCAAACACAGCATAGCTAGCTGGTCGAGGGAGGTGATGGTCCCATACTACACTGCACTGGTGCCAACCCACCTTGAGAGCTGTGTGCAATTTTGGGCCCCTCAATATAAGGACATCAAATTATTAGAGTGTGTCCAGAGAAGGGTGACCAAGACAGTGAAAGATCTCAAGGGCAAGACTGAGGAGGACCAGCTGAGGTCACTTGGTTTGTTTAGCTTGGAGAAGAGAAGGCTGAGGGGGGACCTCATCACAGTCAGCTTCCTCAAGCGAGGCGATGGAGGGGGCGGTGCTGATCTATATCTGGTGACCAGCGACTGAACATGAAGAAATGTAATGAAGCTGCGTCAGGGGAAGTTCAGATTGGACATTAGGAAAAGGTTCTTGACTGAGAGAGTGGTCACTGGAACAGGCTTCCCAGAGAAATGGTCATAACACCAAGCCTGTCAGAGTTCAAGGAGCATCTGGATGATGCTCTTCGTCATACGATTTAGTTTTAGGCAGTCCTGCAAGGAGCAGGGAGTTAGACTCACTGATTCTTACAGGTCCCTTCCAACTTGAAATATCCTATGATTTTACATAGGGCAGCAAATTGAATAAGCAAAATTACAGGTACTAAACTGTTTGGTTTTCATCAGAATCATTGTAAGAATAGCTCAAAATCTCTTGACAGTTGTGTTTGTCTGATGTTCACAAAAAAATACATACCATTTTTCCTTCTCAATACCATCATGTTGTCATAAAAAAAACCCCACATCATGAGAGAGGTAGCTATGACCTTATTTTATAAAAGTAATCGCCATCACCTTGTTCATGGTTCTGTAGTACTTGATTGTTTTGTCCAGTTCTTGGTACATATATACATTATAGGACACAGAAGATGACCAGCAGTCCAATGTGTAGGGTATGGATTTAGGACAAGAGTGTTGGGCTTAGGAGCTGCTGCCTCACTGTGGTTTGGCCTTGGTTAAAATATCTGGCTTCTTGGTACTTGTCTTCCCCACCTCTGAAAGAAACATCCATAGTTCCCAACTTCCCACAGCATCATGAGGATCAATATATTCACACACTATAGTAGTGAGATCAAAATGGTTATATTACATAGGTGTGATCCCAGCGGCAGCTTGGATTTGGTGTTACTGCTGCACAGCCAATAAAAGTCTGACAGAGTCTTTATTGTTTTCTTCATAATTAACCATTTGATAGTTAACAGATCCAGTTGTAGACCTTTCGTTGCTGAGTTAAAGCAATTCTCTAGCTTTAAGCTCAAGGAATTCACCATGAATTTCTATTTCCTGGTTTGGTCTTCAAGATTGACAGTTGGAGGAAAACAGTACTTTTTTCTTTGGCTTTGAACTGTGAAAGTCTAGGGTGAAAATTGCAATGAGATGGGAAAATTAGGATGCTCCAAAGCGAGGCTTTTTCAGACTACAGCTACATTTCAATATTACATTGCAACACTGGTATAAAATGCAGTACAAGATATTGCCAAATCCTAATTTACAAGTGGAAATAAAATGCAAAAAATGTTATTTGCTGTTAATAATTTTACCACTTTGAGACAAAAGACGGTAAATGGAAGAGAAGTCAGACAATAAATGCCAGATTGACTGTAAACTAATATTTGTTACAGTTCACTGACTACTTCAAATTAATTATTTGAGTTCTCAGTATTTCTCAAATCCAGTTGTTTCTTTAAATGAGAGAAAGCATTTAGCCAAGGATATTCAATGAACTCTCTGCATGCTAAGATCAGGACATGACAATATTTGAATTCTGAACATCGTAGTGTGTATTATAATTTGGTTTCATAAGCTGGATCTTATCTATTAAAATAAACACATTAATAAAACGTGGCAAGAGGATATGAATGTGTGAATATAAAGCCGTGATAGACATTTTTCTATTACAAGCTGTTTATTTCTGGAGATCAAGTCTTCAAGAAGATTAAACAATGCTGAAGAGATGATTAAGCCAAAAAATAATAGGCATAGGCTTAAGAAGATGCTGATACGATAGAGAAATATTAGCAATGCTGCAAACTAGCAAACAGAGACAAAATGTCCTTGGTCCTCGTGTGGGTGTGTGATGTACACAGCAGCAACACTGCAGGGAGCCTTCTCTTGGTGCTTGCGTCCAGGTCTGAAGCATGTACTCCATGGGGGTAGTGCAGGGTGACCCCGTTGCGTCTTGGTATGGGAAGGGCAAGAAGGGAGTGAACGGCTTACTAGGCTACGCCTTTCTTGAGGCTCTGTCTCAGCTGCTGCAAGCCTGTGCAACCAGTGGTGTAGGTTTGTGGTGAAATCCCTCAATCCAGTCCCTGGGAAGGGGCAGCTATGGGGAGTGGAGACCATGCCAAGGGGCTCTGCAGAGCCTGTTCTTGTGCTGTACGTAAGCCTGGTCTTTGCACAAAAGGAGTCATGTTCACCAGGTGTGGCACTGATAATATTTTGCCTTTTGTATTCTGCTCTCCCTCAGAAACACAAAATTTTGATTTGTTATTTGTGAAGATCTGCAACAGTGTGTGTTCGTGCCTATCAGCCAGTGCACCAGGAGCACTTGGCAGTGAGTTTGTTCCTTGGGACATCGGAGGATTTCTTTCCTCATTCAGACAGTGCCAGAGTGAGAGCTAGTGCCAGTCACTTTTTTTTTTTTTTTCCTTGACGTTCGTTGTCAAATGAACAAATCAGCCTGAAAAATTCAATGTAGATGCAAAGATGTACCTACTGCTTTTTTCACCTGTGGTTATTACAAGCTAAGTGGAAAAAATGTTTTCTATAATTAAATGTCTTTACTTGGCCCATTGGGAGTTCTTCATATATTGTTATTTTCACTGTACTTAGTTTGCAGTCCTTATCACAAGCAATCAGAATCATACATTTATCCTCAGAATCAAAACAAGAGACTTTTGAAACATTAGACTTTTAGATTATTACATTTGCATGCTAGTTAAGAGGTGGTAGGATGCTTTCATGTCATATTTTCAAGCTTTTCCCTTTAATCAGAGGCTCTAGAAAAGCTGTGTTTTGTTGGGTGAAAGCCTAAATGCCTCAAAAAATGAAGCATTTCCAGGACTCGGAGTTGTTACAAGAGCATCATATGTTACTAAAGCCATGTAAAATTACAGGTGTCAGAAACTACTATGCAGCATTAGATTGTTAGAGAGCTTAGGGGCATCACTGCAGAACTGAGAGTCAGTCCTGGGTCTATGTTAGCAATTCAGAGCACTACAAACAGATCAGAAGATCAAAGCAGATGATACAGAAGTCCTTAAATCCACACAGTAAGTTTCTCAAGGACTTTACTTGGGACTAGGCTTTGAACCGAACACCTCCACCATATACATGTTTTAAAGGCTGTCAGCTTGAGAGGATAAGGATGGAGAAGAAGGAAGGAAAGGAAGCGGGTAGTGAAGGATGCTAAAAAGGTCTGCGAGGTATGTGGACAGTTCTTTTGCTTTTGCATGTTGAAAGAAAAGGTTTCAACCTGTGTGTTCGATAAATAAGTCAAAACACTTTCTCTCTGAGAATCCAGTATCTCAGGGGACAGTTGCCTTTCCCTGGAACTTGCTCATGGATAGCATGTGACAGATATAGGACTTTCCTGTAATAATTTATGAGTACTACATGTTGGCCTGGTTATTTTGGTTATCGTTTACAGTATAAATAGGTAGGGTTACCACACAAGGTGGTGTCCAGATATAAATGGGAAAAGAATGGGTTGAGATGGCTCTCATCTCCCCCTTCAGAACAATCTAGTGTCATTAGAGGGCTGCTGGTTGGGTTTGTTTGGCCTCTGGGGAGCCTTCAGAATGAAGATGTTCAGAAATAGTCAAGATTTAGTAGACAAAGAAGGAGAAAGAAGTGATGTGGTAATTTAAAAGATTGTTTTCTAGTGAAGAAAACACCACCAAACAAACACAGACAGATAGGCTTGCTAAGTGCCTGAAGAAGACATTCTTGTCTAGGTCATCACTATGACAAGGAAAAACTGTTCAATTCACATAAAAAAAATCAAATTAGGATTGAAGTGGTGCATTGATCTATTAATGGTTTTTAATTAACTGGAAAACAGTTAGACGTTCAGGATCTCTATCACCAGTGTGTGGATAAGCCACAACATTGGAGACTTAGGAAATGTTAGTATACACCCAGAAATTTCTACAGACCTTTTTACAACTATCTCTAGAAAGTCCTAAACATATACACACACACTCACACTTGCAGTGAGACATGTACCCACACACAGGGCAACCACCTCCCTCTTCCTGGAGAGCGGGTCCCTGTCCTGGCTTACCGTTAAGCCATGGGTGGTCCAGCTTCATGGCCAACTGGGCTGCCCTGACAATCTGCTAATCTACGCGCCGATGAGAAAACTACATACACCCCAGGTATGGGTACTTGTTGCCCCTGCAGTGTGAGCCCATTTGTTGAGTGCAGGCTCTTCATGGTGTCGAGCTTTGTCGGGCCTCAAATGGAGGTTGTGATGTTGATGGGACAACTTCTGGCAGTGTCAAGCAAACAGCTGCTGAGGTTTTGGGTGCTTCTTTTACACAGACTATTTATGGGCACACACACGCACCACTGTGGGTGATACACAGTGATCTTTCTTACAGAAAGGCAAGAAACTCTGTAAGGGAGTTGTTTGTGTCAAGTCACCGAAAAATCTTTTTTTTTTTCCTTTTAAAGCTTATTCATCAAGCTATAAATGTAACCATGTATACATATAAACTACTATTATAAATTAAGTATTTTATTATTATTACACGTTACAAATATTTATGTATAGTTACATACGCGCACACACACACACAGAGGAGTCTGGCAACTATATATTCCATTGGCTTCAAACTCCTGAAGGGGAAAAAGTAAAATGAGATAAACCAGTTGGATTAGGAGAGTGAAATAAGCTGATACAGAGGTTATTCACCTCAAGTTAGAGTTTAAAAGGCCAAGACCTGAGGTGAGCATACTCAGAGATACTAGAAGAGAGGATAGAGATATAGATAATCCTAGAACCATGGCATAAAGAATCTTTCTAATACATAGCAGGATAGAAAGGCCTGATAGCATGCGGCTTGGAGTACACAATATGTACAGGCAATGATCCATTTAGGCCACAGAAGTCAAAGGAAGAGCAAAGGCACAAACCTGGCAAGTAATTAAGTCATTGAAGGCCACTTCCTGGTGTCAAGGGTAAAGCCACTCATCTCCCAAGCTTTGGGCTTCCATCCTGCCTGCACTCCATACATCTTTAGACAGCATGATCCATGAGGATTAGTGAAGCAGGGAACTGCAGGCAGAGACGACAATGTGACCAACACTGATGTCACTTGGCGACTGCAAAACTTACAGTAAGGGAGAATATTGTGTCCCAATGGAAAATTCTGCAGTGCAACTCTGTGAGTGTTCATTACAGCTGTACTTCATTATAAAGTTTGCCTGATTATTGCAATCACTCTGAAGATCTCTTGAATGGCCGAGGTGACTCTGTCATTTCTGATTTGTGGCTAAGAGGCAATTTTGAAGTTTCTAGAACAAACAGGAAGGAAATGATTTTTATTTTAGGACTGTGACTCAGCAATGGATCAGCAAAACCAAAAATGCATTGATTTTTCTAGTCATCAGCAAGAGGTGGGGATTCACTGAAAATTTTCGTTTATGCCCTGATCTTTTTTCTTTTTCAGATGCTTTTCTTATATTGATATCCTAGCATTGGTCAAAGTAACATCCAATACCAATGTAAATAATACAGCAGGGAAAGTAGCATCCAAATGTCAAGATTTGTAATAATTTCATTGTAAACCACTCTTTTCTTTGCTTGCAAAAAGCTCTCTCTTCTTCCTCTAAATTTCATTGTATGCAGCTTTTAGGAATAGAATTAAAAAATATACAGGGAGCTTATTAGCTTCTTTTAAACTCTGAAAGACTTTAATCTGCATTATAGATTATATATCCTGCCAAGGATAAACAAACAAGCAAAGCATATCCAAACTGTACTATAGGATTTACATAATTAGCAAATACTTTTCTAGTTATCCAGTAATAAGATCATAAAAGTGGTATAAAAATAGAAATACCATTTAGCTGAGAATGTTGGGGTTTTTTTTTCTGTTTTGTGAGTCCTTTTTTCACAATGGAGTCTAAGGTGCATCAGGTGTGAAGTTTTTGGCTTGTCCAATTTGATAACCTTGCTGTCTCCAGCAATCTATGCTTTGTGGCCTTACTGACTAATGTAAAGATGATATAATATGCTGTTCTTTAGAATCAGCTTTAATTTTAATTCTATCTATCATGTAGAATGTCTCCTTTTTGACAGACTGCTTTCTCTGAGCAATAGCTAAGTGTCTTTTATCCCAAAATTTGAATAAAATACATCAGGAGATTGGAAAGGGGTGCAAAACTGCACATATCAGAGTATTAGCTATCTCTGTCTTTTACATAGAGAAGATGAGAAAAAACGTTCTTATGGGCATCATTACCTATTGTGTCTCCAGCACAACTTTTTTTACTTTCCTTGGTCTTGTTTCTGTAAGATGAAATTCATTATTCCTAAGTTACTTGTCACTATGTCTAGGGAAACTGTGTATTTGGTGAAATGATTTCCAGTTATGGAAAACATACAATATGACTGAACACACTTTCATTAATTGTATTGAACTAGGGCTTTATTGAAACCACGCTCTGCTTTTAAGGCATGGTGATAAAACAGCAGGTTGTTAAATTGATAATAGCTTACAGGGCAATTTTCCATAGCTTCAGTTTAATTCCCAATTATTTTTAAAAGTTTTTGAGTTTTCCATGGGTGATATAGATCCTTTACTATTGCCAGGATCTGAAAGCCATCCTTGCAGTACTGTTGTGTCTCATTTCTTCCCTTTCCAGAAGCTAACGTTAGGTGTTTTGCATTTGTACATTGGATAGTTGGTAAATCTGAGTACTGAACTTATCTGTAAAGTTTTTTAATCATACAGACTCTTCTTTAGTTATCAGTCTGATAATTGTGTCATCCTGAAGCAATTGTTTAAAGCTTTTTATTGAAAACATGCTCCTGGTTAAAGTAACCGCAATTAGTAACTGATCATGAGTTCTAAAGGAATCACTTGTGAGTCTATTTTACAGATGCTCTTGATATGATTAAGAATAGCATGAATGATCCTTGAAGTCTTCGCTTTCATTTTCCCTATTAAATTATCACTCTGCTGTTTAATGCCACACTGTGTTGTTGTAGTAGTTAGATGTATTGCTCACAGCTAGGCTGGAAGCACGTTATACAGTAACTAGGCTATCACCAGTTTTTCATTAAAGGAATAATCAGGAAGGCAAGATCAGTGAAGCTAGATTTAGTGCTTTGTTTGGGCATTGGAAACATGTGAAATCTGTTTTTATACTTTCCACCAGTCCTACCATTATTTGTAGAATTTTTGATTATTTTTTTTTTCTGCAAGAAGTGAAAAAGAAATGATGGTGAAGGCAATCACTTGCATCAGCCCTCCAGATCAGTTTCGGATGACACTGTTTTGGTTTTCATGTAGCAAGCAGCCCTATTTCCCTTTTCTCGAGACTCACCCAGTTTGATTGCTTTTGAATCTGCATTCAGCAGTCACAGCCGGACTGTTTTAGCACTCAGAGTGAGACTTGGCAACTTTTGCACATTGCCTCTCTGTGTCTAACATCCGTGCTAAACTCACGATTAGCATGGCGTAGGCCATCTATGAAATTTTAAGTGCTAGTTGGCAGCAGGATGACCGAAAATTGGCTCATGGTTCTTCTCTTTGATACACAGAATAACGAAGTGTTTACAGAAAAGCAATGTTATATTTAGAGAAGGAGGGAGGGCTTACTTCTATGTCTGAAGCCTCAAAATTGTAACAGCAGGTCATATCCCAGTGGAAGAGCAGTCTCAGAACAGATGGACTACAGCAGTCCTCTGATCTGTGTTGGACAGTAAGTGGAACAGATTTCAAAGATGCAGACACAAGACTGACTAAAGAGGTGTTTGAGCCATAAAGATAAAATGAGACTGTCATTCACAAGGAAATATATCTATTACTTAGATATTTAAACTTTACATTTACACAAACTACCTTCTAGCCTTCTTACAGAGAAGTTCCTAAAGAAAAAAAGTACTAATTAAGCAATAGCATTTACAGATCTACAGTAAAAGCTATTTTTCCTCTTACAGAAATGTGAGTGAATCTAAATTTCAGAGTAACCTAAAAATGGTTGAGTGTTATATCACCCTTATCAGCATCAAAACAATTCCTGTCCAGAGGATCATTGTGAATGACAATAAAATTATGTGTTTGATAAAATCCACCAAAAAAGTCAATGTTATGTAGCGAGCTTGTATCAAGCCTGTCCATGTCAGACAGAGCCTTTCTAAGAGATTTATTTCTTCCTAGACTTTGGTCTTATGTTTAAAAATATATATGTTTTAGAGTTAGTGCAGTATTAATGCACTTCAATGTTTTATATCTTGCTGAAAGATGTATGAAAGGGTGTGGGATGGGTATTATATATTTTCTTGTGCATTCTGTACACTGTACATAGAAGAAAAGATTCAGATGGAAAAACCTGCTCTTCATTAATGACATTTAGCATATGACTGCCATTGAGGACAAATCCATATAAAAGCATGCAAATCCCTCTCAACCCTAACATATCTGGAAGGATCCATGGAACTACAGGCCCGTCAGCCTGACCTTGGTACTGGTAAAGATTATGGAGCAGTTCATCATGAAGGTGCTCACATGGCATGTGCAGGACAACCAGGGACTCAGGCCCAGTCAGCATGGGGTCAATGAAGGGCAGGTCCTGCTTAACCAACCTGATCTCCTTCTATGACCAGGTGACCCGCCTGCTCAGTGAGGGGAAGGCTGTGGATGTCATCTACCTGGACTTTAGTAAAGCCTTTGACACTGTCTCCTACAGCTTCTCCTAAGAAAGCTGGCTGCTCATGGCCCAGACAGATGCACTCTAAGCTGGGTTAAAAACTGGCTGGACAGTTGAGCCCAGAGAGTGGTGGTGAATGGAGTTCAATCCAGCTGGCGGCTCATCACAAGTGGTGTCCCCCAGGACTCAGTGTTGGGACTGGTCTTGTTTAACATCTTTATTGATGATACGGATGAGGGGATCGAGTGCTGCCTCAGTGAGTTTGCAGATGACACTAAATTGGGTGGGAGTGTTAATCTGCTCAAGGGTAGGAAGGTTCTGCAGAGGGACCTGGACAGGCTGGATCGATGGGCTGAGGCCAATTGTATGAGGTTCAACAAGGCCAAGTGCTTGGTCCTGCACTTGGGTCACAACAACCCCATGCAGCGCTACAGGCTTGGGGAAGAGTGGCTGAAAACTGCCTGGCAGAAAAGGACCTGAGGATGTTGACAGCCGACTGAACATGAGCCAGCAGTGTGCCCAGGTGGCCAAGAAGGCCAACAGCATCCTGGCTGTGTCAGGAATGGTGTGGCCAGTAGAACCAGGGAAGTGACCGTGCCCCTGTACTCAGCACTGCTGAGGCCGCACCTTGAATTCTGTGTCCAGTTTTGGGCCCCTCACTGCAAGAAAGACATTGAGGTGCTGGAGCGTGTCCAGAGAAGGGCAACAACGCTGGTGAAGGGTCTGGAGAACAAGTCTTATAAGAAGCAGCTGAGGGAACTGGGGTTGTTTAGCCTGGAGAAGAGGAGGCTGAGGGGAGACCTTGTCACTCTCTGCAACTACTTGAAAGGAGGTTGTAGTGAGGTGGGGGTTGGTCTCTTCTCCCAAGTAACAAGTGATAGGACAAGAGGAAATGGCCTCAAGTTGCACGAGGGGAGATTTAGATTGGATATTAGGTAAAAATTCTTCACTGTAGAGGTTATCACGCATTGGAACAGGCTGCCCAGGGAGGTGGTGAAGTCACTATCCCTGGAGGTGTTCAAATTTTGAGTTGATGCTTGGACTTGGTGATCTTAGATGTCTCTTCCAACCTGATGATTCTATGATTCTGTATGTAGGGTGCTTTATTGATAAGGAATTTTAGTAGGGTTCACACTGAATCCTTTTGGTTCCTGGATCGTTTCTTCTGCATGCAAAGGTCTTTTGGTACTTCCAGAAGAACCGCGCACTCTCGAGTGAATATCATAACAAACCTGAAGGGAATGCTTTTAGTTTTCCAGCCCCTGGAGTGGATTGCCCACCTGCATGTCCAACAGATTAATGTGAATTTGCACAAAGATTAACACGTTTATGAGAAGAATTCTTACTGACTTGAAGAAAGATCATTAATGAATGGTCTTAAAAACATGAATACTTCCACTTTACTGAGTGAGTGTCATGGATCTTCTTTTAGCTACATTTCAGTGCTGCATTTTGACTATGTCTGAATTTGCAAATGTTACACCATTTTCTAAAACTATGAACAAGTTTCTAATATATGTGATCTAAAGCTTGATCTCAGTCATTCTTTTTTCCATTTGATTGGTACTCACTCAGTCAGTTCTATACCAATCATTCAATTTGAGAAGAATTAGAGAAACTTGTTTATTCATACAGTAGGTAAAAGAATGCAACTGATTCACAAATATTTTAGAAAATGTTAGGTATGAGTGTGGCGTGCTAAATCTTGCCAGGTCCTATGGTTTGGTTTTGATGAATATACAACAATTACTGGGTACTTCTGACATGGCTTGGATCTCCAAAAACTGTCTGTCTGACTCAATGAATATTTTGTACTTGAACCATATTGTTATTGAATTCATGTGTGTCATCAGTGATAAGAAAAACAATGACAGGACATGTAATGGGTGATATAACACAGCGCATGATCAAATGTCTTAGTTTCTCAAATAGTTGGCTCTTCTGTCTTTCTGCAAGCCTTCTTGGCTCATATGTCTTCATGTCACCTCCAAAATCTGGGGACAACAAATGTTCATTTTCACTTTTCTGGTTTGGAAGATAGCAAGTGGCTGCTAGCAGTTGAAGGTAGCTAGTGCATCCCTGACTAAGATAAATATTTGCAGAAAGAAATTTCTTCCTGAACTGACTACCGCAACCTGGAGCAACTGGGCTCCTGTTGACTCTTCACTATACCGGGACCTGGGATGTATTCCCCGGTCCCTGCAAGAACTCATAGACCAAGGGAAGCTTCTTCCCACCCCATGCTGGTCCAGTTTGCTCCAAAGGATGCCTGATGTACATAAACCAACTGAAGGCTTCTGGGAGCCTCACTTACATAGAGCAAAACCCTTTGAAACAGAGGAGTGATCCATCCAATTAATGTCAGCTTCAGGCTGAGTCACTCAGCAAGGTGAATAGAAATATCCCTTGGCCACAAATGCCGTAGGAAAAATGCCACTCTATCGAGAGTTAAGATCTGCCTCCTGTACTCCATCTCTGCCTGCTCATCAGGTGGTGGATTTGGAGGACCAAATGATAGAGGGTTTGAACTGCAGCTTCATGTTTTAAGTCTCCATACCAGTCATTTTACTGTCAGCTGACCTCTATACTGTGTCCTTTCAGTCTCCCACATAGCCGTGTTCGTTCCACAATTAATTGTTTTACTGCCCAGCTAACAAAATTACCTGAAACTCAAGCTTATGTAGTCCATGAATTTCTAAGTGCTGAAACCCCAGTTTTCTGCCTAATTGCTGGTGCTTCTGGCATCCCCCAGACAAGTTTATAATTATCTTATGCATTTTTAATTGAGAAAAATCTGTACCCTCTAGAAACATAAAATTTTTAAAGACTAGTAACCTAAACCAAACTTAAATAAGACAGAGGTACTTTACTGCCTAATGTTTATATTTAATGAAAGAGAACACATTTCCTTAATTTATCTGAAGCCAACACAATCTCCTGTCTCTTGCACTGGAGTGTTGCAGAATTTAGGTCAAGTGTATCAAGCAGTAAACAGGGCTTTGCATATAATCGTATGTAATAGCTCATGAGGAAGAATCCATAGTAGTCATCACATTAATCAACTAAGCTATTCTTTGGTATCCACTGTAATGCAGTAGATCCCAAGGTTCCCAATACACTATATGCTGTGCGAAGGTGTAAGAAAAAGAAGGTCCATGTTCCAAAAGTTTAAAAGTTACCAATATGGCCAAAACCAGTGGATAAATTGAGCAATATAACCAAGAGGTGCAACACAGAAAGTTTTCCAAGGAAAATAAGGTTTCTTCACTGATGACTGGGAGTTGCTAGAATTTGACTAGCTCAAGTTATATATTCTCCTGTATTAAAACTCATATCCATATAGTGGGTTTTAGAGTCCTTTTCATATGGGTGATGGGGCCAAACATGAGCAGCACTGCATGCTGCTGGGTGAGTGGTCGCGGATCATCTCCCATCCCACTGCTAGGTGGCTGTGGTTGCTAAGAAGCAGGATGCTGCAGCTGCTTGCAGCTGCAGAGCTTTTGGACCAGAACTGGCTTGGATCAGGCATATCAGAGGGAGGTCGGATCTGCCTGCCCTTGTCTGTGTAAACATAGCCTCCGATAGAACAAAAATGGAAACCGGCCATCTCTCATGTCTGATTGCTGTAAGTGCCACTAAAAGCATCGCAGCATCATAGGTAGAATATCTCTTGCTGGCTTAAGGATGAGAAGCTGAAATCTTGCCTTCCTGCTTCAGAGAGGCCAGCAGGACCGGGATGGGGAGGGAAAAAGGTTACAAGATTTGGAGTTTCTGCTTCTGCTCTCTGTGAGCCAGGTTAAGCAGCAGCCATGGATGGCCCAAATACTCCATATCTTTCATTTTACAGCATCAGTATTTGCCAGCCTGACCTTCTAGGGCTTTGGTGTGGTCAAAATAAATAGTGGAGTCACGGTTATTTTGCTGTCTCTTGGCTCTGTGTTCTTCACAGATGTTTAGATGGTCTGTGTCTGGAGCTGGCCCCAGACAATCTATTATGAACAAGCCCAGTTGGATGGAGATTTTTTCAAGAAAAAAAAAAAAAAGAAAGGAAAAAATCCCAAATAACTGACATCTTTCAACAGTTGTATTTACAACCTGGTAACTATTTCCAACAAATCCCATCCTGCCTCTTATGTTTAACAGGTTGATTGTCATTTGTTTCACAGTTGCTTAAACCCTCCAGTGACTGAAAAGAAGTGTCCACCTAAGGTGTAAAATAAATGTCATGCTAAAGGCTCTTCCAGGTCAAATAATGTAGTATGAGAAGATTTATTCCAGGAGAAAAAATTACTCATTTGAGCTGCTAGAACTAATGGGAAGGTGTCCTACACTTCCCAGCTCCCCCTAAGGAGACATGTTCTGGTACAGTCAGATTTTATGACGACTTTCTTTAACCTCTGGATTGATAAGAAATGCAAAATACTCCTCTCAGTTTCTGATGCCAGTTTCTGTCTTGATTTTTAAAATAGTTGATGAAGTAGTCTTCAGGTGTGTCAAAGAGGAGACGCTGATAGATGAACCACCATGACAGCTACACTTCTTTGGACAATGCAGATTGCAAACAGCAGACCACAGTGCATGGAGCTATGACAGAGGGTACTTGGTTATATGATGCACTTATGAACCACTTAACAGGGGCATGTAACATTAGGAAATCCTCCATAACCTTTATCTTTGCAAGAAACCCTTCGTTAGAAGATCAGCATGATGATGATTCTCTATTTTAGCCAACAGCAAAAAGTAGGAAAGTAATAAAATGTAAAATACCCAAATAGGAATGCAAGCCCCAAGCAGATTTCTTGTCACTGAAATGGAGATGTGCTAGCCCTTCCGTAAAATCCATCATGAATATTAAAACCCTTATCAGTGTTAGGTGACAGGGGCTCTGATATGACTTGATGGGTAGCAATATAAAACATAAGATAGGTCATTATGTTTAAGGCGAGCAGTGGAAATCTTTAATGGAGATGCAGATAATACTGCTAAGGGTTATAATGCCATACTAAATTCTCAGAAAGGACAACTCATATCCATTGCTCCCCCTGCTACTTTCACCCCTGTTTACCTCTCCTCTAGTTCTGCTCTGTGCTTGGATTCACTGAAGGTCTTTTTTCCAAACTCCAGCTTTTTTAGAAAGGCATTTCTGATGAGACCTTCCTTCATCATCTGTGTTAACACATGGTGGCCTGCTGAATTGTCTGCCAGGTCTTCCCCGTGGTCATACTTTATTATGTCCATGTACCTTCTAGGACAAGAGAGATTGTTTCAAAGCCTGCAGTCTCACTCCATTTCCTAAGCAGTGGAGCGTGGACTCCCTCTAGCCTCTCTCTTGTTTTCTGCAGCAGAAATGCACTGATTCAGCTTCTCTGAATTTTCAGATCTTGCTCAGTTCATTTTCCAGCCTGTACCATGCTGCCTGACCCCTTCGCTAGCTTTGGGTAGCCTCCTGTGAGAAGTGGGTTTCCAGGTCAAAATACAGCTCTTGCTGGCAATCAAAAGTAGAAGACTTCCTAGAGAAATGCCATCTTTTACAGCATTATGCTTTTTTGGAGTTGCTCCCTCAAGGCCTGGATCTGGCCAACTTGAGAGCACTCAGCGTGGCACATTAACAGGATGGGCAGCCCAGCGTTTCATCCTTTGTGAATGCTGAAGGCATTACTCACAGCTGAGTATCTAAACAGCTGAGCCTTTTGGTTAGGAGAGATGTGCCACACTAGCTCAATTCTAAGCTCAATTAGCTTATAAAAATACCAGAATGGCTCCCATGGCTGCCTGGGGGGCAGAGGTTTTTGGCTTGGACAAAGCACTGAGCAGAGGAAGAGAGAGTGAATTTGACTCTCTCGTCTCCCTCTCCCTATGTGGGAACAGGTTAGCAGAAGAGGGAAAAGGCACTCAGAGGTGTACAGCTCTTTTGGGGAGGAATTGTGCCCTAGGGCAAGCGATCACACAGTTTGCTTCCCCAGCACCCGTAGACAATCCTGGTGCACTGATGAGCATTGTGATAAACTGTCATCTCTGCTTACACAAGGATGGTGCCTGAGACAAGCAAAGCAGCAAGCTGTGAGCTGAGCGCCAGGAGCATCTCGCAGCTACAGCAAAACACAGGCAATTCCCGGTGCCAGATTCAAGCCAAAGTGCTGCAGCGTTCACACAACTGAGCAACCACAAGAGATGCCCTGGGACAGAGAGGAATCTTCCTGGCTTTGCCTAGGAGAGCGTTGTTTGCATTCAGTTTTGGTATCACAGATACATTAAGAGATAAATCAAAATGCAGTTTTGAAAGGGGACATCCAGCACTCCATGCCTGAGTGCTTCAGGGTGAGCTGTAGGGGTGTCCAATTTACATCCTTATGGGTTTGTAGGGAATCTCACCCCTTGGAGTAAACAGGAGAGATGCATTCAGTGCTTGACACTTACTAACTAGGCCACCTATTTAAACTTAAATTTAAATGGAGGCATTTAATTTTAGGAACTCAGGCTCGAATGTTTTGTCCAAAATGTCCAAACCCAGCTGCTAACTGTGGTTTTAAAAGGTTATTTCATTTTTTCTTGAGGAGCTCCAAATGTGCAGGCATTTGGCTTTGAAACTGTTGTGTGTGCAAATTTAAAAATACAGCCCGTGTCAGGTTGCTTATGCAACATCTGATGCCCATGTTGCTATGGTTAGTATATGCTTTGGGTGAAAGCTGTGGTAACTAGTCACATATGGTATTCTTGCGTAGCTGTGCACAAGAATTGCATATTAAATTACAAATTCAAGTGAATATAGCCTGGCTGTACCAGGAATTGAATATAGAAGCGCTTGGACTGAATTGCCATAATTTCAGGGTAAATTCCCAATTAGTTCATTAAAAATTTAAGTGCGTAGCACTGGCTCCTGCTCCTGCTGTTGGTAATGGAGGGCAAAGCTAAATGACAAATACTCTGTGCAAAAGCAAATGAAGGTCTCATGGTGGTGTGGAGATACCGTAACACAGCATATATATTTTACAAGATAATAACAAAAGGAAGTCATTGCAGGCATCTTTATTTTTTGAGTTGTGTAAAAATTAATGGTGTGGCAGAGAAACTACATGGTTCAGAAAGAAAATCAAGATGATATTCATAGAACATATGTATGCCATTTCTATGGGCGTTGCTTATTTATGTTTCTTCTGTGTTTTCTTTGTTCTGTATAAAAGTCTGATGGGCATAAACTGAATTAAGATATGTCAGTTCTAATTTTTCCTAAAGAATGTGTGCTTAAACATTGCCTCACTTGAATACCCTTACCTGTAAGCAGTGCACGTGCATCAATTTTTTTTTTAAAAAAATATATTCTTTTCAGGTGTAAACAACGGTGAAATAAACAAATTAAAAAAAAAATAGAATTACGATTAAGTTGTGAAAAATACCTTCCAAGGGGAAGCTAATAAATCATTGTCTTTCTAAATTAGTACACTGCAACTGAGAAAAAGAAAAGTATTAATGCACTTTTTTCTGAAAAAGCTGCAGAAGGGCAAATATTGAACAACCATACAGTATATAATTAAAACTATGTCTTTAGTTACAAAGGACCCCATGCCAGCAACGGTTGGGAACCTCTGCTCTGTGTGAAAGTCTTAGTACAATTAAAATCACATTAGTTTTTTAAAACGTCACTAGTTGTAATTCTGCATAGTAATTTCAGAAACAGTGTAAAACGTGACGTAAAATTTCACTGTGGAAATTCGATTCATACTGTGGGTATGCATCTCATTTCCATGGTAGAAACGTGCCAGAAGCACAATCCTCTCTTAGAAACCTTCCTTTTTTCAATAAAAGTAGCATTAGCTCTGTGAGAACCAAAAGCACTAGAAAACATGCACTGCTTTAAAGTAGGGAAAGGCATTTCCATATGTCCTGCAGCTCTGATCATGATACTGTGACACAGAACTTGAAGACACTAAGGTACAGTGATTTCAATCACCTTTCAACTGGAGATACCTGTACAGGGCTGCTCCATGTAACTCTGTGTTTGCACAGGATTAACTACTTGGCAATAGGCTCAGTGGGAGGAAAGAGTCCAATGCAAACTAGAACAGAGTAAAAAATGGAAATTCTTACCCTGCTGAAAATGGAGAGGGGTTTTGAGAAAACAGCTCAGGGTATGTGGCTAGATGGTTGTAGCACTGACTTAGGATAGAATCATAGCATCATTTAGGTTGGAAAAGACCTTTAAGATCATCAAGTCCAACCACAAATGAGCTACCACATGTGTAGATTTGTCAAGAGTAGCTGAGGTTTCCTCACTGCTCAGGTCAAGAGTTGTGGCTGATGGATAGATCAAAAACTGCAGTAGCTTAAGGCAGCTGCTTCTGCAGCATGCGTTTTCTGTGTGCAAGTAAAGACATCAGTTCTGATAAAGAGAGGCATATCTGGAAAGGCCTTCCGTCTATTGCCAAAGGTTTTGTGTAAAACAGCCTCCCCTACTATTCATTGTGCATGCTAATAAATTGCATGTACTGTAATAGCAGTCATTAAAAAAAAATTATGGTAGGAGCAAATTAGGAAACAAATGAATTGTCAGAGTTCACAGAGAATCAGCAGGAAAATTTTGAACAACGTTAAATTTGAGTTCTCTTGTTTTAATGTATTGAGATTTGCTCCCTGTATGATTGTTAAAAATGGTAACTGGAAATGTTACTACAAATTTGCAAAATTTTGTATCTCTATGTTATATATCTTAAACTGTGCCAAAATGCATTAACCTGTATTTTAAATTTATAGCAGACCAGGAATTGAAACAGAAACTAAAAATACTCTTTGAGAACATGGAATTGTTACATAGAAGTGGAACAATAAGTTGCAAAAAAATGCTGTACTTTGTTGGCAGTTTTTGTCTGGAAAGTCCCTTTGCAGAGTCTGTGCACCAAGAAGTGAAGCATTCACATGGCATCATACTCCTAGTCCTGTCAGTGTTGCTTGATATCTGAGAAGAGTGGCTTTGATATACATGAGATCAAATCTTAGATGTTTATTTGAGCACAGTAGAATTTTTAAGATAATTTAGTGATGAACATGTGAAATTTATGTAGCAGGGCTCACATGCAGACTAATTACTTTGATGACAGAAATATAAAAATTACAGCAAATAGACCTAAATCTGTTAGAGGAGATATTCTTTTGTTCCTCTATTAGAGTATTGGGAGATACTTCATCCTAGGTGTATATAAATTAACCGCTTATATGTTCCTCCACTGGCTTGTGATCTAGGTTCTCTATTTCCAAGTACAAACGAGGAACCTAAATACAAAAGAAAATTTTCTTATGCAAATTTTAACTACTGTGGCAGGTATTTTCCCTTTTATCTGAATGAGGAAATCCAGATGTCAGTGGGGTTACCTCTAGTTCAGTCCAGTGTCTCCCTGTCTGCTTCATTTTACAGGTTATGGACAGATGCTGTGGTCCGCGGGAAAAGCAGAGTGCTTCATATATGCAGCAAAGAGAAATGCACTTGCTGAGAAACGATATTTATTAGCCTAGGTGGAGCACAGCATTAATCTGTGTATCATGCTGCATTGTGCTTTGTAGACATACTCTATATGCGTGTAACGGCAAGAGATATGAATTGAAAGTGGGGGTGTGCGGCAGAGGCGGGGATCAGTCTCCCATTGAAATGGTGCTGGTGCCAAAAGGTGCAGAACAAGAGCTATTCTGCAGGAGTGAGTGGGAGGAGGAGGTACGGTACGGCAGGCTGCGAACAATTAGACTACAGCTGAAACACGTGGTAATTAGCAAACAGGCTGGAGAAAACTCAACGAAATCTGTTTTTCCTTTCATCTGCATTTTGATTTTTTTTTTTAAATCAGATTAAGCTGAAAGCGTGTTGTAGCAAAGGCTTCTTAAGGGATTGGCTGCAAATAGCTGAAAGAGTATCCAGTTGCCCTTTAGTGCTTCTGGTGGTCACTTGGGCTAAAATATGCGAAATTAGTAAGTTGGAACAGTCATTGTAGCACAAAAAATACTCTTATCTAGTTTATTTCATTATCACAAGCTTATTAAACTGCTTATTAAAAAATAAGACAAGGTTTCAGATTTTTCCCTCTTGGGTTTTTTCCAAGCTGACTATAATTTTATTTCTAGTTTCTTCAGGCCTTTTTTTATTATATCTTTGCTATTAATATTTATAGCAGCTCCCAAAGATTAATTTTATTTATGTGCCTTAAATGCCACTTCCAGGTAGAATTAACAAACGGACTTAGTAAGACTGCCCTGAATACCAAGCCAGGTTAACTTCACTAAATTTCTCCCAAGACCTGGCACTTTGCCCCTCGTCTTTGCATTAGATAGGAACTGAAATGGCTTATTTAGATTATACACTGTAGTGCTCACGTTGCAAGGTAAGTTGATGTGAAACTCCATGTAAGTTTACCAAACTCATGTTAAAGCTACCCTCAGCCTAACTCTGAGATGACAGGGCTACATGAAAATGTGGTTTTAGTTCACTGGAAAAAAAAAAAAATCTGCTTCATTATAGAAATATTGAAACTAGGCAATATGAATGTGCTGGAGATAGCCCACCTACTGGAGATCCTGTAGATATGCCAGTGCAGTTAAAGTGCGGGAAGTACGAAGTGGATAAGGGAGGTTCGGAAGATGGAAAGTCAGAGCAGAACAGAAGAATAAATGGGAAGGACACTGAACAGCACATAATAAAGGTGATAAATGTAGCAAGGAGCAAAACCATGCTTCCTCACAACCCCCCTATATCAGCATCCTGGATCTACAATAAACTGGAATTTGCCACTCCTTTGAAAAGGCCACGTGCTTCCACCAGAGGCTGCACAGAAAAGCCCCAGACGATTTATTCCAGCAGTGAAAACCAGCTGTACCAATGGGCAGCAGTGGGGGAGCCCACACTGTGAGCCACAGTGATGGTCCTTTGTATATACTGTCACACTGTGCATTTATTGTGGTGTCTTCCCTGTAAGTGATGACTCCCATGTCACAGAATTAGGTGCCTAAACTTGTTTTCCTACTTTCCCTGAGGCAGCCCAAGGTATTATTTAATATTTCTGTTTACTTTTTTTCTTCTTGTATCACTTCCTTCTTGCCTTCTCTTGTTCTTCCTTGGGCTTTTCTTTTTCTGATGGGAGCCGTGGGAAAGCTCACTGAAGCAAGGGAGACCTCTCACCACTCATATCTCTTCTGCAAGGACTCCTGTCCTGTTGCTCAATGTCCTCTTTGAAGCTGCCAGTGTCAGAGCTCTGTTCTGAGGAGGCTCTTGCTCTTTTTAAAGCCAGCCTTAAGGAGGATATTAAAAATTAACCTCCAGAGCTTGAATTTGATGTGATATTCTGCAGGAGGCCAGAGTCTGGAGCGCAGCATTAGGGGCATGAACTCATTACCACTGAAAATGTTAAACCCAAAACTCTTTCATATTACACTTAGTGTTTTGTCTAGGTGAAAATGAGAAAAAAACCACTGAAAGTGAGGAATGAAGCACCAACTAGGTACCTCACTGAAGTAGTTGGACTAGCTAGTAGCTGAAGGGTTGGACTAGATGGTGTCCAAAGGTCCTTTCCAACCCAAACCATTTTATGATTCTATAAATAAGAATTCAAGTCTTTGGGAGCCATTTTTGCAAAATGGCCCTGGGTTGCCATTAGTGCAGGATAAATACTTACTAAATCTGCGGAACATTTTTCTTTTCATACCAGCATGACCTGTATATTGTTAAAAGCTTGATGCTTGTTCCAAATTCAGAAGGGACTGGTCTCAGCAACTGCAAGTGATCTTGGAGAAATCAGAGTCTCTTGCTGCTGACCCATTTCAAGGGAACAAATGACTGAATGTGATGCCTTGGCAATAGCAGACCACCATGGAATAATCCCTTCTTTATAAAACACCGCCTTATATTTCTCCTGGCCCTTTATTCCTTAGTTGTTGACTGACTTCCTTTTAATATTTATAGAAGTAAAGTTGCTGGATACTTATTGCAGAAACACAGAATAGTCTATTTTTCCCCTTTAATCTTCATTCATTTTGGAAACGTCACCAAAGGAAAGAGAAATACTTCAGAACATATTCAAATAAAACACTGTGTAACATAAGGTTGATGTATTGAAAACAAACACAATGAATATTACAGTGATTGAAATGACAGCTCAGGTGGTGGCTTATTTAGTACATTTTTCTGGGCTTTTAAAAGGTCTTATTTTAATGTATTGACTGCTTATTACCCACCCTCTTACTTTCATTACATTCGAGATCCCAGGTTTTCATGTGGAACAGTGTGAATAACTGACTTTTCGATATTACTGGCCAATGAAAACAAAGTAAATGATGATTTAGGAGGAATAAAATTGTTCATGTGAACTGAAACATATCAAACCTCTTTAGCGTTGTTTTGCATTTTAGTTTGGCAACTAAAACACACACTTTTCGAAACAAAAGCCAACAACCCTTATTCTGCAGTCTTTAAAAAAAAAATCTTTTAGTTTTTCTGGATTTCTTCAGATTTTCTTGGGACAAAGCTTGACCTAAAATTGGACCTTAAACTCTCATCTATCTCTCATACAAATGTGAAAGACAGAGACACTACTGCAGGGTACCTGGAAGTGGCAGTCAGGTTACCCACCAGGATGTGCAGCTGAGGTATAGTATTGCTTAGTAGCAGTTCCTCACCAGTATATAGGGTACACAGACTCAATTTTTACTGCTCATTTCCCAGTTGGCAGAGTAACCAATGCTCTCCACAAATTCTCTATTTTTTGTTGTTTGACAGAGCTAGGGGAGGTGGACATGAAAAGAAAAAAAAAAAACAACAAACCAACAATCATAGAAATAGACAAGTCAGGGGGACTCAGCCCTTGCCTGTCTCTCTCCTGGCAAGGCAAATTAAGCTGCACAGAGCTTCATGTTGTCAGCTTGATTTTGGTTTCCAGGCTACCATGTCTAAAGTCCAATCTGCCATTTAGACAGGATTTTAATTTTTGAAAATTTGTCCTGAGCTCCTAAGCTACTTCAGTGGTTTTGGAAGTTTTGCTAAAAGTCTAAAGACAACCTGGTAAAAAAAAAACAGGTTGTGTTAGTACTAGTTTGGTTATACTAAACTGGATAACCACAGATGAAGCCAGTGTAAAAAAATGCACACAGTTCTTTTTTATTACTGAACATGACTTGTACACCATACACCATCTTGCGTCTATTTGGTGAAAGAAGCTTATGTTTCCAAAGTTGCCTCAATTTAGCTGTTTACCTTCTCTTTTCAACTATGTTCATTTTATGACTCACGGGCAGAAAACTTGTCACTTTGGCCAAATTATTAGTCATGTAAATGCTGTTGGACGTACAAGAAATGTCAGTCCAAATTAGGAAACTTTGGAAAATCCATCCAAGATTGTATCAACTCATAGTCCAAAAATATTTAAATGAAAGTTGCACTGGCAGTTACCTTAGCCACCAGTGCCTTTTTATTCATTAAACCTCAGGAATTCCTGTTTCAATGATGCTGTAAGACTTCATTGCTCTTTTTATGTTTTCCAGTTGCTATTGCTTGAGGCGGGTTGCTTGTCTCAGCTATGAGCTCTTTGTCGTGTCAATATGGCTTTGGGAAATTTTGCTTGCTTTTGAAAGCAATCTGAGGTTTGGTGCTTTCCTCCAGTCCTATGATTTATGGTTTGTCTCAGTTTCTGCTTGTTTTGTTTAGGTGGGTTTTTCACTTGAGCACGTGTTTTGTTTTGTATTTGTTTCCATCAAAGTGGTCTATGCCATAAAGACCACGAGCCTATTTAGACTTATGTGTATAAAGAACAAATACAACATCCATGTGTGATCATTACAACATCCCTTCCTAAAGCAGTCAAAAGTGTCTACTGGCTGCTTGTACTTCATGGGTGAGCTCATCCAGGGTGGAAACAGAGGACAGATAAAACTGCTACTTTCTAATTGATGTTCTTCTCAGGGGTGACAATTTCCCTGGCCTTTGCTATTGGAAGTCCAGTGAGTTCAGTGCTCTGCTGTCGCAGGCAACTATTTAGTGTAACCCTAACTATAAATTTACCTAGGCTTTTTGTCCTTGCAGGAGGGATCCTTCTACCTGGTAGTTGAGATATCATCATTGCCAGCAGCTGCTTCTTTGATAGGTGCTTGTAATTCCATTATAAGAAAAATAGTTCTTAAGAAACCAGTGTAACTACAGTTCAAGAGGGAACAATACATCTAGCAAAGATTTATGCTTCTAATACCGGTCATGCAAAAAATCAGCTTCTTTTTGCAAATGGAAAATACTGCAGGGCATAGGGGGAAGAGTTCCACAGCAGAACTGAGACTTTAAAGCCTGAAAAATTTGATTGCACTATTGCCATCAATCTCAATAGCGTTGAGTGGCTAAGTCATCATGTCAGACAAGAAAACAGTAACTAATCTCTCAGAGAGATCACTAATTAACAAATATACAGTCAAAAATATCTTCTTACATATGGCAGGGTGGACTCTCCGTCACTGTAGCTTTTTCACTGCTCTTCAAGAGCCTCCTGAGAGTCACCTACCCACCCGCTCTGAGGAGATAGGGATAGAAGACCACAGTGAGGTGAAGATCAAGGAGTGATGTGGAGAGGGGTGGAAAGAAAGTTGTGGGTGGCCCGGTTGACTGCCAGAGTGACACAGAGGCAGGAACAGGCAGGTAGTTAAAACTGCCGTGTGGGAAGAGATGAGGCTTCACATCTTTTGCCTGTCCCATGAAAAATAGTGTATGTAAAGAAAATACGTTTTTTCTTCATTCAATGGGAGTATGGGAATCTTCCTTAGCATCAGGAAAGAAATCTCAAAGAGTAGCTAAAGGAGTTTGCTACTTCTGGCCCTAGCGGAACTTTCGAGAAGAGATTGCAAGTAAATAATTAGGGCCATTATCAAAAGTAAATTATCTAGTATGGGCTTTAAATCTTTTAGAAATACGTCACCTACTTTAGTACAAAATCTCATTCCAGGAAAGTTTTTCAGCATACAATCCATATTATTAAGCCAAGTGCTAGATACTATATTTTTTACAAGAAAAGAAAAAAACCCTGCTAAACCCTGTCAATTAATCAGTAAAAAAATAAAGATATCTCTTCCAGTTCTTGCTTGTGAGTTAAAACTCCACAGAAAAGAAAGATTATAGATCATTTTGAGTGTTATTATTTGTCTGAAAATACTGTACTTGATTCCAATGCAATTTATATCAGTTTGTGTCAGATAACACCAGCAGAGTTATTCCAGATAATACTAGTGTGACAAAAAGTAGAAGCAGGTTCTGTTGTCTAGCAGACATTTTTGAGAGAGAGAGAGAGAGCATGTGGGAGGAGGTCTCAGTCAGGATATGCTTTTCCAACTAGACAACGCTTTTCTTTTTTACAAGTGTGGCACAGGCTGTATGGATGGATGTATTTATTTTTATAAAGAAATTTTTTTTTTTTCACTGAAATAAATTTCAGAAAGATTTTGAATGTGACCTGCACACAAACCCCACTTAAAATCAGTGAATAATTTCAAGCACAAAGGGAAATCATTGAGAACTGAAACATTTTGTTTTGAGGCTGCCAATTGTATTGCAAGCTGCTTTTTTTGAATCATAAGAAACTGAATAACTATTTATGTATAATCATAATATATAACTATATTTATCACCTCTACAAAACAAACTAAAGGAAATGAAATAAAAGACTGCTGGTGGTTACTGACTACAGCCCCTAGCCCCGTGCTAGCATCTAACTCTGAAAAGTTTAGAATCGTAGAATCATAGAGTAGTCTGGGTTGGAAGGGACCTTTATGGCAGCCTTTCAATACTTAAAAGAGATTTATAAGATAGATGGGGACAACTTTTTAGTAGGGCATGCTGTGATAGAACAAGGCATGATTGTTTTAAATTAAAAGAGGACAGATTTAATTAGATATAGGGAAGAAATCTTTTTCAATGAGGGTGGTGAAATGCTGGCACAGGTTGCCCAGAGAGGTGGTAGAAGCCCCATCCCTGGAAACATTCAAGGTCGGGTTGGACGGGGCTCTGGGCAACCTGATCTAGCTAAAGATGCCCCTACTTACTGTAGAGGGTTGGACTATGGTGACCTTAAAAGAAGCCACGGCCCTACTTACCTAATGAGTGTTTCCTACCTTTCTACTTTTAAACTGCACATTCTGTTTTAACATGTGTGTCTTGTGCAAATATTGTCGTGAGTTGAACTGATTAGCAGCTAATCTTTAGGTAGCTGCAAAGAAAGAACATTATGAAACTGCACCTGAGCAGTCTGTCTGGAGAAGACCCTCCATTGATGCTTTACAGGTTGTCTGCAGTGCTGTGGGAAAGCTAAGCAGTTGCCATCTAGTGGCAAATGAATTTAAGACACTGAACTTTTCAGCAGCTGCTGCTCCATCTCTAGCATGGGAAAGCTGGTGATGCAGAATAGCAAAAACCAATATAATACTATTTTCTGCCAGCAACTGGGTCAGAATATGAAATGTGAACTGATCAGACTTCATCCACGAGCTGCGTGGAGACCTAAGTTATATTCAATTTTCATCTGTATCCAGTATTTCCCATTTTTACTTAATCTCTATTATTTTCATACACTGCAAGAGTTCAACAACAACAAAAAAATGCTTTGTCTCAGATTTCTTTCACTATAAAGCAGAGGAAGCTTAGTCCCTTTAAAAGCTATGCAGTTGTTGTACACTGAATTTTTCAACTGGCTTCTTCTCCCAACTGCCCTTTTCCACTTGGTCTCTGCAGGACAGCAGCTGATCTGACACATCATTAGCAGTGCCAACACTCACTCTAAGAATACAATTTCCATTTAGCAAATGCCTAGTTCTCCCCTTTAAAGGGCTTTGGATTCATTAACAAATAAAACAAACCATGAGCTAACAGAGAAGCAGGAACCGCTCTGGGCTTGGCCATTCCTCTATTTTCTCCCTGTGGACTCTGTCTGCAAACTGCCATATGTCCAGAGAGGCAATGGATCTTGGTGAATTAGTAAACTTATAGTACTCGGTTCTAGCATGATCAACACCTGGAATAGAAATGTAGTGGCACAGGCCAGTTTCACAAAGACATCTTATTGTCTCTTGTCCTGCTTTCTGCCCCGGTGAACCCAAATCCACTTCCCCTCCAGGTGTCCAGTCCTGTTTACTGGAGGGAGGAGGAGGAGAAGGAAAGGAAGCTCTCGTAGAAGAAAAATATAGAAAATGAACTGTATTTTTTCCTGTCTACAGGCATCAGTTTAATTAAACTCGGTGCAAAACCTTTTCTGGGGTAGCAGAAGGTAAGCACCAGTTTGCAGTGAATGTTTCAGTGACCAGCAGACGCCTTGAAGTTTGAAAGAGCAGCCTTCTCCTTCCTGTTCATGTGTTTGAGTGTCTACCGCTCAGCCTTGACTGGGTAATGTGTAGCCTGAGACTGAGGTTTTAGTTTTCCATCTGTAGCTCTATTTAGACATTAAATCCCTATCCTGTGATTTCAGGCACTGCATTGCACAATGGAGCCTCAACTTCATCTGGACTCAGGAGGTGATGTGAAAGAAATAAAGAACGATAGTTGTATAACAAATATAATGTGAACAACAATAATATCAAGACCACTTCTTTTCCGAGCCTGCTGCAACAGATCTACAGAGAGGAGTGCCCAGATGGCATTCCCTGTGCAGCTTTGTTGTTACTGTTGTTTAAGGTGGGATTTGTCTTCATGTTAGCTGTCTAAATGATAAATGTCTAAATCTCTCTGTAGTCAGTGGAGATACAGAGAGACAAGAAAGGGCACTTCAGAAGAATGCCTATACTTCAAACAGATGCCCAAATCAGGTGGAGAAACTGCACTCTGGAGGTTCCCCTCTCTCTTCATTGGTTTTAGAGAAGCTGAGGGTAGACATAAGTAAAGAAGCAGCCCAAGGTTGTTCTTTGGCCCAGAGCCCTACAGGCAAGGAAAGAGCTTACAGCCACACTGTTAAGCTCTACTGTTCTCCAAAGTGGTGTGAATGCATCTAAACTGCCTATTGGGAATGGGGCTTAGACCATGCTATCTACTAAACCATGCCCAGTGATTGTCCAAGCCAATACTCATTGACATGGGTCAAAACTTTACTAGAAATGTTCATAACATAATAGTATGGTCAACGGACTTCTAACACACAGCAAAATTTTGTAGCACTGTTAAATTTGCTTGTGTAGGCATATCCAACATGACTTAGATAAACACCACTATTTTAAAGAACTAAATTTAAATAAGGTTAATTTCACTATTATCAATTGTCATATACAGTATTCTCAGTCCTTAAGTAGGAATGCAACTTTGTGAATAAATATTACACTATTCAGTATGTAACTTTCAAGTCAAACTGGGCTCTTTTTCTCAAATAATCAGCAGTCACAGAAGCTGCCCAGTGCAAAGATTTCTTTCAAGGATGTAGCTTTTTTCCAGCAAGGTTTCACAAAATAATTTGTTGGGATTTTGCTGATGTCGTACAAGGAGAACTATGATATTGTAGGGATGACAGGGATCATGCCAGTAATCCCACAAAGTAATAAATAATCCACTATCTTAGGTAGAAATAAACCTATCTCCACTTGGCTCTTGGTATTTCTGGAAATGAACTCATTTGTTTCACTCTTTTTCTCGAGGTAAATTTTACCTCATCACCATGCAAGTAAGGAATCAAAAACACTAAGTTTTTTACTTTGCATCACTGAAAAGTCCGGACAAATTTTTCCGAGTCATGCCTGGAATCACGGAGTTACTTGGAAGATGGAGTTGCCCAGTACTTCAGTAACCCCAGTCCTGTGTCTCATCTCTATCAGCCTTTATAACCTCTTGATTCCTGTTCAGAGCTAATATCTTATAAAACTGAACTGTACAGTTTGATCTCAGCTGCATTCTTTCTCATTATAAGCATGATAGCGCAAGTAATGGATTGCCAGAAACATTGTGGATGGACCAGCAAGGAAGGAAATAACATACCTGAGACTCAAGAAGGTCTAAGAGTTATAACTCCTCTTGCAATAACTCTTTTAGCCAAACTCCTACCATACTAAAGAAAGTTCTGAGAAAAAATCGGTTAGGAATGTTTACAGATATTCTCCATTTGGCCTAACAGAAACTAGTCAAGTTGATAAATGTCTGGGTTATAGCTTAGACACTGGTAATGTTGCTTTGTGCTGTTTTTACCATTCACACTTTCAAGTCAAGAGATACATTTTCTCTTTTTCACTCTTTCAGTGAATACATTTTTATTACTGAAAAAACACCTTTCCATGAAGGAAACTGAAAAGAGATAAGCTTTTGTTTGTTTTTTTTACTGCAGCTTCTGAGTATAGGACTATAAAAGCTCAGCAAAAAATAGCAACTGCTATTTACTTCAGACAAACCATGAGGTTAATCTGTGGTTAGTCTTGAAAAAAAGCAAGCACACTTACCATTTCTGTGCATTTATGTTTCTCCCTATGGGCCAATTAGCATCTGCTTCTGCCAAGCACTGATCACTTCCTGTGAAAAGAGAAGAATCCTTATCTCTTTCTGAATCTAATGGAAGTTGAGGGCACTAAAACCCACTGTCAGCATCTGGCCCTTAGAGATTAATGACACTATGCAAAGATCATTACTAAAAAATATAGAGCACAGAAGGCATTTTTGAAACACTGCAGAAATAGAGTCCCGTTTTGAGTCTCTTATTACTGTCATATAAAACAGATGGGAAAGATATGAAAGTTTAAGATTATAGTAAAAAACAAATTCCTGTGCCAAATGCAACTTCTAAGAAAGTTTGTAATAGATTGACAGGAACTAGATTGAAGAAAAAAAAAAAAAAAAAAGAAAAGAAAAAGAATTGGCAAGCATTGCAAAAGAGAAGACTGTATCGAAAAAGATAGCTAGAATAAGGATCTAAGAAACAGCACGCTCTGGAAACGTCAGAAAAATGGAAAAATATGTTTTACTGTTGCTTTCATAGAAAATCAAAAGGAAGGATTATAACTTAAATGCAAAATAATGTTCAGAAACAGGAAGACAAGCATTTGCTCTTTGTAAACTGTCCATTGCAAAACCGGTGTCACTGAGGTCTTAAATGAAAAATTCCTGTCAACACGCATACTGACTTTTTTACAGTAGAGATGTCCAGGAAGTGGAAGGATATAGAAAAGGTAGTCCTTATGTAAATTGTGTCATATGGAAATTTAGTTGTAGGATATTAAGCTTTCTGTCTCCATTCATTGTCTGCGTGAGTGCACAGGGACAATGATAAAATAGGGACTAATTTTCAAATGTCTGTGCATATGATTATGTGACTAAGTCTTTTAACATGAATACATTTAGTACATATCTTTTGTCACTCACCTCAGCAGATAAACTAATGTTAATTACCTGTATTCAGATAGTCGAGTTTAAAATGTGGGCCTTTATTTGCCATTTTAATTAATGGACTCAAGTTCTGAATTGCAAGAATTTTCCTTTCTTGATATATCTTGTGAAAGTAATGAGTCTATTTCTGTGTTTAAGTACCAGTGTCTAGTACACCAGTGTCTGCTTATGTGTCTTTCATTCTCCTGAGGACAGGTGAATTTGGTTTCAAAACTCATTTGTAATTAAAGCTTTGGAGAACTTTTACCTGTGTGTTGGTGCATGAAAACTGATAATGCAGAAAAATTCACCCAAACTGTGTGAAAGGCTGAATCCAGTTTTGCAGCTTGAGCAGCACAGGAAATTAAAGCCTTTGGACATTTTAAAGCCACTATAACAAACTCAGCTGTTGTAGATGGTGGCAGTTGCCAACCTGCTTCTCCAGAACCACTGCCTCCTTGGGAGCTACGCTTATTCTTTTCTTTGACCTTTAATGTTGCCAGCAACTGAGGCAAATGACAGCAGATGATACCAGAGTCAGCAGCAGTCAAGTCAGTTTGTCAAACATTCTTCTTTTCACAGCTCTAAATGCAGATTTAGTGGGTTTACCAGCGCGGATAGAAAGAAGAGTGGAAGAGGAATAGATTGGAGAGTGGGGTAAGGGTCAGCACTCTCCAAGAAGAAAAGTTTGTGAGGGAAGAATGTAATGGTCATAAGCAGTAGATTATGCAAGGAGGGAGAAAGCACAACTCAACATTTGTCCTCTTGGTAATACTGTCTATGATGCTTGATTTTTTTCTGCCTACTCTCACTTACTACATGTTGAGAATGTCTGGAACAGCTCGAAAATTGACTCTTTCCTATATGGAATTTAGCAAGCAAAAATGTGTCTAAAAAGGTAAGCAGTACTAAGACATAAGAATGGAAGTGATATTGCACATTTTGGACAAAGCTTGTTAAAATGTTGGAGAATCTTGAGAAAGAAACTAAAGGTGCACAAGCAAAGTACTCTCTCTAAATTCAGGCTTGAAAAATAAGCAAAGAGCTTTTGTTCAGGAAAAAACCTCTTGCAATAACCAGGGTAGGTGTTGAGTTTTCAACATGTGTGCTCAGATGGAGGGAAATTTGGAGTAGTTTGTGGATTTACAGGTTATAAGCTATTCAAGTTTTTTATTTTAGAGCTTAGCATCCAAATTGTTTTATAATTCTTTCCAAGTTATGGATGTTTTTGGCATTATAATTATAGCAATCAGTGTTAGTAAGTGTTTATTAGTAAGTTAGTAAGCTCTAAATTTGTCATGGTAAGAATTTTCAATTTTCACTTAGCTCATAGGATATATTGAGACATTGCTGTGTCTGAAGAAGGCCTCAGCAATGCCAAAAATCAACTTCAGTGGTTTGCCATCTCAGCAGTGAGATCTGTGTTCTCTGTTGACAGACATCTCATGCATTTCAGCAGTGATTTAGTTAAAGTACCATTTAACGTGATAACCCAGATGAGTGTGAGTTGCTACTGTCATCGTATTAAATAAAATCAGTGAGTTCCTTTTGTCACTTGTTCCCAAGTCAATTTGCCCTATACATTTTCCTTCTGGAGTCAAATCCAGCTAAGTCTGTAGCTCTGTCAGCACATTTGCAAGGATTTAGTTTGTAACGAAACAAAATGTAGGTTTTCTATGCAGTTATTTAATGTCAGAGCATAGGATACAATGGAATATATAGCAGTGATCACATTTTCAGCCCTACAAAGTCCTGTGACAACTGGTAAAAAGTGAGTACACAGAGATGCTGGGTGTCCTTTGGCTGGGAATACGTACTGAGCTGAGCGGCATTTCCAGCTGTGACGCATTCTCACCACAGCAAGTGCTATGGAAGTTGTGAAGGAGTGCAAACTCCAATATTTAGAATAATTCTAAGACTGAAGAGGTGACTTCTGGATTTGACTTCAAAACCTCATGTTCTCCATCTTTGTCCAGAAATCCTTGTTTAAAGCAAGTTGCCATTTGACCCTTTAATCAAGTATTGTCAAAATTTCAGTGAAAGAGCTGACCCATTGGAGTATTGCCACTGGCTTCTCTGGAAGCACAGCTTGCAGCTGGGAGCAAGATTTTTAGGCTTCAAATTACCCAGCTTTGCTGCTCCTGTGTCAAAACAAAAGAAAGTAGAACAAATATCCACTTCCGAGCTACAAACCTCTGCCTTTGTGACTTTGGTGACAGAGGTGTTCTTGCCTCCTTTTGCTTGTTTAGATTCTATTTATTGAGGGGTTTCTACTACCTTCTGCCTGCAAGACCTCTTTTGTAACTATTTTTGTCCCATTTCTCTATTTTAATTTAAATGTTAACCTTTCTGATTATAAGTATCTTCATTTTCCTGGAAGCAATCTGTTTCTTTTCTTTTCTTGGGGTGTACTGACTTTTCCCGTTATCTATTGTGTCTCCTTAAACCAGTGAATAGACTGTAAAAATGGTGTCAGTGACATCTCTTCCTGCAGAAGTGAGCAGACAAAGGGACCCTCTGTGCTTCTGACACCTTGATTATGAAGCGACAATGGCAACTCTCTGCTGGCACTGTATGTCAGGTATTGCTCCTCTACGGCTCCAGCATAGCAAGTCCAAAAATACTAACAGAATAGATACTAATGCCATTGCTTTTTTCACAGTCACAAACATTGTGTGGGGAAACATATTGGATTCTCTACCATGGCTAGTGTTTTTCATATTTTTAGACCTTTTTTTTTCTTCTTGATTTTCCTGTTTTGGAACGACATCGCAATCAGCTAGTACTTCCCCAGAAATTAGAATAAACTACAGAATTTGGCATTAATGTTTTGTGGAAATCAGGAGGCATTGTTACATGGCCTTTTAGTCCACTACAATGCCTGGAGGCCTGTGTATAAATTCTAGCTGCATCATTTCTGGCTATATTGCAGAAAGTCATGGTAACCACAGCTTCCAAAGATCTTCAGTTAGCTTCCCAGTAACTCAACAAGTGTTGTTTTTGTGAGAAACAAGTGGTTAATTGCTGAAGCAAAAATTAGTAGTTGCCTTGGTAGCGATACTCATGGTAGGGCTATATTTATACAAACAGAATGTAACATCAACCAGTAATTATTTTTAATGCATTATTTTTCAAAGATTAAAATAACTCCTGGCATGTCTGTGAAAAGGTAAGATCCTTGAAATGGGAAGTTTTAGCATAACTTGGAAGTGTTGACTGTCATAGAATCATAGAATGGTTTGGGTTGGAAGAGACTTAAAGATCACATAGTTCTGACGCCCCCACCATGGGCGGGGTCACCTTCCACCAGACCAGGTTGCTCCAAGCCCCATCCAGCCTGGCCTTGAACACTGCCAGGGAGGGGGCAGCCACAGCTTCTCTGGGCAACCTGTGCCAGTGTCTCACCACCCTCACGGTGAAGAATTTCCTCCTTATATCTAATGTCAGTCTCCCCTCTTTCAGTTTGAAACTGTTACTCCTCATCCTATCACTACCCTCCTTCATAAATAGCCCCTCCCCACCTTTCCTGCGGGCCCCCTTTAAGTACTGGAAGGCCTCTATAAGGTCTACCCAGAGCCTCCTCTTCTCCAGGCTGAACAACCCCAACTCTCTCAGCCTGGCCTCAGAGGAGAGGTGCTCCAGCCCCCTAATTATCATCATGGACCTCCTCTGGACTCACTCGAGCAGGTCCATGCCTTTTCTGTGCTGAGGACTCCAGAGCTGGACATAGTACTCCAGGTAGGATCTCACCAGAGCAGAGTAGAGCGGCAGAATCACCTCCCCTGACCTGCTGGCCACATTTCTTTTGATGCAGCCCAAGATGCAATTGGTTTTCTGGGCTGTGAGCTCACATTCCTGGCTCATATTCAGTTTTTCATCCACCAACACCCTGAAGTCCTTCTCTGCAGGATTGTTCTTGATCCACTCATCACCCAGCTGATATTTGTGCTTGGGATTGTCCCAACCCAGGTGCAGGATCTTGCGTGTGGCCCTGTTGAACTTCAGGAGGTTTACACAGGCCCACCTTTGCAGCCTGCCCAGGTCCTTCTAAATGGCCTCTCTTCCCTCCAGCGTGTCAACCACACCACACAGCTTGGTGTTGTTGGCAATCTTGCAGAGGGTGTGCTCAATTCCACTGTCAATGCTGCCGACATAGATATTAAACACGACGAGTCCCAATACCGACCCTTGATGAATGCCACTCGTCACTGGTCTCCGTTTGGACATCGAGCCATTGACCATGACTCTTTGAGTGTGCCCATCTAGCCAATTCCTGACCACCGAGTGGTCCATTCATATCTTCAATTTAGAGACAAGGGTGTCATGTGGGACAGTGTTGAATGCTTTGTACAAGTCCAAGTAGATGATGTCCGTTGCTCTTCAGTTATCCACCAATGCTGTAACCCTGTCATAGAAAGTCACCAATGGCATGATTTGCCCTTAGTGAAATCATGTTGGCTGTCACTAATCACCTCCTTATCTTCCATGTGCTCTAGCATAGTTTTCAGTAGGATCTGCTCCATGATCTTGCCAGGCACAGAGGTCAGACTGATTGGCCTGTAGTTCCCTGGGTCTTCCTTTTTCCCCTTTTTAAATATGGGGGTATGTTTCCCCTTTTCTAGTCAGCAGGAACTTCAGCAGACTGCCATGACTTCTCAGATATGATGGATAGTGTCTTAACAACTTCATCTGCCAATTCCCTCAGGACCTGCGGATACATCTCATCATATCCCATGGACTTTGCACCTTCAGGTTTCTTAGATGGTCTCAAATCTAATCCTCTCCTACAGTGGGCAGCTCATCCTGCCAGTCCCTGCCTTTGCCTTCTGCGACTTGGGCAGTGTGGGTGGAGCACTTGCCAATGAAGACTGAAGCAAAAATGTCATTGAGTGCCTCAGCCTTCTTCACATCCTGGGTAACCAGGTCTCCCACTTCCTTCTGGAGAGGGCCTACATCTTCCCTAGTCCTCCTTTTATCACCAATGTACTTAGAGGAGTCTTTCATGTTGGTCTTGACATCCCTGGCCAGATTTAATTCTATCAGGGCTATGGCTTTCCTAACCAGATCCCTGGCTGCTTGGATAATTTCTCTGTATTCCTCCCAGGTTACCTGTCCTTACTTTCACCCTCTATAGGCTTCTTTTTTGTGTTTGGATTTGTCCAGAAGCTCCTTGTTCAGCCATGTTGGCCTCCTGGCATTTTTGCCCGAATTCCTCTTTGTCAGGATGCATTGCTTCTGAGCTTGGAGGTGATCCCTGAATATTAACCAGCTTTCTTGGGCCCCTCTTCCCTCCAGGGCTTTATCCCACGGTACTCTAGCAAGCACGTCGCTGAAGAGACCAAAGTTCTGCTCTCCTGATGTCCAGGCTAGTAAGCTTGCTATGTGCCCTCCTCACTGACCTAAGGATGTTGAATTCCACAATCTCATGGTGACTGCAGCCAAGGCTGCCCCTGAGCTTCACATTCCCCACCAGCCCCACCTTGTTGGTGACAACAAGGTCCAGCCTAATACCTCTCCTTGTTGGCTTTTCTATCACTTGGAGAAGGAAGCTATCATCAATGCACACCCAGGAACGCCCTTGATTGCTTATGCTCTACTGTGTTCTTCCTCCAACAGATATCGGTGTGGTTGAAGTCCCCCATGAAGATTTGTGAACGTGAGGCTGCTCCTATCTGTCTATAGAGGGCCTCATCTGCTCAGTCTTCCTGGTGGGGTAGCCTGTAGCAGATCCCCACTGTAATGTCACCTGTCTCTGCCCTCACTTTAATACTGGTCCATAAGCTCTGAGTTAGCTCCTCATCCAGCCCCAGGTGGAGCTCCATGCACTCTGGCTGGTCATTGACATAGAGAATGATACCCCCTATGTGCAGTCGTGCAAACATCTCTAACTCCTCTGGGCCCCCAATGAAGCTGACTTACCAACTTGAATTCCTTTGTGCTGCTCTTCAGGTGCTCTCCTGCTGATCTGAGATCCCTTTCCAGGCTCTGGGCACCTATGCTGGCACAGGCGTCAAACTGGCAGGAGTGGGATGGATTGAGGTTCCACTCCCCTGGAAATCTAGTCACAGAAAACATGGTGAAAAATGTTGCCTTAATGAAAAAAACCCAAACAAACCAACCAACCAACCAGACAAACCAGGGGGGAATGCAAGCAGTAAAACAGAATCAATACAGAAAATCTGACATAAAAGACGAGTAATGTGGAGAAGATACAAAACTACTGTTGTTAAAGGAAGCTAAAGACAGCAACACAATGTCTATGACTGTTGAAATTAGGAGCAATGAGAGGCAAAATGTGTATAGATCATAGAATCGTTCAATCATTTGGTTTGAAGAGACCTCTAAGATCACCAAGTCCAACCATCAACCCAACACCACCATGCCCACTAAACCATGTCCAGAAGCACCAGATCAACATGTTTTTTGAACATCTCCAGGGATAGTGACTCCATCACTTCCCTGGGCAGCTTGTTTCAATGTTTGACTACTCTTTCAGTAAAGAATTTTTCACTAATGTCCAATCTAAACCTCCCCTTGTGCAACTTGAGGCCACTTCCTCTTGTCCTATTGCTGGTTACTTGGGAGAAGAGACTGATTCCCACCTCGTTAAAACCTCCTTTCAGGCAGTTGCAGAGAGCAATCAGGTCTCTCCTCAGCCTCCTCTTCTCCAGACTAAACAACCCCAGTTCCCTTAGCCGCTCCTCATCAGACCTGTTCCCCAGACCCTTCACCAGCTTCATTGCCCTTCTCTGGACACGCTCCAGCACCTCAATGTCTTTCTTGCAGTGAGGGGCCCAAAACTGCACACAGGACTCGAGGTGCGGCCTCACCAGTGCCAGGTACAGGGGCACGATCACTTCCCTGGTCCTGATGGCCACACTATTTCTGACACAGGCCAGGATGCTGTTGGCCTTCTTGGCCACTTGGGCACACTGCTGGCTCGTGTTCAGCCGGCTGTTGACCAGCATCCCCAGGTCCTTTTCTGCCGGGTAACTTTCCAGCCACTCCTCCCCAAGCCTGTAGTGCTGCATGGGTTTGTTGTGACCCAAGTGCAGGACCTGGCACTTGACCTTGTTGAACCTCATGCAATTGGCCTCAGCCCATCGATCCAGCCTGTCCAGGTCCCTCTGCAGAGCCTTCCTACCCTCAAGCAGATCAACACTCCCACCCAATTTAGTGTGATCTGCAAACTCACTGAGGCAGCACTCAATCCCCTCATCCAGATCATCAATAAAGATGTTAAACGAGACCAGTCCCAATACTGAGCCCTGGGGGACACCACTTGTGACCAGCTGGATTGAACTCCATTTACCACCACTCTCTGGGCTCAGCTGTCCAGCCAGTTTTAAATCCAGCTTAGAGTGCACAAGATGGATGTTTATTTTATGTGCTGGGAATAGCAACAAGAGAAAATCCTAATTTAGATGTTCAGGTATGAGTCTCAGAGAATGACTCCAATAACTTTGTAAGCAATTTTTCCAAAATGTTGTTCTGAGTGTAATGCTGTGAGTAGAAAATGCAGTGTGACCCTTGGGTGAATAAAAAAATTAGCAAGAAATAGAAATGTGGTCTAACATTTTATCTAACACTAATAAGATACTTGCTAGAATTTTGTCTAAGTCCCTATTTTAAGACAGATGTTATAACAGGGAGAGCACGAATAAGAAGATGCAAAAAAAATCCTTCCCAAAACAGGCTAAAAGACCTCAATCTGTTCCATTCACTGAAAAGGTCGAGGTGATTTGATTACTAGGCTTGGATTCATGTATCAAAAGAAAATACGAAGGGGGTTTCCAGCTCACTGGGAAAGATTTAAAATTACCCAATGAGCTGGAAGAAGAAATCAGATAAAACAGCACTGCTTAGTGGGCAGGGTAGACATTGGACCACCTTATCAGGTCTTAAAATGAGATTAAATAAGCTTCTTTAAAGATCTGCCTTAAATCTGGCTTCTGGGAAACATCCTGTGCCCTGCGCTTGCAGGGGTCTGGCTGCCTCATTCCCTCTGACCTTGCTGTTAACGAAAATACATGTCCCATTTACCCATTTTACGAGTTGTAGCCAGAACACAGCAAGATCAGCATTGCTTTCAACGCGCTTCTAATGCTTCCCAGTCAATATGAAGATAGTGATACTCATTATTGTGCTAAAGACTTGTACTCAATAGCTATAATTATATATTAATATATATATAGACATATATATCCATATATATAATACTGAATGATCTAGAAAAGATTGTAAGGGATGAAGTTTGGTTTTTTTCACATTACAAAATCTAGTGTGTACCTTATGAAAAAATTAAGTACCAGATTTAAAACTAAGAATCTATGCTTTCTGACAGAGTGCATAATTATAGGGCATAAATGTGTAATTATAAATATTACGCATATATGGAGGCTAAATCTGTCAATGGATATTAAACACATTGGTGTGAATACTGTATCTAATTCAAGAAAATATTAATTGTTGAGAACTAGGACGGTTTACCAAAAAAAAAGATCATATATATCATTTGCAAAATCCTTGTCAATTTCTCATTAATGGTTATTGTCAGAACCAGAAAGGTAGTTTAGGTGGTTCTTTGATCCAGGACAGTACCTGATCTGTTCTTAAATCTCGTATTTTAAGAATATTCAGTTGATCACAATGTTTAGGAAGGATTCTTTTCCTCCCTGGTCCAAATTGAATATGTATGCTCAGAAGTTAGTATTTTTTCCCTTCCCTTAAAACATCAACGTTGGATGCAACTGGAGAAGACATGCCAGACTGAGTAGGCCAGTGCTTCGAGGGGGTATTGAGAATCCTTTGTTTTAAATGCTTGGCTGGTGCATCTTAGCCAGCTGGTGAGGATTAAATTTATCATGAGACTTGGGTACAGGGATGAATTTTCCACAAGTCAGATAAGAAGAAACCTTGGGAATTCTTTTCAATTTTTGTTATAGCTTGGGGCATGGATCATTTCTCACCTAATCAATTCTATGTTATTGTTGAAGCCCAAGGTAACACCTTGTTCTTTTCTATTCCTTGCCTATGGCACTTAATAATTTAGTTTTTCATGGGCTGAAATGATGTAGTTTAGCTCAAATTACTGGGCTCAGTACAAGGTAAATGGAGGAAAATTAATGTCTTGTGTTACAGAGCTCAGTCTGAGTCGTCTAATCATTCCTTCTGGTGTTAAACATAAAACTGCCTTGGCAAATTAATTTGGCTTGAAAAGTCAAAAGTGGAAGGAATTTCAGAAAGGTTGTGGGGAGTTTTCCTGCAAACTTTCAAAACAGAGTCAATTTTTTTGTTTCTTTTTCGTGGCTAACTCAGTTTGAAATCAAAACTTTTGTCTAATGTTTCCTGTATATTTTTCTTTCAAATTTTCCACATAGTTAAATGTACTTGAAGCTGCAGGCTCAGAATATATAATGCAATAATAACAACAATGCAGACTTTAGAGTTCATTTTAGTGATAATTTGGGGCCAGCCCTGCTAACAATGACTGAAGGAGAATTACCTATCTACTCCTGGGACAGTTAGTGCCAATTTGACCACTGCATATAGTGGAACCAGGATAAGTTTTCTCATTGCTGTTTTTCTCTGCCATGGCAGTATACAGTTACCATTTTTTTGGTAGGGAAGTCTTTGGATAGCATGATATTAACCATGCTGACTATGCCTACCCCATAAAGATAACCTTCCCTTGATTCCCAGGCTTGATGATGCATAGTGCCTGACTCAAGAGCAGGTATGTCATGCCCACACTGCACAACCAGATATCTTCTGGTCCTGATGTACCTTCCCTGTGGATCTAGAACAACTTAACTTTTTTTTAATAGTTTTTTTTCAGTACAAAATACCAGAGCACGCAGTGTTGAAGTTCATCAGTCTGATACTTCAGCAGAAAGCTGCATCTGTGTGTGGTTGGTGTGCTCCAGTGCACAGGGTGAGCTTGAGGACACATCCTGCAGACATAATACTGGGGATCTGGTCTGAGCTGTCCCCAGCTAAGACTTGAATTTCAGCTAAAGGGAAAAAAAAAGGTTTTTTTCAAAAAAAAAAAGCCATGTGAGAACATACTTAGAACCTTATAAAATCACAGCCTGGGACCAGCAAATGAGCAGATGAATTAAATCATTTGATCGCAGAGAAGCAGCCAGTCTTGATTGTTTCCCCACTCAGATTCAGGGGACAAGTACCTGGGGAAGGAGCAGCATTCAAAGGTTTCTCAGGTCAGGTTCTCACTTTTATTTTTCTTTCCCGGATGAAAAGCTAAATGTCACATGAGAAACTCAGTGGTGGCCAGGAGATCTTGGCCCTCACAAGAGCAGTGGCCATCTTTCAGTTTGTGAATATTATCTTGCTCCTGTGTGAAGGCAGACTACAGTCAAATGCTTTCACCTACCTTTGCTCCCATTCTCCATCATGAAGGCAAGCCCAGTTGGGGAAGTCATCTCATTTTCTGTCCATTGCTTGGTTATGAATTTGATGAAACAAGTAGCTCCAAAATAAATGAAAATATGTTTTGGAAGGAGAAGGCTAGAGTTCAATACTGTTGTATTGTTTTATTAAAAAATGACAATGGTTTAGCAAAACTAGTTCCATTTTAGGGTTGACTGAAGCAAGTTGTATCACACAATTGTGGTGTGATAAATAGAAATCCCAGTCTTTGTTCTTGGCAGACATTATTTAAGCTAAAGGAAAATAAGATTATTTTTTTTTAGTATTAGCAAGATTTTATGTTCCTTCACCAAGCCACATGCATAAGAGAGATTCAAAAGGTATAGTGAAAGTTAAGGAAATTTAAGCTTCTTATGATAGCTTGATCTGTCCCAATATGGACACATGGGCTGAAATTTAGCTGAGGATGGAACTGATATCAAAAGCAATATGGGAGGTACAGGAGTGTGTCTCCTGTATGGCTGTTGTCTAAAGAAGAAAGTTACACAAAGTAGAAGTTTGGGGAAACAATTATTCGTTCTGTGTCACTTAGGAAATATTTTTTTGAATTAATAAATCACCTCCTGAGAAAATGGCTTAAAAGACATTAAAAGATGAGGGTTAAACCCACAGTAGATTTTAAGCACCTGAGTGTGAAACAGAATTGTCAAAACTACCTCCATGGCTCCCTGACCCTGGACACACTGAAAAGCTGCAGGGAGACATGTGGTTTTGCCCATAATGTAGGTGGCTTTGGCGAAAGGAACTTGGTGTTACTTTGCCATCTTTTCCACCCCAGTGTCATCTTCCCTCCTGGCACAGCTGTTTGGGCTGGCTGGGTTTTTGAATGGGAAGAGCTAGAAGGTAGAAAGTCATAGCAGGCTGTCTTTCTCTTTGAGGACAGAAATATATCTAGAGTTTCCCATTCCTGCAGAGCATAGGCTCTCTGCTCTGCTAGCAAACCACCGCCTCAGCTGCTCTGCTGAAGCTGGGCTTCACCTCAGCTGTCCTGGACCCCAGGAGCAGACAACAAAGTCTGCAGCTCCTCTTCATTTCACATCTGTGTTACCAGAACATACTCCAGAAGCCAAGAGCTATGCCTTCCCTCTGTCAAGAGGGAAAAAAAACTGGAGAAAGAGACACTAAGCCCCTTTCAATATGACAAAGCGTGCATGTCTGAGTATATAGTCATATGTGCTATTTTAATGCGTAATCACTAACCTGTATATTGCCTTGGCAAGTCACTCTGAAAATTTTTCACTCAGTCCGAGACCAAAGATGAAACCAAACTGAGAGATTGACTAGATGCACCTTGTCTCCATAGGCTCATGCACCCCACGTCTTGCCCCACGTCTTGCCAAGGTATCTCGGATAGCTGAAGGCACTGCTCAGAGTACAGGTCTCTGGCCCAGGCAGGGTGGCAGTATGAAATAAGTAGGTGGGCTTAGTGCAGCATCTAGTGGACAAATGTCCACATCACAAAAACCCTTGTGTTTCTGTCTGACTATTGCAGAAAGAATCAGCAGAGGACCAAGGGACCTGGAAGAAGAGCAAAATCCACTTTAGCTGTAAGAGGTATCACTATCACTCTTCCTAATGAGACACACTGGCTAGTGGAAGAAACTTGTCCTAATATCACCCACTTTATAAACGTGATATTGATAAACAGGGAATTTGAGGCAACATAGATTCATTTAAATCAAAGCAAATTAAATCACTGGTTATAATCATAAATTAAATGAGAAGCAGGAAATCTTCAGTTAAACTGTGATTTTTTGTTTGTTTGTTTGCAGCTTATGTCCTAACTCATATGGTTTTTATACAACACTTGATTCTCCTTATTTCCTAGTGAGGAGGATGCATGGCGAAGGGTGTGTCATATTTACACATTTATCATATAAATGATATCATTTATAAGATACTTTCTCTGTCTTAATGTTTGGATTTTGACATTGCAATTGAATTTAACTGGTTGCTAATTAGAGAGATGGTGGGCTGAAAATCTGATATGTTGGTGTCTAACAGAGCTAATAGGTAATCAGTGGGATTTTCAAAACCAGGCACTTCACTCTCAGTAACATAGATTTATCGACTAAACCACAATTAGGAGCCTACTCTTGGCAGATAGTTTTCAAGTCTCACATTAAACAAATGGCCATGCGTTCTTTAAACTTTAGTTAATGTAGTTCTCATATTCTCCTATCTGGCTTTTATTTATAAATTGGAAGAGGAGAACAGCATGTCTGCTAATTCATTTCTGAATCATTTTCTCAGATTTCAGTGGATTAATTCACAGTAGGAAAATATTCCTGCTGCATCTGATAATAAATAGAAACTAAAAGAAATGAAGGCAAATGCTTATTTACACAACAAAAGCAGAAAATACTGGCCTTTGGAAAACATGTAAATATTTGCATTCAGTTGTTTGTAAAAACTACAATACAGGGTAATGTGACATATTTACGAAGTTTGAGCTGTCATGAAAAGCAGCAATTTCTCAGTTTCAGCTATGTCATCATGGGAAAAGGTAGCACTCCTTAACTCCTTAAAATCTGGAGATGAATCACTGATGCAATACACTTTGTTATTTCTTTAATTGCTTGTAGAAATTTTAGTAAGTCTAGGCTTAGCATAAGTTGTCTGAAATTTAATGCTTTTATTTTTAAAAAGAAAAATATATTCCATTTAAAATCTTAACAAATCTGATTTTTAAAAGTTGTAGGTTTTAGTTTTTTAGTTTTAAAAAACTTAACAACCCTGCTGAGCACTGGGTCATTATGGACCAATGCTTCCTTTGCCCCATATATTGTCTCTGGATGTGAAGTTGCTCCTCGCCAGGGCCCAAAGTACACACTGGACATCCTCACCAACTTCCCCCAGTCTTGGGCACACACATTGGCTGGAAGATGGAACTTGATGGTGGAGACTTTGTGGAGGGTGAGCCCTGTTTTCTTTTCCTCGTTCTCTCATCTGATGGCAGAGCACGAGGGAGTGATGTCCACGGGCTCATTGGGTACCTCCAGGGAGCAGAATGCTGTTGTGTGTGCTCTGCTTGGGTTGCTCCTCTGGTTCCCTACCAACATGTTTTTGATTCTGTGGCACTTGTACCATTTTTCTGTTCTCACTTGTGCCTTCACCATTCCCCAATCAATTGGTTTTCTCATTTTCCTCTTCTCCTTTTATCCTTTCTCTCTCTGGGAGGGCTTTATCATGCAATAATGATAGGAGAGTTTATTTAAGGAGAGCATGTGACCATGACTGCTATGACCTTTCTAATCTCTACAAATGCATCCTGGATCCCATTCTCTTCTTAATCCAGTTTCTTCTAGGCCATCAAAACTATTGTTAATATGCAGTGGTGTCCATAGGATTGTTTTTATTATATCAGACATGGCCATGATTGCCATAAATCTATGATAAAATGAGTAGACAAGTGAGTGAGAGGTATTCATGGATGTAATTTACTTCAACTCTAGAAAGACTTTTGATATGCCTCCTCTTGTATCCAGATTGGGGTGTTAGATGAGTAACAAACTGGTTGAACGATCACACTTAGATGGTAGTGGTTAATGGGTCACTCTCTACCTCAAGACTAGTGACAAGTGGAGTACCACTGGAATCTATCCTGGGACCTGTCCTCTTTATCAATTGTTCTTTATCAATGACCTCGAGATGAGGAGCACAGGCTTACCAAGTCAGCACACACCACAGTGGGGGAAGAAGTTGACATGCTGAAGGGCGGGTCTGCCATCCACAGGGATCATGAGCATAAGGCCAAAAGAAACCTCATAGAATTAAACACGTATGCACAGGAGTACAGCCGTGCTATCCAGGGAAGTATTATCTCTCTCTTCTCAAAGCTTGTTAGACTCCATGCACCTTCCAGCACAAGGAAGATGTTGATAAATTCGAGAAAGTTTAGTAGATGTCTACAAATCTGGCCAGAGATGGAGCACTTTCCCTTTGAGAACAGACTGAAAGACCCAGGCTTGTTCTGTCTTTGAAGGGATGGCTTCAAGGGGGACCTAACCACAGACCAGAATGGTTACAAGCCTGTCCTCAAGGAGGTGGAGCCAGGCTTTTCACAGTGGCACGTTGTGGAAGGACGAGATGTAATAGGCATATATTGAAATGAGAGAGGTTCAGAATGAATATAAGGAGAACCTTTTACCACTGGAACAGCAAAACAGTGGGCCAGGTTTCCTAGAGAGGCTGTGCAGTCTCCATCCTTGGGATTTTTCAAGACTTATCTGGATAAACCCCTGAGTAACCTCATCTGACAGTAGCTGATCCTGCTTTGAGCGGCAGTTTGGACCAAACACTGCCTGAGGTCCCTTCCGACATAAATTATCCTCTGATCTTGTGATCTAAATTTCTTCACATTAAATAATGCATGGCATAGAACATTCCTTGTTCCTAGTAAAAACACCCTGGTCTTCTGTCTTCCTTCCTGTAAAAAAAGAAACATTTTTAGAACTGTCAGATTTTCTCACGGTATGAGAAATGTGTCTGCACTGAAAAATGGCAATATATTCCATTGTGCAAAATAGCTGTAAGAAACCTCTACAGAAACATCTAATATCAGGAACGGTCAGCTCATAAGAACTATGTTTCTTTGAGAATATTTTGAGATATTTTTCAGTTTATCTTTCTTTAGAACAGAGTAGTGTAAGTTAAAATTAACCCTCCTTTGGCTGTAGAATGTTTCTAACCCACATAATTGCAGAGAAATAATTTAAAATATGATCTGCGTGCACCCTGATGTCTCAAATAAAAGGAACAGATTATAGGTAGAGTTTTCACTTCTGCTTAAGCTCCTCTGCAGGGTCAAGTTTCAACTAGTTAATATCACTGCATCAAAGTCTGTCCAAGAGCAGTTGGTAAGAGACTCCAGATGGGCGTTTCTGGCTGTGATATTCATAATGGATCAGCAACCACAGTAGTAGATATAATTCTCCCACAGCTACCGAATCCTGTTCAGCTTCTCCTCTTTATGTTCTGCTGCCAAGATGTGACACAAGCTTCATGATATTCTGGCAGAGATGGGATGTGCCAGCGGGGAGGGAAGAGCAAACTGCCTGGGATATAGAGGGATGGGTACAGGTGACAGGAGAGAACAGTTGACAGAGCCTCAGGATGTCAACCTACATTCACGTGGCTGCAACGTCACCTGCAGCTACACAAGCCCTACAAATAGTTCTCTTAATTTAAAGGCAGGTCAGGTTTAGAGGCATAAAGGCCTCCCAGATTGTTACCCAAATATGGGACATGAAATTGTGGGGAATCTTAGGGGTAATCAGTTCATCCTAGGAAAGTCACTTTTACCAGTAGCCAGAAATCCCATGTGGGTGTTAGAGGGAGGCTCAGCTGTAGCTTTGTGATTCTGCCCTTAGTCGTAAGGCAGTTTCCCACCTTCTGACTCTAACCTGCTTTCCATCACATGCCTGGCTGATCCTGACTACTCCAATTTAGAGAACAGCACCCTTTAAAGCTAGATAGTACTTAATTTCAACCTGGCATTGATACATGGAATATTAACACAGGTAATTCCACTTAAAGCCAAGAGTAGCTGTGTTTGTCCCTGGTACATTGGTGGAGGATTTGACCATGTGAGCATCCTTAAGCTCTGAGGGGCTGCATACACACTTTTTGCTGACATTTATTCTCATGTGCTAAATTGTTTAACTCTGTTGTTACACACAGAGATTCAGTGAGGGGAGTAAAACTGAAGTCATATATCGGTTTTATGACTAGCAAGATTCTTCAAAGAATATAAAAGCATCTTCTTGTGAAGTACATGTGCACACACATAAATTGTGTACTAATAGTTCAACAATTTCTTTATTAATCCTCTGCCACAACTGTAAAATAACTTGTATGTCACATTGACACCAGAAACAAGCATAATTTCCAGGTAAACAGCTGTCTAAGTACTCCTTCAGGAAATTTATGTAACTTTAGCTCCTTCCTATGGCTGAAAAAGCAATAGTCTAAAACAGTCACAACCATTACATAGCCTTAGTAAAAGAGGTATAATTATTGGTTGTGGCTGGCAGTTTACCTTATTCAGAAAAGTGATTTCATATTAAAAGAACAGAATTCCAGCATTTCTGTTAACCATCCAGAGTAAAACAAGCTGGTATATACATTCACAGCTGAATTAATGTGTTTCTTTAAACACTGTAATTTTCATTAATACCTGCAGGTGAGTTATTTAATTTTTAAGTTTTATATACATATATAGACTTTTTGAGGGTTTTTTTTCACCTCTCCAGAACAATTTTCCTGACAATATTCATTGTTCTAACTTATATTACTCAGGCTTTGGGGAGGTATTGCCATCTCTTATACTACACAGTACAAAACACATTTGTAGCAATCACTAAGTAACAGACAGAAATAATGTGATTGAGAGTAGAAACATAGGCTGGATGTACACTGAAATTCACCTTTGAGAAATGTAGGAAAATTCGTATGTTAGGGAGCGGCAGAAATAACCTAAAAGAGGTACTTATCAGAGGACAAATATCTTTAAAATGATAACATTGAAACAGAAGTAGAGGTAATGATAACAAAAGCTAAAGGTCACAGTCCTGCACATTCATCTACATATATGTAAGGATTTGAACTCATGGTCAAGTTACCACAAATTAACATGATGTCACATCTGTTGAGCATATCACTGACTGTGTCTGTGCTCTTTTTCTGTGGCAAATATGAGGTAATGCAATTTAACTTCATTTCCAGTAAAAGAGGAGCTTGCCATAGATTAAGAGTAAACATATGCACTCTGACCACAATTCATTTGAGGCAAAATCAATTGTTAAATTAAGGTAATTTGGCAATCGATCTGAACATTGAGTGTTTGCAGACTTAAAATGTTAAAGCAGTCACAACAGAGTACTCTTTGGCAAACTACAGGTGAGTGGTCGGCAACGGTGCTGAATATGGTGTTGGTGTTTGAATGTCCCCAAGCAAGACGAGAACCATGCGCTTTTGATCAAAGGATTAGTGAGAAGCACCATTCTCCAAATATGGATCTGAAGATCCTGGGTGCCAACTCTCCTCTGGCTCCCTAGGACCTGAATATGATTCCTGCTTGGTACAAGGACCCATTTTGATAAAAAACCAGTCAATCTCACTGTGCACATGTTTAGCTTCCCAGCTCATTCCAGAGTCCTGGTCCTCTGGCTGTACATATTGCATAAATGTTAATTCACTCTTTGACTGTCTTTTGCAGCCAGCCAAGCATGCTGGGGCAGGTCCCTGATAGGATAGCACCCTAGAAATGCTAGAGAAGAAAGTGCACAGACTGGAATCTACACAGTCCTCCAGCACAATCCCAGAATGCTTTGTATCCCCAGACACAGACATCTCAGGAATGCAACACAGATCTCCAGTGTCATGAATGACCCAAGATCAAGTGCTGTGCAGTGTGGATGCTGCCGCTCTGAGTTGTAGGGGAAGAGCCTTGAACAGTTTCAGTATGAGGTGTGCTGCATTTCATAGCCTGAGGTGGATGCAGTTGGACATATATTTTTTTCTGAAGGGTCTAGAGTATATCTAGGAAGCGTAAACTTAACCTCAATCTTTTTCCATTGTCCAGACACCAAGTCTCACCTTGATTTAGTTATTGAAAATTTACTTTGGATTCTTTAATTTCTTCCTTGAACCAGTGTCTAGGTCAATACCCTGTAAAAGCAACATGGCAGTCATCATGCCTACAATTGACAAGTAACTTAAGAACATTCTGGACGGCCATAAGTCCATCAGTTCTTTTGGTGTATCCTTTCTGAATTGTAGAGTATTTCATTTACAAACATTTTTTAAATTACTTTCATAGTCACCTATTCCATAACAATACACTAGGAAGAAGAAAAGAGGACATAAATTTCTCTCAATATTCCCATAAAGGAATAATTTACTTAACCGGAAAAGTATGTAGTTGAAACTAGTAATACTGTTCTTCAGAATCGACTCTAATCTCCACCATGAAGTGATAAATGGGTGCTAAAGGCTAAGAAGATTATCCTAGAAAAGTCTACTTGAAAGTCATTTAACAGCTAATCATATGTTAAGGTCAAATATTACGTTTCTCCTGGAAGAGAAGTAGACAGCCTGTCTGATTTTCCTATTGTGAAACAATTTGAGGGATATGTCCAGATTCAAGGATTCTGCAAATGTCCCCTGAGAAACACCCCTTCTCTGACACATTTCCTGATTTTGAACTTATCTCGGTTTGCTTTGGCCAATATCTATCCCAAGAGCAACAGAATCCTCACATATTTGGGAGAAATAAGGCACATTGTTTTATTTTTGTTTCACTCACAGAAAAACCTGGCTATGACACCTCCACTGTCCCAAAACAATTTTGAAGTATGGTTAAGGGGGAAAGGGGATGGAGCTCTGGGACACCAAGGCACACAAATGGACTCTGTTCAGTCTCTAGTTCAATCTGTCTTCATTTTTTCAGTCTCCTTAAGCTCTAAACTAAAGATCATCTGATGATGCTTATCTGTTGCATTCAGGTGTGAAGACAATCTAGGATAACTGTCCTGCAAATTTTAAGCAGCTTTGTGAGTGAAGTCTACAGTTAGGTGAAATGATCCGGGCGTTCACAGAGGCATATCTGGTACAACCTCTTTTCCATTTTAACTGGCTTTTCCGCACTCTAAGCTATAGTCATGTCTTAGAGGAATCAAATTTCATAAAAAGGAGCTGAACACTATAAAAAGATGTGATTGTATCATGATACTGCTTGAAACCTATTTTTTCTTCTCTTGAATGGAAAGAGCTTTCCTTCCAGAGTGGAAAGGAACATATGAATGTAGGCAAGATGATGACTCACAGCTGTAAAATTGCTCACATGCATAACATTCCTGAGCATGAAGGACTGACTGCAGTCAGCATGTGGCCACGCTTCTTGTAGACGTGTACAAGCCAGCCAGCCAGCCAGGGCATGGATAGTGCTTTTGCTGAGGCAGCCCACAGATGAACACGGGCTGCAAAACCCACTCAAGCAGCAATGCAAGGATTTGGGTGGCCAGCCCTCACTGAATGATGGTACATGTCTATGTTGCTTTCTGTTAGCTGGCTTATTGCCCCAGTTGGCATAATTTTGTTTGCACTGTAGTCCTGACTCTGACTGGTACAGCTGTATTTTCTAAGCTTTTGTTAAAAGACACATTTGAGAAGTATTTTAGTCCAGGCAATGTGCAAGCAAGAAGCAAAAGAGAGATCATGGCTTTGCAGAGCTGTGAAGTGGTATAGATGGACAACGGAGGAAAGGGAAGGAATGAGAGAAGAAGAAGGATACAGCTTCATCCCTTGTAACAGAAAATGGCAGCAGCATTCACCTATTTTCCAGATGAAGGAAAGGAATAGACAGTTTTCACTTTACAGGAAGCTTTTAAAATGACATATTTAATAAACAAAGTGACCTTAGAAATCCGGAAAGGCAGTGTCTTTCTCTGTCTTTGCTGAGGTGGAGGAAGGAGCTGGAAGAGCCTGCCAGGGTTAATGAAGATCAAACAAGCTATTCCAGCCAGTAAGACTGTTGTGTATAAACCACATTAAACCACAGAATTTTCTGCCACACTGTGAGCTGGTTGAGGCAACAATGCTTGCTTTTTCATTTGTTTATTTATTCAATTTACAAGAGGCTCTGGTCAGCACACTCCCTTAGGGCCCATATAATAAAAACAGTACATCAATTAAATAGTGATGTTTACAGCATTGACAGAGTGCCTAACGAAGGACTTTGAATTACTTCAAGCCTGTCCCTTTGGAGAATACTTGTCTTGTAGCTCTCACACATCTGGAGGGTTTGGAGGAGAAAAAGGCTGCATGAATATGTGGATGTACCTTGAAGCGCAGTTTGAAGGACAACAGGAGCTTCAGCTGCTGTGTTGTATCTGTAAGGGAAGTGGATTCTCCAGTTTGGAGCCCTCCACAAGACAAACTTGAGATTTTTAAAGCCATCTATGTACCTACAGTCACAAGTAGGCACTAGTGGGTGCTCTTACTTGCCCTGTTTTAGAATTTTAATTCCAAAATTGTTCAGCCTACAAATGAAAATCCCACGAGGTACCAGACTGCATCCATCTAGCTTAAAAATATGGGCCTTGGTAGACTACTGCTACAGCATCAGCAAGCTGGGAGAGAGGCAGCCTCTGAGGTCTCTTTTATAGTAATTTGGTCAAGCACACTTAGGGGTAAAAGTGTTAAGTTTATTAAGGGTCTGCCATATAACAAAAGTATGCCCTGAGGGTAATAAAAAGTAAACTAAACAAACCTCACATACCATTCTTAATGTCAGCTCCCAGCCATGCAGCATGTCCCACATGTGTCCTGTGTCCCTACTTCCTACCTGTGTTGCCTATTTTCTCCACCTTGTAAGGCCAATGCAGAATTAGAGTGGCCAGTGGACATGAAAGGATAAATACCACTCTCAGGACAACTGCTCTATTTCCCCAATGTCAGTTTTTGTAGTGTGGTGGTGGATCCATCCAGCATGTCCCATCTTGTAGTCCTTCAGTTCACGCAGATTAAGTGGTCCCTGGACAAGAAAAATTGTATTTTCCTTCTCAAACACCAACTCTTTGCCAACAGTTCCACAGGAAGAGGCCTGTCTAAATGCATAAAGAGGAAGCAGAGAGACAAAATCTAATTAAACCTGACTCTAGACGCAAAAGCTAGAGTTATCTGAAGGCTTATAGAGATGTGGGGTGCCTTCTTTTTTGGGATTTCCAGCTTGAAATACCTCTGGAGTTGGTTTTAAAACCAGCCATGCACTCTTAGTCACAAGTGGAGTTACAGATGCTCTGCGTTGTCAGAGTCGGTCAGACATACAGATGTTCTGCACCTACAAAATCAGATCAGGCTGCCTAAAATTGTGGGCTACTTCTGCGCAAGGTTACGTTAGCCCAGCTCGGTTTCTGCACCTGTAAACTGAGTGGATGACGTTTATTTGCCTAGCTCTGAGGGGTTTTGCAAACTTCAATTAGCTAATGCCTATAAAGTGCTCTGCACGTATCTGGCACAACCACTGTCGTGGCGTAGCACTACCCTTCCTCGCCATGCTCAGTAGGAGCACTGTTGCTTTAAAAAGGGAGCTTGTCCAAGCTCTCCTCCTCCACTGGATCTAAGATGGATGCTCCTGCTGCAGCACAGCCTGTAAGCAGACTTTGCCCAGCCTGCTTTTTTTGTTTTTCCTGGAAGCTTGCTCCAGACAAGTCAGCTGCACTGCAGACTGAGCAGAAGCAGGAGGGCAGCTCTCCCCAGGTAAGTTACCACCACCACAAAGCTGCTCATTCCCACACCTGGACGGGGCAGCACCAAGGATGCTGCCATTCTGAGAATTATGGTCCTCTCCGTCCGTGTCTCTAGCTGACTCACAACAGCTCTCAGCCAGGCAAGAGTCAAACAGCCCTGGGCCTTTCTTTCTTACGCTTCTTTCCTGGCTGACTGGCATTAATTTGGTTATCAGGAGAACAGGGTGAGTCCTGTTCCCACACCCAAAGCTGTTCTCATGCACGCTCCTTTGCATTAGCATCACCTCTGCAGAGGCACTCCTGAATGACATGGGAGCTGCCTGCTCACCACAGTCCTGAGGCCATGCTGGGGCCCGGCAGCAGGCTTTTCACCCTGTGGGTGAGGAGGTGGTCTTTGGTCACCAGACAGAGCCGAGGGATTATCTCAGAAGGGTTCTGCAGGCTCTCATAGGCCTGCAGCCACAGTGAGCAGTTTAAGCTGTATTGGCTCCTTTCCCTCAGAAATGTATTGATTTTCCACTAAGCTTCTCTTCTTTGAGGCATTAAAAATGTCATCTTTAGAGGACTGCAAACTGGGTATTCCAATAACTCTCCAAAGTCTAGATTTATTTCATCTTATTATTACCATGGACGCTTTGGAGGAGACATTCCCTATGTATAACGTTCGGTTTACGAAGGTCTTTCCTTTCCCCCTGTGGTGGTGGGGCATTGGAGGTAGGAGATGATCCTGACCAACACGGAGCTGGAGGTAACGTGCTTTCTCTTAGCAACTTTGATTTACAGGACTGTTTCACCTCGGCCAACAGTAACAGACCCTGCTAGAACTCCCACAACCATGGGGACAGAGAGCACTTGCACAATGCCAGCAGGCTGGAAAAACTGTGCCCTGACTTTGAACGGCATTTCAGAAACTGAAAGGTGCTGTAAAGGGCCAATAGTCAATGCACACTGGGAAGGAGTAGAATAGGACCACTGTGACCAGTCCCGTGCTTCTCCCTGAGCACTTTGCAGTGGACGGTTAAGTAAGGACTGTGAGCATTGAGAGAGCACCTGTGCCATGAGAGTGCTCAGTCCAGAAGGCCCCACGAATGAGAGGATTGATAGGATTCCCAGGCAACCCAGGATTAAACTCCCTTCTCCTCCACCTGTTTTTTTGTGATGCGCAAGGCTTTGCAGTCTCTCTTTTAAAGACATGACGATGGGCACCAGCCCAAGGAGGAAGAGAGAAGCTGTAGTCTGGGCTGCAGTAGTAAAAACAAGAAAGCAACACCCTCCCAGCTTTCACTGGGTAACCTTCTCTTTTCCCACTACCTAAAACTGATCAGGTGATAGAGCAAGATGCACAGGAACAGCTGAAAGGAGAGGAGAAAAAGTCTTTCAGAGTCATTTTTCTTCAATGGCCCCTTGCTGTTACTAGCAGCTCAGCTGATTGGCGTCTTGGTGTGATTTGGTGTCAAGGGCAGCCCCTTCTCCAATAAGAAAAAGATGAGCATTGATGGTTTTCCCCTGTTGACAATGGGTCTTTCCCAAATGTGGGATGGATGCATTTAACAGAGGGATCTGCAATCTCTGTTCCCCAAATTACGATGTCAGGGTCACAAAAGAGGATCCTGTGTGCCTATTGTGTCCAGGACCAAGGTCCACAGCCCATCCTGAGCACACAGGGGTTAGAAAAAACAGCAGAGAGCCTAAGCAGATGTTGTCATATAGCTGTGTATGCTATAGTTTTGTTGGAGTTTGTTGGAAAACTTGCTGTAGAATAATCTAACTGTGACAACAATGGCATCTTTTAATTGCTTTCTGCTGACACTGGAGTGAATGAAGTTTAGGGTTTGGCTTTTTCTTGGGATTTTTTTGGGTTTTTATTTTGGTTTTTTGGTTGTGGTTTTTTTTATGGAATGAGAATTTCACAGCTGAAAAGCCATTAAAAGCTAAAAGCTGTGAGAATAGTGGCATTTGCCAGAAATAAACACAGATTTTCCAGTTCAGGAAATCTGAGGAAAATCAGTGACAATCTTCCTGACTGCTGAAAACTGCTGGAAAACACTTACTTTTAATGGGAACTGGGAAAAATGGATACAATGTATATATAGAAAAATTGTAAAAAAAAAAATAATAAAAAATAATCAAACATCTGTTTAGTCAGGACTTCCTTTTCCATATGTCACGGAGAATTTCTGAGCAAAAGGATATCCTCACAGAGGAAACCAAAGGTGTTCTCCAGCTTCTATCAACCGTGGTGACAGCCTGGGTTCATCTCTGACACGAAATGTGTGTCCGATTAGCACCCTGCCAGAGTACACCCTTACCCATAGTAAGTCTCAACCATAATAATATGGAGCAAGCAGTATAAGGCTTTAGAAAATAGGGTTTAGGTTTAGGCTTGGTCCATTTATTCAATTTCTCATTTTTGTCTGCCTGAAATTATAGCTTTGTTTAATGACATTTTGCAATCAAGATATCAGACTTTCTTGCAAAAAGCTAGTAATGTTGTGAAAAATTCATTTCTCCAAAATGCCAAAAAGCTCGACCTTCTCGTGAATTGTGATGCATCATCGGTTTTATTTTTACTTCTGCTTTCATCAAGCACTTTCCTTAAAGCTTATCATTCCTCTTTAAATAGTAGTACCATATGACACAAGCAATGAAGGCTGGTTTCCGGTGGTTCCTCTCTGGAGCTGCCAGCAGCAGTCTGAATGTCTCAGTACTAGAGATGGTAGCATAGGTACTGGCTTTCCAATACAGCAAATTACGGGAACCGCATTTGAAAATTAATTCCAGACCCTTATGAAACACTTTCAGGAAATGGTCACGGTAATAATAATGATATTTTACTTACTCTTTTGTTTTTTTTTCATTTTGTGATTTCTTCTGTCTCCTAACTTTTATATAGATCATAACAACATCTCACACATGACTTTTAAAAGTGATAGACTCCTTGTTTTCCTTCAGCCAGGTGTAGTCCCTATTGACTTCTCACCTATATGGACCATTAATGACCACGAATATTTGAATTCCATATGATCCACAGTCAATGAGGTCTAAGCAGTGTATGGATCGTCTCAGTAACCAGAGACATTTCTTGAAAGCGGTCTTCCCCTTTGAAACTCTTTTTGGGCATGCAACACTCTGAGTTAGTCTAAACCCCAGGAAGAATTGTTTCCAAGTACTTTTTATTGATGTCTGTATCCTGAGCACCATGGAATTTGTTGGAAGAATGGTACATGTGAAGTTCAACATAAATAAATGTCCGTAAAGCAATAGCATGAAATACAAATGTGAAGTGTTGTAGGTAGAAAGGGATATCCAATTGCACAAATAGCAAATGTGTATTGATTAGACAGGCAGCAGAGAAGGATGGGGTTGGCTGGAAATGAGACCCAGAGTGAGTTCCAGTGAAAAATGTGAGGCTATTACAAAGCTAATATAAAAAAACTGGGGCTATATTTAGAGAATTACTGTAAGCGAGATATGGAAGGAATTATTCTGCTGGGCAATGTCATGGTTTGGATGCACACTTTGAGAGGGATGGAGAGATTTTAGAGGAAAAGACCAATGACGTTAAGGATTCTATAGTGTAGGATCTATGGTGAAGTTTGAAATAATTAAGTAGAACAAGTTGGGATGAACAATTAGCAACTTCAACTATATAAAAGCTGTTGTTACAATGACTGAGATCTATTGGGCTACAACTTTTCATTATGGAAGAGACACCAGTTAGAGAGGATACAACACCAGTTTATAAAATCACGAGTGACATGGAGATGATGAATAGGAGTTGGCTGTTCCTTGTTTCTTCCATTGCAAACTTTCGAGACAGCTGATACAGATATGAGGAGCAAGATTCAAAACAAAAAAAAAAAAAGAGAGACTATCATAGAAGAAGTGGAAGGTCTGAGGAACTTTTTGCCCAAGATTGTTGTACAAGTAGATTTTTACATGGATTCAAGGAAATATTGGAAAATCACTGGAAAATTACTATCAATTATTGTCCTTCCTACTGAGGGGTTCTGACTCGTACACAGCATGAAGGATGTGTGCAGAGCTGGTCACCATAGGCAGGACTGTGGCCAGGCTTATGCCTCTGTTTAATGCACATAGTGAACATGTGTACGGTGCAGTAACTTCAGTGCATATTGACATAACTGAGCTATTGACATAACTGAGCTATCTAGTTTAGTGCTAGCAACAGTATAATAACAAAAAATTCAGTGTAGGCTGACCCCTTTTCTGCCCCAGTAGCCTGGGTAAATACTGAAGCTCTTAGTCCTTGCTGAGCTTTAGAGTGTGGTAGCTAAACTGATCGTTTCAAGCTCATTTAGGTGCATGTGTATTACACTATAGTCGCTTGAAGAAATCAGTAGGTCTGCATAATGACATTAAAGTGGGACATATATATTCTGAATGTGCTGTATGTATGTTTTCACTCTGTGTCGGCAAGACCAGGCCTCTATTTCTGTTTAATTTATCACTTATTGTCACTAATTAACAATTCTAACACAAAATATAAATAGGAATCTTCAGAAAAGCAGAGCTGTTTTGTAACTATTGAGGACTGACAGTAAAATGCTTGTCTTTTTCCTTCAAGCTGATACTTAATTTGAGTAATTTTTCTCCTCTCTCTCTTTTTTCTTTTAAATTTATACCTCGCTGAAGAATTTACTTTAAAAAAATTATATGCAGTTGCTGACTTTGTAAATGATTTAACAGATCAATATTATTTTCAGAAATAATTCAGAGTTTTCTACTAGTTAAAAATATCAAACTATGCTGGTAATGTAACACTATACCATGTGTAAACACTTACGAACATGAGTACTTTTGTAAGAGTATTCACATTAACTCAAAAATCACTATTTATATGAAAGTGTATTTAAGAGATATAAGCATTTAATTGGAAGCCATTATCTCCATCTTCAGGTGGAGACATTGAGTCATACAATTCTTTCCAAGTGTCTACTGCATCGGAATTCTTGATGCATGGGTGCTTTTAAGAGCATCCTGGCTCTCCTCTGCCTATCTATCTGCCTCCATGCTGTTATCTCAAGGTGCTTGAGGAGAACTTCCCATATCCATGAGTTGTCTATTCCCTTGTCAGCTCTAGGTGAAGCAAAGCAGCTCTCCACCAGCAGGGATCTCTGTCTATATACAGAGATTTAGGAAAGCCAAGCCAGCTGCCACAAGCCACCGTGTGAGATGCAGCAGCTGTTGCTCATGACAGTTGAAGTGGTGGGTCCCACAAGTTGCAATGGCATCTTGCAGAAGTAGCAAACGTGTCTCTACACGGATGTCCCTGGGACTCTCTGTCCCACCTCCACCCTAGTGGCCCTATTCATCTCCTTCTTAGAGCAGGACTGGCCCAGATTTAGTCTAGTTCTTGAGTCTTTGGTTACACAAAAAAATAAGCTTATCCACATTTCTAAGAGCAGGAGTGAAAATTCAATCTCCTATTACCCCTTAGTGCGGATTCAAATATAGCTTTGCATGTTTGATCATTCGATCACAAAAGAGCAGCTCTTGCATTGATTTTAGCTGCTCTTGAGATGATATCTGGTGACTGTAAGGTTTTTCCTGGGTGGGCTGCAATGATGTGTGCTCACAGACCAGAAGGCCGACTATATCCAGGTTGCATCAAAAAAAATGTGGCCAGCAAGTCGGGGGTGGTGATTCTGCCCCTCTACTCTGGTGAGACCCCACCCGGAGTACCGCATCCAGCCCTGGGGTCCTCAGCACAAGAAAGACATGGATCTGTTGGAGTGAGTCCAGAGGAGGATCACAAAATGGATGGTGATGGAGCACCTCCCCTATGAAGGCAGGCTGAGAAAGTTGGGGTTGTTCAGCCTGGAGAAGAGAAGGTTCCAAGGAGACCTTATAGCAGCCTTCCAGTGCTTAAAAGGGGCCTACAGGAAAGATGGGGACAGACTTTTTAGTAGGGCCTGTAGCAATAGGACAAGGGCTAATGGTTTTAAAATAAAAGAGGGCAGATTCAGACTAGATACAAGGATGAAATTTTTTATGATGAGGGTGGTGAAACACTGGCACAAGCTGCCCCAGAGAGGTGGTAGATGCCCCATCCCTGGAAACATTCAAGGTCAGATTGGATGGGGCTCTGAGCTGCCTGATCTAGTTGAAGATGCAGGGGGGTTGGGCTGTGATGACCTTTAAAGGTCCCTTCCAACCCAAATTATTCTATGATTCTATGATGCTATGATTCTGATATTTGTTGCAAAGGCAGGTGGATTTTCAGGCAAACTAAGCCCAGGCTTCTGATATCAGCAAAATAAAGGCTTGTCATCTCCATTCTATTCTCCAAAATGACCAGCTCACATAAAGCGTAGGCATAGCTGAGGTCCTTGAAATGCCCTAAGTAAAGTCCCTCCAACCGACAGGACAGCTGTGAAAGCCTTGGCTTAGACTAGAGATTCGAGGCTGATTTTTTTCTTAAGAAACATGTGACACAGTTGTGTGCAGTCATTTCTATTTTACTATTTTATATTTGTAGTCTCTGGTTACTTTTGTACATGCTGCCTGTAGTGCAATAAGCGTTTTCCCTTTTTGTTTCACCTAAAATGATTCTTTGAGAAGACAACTTCTCTTTAATCACTGTCAGAGACAGGCTTAGTTTTCAGAGGCTTGATTAGCAAACAGGGGATTCAGAGACGAGCAACAGAGAAGGTGATTTTGAATTCTAACAAAAGATTAGAAGAAAGTAAACAATACATATAGCTTGGACAAGGGTCTATAGATCATCTTGATCTTCTAGTATGTAATGGATGTTGTAAGGGGTTAGAGGAATTTTTAATAGTATAACAATGTAAAAAGAGTTGAGTAGTGAAAATAGGGAAGGAGAAATACACAAATCTATGTTATAGTACCAAAACAAGCAATTTCCTCAGCAGAAACAGCAGAGAATTAAAAAAAAAAAAAAAAAAAAAAATATATAAAAAAAAAAATCCTAGTGTTGTCAAAGGTAAATATCTAAAAATTCTTTATGACTCTCCAGGTCTCTACTTTTATTTTTACCTGTATTAGTCTTCTTGATTCTCACATGATACATCACGTGCAGGACTAAGTATTGCTATTTGGACTAGCTCCAGTGCAGGACAAGGTATATACATGTTAGGTGAGCAGGTGCCGTGCAAACTTGACCACAATGCTTTCAGAAATGCAACTCAGTTTTTCCCAGTTAATTAATCTATTTCTATACAATGGTGAACTGTGAAAGGCAGATATTGTCGGAGAACCTGGAAAGGTTGGGTGAAGGCAACTGCTAGAGAGATGGTAAAGCAGGAGAAATTTTACGAGCTCAACGGACCCAATGGCAATGACAAGTGGAGCAGAAGTTCTTGTTCCTCCCAAATCCGGCAGGTGAGGGAGAGAGTTACTTTTGCAAATATTAAGCTCAGACAGTAGCCGGTGACTTTTATTCGCTGTCGGGATCATTTTGCTCAAAGCTTCTGATGATAACTACACTGCAATTTGCTGAGTCTCCCTTTTCGCTAACAGAAAAAAGGGCTGCACCTCATTGTTGCAGCACAGTGGTTGTGAGCAAGTAGGCTGGATCAGTGCACCCAAGTCCAAAGAAAGGGGAGGGCTCACAAAACTCAGCAGATCTGTGGTCTCTCTTTGTGGTACAGTAACACTCACAATGTATGTTCTTCTGTATTATCATCAGACAGAGCGAAAATGTGGACATAGATTTTTCCAAGAACCCTTGCTTCTGGGTTAAAGGGTTAAATCTATGACTGCGATTTAAAGGCCTTTCCTGGCAATTAGCAATTTACTTCTGTGTCTGTGATCAGTGATATTGAAAAAAAAAAAAAGGTAGAGAAGGATCTCTGAGCAGATCTCTGCTTTCCTATGGCAGTTTTCTATATGTCACTTAATTGAAATAAATGTCTTGGGCAATTGCGATACGAGTTATTATTCCAGTCTGTCATTGGAATGAATCTTCCTTTTCTGATCTTTTCCCAAATGACTGTGCATCAGGTAAACGTTTTTCACTTGAAAGCAACAATTAGTTTAAGTGTGAAGGGATGTATTTCATGCCTTGCGCAATACTCAGGTGATTGGTGTTTGATGCATCTTAACGCTGAAGTGAAATCACAGATGAAACCTATTCTGGTTGAAAATCTACAATAGTGTCAGGGACTGGGGGAGAAATGGGAATTTTAATGAACAGATACGTCCTCCCTTTTGAGAGTACAAGCCAGCTGAATTCAGTCAGATCTAAAAGATCCAAAAGGCTAACTGCCTGATTTTCCTTCCCTTCTTTGAAATCTGAATTTGGAATTAAATGCAGGTGATTTTAATTAGGCCCCGTGACTATTAATCAGAAAACATATTTGTGTGATTTTGAGTCCAGTTTTAAATCAGGACATCATGTTTCAAACATTGAAAAGTGCAGATGCGATGTATTCTTATATGAGAAATGCTAATGATTAGAACAGATGGAGAGCGTTACTGTTCACTTAAATATCTAAGATGGGTAGATATTAGAACTGCTAAACCAGTTAAATAGCACAGTTTTCTGGCATTTTGTAGTAGGGTTTCCTAAAAATATTGTCACGCCACCCCCATCCCAAATTAATGGTTCTCAGGCCAGTGATGTAGTGTGCTCACACCTTAAGGTAGCACTGTGATTCATGTTTTAATGATAGTGGCTGCTGGCTGTAACTATGGAATGTATTGTCATGGAAACTACACTTTTCTATATTTACACCGGCGCTGGTTATGCGAGAGACAGTACTTGAAAGAAAATCTGTATAATATATAGCTTAATAACGAGACAGGCAAGCTAGGAATAAACAGATCAAAGATTCAGCAATGTTACGGCTGCTGTTTGTCACCATAGTACGTTTCTAAACAGGCTCAGTCACTGTTTCAGAGGATAAGTAGCACTGCGAGTCAGAAAGAAGTGATGCTGCGATGTCACTTTGGACTAACAGGTCAGACAAACTTAGATTATTGATAGCTGATTGATTGGCATCCACGTAGTGAATTCCCATGGTACGTAACACTCATGTCCAAGCTGTTAGGAAAAAAGTATGAGCTGAGTGAATTGAGGACACTGAGTTGTAAGAGCCTGTTATTTGCAAGAAATAAATCTTCAGAAATGGAACTGGGTTGTAACTCTAACTGTGGAGCAGTTCTATCTGTCACTTCAATCTAGAAACTACTGTCATTTTCCTGAGGTCGGGCTCCTGTGAGCTCTAAGTTCAAAAATATGGAGTGAGAAACAATAATCAGAAAATATCAGACCAAGTTGAAATTTAGCTACACACAAAAATTGGATAAAGATTAGGTTATTGTATGATGCAAAAGAAAGAGTAATATCAAAGCTGTTTAAGAGAATGATACTTTTATGGTTTTGAACTTTACAAAGTGAGGTTAAGATATACTGAAGAAATCCTACTTAAAATTTAGATATATACGTACATGCAATACACACACACTTACACACCTTTCTGTGTGTATAAAATCTTAATAGAGGAGGTCTCCTACATTAGAGTCTGCAGTCTTGGGCAGACCTTTTTAAAAATTCTGTACCATTCACCCTCTGTACTGCTTGACCTGGCTGCACACAGAGACCTCCGTTTGCCATTTTCTCCAATCCATTTTATAACAAATTTTTAGTTCAGTCTTATTACAGAAAACTGTTTCAGTTGTGCCTTAAGAACTCACTCACGATTGCCAGGGAGACAAGCTGCTCTCATTTCTTTAGAAAGAGTTTCTAATTTGATGGGCAGAGCTTAGTGAGTCGCAAAAAAAGCAGGGTCAAGTCACTGTGAAACAACTGCTGGGTTTACCTTGCTATCAGCTGTGAAATCATTGAAGACATCACTTCACTTTCTATATCGTAGCCTTTTCATTTTATGTTTGTGAGTCTGCCATGACCGAACCTAAAACTGGAGGATGTATTCATCCAACTTTTGATATAAATAATCCTCTTAAAAAGCACAGCTAGTGGTTTGCTCATCCAAGTGCTTTATTATGCATTTTCAGCTGGTGTTGCTTTAACTGAAGGAACAGCGACAGCTGTAACTGAATCCAAACCAGCGTTATGCTCCCAAACTTCTTTAATTATTGCATTTCTGGAATACAGCAAGCCGTTTGCAGGTTACCAGCACTAGCTGGAGTCATTAGTTACATTACCTCAAAAGCAGAGTTTAAAGAGGGTTGCGTTTTAAGCTTCACGCTGGTGCATTTTCCGTGTAACTTCATATCTTTATTCAGTGTCTCCTGCAATCCTTCAACCTGTCTATTTGTAAATGTGAGCCTGGAGAAAGCTCCCATGTGGCAAGCCAGGATTGGATAAATGTTACTTGTATTTCTCTGATTGCAAACTCCCAGCATCTGGGATTTTCAGCTTTGAGTACAGTTTGTTTCATGCTGAGATTCATCTTTTTGGGGAAAGCAAAGGTCACCGCTTCTCTGGAGTTGCGACTGATTTGATTCTTTTTCTCGGAGAGGCGCTGGGAAGGGAATCCTTACTGGAATGCATATTGATAAAGGCTGAGGATTCTGGCTTCTTAGATAAGTAATTTTTTTTTTTTCCTCTTCTCTCCCCACAATGACTATGTATTGCAGCAACTCACTGGCTTTTTACCAAATCAGGAGCTGCAGTATTTTTCTTCCGATGGAATAATTTCAGCCCACTTCAGCTAGCATGACAATCTTATGTGATTGTTATGAGTAGGCGTTTACATCCTTTTACATGCTAATACTGCCACACCTGCTAGTCCCCCTCATTTCCATTTCTCTCTTTTTTTCCTTTTTTTTTTTCTTTTTTTCTTTTTTTCCCCAATGTAAAAACTAATTTCCCAGAGGAAGGGAAATCCTGAGATTCGTGATCAATGCTGCATCGTTGATTCATCAACAAAGAAGGGGATGGCTGAACGGGACACAGGTAGAGATTCAAGCAGGCTGCTTCCGACGAGCAAGAGAAAAGCTAGCTGTTGAGCAGCATATGTTGCCACTCCATGTGCTGTATTAGCTACTTGTTTTTAGCCTTCAGTAGGCTGCCACTACTGCAGCACTAAAGGAATGTGCCCTATTGTTAGAAATCCTGACTGCTTTACACCAATGATTTGCCACTGCAAAGTTGCATGCACCAACAACACTTTATCGTTGATGTTTGGATGCAAGGTAGGATGTGGTTAATGTATTTAAATGCATGCTGTAACTCCTTTGAATATCTGTGCTATTTAATTTCATGTCTGACCAGAGATTTCAGTGCAAATTGCGATATGCTGGCTATAAATTAAGGCTTACAGCTGATACGTTTTAAATGTTAGGAAGAAAATCCGAAGTAAAGCTTTCTTGTTTCCCAGGGTTGTACAAGTATAGATTTACATAGGAGAATCTAATGGATTACGAAGCATTTGTTTTAGAGTTGATTGTATACTTAGCTAACAGTGCTAAGATTACTAAACCACTACTCTGCCATTTGCCCGGCTCTATTGATTTTGAAGTATATACTGCTATTACCAAAACACAAACCAGCAAGATCGAATATATTTTTCCATTTCTATTGCTGACATGGCTTTTAACCGTAAGAGCAGTACTAAAGTATACAGCCCTGCACTTCTCTGTAAGTGATCAGTAAAGTAAGATCCTGAACCCATTTTTAAGTCCACAGGAATTTCTTTAAATAAGTGTTTTCTTCTAGGGACTGGACAATCATTTAATTTCTCTTTTAAATTTAAATCAAAAGGTGGCGCAGTTAGTCAGAGAAGTTTCTTTTCTGGCTATGTAATGCAATCCCACCCCAATTTTTTTTAACAAAGGTGTTGGATTGGACTATATTTTTCCCTGTGTACATCCTGACTTGACATTAGAGTGTAACCAATATTGTTTGCTATTTTACTGAAATAGTTCAAAAGTGACGGAATGTTTTTAAAACTTATTATCTTTAGGTAAACAAGTTTGGTTCTTAGATCACTGAATCAATCATGATGATTTTACAGGGGGGGTTACAAATTTTGTGCCATTCCTTTTCCTTGCTATCCTTAAATACTGGATTATATTAAAACTGTTCCTTTGTGTTTAAATAGAGTAGGAAATGAGCAGTTATATAAAAAATGTTAGTGATAGTAATTGTTTTTAAATCATCTGTGTAACTTTTCTAATCATCAAAAATGGCTAAGCTACAAAAATCAAATTTTGGTTGTACAGTCCACAAACTAGGGAATGTAATACAATTTTCTGAGTTCCTATGTGACAGACTAGCCTAAATAAAATGAAGTAACTATATGAAACAATTTACAGATGACCCAATGCTCCCTAAATGCAGCTCAACTAGAGGTTAACGACAGATCATCTACTGCTTCATATAAGATACGTAAACTCAAACTAGGTTACAGTGAAACATTCACAAACTACTTGTCTGCCTTCTGCTTTTCCTCAAACAACGGCCTGCCTACATCTCTGGTTACCTGACACTTTCCTGAACTAAAGTTTCTTATTTCTTCACTTCCATTTTAAATAGGCAAAAATATGTTCTGTTAGCGAAAGGGTTATAATTTGATTGCTGTGTCATGATGCCACTAGTGATATAAATAGCATTAAGAGTTTAACAGTTTAAAAGCTTTTCTAATTTGCATTTTTTTCATAAGAACAATTAATATTTCTTTTTTATTTTATCTTCAAAAACTTAAACCCTCTTGTTTTCAAGTGTTAAATTCTGTTTAATAAATGTGAATTGTTAGTCAGGGGAAATTAAATGCGAGCCACCCTTCTACAAAGGTAGGCCAGTGGCCCAGGGACTAGTATCCAATTTGTATTCCTGCCTGTAAGCATGATTTTCAAAGGATATTCTTTGATGCACTTAAGTTCTTTCATGATTTTCAGATCCTGTTAGGAAGAAGCAAGAGAATAAAAATCATAAATTTCAAACTTTTTTTTCCTCCTCTTTCTTTAGCGCTTCAGGCTCATTAAGTTAGTCACAGTCAATGTTTTCTCTTCTTGTGGTGGTGTATGAACTACTTCTCAAATGAAAAGTGGATGTGTAGGATAGTGATTATTTTCAGAACGATGAGAAGGAGTACGAGCGAACTGAGTTATCTTGGGTTGGTTCAACACATGTCAGATTAGTACCCTTTGATACCACCATCAAGCACACATGAGATATTCTGTATACATATCAGCGTATCACCTCACTTCAAATACCTTATTCGCATTTCCGTCTGTTCTTCAGCCCATATCTAAATACATTACTTTTTGGACACATAGGGTTATATATCTAGATTTATGGGTGTAGATCCTTTGTTAACAAGCAAAAAATTTTGAAGAGGAAGTGAGGATGTTTCTTTTTAGGAGATCTTTTAGTTACGTGGCGTGAAATCATGGATCTAAGCATACTCGTAATATTTTAACTTCTAAAATCAAGTGGTTCTTGAACTCGGGAAGGAGAGTAATATAGTGGAATGGCACTTTATATACTGGGTGTCGGGGGAAAAAATAGGTTGTCAGAATGGAAGAAGAGTTTTAAAATATAAATAGTAGTATAGACAACAAAGGGATTCAAAGTTCAGGCAAATATCTCCAAATGATAAAATAATAAGGTCAGGTTATTAACTAGCTCCTTTTGAAAGGACGGTGCAAGTTACAGGAGTGCAATGCCCACACTCTTGATTCACAGTTTTTACTTCTAATTTTGTGCCAAATGAAGTCTTCTTTTCCTATGGGCACAGAAATGAGTGAAAGAAATGCACCACATCAGAACCATCACACCCATTTTTATCTGCTCTCCATATAATAACTTTACAGTCTGCTCACTCCTAACAGGTGGTGCCAGGGAGTTAATTTGGGGGGGGCAGGAAGAGGGTGTGCATGTCTTACTACACCATATGTTGCAAAGAAGGCAGTGGGGGAGTCTTAACTGCGCCTGCAGGAAGCTTTCCTTTTCAGTTGATCTCCTGGACTTTGGTAGTTGAGTTTATCCTGGACCTTTACTTTCAATGATGTTCCGTTGTATGATCCTTGACCTTGAAATTGCAAAGAATCCAGAGCAGTTTAATTTGAAAGGCAGGGTAGTGTCTACCTGAAAGGCCACTATTGCAACCTACTTTAACATATTTAAACACTTCTCTCATTTCTGGTAGGGAAGTATCAGTGTTTCCATCACAGCAGTACGGAGCCGAAGCAGAGAGGGGACAAGCAGGTTTTAAAATATGGCCCTCATGTGCCAGGAGGTGTTTTGCAGACTTGTCTTGTTCATAATCTTGCAGGACTGGGACACGAATGTATATCCCCTGAGTCCTAGAGTTGCTCTGTTGGGCAGATTTGTAACGTGGATTAAAGGACGGCTTGTGTGTAAGACAGACCTCCAACAAGAAGAATGCCAAGGCATATATCAGATTCTCACTGAAGACGATAAGACTTAAATGCACGCTTGAATGTCAGTGTGTGCTTACTCACTTTGCTGAATTGGGTCCTGTAATAGTTTGTTCAGAAGAATTATCTCCCAACTCTTAATATCCTGTTCATTTTGCTCTTATTAAGAGTGCCAGGAAAGGATTTCAGATTGACTAAGTTGTTTCTTAAATTACAATTCAGACACTCACATGGAAGTGTTTTTCTGTCTTGTCTCCTTTACCCCTGTATATTGAAAATAGTTATTGAGGAGATTCCACTGAAAGATGGGTGACTTACCTGTTTGTTGACCTTGATCAGATATTTTTGTAAATCCTACTTTCCTTTTGATTTAGGTTTATTTTTATATCTGTCCTAGCATAATTTAAAAGTTGTTGGTTGTTTTTTTTTTCTCTGCGTGTTGTTTTTTTGTTGTTGTTTTGTTTTTAAATAGATAAGACATACCTCCTTTTTTTCCCTGCCTCGTTTTTTTTCCTCCTAGCACATTTATCACAACCAGTCCTCTGGCACAATAGCTGATTTTGGTATTTTTCCCCTGCTATTTCTATGTTTTAGCTGAAATAGCCAAATAGTGACCTATACTACTATCCAAGGTGAGCATGAATGTAAACCCACTTGTTTCATAAGCTGCCAAAACTTCTATGTTTTGCAAAACTGTTACAATACAGAAAGTTTTATTATTAAAAAAAATGGCAGGGGGTATTACTGAAAGTCTCAACATTCATATTTATTATTTTTATCATGATCAAACTACTAGTAAACTACTACTTTTCTGTACCAGCACTACCAGTCTCTTGAACAAACTCTGGTATGTCACTTAGTTCATAATTGAGAATAGTCTCTGTATTGTCGTGGTCTAGACCTGGTTATTGTATGAAACAGTAATTTGGGATGATAGGAAAATACTCCTTCAACTAGGTACGATACACAGTAGTCCATGCTCAAAGCCTTGCGTGCTTTAACTTCTTGATGCATCTCCATGAACTCAAGTGGGATTTTACATTTCATGGGATAGTCTGACGTGGTTTCTGGATGCAACTAGGTAGACTCTTCATTCAAATTATAAACAGGCTTTTGAAATTAATCTCCCAGCCCTACCCATGTGTCTGGCTTTGTTTTACATTACAGAGTAGGCTTGGAGTATGCAAATGGGTGCCTTTTTGATGAAACTAAGCAGAAAGATGCACTCCAGGAACACACCAAATACTCTGCAAAATCTTATGGGTATTGTATTTAATAAAAACAGATTAGCACTATTTCACAGTAAAACACAAAATGTGTGTGTAACGTAGTGGTTGAGTCCTTCTTACCAGCAATTCGTTCTATGTATCCTTTCTTGCTGCTTGCTGATATGGACATAACCTCTGACTCCACGGACATATTTCTGGGATTTGGGGGTCCAGAACTGGACAGATGTAAAAATACAATTTGTTAATGATCATTCTATCTGTGATCCATCTACAGACACTGTTATATTGTATAAGATTCCAGAAGTCTCAGAAAGAGTTTACTGCTTATTCACAGAGAGTCAGCAGAGTAAGTCAGTTGGAACATTACTGCAACTTTCTACCATAACATTTGATAGTGGCACCAAGAAACTTACTTGCATGTATTATTCTTGTTAGGCCACTGTGGTGTTAAAATCAAAATGCTCAGCAATAGAAGGAGCTGCAGAGGAGATGCAGGATTGCCGCCGGCAAGAGGCTCTGAGTATGATCAGCTGTGTCACAGAGGATTTGTGCTTTAGTGTATGGCGCTCCAGGCAGGGAGAGTTTTCTTCTCTGACATAACATCTATGCAAGTGAGGCATGGGGAGTAAGCCCAAGCAAACTCAGCTGGCCATGTCTTCTTTTTTTCTGTTAGACATTGCCTAACCCCCTACACTTTAACACTCCTAGCATAAGAGCAAGTACAAACCCTTCCCAGCAGTTCCAACCCATCATTGATGGGTGTGGGAAAAGATGAAGTATACATTGTACTCAAAGGCCAGCAGACTGAACATTTCTGAGGACAAAGTAGCAAGTTATAAGGCTGAGGGACCCTTCCAGGAACTCCTTCTGGTATTGAAAAGTTTATAAAGCCGATCTTACTCTTCAGAACTTCTTGTTCCCAACTGTTGAGGAGCATTGCACTGGTGAAGTATTCTGGTATCAGATATGAAGAGACTGTGACTTCAGAAGTGATCTTGAGTTTGTTGCCTTGAACGCAGTGTGAATTGCAGAAATCAATATTACAGGAGGCACAAGAATGGCAGAAGCCTAAGGAGAGGTAGGAGGCAGCAGCAGAAAGATCCAGGTGGGGCATGTGGAGGAAAGGCATGAGGAAGGACAATGCAGAGACAGCATCTCGGGGATAGGATAAGACAATGGCCTGGGCAAGTGTTGTGAGAAGGCAAGCAGAAGTGAAAACAACACCAGTGAGGTCTGGCTAGATTGAAAATGGAAAAAAATTGTTAGAGAATGAGCCCTCTGAAATGATGGGCTCATCCCCTCAGTCACGTGGGAATTAACTCACTGGTTAGGGAATGAAAACAATCGTCACCATTTCAGTCTTTGGAGCGAGCTCACTTGCTAGCTGTCGCTCACTGGCACTGGCCAACATCTGGGCGGGTGGTGCCCAGGCATTTTTCTAAAAGCATCAAGATCAGATACTAAAAATATTTCTGCTTGTGTGAGAATACTGCGTCTTATTTTTGGCCACTGTCCTGCCCACGAGCTCCCCGTACACTGTGAACAAGATGGGTGGCTGGTAGGAGATTCCCCAAGAAACCACTCCATAACAAATGTGCAGACAGTTTAAATTAAGAAAACAACCCTAAAAGTGGATTTTTTAATAAATTTTTGGTTTTTGGAAAGTGTATACACTGAAAGAAACTTCTATTGTATCTGGGATCTTCAATCCCTACATCACTGGCCTTTTTTCCACATTTTGCCAGGATATCCGCTTCTAGCTGCCATCAGAGAATGGACACTGGACTGGATGGCCCACAGTGCTTGCTGTGCATGCTTCAGTCATCACAACAAGAATATTTACTGGTAGCACAGAAATGGAATCTGATTTTCATCACTCTAGATTATTTAAAATTCACCTGAAGCTAAAGGACGATATGAATACCCTCTGTATTGTACCTTTGAACATACAGCCATGGTGGGAAATGGTTTTCTTTTTTAAGCTAGTAATAAAGTAGAGTTGATCTTCACGGTTCACAAGCACTGTATTAGAAATATAACAATAAAGTGTACGTATGGAGTAAGTACGGCAGGAGGGACATAGCTAAGGGTTACTGAATATTTTGAAGGGGAAGTTCAGTTTGATCGAACACTCGATTTTTAAAATACATTTTTTCTTCAAATTTTACGTGATAATTACATAAAATGAGGTACTTTCAAATAGAAATATATAAATAGTGGAATGACTTGGTGCATGGTTACATGAGCTGCTTAATTTTACAAACTAATTATTGACTAAGAGAAGGCTATATATAGACATTCATCTTAACTGCAAAAGATGTCATAGAAGAGAATGGTGATAAAGAAGTGTTATATAAATATATTTAAGTGATAATAGCAATAAAACTGAAAACTGTCACTGAACAGTTCTCCTGATCTTTGAAAAGTAGCTTTTATGTTTCTAGTGTAGCTGTCAGAAATATTCTCATTACTAAAATATAGGTATTTATTACTTTCACTTTTCTGATTATATTTCATTCAACTTTAAGCATTTGATATAGTATTAATAATCATTAGGGACAAGATTTTTCAAGAAAGTCTGCTTGGGGGTTGTGCTGAATGCAATGGAAACCTGAATGGGAAGAAAGATTACTGATGGGGATTCCTGTGACTCCCTGTAGAAGTTAATGATCTATAATCCCAGGAGAGATGTCACAGAATGATCTGATGAAGTACTAAGGCAGTTTGGGCTATTCTTTTGAATTACTTCTCTGTTGAGTGTATTGAGAGTGTCATTATGAATCTGTAAGGTAAAAATGGCCCCTTCACCTAGATTCGCTGAGGAATCACACCCATTAGCTCAAACAAACCCCACCAAGTTTTACGTGGCCAGAAAGCAGGCTCTCTGGGAAAATGTATGATTCTCAGCGAAACTGAAAATTTTTGTTTTTCAATTTTTCCTCAAACTGACATTTCAGAAACCTGGATTCTGAGAATCCTGACACATCATTTTGGGGAGATTTCCTTTAGAAGATGCTCACAGCTGTTCAGTGTAATGAAGATGGAATATGCCAAATATGAATTTTCAGAAAGATCTAAACTAACGTCAGCACCGAAGTCCACAGAATGAGTCACCTGGAGGCTCTGTAGCTATGGCAAGCGCAGTACAAAGCCCATGTCAACACATAGCTGCCTGCAGAAGAGAATGTAGACACATACAAAGTCACTCTCTTTGCAAGATATGAGCTCACGCCCTATGGAAACAGACCAGTAACTACAGACCTTGGGCCAGCTGCAAAGTTTTTAAGATACACTTATATTGCTAAGTAAAAGAGGGCTAATGAGTATACTCAAGTACTTGTCTCCTGATATTCCATACCGTAAAATAGTTAGTTTTGTTCCTTGGCTGTATTTTAGGGTGCTCCCAAGCTCTTTCAAGACAATTCACAGCCATGTCTTGAAGGACTGTTCACTCCAGGGCCTCTTTCCAAGAGGGAGTATGGGTGAGACTGCATCAGGGAAGATTCCTTGGAGCCTAGAGCCAAGCCTCTTGACTATATCTTCAAACACCTCCCACCTCTGCCCTGTGCCTTTACATGGTATTTGAAAGCCTGCAATGTATCTCCTCAGTTTCATTTCATAAAACTGCCACTTTAGTAGCAACACAGACATGAGCCTCTTCAACCTCTTGGCCTGGGAACCAAGGATTATGCTAAGAAATGGACGTATTTAGCATACTAGATGTAGTGTAAGGGTCTCAGTCAAGATTCCACAAGTAGGAGCCTGAAAAATCTAACAAATGGGACAAAGACCATAATAGCTCTGTCAGGCTAGGTTCTTCTGGACCAACCACCGCCATACCTGTGAAAGACCACTTGGAATACACCCAGGTATATTGTGTTAGATCTCCAAGTCCAAATCTGTAAACTACTTGCCTTGGACTCAGCAAGAGACCCTGTGTCCAGCACATAGGGATACTCCACCCTCGAGTACTTCCCACCAGCTTTGCTATATCCACTTACACTCTATTAACTACAAAACCTGTGAGCAAGAAAGAAGTTCAAGTTCAGTTAATTAAACGGCTGCATACCTATAAAGGCATTTAAATTAGTAATGCACGCTTGTCTACCACCTTGTAGGACTGGTATGTAGGTTATAATGACCATCTGTTAAAGGACATGGTTGAAGTATATTTGTCCTGGCACTTACACTGTTTCTGAGAGATATTGTCAGCTGGCAGTGAGATGCCTTGAAATTCATGTATATCCCAGGGATATCCCAGGCTGTACTAAAGTATGGTTCCATAACAGGATAATCACCTCCATGAAACACTGAGAAAACAGTTGCTGCCAGAGAGAGGCCTGTGGCCTTGATTTAGGACAGGGAACTGGCACAGGTTGCCCAGAGAAGCTGTGGCTGCTCCCTCCCTGTCAATGTTCAAGGCCAGGTTGGATGAGGCTTTAAGCAACCTGGTCTAGTGGAAGGTGACCATGGCAGGGGTGTTGGAACTAGATGACCTTTAATGTCTCTTCCAACCCAAACTGTTCTATGATTCCCTGACAATTCTCTGATGCTAACTCCTTATTTCTATTCCTGGCTCTCACATAGCGTTCCTGTTGTGGCCTGGGGCAAATTGTACCTTCCGTCTCTTTCTAGAAAATCAGGTTGGTAAAACCTGACTCAGAGGAGTATTGAGAATTAATAATTATTGCATGCATGCAGCACTGAAATGAATTGAACAGTGTAAGTACAACGAACCATTGGTTTTAAGGACCAACACAAAGCCATGGTGAGGCTAAGATAAGGAAGGATATAAGCGAAAATGCAATGAACACATTGGTGAGAGTCAAAGCATTTCCTCCTGTTTTTTGCTGTCTAGCCCTCTCCCCACGGTATACATTTCAGGTATAACTTGAAATACTATTATTCATCTTTTTTTTAAAGTTCTTCCTCAAGGTCTAATCTTTCACATTCCAACTTTTGCCCATAGTAAGTTGTTACGGAAAAGGGGGTTTGAAAAGAAAGTGCTGACAAGTTCTTATCTCCACGCATCTAAGTAGTGCTACTATAATCTAATTTATTATATAAAGTTGCTGTAGGGGAGAAGCACTTTCCAGAGCTCTGGTTATTTGAGTTTTTTGCTTTGCAAAGATTGTTTAAAAATAATCATAGGATGATGATACATGAGGCAAGAAGCCGACAAGCAGATGAATATAAAACTGCTGCAAGGAGGTGAATCAGTAATTGTATCACACAAATTTTGTGACTGTTCAGGAATTCTGGTTAGGCTGATTTCTAGGAGGGATGTTCAGCCCGGTTCAGGGGGCCATATGGATGTCTTAAACTACATATTAAATCCCAGATTCTGCAGTCTGTAATAAACTAAACAAAGCACTGTAGAATCCCGTCAAATCCAGGACACAACAATCTGCGGAGCTGTGACTGAAGGTCTTTTCAATACTGTTAGCCACAGTGTTTTGCACTGTACCTATGAAATAAATAAAATTTGTACTTTTCCTACTCTTGAAATTCCTTTGCCTGTGTTAGTATTTGCACTCAGATTTCTGGTCCTTGGCTTAATATAATAAATTGACTGTGTAGAAACTAAACACTTGACAGCATAAGAAGGCATAGTACATGTTTGCACTGGCAGAGTTAACTGAGGGCTAATATTCCATACAAAGTAGTTTGGGATCTAGAATAACCAGGACAATATGTTTTCATAAGACAAAGTCTGGTGATACATTTTGAAGCATGTATTCCTCTCCAGAACAATTAAGAAAACTCAGGGGAGGAGGGGGAGAGCAGAGGAGGGAGAAGAAGATGACCTAGAAAACGCGCTTGCGGATCTAATTTTGAGTGTATGTACGTATCACAGATGAGCCTGTTGCACCTGCTGCCTTAAAGCCCTGGTGTTTTGCACTCTTTACTATATGCATCAACCCCCACGTGACTTCCAGGCATGCAGCTCTTTAATTTTCCAGCCTTAAGGACATGTCTTTTCAGTGTCTTGAAGTTCACAGCCTGTAAAGAAGCCCTGGAAGCTAGCAGAGACAGAGAGAAGCAAAACATTGTAAGATAAACTTTCAGAGGATTGCAAGTTCTGCCTGGTTATGAATAAGGAGGTTTTGTATTAAAAGTACCATTGTTGTCAGGCTGCTGAGCTTCACTCTTGCTTCCTCAGGTCAGACACAGCTGCAGGGACAGAGGAGCATCGTCTGCCTCACAGAGCTGGGAGTTGAACCTCAGGCTATTTCATCTTGTGCTTCCTAAACCAGAGGTTTAATTTGCTGTCTGCAGTTGCCTAATCTGTACGGATCCAATGTATAAATCTCTTACTGGTGCTGGATTGCAGCACCTTTTCACAGAGCATTAGCAACTACTACTTTCCCTTGTAACTAGAATAAAAATATTCACTGTGCTGAGACAGAGAAACTGATCTATATTCTGCATGCAAACACCAGCTATTTCTTGACTATTTGCATTCACGAGGAGGGACAGCATAGGGCTCCAGGAGCTAATACAGTTTCTGTTATTAAATGAGAATTAGTTGTTTTGTAGTCTGGTGTTTTTTCTTCTACTGTTTTCAGTTTGTTCATAAAAGAAAAGATCCTAAATAGGAACGGGTCAGCTCACTTTATAAGAATGTGTACAAAGTAATCACAGAATCATAGAAATGTTGATTGGAAAGGACCTCTGATAAATCACCTCATCCAAATTTCACTGAAAGCAAGAGAAATGAGAAGTGATTTAGCATGCAGCCATACACCTCACTTTGCAGAAGAAACTGGTTTTTAAGCAGTGCCAAGTGAAATATCTCTTCAGCTAAAACAAGAGGAAAACTGGGAAGAATAATCCATTGTTTAAAACAAAGGAAAGGAGGTTAAATATTTTGAGTGTTACTCCCTATTCTTCCCTTGATCCAATAGAAGATGCAGAAAGAGTCGATCTAGCCCCATTTATACAATTGGGAGTGTTGCTATGGGCTAGGATGGTAGGGGCTGCTGTTACAGGGGTAGGATTTCATCTTTTGTGCCTCAGTTTCTCTATTAGTAATAAAGTTCAGGTAGAGTTTGTGAGACTCTAACGTCAAGATCCTTGAAACACTTAGGTACCAGCTCCCTTGGCTTTTGATGACAATTAAGCACCTTCTAAGTACCGTGAGGTACTTCTCTTCCTCCAGTGCTTCCTTTATTCAGCCTGATGCTGTATCTCCTACTTTACTTCTCAAACACACATATGTGCTTTCTTTGCTGTTGCTGGCTCTCACTTAAAATTCACTGTTAGACTCCAGGTCAGTGGATGTGGTTGAGAAGGAGAATGAAATTAACAGGGCATTTCTAGAGTAAATGGCAGACATGAATAGGGAAACGTGTCCATACCCTTTCACATATATGTACATACACACAAACAGGTCACTAAACTCTGCACTTACCTGGTACATTAGCAATACTCCCACGCTTAAATTCTGAAAATTTGGTGACTGTAGGCCTTGGATGAGATGGTGGGTGGGAGAAGTGGAATGTCTGTTTAATGCTGTAAATCTGCATTTGAAGGTGTCAAAAATGTTTGTGATACAGAGGTCATTTTGCCTTATATAGAAAATGCACATTGACACGTTCCTGAAATTTGTTATGCAAGAGCGAGAAGTCAAACAGGACTTTGAATGGTGCAGTAAATAATAACATGATTTGTTGTCAAAAACTCTAATAAGTTTAAACCTACCAATGTATTTAAAGCATTAAAGCATTTCTTCCTTGAGAAGGTTTTAACTCCTTCAATTAAGAGGAACTAAAGTTAAAATAAACCAAGAAAGGGAAAGGGAGCAAATTCCTGTTTGATTTTCCTACATAATTTATTCCCGTAGTTAGATAGTGAGAAGCTGATGCAGAGACCAAAATAAGACTAATAAAGCATATTGTAGTGAAATACCTCCATAATGGTAATTCCAGACTTGGCTGGAATAAATGACTGATGTAAAGACTGAAGCAGAGCGCTTAATAAGATGTCTAACCCTTTGGAGTAGTTTAGCTTCAGAAATTAAGGTTAGGACTTTTAATCATGATGCTTATATGCAAAATTTTCTCAGACCTCAGTCAGAGTTGGTACCTAAAGAAATCTGGTTATTTGGTCTGAAAATATTGCTGCCTTTTTAAAGGGTGCAGGGCTTCAGAAGAATGGCTTCTCTTGCTTTTCCAATTATGCTTAGATTACCTTGAAAAAGCTCCATAGACCATCAAATGAGTATAAAGTACAACACGACATGTGGTCCATTGGATTCTCTTGGATTTTAGTTGGACTTAGTGCCAACAAGTTTTGGCACAAAATTTACCGAAGAGGACTAATGTAGTCATGCCTTAGGTGGCTTTTTAAAGCACAAGTCAAGGCATGCAAAAGTGATAAATTAGAGTAAACACAGTATTTCTTTGGTGTTCCTTAGCTATTATATTGTTATTTTCCGCATGTGAATAAAAGTTCTGATAATCTTCATTCACCAACTGCAAGGCAAAATTCATTTTCCTGGTGTGACTAATATGGAATATTTTCTTTTCATCCAAAAAGACTAGCATATACTGCAAAGGATAAGAATGAAGTTGTAGCGGGACAAAAGAGAAGGTCCTGAAATCCAGAAAAAGCTGAATAGTTTTCAAACTTGTTACTCTGCAAATTACATTTTCTGTCTGTGAAGCTTCGAAAATGAAATTATTTTCTCCCCTTTTAATAATATTCTTGAGTCTACAGTGTGCAAGCAAAACAATTCTCCGTCTGACACATGCCTATATAATGCTGTTTAAAGTTACAGTGTCATTCTCAAAAGAGAAAGACCTTGTGGGCATCTATCATATGCATGGGTTAGCAGGTGAGATCCCAAAAGAAGAGCAAAGCACCTCACTTTTATTTTTTTCATTTTTTCCTTTCATTTAGTTATCACTAAACATCAAACACCATAAACATGAGCAGGGACACCTGAGGACTTGGCAACTTTGTGGTTGGAAACAACCAGTCTTCAGGTGGTGGTGACCTTCTGGCCGTGTTTGCTACCAACTACAGCTGTTTTCATCACTTCTTTGGCTGTAGATAACCTAATGGCCTTGCCTGCAGAGATGATACAAACAACAATATAGCAGTTTGCTGCTGAGCTCTCACTTTACCCCTAAGAGTGCAGACTGCTTACAGACACGTTGACTTGCTGCTGTTCCCCACTCCCCACTCTGCCATCTGCAAAGATCAGTTTCAGGTGCAATTCCACAATAGAAAATGCATTTTAGAACAAACACACCTTGAAAATCTGACAAGTGAAAATGGCTCTGGATTTTTTAAGGAGCTCTGTAACGGTTGCTGTATTTTTTTGGTCTGAATTTCTGCCTCTCAAAAAATCCTTTATAAGGTGTATTGAGAACTTCCAGTCACTAGCCTTAGGGCAAAATTTAGTTGAACCATTTGATATTTGTGCTAGGAACATCTCTGGAAAAGGGCTGTCCAACATTTTATCACATACGTGATATGGGTTGAACTAAGGGAAGACAGCAAAGCGTGTCCTATGGGTCTTGGTGTCTGTTCCTTGCTTCTTCCCACCTCTCATTTCAGTGCAGGTGACCATTGAAGACAATAGCTCTGCTTAGGCTACCCAGCTCTTTCAATCCACAAGTCCTGGTCTTTTGAGACTTCAGGAACAAAGCCAAAACCCATGGTTTTCCCCTCCTTTTTCACTCTACCAAGAGAAGCTTTGACTTATCTAGAAACAGGATATCTATACTGTTCTCAAACTGCTCAGAAAGCCTTGTATCGGTACAGTAGAGATAGGGAGGTCTTTAGTGGGCATTGCATGGAGCCAGCAATATGTAATTGGGGAAATATTTTGGATTAACCTCTTGATTTCAGTTGAGATTTTTGTTGGATTCCAAAGTTTGATACAAACTTCTCAACTAGGATCTTAAGGTCTGGGTTTTCCTCCTGGAATTTCTTCCGTGGGTTGTGTTTGAAAAGACAAGCATGGTTAACAGTAATGAAATTAGAAAATACCTGCTGTAGCCCTTGTACATAGGTGTTTTGTCTGGCTCTGTTTTGTTTTCCTGGCTTGAGGAACTATATATCTCTTCTTTATCATTTTAAAATAAATAAATAAATAAATAAAAATTGACAAAAGCTTTAATTCCTGCTCTGCTCTCCCTCTTTCTAGAGATTCAGTGTACTGTTTTTAAAATAAATGGATCTTTTTCTCTAGAAAGCTTTGCAATGTATTTGAAAATCCAAGAATTCAGTGACATTCTCCTATCTTCATCCTATGGAGTAGTAACCTTTCCTCCCATACACCCACTTGATCTTTCAAGGGCTTCAATTGGATACTCAAAGCTGTAGAGCCATCAATTGTCATTAGACTTACTGTGAGTAAAATCATATTTGTTTTTATTGTATCCTTCAAGCTGACTGAGCTAAGCAGTGATGTGTGCCTGTTTACTCTTTTTGTATAAAATGTTAACCCTTGTCTCCAGGAGAGATTAAAGCTTTAATTCCTTCTATTCCTGTCCCTGTCACAGACTTCTTTTGTGGCTTCAGTATATGACCCGTTATTATAGATACATGCCAGGTATTGTGTTATCTAATGCTACTATCTACTCCTATTTTCAGCACCATGATTGATGCTCGCAGGTGATTCAGTTTTATGTTGGTTTCACCAAAAGCAGTAACACCGTTGCCTTTGGGAGGACATCAAGCCAGGGTTGCATTAAGCAGGCAATCTACTGCAGAAATATTCTTATAGTCCAGTCAGCGACAGAGGTAGGAACAAAGCAAACACAGAGCTAAATAAGGAGATCCAAACAGCATCTTTTTTTTCCCCAAGTTCCTAGGCTTAAGCATCCCCACTACTAAAAATATTACTGATTATCCCTTTAAGGGAAAAATGTTAATATACAAAATCTAATTACCTCTGTCTAAGCTGATACGCCTACAGCACCTTTTACATAACCCAAACACTTGAGTTCCAATTATACAATTATATTTTAACATGTATTAAGTGCTATTCCTTTAGGGAGGAGACTTATACCGAGTATTTTAACTAAACTCCTTCCTCAATACAGACCTATACGGTAAGGTCTCATTCCATTATAGCGCCAAAGACTTGGTTTTTCTCAGTTCTTTTCTCCTTAAATACACCAGGTGTCTCTTCAAAAAGCAGAAGAAGAAAGAAAATTTTCTCTGTCTGCAGAACTGACAGCAGTACCTGTACATGTATACCAACTGCAGGCTATGAAGCTAATGTTCTTGGAGTCAGTAGCAGCGTTGTTACTGCAATGAGATCAATAAGCCTTTCACAGTGCTAGTATTCTCTGTTTTGCGTATAACCTATGGCAAGGTCCAAACCTCTAGAGGAAGCAATGTGTTCAAATGTAGACGAAAGGCTGCTGGTATTTTTTTAATATTATGTCTTGCTCTACAGATTGATAGCCCAAAATTTTGAGTTTCCCTCTACTGAAAAGATAGATGACTCCTATAACCATTCTTCTTTCCTGGTATCTTCATGTAAATTCTGTAAGACACAAAAGCCCTCATCTGGAGGGAAGGCTTGTCGAGGAAGGCTATTTGCTGTATACTTTCAATTGTCAGCGTCAATGAGGTTTGTAGGTCACCTCTTCTGAAAACCCAAAGCCTAAGTTTAGAGTGAGGAGCCTGAGCGTATTCCTGCACACAGAGCTAGCTCAAGTTTTCTGAACATCCAGGCAAAGTCGGGAATGGACCTCAAAGAGCATAGGAGGAGAAAAGGGATGAACTGAGAGAGATTGAGTGGAGGGCAATGCTGGCGAGCAAGGCTGGGGACTGCTGGTGCTCCTCATGCTGGATTAAGTGTGTGTGGGGCAACGGCTGCTGGTGGAGGGGAGGAATCAGGTCTCAGAAGTGTTCTGCTTCTTCCCAGCCCTCAGCGTCAGCCTATGCCAAAAGCTGGCCCAGCCTATGGCGCAATCGCACAGCTTGTGCTAAGTTCATTGCTGCCATGGAGGTTACCTTATCAGCAGCTGAACACTGATGCAGCTATTTCTATACTCTACTGCAGTCATTCCTGCACAGTGACTTTGGTTTAAAATATCCGCTGCTTAGAAAAACAAGTTTTAGAAATGTTGAATAAAGTTATCGCATTGGGCTGTACCCATCACATAAACTGAATTCTTGCTAAAGAAAACATGAACACAATTAATTACAAGGAAAATCTAAATTATTGAAACACTGGACTTGTGTTATTTTAATTATAAAAACCAAAAAAATCTGGAGGTAAAGTTCCCATGGCAACCTTAGCTCTGTCTCCTGTGTGCAATGGATGTATGTGTATGTTTGTGTAAAACAGGATCATTCATTACCATGTTCAGAGTGATTTAGCACTTGCTGGTCAGGAAGATGTTAATCAGACCAGAAATCTCATCTTTAAAAGTGATTTATTTTTGCTATTTCTCTAGCCAAGTGTTGCAGTCTAGGGATTTTGAGTTTCTGTCCAATCTGATAAGTATTCATGCTAAGACATAATGCCTGAACAATCCATATCTTGTCATAAATCTGATCTATCATTTTACAAATTTAGCTATGATTGTGACAGATATTCGGCAGTCATGAATCTCAACAGCTAGTAAGACGAAATAGGCATCCATTTTTTTTCCGGTGAGCTCACTAGTATCAAACATTTGATTACACATTGCACTTAATACTGCAGAGCTAATTTCACCTGTAAAGATTTTTTAAAAGGGTTAGGCATTATTTGCCTATCCATCAAGGATTACAGAGGATGCAGTGGTCTGGTGACATAGCAGAATTGTCTCCAGTTCTCCTGTATCACCTGAAGGAACAGTGTTTCCAGCAAGCATTCCCATGAGACACTCCTTCAATCTCTTCATCTCCATCCCCCACCTCGCCCATGTTCGGGTTTGCCAAAATATACACATCAGCCATCGCTCTCATAAATGAAGTCTTAGCAGAGGAAGGGGACTGATGATCAGGGTGAGGGAGGTGTTTACTGCTGATGTGGGGAGGCTGACAGCTGTAAGAGATCTGAGCTATTTTGTGCAGGCAGAGTGAATAAGGCAAAGTTTTGGGAAAAAAAAAAAAACCCAACACATATTGCACTCTTGTGAAATGTGTCTAGATGGTGAGGGCATTAAAGGGTACCATTCATTTTTATTACTGTCATGAGATTCAGTGAATGGCATGTTCGTGGTAGTGAGCTTTACAAGTATTATGTAAAGTACTTTTCCAAACTACAGCTTCATTTTTTTTTCCTCTGGTTGCCCTGTAGCTCTATTTTCAGTGACATAATTCTTCAGGGTACCAGCTCAGAAAGAGGATTAATACTTTAGAGGAAGAATTGAGGGTGTATCATTTTTCCTATATAAATAAATACACATCCCTGCATCTGTTGAATATGATTATATTCTTACTGAACTGTTGTATAAATTTGAAAAAGGTAACATTTTATATACATAACATAAGCATAATGTATGTATAAATATATTCCAAGCAGACTCTCAAAATAATACAAAGATTTACAGGTTTTTAAAATCCCAAAGATACAAATCTAAAGACAGAAGTAAGAGTTCACTGTATTTAAGACATGTGAGTATATAAAGCAGATAAAAGTATTAGCTCACTAAGAATTCATATAAAGAGAATTCAGAAATATTAAGAAAGAAATTTCATAAAAAAGACATTCTGTTGTCATTGGGGGGATTAAATGTTAGAACAATTAAATTTGGGAATGTGTTTAAACAGTGACTCTCCTTTAGATAGAGGAAAGATGGACCTACTGAGGTAGAGCAATTATTTCTGTTCTTTAAACACACATTTTTTTCCTGTGAGTCATGAGGTCAATGTCTAATACTTAGCATCCTGCTAAAACTAAACAGAGTAAAGTTTTCCTGATATAGCACAAAAGCTAAAATGTATGTTTATGCCCCTGAAGACACTCAAAAATACAGCATAGTTATACTCCCCAAATGTCTTTCACCATAATTACTTTTCTTTTGTTTGCGGTAACTTTTGCTGTATTTTGTCAGACAGGCTTGAAATTAAACTTGAAAATCAGGCAGGATATATTTGAAACAAGCTTCATGGCAAAACCTCTTTTACATTAGTCCTCTGAGATAACCAGTGAATGCTTTTGTGTTCATGTCAGTAAGACACAGTCTCTGGGTCATGGGAGGTGACATCAGATTTCTCTGGTTATTCACAGCTAGCTGAAACCAGGCGTAATCTAAAGGAGACCTCTTGCAAGTCCTGTCAGAAGTAAGGGATTGCTGAGCGTGATTCACAGAAGGAGTTAAAAGGAACAGAGAAAAGATGCAGAGGAGGAGAGTGAAGCACTTCAAAGCCAGACTCACCAGGGCTGAAATTCTGCTGGAAGGTGGAGGACAAGGAAAACAACACCACTCTAGTTTTGCAAGCAGTGAATGCCAGCAAAGGGCAGATTCTTTTCTTACAATTGCTATTTTAAAATCCTTCATATGTTTAATAGTTTTGTTGCCTCAGCCAAAAAGACTATAAAACTGAAGTAAAGAAGGATTAGGAATGCTGTCTACCCCATAAGCATGAAATATCAATAGCGATTTTATTCAGAGGTACAAAAGGTTAAGGAAACTGTGAGTAAAGAGCCAGTTGGCATTGCTGGGGGGTTGAGTCTCTGAGGAGAGATCATGTTGGTTACATGTGTACTGAGATGTAAGTGTAGTCTCCTGTGCATACCACACGGCCGATCCTTGGTGTGCACCATGAAATCGTGCTGACTCTATATTCTGTAGTACATACACCCTACGTCTGTTTTCTCCCAGTCATTCAGCTGGAGCTCTTCCAAAAGCACGTCAAGCCTGCTTAGCTGTCCTGTGGCAGAAAGTAGTGGAGGAGAGACTGTTGTGCCCAAGTCACATCCCAATACAGCTCTTGTGATTGGGAGGGTAAACAAAACTCAGGAACATCACTAAGAATCCCAAAAGGAAAGATGTAAGAATTTGACAAATAAAAGAAGGGATCAAGTCCAGACTCAGGGTAATGAGTGGAGAACTCTATCCTGATTGAGAACCTCAATACTGCAAGAGAAAAGAGCTAAGCATACGGCATCACAACTCTGACTGCAGCGAAAAGCATGTGGAATTCCAGAAGTCAGTTAACAGAAGCCAACACACGAGGTGTCACAAAGGGAAAGATGTGAGAAGGAGGATAGATTATATCGCCTTGCAAAAGTTGGCAAGCGCCAATGATGTGTTTTGCTCAGATGAATCCTCACAGGAGCAATGAGTAGAGTTCATTAGGAGATAAATACACTATTGAACTGGAAGTAAATGGGACATTTATGAAGTTGGACATGGCACACACACCCCATTACGTTGCCAGAAACAGTTTTCATTGTTAGAAGAGCACAGGCTTGAACATTGGATAGTAAATTTACTATTGATAGTAAAAGAGTTAAGTGCTGCACCTATTGCCATTAAAGAAGCATACCCACAGCAAAAGCGAAACAGGAGTAGAGGTATCTGAAGAGCAGAGTTTACTTTGGAGAACCCACATTAAAAAAGTATTGAACTAACTGGATGGATGATCAGCACATCAGAAGACACTCATCTTGTAATGGTACTAAGGAAAACATACTTCTACTAGCAGAAAATATGGGAGCTCCTTTTTGTTATCCTAGCTGTATTCCTAAAAATGAAGGAAGTAGAGTGGAACTTGGAAAAAGTATTCTCCAGGAGTAATAAACCTGCCAAAGCACAGACATTTAGCAACATTTTAAATATCATAGGGTATCTGAGACATCCCCCAATATATCTGTGGTAGATATGTCACCACACCTATAGGAAACCCACACCTTTCTCCAGTGACAACTAAAGGCCAGACAGGTCTCTCTGGTACTAAAATAGCATAAACACCCTCATCTCAGCTGATGAGCATGTTTATAGTCTCCAGAGGCATCAGAAGAGATGATGGAACCTAACCAATCACCAATACATGCATTTTGGTAAATGTCCCTTACTCTAAGGATTGGCAGAGCAAGCACAGTTATTAGCTTTGGTAAGATAAAAAATAAGGGAATGATGTTTTGGTGAAAATTTATGCCAGGTGTTTCTATGAGTTTGGTGCATCAAGAGATGTGTTAGAAAAAACATGCATTTATGCTTTTTCCATTTCAGGAAGGTATTATTTCCTTATATTGCCGTTTGAGTTGTGCTGGACCACCAAAATATTTCGCATCTGTGATACCCTCACAAGCAGTAGTGCCTAGAAAACCATGAGCAGAGATCTCCAGAAAAAAAAGTGGGCTGCTGGGTCAAAGCTGAACTAGGTTCTGTTATATTTGCTCTTTGGGGGTAATGGTAGATCATAACATTGATCCATGTTGACACCTGTATCCTCAACACAAGTGGTTTCTTTAAGGGGAGAGCAACACAGGGACATTAATCTTTTAATCTTACTACAGAGTTTGGGAAGCTGAGAGAATTAGAGGATCTTATTTTATTTATGATCTACATAAGTGAAATACTAAGTTTCTTTAAATCCTCTTATTCTACTCTGTGAAGCCTAGAAATAGCTTTGGCATTACAGGTGATAAAGACTAAACTGTTTGCCATAACACAGAGGAAGACTTTAGATTGTGGGTTCAAATATCTCATACCCCTGTTCCAGGGAAAGCAATCTAAGCTGATATTAACCACAAACCAATTGCCGGAACAGCTTGGGAACTCCCCACTTTTCCACAAAGAACTTTTTGTTTGTTTGTTTTTTACAGTGTATGATTCATGAACTGAATATAAACTTGTAAGAGAGCTGCTAGTTGTAGACAAAGTCTCTCATGCATCTGACAAAAGTTTAGTAGAAAAAATTGCCCGAGACTAAATTTGTTTCCTAATGACCGGAATTTAATAACTAGCCTGGTCTCAGAGGAGACATACACAGAAGCTACCAGAGCAGATTTAAGGTAAGACACTGGAAAATGACTACATTTGGCAATGGTATGCATTTAACCCTTATTACAAACTTTGAGAAGAATGCCTGGAGCAGATAGGAGTTGGGCATTAGAAAGATTATCTCCAAAATATTATAGAAATAATTATATTAAAATGAAGGTCATTTAGAGTAATCAAGCCACAAGAGAAGATGCATAATATATTGAATTGTCTTCAGCTGAAGAGCAGTATCACTGATCTGAATTCTTGCAAGATATACAGCCTACAATATGAAAAAAGAGGCTCATGTTAGAAAAAAATTGCTCCCCGGGGAAAAAAAAGACTTTATTACTTTATTTCTTTACATTTGCGGGGGGGGAGGGAATCCTACAAACATATGAGTTTGTTCTTGATGATTAGCTTTGCTTTGTCAGAAGATGCTCCTGTGACAAAGCAGCTCATGCATATCAAATCCATTTTGCTGTAGATAGCGCAACTGGCTGAGTAATGCCTGAGAACAGACCACAGTTTACTGAGCAGGTGTTTAAGTACTTTTCAATAAAGATTAGGTTTAATCATGCCATGTCTTATTCCCACAATTCCCTGTCTAAATGGCTGGTGAAAATAATGTAAAAAACCCAAAACCACTATTGCAAATTCAGTCACACTCTGATCCATATTCAATGTTTTCAAATTCTAGGATGTCTCTCTCCAGTGAAGTGAAGTTGTCATCGCTGATAACTGTGATTAATAGAAACGTGAAAACAAGTAAATTTGCATTGGTGGGAACCACCCCTAAAGTCATTGGAGACTTTCAAGTGCGAAAATAGAAAGGCATGGCAAAGTAATTGATACAATTTGAAGCCTTAGGCCCTTGTACTTCAGGTAATGGTATTGTGCGCCTCTGACAGTAGAAAGTGGCTGTGTCTACACTGCTGAACAGAAGGTCTGTTTGCACAATCCGGCTCATGCCCTCAGTACTTAAGTCTGGCCCCTTCTAGAGCAGTTTTCACAGAATCACAGAATCACAGAATGAAAGGGGTTGGAAGGGACCTCTGGAGATCATCTAGTCCAACCCCATGCTAAAGCAGGTTCACCTACAGCAGGTTATACAGGATCGCGTCCAGGCAGGTTTTGAATATCTCCAGGGAAGGAGATTCCGCAGCCTCCCTGGGCAGCCTGTTCCAGTGCTCTGCCACCCTCAGGGTAAAGAAGTTTTTCCTCATGTTGAGGCAGAACTTCCTGTGCTCCAGTTTGTGCCTGTTGCCCCTTGTCCTGTCATTAGGCCACTGAAAAGAGCCTGGCCCCATCCTCTTGACACCTACCCTTTAGATATTTATAAGTGTTGATAAGGTCCCCTCTCTGTCTTCTCTTCTACAGGTTAAAGAACCCCAAGTCTCTCAGCTTTTCCTCATAAGAAAGATGCTCCACTCCCCTCATCATCTTTGTATCCCTCCGCTGGACTCTCTCCAGTAGTTCCTTGTCTCTCTTGAACTGGGGGGCCCAGAACTGGACACAGCACTCCAGATGTGGCCTCACCAGGTGAGAGTAGAGGGGGAGGAGAACCTCCCCTGACTTGCTGGCCACACTCTTCTTGATACACCCCAGGATACCATTGGCCTTCTTGGCCACAAGGGCACATTGCTGGCTCATGGGTAACTTGCTGTCCATCAGGACTCCCAGGTCCTTCTCTGCAGAGCTGCTCTCCAGCAGGTCAACCCCCAGCCTGTACTGGTGCGTGGGGTTATTCCTCCCCAGGTGCAGGACCCTACACTTGCCCTCATTGAACCTCATCAGGTTCCTCTCTGCCCAGCTCTCCAGACTGTTCAGGTCTCGCTGAATGGCAGCACAGCCTTCCGGTGTGTCAGCCACTCCTCCCAGTTTAGCATCATCACCAAACTTGCTGAGGGTTCACTCTGTCCCTTCATCCAGGTCACTGATCAGTATGTCGAATAGGACTGGACCCAGTACTGATCCCTAACGAACACCACTAGTCACAGGCCTCCAACTAGACTCAGCACCACTGATCACAACTTTCTGAGCTCTGTCCTTCAGCCAGCTCTCAACCCACCTCACTGTCCACTCATCTATCCCACGCTTCCTAAGCTTACCCCTGAGGATGTGGTGGGAGACAGTATCAAAAGCTTTGCTCAAATCGAGGTAGAACAACACCCACTGCCTTCCCCTCATCCACCCAGCCAGTCATGCCATCAGAGAAGGCTATCAGGTTGGTCAGGCATGATTTGCCCTTGGTGAATCCGTGCTGAGTACTCCTGATAATCCTCTTTTCCTCCACCTGTTTAGAGATAACAGCCAGAATGAGCTGTTCCGTCACCTTTCCGGGGATGGAGGTGAGGCTGACTGGTCTGTAGTTCCCTGGATGCTCCTTCTTGCCCTTTTTGAAAACTGGAGTGACATTGGCTTTCCTCCAGTCCTCAGGCACCGCTCCTGTCCTCCATGACCTGCCAACGATGATGGAGAGTGGTTTGGCAATAACATCTGCCAGCTCCCTCAGCATCACAGGTGCATCCCTCGGGGCCCATGGATTTGTGAGTGTCCAGTCCGGCTGAGAGATCCCTAACCCAATCCTCCTCCACCAAGGGGCAGTCTTCCTTCCTCCAGACTTCCTCTCCTGCTTTCAAGGTCTGGGATTCCTAAGGACCAGCCTTAAGTAGTAAAGACTGAGGTGAAGAAGGCATTCAGTAACTCTGCCTTCTCCATATCCTCAGTCACCAGGTCACCCACCTCATTCAGCAGGGGGCTGGTCTTCCTTTTGCCACTGCTGTATTTGAAGAATCCCTTCTTATTGTCTTTGACAACACCAGCCAGAGTTATTTCTGAATGGGCTTTAGCCTTCCTCGTTGCATCCCTGCGTACTCTGACAATATTTCTATATTCCTCCCAAGTGGCCAGTCCCTTTTTCCACATGTTGTAAATTTCTTTCTTTCCTTTGACTGTTTCCAGGAGCTCCTTGATCATCCAAGCAGGCCTTCCACCTCCTTTGCTCGATTTCTTCCTCATAGGGTTGCATTGGTTTGGGGCTTGGAGGACGTGGTGCTTGAATAGCAACCAGGTCTCTTGCCCCCCCAGCTTCTAGAACTCTAGCCCATGGGATTCCTCCAAGCAGGTCTCTGAAGTGGTTAAAGTTAGCTCTCTTGAAGTTTTGGCTTGGAAGGAGCCAGCTGGAGTGACCCAAACCAGACAGGGCTTCAAATAACATCTAACAATGAGGACAGTGCGGGTGCAGGCTTGAGTCTGTTACTCAGCCCCCTTTTTTTGGTGGTACAGGAGCAATGGTGTTACAGAATTGCAGGAAATTGAACTGACCAGCGCAGGCAGAAACTTGAACAGGGAGCAACCAAAACAAGTAGTTTTACATCCGTTTGACAGAAGTAAGGATATTCTGGTTGAGATACATTGAACAGATGTGACAGCTCTGGAAATCTCCAAATGAATTATACTCCTCTGGTAAGGTTACTTACTAGCTTGACCAAAGTATGGGAGCTTATACAGCTGGTGCTTTTTATCAATTAATTTGGGGATGGGAATGAATGCCATGCTTTGGGGACTATTGCTTTAATGGATGAGTTTCCCAAGCAATAGAGTAATCTCTTGCTTCAGAGTGTTGCAGCAAGTACCAGATAAGGGATGAAAAAGGTCTCTTAGAAGATCCCTGGGCACCAAGTAATCACTGAATGCCACACAAGCATCAGTAGACTGAATTAATTTTATCATTTCCATGAATGGAGTATAATAATAGGATTAGAGAGATGTGTTTTCGCACTAGTTATATCAACATTTGTTTATAAGGAGATAATTAATTGGAAAAGAGGTGGTTTATGGGATGACAGTTTAGAAAACATGATTTTCTAGAGCAGCAGTGAAAAGTGATAAGCTAGCAACAGAGCAAACATATATTTTGCAACCCCCATGAAGATCTGACAACTCTGATCTTGACTGATACAGTTCTTTCAGCTGGTTCCTCACCTTTCTTTTCTTTTGCTTGTTCCCTTACTTCTCCCATTCCCTCTAGCTCATCCAAGATAGTATTAAGCAGATACTGATACTATATACTAACTAACTAGACTCAATCTTGATGCATTTGTGCAGGCAGAAGCATGTTTAAAACATAGGTCTTCACTGAACCCCAGAGACTCCTTTGGACCTGGCAATGCTTTTATCCACAGTTCCTCACAAATCCTTTGTTTTTACAGAAGCAATTGGCTTAACAGAAGATAAACGCAATGTTTTTTTTCTGGGCTTCAATCCCAACATTGATTTCTTTTCACTGTTGTTTGCGCTCATTCGTTTAGACTCTTCTTTGTCTGTCTCTCTGTGCATTACTGTATGCCTTTATAAGTTCCAATTTTATTCCATGTCACAAATACTTGTGTCGGTCAAATATAATGATGCAGAACCTTTAACTTAGTCATAGCTGCCACTTGACAAAGCCATTTTATTGGTGGGTTAAGAGACAAACCTAGAACTCTTTTAAGTACAAACAGAAAACTTGCTGCCTGTTTCCCTGGGCCTTCAGGACTTTATTTTGCTGCAAACCATTAGGGGATGAGACATGGAGGCAGTCAGATCCTGACTGCAGGAATCCTAGATGCAGCATGCCATCCCGATTCCCACATCCAGATCAAGAATTAGAAAGTGAGGCAATTCATAACATGGTTATTATGTAAAACATATGCACAAACTGAGGCATTGTGTACACTGGCATAATTACCCACTGCTGACAATGAATATGCTGGTGCTGAATGTGATTAACCTGCAAGCACAGCCAAGAACTATTCTTGTTTCAGAAAGCCCATGTTAAACCTGCCTGCTTGGGAAACAGTGTTCAGCACTCCTTTAATTGCACTCATTGCTGACACACATTGTCAATAACAAGCATTTTTGCTGCTGTAGACAAGGGTAAAATGTAAGGATGTTGCAGTGAGCCAAAGCTTAAAAGTCCTCACTTAGCTTGTATGCTCAGGATTTAAACTACTGGGGAAACTTTTTGTCTCTGGCTATTTATTATTACATACAACATGTTCTTGGAAACTACTCCACATTTAACAGCAGTTAAACCCATCTGCTGCTTCTGAATTTTCATTTCATTCACAAGCCTGTTTTAAAAGTATTTTTGGACTTATCTCCAATGTGCTGTCAACTGTTTATTATTCTGTTGTAAGTTGGTAAAAAGAATGACTCAAATTTTAAAAGGGAATTGTAGCTTCCTATACGTTTTTGAGCTTTTCATTGAAACTTGCCTTTCCTCGTTATCTGGCATGGTTCAAATGTTTAGTTTAAAAGCAATTATTTGTCACAAAAGTTCATCACCTCATGCTAAATGCCGATTTTAGTGACTAGTAATTGCATATATATAAATTATGCAGCATTCTAGTAATCACATCATTGTCATAAGGAACAGACTTGATCACAGATACTGTTCGGTATATTACAGTTCCTGTAAGTGCAATATTTTTTCATTGCTTTATTTAAAAACACTATCACAGTTTGTTTACACACCTCTTCTCCCTATGTTCATGTTTAATTACTGTTACTTAGCATAGCAGTACTTCAATGCCGTCTACATAGGATTAACAGGAACTTTGTAGTTCCTTGAGGTTTTCATGAAATCTTCTTCATCTTATGAAGACTTTTTTTTAAACAGAAAACTTTATTTTCCCCTGTTTTGTTTGTGTGGATGACTTGTATGATACTGTATGATGTTCCAGTATGAAGGTATGTTTTGTTGGACCAAGGACCAAGGGACTTCCCAGTGTTGAATATGTCCTAATTTTTTTTCCATGGCACTAAATTGATCCTTCCTTAATCCACAGATTAACAAGACTTTCCAGACTATAAGTGTATTTAAACCCTTCTAAAAGTGGAGTACTTAGACACTGAACCTTGTTTGTCTCTAGGTCTTGTGTGGATTTTTAAAAGTGAGTTGTCCCAAAGGATCACAACTGCCACAGTAGCTCATAACATTTAAAGTAGCTTGAAACTTTTTTTTTTAACTAAAGAGCAGAGATTTAGTTTTTCTATGTAATAAACCACAAAACTTTATATTTAAACTATATATTTATACTCAATGATAATTAGTATCAATGACAATGTCTGTTAGCAAATAGAAGACCTCCTTAAAAAAAAAAGACGACTTTCTGTGGTTAGATTCCGTTGTCTAAGATAGGCATCTAGTGCTATTTTAGATGTCCTGCAAGATACGAGATGTGCATGTGGCTGTCAGAATTGACAGAAGGAAACATACCCTTCTGAAGCAGCAGCTGGAGGCAAAGTGATACTTAGTGCATCTAATGACACAAGACAACTCTATTTGGGAAACTTAATCTTACATTTAGCGTTGTCACATTGTAACATAAAATATTCTGCCTATGAAGAATGCTGTTCATAAATGCTACCTCACTTGCATTTGAGTAGAGGTCATTCAAAAGCCTACTTTTACAAGGAGGATTACATTTCTACATTGTATAGCCACTTATTGCAATCCTACTTTGAAAGTAAGCATATATATATATTATATTTTTAAAAAAATTAGCAGAGTCATGCACCTTTTGCCGTTAGCTGGCTATTAATCTGGTTCCAAATTAAAATTGCTGAAATTACTAGGGAATACACTTCCCATGGATGAAAGGTATGGAGTTATAGCATGCAGGACTGGAAAGGATTTGTTTCAATGTTTCAGCACCCTGTCAGTTAGAGGCTTTTTTCACAGCAGCAAATTTAGGTTGATTTCTCTGGATTCTGTCCTCAGTGGAGACAACAGATCACTATCCCCGTGTAATATCCTCTTTTCGGTCTTTCCACGTTGTGATTTCTGAATCTCTCATCACTGTTTTTCCTCTCCTGTAGGTTTCCTTTGGCTTTTTCAGTGCCTATCTTAAAATGCAGTGCCCCTCAAATGATAACAGTTCTGCTGGTGTCTCATCATCAGTAGTTACAACCCATGTCCTTATAACACAGCAATCATTCGTATTTTGAAGGAAGGCCATTTTGCAGCAGAACGTCACTTTCGGCTCTTCCTTAGTTAATGATCTCCACACAGATGTTCCTCACTCTGTATTTTTGCATTTCATGTTTCCTCTGTCAGAGTAGTGCTTACCACTCTGTGAGCATTTCTTCTATCCGGGTTTATTAATTTCAAAAGTCTCCGGAACCAAATCCCCAAACCAAACTACATAGACGCAGAAGCTTGCTGTGGTGAAAATGTATCAGCCCTGGTGGACTTGTCCATCAAATGCCTCCCAGTTGCTCCTGATAGGCTTGGTCCTGATGTACCAGAATCTACAGCCACTCATTACGCTGTAAAAGAATTTACTCTAGTTTTTGTCATGTTAAAAATCCTGCCCGTATGGGCTCAATTGAATATTCAGACCTTAATTCATCCCACTTAACTGAGGTGGGAATGCATCCTTCAAAGAGTGACTCAGTGCATTTAAGCCCTCAACCATTCTCAGGAGTTTCCCATGTCTCGAAGGACTCTACTGCTAGCTGACACATCTGAATGGCTGGAGTTTGACAGCATTAATATAAGCCTCAGCTCTTAAGAATACTGTTGTATGACAGGAGCAATCTTTAAAGTGGAGCTAGAAGTCCCTTTTCCTTAGACTATATTTAACATTAAAAAATGTCATACCCTGAGTTTTTTGACGATTAGTAGCCATTCACATATGACAATGTTTCAAGATTTTCCTGAACAACTTCTTAGCCTGGTGGTTTTATGCTTGCTGTTAAAAAAGACTTAATCTTGCAGGTGAGAGTGAACAAGTGTTGTTTTTCTTGTCCTTTTGTTTTTAAGAAGCTGTATTCTTCAGTAATACAGAAACAAAAACTCTCTGAAGTAATATACTACAAGGTGAGGGTCAGCATTACATAATATTCATAATGAATATGGCCTTTGCAAAAATGCTTTTCAGAACCTTAAATATTAAACATTCTGTTAAAAAAAGATATTGGATGCATAGCGACAGACATGGTAGCGCTATTATTAACAAAATCTGTGATCCTTGCAACATAAGTCTCCCTTTTACTGGCAGGGCTCTTCCATGTTGTTATTTGTTAAGAACTTACATGTTTTCTGCAAAGGCATTGACTCATGCCCAGGTGGGAGCCTGAATTTGTCACAGATTTTCTGTTTCACAAAAAAATGAAGCCAGACGTTCATTAAAAGGAAATGTATAGTCTCCTACTGTCAAAACTTCACAAATTCGTAGTGATAATTAGAGTGGGGTTTAAAATTTAGAAGCAACAGGGTTATTTCTAATTTTAGCTAGAAAGAGGTGGACTGTCAAGAGAATGTTTATTTATTTCTTATAGCCTTTTTGCTTGATTTGCTAATAATTACTTGAGATTGGTAGATGTTGTATACTAAAAATGAACCAAACCATAGTAGTACAGTGTTAATACTTGTAAAATATAGATCCCCTGCTTCTCCCTTGATAAGTAGATATTCCATAGATATTTATAATCAGTAATATGCACTCACATTTTGAATATTATATAATATAATGAAATTTCATTTTTGTTAAAAAGCTTATGGGCAATTCAGCATGTATTAACACCAGTTTACAGCTTGAAGGGAAAGATGGCATGCCAGATTATTTCCCAAAACAGTTATAGCAAAAATGAGACCCTGGCCCTGAAAAAGCAACCTGGGAAGCAAAACCGCACAACTAAACACCATGTGTAAACACGATGAAAAATCTGAGTTTGGAACCTGTCCTGAGTAGATGTCTCTATGTACTTCCAGAAAGGCCAAGAGGAAGAAAATCCCACAGGTAGAGGCCTTCAGCTGGGACCTTTTCCTGAAATGGAATGGACTAATGCACAGGTGAGAGTAGTGAATTCAGCTGTGAGAAATAAGCTAGGAAAGGAAATAGTTTCTGGATTGCTCCTTCACAGTTTTGCCATCTCACCAATGCTCCCCTAGACCCAAAACCACCTGTTCAACTAAAAAAAATATTTGCATAAAACTTCAATAATTGCCAAGATGCTGTGGCATACAAGAAGCCTCAGCTACATACCAATCAAACTGAAAACAATTTGGTGCTATCAGGAAAAAAATTTGGCCTCAGATGACTTTTGACATTTGAGAAAGTCAACGATACTGCCATGGTAGTTGGTGGAGAGCCTCTTCCTGAATGTAATTCTTCTAACCTGTTTTGGATGTCTCCTTTAGATAGAGGTGGATTGTTTCCTGAAAACAATTGTCTCTCTCCATTGTCTACACATTTTTATGGTCAAATAACTTAGATGTAAATGTCTAGACTTTAGATGTCTCATGTGGTCAGGAAAATTTCACATTTATCTTTTTGAAATTTCTTCTTATTGTCTGTTGGCCTTGCAGAGATACAATCAGTCTCTGAGATGTAACAAGGCGGGACCAACTTGTGATATAGGACAACAAGACCAAGTATATTTATGTTGAATAGTGGTGCTATCATGGACCTGAAGAACCTGACAGACGAGACCGTTATTGAAGTTGTTTATTGTCTTTTTTTTGTTTTTATCAAAGAGCTTTTTTGATAGAGGAGTTGTCATTGAAACTAATAGTACAAAAAACCTCCAAATCAAACAAAAATGCCAGTGACTCTATTGCACCAGGATACTAACCTCCATAAATTTCTGTTATCAAAATACTCAGTTTAGTTCATGCTGCATTTGTGTTCTCAGTTTTCATGGTATGACCTCCTGCCATAATGATAATAGATGTGTGAGAAGCTTGATATTTTGGTTGTTTGCCAGCTGAGTCCTTTGCAATCTCAGGAGGAAAAGAAAGCAGTTTAAGATATCAGGATAATGCACACTAATGGGATATTTCTGGTAAAAGTAGTCTAAAGTGATATATTGTTAATGTCCAAATTACTATCCTTTGATTTCAGAGTTAACAAGACACTCGGATAAATAGGGCAGATGACAATTCTGAGTGACCCTTGCACAGCTCTCTGCCAGCTGGAGATCAATTTATAATGGCTTAGGATGTCTAGGTAATTTTCATAAATACAAGGGCAAAAAATACGTGGTGCTTAAGGTGGCAACTCAGGATGAATTCGGTGGCAAGTATATGGACAAGCACTCAGTTTCTGCCTCCTCTAAGATTTTGAGAAAGGTTTAATGAAGCTTATTTCTTCATTTATTTTGGATGTACATAACGAATTTTTGTTGCTTTTTTTGTAAGATCAAAAAGAAGAAGAAATGAAGCTAATCAATCACTGTTTAATTAATCATGTCATTTATTCCTGCGAAGATGAACAAAAATTCTGATACCTCTTCAATACTGAGTGGCACACAGTAGGAGGGAAGTGCTGTTTGCTCCTTAACAAGCCCATATGGTGGTAGGAGATCCAGTGTCCCTACTATGTAAACAGCAATGAATCTTTATAAGCATGTTAAACAACATCTGCCAGTGATAAAATAAGTAAAGCAGAAGGCTCATTACTTGATAACTTTCACCTAAAAGCCTTGACAAAGGAGGCTAAAGAGATCTATTGGAATTTTTTTTTCAGTTCTAGAGAGATGGAGTGTGACTGTCATGCTATATTTTTAATTTTTTTTTTTTTTTTTCAAATAATGCTGCAGAGCAGGTTAGCTATATGTCATCCCTGAAAAAAAAATGTTGGGAAGATTAATGAGGATTTAGCTAAGAAAGAAATCATGAGAATAAATTAATGGTAGGAATAAATTAGTGATAGTAAGCAAAGTTTTAAAGCAAAGCAATTATGTTAGATAAACTTCATTTCAGAAGGTGAATTTGCTTGTTGATTGGTCCTAGGCATTGTTCAGGCCTTTGTAAGGCATTTGATTTAATTTTACATTGTATTTAGTATAAATAAATAACAGTATATTTTATCAAAATAATATTCTTTAAGGACTGTCTCAAAGTACTAGTCAATGAGAAATGACCCTTACACAGAAATATTGAGGGATAGTTTTCTACAATTTAGATTTGGATGTGGACGACATATTTCAACATTTTCACAAATGCCTCAGAAAGCAGCATGAATTCTTGGACGGTAAAATTTGCAGACGATGCAAAGATTGAGAAAATAGGAAAAAAGAGGACACAGTAGTCAGACAGAGCCTCCCAGTTACAGTTTAGCCTGGTAAACAGAGGCCACCCCAAAAAAATTGTTATTACCTAGAAGGGAAGTATTGCACAACCCAAAGGAAGCAATGTCAGCCATCCATACACAGAGAGGACCCCTACGGTGGAAATAAGTGACACTAAGAGTGTTCCAGAGGAAAGAATAGACAACTCAGTGTGGCTACAACGAACTTTGAATCTTAAAAAAAAAAAGCCTAAAATTTAAGAATAAGGAGGTGGTTTTATTTGTAAGTGCAACAGTGAGGTTGTGTAAATGCTGTGCTGAGTTTTGGAGTCTATAATTTTTAAATATATTAAACATATATAGAGAGAAAAGAGACTAGAAAGGAGAAAATTTCTTCCAGAGAGACACATGACTTAATCACAGTATATTAATGTGAGGAGACTGGGAATAAGAGGATTCTTCAGAGGAGCAGAGAAAATCAGAATATGTACTAGGCTGAAAGCAGATAAATGCTGGGCAGGCATTTCTAGCAGTGAGAATATAGGACAAACTATCAAGGGAGGTGGTAGATCTCTATCTTGTTATGTTTTCCAGATTAGATGCTTTTCTGAAATAGATACACACACTTCAGTTTAAGACAAGTTATTGTCATCAGTGTTAGGCGCTGCAGTATATTAGGCTAACCCCAGTGCTCTAATGATACTTTCTGCCTTAAACCCGGAATCTTTTATGTGCCTGTTCTTTGCTCCATCAGAGTCAGCAAAAACTTCTTCAACACAGGAATATGGGATTAGATGATATAGTTGAGGGAGATTTAACTCATACGACTAATGCAGTTTATCACCTTCTTCCCCAGCCCAGTGCAAACGAAGAAATGTGGAGCTGTATTACTTGCTCTAATGAGAGCATTTACTTCCTTTTTACTTCCTTCCCATGGATGAGTGGAGGGTAGAACTGCTTTTCTCATTTTACCTTTTCCTTGCCCTGAGATTTGCAGCTTGCCGTTTAATGGAACCATGAATCAGTCAGACTATGTAGAAGCTGGGAGGCACGCTGCATCCAGCTACCTTTTGAAATTTTGCTATTGGCCACTTATCTGAAGAGGCTTCTCACAAAAGATAGTGACATCTGTATTCTTTGTCATCCACACTTCTGTTATTAATATCCCAGGGGAAAAAAAGTCACAATATATTATGAGGTCCTTAGGTTCACTTCGTGATGATTTTCTTGGAGACAGGTCTTTTTTTTCTTTTCTTTTTTTTTTTTTTTTGTTAATACATAATACACCAGATCATATAAGAAACTCAGTTCAGCCATCTCCTGGCCTGCACATGTGGAGGATGAAGTTTGAATCTTACCAAGATTATTGATTTCTAAATTAATTTTCCTTCATTGATTTGTAATCTGGAGTAGCTAAATTTTGATTAAAACAGCAAGGTTTGGTTGAGAGGGTTTGATGTTGTTTCAGTGCTATGTGACTCTGACATCTACATCTCAGTGATGTTTTGTATAACTAGTTGAAGCTCAGGTGATTTTTAAAATGAAATTCTAGACTTAAGATATGTTGTTTCAATTCCTGGCTTCACAACTGGTCTCTTGAGCATTCTTGGGCAGTTTTCTTCATTCTCTTTGTCTTTGTTTTCCTATCTGTAAAACAGAGATAACATTTTCCTTTCTTTTGAAAACTGCTTTGAGAAGCATCATACTGCCTGAAAAGTCCTCAGACTTTTTCTGTCTGTTTTACATACAACAAATTCATTATTGTACAACTGTTACACATATTGTCAGAGCAGGGAACTATATATTCTCATAAAATAACTTTCTAGAACATTTAGAAGTAAGAAGAAACTGAGACCCCCTAAGTTTACAAGTCTATATATGCACTGATCGACCCCTAGAGAAGGTATAATTAAAATTAGCTTTGTTTTGTCCCCCCACTACATCCCATTATAGCATTTATTTTCTAGTTCCCTACTTTGACTTTTATCTAAAATAAAGTACCTTTGCTTATTCCCATCCTACTTACCCTGTATCATTCACTGGGAGAATGTGACTCTCCAGTTAGCCAACGATGGAAGGGTCCATTGTTCGATTGTGAAGTCTTCCAAAAAAAACATTTTCATGCTTTTTGTTCAATTCACCAGCAAAGTCTCTCTTTGTTATAACATCTAAAAAAATTCAATGGCTAGGTAATAAGGGGTCTAAGACTTTGGTCAAATCCTCATGAGAACTCTTGAGCAATGGTTTATGTCTGTTTCTCTCATTTTACACTCAGATTGGAAACTCTGGAGTTTGGCCACTTCATTTTTTTTTTTTTTTTTCTAGATTTGCTGAAAGCCTTCAACAGTGGAATACCAGTCCTTAATACTGACACCAAGATGTTATAGCGGTCGATACAGGGCTAATTAGAAGTTAACATTCTTTGCATAATCTTAATTTTTTAACAGGGAAAAGGGAACTGATCTCCTGTACTCCTTACTGAAACGTGAAAAATGCAGTAGAGAAGATAGGCAGAGTTTGAGTTTCAAAAACTGATTGTATAAAAATTGGAATTTCTCTGATGTACAGATCCACTTCCTTTGTGTACTCAGGGACATATTTATTAACTAACATAGATTTTTTAGCTTTTTCCCCTGCTAAGTTTTCAGAAATGAGTCTTTGCTCTTGCCTATATACCCCTATAGAATTATGAACTACTCTGCGAAGAATTTTTGTGTTGAAAATACTGCATGGGTGTCAGGAGGTCTAATTTTGCTTGCAGTACCTTTTAATTATTTATGATTACTCATGAGTAGTAGAAGAGTTGGAGGTACACTTTATAAATTTATTTACGCTTTCCTTACCGTGTCAGTTGATGTTCGCTTGTGGTCTCTCTTGTGGACTTTATCAGATATTGCTCAGGCAGTCCAGCTTATCACCACTATGTAGTTGACCTTCCAACCTCACAAGCTGAGCAGAAGAATTTGCTTCCCCTCACATTCAAGCAAATAATAAAACTTTAAATGATTTAAATATCCAAGACATTGCCCACTATTTCTAGATGAACCAACACTCACAGAGGTAGACAATGTTTGAGATCTTTCTTCTGGCTTGAATACTACTAAACATTGTCTTTGTTGTTAAGAAATAGGAATATATTGATGTTAAAAAGGGATACTAATTGTCAGCAATTCTTTCAGTATGAAAGTCCTTCCGTTGTTGGGTGATCTCTATTAACAGTCATCACTGACATTTCTTATAATATTAGAAAAGTTATTAAGTAGGTCTGTAGTGGCCTCTGCAGACCCATTTTATCTCAAGTGATATAATTCTATATTCCACTTTCCTGCATAGAAGAGTGTTCACTAGAGCTTGCAGTTACCAAAACTGAACTTTAGAATCTTAAATAATCTTACATCTCCTTTGCAATCAGCAGCAAAGGTAACTGCTGTTTTTAATCCTCAGTTAAGCAACTCTCACATGCTTTCCTGCAGAGGTCTAATATTTATATCCAGATAATGTAAAAGAAAACTCAATATACAGATAGTAGCTTTGATCAACAAAGCTGAGGAAAATAGTGGTATGATCAGTATTCTGTATTGCTTGCCCATGTTATATGGAGTAAAGTGGTGCTGGAGCTTGAAACGAGTTCTGAAACTAGTTGTTCTTGATTTTTTCCCTCTTGTGAGGTAATGCAGCATGGGTTGTTTAATTTACAGCAACAAAATGGTTTGGCGTTAAATGTTACAGAGGCAATGAAGAGGTTGTTCTGCTTTTAATTGATGCTGTGACCTACATTGTTCCCCAAGGCACCACAGACATTTTTCAGAAAAGTCTCCTGTTAATTATAATTGTACTCTGTGGTGCTGGGTCAGTTGACATTTCCATTATATGAACTAAAAACTAGGGGGCTATTTTAAATCACATTAGGTAAAGATTTGCCATTGAAGTTGGTAGCTCACGTATAACTGTTTTCTGAGGTGATGATGGCCTCAGTCTCATAGTCCCTTCTGTACAAAACCCCGTCAATTTTGAGGTCTCCAAAAGGTACCTGCACGGCTGTGCAGTTGCTGAAGGCACTTCGGCATTCTTGAGAAAGCAAGCCAAAAGCGCTGAATATTTGTGCCAGCTTAAATTCCCATAGCAAACATGTGGTCCTGACCATCCGCTAACCCTACTTTCTGAAGTAAATCCTAACCTCACTGCACTCCTGAATATACTCCATATTTCCTCCCGGAGGAGACAATGTCTGTTCATGTGTCCTGTGGTCACTGTACCATCGGCCTCACGGAAACAATGAGATGTATATGGTAACTTGGATGAAAGGTGGCTTACATTAGTGTAAAGAAGTCAGCCCATTTTAAGGAAGAGGAAATTTATTTCTCATCCCCAGCCAGTAAAACTTAAGAGTTACCAGACTTCAATTATAGACCCTCTATATTCCCATTCTTACATAGAGAAGCTCATCTGATCAAGTTATAATATCGAACTGGTCTTAATTTCCTTGAGAGGTTTCTTTTCCTCTCATGACAGACATAATATTTTTAAATTTTTATTTATATTTTTTTATATCAGTTTACTCTAGATGGGGCTAAAGCTCACTTAGCTTACTTGAAACATGTAGGATTTCTTGATTACTTAGGTATAAAGTAGGCTTAGGTTAGATAAGCAGCTGGCTATCATGAGAGCTACAAGTGCTGCCCAACTCTGAAAGAGTGACCCAGAGCTTCTGAGGCTAAAGAATCAAAAGCGCAGCAATCTTTGTAATCTTGCAAGTTACTGCACAATCTTTAAATTATTGCAGGAAGTCATCATTACACAGCAGTAAGCAGCTGAGAAACTCAGCTTCTGCAAACTTCAGAAGCCTGAAGTCATAATCTGAATTCACTGCCTTTTCAGAACTTTTTGAAATTTTGCAGCTAAGGATAATTTTCCTTAAGAAACCTAAGTGCTTTGATTGCTTCTGGAGAAAACATCCTCATTAAATACTTAAAAATGTTATTTATTAAAGTTAGAAATTTGGGATATCCCTGACCTTTGGGAATAACTGATGTAATTCTTTTAGCTCTGAGCGTAAATTCAGAAATTAGTCATAATTCAACTTGTAGCTTAAGGTAAAACAGTTACTGCAATGGAAAAATCTTCCTGAAAAAGAAGTATGTTGTATCTTAAAGTGTAGTCCTATGTGCCTTTACTTTACATTGATGCCTGCTGCCTCAGTAAACTGTTCCACTTAATTTTCTAATTTATTCAATCTCCAACTAAAGGATTGAAATAATTTTTCTCTTTGCTTCATACTTGCAGATCTTCAACAATTCAGAAAAGCACATAGAATGCTGTGAATTATGAGCTAGATAAACAGTGTCTTTAATTTTATTGGAAATACATGCTCTTTCTGTAGATAGCCCAAAGCCTGCTGATTGTTCATATAAACTGTTTATAGATTTACAGCTACAAGTGGAATTCTTTCCATATGTTATTGAAAAACTATTTTCCAGGGTAAAAGTGATCATGATAAAATTATATCTTTACAGTACAGAGTTGTGTTTCATGGAAACTCATATCCAATTGTACTTTTTTCTTTCTTGGTGCAACAGAGAAGTGTAGAACACTCCATAAGTGACCATGTCTCTGAAAGGAAAATGTTTGGTTTTAATTTTTTCTTGATGTTGGCCTCTTACTTTAAAACATATTTTTATTCAGACCCTTTATTCAGTGAAGCACTGGAAAGAGATATATGAATTAGTAGACAATTTGGAGAATTTTAGAGAACAAAAATAAAGTTAAAACAAAGAGCAGACTGATTAACTTCCTTGCCTCAACTTTTACCATGGGAAACTATTTTCTACAATGCCTTTTGCGTCCAACTCTCAATAACAGAAAAGCAGCACTTCTACTTTGTTTGGAAAATAGGACTGTTCTTGCTTACAAAAAAACCCTGTTACTGATTGCATTTTACAAATAACGAATGACTGAGTTTAGTTTAATCTGTAGCTAAAGCCTGTAGAAATTTTAGACATCAAGAAGCGATTGTATCCCGTAAAGCACAGACAATTAAGATACCTTTCCATCTTCAGCATCCTGAATGTGAGCTAAACATGCTCTTTATTCCAGCCCTATTTAATAAAAATAAAAAAGTTGCTCGATGGTCTAAATCAAACAAAGAAAACCTGGAGAATTAAAAAAATTATACTTTTGCTATAGGCTGGTTATCTACAAGGCAGAGTATATTGTTGAGAGATAGAATATGTGTAGCTTCTTTACTATGTAAGCCTTCAGTAGTGCTAAAGGTTTTAATTATCGTTGAATGAGTTGGCTTCGAACTTCCCACACACACAAATAATTGTAATGTATTCTACTTATCTAAGATCAGTTATATCTCACTTCAGCCATAGGTATGTGAAAATTGCAGGTTTTGTTTTGACAGATAAAACTCCCAGTTACGTATTTACAACCCTATAGATGCAAGAAAAATACAGATGCAAGAAAAATACTGCTCATTCTTTACTTCTGTCCTATATTCAAAGGGTTTCTGCCCTTTCTAGTAACCTCTGAAGACCTCTATCCCTTTAGAAATATGCAGTTCAGCTCATTGAACTAAATTTCCAATGACCAGATTCTTCCATTTTGCTTAGAAGTTCTATCAAAAGAATTGTCCTTTTCTTAGCTTAAATTGTCCTTGATCTTAAACTCCACAGAACTTCTGGATCCCAAATTTTCAAAGCTCCCTTTGAAGTTTTCTAAAATAATAAGGGCCTGAAATAATTTCTAAAATAATATAGGCCCTGAGCCAGGTACTTTAACTGTGAAGTTAGTTCTACTTTGAGAAGGAGATGGACTACATGGCACAGGTCACTTCCAGTCCAAATTGTAGTTCTATAATTCTATGATTCTGTGACTTTCGCTGAAATTAATTAGGGATTGATTTTGAAGAGTGAAATTATAGACTAAGAACTAAATGTTTCGGGTATCCAAATTTAAAAATCCCAACCCCTGCTTCCTAGCCACACCTCTGTCACTTAATGTTTAGTTCAGCTTTTCCTTTCTTCTGTTTCATTTCCACTCCTACAGTGCTAAGCTGTTTTTTTTTTTCCTTGTAACTTTGAAGTATTTGGCCATTTTGCTTTGTTTTTTCCTTTTGTTCACCTGATCTTGCCAAGTCCCCGTTGGCCAAGCCACACTATGAACTTTTTCTGTCATAGTGATGTCACTGATAGTGCAACTTTCCAATATTATTTAGGCAATTAACTACAGGAATTGGAATAAACTCTGGTAACGTATCTTTTGTAATATAATCTACATTTACAATTCAGGTAAATGCATCCTTTTGCGAAATCTTAAGATCTAAGCCAGAACTTGGAAAAAAAAATAATTCTATTTTTTCAAACAGTTAAGGAGCTTTTCATTAATCACTGCTAACAAAGTATGCAAAATCGACTCCTACTTTCAGAGATTTTTTCCCTATTATGTTTATAGCTCTTGTGAAAACTGAGAACTAGAGTATAAGGCAATAGTGCCACAAGAAAACAGAATGAAAAGACAGACTCTTTCCTGTATAGTTTCTGAATTAAGTAGAGGAAGAAATAAAAATAAGTGAAGTAGGATAGAGAAGGCACAAAAATGTATTAAGAAAGCATCAACTACTGATAATTTTTAATTAATTATTACTCCCAAGAAAGATGATAAAGGAGTAGCTTTGTGGGGTATTTCGCTGTCAGATTTCAAGTGCCATTCCTGGGAACCTGGTGGGAAACTGAACTTGCACAAAATCGAGTTTTATTCTCTTTGGAAAGCTCTGAGCTCTTATAACACATGCAAAAAGAGTAAGTGTTCACTTACAGAAGGGGTCAAAAAGTACATGCTGGAAGTGGCCAAAAGGACATTTTCGCGTGATCTTAGTGTACTAGGTGCTTTGGGACAAAAGGGATAAAACTTCCCTGCCCATTATCGAGAATTTTTTAACAACATTTTTACCTCTGCAACACAACCTTATGGGGGAAAGAAGTTCTTTCCACTGTGATGGATGCAGATTGTGCTCCCTAGGCTGAGAGGTAGTGCACAGCCTGAAAGTGTGCTAGCCATGCATTTTCTAAGTTCTCATACTTCTGGCAATAATTATTTTTCAGTTCTTCTGCAGATGAATTAACAGGGCTTTCACAAGAAAACTTCAAGCAGTAATGGGGAAAAAAGCCAGATCTATAATAAATGCCTAAATCTTACTTGCTCTTCCCTAGTGTAACAGAATGAAAGAAGAACTGTAATTGGGAGTCTGGTATCAGCACGTAGAAATTTTACCTATGTTTACAGAGTATAAAACCCTTCCTATGACTTTTGGAACGACCAGATGACTTCTTGAGTTCCTAGTCAAGATATTTTTACTTTTTAATAAATCTTCTGAGGGTTTACTATTTGCTGCACTTCTTCCTAGTAATTCAGGAGTTTAAATCAGGTAATTGCTGAGCAAATTCCAAATTTGTACTGTGAATGTCAGCACTTGCCTTTTTTAGGTGATGGGAGAGAGGTAACTTTTGAATAAGTAATTGATCTCAGAGACTGAAACCTCTCTTCTTAGGTTAGCTTTCTAATAGCACTGCTAAGTTTTTTTCCCAGGTCTGTATATATGTTGATTAAAGAGGATGACTTGGGATGAGAGAGAGAGTGACAGTGGGTATATTGGGGCAGAAGACAAGGAGAGATTGACAACAAATGAGAGAAAGACAAGTGAGAGGCACTGTATGGGGAAGAGTGAATCTGAACAATGTGAAAAAGATATGTGAATCGATAGAAGGAAAGAAGAAAAAAGTGTTAATAAATTGCCTATGGAATAAGAGTCTGCTGTTTGCTGAGTAGAGGATATATGATGTTTAACTGCTTAAAATTCCTTTCATCTTGCTTTCTTAGTTTTGTGTTGTTTGTTTTTCACAGAAATGCAACAATAATCTGCAGCAAGGTGAAGATTAAACCACATCTAAATCCACAGAGTAGCTTTTATTCTTTAACATGGAAAAACCTCTAGAGAAAGAGGTGGACTGAGTTCTGTTACTGTCTTAGAGCAGGTGACACCAACAAATTCACATAAGACACAGTTCTGAAAAGTCTAGTATTATGTTACCTAGTTATGTATTATTATATTATCTATCTATATTATCCATCAGGTTATCTGAAGAAACAGGACTTTACACGGCAACTGTGTACAAAATCTTACAGTATCTGTGCAATTGTGGTGGTATTTGGGAACCATAACTTCAGAATTAGTTGATATTAAACAGACTGTGAAATTAAAACTTAAGTTGTATTGAGCTATTGTACATAAACACACCGCTATTTTAGTCCTGGAAATTAGTTGGGTGCTATGGCACAAAGAGGCCACATGAACTGCAGCAAAGTATATATTTTTTATCCTGGCTTAATGTTTAGGTTAATAGCTGTGGTAGGTTGACCCTGACTGGATGCCAGGTGCCCACCAAAGCTGCTCTATCGCTCCCCTCCTCAGCTGGACAGGGGAGAGAAACTATAACGACAGGTTCATGGGTTGAGATAAGGACAGGGAGACATCACCCAGCAATTACTGTCAGAGGCAAAACAGACTCAACTTGGGTAAAATTAATTTAATTTATTACCAATCAATTCAGAGTAGGATAATGAGATACAAAACCTAAATCTTAAGACACATTCCCCCCACCCCTCTCTTCTTCCTACACTCAACTTCACTCCCGATTTCTCTACCTCCTCCCCTGAGTGGCGCAGGGGGATGGGGAATGGGGATTGTGGTCAGTTCATCACACGTTGCCTCTGCCAATCCTTCCTCCTCAAGGGGAGGAGGACTCACTCTCTTCCCCTGCTCCAGTGTGGGGACCCTCCCACGGGCTGCAGTTCTTCACAAACTGCTCCAGCGTGGGTCCCTTCCATGGGGTGCAGTCCTTCAGGAACAGACTGTTCCAGCATTTGTCTCCCATGGGGTCACAAGTCCTGCCAGCAAACCTGCTCCAGCCTGGGCTCCTCTCTCCATGGGCCCACAGGTCCTGCCAGGAGCCTGCTCTAGCACGGACTTCCCACAGGGTCACAGCCTCCTTTGGGCATCCACCTGCTCCGATGTGGGGTCCTCCACAGGGTATAGGCAGGTGCCTGCTCCACCGTTAACTTCCATGGGCTGCAGGGGCACAGCCTGCCTCACCGTGGTCTTCACCACGGGCTGCAGGGGACTCTCTGCTCTGTTGCCTGGAGCACCTCCTCCCCCTCCTTCTTCACTGACCTTGGTGTCTGCAGAGTTGTTTCTCTCACACGTTCTCACTCCTCTCTCTGGCTGCAGTTGTGGTTTTGCAGCAACTTTTCCCCCTTCTTAAATCCGTTATCCCAGAGGTGCTACCATCATCGCTGGTGGGCTCAACTGTGGCCAGTGGCAAGTCCATCTTGGAGCCGGCTGGCATCGGCTTTATAGGACACAGGGGAAGCTTCTGGCAACTTCTCATGGAAGCCACCCCTGTAGGCCCCCTGCTACCAAAACCTTGCCATGCAAACCAAATAAATAGGCAAACAGAAATTTTCTATGCCCTAGAGTTGTGTGTCTTGTGTAACTTGTCTTTTGCACAGATCTGTCTTCATATGAAGTAACTAACCTTATTGGGTTTTTTAAATTGTTTGATGTTTTCTCAAATAATGAATTACTTAGGATAAAAAAGTAGTCTTTATAAGTGGAGGCTCAATAGATTCATGCAGAGTAACTGTTGCAGAAAAATCGATTTAAAGGACATTTTTACTGTTTCTGCTGTTTTATGAATTTTCAGATCTCATAAACCGGATTGCCTTCTAACTATAAACATGACCAGGCATCTCATATTCTGGTTAAATAACCCAAAGAATTCATTATCCAAGCAACTGTCTGTGGTTCTTCGGTAATAGTGGATTAAGAAACTCAAAACTGATCTAATTCCTGGTTTTAAAAGTACATGAGAACTCATGACCTTGACATCAACTTTTTTTTTTTTTTTCCAGGGGGACTGGTCTTAGTGCACAGGCTATGCCAATGTAAGGAAACAGGCTGTCGCAATATATTCTTAGACTGCTGCATATAAATATGTTTTAACTTTTTAAAGGCAATTCTAGGACAGAATAACAGAAAGCCCTATCATTTAGCATTTGGTTTGTGTAGGAAATATTTAAAACACAGCTTTGGAATAGTGTTCCATATTACACTGTCCTACCAGCATTTGCACGGAATTAAGACGTGTCACATAAATAATGCCAGAATTTCTTGCATTTATTGTGATTGAATGAGCTGAAATATTATTAAAAACAATGGGTTTATAGCTGTATAATATATTTACAAACCAGATAAATTATTTGATCAGAATAATTTGATCAGCTGTGTATTTTTTTACACCTCCCCCCCCCCCTCCCCCCCCGCTTTTTTTCAGTTTTAAATTCAGGTGCATGTGACTTTCCAAGTGAAAGTCAGGCCAGAGTTCTTAGGAGTGGAGAGAAATATGCATTCTCACAGGCTTGCAGAGCATAGTTTGGAGACACTCCTAAGTTAGGCTGTCACTTTCTATTGAGTACCTAGAGACTGGCTGTATAAGACAAATCAGTATATAACCTTATAGTGGTAAAGGAGTTGCTTTGTTCAGCATATTTACTCTGCTGGGAGAGGGCAAATTTGGGGCTCAGTCTTCTACTGTCTTTACTTGAGACAGTTATCTGATGAATGCAGAAATAATGCAGAATAATCCAGAGCCTTTTACTGATGAAATTTCTGTTAAAAAAATAAAAGAAGCAAAAGTATCTGTTTTGTAAACTATGACACTGTGACCTGAACTTTATCCAATAACCAGTTTTGTGCATTTGAAGCTGGCAAACTGAGCGATTAAAGGCTTGATGCTATTAGAATCTAACTAATGTAAATCATCTAATCTTAATTCCTGAAACATTTGTCTTGAGTTTGCCATACATCCTCATTACAAGCTTGTGTTACAGAAATTTCCTACTACTGTAAGCACTTCATTTACAGACCTGAGAATTTGAAATCAAATGAAGAGTTAAATGGAAATGGAGATGATGGATAAAGATGTGATGGTCTAGATTACTTCAGCTGCCAGTCTTAGACTAAAGGAAGCTCACATTCCGTTTCCAGGTGGAAGAGAATGATGCTTGAAAGATGCTTAGCTAAACATGGCTGTTGACCAACAGTCCTAATCATTGTGAAATGTTTTCTTTTCAGGATTTTTGTGAATTGCTGAGCACAAAATGACATTGCGTGTACACAAACTGTCAGTGCATTGTGGCTCAGTACCATAAACATGCACGGTACTGTATATGCTTAACATGCCTAGGCAGTTTGTAGATCTAATGGCCCAACAGAGTACATAATTCAGAGGAGAGAGAGTCAGAAGTAACTTGGAAAAAAATGGGCCAACTTCATAAAGAAGACATGGATTTTCTATTGTTCATCTTTGTGATTTTGTATTTCTTAATTATTTTTTTTTTCCAAGGAAGGGAATGCAGATGCTTTTCTTGCCATAGTGAGAAATGTGAAGAGGAAAAATTAAGAGGGAGTTACTCATTATGCTGTAATTTAAGCTTTTAAGTGCCTACAGCCTCTGTGGATGCTGGGGTACCAGGAATGTCAAATCATATGTCTCCAGGGAATAAAGGGTGACAATGACTGATGAAATACGTAAACCTGTTTGTAGGAGAGACATTGTGAAGACTGTGTCTCAATTCTCTTGCAATCCATTTTGATGAAAAGTAGAGTCTAAGGCTTTGGACAAGTGGTATCTCATTCTCTTAAAAGGGAATTCAGTTTTAATCCAATTAATTTTATGAACCTTTGGCTTTAAATCCAGATTTACCAGGTGACAAATGTATTTTTAGGTGTAGGAAGGTCCCACGGATTAAAAGCAATATTTTTATGGGTCCTTGGGTATTTAATGTGAAGGAATTATAAATAGCTCTGTGGAATAAGCACAAATTTTACAAGGTGTACTAAACTAGGTTCAGTGGAGTGTTGCTGAATACTGCAGCTTTGCTAGTTTAGCTGTGAACTGTTCACTTAAAATTAGTTGTTGCTGTCACAAAGCTTAAGATTTTCATACTGCACTATGTAGAAAGAGATTAAGGACTGCCAATTGGTGGCTAATTCTAGTCTGGTCATTTGTTTTCATCTTGTGTTAATACGCTGACTTTGGTTGTTCCACAAAGTCAGTAGAGAACTGCACTGACTTCAGTGTTCAAGAATCCTACACCTCTATTTCTGTACACACTTGCTTATTAGACTTTAGAAATAATATTTTATTTATCTTTAAAAAGACTATTCAGAAAATAGTACAGCGTTAAATATCTCAGGCTTCTCCTAGAGGGAACCGTGTGACTGTACCAGAGCCAAAGAGGAGGGCCAACGCCACTACAGCACAGCTTTGTAATAGGTTGGCACTGGCACTGAGCTAAGGAAGCCTGTCCCCCTCTCCCACCACTAACCGGGACAAATTGACTCTCCACAGCTTTTCCTTGACTGCTAGTGTATCTCATTCCATTAGCTGGAGCACAACAGATCCCTCAGTTATTTCAGTATTGCCAAAGTTGAGCTCAGTAAACAAAATATATATTTCACTCTGCTAAGGGGATCAAGCAAACCTGAGTGAAAGCATATTGCAAAAGGAAAGAGGTTAAAAAAAATGAGTGCTAATTCTGACATCAAATTATACACTGACGCAGAAAATGAATCAGAGTAAACCATTTCTAGCACTGAAAAGCATTCTGATAGAGGGACTGCTAATGAAAATTGGTCTAATAATTTGAAATGCATGCGTATCAAATACCCATATCCCATACACTAAAATATTTTCAGTAAATGGAAATTCTATTCTATTGGAAATTCTAATCAATACTTTATTAAACACGTTACATTTTCATTCAGATGCACAGTATTTAATTTTTTCCACTGCTCCACCCATGGACAACAGTTGCGGTTTTCATCTTCCTGATAAATTCACACTTGAGCTTTTGATGAAAGTGTCTTCTCAGATTAAGTATGGTTGCCCATCTCGTTATTTCTCTTGAGAGCAAACTCTTTCTCATTTAATTGCATTTGGGTATTGTTGCATTTGTTTAGTTTCAAATATCATAATTAAAATAACCACGGACATTGATTATGACAGACTTATGACTAAAACTTGTGAAAAAATTTTACTAATCCCTTTCCTGCTTACTCAGGCAATTGCTATCCTTCTGCCTAAATCCTGATATTTCCAAGTTTGTTGTCAGCTACGTAACACTTAATTTTTACATTGTTATAGCTGTCCAGATGCCCAGGAGATTGAGTGTTCTTTTACCAGTATATTCTCATATTCCTATATTCTTTGACACCTCTGCATATACTATAAAATAAAGGGAGTGGGGTGTGATGGTGTCCAAATTTGTCATTGAATAGACGTGTTAATATCCATTAAAATGTTCAAAGAGCAATATTAATCTTAGCCTTTACATTCGGAAGATATCAAAGCATCTCAGCAGTGTCTTATGAGCAGCTAATTGGAAATTTTTTCTTGCTCTTTGTGTCATTCTGTCCTTTGAGTGAGATTTTGATCAACTACAAAATCTCATCCAGACTTAACTATTTCTTTTTAACCCTGGGAAGAAGCTTAGAACACGTCACTTTATTTTGTGATTGCTGTCTGATCATAGTGAGTAAGTTCATAAAAAAGACAGACTAGTAATTCACCAAAGAAAAAGTCAATTAAAATATATCTAATTTACTGCTGTTGTACATATTGGGTGAACTGGTGAAGAAAAATTATTTAATATTCATCTTACTGAGGATTCTAGATTAAATTAATGATACAGCTTCACCGTCTAGTAGCTAGATCAATTTATGTAATATATCAAAAACTCCATATGGTTCTCTATTCCAAGGCATGGGGAAAAGGTGATTACACTTTTCAGCTCATATTCATAAACATGGAATTTTCTAACAGGAACCTCCATCCAGTATTCAGCCTGTCTAGGCCATTGGTCACCTCAGGATGCTATATTGGATCCTCCTTTCAGTGCTGCTGCAAGAAAAACTGGGACTACTATTATAGCATGGCTGTCTCAGGCATATAATACTGAGAAACAGCTGTGGTCATTCATAAACTCTGTGATATTTTACCGTATTTTATATATAATTATTCTGTGGGGCAAACGAAATCAAAATATTGAGTCCAATACCTTGACAATATTTGTGGAATTGGGCAAAATTTCTTCTCATTTGGTATGACCTCTGTATTCCCACAGTATTTCTGAAATGATCTTTCATCTGTGTGAAACACTTTCAGGAGATACTAATGAGAGGAACATTCTTAATGTACTAGGCAGAGAGAAGGACTGTGATGCTGCCAAAAAGAAATAAAATGTTACAAGTAACTGGAAAAGTGCGGAATAGCGTGGAAATTAGAAACCACCTTAAATACAGTAGTCTTCATTATACCACCCATGATATATTATGTATAATTATAATTTGGAACATGTATTCCTTCAGATTCTTGTTTGCTTTTGCTGATGTCAAACATTACCCAGATGGTATAGCGCATTTTCTATAATCACCTCCTTTTATTTCATGCTTTTCCTGATTTGTATTCCTCACAGTCCTTTTTTTTGCTCGCTTTCTTTTTTTCCTTAGAAAAGATATTATAATGTCCTTTGTTCTTAGCCCTATTGCTATACTATTCTCTTCATTGGAACCATTTCTTAGTTCATAAACTTAATTTGTCTTTTGTCTTAAACAAGCTTTCAATCTCTGTTTGCTGATTTCTGATTTAATGGCCTTTTATTAAGGCCATTAAATTTTATTTAATAGCAGCAAATATTACTTGTAAAGGGTATTGCCTGTTATCAGTAGCATCTTCAGATCCTACAACAGCAAGGATTGTATGCATAAACCATAAATATTTCACATGTGAATTCTGAGGTTTGATGCTATGAACCAACACATTTTTTATACCAGCCTAAGAAGAACAAATTTATCTGCAAGCAGTTTGAAGGAGTGAAATCAGTGAGAATCAGTGGAAAGAAAAACTCTTCTTAATGAGACCTGATAAACTATAAAGGAAGAAACTGGTTGCTCTCCTCTTAATGAATGTATTAGGCACTCAGTGCAGAGGAATATGTGATTCCAGTAACAGAGTGGGTAGCGGCATCAGCCAGGGGAAGGGGTGTCGAGTCTTTCTACAGAAATGGCTTATCTTTGGAAGCACAGATTGGAAAGCCATAAACTCAGTGTTTATTCTCAGTCTCCTGTCTTTGCAGACTTTCCTTTCCAACATCCACAAAATAAAGAAACTCTTTGTATGAAAATTTCAGGAGTGCCATTAACCAATCTCTGTAGTGGACGCACAACAGAAAAGAATTAACATAGAAAGATAGGCAAGAACATGATTAATCTTAAGCATTAACTTTTGTTGTCATTTCTATTAAAATGAACAATTTTAATAACAATTAATTTAAATCACACGTTTTTTTTGCCTGGCTATCTCCTAGCACACAATATAATCTAAATCTCCCTCCGTCTCTGTGAGTTAATGCACACCAACGGGTGATGCCATCATCATAAGAACTTAGAACGACATAAGTATATACAGAAAACTTTTCCAGGCACTGAAGTGCATCTGACTGCTATCTGAGAAAGAATCAATCAGCTATTTGAACAGTGCATGTAACTCATAATAAGAAGTGAAAATAAGTGAAACTGCCAGGAAAATCAACTGAAAAAATTTAAATTTTAAATCAGTATTATCCAGGACACTGGGGTTAAAACTCATAATCTTTGAGAAAATGCTTTTCATTTCTTTTCAGCAATGACAGTGTCCTGAGTTATGATGCTGTCCTTAACACCATATCAAGTACCAGTGCAGTACTATTGGTGGGGGGAAAGACTTCTACCTACTGAATTGTGATCATCCCCTTCTGTATCTCTATGGCTGTTCACGCAAATCTTCCTGGTCGGAAATCTAACAAGTCTTCTCAGACGAAAATTCAGCAGTTTCCCTACTTGTCGCTGTTGCAGGTGCTCCTTTGCGTTAGTGTACATGATCCAGTAACCTAACACTTCTTGTACATCCACCGAAACTCTTTACTGAAGGATTTTTCTGCTTTTGGTCTCTTCATACTTTGGTGTGAGCTGCTAAAGCACCAGTTCATCAGAGAGCCTGTTTAAACAATTTTGGAAAGAAATTGATCACACGTAAATTCAGGGATTTGGTGCCACTAGGTAATGTTGCAGAAGTGAAACACAGGCAGTACACATGTACTTGCCTGATCTTTATTCTCCACTCATTAATCCACAGGAAGCAGTACTTGGGGAGCTTAAGGCCGGGAGAAGCTATAAGAGCAGGCTTCTTGAAGAGCCATTAGATTTAGCCATTAGATTTTCCTTAAGCCAGCAACTTACACTGAATTAAAGAACATTTGTATTCCAAAGACATGTATCTCCCTGCAAGACCTTCAGTCTTGAAAGGTATCAGGTAACAGAGAAGCCATCACTTCCTTGGGCAGTTTGTTCTGAAGGCTGCTTTCCCTGCTATTAGCGTATGCCACGTTTCTAGTGTAAAGCTGTCTGGCAACAGTTTACAGTCGGTGATTCTTGTTATGGCTTTTTCTACTATATTAAACACTGCATTCAAATCACTTCTCAGTCATCGGACGGAAAGTTAAACAGCTTGAGCTTTTTAGCCTTTTACTGAAAGAAAAATTTTCCCCATTCTTTGAGTAATTTCTTTCTTCTCTTTCTTTGGGTCTTGTTTCACAATATCCTTATCAAAATTCAGACACTTTAATTTTGTGCATTATCCCTGCATCAGTTATGGGGCAATATGGAGAAATAAAATTGCTTCTGTGCTGCCGTTTGCTACTAACTGGATCTATTGCTCTTCAAAAGTCTATCTGGGGATTATGTTCCATTTTTTCCAAAATAAACATGTAATCATAGAATAGGTTGGGTTGCAAGGGACTTTTAAAGATCATGTAGTCCAACCCCCCTGCCAGGGGCAGGGCACCTTCCACTAGATCATGTTGCTCAAAGCCCCATCTAACCTGTTCTCAAACACTGCCAGGGAGGGGGCAGCTACAGCTTCTCTAGGAAACCTGGTCCAGTGTCTCACCACTCTCATAAAAAATTTCTTCCTGACATCCAATCTAAACCCACCCTCTTTCAGTTAAAAGCAATGCACCTTGTCCTGTCACTACAGGCCCTAGTAAAAAGTCACTCTCCGTGTTTCTTATAGTCCCCCTTTAAGCACTGAAAGGATGCAGTAAGGTCTCCCCAGAGTCTTCTCCAGGCTGAACAGCCCCAACTCTCTCAGCCTGGCCTCACAGGGGAGGTGCTTCAGCCCCCTGATCATCCTTGTGGCCCTCCTCTGGACCCGCTCCAATAGGTCCATATCTTCCTTATGCTGGGGGCCCCGGAGCTAGTCACTATATTCCAGGTGGGGTCTCACCAGAGCGGACTAGATGGGGAAAATCCCCTCCCTCGACCTGCTGGCAGCATTTCTTTTGATGCAGCCCAGGATACGATTGGCTTTCCGGGTTGCAAGCACACATTGCTGGCTCATGTGCAATTTTTCATCATTTTCATGTTTCATCAGCCTGGTAGGCGTTTCTTTGCAAATCCACCAAAAAAACTCAATTCTTTCCAGAGTCCCTGTTTTCCAGTATTCAACACCTCTTTCTGTAGACTTTACCTATTTTCTTAATTCCTAAATATATAAATTATTTGTACTAAAAAAAAAATAAAAATAATAAGAGTAATTTCAACTAATTTCAAATATTTACAATGTCATGAGTCAGCCTATATTTTCTTTAGCATCACTGGAGAGAAATAAGCACTTTTAGGGTGTTACTAATCTCAACAGTCATAAACATTTGAAAGTGCCTATTTCTCTCCTTTGACTATAAAATTAGGTGGCTCTTACAGCGAGGTGATATCCACAAAGTAGCAGTTTTATTTGGTCTTGTGAATCCCATCCCTCTTGGGGGAATAGACCTCTACAGCTCTGCCCTCAGTATTCTCAACTGCACCAATCCTTATGTCATCCAAAATTTTAATCAGAAGCACTTTTATGTATTTCAATCCATTTAATGAAATGGTTCAGTAGTGCACGACTTGCTGCTCTCGCTACAAATCTACATTAGAGACATTTTCATTCAAATCATGTTACTCCACTGTTGACTACTTTTTATATTTATTGTCTAGCCAGTTCTTTGTCTGTAAAATCTATGCTTTAATGCTATTTAATAATGCTAATTTTCTATGTGGTTCTCCTGTAAAGGCCTTTCAGAAGCCTGAATATTTTAGATTTGACAGTTATCTTTGTCAGCCAAAGCAGTATGCTCAGCAGAGGATGAAATCAGGTTTAGCGAGACCTGTTTCCCACAAAATCTAGGGCAAGCACTTAGCAAAATTTTTCTTTAATTTCTGTTAAACTGAAAATCTCTGGTTTCTGTCGATGGGCTTTTTCTAAATGTCCAAAGAAAGACCACATATAACAATATACTTCTTATGATCCTTCACATGGTTGCTCTGTAGTTTTTTATATTCTACTATGAAATTCCTGACAGTTTAACCTTATGGCTGCAGCCATAATACCATAGAATTTAAAATCAATATGAAAATATTTTATTAGTTGCTTAATATAAGAATATATAAGAAACTTTCCGTTTAGCTGGAAAGTGTATATATATGGATTTTTTTAAAGGTTATAACTATCCATATAAATTTAACAGTATTAATGTAGATTTAGAGGTCAAAGTGGTTTTTTTTTTTTTTTCCCATTTGAAAGGCTGACACTTAATTATCATTAATCATACTTCTCTATTAAAATCATGGACCAGTTCAGTTGCTCAGATAATCTTTTTTTTTGACCAGAAGGTGTACAAAGTTTCTTCTGCTTACTTGAAAAAGTGATATTTGGAAAGAAAATACATATCTTATTCATGACTATCAAGTCTTTCAGTAGAATGGATTATAGTGCTCAAAACATTGTGTGTGAACTACATTAAGATGTACAATCACTGTTGTAACTAATAGCGTTCTTAACTCTCAGAATACTCTATAAAGGGTTTTAAATGCCCGGTATATAAAATATATATTTTGTCCTTTTTCTCAGAACTGCCAGGGACAATGAGGCATCTTCACTTTTTCTGTTCTAATAGTCCAGGTGACATTAGAGTTAAAACAGTGACTGGTAATAACTGAATGATGCTGTCCAGAATAGCCATCTCTCCACTTGATTCATCAAGACTTACTCCATTTTGGTTTGCGTTCTGAAAACACCAAACTGTAGTGATTCATTGATTTCCATGGCTTGTGAGCAATACCCTCTATTTTTCGTGACATCACTCTGTACTTCTGACACCTCAAACGATAATTTCATGCTTGTGACAAAACTGGTCTTCCTTATTTGCCAGCACAGGAACATCTGTTGCCCAAAATAGCTGAGCCATGTGCCAGGAAGAGGTTACTTAACATGTGAAAGATGTTTAAATATTCTTCCGAAGTTGGAGAAACAAGATTTTATGGATAATTTAATTTTTAATTTGTGAATAGGCTTTGAGTTGGAAAGCTATCAAGATCTAAATTCAGCTTCACTTCATTTCTTTAAAAAATAAAATGCATATTTAATCACTTACTATTCATTAGCTTCATGTTTTCTCTTGCTCTATAAGATTTTAGTGGCTGTTATGTTTTTTTTTAAAGTCAATAAAAATGATATGGTTGTATTATGAATATATGGGAATTAATTTGCCTAAACGCCCACTCCTCGATCAGCCTTTCAGATATAGGCCTTTGGTTTTTATTTCTTCTTTCAGGCACAGAGCTTATTTACCATTTCTCAGAAGTGTTTTAGAGGTTGTGACTATAAATACTGCTAGTGCTTCCATTTTCAAGACAGGCATGCAGTACACATATACTTTTTTTCAATGCTGAAATTTCAGAGTGGTTTTTATTTTTCAGCATCACTGTATGTGTCACAGAACTGCTGAACTGGAAGGAATCTTGTGAGGCCTCTGTCCCAACCTGCTATCCAAAGCAGGGTCAACACTGAAATCCAAGCAGGTTGCTCAGGGTTATGCAGTCACAACCTGAAAACCCCCAAGGACTGAGTTCTTCATTATCTGCATAATAATTTTTTTTTTCTTATGCCCAGATAGAACCTCCCCTGATTCAATTTGTGACTGTTGTCTATTCTCCCACTGAGCATGAATAAAGAGTTTGGCTCTGTCTTCTTGGTTACCTCCTTGCAGGTACTGAAAAGCTGGCCCTAAAAGTCCCCCCACCCCTTTTCTTGCTGTTCACAGGCAGATGTACATCAGTTGCTCTACTTTGTGGAACATTTTCTTCAGGCTTCTTTCATGCTAATTTGCATGCGTTTCACACACTTTTTTTCCCAGTTATGCTACAGAATGCAGTCATTTCTATTACTTCTGATTTTATTAAGTCAAATTATTTTTTCTTGGAACCGACAAAATTCTAATGAGCCAAGTTTTTCAGATCTTGAATTTTATTACTCATCCTTTAATATCGCATCTACTTATCATGCTCTGTTATTCAAGTCTTCATTTTGCCTAAGTAGCTTAACAGCTTTTGGCAGTAACATGTTAATTATGCTTGCAATAATTGACCTTCGCACCTATAAAGTGCAAGTAGGTGCGTATATGTAAATTAAGACTTATAAGTGTGACAGAATGCCAGCAGCATTTGACACCAACTATACACCTTCTGTCTCTCTTCAATGTGTTTTGAGCTAATAAAGCAGCTGTTTGATTAGGGCTCACTTGATTTACAACATTCAAAAAAACAAGTTCTTTTGTTTAATTATGATGAATATATTAATACATCAAGCCCAAAGAGGTCCCTTTTGCCATATTCCTTAATATGCTGCTTTGAATCTGGATCTTTCCCCTCTTGTCCCATAGCAATGACAGCTTTTGTACCTTTTGTGAAGATCTTGAATTATTTTCTGTTGGGTTTTTTTTTTTTTTTTTTTTCTGATTACCCCAGCTAATGGAAATGTATGATGATTTAAGAATCTTTGTTTTCCTTTTAAAGGAGAATTTCTACTCATCATGTCTGCAAGAAAAGACAATGAAAGCATGAAGCAAAATATCAGTAAATGCTGTTTCCTTTTCATCACTGTTTTTTGATGTTTCTGACTAGTTACATTATTTTTAGATGAGGGTTTTTTTCTAACAGTAACATATTTCAAATAAAAGTATTTTATGCATTTTTTAAATTGTTTTGATGTCAACATTTAACCCTCAAGTAAATAAAATGGCTTATATTGGGTATTTAAAATAGCAGTAGTTGTAAAAAAAAGGGATTCTGGGTATTAAGCTTCTTTCATTTTTACGTTTTTTGAAATAATGAATGGAATAGATACAACTAATGTTCTCCCTTGCAGCATGGGAAATGCTGTCCTCTGGAGATATGAAAATGATTTTCACAGTGTAATGGTCTCCTCCTTCCGATGTGGCAGAGCTCCAGGCTTTGCACTGGCAGCAGGCTGAGTGCATGGAAAGTCAAGCAAAGAGCTTTGTGCAGATGGAGCTAAATGCCATCACCTCAGGCATGGATTTGCCCATTGTTGGGCAACCATGGAGGGAGCCCTGGAATGTCAGGACCACCATTGCCCTCTTCCTCCCCTAAGGCCTGAGCTTTTGCAGAGGTCATTCCTGCATCACAAGGTGCAGTCCTCTGCCCAGCTCTTCTGGGGCTGCTCCATAAAACTGTCCAGCATTAATGTCATGCCAAGCTCAGTGTCCAGGGCTTCAGATAGCTTTCGTTTTTCTTCCACCCTCAGGTGGATTGGGATAAAGAGGACACAAATCCACAAACTCGTTACACCATCTCTGCCAACAACTGAGGCTTTATCCTGTGTAGGCCTGGTAGTGGTTGGCAATTAAGTGCTGTCTGCACCAAGGAGAGCAGCCTTTGTAAACTGGAAAAGCAAGGATTTGGCTGTAGTCCAGGAAATGTTGATTATTTGTACCATTGGTCACTAATGAGGTTTCTGTAGCTAGGTTGTCTAGCTCCAGAACAAAAAAGACCACAGGGCTGACTTACCTCAGATTGCAACTCTGCAGGTATACATTAAGGCTCTCCTTCACTCCTATTTTATTTTTGCTGTTGATGATTTCTATTTGCAGGTTAGTTTTCCCCATAAGTTAGTTTGTGCTGACTGTCACACTGGGTTCTGTACTGTTCATGGGAATTGGTGCAGCACCATCTGTGGATGTGGAGCCATCATCTGTGCAGGAAAGACCCTAACATCTATAGGCTGCATTGAACAGCCTTGAACATATACTATGCACTGGCCAATAGATGAAATAAGCTTCTGTAGGTCATTGTGATGCTCTTCCTTCTACTCCAATTCATGTCTGGAAATCTGGATTCTGGCCATCTGGGAATTACAGGAAGTGCTGCATCTGCTTTACAAATATTTGACTAGCCACTGTTTCTCTGAGGAGATTTTGGCTTGCTTGAAAAGCAGTGGTGCAAAACCTGCGTGCTCATTAATTTTCTCTTGTATTCAGAAATTCACTCACTGTTAGAACAATCTGCAAAACTTTATTCATAAAAGCAACTCTTTCTGAAGGAGCCTGTTTCTTGGGTTTACATTTTATGTTATACCTAGCATGATATAATTTATGCAAATAATCTTCCATTGTGTCCTCATTTTGGCAGGACTGTTGGAAAATTTGAATGCTACTATTTGCAGTGACTCAGAACAATTCCCTAAGGAATGAGTTTTCAATTTTTTTCCCTTTGTAATTTTCTTTTATCATAAAATTTTGCAGTCTTTATGAATCTTTTGCTATGCAATGAAGATATCACTACCAATGATACTATTGTAGAAATATATATTTAAAGGAGATAGGCTCAATGAATGAAAGTTGGAGATATTTTCAGATTTTAAATTCTGCTGACAAAGATTTGGTTTTTTAGGCTGATGAGGTGAATTTATAACATTTCTCTTAAAAAAAAACCAAAAAAACAACCAAGTCTAGCCCTTCAGGCTAAAAAGACAAATTAAAATTCTTCTTTTTTCTGAAAATCATAGCATCATATAACAATTTATGTTGAAAGGGATCTCTGGAGGTCGTCTGGTCCAATGCTCAGTCAAAGCAGAAACAACTTTGGATTTTGAAGCTACATCCATCTTCAAAGTTAAATCAGATTGTTCAGAGCCTTGTCCAGTCAAGCGTTGAATATCTCCAAGGATGGAGACTGCACAACCTCTCTGGGTGACCTGTTCCAGTGTTTGATCACCCCTGTTGTACTTTTTGTCTGTTGAGTTCTGTATGTTTTCTCTGCATTGCTGGGAGGAGTCTTACTCTTTCTTCTCCACCACCTCCCATCAGGTAGCTGAAGGCTAATTTTCCTTCCTTACCCTTCTTTTCTCTGGGCTGTACAAAGTCTTCTGCCAACCTCTCTGTATTACGTGCTCCAAGCCCCTAATCATCTGTTTGGTCTTCCACTGAATTTATTCCAATGTCTTTCTTGTTGGGGGCACACAGAGCTGGGACTTAGTAGCCAGATGACTCTCATGGTTACCAGGTGGAGGAAATGGTTGAAAGATTGGTATAAAATCTGTAGAAATGAATGTGAATACCTCTAGGTACTGCTTCAGTCGAGAGATGTCTAATTAAATTATTATTAAAAAATACAATGAACTTTGTATTCTGTAATTCTCCATTAGTTAAATAGATACAGGAAATCCTACAGCTGTGGGCATTTGGGTTTTTATCTGATGATAATTGATAATGTTTATCTCAGTTCTTATACCCGAACCTTGCAAAGTTACTTTAATTATCATCTAGGACTATATAGGTGCTTCACTGTTGTTTACAGACAAAAGAAAAAAAAAAATATTTTGCATACAGGATTTCCCCATCTCAAAGAGTTTACAAAGAGTGGCTATAGACTAGTTTATACGTTTTTCCAAAAAGGAAGTTTCTCAAAAAATCAATGCTATTCTAGCTGTGGCATTTAGTTAGTTTTACTTGTGACATCCTAGGAAAAAATCATAAATGTCCTTGAACAACTATTTATGTAACATCCCTGCCACTATTTGATACCGTATTATCATCAGTTAATTAGTGCAATTAGCTGAAAACAAATGAGATCTACAAATTCTACTCTGAATTTACCCTAAGACTTATCCCAGCAAGTACAGATTTGAGGAAATAACATGTTGACATGTTTATAACATGTTGACATGTTTATACCATATTGACAGGTAAGCACTAGTTTACAGAAACTGTAGTTGAGTTTTAATTTGCATCCTAAGGGGTCTGTGCAAAGAACTAAATTATTCTTAGTAGACATCTATAGTTTTTCCTTTCTACCTGTTTTAACAGTTTTATTGTAAATTATCCCAAATAAGCTCTGACTGCATGTACTCGGTCTGAAGAACTAGGGAGGCTGAATCAACATTGCAACAAGCAAGCACTTTTAGAAAAGGAGCATCTATGTTGCACTTTGTACATTAGACTGAAATTACACTGAGGATAGATGTCATCTCTATACGAAAGCAATGAACATTATTTTTAAATACTGAGCTAACCAGACTGGCTTAGTGCAAATGGTGATTGTAATGAGAGTTTCCATTCTTTCACACTTTGCAAAAAGCTGCCTCACACAAAGATGTGATCATACCTTCCTAGTTAAATATTATTCTCCTCTAGAAACATTTTAGTGAATATGTCATCTCATTAACGCTGGATGTAGAGTTACTGTTAATGGCAAAGGAGGTTTGAAATGTCTTCAACCTGAGAAGTGAGGCTTTGGGGAAAAGCTCAGAAGTAATCATACCATGCAGCATTCCTGTAATCTCCACACAGCTTAAAATTAAAAAAAAACAAACACCTCCTACACTGACTAGAAGTTGAAGTGTCAGAAGTTGCACCCTGGTATTTGCACTCCAGATACACTCTCCTGAAATGCAGCTGATGATGCATGGTACCTCTGTTAACAAAGTTGCTAAATGTAATTAAAAACTGATTAATTTATTTCTTCATCACTCCTGCAAACTGCAGATGACCGACAAAAAGCCCAGGTATTTTGCTTTTATCTGCATTACTATCAGAACTTGCTGTGAGAGACTAGGAGATTTCTTGTGGAAGAGGTGAAGAGGGGCCAAGGAAACTGCAGCCCATTCTGCTACGTAGCTGCCACCTCCTTAAATCAAGAATCGTGCTCTGTAGCTTTCAGGGATGTTTTTCAGAATGTTTTCTGGCTGCTGAAGACTACCAAACTCTTCCCAGACATACCCTAAGGTGGCCTAAGCAAGATGGCTTTACCACCTTACCAAGTATACAAGTACTGTATATATTTACATGCAGTCTCCCCTAAGTCTCTATCACACCATGGTTTTATAAGTCTTTGCGGTAATGCTCTGGTAAGTTGAATGCAGCTGACTTTCCTTTAAATATCCGAAGAGCAAAGTGACAACTTCATCTCAAACACAGGACTAGACACTATGAAACGCAAAACGTAAGTCAGGAACCCAGTGAATTGTGTCTTTCGACTTGGCTGCTGAGTCACCTCTCAGTGCTGAGACTAAGACTGCTAGAAGTCCTGGAGCAATATACCTGTAAGGTCATTATGGTCACTAAACTATGAGAGCTGGAGCAATCAGTAGTCGATCTGCAAGTAACTGAATTGCTAGGAGAATTCCTAAATCGGCAATTTGTTGAAACAGCAGTAACAATGAAACTTTCTTGACTTTAATTCCCAAAAATGACAATGTCTGTTGGAAAGCACTTGAGAAAACTTGCATTAAGATAAATTTGAGTATCAGATTATCTATTAAGAACAAGATAAGCTCAGAAGTCTCTTTCCCCACAACTAAAGAAGCCTTGTTAGAAGCCTTCTATTTTTTTCATTGTATCTTGAATATAATGATTAATATTTCAAAAATGAAAGTATCAACTTTACCACCCTAAGAAATCGAAGCAATATTTCTACCTACTGGAAAAACATCTGACATCACTACAGCTTCCTAACATATTTATTTGCTGCATGTGGAGAAGTTGGAGTTGAACTACTTCTTCAACCTAATTCTTCTGCTGCCTATTCTAGTTGACAGCAATGAGTAGTGTTCTTACTAAACAAAAATACCCCTAACTAATCATAACATGCAATCACAAACCATTAATTAGTAATTAATAATAAAAATGATGTGTGTTATCTGATTTTATTAAGATGGTGTAAATGTAATTAGTAAAGTGATCAGTAACCATCCCCATGGTATTTTGATATAAACTGATAATGAGGTTTAAGCTTCTGATTTTATAGTATATGTTACATTGAAACCCAACAAGAATAGCTAATGAAAACAAAATTTATTTGTTTGTTTGTTTTTCTCACTCAGACAACGACAGTCATTGAAGTTTGGGTTTATTTCTAGATTCATATTGTTTTAAATACTTAGGTTCCAACTATTTTGATCAGAATATTAAGGTAAGTGCTTGTCTACAAACTCATACAAATTTCAGAAACATAAGTCTTTTGTTTGCTTGTTGTTTTTTTTTTTTTCCTGGAAGTCAGAAATATTTTATTCAACCTATTCCAACCTAAATTGGAGATTAAAATCGAGATGGATATTTATGAAAATGAACATTCTGAACCAGACAGAACCTGTGACACTTGGGATCTAAGCAGGTTTTTGGGGGATTTTATTAAGAAATTAAAATAGTTAAACATTTTGGTTACCTCATAAGTAGCCCAGCGAGTTTGTGGGGCTACATGCTTTGAGAAACCAACTACCATGTGCACATTTCTTTTCCAAATGACGTAGTTTGCCTTCTTCCAAAGCTACTGAGAAAAGATGAGCACAGTGAGCGGGTTGTGAGCTGTATGAGTCTCTTTAATGGCCTTGATTTGGTCCATGGGTCATAGGTTGGCCGTCCTTGAACTGGTTGGTCATCCTTGTCTGACTGTGCTCTTTCTGTAAGCGTCAAGTTCTGCTTGACTTGTGCTTAACAGGCATGTAGGATGTGTGAAGGTTTTCATATATGAACTAAGATGATAGAAGTGACTAACTTGTGGGAAAAAAAAAAAACCCACATAAGCACCTTTTTGAGTGAAGACTTTGGCCTAGATAATGCAAAGCATAGCTCAGGGGTATAAGGTGAAGCCCATTTCAATTTTAGTATTATATAACAGTAGTCATGGTGAAGATGAGACCCACAAGTACCATTTAATCTGAAACAGCAGTATACTCTCTTCAAAGATGCTTTTGAAGGACGCTGACTTATGCAGCTTGAGTCCTCTGCTGTTCCAGGTTTCTGTTGCAAGAGTCTGATTCCCAGGCAGATAATGTAGCTAAAATACGAAAGAAAGTGAAGACCTTCTGGTCACCTGCAAGCTAGTAATTGCACAGAGGAACTGGGCTCTATGTCCAGACTTTTAAAAGCATTTAGAAGGTATTTATACTTAATTCTGTAGGAGAAATTGTCCTGTTTCATTTTAAGGATGGTACCTCAAAGATGAGAAAGAAAAGACTGTGGCTGTTCACCCATGATTGTAGAAGCGTTTTTTTTTTTTTAAATCTTTCAGAATTAAAACTCATTCAGACTAGCTTGGTTTGGACCACGTTTAGCATTTTTAAATTACTTTAGAATGCCCAACAACAATGCAACCTGATAGGGACCCAACAGAAAAACTACTAAGAAAAGAAGAAAGAACATAAAGGACAAATGACAGGTTACGCATTGTTTCAATAAAATCTTTCAGAAATTAAAAGTGCATATGTAGGTGCCAAATGGACCCGACTCTGGGACAGTGCCTGCTTTCCGACTTTTAATTTAATTTTAAAGCTCTTACTTAAAAATGTTAAAATTACCAAAGAATAGCAAGAATCAAGAAATTTTAAAATCTCAATGTTCCTGACTCCTACAGACTTTTTAACTCATTAAATGTGGCTAAGCTTAATGGCAGTGTCTCATGCCACAGTAGCACTGATTCACATAAAGAATAACAATCTGCTAATCCTACCTGTTCTTCTATTAATTCAAGAAGTAAAGATCTAAAAGTTTCCAGTGCTCCAAACCAAGGAGACTTTAAAATATGTGTTTTTAAAATAAAGTGATAACTCATTTTTCTATATTTTTATATTGTGAAATACAGTAACATAAAGACTTGCTAGGTAAAATCCTCACTTTTATAATTCTAGAAAGACTTTTTATACCTTGTACATCTTTTTATTATGGTCAGTTGAAAAATAATGATTCGTGAGTGTACTCCGATTTCCTGTCTGTCACACTCATTTTCCTGGAAGAAAACCACCTGCATTTTTTACTTAAGATTAATAAGATGTACTTTAAGACATTTCATAGAGTGCTCCAGTGAGTTTGGAGAAACTGAATGAACATCATGGAATGAGAGTTATTACTGATTACTAGTAACATCTTCCTACAGAATTAGAGAGAGAATACATACAAGAGAGAGATCATCTTGCTTGCCTTTGCATTTGTTTTGTTTCCTCTCTTTCTGGAGATTGTGATTAAAAGTGGACATAATCTCCCTTGATTTATCTTTTTATATACTTCCTCTTCCTTGCACATTTTGGGTTTTAGAACTACCAAAGCTCCAAATCCTTAGAGTCATAGAAGGAAGAAGAAATCCTCAGTGTACAGTTAACAGCTCCAAGCAGTTGCACACTGTGTTTTAGTATGAGGAAAGAAAATCTAATCAAATTTACAGATGTTAAAGTACAGTTGGTCAGACGTGGAGAGTCAGTGATTTTAGCAAAGACAGGCAAATTTCAGAGTTTTTTGTTCAAGCTATGATATATCCTTTCCAACAGAAACAGCACCTCCTTGGGCACCTAGCTATCGTGTCGATTGGGCAGGAGCGTGATGTGTCTCAGACAAAAAGATATGCAAGACAAGAGAAGCAACGGCAGAAAAAGTGGCCGTGAACAGTGGGAGGTGGATGGGGAAGCAAATTTCATCCCTTGGAGAGGGGAGAGAAACAGTTACCATCACAATGGTTCTATCATACAGCACAATATCATTTGGTGTTAGCAACAATGACCATGCATTATTGAGGATCAGGTATTACTGTAATTCTGTGCTGGTTGTTGCTTGGCTGACATATTACCTGTTAATTTAGTATGCTATAGCTGAAATTCAGTCCTTATTGCATTCAATAAGGGGACTCCTGGAGACTCTAATCAGCTCAACGAGCCACAGTGAGGGGCCCAGCATCAGCCTGAATGAGACAGGCAGAGTTGCTCTGGATATCCACAGTGAAGCTGACAGAATAATTGGTTGTCTTTTTATAAAAGACCTTTGAAATATAAGATACAGTGTAGTTTTGTGTGTAACGGCCTCCTTAAAATGTCATATACTTGCTCAGACTTTTAATAACTTATTGGCAAAGCATGATATTTTGATTTAATAGTTGATTTAATATAGAACATTTAAAGAACGTGGATGGCATTACAGCCTTATTGGAGGTACTTCCATTTTCCTACTGCATTGTGAAAAGGCAGTTAGACTACATAGACTTTAAATATATTTTAAAATAAGAAAATCTTCTGTGTAAGACATTTAAAGGACAGAGTATTTGAGCAAATGAGAATAGAAAGAAGTTAGGAGTGTAATTTCAAAATGGATGTTCAAACACGCCCAGGTCAATGTACCATTCTCTGGAATGGTAGTGAATCTGCAATATCTGTAGAGTTATGATTTGTGTAAAAGTCAACAGAGCTAAGTTTTTACCAGGACCTTTTTCTATCACTGGTATTTTGGAAGCCATCATATTTGGGACCAGTCTGCATAACCGTACACTGTGTGTCAAAATGTTGTATGGTTGAGACTCATCTGACATCTGCCCTGTCCAGGGGCAGCCAGGGGGCACAAGGCCTTCGGGAGAGGTTACAAGGCAGGAGGTCGCAGCTGTAGGCTAAGTCTGGGTTGGGTGGACCGAGGATGCCAGGATAAACCCCTGGTGTCACCGGCTGCTGCAAAAAAGGGTTAAGGTTGTCAATCAGTCCTGTACCAGCACAGTTTCATGACTGACTGTGGCACAGCCTCACTACATTTGCAAAGCAGGTGACCCAAAACCCAATGTACCTCAGACATCAGCCTGTCCTCATGTTTAAACTATGCCCTCAACAGTCCATAATTGCAGAACTAGAAGAGTCCTTATGTACATACTCCCACGGCCACAACAATTTGATTTCACAAAAACTTCTTTTCAACCCCGTGGTGGTGGATGGACCTGGAACATTAGTCTTTCTATATGCATCTCTGTGCTTGTGTTTATGTAGATGTACACAATATACGTGTCAGAACTTCCACATTCCTCAGAAAATTAATGATCTCCTTGAATTTTTCTTGCCTATAACTTCTAGTAATGCTGTAGTTTCTTCAAGTCTTTCTTCATCCCACGTAATGCTATTTTCATAGGATGCTGTGATGACTAGACAGATAAAAAAGAATTCTAGACAAGCCATCTTTATCTTTTAAGACTTCATATATACTTACTAAAACGATTCATGACAGTCCATTCTTTCTAGGATGTCTGATCAGGACATAACTAGTTCTAGTGTTAGCAATCATATTGCTAACATGCCTTGTAGCATCTTAAAGCATGTTTTAGACAGGAAATTAGTTGCTTCTTTTTTATGTATGGCTCAGGATAAACAGTTGATCTCTTCACTGACATTTTTTGTATTTTTCTTCTTGACTTACTGTTACCTTCTTTTTCCCTTTGTGACCTTCCTTCTTAGTTCTTTACAACAGTGCAATCAAATACTAGTTTTCATTCTATTCAATAAAGTTTGAATAATGTGCCTGTTAAAAAAGAAAAATGGCAAAATCTGTGTAACAGTTGAAAGAAAAATTACAACTCCTTGCCATATGCTGCAGAATAACTTCAGTAAAATATCACACGTGTCTCTATAGATTGAACATCAGTGTGATGGAAGGTGCAGTTATTCTTTCCTACCTAAGAATGTTTACAATAGAGTTCTTTTTATAGTTAAATCACTATGTTCTATAAAAATTCTCTTTTTAAGGCCAAGCCGTACCTGGTAAATGATGGCCTTTGCCTCACAGTATTGGATAAATATCTCTGACTGTATTTTTCTTTTTTTTTTTTTCCCAGTCTCTTTCATCTTTTGAATACTCAACAGTTTCATTCTTTGAAATCTAAAATTATGCCACTCACGTGCAACTTTCATAAAAGCACTTTAGCTTACGACTTTTCAATACACAGTGGACAAGATAAGGAGGCAGAATCATGTATTTCATGACAATCAGACCTGTCCGTTCACTCGTTTAGACTGACAGTAGTGAAAGAGCTGAACAAATTAATGGTACTGTCACTTCATGTCCAATTCAGAGCTTAGATTGCAATAAGCCTCTACAGTACTTAACTACAGTCACTGGAAAGCTGAGGTGTTGCAATGGCAAATCAACAACAATGTTTGCCCTCATTATATTAATACTTATGACTCTTAAGAGTGACTACCCTCAACAAAACTGACTCAGACAGGATAAAGTTAGTACAGCTGAAATCAGATTTTGATTCAAAGACTCCAGGAATCCCATGGTGCCAATGCCATTAGGAACTGCTGACAGCCTGTCACCACCCCTGTTAACAGTTTTGCCCTGTAAGATAAGCCACTACCATGCTCCTATAAAATTCATAGCTGGTACAGATAGAGCACAAAGGAGTACCCTTGATTTTAGTGTAACTTGCTGTAAAGGATTTTCAAAGATCCATTCATGTAAGGATTATATGTTGCATACCTCAAAGAGCACAGATAAAGGGCAATCCAGTGTACTTGATTTAAATATTTCTGAATCACAGAAGTTCCATATTTTTGTCCTAAATGTGTCTCTTGGTATATTCCACTAACAATGGAAATAGCTTGAGCTAATTTTATCTGTCCAGTAACTGCATTTTTAAACACATATAGTATCTGGTAAAGTTTAATCTTAATTTGTTTTCTGATATTCTTTGGAAGATAAAATAGAAATGTTTTTAACAGAGGATACTTGCTTTTGCTTGGTCCGTAAAGGCATTTGCCAAGATTTTTCTAACCCAACTCTGTTGTGATTTTAGAAGTAATCTCATGTTAACATATCGTATTTTGGACTTTTCTCTGGGATCTTCAAAACCTTGCTTTATCCTTTAACTCTCTCTGTGTATATGCTTCTTTTAGGATTAATTTAAACATTATTCTGGAGGTGATACTTGTTTCCAGAAGGAAAACTTAAATATGGTTGCATTTTCATTGTGCTCCAATTTAGACTAATTTTGCATTTTTTTTTCCCTTAGCTTGTTACTATAATTGAAGAAAGAATTACAGATACTCAATTTCCACTGACATAGTGGTGACATAGCCTCCCAAAAGGAAGATTACAAAAAGCCTGTTAAATAGTTAAATTCTGACCGTCCTTAAGGAATATATAAGTAGTAGGTAAGATTCTGTGGAGCTTCTCCAGTGAAATAAAATTATCCTTAGGCTATCAAAATGGTAGCCTAAATTCTTCTTTGTAGGGATCAAACTGCTCACAATGCTACAAGTGAATCTTTTACTATTATGTGACTACATTCAGTTCTAAAATTGAAATCAATATCCAAAACCAGACATAAGCAATAAGAGAAAATAAAGAACAACTGAAGAAATAATGTATTGTAATAATTTTGGGGCAATATTTGAATCCAGTAGGTAGTTTGGACTTCCAATATTCTTTTTGATTGTGCTGAGTCTTTGAATACATACATCAGAATGCTGTTTAGAGTTCAGTCCTGGTGATTCCTGTTCTCATTATGTTTTGTGCATTTGTTTTGTCAGTGACTGTTTATGCACTTGATTTAAAATTTAATCTACTACGGCATAACCATTCAGCCTTCTTACTGAGCTTTATAGATTGGCAAGTAAAGAGCGATTAGAAACAAATTTTATGTTTTGCATTCTATCCCTTAAAATTCCTATTGTATAAACATGATGCTCACATCAAATTTCCATTGTAGCTGACTTGCCTCATATAACCTTGAAACAAAAGGAACACTGGTTGTCTACTTTCGTATATTAAAATATGGTCTTCCCTGAATCATGCTCTATATAAAAATAACTCTTAACAAGATTTTATTTGCTTAAATACCTAAAACTTTTTCCCCTGTGGCAATCTTGTGTCCTGTACGAACAAAATATTTTAGAATATTTTATTCACTTTGTAGACTACATATCCTGCTTTCTTAACAGAAATGAGTGAAAATACCTTCCACTGTGATTTATGTATTTTAATGTCTGCAATTTATGATGTCCTTGATTCATTTTGTTGGCTTTTAAATCAGTCATCATGTTTTCTATTTTAGTCCTTTAATTGGGATGGTTTTAAAAATAGCTTTCAGTGCATGAGTTGTTGCCTGTTTTAAAGGCAGAATTTCTTAGTGGTTTGCTGCCATGGTGGAGACAGAGGATGCAAAGATCCCAGGGCAGGTTGCTGCCCGTGGGAGATGCATACACTATCTCAGACCTGTTTCTCTGTGAAGGAGTGTGATACAGCACCCAGGACAGACCTGAGCTGGTGAGGGAGTGGAAAAACATTTTTCAAGCTGCTTCCAGCAGGCATGGCCTTATTCAGACTCCAATACTGCATCATGATGTGGTGAGAACAGGATTTTCATTCCAAGTCACTTTCTCTTCTAGTTTGCACTCTTTGAGTTTCACTCCTCTTGCATTGTGCTCACGATGTTGGGTGAATGTGCTGTAACGATCAGTTATATCTCAGGAAAACAATTTTTTTAATTCCAAAATTTATCATTGATAATCATTGTATTCCACTTCAGGTGTAACACATTATTTCTCTTACAAGTCTGTATATACATTTACAGCTTCAATTACTGTTAGTTTTATTTGGTGAGAACTAGAAGATGATGGACAGAACTCAAAAGAATGTGTGCATCTGTCAAGAAGCAACCATAGGCAAATGAAAACTGTTTATCAGCTCTCTGCTGAGAGGAGTTTTATTAGCAAGAAATAAAAGCCCAAGCTAAGGCAGATGGACACTTAATTTCATTTTACTGCCAAGGAATTGTGGCTCATAGATACATAATTTCACACAGATCTGAACAGAACCCAAACACAACAGTCTGAATCAAGCTTAAAGAAAGAGTTCAACCTTGGGTAACTTTGGATCTTCTAATTTTTTTTTGTTACATCTTTAGCTTTCACAGAAAGAGTTGTGGGTACTTTTTTCTTATACAACTTTGCTGAGGTCTTTTTGTCACTCTGTCTGCTTACATCATATGTGATTCTGTCCTTAGTTGTTTCAGTTTACTAGAGGAGTGAACCCAAATAGTCTTCCAGACGCAGAGATGAGTAAGACTGTAACTCCAGCCAATGACTATAGTCATGCTATATTTTCAGGAAAAGTGAGGTAGATGAGAGCAGTCATCCCCAAATAACCGTGAAAAACTTCACATTTAGTAGATGAAAAGCCTAGTTAAGCTAATCGTCTTTCTAATCATTTGAGCAATCACAAATTGTTTTCCTATAGATCTGTGCATTTTTAAATTCTATTTGGCAATTTATCCTCATAAATTGTCATTTATTATTCGTACTGGCCATGGAGCCTCTATACACTGAATTACGCCGTACTGCAAGCTACATGCACACGCAGAGATCTGCATTCAGTCCCTGATGATGCTGTTGTCTAGGGAGCAAACCTGGTCCATCCACCATATCTCTGTGTTACAGCTTTCCCGCCAAACTCTACCCACTTTAATACTAACTGCACTCTGTGGATAGCACATATGCTAATAGTTTATCTCCAAGTTCAGAGCATCCCACATTTTTAAGCACATAGATTGTCCTGAACGGCATCTCAAAAATCTTCACAAAACTCTGTAAACTCTTGTATAACACCTCCCCTTTAAAGAGGGACAGTGTTTCTGAGTCTGCCAGGCCAGGGGAGCATGATATGGAGATCCTCCACCCTGCTTCGGGGAAATGGACTGGACAAAAGGAGGGCTTTGGGGTTAGGACACCCGCGAGGTGCCAGTGGGTCATCTAAAGGGACTGAAGTTTTCCCCCGTCATTTTGAACAGACCATAAATCTCAGACTTCATTGCACCACAAATTCAAGAGGAATGGTTAGATCCTGAATTTCAGAATGAAATAGATAGATTTAGGTGTGTAAGTCATATACTATGCTGTCTTGCTTTCCTCTATTAAAGAAATTCCAGCATTGCAAATGTCTGGCAAAATTTTATGCTGATAATTCTTTTCTAGCTCATGTTATAGCCCTACAGTGCTATTACCACAATGTTGTGATAACACTGTAGTAATGCAGTTATTACTCAGACGTGTAAAAGCACATTATTGTGCTAACACATTGAGTTCACTGCAGTTGCTGTGAAGATAAGAATAGACGTGTTTTGCACTGCCATGATGATTTTTAGCACTAAATGTGCAAGGATTTGTTATTATGTTATGAAGTGCATGTGACTGACATGAACAGTCTAGCCTCAGTTCTGCACAAATTGAAGACCTCATCACATAAAATCATACAGGAATTCAGAGAATCACAGAATAGTTTGGGTTGGAAGGGAACTTTAAGGGACATCTAGTCCAACCCCCCTGCAGTGAGCAGGGACATCTTCAATTAGATCAGTCTGCTCAGAGACCCGTCCAACCTGACCTGGAATGTTTCCAGGGATGGGGCTTCTACCACCTCTCTGGGCAACCTGTGCTAGTGTTTCACCACCCTCATCGCAAAAAATTTCTTCCTTGTAAATAGTCTGAATTTACCCTCTTTTAGTTTAAAACCATTACTCTTTGTCCTGTCGCTACATGCTCTACTAAAAATTTTGGGCGCATCTTCCTCATAAGCCCCCTTTAAAGTACTGGAAGGTCTTAGCGGAGCCTTCTCTTCTCCAGGCTGAACAACCCCAACTCTCTCAGCCTGGCCTCAGAAAGGAGGTGTTCCAGCCCCCTGATCATCTTCCTGGCCCTCCTCTGGACCCGTTCCATGTGTCTCTTGTGCTGAGGACTCCAGAGCTGGACACAGCACTGCAGCAAGGTTCTCACCAGAGCAGAGGGGGAGAATCACCTCCCTTGATCTGCTGGCCACACTTGTGATGCAGCCCAGATGGATTTATCCTGACACCATACAGTCTGTCAGGATAGATCTATGTAAATAAAAATGCTATTTTGAATAATTCTTCAGAGATATCGCTTTACTTAATACTTATGATTCAGCATTGAAAACATCTTTAAATATAGACTTCTAGTATTAAAAATGTATATGTATGTATATAGTATTAAAAATAACTGACAAACACTATTCTAAGCTACAGAATCAATCGGTCTTTCGAATATTGTCACTTATTCATCTTAAATAGTAACTTTTTATGTGAGTTCTCGGAGCATAGAAGCTTAGCAACATTGATACAGAGGTGTAAAAGCAGTAGAAGTGTAAAAGTAATAAACTTCAGTTTAAAAACTCAGCTTCTCCATTTTTTCATAAGCAGGGTACACAGAAATGATCCATTGTTTAGTACGTAGTCTGTTGAAAAATCCCAGGATTTAATATGCAACAAGAGTTGCAACAAAGAGTTGTGATTTAGTCTAAAAAAACCAATGCAACCCAGTCTGGAATACACTGCTAAAATAAAAAAGTTCGTTCATGTTATTTATCATGGTAAGACTTCAATGCAGACTGATAACATTAAATCACTATATATTTCACCAACTGGCAGATGTCAGAACACTGGAACAATATTATAATCACACTTGGCCTTTTTCAAATTTACGTTAAAATGGATACTGGCATTACTCAATACAAGCTACCTCATGTTTGAACTGATGGTTTTTCTTAGGAAAGAAATACATGAAGAATAATTAAAATAAAACACTCCTACTTGATCACTATGGCATATGATATGGAGGTGAAAGAACTGAGTAAAACACATTTTAGTTGTAGACTCTTTATTTCCAAAGACATCTTTTTCCTGAGATGAAAAAAAAAATCCAATTATTGTCAGACTTTTTTATCACTACCAATTTTTTTTTATATACTCTTCTAGTCTTGATACAATGGTAATAATGTTGGAAGGCTTCCAGTCCTATGAATTATTCTCCTTTATGACCTCTCTAGTCTTGCTAATTCCATAGCAAATGGTCTTTATATACTCATCACACCTGAATTTCATGAGTCAGTGCTTCAACAGATCAAATGTGTGTGGTGAACCAGAACAAATGTAGTGGCTTCAAGTTATGACTTTCAAGGTCACAAACACATAACACAAAAACCTTTCTTGAATTTTCAGTTACCGAATCAGTAAAAAAATCTATACCTATCGTTACTACCACCCTTCCATTTCCTTCTTAAGTTATAAATGTTAATTTTAGATTCCCAAATCCTTGAAAATAAAATTAATCAATAACTATTAGAATAGGGTCCGTTTCTGCACCTGATCCTGCACCTCAAAGCTAGTGGAAAGTTTGGGATGTTTAATGAGAGCAACAGTTTATACATAAATTCACAACCAGCGGAAAATACCTTTATAGTGTTGGGTCATAAAAAAAAAGAAAATGAAGCAACTTGCATTGAAAGCATTTAGTGCAAAAACACAAGTTTTTTTCTTTTTTTGTGGACCCATCTTTGTGATCATATAATGCAAAATAAACTGTGACCCAATCACAGTTTGAGTCTCTGTGCATTAAAGTCATAACTGTTGTTTTAGAAATGCATAAATATCTACAAAAACACTTTGCTTTTGCTACAATGAAGATTAAGGATAAAATGCCAATGTGAAAGCCTTCCATTATATGAAAATACTTATGGTCTTGGATTAAAGAATAGTCCAATATTAAGGAAAATATGCCTTATTTTAACTTAAAAAAAATCTTAACAATTTTATAAACATATGCAAAAATTATATACATATTAACATGTTTTGCAAAAACAGTCTTTAGTAATAACATGAAAGTGTGGTTTTGTTAAGTAAGAAATATTTGAAAGATTTAGGTAAGTTTCTTCATTTCAAATTACATGTAAAATTGAACAAATGTTAAAAATAACCCATATATTTCATAAATTCTTATGGCTAGCTTTAGCCTTGAACGTGAACAATGACTCATTTTTCGTAAGATCCACATCCATAGACAGCTTTCAACTGTTACAATCCACATGACAGATACAACTGTTGCAATCTTTTTATGGCAGAAGAAAAAATATTACCTGCCACTGCTAGGCATTATTATTTCATGAAAAATGCCTCTAGTTTTATAAAGTATTTTAGAAGGAAAAATTAAAAATATTATACTTCTATATTGTATGAAATTTTCTTAATATCCATTTCATTCAGCATCCTGAATACATAAAGTTAGTCTGTAGCATAGATGATAAAAAGGCAAACAAGGAGAAAAAAATCAACCCAGAGGTTAAGGAATAGCATATATCCATATCTACTTTTTTTGAAGTATGTCAGCCTTACTTCCAACTAGGAGAATCTTATTTAGTAAAGCAGCTGGGGCCTGGAGACCTCCGCAGGAGCAGGACCATGGAAGATGTTTTTTACCCTGTTTAAAGTAGTGAGCACAACAGAACTGTGACTCACACAGAAGTATTATCCTGCTCCTGCAAACGGCAGTAAGGCCAACACTGCCTTCCTCAACGTTCCCAGGCTCACTAGAGCCAATAATTATTTGTTCACCTGTGTTGAAAGGTGGATATAAGAGAACCCAATTTCAGCACCAAGAAATAAATGGAAGCCTTGGGAGAGACAGTGTGAGCAATTCTCCACAATACTTCTTGTACTGTCTGCTAAGTACTGGAAAAACTAAGACTACTTCAGTACGTGATAGTAGCATCAGGAGGTTGGGAAATCCATGGGAGTTATTAAAATAGATTATAACAGATTTGGAGGTCACTGCCTGTTCTGGGGATTCCACTGTGCTAGTGTAAACACTTATGGCGACAAATGATCAAATTCTGAAATTTAGTCACAGGACACGAAGCTCATAGCTGTACAGGGGGTTAAAAAATGTGTCTAAAACATGAAAAGGTCCCACTGCAAGGTGTAACAATTGTCTCACCCTCTACTAACCTGACCCAACTGCAATCTGCTGGATGTTTCCATTGGACTGATGGCCATTTTTCATCTTAGAATATGTGTGCACTCATGTTTTGCAAGTGCCTAAAACTCATGCAGATAAGAGACCCCTACATGTTTTTCTAAACTGCTGCCTAGGGATTCGAATTTTTGAACTCCAGAAACCTTCCAATAGACTTCCAAGACAAACCGAATCCCCAAAGATATGTATGTCTAAGAGATCCTGCTTGCCATAAGTGGAAACTGGTAGTTAGGAAAGTGGTAGCACTTTAATTTTTACCCATTTAATAGGTTCTAAGTCATTGCCTGGTAAACTGGAAGTATTTAATGTATACATATTTACACACATGGATGTCAGGAAAATAATAATCTTGGGTACATTTAGGTATTTGATCTACTGAAAACTGGATCTATTAAAAGCTTGTACTGGTAAGAGGACAGAATACAAAATGTGTGAGGTCTTCCTCATCGGCAATTTCCAGTTAATATTCAATATGACTTTAAAACAATGTAATATATCACAATAGATTAGAGGTGAAATTCATCCTTTGATTGCTGGATGTTGTTGACTCGTGTCAAATTCACATACCATGTTCAATTTCCTGCTAATTGTTTATCTGTGAAAACAGTCACTTCCTAACAGAAACAAGTTGACACTGCAAAAAAAATGAGTGAAGAAATGCTGTATAAATTAGGGTTGATGCGGTACCTGTTAGCATGATGTCAGCATGTATTGCAACATTTATGAAAGATTTCTGCCTTCTGAACTTTTAAATGAAGGGAAAACTTGAAGCTAGTAGAACTTCTTCCACCCTCAGGAAGATAAATATTTGTTATAAACTTTGTATCTAGGAAGGGAAAAAAATGCCAAATCATCTACATACACACAGGTTCAATGCTGGCTGTATAGGATATGAAAATTTGTGTTAAATATGTGTTAAAATTCATGAACCAAAATTTACCCTGTACTCCTGCTGGTTCATGACAGCTATACATACATGTAAACACCGACAAAGGGACTTTCAGGTTTGCTCATTAAGGTAATAACACAGTGGCTCCAAAAATATGTTTGCAGTGCTTCTTGAACCTCCAATTTAGGAAACATTTGCCTAAATACAATATACTTCTGTAACATGACTCGGCCCCTAGAAAAGAAAGAATTATCACTAATCTGACATCCCTTTTGAGTAACTAACATATTTGTGGAAAAATACAGAGCCTTGGGAAATTCTTGACAGTTTTCTCCTCACCGATATGAAATGCAAGGTGTTACAAAAATGCACTGCTGAGTCTCCCAGCATCACATGACAACAGAAAACACTATCGAAATGATCTTTGCAACATAATGCATTCTGATTACCTGTGTACAGCAATTATATAAAATAACAGAGCTGTTAACATGCTATCACTGAGTCATGGAACTCATGTGAATAATTTATGTAAAGTAGAAAAGGGCCCTCTTTCAATTAAAGGTAAACTCTAGAACATTCCCAGAGAGTAACTCCAAAGTTTAAAGTAGTACATCAGCGATTCTTTCTTTCACCTAACTTTTGAATATATACATAACCATAGCTTTTCCTGTTTTTCTTAGGGGCCTCTGAACATGTTGGTTTTGCCTTTCTCTCTTTAAAGAAAATCATGCATGTGGCTTTTTATACAACATAAAAAGTTTGGTTTGGTTTGCTGTGTTATGTGTTGCTATTAGGAGAGAACTACGCACAGCTAGTTTGAAATAGATCCTAGATTCTACAGGAATTAGTTGAATGTCTTACCAGCCTCCTTCAAGAAGGCCATTCAACAAAATGATTTTCCTCTTGTGAGGGACAAATCTACTGTGCCAGAAGTGCACTGTTGGTTTTTTTTTTGTCCGTTGCCTCTGTCTTAGAAGTTAAAGCTGTTTTTTCATTGTACGGTACCCAGATCAATAAACGCTTTGAAGATAAGGACCAAGTTGTTGAGATGCTGTAGGGAGTGGTGCTGAATAATTGCAACATGTTCCCAAAGCTTTCATTGTCTGAATCCAGGTGACGTACAGATTTTACAAGACATTTCTGAAGACTAATGTTTTTTAAGCCCTTCAACCGCATATCTCGGGTATGATTACCGAGAAGGCAAAAAAAGGTACTTTAAGTACGTTTGTCCCCCATTTTAGCGCTTGAATACAGCCAGAACAGTAGTGCTATTTGTTCTTTGCTTACCATTCATGGGCCCAGTTTTCAAACTAGACAGTGAAGTCTGGACGAAAGCCCCCAGAAATGAAAGTCCTTCCACTGACTTGCATAGATTTTAGGTAATTTCAGAAGTGTTTGATATTCTTCTAATTTGAAAGAGGAATAGTACACCCAGCAGTACATCATTACAAAAATTAGGTCCCAGGTTTATTAATAATCATAGGCTAAGTTAAAATGATCAGATTTACCAGAGCTTAGAAAACTAACATATTGAGAACAAGCAGCTTTTTCTTGCAAATGACAATGCAAATGTAAGTATGTGTTTTTAAATATTGCATCAATGCTGAACAGCAAAAGCTTTGTTATTCAAATATAGTCTGCCTTAGATCTGACTGACTATTCCCTTTTCTTTTAAAATGTAATTTCATTGAGATGAGAGCATTTCGTAAGAACATACCCATTTTAATTACCTTTTCCCTCAGGATATTATCACATTAATTTATTATTTTAATTTCTTATTGTGATTTACTTAGTTCTAATAACATTTTTAATGTATTAATATATTTTCTGTTTAACAGATCTAATATTTCAATATCATAAAACATGCTTCTAGATTTTTTTTAACTTTATTCAGTGAAAAACTTTTCATTTCCTTCTTTCTTTCTATTCTGAAATGCAGAGTGATGTGTAGAGAATTTCTAACTCAACTTCATTGAGAATCATTTGTTAAATCCAAAGAAAAAATAACTTAAACAAACTAATTTCAGGGGAAAAAAAATCATCCTCTGGGCAGTTTAAATTTCCATTTTGAAGCTGACCTCACAATAATAAATGGGATAATTTTTTTTTTTTTTAATTAGTGAAGACTGATAGATACGAAGTTGAACTGTAGGCACGTGAGTAAAGCTTTGATCGCCACTTTGAGAAAACAGTCTTTTTTTTAAACTTGCTTCTGCCTTGTAGGTGAGTATGGGCCACTAAGTTTACCACATGTTTATTTTCCCTCAAAAATAGGCTTATACAACTGACCTCTAAAATGGAGTCCACCTAGCTAGATTAGTGCAAAGACTACATAAGAGGTTTAAAAATACTTTAATTGCTGTCTATTTTATTATTTAATTAATTAATTCAGGTTTCATTACTAACAACCTGAATCCCTTAGCCATGTTTTTAGCAACACCGAAGTTCATAGGAGCTGACAGAACTGGATGCACCCTGCAGTAACTGCTAGGCTGAGGCTGAGTCGTTAGAGCTACAGTAGTTCACAGAAATTTCATCAAGATCACATCCAAAGGCTGTTTCCACTATCGTCTCAGCATTGCATTTCTAAACATTGTGGGTGTTCCAGCAGTTAGAACTCACATTCTTACTGACAAATTGGGAAAGAAAATATAAGGTTTTGTTGATGTTCTTCAAACAGCAGTGAGAAGAGGCTGCTACTGTACAGATTATAAAACTCAGTTATTTGCAAATGTTTTCCAGAATGGCTTTTGCATCCAGTGAAATATAAGAAAGCTCATTAGCAGTGTAATCCTTCCTTTACCTTGCAGAATTTTCTGTGAGGAAAAACAAATGAAATTGGAGCGTGTTCTTTACTTTGCAGGAAATGTGTTAGGAACCCTTCACAGACAACAAAGCTTCCATTCTTGTTTGTTTTATACTTGACCTCATTCTTATTTGTATTAAGACCATTAAACTCACCTTTGCCACCATAAAGGGTTGCTAAGTTGGGTAAAAACAATGCGTTTGCCCCCAATTAAAAATCTCCTTGCACAGCTAGTGTAGTGTATACCAGCCTTGGTATAAATGAGAATCAGGCTCAAATTAATGAAAATTTTGCTATCGCTGTCTTTCTTTTTCCTCCTTTCTTTTAACATACATTTAATAAGTTAAGACCATTAGGTCTTACCTGCTGAGAACCGATTTCAAGCCAGTAAAGTCCAGAAAAGAAATTAGCTTTTTCAAAACTCATGAGTAAAACCTAGTTCAAACAGTCCTCCCTTCCACATAACATATTTACATGCAGTCGAAATACATTGTTTTCACAGACTTGGTAATAGCTTTTGAAATTATAAGCTGATTGCAATCCTCCAGGAGAAAAGAGTTGGTTATTTGTATCCTGTTTTTAAAGAATAATCTTGGGAATGTCCAGCAACACAATTTCCATCATTAGCCCCCTGGCTACCTTGTGGAAAACCTCTGTTTCCCACCTACATATATCTAAGTTTTCTACTGACATCCCAGTGGCATACTCGAGTGCCAAGTTCATACTGTTGGGTTTTCAGATCTTGAAACAGCTGGTAGATATTTTCTAGTCACTTTGTGCTTACAAGGGAGTGCAGCAAGATAGCAAAACCTGTGGCCTGTAGAAGCAAGAACATCACACCAAGGACAAAAGTAGCTGCTTGTAATGCTCAGTGAGATGCCTGTCTGCATGCTCCACCTCCAAGGAAAACTTCCTCCTCCCCATAGTTAGTATGTCTTAGCAAGCCTATTTGAGTACGCAAAATACTCCTTCATCCTCCCTATTTCTCTGTTTTTACCAATTCCACAGGACTTTGTGGTCCTAAAATGTTACAGGCCAAGACTACAAGTGAAATTTTATGGCCCCTTTCTGCACATAGACTTTCTTTGAAATAGGAAAACTATGTGCAAAAAATTATGCTGCTTATTTCTTTAAGTCTTCTCTTACCTAGTGATTTTGAATAATGAAGCTATATGTTTTCTGTTGTCTATAGCAAAATATTAGGCATGAACATGAAAAATACTTCATTGTGGAGTTGAATAATTTCTTTAGGCTTTAAACACAGTTTCTTAGAGCCCTTTTTTCCCAGTTTTTATTTTGAGTAAACTGCAACCCACCCGTGTTCCCTTTACTAATAATGTCCTTGTTCCCATTCTAAATTGCAGTGTAGAGCCAGTGTGATTATATATATATATATAAAGTGTAAATAGACCTTGAAGAAAAGGAAGTACATTGACCAGAACTTAAAATGTCAGCTTTACTTTGTATGCTGATAGATTATTTTTTTTTTAATATCATCTTGCCTGTTTATCCCTGTCAATAAACTATGAAGTTCTGCAGTGGACGGACTCTGCTTTGCATGCAAAGATGCTACTCTGTTGTATCTACTGGTACAACAATCTACCTGCACACGGGCCTGCCATTAAAAAACCTAAAATTTAAAGAACATTTCATCATAGTGCATAGTTCAATTCATGTTATTGTTTTCTTTTACTTCCTTAAAAGAGTGTGACTACATTCGTATTTTCAACAACTTGAGTCTGAATTAAACGTACAGCATTAAGGTTTTGACTACTAGAGGCCTTATTTCTCTCCTCCTATAAGCCTGAATGGAGAATTTTCTGTCACTGAGCATTAGTGTATGATTTGGAGACTTGGTTTCAAATCCTTGCGTTGCCATAGATTTTTTTGAACAATAATGATTGCAGTAACATGAGGTGTTAAAGCTAGCCTAGTACTGACTGGCATATGGTACTCAGCAGAACTTTCTAATGGCTGCAGGTTCAGACCTTCACTTTCAATTTGCTGAGCAGACAAAAGATTTTTCAGCCTTCAGAAGATACTGGAAAGCAAGTTGTTATCCAGAGATGACAAGGAGCACTGAAAGATGTTAGAGAACAGTGGAGTCTTGTAGAACTCTTATTGTGGGACTTGTTGCCTCCAAAAGCTTTACTTTTGGACTGAAGCGTTCTGTTCTTCTTCTCTTTCACATTTAGGAATATGTTTAGCTTGGGAGATAAATAAAGTTAATATATAGAAAATAAAATCGTAAGTGAAACTTAGTTATGAAAGCAAGGCCCCATACATGCCATATGCTTGTTGCCAGGTTTGCAACCATCAGTGGACTTGTAAGTATAAGGATGTGTGAAGGAAAATGTGTAAATACTGTTGATTAATCCAGACTGACCTCTAAATATCATCTGTGCTTCCCATATTGGAAACTATGAACACATGAGCCAAGATTACAGAGAGAAGTAAGTTGCCAGTTTATAGAAATATTTCTATTCGAAGAAACATTTAATCTGGTAAAGCTGGTTTTCCTGACAAACAATTTGCTTACAGTAAGAAGGGTGCTTATCCTATTGCTGCTTCTGATATCTATAAACCTCTCAGACCCTTTCCTTCATATATCAGTGTCCCAGGGAAAATTTTGAATAAATGTCACTGATAACAGAAATGTGAATTGGGAAATGCAAGTGTGGATTTATACCCGTCACAGATATAAAGGAAAATAGAAGTAAATTATGTTTACAGTATCTTATTTCATGTAAAGAAATCTGTTTACAAAATCATTGGAGTTTATACTGTTGGTAATTTTCAACATCACCACCAAACTTGTAAGGGAGCTTGTCATTGTGAAGTGAAATATTTTTCTATACGAATAAAGTTAATGCATTTGGTTATAAGCGAGTAGGAATCTTTTGAATAAACCAGATATTCTATGCTTTAAGTTTTGCAATAACAGCACTCTTCTTCCCTATAAAGAACAGTTTAAATGTCTTAGTGAAACTATTTTTGCTGTGACAATGTACTCTTCTCTCTGCCAAAGAAATTATAAAACATCAAGAAAGACAGAAAAATCGCAGCTGACATTCCCAATAACTTTTCATTTCAAATTCAGTAAGATAAATTTGCTAACAATCTTTTAAAGCCTTTTTTCCTGTTTATTACTGATGTCTATCCAGGTGTTCCAGTGTAAGCTGAGACTGACAACTTTGCTTACATTATATAATATTGTGCATATGTATTTCTGTGCACGTACTCTCTAACAACAGTTCTGTTGTAAAACTTACTGCATATGTTAGAGCTGTAGCATTTCCTTGAAAAGAGAGACTCTCACTCTTGTTATTTTAGCAGTATCGTGCACACTGATCATGGACCTCTCTGACCTTGTCTGTTTCCATCAATGATCATTTTTTATATCTATCTCCCGACTTCTTACAGTTGACAAAGGCATTTTCAGTATTGCTAGTTTCATTTCCTTCTATTCCTATGTCTACATACAATGTTGACATATTTCAGCTCTTCAAACCCTTCCTTTCCTCCTGCAGCTCTCCAGACTCCTCAGTTTGTTGCTGCTATTCTACATGTTGGCATTCCCAACAGTTGCAAAATCTAGTCACCAAATTATGAGCTGTTTATGAAAGATTGTATTGAAAACAAGGGAATTGAGTGTTATCTATTTATTTTCTTTCTGAACTCTCTTTGGCCATTCATGTGTTCGTGAAGTTTCTGGCTTTTTTTTGCTAGCTGTCTGATAATTTTCTTTCCTAACTCTTCAGGTAGTCTGTGCTGCTGATGCAGAACCCAAAAATGTTCAAACCCCCCTCCCTCTTTTATTTGGTGGGGGCAAGTCTTCCATCCTTCCTTCCTGTCAAGGTTTGCTTCTTCCTATTGATTTTTGCAGATCTTGGAGGCATCTCAGGCAGTTCTGCAGGGCTGGAGCAGGGCAGAAAGCAATATAATTCATCCATGAATATAAGAGTGTTGAGAGCACAGGAAACCTCCCTCCATTAGCGGTGATCATTCATTCAAATGATGTTGATCACAAATGGGTATACTTGCTGGACACAGCACTATCTAGGGATTTTCTAATGAACCTCAGGAAATTAAGAACATATTTTCCGCAGAAGAAGAAAGTTCTGCATTTGGTGGTTTCAGCATATCCAGAGGATAAGATCCGCCATCAATATTCAGCTCGCCACTTGTGTTATTAGTTCTCAGCTAAAATGGCCATTTATACAGGGAGAGGGAATTAGGTTCACTGAATATTTCATGTTATTTATATTAATTGTCACCATGATGACTTTTGCAAAGCATTTTACACAAAGGGATGAATGCAAACCCTTAACTGTTAAGCCTGGGCATCTCACCTTAGACTCCTCAAATTTTGTGCTATGAATATCATTGAAAGTGATAAGGTTAAAGAAACAGAGTGATTCTTAAGACCAGATGTGTGTGCTGAATTTCTCCACTTAATGAGTTGCAGACGGCTTAACTAACTTAGAAATAATTTAGCCCTTCTTTAAAATTCTTTTGAATCTCAGAAATACAAGGGATTGCATAAGAGATCACAGAGGTTCAAGAAACTCTGCAAAAGGCAATTGCATTTTTAGGGTATCTATGAATACCCTCATCCTCGAGGGAAATGTGAGTTTAAACATCATCCCTGAACTCCTTTTTTTGTTTTGTTTTGTTTTGTTTTATTTATAATTATGTCTTTGGGACTTAATTGGCAGAGAGATTAGGAATATCTAAAGATAGAAACAAATTAAATTTAATAGCAGAGATTGTGTCCCCAAATGTTTGACCACGTTTTTTTCATCTCTAATACATTCTATTGTTATCCCTTCTCGATCTTCAGATATAATGAATAGTAATATTCTCTCTTCTAAGCTTTCTTTTTCTAGAACTTTAATATACAGAAATCTAAAATAAGTACATTAAAAGGGATTTTAGGTGAAAATATTTATAAGATGACCTCTTGTTTGGAGGCAGGGATTAAACAGAAACTGAAATTTGTGTAAATATGTATATACATTGGCTGCTTATGTGATTTGATGTAACTAAGTTAATTGAAATCATTATGATAAAATATTTTTTCTTTTGAAAACTTCAATGGAATGTATCCATCTTCAATGATTGTCTTTAGAATAATTGAAACGACATTTGCAAACAAACAAAATATTGTAAGTCTTCCTTATAGTTTTGGTTTGCATTATGTGTTAGCTTGTAATATTATTTTAAAAACTAGCACTCCAACTGAAGTAAAGCAGTTGACTGATATGTTGATTTTTCTCTAGCCTGTTTTTTCAAGGAAATTCCTCATCTGACTCACTATGAAAGCAACTTAAGCAGTTATTGAAATAGTAGAATTTAATGTGAAACCCCTGTGGGTAGTGGTATAAATAAATACAGAAATTAGCATTAATTCCACTTGGGATATCTTTTGTTTTTTATCCTTTTCATGGTCTTTTGGGACTTTTCTAACTACATTTTTTTACTGATAACAAGCAATATAAATTCTGTATCCTACTAATGAGGACCAAATACTGATTTCTGATATATCCTAGAAAAGTAGCAAAGAAAAATAAACAAGTACATGACAGGATAGAAATGTCAGATATAACCTCACTTTAAGTATTAATGGTTTGAAGGAAATGGCTATCCTTTTTTCTTTGGTTTATTTTAAAATAAATTTAAAGAAGAAACCCAGCAATGACACCTCTTGCAACTTCAGATTTACAGGATACAAAAAAAGGGCTCCACATTTTTTTGTACAGAACTGCAAATATGTGCCATATATAGCCTGCTCCAAGTCAGTCTTTTTTACAGAAAAGTAATTTGGAGAAATATGAAACATTCTGAAGCTGGAATAAGGAACAGAATGGGTCCAGAAGACTAGATTAACCACTTATGCGTATGATGCTAGCTAGTATAGCTTGGCAATATATATGTCTAAAGTGCAGGTGTTCAAATTATTTCACAGGCAGGCCAACTCTAATAGCAAGCAGAGTTGTCAGAAGGTATGCAAGGGTGCTGGAAAATGCAGATGTCTGACCTATTTCTGGGTGACTACTGAACGCTTGAAATGAACAGCACTGATGGGCGAAAGTTAGTGAGGTGGGAGAAACTCAAAAACTGCACTTTTTCATGTAATAAGCATAATAACTAAAACACTTCAGAAACTTTGGTACAAGTGAACGCTTCACTTCGAAAACATTGGCTCCAACAAAGTGTTTCAGAAGCTTTGAGAATAGACTTTGTCCTGTTAATGTTATGAATTTTGGGGGTCTGATTCATCAAGCTTTTTAAGAGATAAATTTCTACTGAATTTTATTGTAAATACAGTGAAATGAGGAATGAAGGAAATATTTTTACAGTGGTTCCATGACACTTTTATTTGTTGGAAAGTTCAAGTTCCTATGTTTCTAGCTGTTTCACTATTGTAATAATATTTAAAATTTAAAAAAAAATAACCTTAGGACAGTCAGTACAAAAGTGAAATATCATCCTACATTTATTCAGACAACTAGAGTGCATCTTATAACACTAGTTAATCATCTGTAAAAGAAAATCTTCAAAACATTTCCTGCTGCACCATTTAATCATCGTTTTGGTGGTTAGAAAAGTTAATAAGGCCACACATTTAATAAGCTAATAAAGCTGAAAAGTATCTGTGAGAACATGGACGTACAGGACCAAAATATTACTGGCAACAGGGATTTGACTAACTCTATATTCAATGTTGAGTCTAATAGTTCGAAAGGTGGCAAGGGAAATTAGATGGTGTGGTCCTTCCCAAGGGAGCTGCAGAAGAAGTAGCCTAATTTAACACCACCTGGAGATTATCAGCTTTCAAAAATATAGATGTACGTTCACAAGAAGTTGTGGCAATTCCCTCAGAGGCAGTTTTCGCTTTGGTTTAGTCACGTAGCAATTAGGAGAAAATGCCAAGCCACCATGCCGAAAAATAAACACATCTCCTAAGGGGAAGCACTCATCCGCTGTTTATCTCAAGGTCCGAGAGTCAGAGGAGCTTCTGTCTGAGGTTTGCCAGTACCAATATCTCGGGTTTTGGGTAGTTAGTGACAAGAACATGGCACCATTAAAGGGCAGTCCACCCCTTCCCGAGCAGCAAAGATGAGATGAGTCAGTCAAAAAGGTGTATTTTCCTTGATGTGGATAGTCATTCACACAGTTGTGATTAATGTTTGCAGAACTTTGCTCATGCAGAGATGTTTTATAAATAGTAAAAAGTGTTTTTCCCACTGTATACATGATAGTTTGATGTGAATAATGTTGTATATATAGACACTGACTTTTAGATCAGTGATCCAACTGCGACAAAGGTCACCAACAAGTTAAAGTCATCCTTGCTTTCTCATTGTCAGGATAAAAATGAGCTGTAGCTCTCAGTTTGGTTCCCAGGGAGCATTTCTTTTCCTCGGCAGAAAATCATCTCCTCAGACTCAATAAATTGTTTTCCTTGTTGATATTATCATCTGAGTAGTAAAGGATTGGCAGAAAACACAGTGACTTGTCTGCTCTTGTAAAGGTGGTTTGAGCAGAGAAAAATGTTTGGTTTTTACAAAAGAACTTTTATTTTAGGGAGTTTATGTTGCTATTTCATCAGAAAACATACAGACATCTAGGTCTTTGGTTATTCATCTAGCACTTAGTCAAGTACTAAAAAAGAAGGAAAATGGATAATCAAATAGCACTAAATAGGCCGTATTCCCAGATGGTTGTTGCAGATTTGAGGATTTGGCCCACTGCATGTATAAAGCTCTGGAAAATATTTATTTATGTAATCAATCAATCCATTTGTTGGGTCAGGAATTCAAAAACCCTCTTTGCCTAATAATAAAACTGCTGTGTCTAGACCAAGTTATTTGCTTGGGATTGTCTGTGAGTTTTGGTTTGGGTATCATTTTATAGTAACGTCTTTCATTTCAAAGTTAACAGTGCCTCATGATTGCCTTATGATCTGGGCTGAATCTAATTTTAACCAGGATGGGTTTTGCTTTGTCCTCATTTTCTAATAATTAAGAACAACAGAAAATGTACCATGACATTGTTATTCAGCTGACAGTCATCTATGCTGCCTTCCTGAAAGCTATTTGTTAAGACCAAAAGAATTTAGATTTTATTTTCTTCCTGATATTTTATACAAGGCATTTATTTCTTTCCGCTGAAAACATAAATAAATTGGAAAAAAAAGTTGTTACAATTTCTAGACTTTTCCAAATAGGGATCCTTAGTGAATGCAGTAATGATTTAACCTTTTAATGAAGCTAGTTTTATTGCAAAGGATGGCTTTGAACATTGGTATGGTCAGTCTGCAAGAAAGAAATTTGATTTTGCTTCAGAGACAACTTCTAAAGCATTCAGCCTTCCCCTTTGTCTTCCCCTGCTTTCTGCAACTGTAAAAACTACCCAAAAAGCCCATCAAGAAGAAAGGAGCAAAATACTGAGGAATTCCACACAAAGATGGGCAGACACGATGGTGAGCGACACGAGTTTTATCCAACAGAAGAGCCAGACGTTAAATTTCAAAAGCAATGAAGTTTGAGGTATCCAGGTTAAGATATGCAGAATCTTGATTTTCAAGAAAATCCAATGGACTGGTAGTAAATTTCCACCTTAAAAATTGCCTGGTGCCCAGAGAGTCTTCTATGACATATAATATAAACCTGATTTTTTATAGCATTATTTAGCTCTAAAAAGCTTTTCAGACGTTACTGACCCTGCCAGATATACACTACAATATGATGCAAAACAAGTGCCTGATGATTTAGGCATGGACTCTATCTTATGTTTGCAGAGACTGAGAGCCCAGTTGGCTTATTTAAAACTTGAGCACTCAGATCACTTAAAAATGGTAAATATGCCTATTCTTCCAACATGTAGAGATAGCCCCGACAGAGAATCATTGTCTCCATCCAGCAGAGTAATTACTGGGTGATTTTCACATTTAAGTTCAAATGTGAAAAATGTTTTCCTGTCTAAATAAGACAAAGGCACGTTCAGGTGTCTAGGTCTAAAGGCAGTTCTACAGAGAGTAGAAATCTGTGCATACATCCCTTTGGTTCCTGCAGTTTTGCTAGCTACCTGCAGTTCTATTTACCAATGCCTTGGTTCATGCTAAGCCCTACGGGACTGGAAAAACTAAGGTAGGCTGTGCTGGCAGAAAATGCAGATGTAATAAATTGTTAGTTTATTTTTAAATAGAATAAATAGAGACGATAAACCTCTTAATTTCAGGCAATGTATGGCCCAAAGTGCGGTAGATTCACTCCCTTTGTGGACTCAAAGGATGTAAGCCTAAGAGATTTTCCCTATACATTAAACTTGGTGTACCTGGAGATAGTGCAGTTTAATGGGATACTCTCTTCCTGCTCAGCTCCTGACCTACGAGTAGTTTTACCTTGATGCATTGCCATCGGATTAGTCCACTGAAGGAGCTTCCCCTGGAACCATAAACTCTTAAATCAGGAACTAAGCTGCTTGTGGAGAGTGAAAAGGTGGAAATACTGATTTTGGTGATAGCCTCAGTAAAGCAAATATTCCCTTGTTCATCCAATAATAACATCCTTCATGTTCCTCTGTATTCTGTTTATGACAGCTACTTTGCCTGCTTGTGCTGTAACCAGGGCTTTATTAAAGTAGCTGAAAGCACAGATTATTTTACCACAATTACATTGTACTGAAAGGCCATGGAAGGATTAAGACCCAAAGGTCCAAAGCTGCTTTTTCAGTAAGTGCCCTGCTTTAGAAGTGTTGATCTTGACTTTTATGGATGTCAAGCCAATGCAAATTCACCTGACACAAATGTGTTTTGTTGGTCTATTGAACATCTAGTTAAAACATACTAAATCCATCTTTGTATTAGTAAAAATTCATAGCTTTCAAAACAGGGGACTGATAAAAATAGTAGATATTTGAGACTTGTAATAACTTTTCCAGCACCAAGAAAAATTGTTTTGGTACAAAAAGAATGTTATCTTCAGAATTAATGGTCTGGGTTCATCGGAGTGGCAACAGCAACATTATTTTTCAAGGTTATGCACAGAGAACACCTGTATTTTTATTTAAGAAGAGACATTTTTGCACAAACACTGAAAATTTCAGTACTTATCTCTAAACCTTCTTCACAGTAGAAGAAGCAGGAATGCTATTAAAGTTTATGAGGTTTTTTTATGTGTGTATACACTGTGTTCAAAGAACAGCTAAGGGATGGCAGGGTTATAAAGTTAACCACTCAGATCTAAGAAATGCGAAAATTAAGATAGTCTAAGCAATTCTATTGCAGCCCCTTTGTGGCCATATATTGTAATGTAGTGTTATACTATAAGTAAAATACATTTTTAATTACACCATTATTTTTGTTTTCACAGGTCCTCTGCTTCTTTCAGTCATGTGGAGTGGTACTTCATATGGCATTTTACATTCAACATATGTCTCCGTGCATTATTTAATGCATGCAGTTCAAGCTATGGTCCATTTACAAAATTACTATTTTTTTCATTGATTTTCTGTTACACTGAGCCTGATCACAGTATCCAAGTATCTCATAAACACTAATGAATTCATTTTCACAATATCCCATGTGATTAGAACTTTCACTTGTGTAACAAAACAATTAAGATCAAATGAATCCAGTAGTTTCTGAGTCCAGTTTGCAATATCAAGAATTAAATTAACCTCATTCAAAATGCTTAAATCCTAAGATTTCTTAGGTCCAAGCAAGTAAAAAAGGAGAGAAAAATGCCTTCAGTGAGCAGTTCTTTGATAAATATACGTATAATATTATGAAGTGTGTCTACCAAGACCTTTCAAAGTGAGGAATATCTCAGTTCTACACCTGTGGAAAGTTAGGTTTTGTGAAATGCCAGTATTGCATGAGATTTCTGTGGCAAAAGCGAGAACAAAACCAATTATCTACAAGAGCATTCGGCTGTCTTAGCTTGAAAGCACCCTTTTGCCTTATACAGCCTTTGTCCAGAATTCTCCAATTTCTGTAAGAAATTTTACTGGAATCCCACAGACACAGAATTCCTGTGTCCTTCAATACACAATTAATTCCCAAAGGATTGTCCTGTGAATGTGATAGGGTTCATGATGAAATCATAATTCCTTGACTGTTGAGTACCTTGAAGATTTATCTGCCTTTTAACCTATTAATTGAGTCAGTTTAAGAAAAGCAGAATCAAGTTTTCCTCCTAGATTTCATCCATACCTGGGACCGCAGAAAAAGCAAGGGTCTCTGGGAACACTTATTCTCAAGAAGTCTGGGAAATAGGAATATATGAGTAGCACAAGGGTCAAATTTTAAATGACTCTCCACAGCCCTAGATGGAAAGTCCACACAGCCTAGCATGGGGCTAGGCTACCATCTTCAGAGCCACGGGCCTCTGCCACTTGAGCAACTGCTGGGAGCAGCTATTGCTATGCAAACTAGCCCGGTGGGAGATAAGATAAATGCTTTCCCCAGGGGTTTCATAAGTATTTTTAAGCACCAGAGCAGTGCAGTGCTGGAGTTCTCTGTCTTTTCTGGTTTTACCACCTGAGCTTTGGTCTTTAGCCCCATTTGCTCCAGTCCCTCTTTTGATGATTTTTCTATTCCTTCTCTTTCTTAGAGAAATCTCAAGTCAGCCTTCTTTGGATTTGCCATTACACATTATAGTTTCATTGGCTTATTTTAGCATTGACATGTAAAGCTCCCTGTATTGGATTATGTATGTATCCAAGAGAGGAAAGTACTCAGGGTAATATTTGCATGTGTCTTTTTCTTATCAGTAGTGCTGTCTCAAGGAATCACTCTTCTTCTCCTTAACTTTTCATTCTTGCTCCTGTGTTGCCTCCTCCACTAGATCTGATTTACTTATTTGTGAGGCTGGGAGCTCCATAAAGGAATAATTTAGGTTCAGACAAACCTGCAAAAAAAACCCTAATATTGATCAGTGACTGATCAGTATAAGTAAAGGAGCAGGATGGAGGACCACAGCTGCACAGGGAAGACAGATGCAGGAGGTGGAGAACCACTCATGCCTAGCACTGCTCTCAGGAAAAACTATAACCAGAGGCTACGTGAGGTTCTTGGGCATAAGTTGAACCCATGGGCATTGTGGGAAAGGCTACAACGTTATAGACTATGCCCAGAGGCCACCCCTCCCTAGAGACCCTCTTCAGTGGGACCATTCAGGGAAGCATAATTAATGCTGGAATAAGCAGTCTCCCTGGATCCCTTTAATCTGAGGGCTCTCCACAGTGACCACCAGCAGGTGCTTACACAGCCAGGCAGCGTCCCAGATTAGAACTATGAAACTGGGCAGGCTTGAGGGGCCAAAAAGCCCGCCACAACTGCATCTACTCAATATATGTGAAGACTTAGAAACTGTTAGGGGATAACCTTGGTTATCAGTACATAGATACATCAAAACTAAGCAATACAAATCACTTGTATTTTTTATTTTTTACGGTTAGTAAACCATGAAGAAGTCACTAGTGGTGTGTACCAGGAAAAGGAGTCTTATTTTTTGTAAAAATTCAACTAAGTAGGGCACCCAGGTGTGAAGATTGGGGAAAGGGTTTCAGCTGCAAAACACAACGGCCTGCTGTGTCATGTGCTGAGCAAAGCTGCGCTAAATTAAAATCTGTATTTTTGATACAGAAAACATATGAGGGGCAAGCCATATGTTCTGTGATTTCTGTTTGTTTTTTCTGGATCATTTGTTTCAGGCAATAATAATATATTATCTATTTCTTACGTTACATGATTACTTTGTAATCTTCTGATATAAAACCAGGGTTGGTTTTTTTTTTTTATTGTGCTGCATTCCCACTGCAGGCTTATTGGCACAGAAACTGAAACACGAGTGGTGGCATTTGCCAGCTCTGTCTCTCCAAATGCTCAGCAGTAACCTCAGCAGAGCCTCCCTGTGCCAGAAGCTGTTCTTCAGATCAGGCAAGGGGTGGAAAAGGAGAATTTATGTGGCTCAGTGCTTCCACACTGGGTGATTGCAGGAGCAGAATTGGAGGGATCAGGGAGTGGGGACATGTGCTTCTAGGGATGTGCAAGGAGCTGCAGGGGAAAAGGAGACACCAAGGAGGGAGCTAATGAGGCATGAAGACTTCTATAGTGGCTGTGGGAACACGGATATATCAGAAAATAAATCTTTTCAGGAACTATAAAAAGGAGTATGCAAGTGAAGTTATTGCAGGACAAAGGGATGGAGAGGTGGCTACAGCCTGGTGCTGGTAAATTGTATGGTTTCACCCACGCCTTTCCTTTGCTCCACATAGAGAAACAATCAGTATTAGCTGGACCCTTTTTTTTTTTGGAAGTTACTGATTTTTATAGTCTGCAGCCACATTCACCATTTAATACTAGCAAAGCCGCCCTCTTAGAGTGTCTTTTTTTTACACTCGTACTTCAAGTTAAAAATCTATTTTAAATTATTGGATAGCAAGTAGCAACCTCCAGAGGGCTAAACTGATGCTGTTAACAGGTCCAAAATGCGATGCAGCATATGGAGCTGAATACCTCATGGTACAGATTTGCATGCAGGCGGTTTTAATTAGGATTTAGAATTCCTTGAGGAATGCAGCATTCTGGGCTAGTCTCAATCTTGTCAATACATACCGGTTTTGTTCATGCTAAAGCCTGCAAAAACCAATAGATTCTTCCTTGCTTCTAAATTTGATGCTTATATGAACTGTTATACTTTTCTCCAGCTGCCAGCTTTGTGTATGATCATCACCTGTTTATGTGTACTTACTATAAAAGATTGCCATCTTTTTCTAATAATGTTGTAGCAGGTCAGTTAAAAATGAAAATCGTTTCCAGTTTTGTGACATTGTACAGCTACTTATTTTTCCCTGCAACACTGTAGTTGAAAGTGAGAATATGCTTTAACTCGATGGTTATTGTGCCATCTTGTGAGCACAAGGTGCAACTACGTCCAGCTGATAGAAGAAGTACTTTGGCTAATGTCCATTTCACTTCTTCATCATGAAAAATAAAACCAATCAGAGTTTCAAAAAACAGATGAGGAGACCGGTATAAAGTGTATTTTTCCCACTACATTGTACTTGGATTTTTTAAAAAACTGAACATATATTCCCTACAGAGGGCAAATACCTGCTTATTTCAATAAACTGAGAGAATACTTCATATTCTTGCACTTTTTTTCCCTCTTAAGAGAAAAAAAATAAAGGAACTTCTTGTTATACTGGACAGAAAAGCTATGCAAGTTCTCGGTATTCAGTGCTGATAGTGTCAATTCTGTGAAACAATTTGGTTCTTACCGGAAACCTCTTGTCCTCTAAAAGACGTTATGTGTTTCTCAGAGATAGCACAATATAAATTATCCAAAGCACTGCTAGCTATTACATTGACACAGAGGAAAGCCTAATTCCTGACCTTAGAAAGTCTGCTGTCTCCTGGAACCTTTGTGGGGAAAAAACCCCACAAAAACAAACCAAACCAAAAAAGCACCCCCAAAACCAAACCAAACCTAAAAGGACATTGTAATGGCAGTAGACAACTTACAACCTTATTTTTCAATAATAATAATAATAATAATCATTACTACTATTAAAATAAGTGTAGTTGCACAATGTCTTAGGTTTAGAAGATCAGACTGGAAAAATCTCATGAGTTCTACCACTGCTTAATTAATTGATTCTTTGTGACCTTGAGCAAGTTGTTGTATTTCTGTGCCTAATTTTACCCACCTTTAGATGATGCACATACTTTTTTTCAACAGGATATTATCAGACTTGACTACCACTTGTAAAGCTCTTTGGGCTTTTTGGATGAAAGGTATTGCTGTGATATAGCGACAAGCTTGTTAGAAATCTACTTGATAAGCAAAAGAGCAAGTCATTCACAATAAGTATAATTATTCAATGATTTAAGCTTCCTAATCTGCTTCCACAGTCTTGGCAAGCAGATTGTGATTTCTTCCATTTTATATAATGAGAAGAGGCTTTTTTTCTCTTTTTACTCTATAGATTGATTGCAAATATTCAGAATTCAAGCTGTGTTGCTCATTTGCAATCAGTTGGATGAGTAACATTATTTCTACTCATGATTGGATGAATGCCCAACGACTTGTGTGTGCAAATTGTAAAGTTTGTTTTCTCAAGATATTCATCTGTATGACATTGAAATTCGCTGCCTTTGGAGAGCAGTGTCAGTAAAATTTAACATGTTGAAGACCACTGAAAAAAACAGGCACAAGAGTAAGAAAAGGTGACACATTTTTTAATGGGACTTTGCAGATTCAACTTTTGTCTAAATGGACCAAGTCTGTTATGGTTTCAGCTTTTGCCTATTGCTAATATTGTGAACAAATCCAGTGTATTGAATTCTGGACCTAATATAATGCAGGAGAGTGACGCTCGACCTGTTCAAAGGTAGCTTCCATGTCAAGGTTGCAGCAGATGACTAGCAGTGGTGCTAAGCCGCATGGGAGTTGCAAAGCAGCTCAAATACTAGGTTGAGGGAAAAGACAAGTGAGCCAGGCATAAGAAGCAGGTAGTTGGGACCCAATTGCATACCTTGTCTATCCCCAGATTGCAATGGGACAACTGGATTTATAAGAGGTCATTGTCTCATGTGGGAAATTTTCTGCAGAAATTCCTTCCCTGTGGTCTCTAAGTTATATGGGTTACATGAAGACCTGCAGCTTCTAAAGTGCAGAAGTCTGGCCCCTCCTGAGGTGGCCCATAGAACAGAAGTAGTATTCAAGACTTGAAATACTGATGCGTAAGAGGTAACACTAGTAGTATTTCTGTTGTTTCCTTTGACAAAACATGCTATGCTAGCCAGAGTATTTTTGACAGACTGGCTTTGAAGAGAGATTGGGAGCAGGATCTACTCATGCATGGATTACCATCTCATACTATGTTGTGGTACCTTTTTGCCCCCATTAATATCTATCAGCTGTACCTACTGTAAACCTTCAGCTGAGTGAAAAACAACATCACTCTTTTGCCTCTGTGTTTCTCACACATGTCAGGGTGTGTTCTTGTAGGTCAAGACCCTCTTTAGACCAGGATTCACTGGCTGCTCTTATTTCGCAGGATGTTATAGAGTCCTGTGACACACTTTGCTCCCGCCTCTTGTGGCTATCCTGTTGCAAGCAGAAGCAATGTGTGATGTACTGGAGTGTGATCCAGTCAAAGGCTCATGTAGAGAAGAAAAAGGACATGTGTGCTCTTGAACGGCAACTCCAGTAGTACCACATTCAGCAGCTTAGGACATAGGTCAGTTTGAGTTGATCTAAAATTAAATATTCTGTTTGCATTTTTTGCAAAGCAAACCAATGATAACTGCAAAGAAATACTGAGGTCTTTTGTAAAAGCTAATTCTCTTTGGCCCAAAATTGAATGACAAATTTGCAATCATCTTAATTGATAGTCTGTCAAAGGTAGGTTGCAGGAACATCCTATTTCCATGCCTGTGCAGTAGTCCAGCTATTGTAACATTTATTGTAAATTCCAACTTTTTTTTTTACTCTTTTTTTTTTCTTGAAAGCTAGCTTTGTTGAAATTTATGGCCTTTGACCATTACCTTCTGCTGGATTCGTATCTTCAGTTCTGTTTAGCTGACAAATCTTTGGCAAACACAGCCATAGAAATGCTCCTTTAGACAGTATGATGGGAGGAGCAGTGATGCTGTAATAATCTCACATTGTAGAGAGAATGATCTCTTATAAAAACGCACGTTTATATTAAAAATTCACAGCAGCGCACTCCACTCCCCCATTATAGGTAATTACAGAGGATTTTAAATATCTGATGCTAGTTGGCAGCGTACAATACCCTGTCAGCAGCAGGCACTGATTTGTAATTTAATTATCATAAGACATCCACCTGTTCTTTTGTCAAATGAAGAGTAGCATTTCCGTGCAATCATGCTTTTCCCTCCAGAAATTCAAATTAACCCTTAGGGAAAACTCTGAGTTTCTAGGGAATGGGATAATTTTAAGGGCATTTGCAGGACCCCATCAGGACAGAGTCATGGAGAGGAATGAGATATTTCTGCAAGAGACTCTCAATTCTGGTTTGGTATTTTCAGCCTTACCATTGGCTTTTTGCTGTGTCAAGCTGTTTAGGTTCACAGCTGAAAGCATTTCAGTGAAGAGATGCTTGGGAGGAAAGATGTATGAAAATCAACAAGTTTGGTGCTAAGAACATGAGACACACACATAACAGGATTGACCCAGAAATTCTCTAGGCTCAAACTTTGTGAAGGGTGAGAAGGCTGGGCTTGGGGTCGGAGGGAGATAAAGGCAAATGGAAAAGTGGAAATCTGTTCTATAAACTTTCCAGTTTATGGCACATGAACATGGGTATTATTGAATTTGTTAGGGGAATGTGCAGTTATTGGATAAAATTATCAATTTTCATTATAAAGCATAGGCTTTCATAGGAAAGTTTACGAGTGGAGATGCACGGAAGAGTTCTGCTTTTTGGGAGCACAGGGCTCAGGGCGAGCAACTTTCCTCTGGGCTTTGGCTCTCATTTATGCAACAGCTACACTGCAGTGCAGTGATGAGGAAAGAACTGACTGGTGGACGTCATGAAATGTTCTGTCTTTAATGCCACCCTATACTGTTTCTTGCACTGTAAAGCTGGAAGAATGATCTGGCCAAAGCTAATTATGGTTTCTGACACTGCTGTCTTGTCCCTTTGGAAAGCCATCACTGAACATGTTAATTTTTACCATTTCCTGGGGAGGTGGGATGACCCTGGTATTCCGTGGTTATTTCTCCTAATCACATTTTAGCAAATGACTCACTTTAAAGAGGGTGTCTCTGAGTAGTCATCTTTTTTGAAAGAGCACTCATTGGATTCAAAAAATAATTAATTGCTTGGGGCTTAAATGATCTGCGTGCCAAGCCTTTAATGTGACATTGGTTGGAGTACCATCTATTAAACTGATGGCTTCTTGCCCAAATAATACTTGTCTAGTGCCAGTCATTTTATAGTTTCTTTAATTATGTTATTTGAAAAGTGAATGTGTGAAGGGTTGCAGGCATATCCCAGAAAAGAAGATGAGGATAAATCATGTCACGCGTATATTCTGAAAAGAACTGGCAGCAGCTGAACTACTTCCATGCATGAAAGTGAAGGCAGGAATAAACTGGGATGATTTCTTTTGGAGGGACGAGTAAACGAAGTAACTCCCCAGAGCCGAGTGGTCAAAGTGAAATGCAGGAGCAGCAGAGAGGTCTGCTTTGCAATGTCCTTTTGAGCGTACCTAAACTTCAGACTTCTTATGTGGCCTTCCAAATAAGTCTTAGTCTTTGATTTTGCTCATTTCAAAATTTTAGCATATTCCTGTCATCTGAAAACAGCATTTACAATGGCGCTATCTGCTCCTCTCTTATTGCCAAAGACTTACAAATTCCCTTTCTGATTTAACACTGTGCTCTCCTCCTGCTGCTCCCTGCTGTAAGGTCTCAACGTCCCCCACCGCCGCGTTACGCTGTGTGAATTTGTTTGGCAGACTTCTCCCTCAAAACAGCGGTGTGCGTGTGTGTATGTATAAAAGGCGAGGCTTCAGCAGCTGGGGGGTTGCAAGCACCTCCGTGAGGAGAGGTATGGGCTGCCCCTGCCAGACACAGCCAGTTCCAGCCAGTTCTAGCCAGTTCCAGCTGGTTCCAGCCACTTCCAGCCAGTTCCGGACAGTTCTAGGCAGTTCCAGTGGGCTCCAGTCTGCTCCAATGGCCCCACATGACACAGCTGGGCCTGTCAGCCAAGGGAGTGCTGCCTTTCTAATAAGGCTTCTGGATAAAGGACAGACCTGGTCATTTAATTTCATTTTCAGTGTTATATTCCTGGTTGTTAGAAGCTTCGCTTTAGATCTTGGACAAGCTGCTTGCCTCCTGTTTCTCATGTTGCCTCTCCGTGAAGCAGGGAGTTGTGACACCTCACACCGTCATTAGCCTTCAGGGTAAGGGGAAAACTCCACCGAAGAGCAATTTTCTGCCTGCCTGTGGTTCTGTGGAAGTGTATGTGTGCTCTCCAGCTTCAGAGTCATTTTTCATGGAAAATGACTCCAATACTTTGCAGAGAAAGGCTACAGAAGTGCAGAGTTATTAACACAGGAATGTGAAATGTGAGCTGATGCTACAGCTCAGCTGATCAACGTGTCTTTTTTTTCAGTATCATCCCTTGCCATCTCAGATGTCTATCTGATGGTGAAAGTTTTGTGTTTTACTGTGACATACTTACTTTTTCTCTCTTTGATGAAATGTTAAGAAAAGAATAAGGAATTGTCTCCAGAACAGATTAGGAAATCTGAGGATTATATTGTCTAATGTCTGATATTTTATCTATTATCCCATTTTTGCATTAATAAATGTGCATTGCGTCCTCAAAGCTTATTTGTTCTTCCCTTCTGTCTTTTTTCTCTAGAAATATCGTTACCAAGATGAGGATGCTCCACATGATCATACTTTGCCTCGATTAACCCATGAAGTGAGAGGCCCAGAGCTTGTTCATGTGTCAGAGAAGAACTTGTCTCAAATAGAGAATGTCCATGGATATGTCTTACAGTCGCACATTTCTCCTTTGAAGGTAGGATCGATATTCACTGTAGCTTTGGTCCTCAAATATGAGAAAACATGTAGCATTAAACACTTAGGAAACCAATTTTGTCGTACAAACAGACTGCTTTTTGAAAGGTATCATTGCAGGTTGATTGTCCAGTGATGGGTTTTTAAGGCTCAATGTAGTGTAACAGGTGATAGTTTGGTTGGCAAAGCTTTGTGTTGAGATGTGTTGAGCTTTTTGCTTTGAGTGAGATTTTTGCTTGAGCAAAAAACATTCCTGGCAAACGAGCCTTTTTTTCTGTACATTGAGAAAGGAATAATGCGGGTTCTCGGCCTCAATATTGCGGTGATTTTGGAATGGCAGACTTCCCTTCCTGATTGTCCTTGTTCAGAAAACGAAAAAAATACTGTAATACTGTAAATGTAGCCATCTGATGGAATCCTACTTTCTGCACCACTCAAAAAGCTATATCAAAGTCATAAGTTATGCCTGAAAAGGGAGCTCATTTGCCACTATTCAGATCCTTACTACTCAAGCACTTGCTGTTTTCTGTGGGTTTTGTTGCAATTCAGAGTGATGCAGAGACATCTCTCTATTAACTAATGCAAGTATTTATAAAACATAGAAGGCATTCCTGTATGCGCGTTTGGTGTCCTCTGATATATCTTGCTGGGCAAAAAATGTTTATCTTCATGATGAACCTTTATATTAACTGGAAATAAATCCATTCCTGAAAATTACATCTGCTCTTTAATAAGACTGCAATAGTTTGAAGATATTCCTAAAACTTCTCTGATGAAAGGAGCATAGATGGAGTGATGAGCATGATGGTATTCCTATTTTATTTTCTACTAGGCCTGGGAAGGGGAAAAAAATAACATTTTTTACAAGAGGTTGTGATGTTCTGGGTAATGGTTTTATTCCAGCAACGAACTAAGCAGCAAACAAGGCAGATGGGCTTTGCTCCTGGTGCTCAAAGCCTGTGAAATGGGCATCCCTTGTCTAGCAGAGTGATTACAATGCGGTTACAAGTGAAAGGAAGTGTTTATTATTAAAGACTGATGCAAATGCAGCTGGTATTCATTGAGCTTTCATGGAATAACCACGTGAATTAGTCTTTGTCCTCTGCTGTTATTGCCCTGTGTTAAGTTTGTATGTCATTACTCTTTTCATATTTTAGCAGCTTTCTGGGTTGCTTACCTAATTTCTACTGCAGAAGCCAACAGTATCAAGCAGTGATATATCTTCCAATACTGAAGCAGATCAATTTAGTTATTTGGAAGGGATTAACTCCAGTGGCCTCTGTGTATCCTCAGGGGACAATTACAGACAAAGCAGTTTCTTTCCTGGAAGGGAAATATCCCTTCTTCTCTAGGGTTTCTTGAGTATTAAGACTACAGTGATGCTTCTCATTCATTTTCTTGGTTTTGGGACATTCGTGAAAGTCAAAAATAGATATTTTTCTTCACAGATGAAGACTTTCAAGTAAGGCTGTGTGATCCAAGCTGATAATGTAGCAATGATGACAAAAAGCTTACTATGAAGTGAGGTGAAGGATGTCCCCAGATATCTACAGTTGCCTTGAAACAGTTCCTAGTCTAGTTTGCTCTTGTGACAGAAGAAAATTGTTTTCTGCTGCTGTTTTCTGAAATGATGGGAGGAGATATGCCATATAGTATTTCCTCTTGGAAATCAGTGTCTTCTGCAAGGTCTCTCCTCAGCCAGAGGATTTCTGTCTTTCACTCTGTCTCTTTCTCTTCTTTTCTTCAGATTTAAAGTGTCTCATGTCTGCCACTTAATACAGTCTCATGCCTGCCACTTAAACTAAATTTAGTAATTTGTTTCTTCAGATGGCTTTGAAGTTCCTGCTTGCTTTCTCCCGCAGTCTGTGTCCTGTGTTTTAACCTTCAGTAGAGAATTAGCTCAGGAGGCTGGAGTAAACCTTCTGCTAAAGCTCATGGCACTGTGTTACCCTTCCTATACGAAATACCTGCTTTGGATTCACTTCTGTTTCTGCGAATTGAATGAAATTCCTGTTCAGAAGTTTTTGTCACGATGATTTCCACATAGTTGAGAAACAGCATTCCAAACTCTTCAAAATCCAGTCAGAACTGGTTGTTGTCTTGAAATACAGACTTTCTATCCCATAGTCTGATATCATTAAGTATTCTGGTCTTTTCTCAGAAGTGTTATATAAACATGGCTGCACTGAATAATGGCTAAATCTGAGGCATACTGCCCCTCAACCCATTGCGTGCCTTCCTAAGGAAATGTAAAATGCTGTATTTTAAAGATTGGCTGGTGTGCTGTTTTTGGCTGGGATAGAGTTAATTTTCTTCATAGTAGCTGATATGAGGCTATGGTTTGGATTTGTGCTGGAAACAGTGTTGATAAGTCAGCGATGTTTTCATTACTGCTGAGCAGTGCTTGCGCAGAGCCAAGGCCTTTTCTGCTCCTCACATCACCCCACCAGCGAGTGGGCTGGGGGTGCACAAGGAGTTGGGAGGGGACACAGCCGGGACAGCTGACCCCGACTGACTGATGTCCCATACTGTATGACACCACCCTCAGCATATAAAGCTGGGGAAGAAGATGGAAGGGGGGGATGTTTGGAGTGATGGTGTTTGTCTTCCCGAATAACTGTCATGTTATGTGATGGAGCCCTGCTTTCCTGGAGATGGCTGGACACCTGCCTGCCGACGGGAAGTGGTGAATGGATTCCTTGTTTTGCTTTGCTTGTGTGTGCAGCTTTTGCTTTACCTGTTAAACTGTCTTTATCTCAGCACAGGCATTTTCTCACTTTTACTCTTCTGATTCTCTCCCCCATCCCGCTGCGGTGGGGGAGTGAGCAAGCAGCTGTGTGTGGCTTAGTTGCTGGCTGGGGTTAAACCATGACAGTTGGATAAGTTGCCTTGCGTGAGAGGTGGAGCAGCTGGAAGCCTGCTCTGAGGATATTTAACAAATGCTGGGGTCCAAATACAGCCTGTCAGCTTCTTCGGAGTGAAAAGATACTGGCAATTGCAGTGGGATAAAGCTGTCAGGAAACTCCACCGAGAGCTGTTTGCACTGGAAAGATTGACTCGTTCTGCCCCAGTTTTCTGAATACAGGTCAGAGCATTTGGTGCAAAGGGAAAGCGTGTAAATGAAAGTCACGAGTTTACTTGTACCAAGAGAGGAATCACATTGCCTCCTGTGTGACACTAGAACTGTCTGTCTGACCAGTCACCCAGCCGGCAAGCATGTTGCATGAGGGTGGGCTGGCTGTCTGACTGAGTGGGGTTAAGCCACTGCCTGACTTTGCATTTCATTGCCTGAACTTCACAGTGGGGTCTGCAGCACCAGGGTGCACCTCTCAGAATTTTCGAAGCAGTCTTTTGTGTTAGTGGCTGCAAAATGCCCTGATGACAGGATGATTTGCACAATTTTTTTAATGTTTGAAATAGTATCATAAAAGAAAAATGTTTGAGCATAAAAATAATCTAGTTAAGATGCTTTGGAATCAAAGTATTGTCCCAAGGCCAAGCCGCATATCCATCTTAATCACATCACTTTTCCGAAGTGGCTTGGGTTTGGCAGAGGAAAGAGTTGTTTGTTTCCATACGTTTGTGTTCATTTAGAAAAAATCTGCAAAGATCATACAATCAGAAAACTACCCTTCAGGGTGGCCAGTTCCAGCTCCCATAACTGACCAGTACCCGCAGCCATCTCTGGAAGCCATAGGTGTTACAGTTTGTCAGTACAGGCAGACTCCTTGCTACAATCACCCTGCCTGTGCTCCCAAGATTCCAGTGAAAAAAAATCTCAGTTTACATCCATAAGCCAGCTTGATAGCTTCAGCACAGACTTGCATCATTACAGTTACAAGTTTTGTGGATGGTTGAAGTTCAGGCAGAGAACCTATGGGCCTGTCTATACACCTGTGCACATCTCCAGGTAAAACATTCCAGGGATTCTTGAAAGACTTTCTAACACTCAGGATGGAAGAATTCAGCCCATCTTTTTTAACACATGTGTGATTCAAAGTGCTTGATATGGTCCACGTTGCACAGAACAGATGCATCTTAAATTTGATATCAAGTTGCTGGGTTTCAAACTGTTAAAGAACTTCACTGTAATTTCATATTCCAGTTTATGTAGTTTGATGTAGACCAGGAATATCCTAGTGGGGCTTGTCATTATTGATTGCTTCAGAAGTGTTTTTGGATACCAAATACAAAAAGAGTTATCTTTCATGATATTACATTAGTTTTGTATGCTGAATAATCAGAAATCTGGGTCTTAGACATTCTGAAAATTTTTTGAGACCCCCACATGCCGATTATGATAAATACTGGTTAGGAATGTGAATGGATTTTATAATATTGATGTTAGACATGTCTTGTTACCTTTCAGGGTCTAAAATCTAATGTGCACTACCTCCCTTTACAGAAGATAATAATGGCCAAGAACAGTTGTGCTGAAAACTAGACCTCTTTTCACTGTGATTTTTACTTTTGTAACTGACAGATTTTTTTCATTGACTGCTTTTCTACTGTCCCATAGCATTTCCTGTACACTCAATTCAGTTCTGGAAAATTCTTAATTTTAGAAAGCTGCAAACTTCTGTTAAAGGTTGATCTACTTATTAATGTGGAGAAGATAAAATTTACAACAGCTTCAGCAACTTTGAATATTAAACACTGAAGATGTAAAGGAAGTTTTCAGCTGCAGGGCTATATTAACATTTGGGAAAATGCTAACGTTCGAGAAGTTTTGTAAAAGAGAGAGATAGCATATTAAGATGATAAATGTTCTTTGCAACTTATGGAGGTGATGAAATTGTGTTTTATTAATCTGCTACAGGAAAAAGTATGTAATGTAATGAAAAGATATTCTAAAATAATTTTCTTGCGCTTTCCCCCGTTTGACACTAGATGGTGCAGTCAGATCAGGATCCTTTGATGTGCGGCTATAAAGATGCAGTGACATGCTATGGAGGTTTTACTTACACGGCTCAGAAAGCGCTAACTCAGTAAAATGCCTTGTTAGAAATTAGGTGCTTTCTGAATCCCTGGAGTGTTGGGAAATCTGAACGCAACAGAATCGTACCTGAAATTCAGATATGCAAGTTCTGTCTCTAAATTAAATGTGCCTTTCTTTCCCTTCCTCCTAGGAATAGAGCTAATCCATTCATTAACTGAATGATAACTCTGGCTTCTAAATGAACCTTATTAGTACTATTGTGATGTTAGATTTCTTTTTGGTTTAAGTATATTCCACTTCCTTTAAACAAGCTTGAAAGTAAAAGTCCATGTAAGGATCTTGCATCTCCTTGCTTGCCTGAACATTTTCAATATCAGACTATTCCAAATATCTCCTATTCCTAATTTAATGCAAGGTTTGAGTGTAAGCAGTAATGGAAGTTGTGCAAAAACAAGTAGCCAGATAAATTATTGTTATTACCTTAGCCTAAGATATTTATAAACAAGGAAGTTCAGAAAGTTCTTTAGTTGCCTCCTCTTTCCTGACCTCACATTTTAAAGGCAAGGAGCCGCTCTGGATATTCCTCCTTTTCTTTCTGTCCCAGGGTACCGTCCTTCAGTACAGCAGGATTGCTGACAGCTCACAGAAAGTCAAGACTGACAGAATGACTTTCCAGCGGAGAGAGGGAAAAACCATCTCCACATGGAGCAAATGGGCAATTCATTTGCTCGGCAGTCCCCAAAGTTAAGCTTATACATGTGTTGACGTTTGTGCAAATTGCTTTTCAGACAAATGGGATTTGCTTCTTCCATCACCGTAGCACATTGATTCCATTTGTTCTTTTTCCTTGATGACGATAAAAAGCCCTGTCTTATCCATTGCTTGAGATTCCCTGCATCTAGTGGGGAAAGATGTTTTGTTTCTTCTCCAAGCCTGATCCCTCTCTTTCCCAAATCCCACCTTCTGTTGAGGTTATAGAGAGACCTTTGCACATCTATCATTCATCTTTTTATCCACCTGGGTGCAGGAAGGTCATTCCTGTGAAGGCTCCTGGAATCTGGCATGCCCCCTTTCCCGTCTTTAATGAACCAGTTTAGCTGTCATCTCTGAAGCCTTCCTTGGCCAAGCCTGAGTCAGACCTCACTACAGTTGTTGCCGTGCTTCTCTGATTAATTAACAAGGATGGAGAGAGAGGCTCTGAGGATGAGCCTGGATGATCAATTAATCTGTGAAAAATGTCTTAGCCTGAGCTTCCTGGAAACTGTCATAACGAGTAATTTTTTTGTGTCTAAAAATGTAGATTAGGTAAGAGCTATATATTTCATGAGTTAACATTGACTTCAACAAAAATCGAGTTCTAAAGACAATTTGGAAAAATAAGGTCAAAACATTCTACACAGCTTTTTTTCAGGTGCAGCAGTTCCATTTCTCAATTCAAGCGGTTTTGGGACTATCTTTTTGCTATTGAATTCTGTATAAAATCCTAAGTCATGCACTGGTTACAGGTACTGTGGAAACAGCAAACTCCAAGACTCTCATGATGTTACAGTGGATTATGTGAGACATAGATTACCTCAAGATGTTGCTGTATAGAGCAGCAAAACAACATTAGAAAATACATTCAACAGGCCTTTGTAACCATTTTAAATGAGCAATTCCAAGAAAGTCCTCTGCTCGTGTAATTGTAAATATCACTAGCTACCAGATGTACACAGGAAAAGCTGGTTGCTGCAGCTTTCAGCATTACTGTGCCTGACATTCCTGCATAAATATAGTTCCTAGTGCTTTTGAGGGGATCATCTAACTGTGATAACAAACCCCATTTATTTTTCCAGAGATGCTGAACATCCTTAATTCCTGTTACTGGGGAAGAACCCTGTGTTAAAGGTCAGGTTCAGATAGGGAAGAGAAGATAAGGCTGAATTTGTTTTAATTTCTGTTGTTCAGGTGTGACAGACAGTGGAGGCTGTTTCATAGCACAGGCTGTTCTTCCAGAGCAAAGATGTCGCATCTCAGAGGCTCTTAAGAGCTGTGGAGGACTGTGAGAGGCTGATGCTTTGTTACATGTCAGGAACACAAGTCTGAAGTTTTCTCTTGCAGCTACAAAATTAATTGGGGTTATATAGAGGACATATTAATGTATGCATGGCTATATTAACAAGCCATCTAAAATTTAATCTTGCATCCTTCTCTTTGCTTACACTGACTATATTTCATAAGTATAGCTAATCTGCATGAAGCATTTTTTAGCCCCAGGGTGGCTCAGCCCAGTAGCAATGATCTTATAATAATACTTTTGATCTCTGCCCTGGTAGCTTCCCAGCTTTTGTGTTTTCGGATTGTTTGGTTTTGGTTCATTTTGTCTTTTTTTTTCCCCCCTCTCCTTTTTGATATGCAGTTATTGGCAAAGCCCCATACTGCAGTCTGTATCCGTTAGTGAATTCCACTGAATATTCAGTAGGTTGCTTCATTAAGATACAACACTTGTTACATGTTTAATCACATACTGCTTTTCTCTTATCTCTTACTGTAACAGCAGATAAGCATATATCATAGATCTGTATCTGTGATCTATGTTTTTTAATATAAAAATGCAATCGGATTAAGAAGAGACAAAGGAAACACCCGAATGTGCCTATGCTTGTTCTTGCTCTTAGAGAAGTGGCAAAAGTAGCTCTGCATTTTTATTGTATTTCATTATGTTTCAATGCGAAATAAGCAGCTTATAAGTCAATATTCTGAAGAATGTTTTGTGGCTCAGTTTCATGTGGCCAGGAATGTCTTCCGTTTTTTGCAGTCCTTGTCTTAATCTAAAGAAAGTCCTAAAATGGTGCAAAATTTAAACGTTACAGTGAATAGTTACTAATGAAGAATAGGTTCTGGTTTTTGTCATCATAGCTAAGTCCATTGTTTTGTGTGCTTGACTTTTTTGCCTTGGATTTCTGATTGATGGCTTTCCACATGATTTATGTTGTTGCAGACAGTATCTTGTTATCTTTCTAGCTTCTGAGAGAATTAAAAAGAAATCAAATAAAATTGCTTCTGTCAGTGGGTGATTTAATTGGAGAAATCTCAGCAACTTAAGGTAAACCTCCGGCACTGCAATCCTTTATTTTGTGGCAAAATAAATGATGGCCTCTGACGGACACAAGCAAAGCAAATTCTGACAGTATCTAGAAGCCCATTATATGTTGTTGGATTCGCCTGAAGAATAAAGGAAGGAATTTTCAAAGGAATTTGAAAATATTTTCAGGCTATGGACACTGTTTACTTTATATAGGCCTCCTAGGTATTGAAAGTCTTTTCAAATGTTAATCTGAATTGCAGTTTCAGGAGACTCTCTGTTCTTGATCTACTGGGTGCTTTATACTTTAGTATTAATCAGCTGGTTTATCTTTCATTCTTTCCAGATAGTAGATTTCTCCTTAAGGATAGTCTTGCTCCTCAATTATATTTTTTTTTTTAAAAAGTCCGATATATTGCAAATATTTCTGGCCATGTCTCTCACTTATAATCAAGAAAACAAGAGATTCCAGGAATCACTTTTTCTCCTTGTCTTTCTGTAATGCTTTGCACAGTACTAGCTACTCCTTGCTTCCCTGTAATTGATTGAGCTGTTTTTTCCTTGATGTATTTGCCATATGAAATACTCCTAGCATATAAAATAAGCAGAGAGAGATGCACTATTATGAAGGTGGGTTTTTTCCCAGCTGAAATAAATGAGATAGATCAAATAAATCCATGGAATTACTACTAGATGCTACAAGCGTAAGATTTGTATGTTCTCTCAGTTCCTTTCTTCCAGTCTAGAAGTACAAGTATATCGATATATTTGTGAAGCATCTGTAATGATGTTTGCCCCCTTTCCAAAGTGTTTTGTGACCTACTGATGAAAAGTGCAATAAGGTATCTTGGCGTTATTAGTCAGACCTTAACAGGAGGGATTTTTCTCAGAGATGTCAGACAGGTTTAACACCAGTTGTTTCCCTGAGCTCAGTAGCTGAAATGCCCTTCTGTCAGACTTCAGCTCTACTGACACGTGGGAATGTACTCTACATTTTAAATGAAGCATTAAACAGCCATAATACCTTTTCACTGAGGAATATCCTGATAATTCACTCACTCTCTAGAAGATCTATGCTTTTATAGATCCAATAATGTGACACACCAAAAACGTTCTGGCTTTCGTCAGGTGTAAAAGAAAGTATAGCCTCCAGGATGAAGAAGCCTCCAGGATGAAGAGGACAGAATCTGTTTAGTCAGACCTTATGGAAGAATATCTTGGCAGCCTGACTTTGTTTCCAAGTGCTTCCTTTTTAAACTCTTCTTGTGGCTCATTTCATCTTGCTGTAATGTACTTTTGTGGACTATGGACCCCTGGGGAAAAAAAAAAAAACAAAACACAAACAACAACAGAATTTTGACATTTAAAAGAAAATAAAGATCTTTATGAGCTGGCTATGATTTTTATACTCTTTTCAAGAATCTAGTCTAAATAAGAGGTTTAGAGTATTATTATGCAACATCTTGGTATCAATAGCTAATTGAGACTTCTCAGAAAGATTTTTAAATGGAAAATACTTCTTGCCGTTTGGATCCCTTCAACATATCTATTTCAGCAGATCTTGTTACTTGCTTTCTAATAATCTTTTAAAGTTAATATTGCTACTGAAGCTGATGCAATTGGGGAAAATGTCAAAAAATAGTCAGCAGGCTTGATGACTCAGGTGACTTTTTTAAGATCTGCACTGTTTACTAACTCGATTTCCCACAGAACTTCTCGCTATCTTTTCCATTCCTATGCTATTGTTTTTCTTTGCCGTAGCTAGTGTACCTTCGTCTTGTTACTTTTTCTGAATCCTGAATTACCTTCAGGATCCCGTGTGATCTACTCTAGGTGGTCCTGCTCTGGCAGGGTGGTTGGACTAGATGGTCTTTCGAGGTCCCTTCCAACCCCTGACATTCTGTGTGATTCTGTGATCCATTCCTGTATCTGTCCTTTGGGTGTTTCCTCCTTACTTTTCTTTTATATCCACTCTTACACCTACACACAGGTCTTGTTAATACTGCGAGCCAACCATGAAGTAGAAGTTTGAAGCAGGTGGCTGTTAACGTGTAATGATTGATGCCCTCATTGTCCAAGACAATTGTGCTCTTATTGATCATTTTACTTTTTGGCTGCTTTGCCAAGATAGGAGACATGGTTCTCCCTGTTTCGCCTTTGTCGTACATGGTCTCTATGAATAGTATGTGTTATTTTTCTTACTGCTGGAAGGTGGATTTTCTTCCCCCCAAGCAAAGCAATATGAAATACAGTTGAATGTTACCAAGTCTAGAGGATCACAGATGCCCACTGAAATGGCAGCACTCTGGCCAGCTTTTATTCTACTAAGACTTACAGAAACTGTGAGCCACAGTAGATGCAACTGTTTTTTGCCACTGACAGACTCAAGCACACTGAACTGCATCTGTTATCTTCCAGATGTGAACAGAACGTGCCTTTTACATACCTAAGAGCTAGAGCTAGAAGTTAGCTTTTTAGGTTAAAGTCTGTTGTGCAGAAAATTACTGCATTGTCAAAGAAAATGTACATTGTTGATTTTTTCAAAGTCTCCCGTCCACTACAGTTGTAATAAACATCTGCCTGGATTGCTGCATTGGATTTAATCAGCCCTTAGTGGTTGGCGTTTGTGCTTCCAGATGAAAAATTCATTAAACCTGATAATCGACTTAATAAAATTATTATAATTGATAATATGACATTGGAAAGTCTGAAAAGAGTAATGGTGTTTTCAACAAATAAAGAAATTTCTGCTTTGAAGTCAGTGTCATAAATTGTGTCTTTGATCAAGTAGGTGAGCAAATGCCAAGCAGGGAAATAGAATTTTCAGTGATAGTACATAGCATATGAGTATAAAGGCTTATATTCATTACTGGGAATTGGCTGAAATAGCTCAAAGTTAACAACTTAACACTCTAGGAGAGTTAACATCTTCAACCAACTTCTAAAGACCACACTTGCATATGATTTCACATTCAAATTGCTGCTTTTTCCTCTTCAGCAGTCGTTAGGCAGTCAGTTTCCTTTACTATTTTGCAAGGAATCTGCAAACAGAGCAGATCCGAACTGAATTAGAGGTTTCAGCTGAAACTGGGTTATTTTCCTGATTATTATGTTCATAATTTTACTTCTTTTCTGAAAAGGTATTATTTTTTTTCAGTATCTTGGAGATTTGATATTTACTTAAGGCAAATGGGAATGAGTACAGTAAAGTGCAGACAAGGGTGTTTCTGCATCTCTTATGCTTTGCTAATAGCTGTAATGTCAGAGAATGTCTGAAAAACTGGCTCAGGCAATCTCAGTTAAAATCCCAAGACAGGTTTCCATTTCTGAAAGTGCTATTTACCTACAGTCTGCTAAAGATACTGGGATTAGTGAATTTTAATCCTGTTTCTATTTTGGAGTGTAAACTAGGCTACAAGGACTACTAACACTTGTACCTCAAAGGCTAATAAACCAATAGAGCTGCATATCTAGAGAAGGGCAACAATCAACCAGACAGAGCATCACGTCAATATTTATGTTTCTATACAGCAGACAAGTGTTGAGCAAAGCAGTAGAGCATAAGTTTGCAAGCCTATTATTACTATTAAAAAAGTGAAGTGTTGGGATTCCTTTGGAAAACTGAATTTACTTCCTCCATTCTCCTTCAGCACTTCACACACTGGGAATTTCCACTTTTATATGCCTTTGGAGGACTGTGCATGTCTGTGCTTGGGGGCATGTCTTCCTCATTTACAGTGTAGCTGCAGAGGAGTACAATAGATGTTTCCCAGTACAAATTTATCTTTCAGACCAGAATGACTTAGAGACTCTACATACTCAGCTGGACTATAGAGCCATTGGAAATGTACGTCTATGGCTTCCCATAACTTCTCATATAACTGACTTATCACCACACCTTTTCTTCTCATATTTTCCTGCTGAAGTGAAATGACTCAGCAGCTGAGTTCCTATGCCAGGTTGTTATCTCAGACCAGGGGGGATCTGAGCCAGTTTGGAGCTACAGTGGGGAAGTGAAACAGCCTGAGGATTATGCAATCCAGGCTTTGTCCTATTGTTCTTTTCCTGTCTTGCTCTCACTGAAAGTTTCTTTATTTCTTGCTTCCAGTACAAGATTTTTGTAGCAAAATATATTTTACAGTTAGTTGAGTGTGAGGAACTGTGAGAATGAGGGTTGACAGTCAGTGGCTGAAGTGCGTGTAGGTATATGCAGCCGGGGGGAAAGAGGCATAAACTGTTAAAATGATAAGGGAGATATTTGAAAACATTTCAGAGCCTACATTTTGCTACCTGACAGCCTGATTTGACTTTGCAATTCTTTAACTGCTCACATCCAGATCATTTGTATGTCTGCAATGTTATTTAAACATATTTCTTTTGACAGTGTGGTAATATTAGGGGTGAATAGACCTCAGTATCTGCCACAAACCTGGTATCACAGCATGCACAGAAATCATCTCACCTTTTCTGGTTTTTAACTCAGTGATAGTTGTCTTAATACAGATAATTCTGGCAACTGGAACCCAGGTTTTACTCAAGATATTCAATTAAGCTGAAATTGCTTGTAATGTAGTACCGTAATTGTAGCAGAGGCATCATTGAAAGATGGTAAGTAGGTGAGGTACTAATTAAATTCTTCTGAACTTCAGTAATTTAATATTCAAAGGAGGCTGAGCCCATATAGTAGCTGCTCATTGCATTGCCACTGGGGATTACAGAGGAAGAAAACTTAACAAAAATAGCAGCCTCTAAATGATTTTTGCTGGACTTGTCTGACTGAAATTTGGGGTTTGTTAGTATTGCTCCACCATTCTAGATACAAACACAGTGGGTCACATCCGTCTGTGGGTGAACTCTCTGCAGACTTTAGTGAGATCATGTGTGGGTGGATAAGTACAAAATTTTCCCAAACACTGCTAAACCCGTGGATGATGGTTGTGTTTATATATAATCTTGAAAAGCCGTATTCTTTTATATTCAGGCTTTTGGGAAAAGTAGGTTTCAGCCTAATTTAAGCAGGAATACAGCTCCCTTTGATTTTCAAAGGACTGTAAGCCACAAACTCTTTTAAATTCTTTTTGAGAATCTCAGCTGATAATAAAATGAGAGGTGTGGGAGAGAATGAATTCATCTGTTCTTGAAGTTACCCTCCTGTAGCACAGCTCAGATTGTCTTATCTTTGCTACATCAAGATTATTGACCAGGTTATTAGTGCAGTCCTTCCAGGCCCCTGAATACATCAAAGCAAATATTCCACTGCCCTTCTCATTATAGCTATCAGTAATGATCTAAGCAAGACTGGTCTGGAGATTCCTCCCTAGATGCATATTCTTTCCAAGTCTCCTAATTCAATCTGAATGATGATGATGATAATTTAGGTTATAGTATTACCCAGGGGCTATGATCGTAGTGCAGGGTTCCATTGTCCTAAGCACTATACTGTCAAGGAAAAGCTTAAATGTTGTGGTATCACGGAGTTGCCCCGGCTAAAATCAATACAACTGAGGAGAAATTAATAGGAATCTTTGTGTGTATTCAAATTTTATCTATTAATCTATCTACTATAATCAAATTATGCCTACTTTTTAACTATTATGTAATTTCTTTCTAATTTCTTTAGCTGAAGATGTTCACATCTTGAGGCTGAATTATAGACCAGTGCTATCTTATTACATTTATTGGCTTTTTCCCATTAGTACTGCACTGATGCTTTGCATCTCACTGAGTGAGAAACACATGGACAAATATACACATTTTAGAAAAAAAACCTAAACCCTGGTGTTAATTGAAAATGGTTCTGAGAACAGAGTCCCCTTTTAACTGAAGAGACCTAAACAGTAAGAATCTGCCACGACTGCCCAATGTAGAAATTAACCCCCTAACTAACATAACCACCACTTACTTAATGTGTTAATTAATTAACGTCCTTGATTTAATTCTCCACGTGTTGAACTGAGTTGATGAGTGTTACTGTACTTTCAATTAGATGGGTTTTTCAACATCATTTTCATCATAATGGTTAGTATAAATGACTTTTCTTAATTATGGCAGGGTTAATGCTTCATTAAGAGGCTTGAGATGTAGCGTAACAATGTTTGGAACATCCTTGTGAGGACCCTTTGTTCACGGGGACAGTCATCTCCACCTCTCTTCTCACAAACTCTGTTGATGTTTGTTGGCCTACTAAGTGTTATATTGAAGACCTACGTAAGGTAGATGGTCTAATACAAATTCTCCATAATTTTATTTATTAGAGCATTATAGTTATTATTTAGTAATTGGTTTAGTGTTCTGACACTCTCTGCCTTCTGTAAGCGCTGGTGGAGGGCATCATGGTGTACTGTAATTCTATTCCCTGGCAATGTCTTGAGGGCTGCAGTGGCATTTGAACCTGTGCTAAGATCTTATTAAAAAGAAATAAGTTAACACTTTGCTATATAAAACCAAAAATCATTACTTTACAGAATGTTAAAATGCAGAATTTGCAAAAAGTCCTTATACTCTGAAAACAATTTCTCTTCCCCCAGAATTGCCTGTTTGCTTGGGTAGGGAGTATCTTTCCTGGCTTCATTTTCCATGTAAGATGTGTGAGCTCCTAAACGACTGTTTTGACGTCTGCTTGATTGTGAGGAAGGAGAAGAGTCACTTGCTGAGGGCCACAGTGGCTACCCAGGCAGCTGTGTCTTGTGGGGTAGCAATCATAGGATCATAGGATCATAGAATCATAGAATACCAGGTTGGAAGGGACATCAAGGATCACCTAGTCCAACCTTTCAAGGTAAAAGTATAGTTTAAATGATATGGCCCTGCACCCTGTCAAACTGAGTCTTAAAACTGTCCAGTGTAGGGGAATCCACCACTTCCCTTGGGAGATTATTCCCATGTCTAATTGTCCCCACGGTGAGAAACCTTCTTCTGTAGTCCAGTCGGAATCTCCCCAGGATTAACTTGTATCCGTTACCCCTTGTCTTTTCTATGTGACTCCTCGTAAAAAGGGAGTCTCCATCTTCTTGGTAGCCACCCTTTATGTACTGGTACATGGTAATGAGGTCTCCCCTAGGCCTTCTCATCTCAAGGCTGAACAAACCCAGTTTTCTCAGCCATTCTTCATATGGCAGGTCTTCCAGTCCTCTGATCATCCTCGTGGCCCTTCTCTGGACCCTTTCCAGCTTGTCCATATCTTTTTTGTATAGCAGGGACAAAAACTGAACACAGTACTCAAGGTGTGGTCTGACCAGCGCTGAGTAGAGCAGGATAATGAGCATTTGAGGAAAAATTAAAAAGATGGAGAAGATAGGAAATAATATTTTTCATGTTTTTAGTCCCACCCCCATCCCCAACTTAGCCTTTCTATGCCCTGCATCGACCCCGCAGCTCACATTTCACAATCTTCTTGCAAATATTACACCAGAAGTAAAGATGAGGAAACTGCTGGGGGCATTGGACAATGGTGGTTTGCATTGCTGACACTGCTAAAAGGACTAATTATTGTAGGTGCAGTGCCAGACCATGTTGACCCTGTGTATTCATGTTGTATTTCATCCAGTGTCATCTATTCTTCACAAGTGTTAAAGGCATAAAGTGGGAATCTACCATCCACTTGTCCTCATTTTCTTTACTTAGCCTTGGACTTTCAGTGTCAGCAGCTCTTTTGCAGATCTGGGAGGGTTTCAGGGGTCCAAACCACTCTCTTCAGAGCTCTCAGGACTGTGGATGTGCATCAGGGACAAAACCTGGTCCTAGAAGCAAAGAACTGTATCCGCTTGGTACAGTCTGTTTCCCAGAGATACAAGTAAATTTGCACTTGGTGTAATTCAACTCTCGAGTTTTAAGAGTTGGTGGTATCATGTATTTGCAAAAGAAAAAGGTAGACAAAACCAGATCTCTCTCACAGGTAGTATTAACTATATAGAATAAGATGGCTGATGGGTAGTTAATAAAAGTGTGCTGTAGTACAGCTGTTCTTTTCAGAAAACTGGATGGCAGCAAATGTTTATCTGTCTTTTAAGAAACTCTAGAGATGATCTTAGGAATTACACATCAGAAAACCTGTGCCAGACACTTTTAATGAGGTAAATGTGATGGGACTGGAACTAGGAATATCTTCTGTAAAGGAAAATCAGGTTTCTTTTAACTTGAATCTCTGATAGTATCACTAACTTAGTAATAAGTGGAAAAAAGACTGAAGACATTTATTTGTACTTACTAAATAGCTTTGACAAAGTCCCATCACTCTACTGCTAAGGAAAGAAAATATTTCTGAAAATAACATACTATGGAAGATTAGAATCTAAGTAATCAAAACAGTTGAGAAAAATGAATGGACTATTTGCAACATGGGAAAAGGGAATCTAAGGTTATTCCAAGACAACCTGGACCAAAGGAATTTAATCACGTTTTCAAATCTGTCCTAGAGTGGGCTACAGAAATACAAATATTGTAATAATTTATGAGGTAAACAGCTAGACAGGCACAAGCCAATTTGCAGATGGCATACAATTAATCTGGACAGTAAAACCAAGACAAATCTGTAAGGCATTTCAGATGGATTAAACACATCTGGAAGAATAGGCAGATGAAAAAATGTGATGTTGAAAAATATACATATCTACAATGGAAAGGGAAATATAAATTACCCATACATAATTAACTGAAGGATTTAGAGATGGCTTATAGCTTTGTGGACAAATCTTTAAGTACAGTAGTGACTGAATTCACTAAGCAAAATGTTCAGAAATTAAAGGCAAAAATCTAGAACTGAAATATTGAAAACGTTCTCATGCCATAAAAAGTTTTATAACATATAGCTTTTATAAACGGAAAAAGAACAAAAGGAAATACACAGATTGAAAACGGAAAAGAAAAAAAAAAAATCTTGTTTTCCAAACGAAATACTGTATTAGGCCATTATGATAATTTTTACCCCCTTCTCTGATTTTCTTTCCCTTTGGTCATTTTCAATCAAATCTGAAAGAGGTCAGTGGTTGAAAAGAAATTCCGGTGACTTCCATAAAAAGAGGTAACCAAACAGAGGAAAGATATAGCATGAACTCATCTGGTATTAGATACCAGTGAATCAATACAGGTAAGTATGAGAGGTGGCAGAGTAAGAGAGAAAGAGAGAAAATGTAAAATTTCCACTGCAGCAGAAGCTTCTATTGGAGCTAACACCTTATTAAACATCACAATTTAACTACACAACTCAAAGCCATAAGAAGGGAGGCCCTGTTTATTCTGCTGCTCATGGGTCTATTTGTTTGAAATCTGGAAATGTTTCATGTCAGAACCTGAAAAATCAGGACCTTTCATATAGAAGATTAAAAAGTCAGAACATAAGAATAATATGCAACTGTGCAGATGGATAAGATATTATAACTTAGTAAGATTTTCGGTTAAGATGTAGAATACAATGCATGTTGCTGTCCCATAGGTCTTTCTCTGATAAAACAGGTCTCTGTTTAATAAGATGTAATAACCTGCCATATATAACCTTTTCAAGGTTCTGCAGGTTGGAAACTCCAGAAATCTGCTGGCTCAGTGGTAATTCCTGGAATCTGAAGAAGAAAAAAAACAACAGCTGCAGTGTTTGAAATACTGTCTTAAGAGGTGACTTAGGTACACTAAACTGTGAGATGGGCTTAAAAGTTGCAAGTTGTTTAAAAATAATTACGATTTTCTTTTTATTATTATTATTTTTCATTCATGGACTCAAAGGTCTTATAGCAACTGAAAGTGAGAATATGTCACTCTGTAAAAAGACAGATTTTTCCATAATCACATGCCTCCAATTTCCCAGACTCAAAAAAAGGGAAAAAAAAAAAAAAAAAAAAAAAGAATATTGACATCAGTGACAGTATGGTGTTAATTGTTTCATAGGAGGGAAGCTTGATGTATAGTTTTAAGTTCTTTACAATTCACTCATACATAAGAACCTCCACTGCTATTTTACATTACGTTTTTGTACCAGAGGTATGTGATCATTGCACATGTAATCAAAATAAATTGTTAGGTATATCACTTGAAACTTTCCTTGTGAATTTTATGATGTATTTTAACATGCTCTTAACATAACTTTAATATTTTTTTAACAAGTAGATCATTCCTATTACCTTTCTGCATCATTGACTGCTGAGATCATACAGGGATTGAGGAAAACAAAATATATTTTAGTGAAAGTAGTCTGGGTCTCTACTAATTTCATTGGGTAAAAGCTGGTGATAATCATCTTGTTAAGTTCAGTGTAGACTTCAAACCCCTAAGTAAATGGAAGGAGTAGTTTTCTGCTTTTAATCATCTTAGGGGTCAGACAAGTTAATGCACAACTTCACTTGCTCTGAAGTTACTGCTATAGAGCAAATAAAATCATAAGGTTTTTCCTATCAGTTTACTAGTTTCAAGAAATCCAATCAAAAAAAAAAAAAAGCTGATCCTACAAGATGGTGATACCTCCAAATTTTGTACAATTTGATACTCGGTCTTGTTCTAGAAGCAGTCTGACGAAATTCATAAACATTTTGTGATCTTTCTGAAATATTTAAGGCGTTGTATCATATTTAAATATGGGAAAATCTGATTTCTTTTTCTTCATTTTAAGTGTAACAAAATCGTACTTTTCAGTACAAAAAACCACACATGTGCATACTTCTTATCAGAAATGATAGCTTAAAGCTAAGAATCTAACTATGTGGAATGTTTACCATGAGTACAGATGGTGACATTTTTAATAGTAAATTTGCCACAAAAAGCTATTTCAGTCTTACTTTAAAACTTTAAAAGTCAAAGTCAACAAATATTTTCATCTGAATAAAGGAGAAGAAAAAAAAAAAAACAGAAATAACAGTGCTGTTTATTGACATTTTTAATGTAAGGTTTGTTTTGGAAAAGTCAAAACATTTTGTTTCAAAGCTGAAAAATAATTTTGGACTTGTCTTTTTAAACTGGCATTCCAAAATGGAACAAAATATTCAAAAGTAAATGTAGCAAGAGAAAAAAATGTTCCCCCTTCCAGGTAAAAACTTTTGTATTCGACTGAATGACATGTTTCAGGTCTACTTGCCCTGATGTAATGGGTTTGCGTGGCAAGGTTTTTTTGGGGGGGATACACAGGGGGCTTCTGTGAGAAGCTGCCAGAAGCTTCCCCTATGTCCGATACTGCCAATGCCAGCCGCCTCCAAGAATGACCCACTGCTGGCCAAGGCTGAGCCCATCAGCGATTGTGGTGGCACCTCTGGGATAACCTTTTTAAGAAGGGGGGCAAGGTTATTGCACAGGAGCAAATGGAACCCCTAAACAGGAGTGAGAATATGTGAGAGAAACAACTCTGCAGACACAAAGGTCAGTGCAGAAGGAAGGGGAGGAGGTGCTCCAGGCAACAGAGCAGAGAGTCCCCTGAAGCCCGTGATGAAGATCATGGTGAGGCAGGCTGTGCCCCTGCAGTGCATGGAAGCTAACGGTGGAGCAGATATCTGCCTGCACCCTGTGGAGGACCCCACATCGGAGCAGGTGGATGTCCGAAGAAGGCTGTGACCCTGTGGCAAGCCTGTGCTGGACCAGGCTCCTGGCAGAACTTGTAGCCCCATGGAGAGAGGAGCCCAGGCTGGAGCAGGTTTGCTGGCAGGACTTGTGACCCCCGTGGTGGACCCACACTGGTGCAGTCAGTTCCTGAAGGACTGCACATGGAAGGGACCCACGATGGAGCAGTTCTTGAAGAACCGTAGCCCATGGGAAGGACTCGCATTAGAGAAGTTAATGGAGGACTGTCTCCTGGGAGGGACCCCATGCTGGAGCAGGGGAAGCATCCGCCCCCTGAGGAGAAAGGAACAGCAGAAAAAACGTGTGATGAACTGACTGCAACCCCCATTCCCTGTCCCCCTGCACTGCTCAGGGGGAGGAGGTAGAGAAATTGGGAATAAAGTTAATCCTGGGAAGAAGGGAGGGGTGAGGGGAAGGAGTTTTAAGACTTGGTTTTATTTCTCATTACACCTCCCTGATTTGATTGGCAATAAATTACATTTTTTCCCAAGTCAAGTCTGATTTGTCTGTAATGGTGACTGCTGAGTGATCTCTCCATGTCCTTATCTCAACCCATGAGCCTTTCCTAATACTTTCTTTCTGCTGTCCAGTTGAGGAGGGAAGTGATAGAGCAGTGTTGGTGGGTGCCTGGCATCCAGCCAGGGTCAACCCACCACACCTGATTTCTATCTTTGTTCGGTTATTGAATGAATATTCCATTATTTGCGCAGGTTTACCATGAATATGTGACAAAATACGTATGGACTTTCTGAAAACACATGCAGCAAACCTTTTAGTTTTACATTGTTATTTTGACTTACGAAGATACAGAATAAAAGTTACCTTCACACCTTAACCACAGACAATTTCAACACCGAGTACTATGAACTCTAGAATAGTAAATTCCTTCAGTGTATGCAGTGAACCATCTGTGTCAGACTTTGGTAAAATATGCAGTTTTACCACATAAATACTGCATTCCCATTTGTCTCTTGGCAGGATATGTTGGATTATTTGCTAAATTTTCATGAGACACCCCTCCCCCCCACAAAATAACCAAAAAAGCCTCACTTACTATCTCATCACTGAGGTTTAAACCTGGTTTTGGAGATGTTCAGCTGTTTAATGTTGCACATCTATGAGGCTAAGGATAAGACATCATGTGTCCTTCCAGTACCACAGTCTAAGGAATAACGAGAATACGGCTTGGAAGGGAGAGATGAGATGTGCTATTTCTGCCTTTCTTTAAGTCCAGGGGAAGTGGAACAAGTCTTTTCCCTTCAATACGCACATACATAACAGGGCAATATAATTAACTATTGTATTTGTGAATGCACTTGTATATACACACTTTTAAACTGCTATGGCTCAATTTTTCAGTCTTTTAAGTTTTCCAGCTGAGGTATCTGGTGTGCTGACAGCCAGCTCTGAGGTCAGGATGATACGTGTTCAGGCAATAGAAAGGCTGTGAAAAAAGTCCCTAATGATATCACGTATGGTGTGCTCCACTGTAGCTTGGATCCAAATCTTGGAATTACCAATTCATAGTTCTCTGCTCCTCTGCAATGCCGCAGTCTTTGGTGACAGTCCTTCCCTCTCTCCCCCCACCCATCCCTCAGCAAATGAAAAAGGAGAGGATTTAAATTAGGGCAGAAAGGCTAAGATCCAGTCTTCTGTGAATAATACTTGGTTCTACTTACAGTAATTTATATACTAAAACTTCTTATGTTTAGAGTCAAGGGAAATGACGAAATTATTCTTTTTACAAATTAATTAATTACAAAGGATGTAGAGATTATACGCTGGCAAGTACTTTATAAAATGTCATTCATAAACTATTTGCCCGAGTTATCTTTAATAGACTTACTTTACCTTTCTAAATAATTTACTGGGTCTTTTTTTCTTTTTAAAACAAAATCCCCTGTATATGAAAATAACTATGCATGCCTGATCTGTCATGACATTTCGAATTAACCACAGTAAGGAGAAAATGGAGAATCAGCCAGGAAAAATATAACTTGTCAAGCGTGAGCAAGTCTTTTTGGAATGGGGAAAAAATTATAGTCAAATAACAAGCAATGAAAGCATCAACCCCAAAGAGTTTAGTACTATACTTTGTTGTAACCGCGTGCAGTGCATAACTGTTACTGGGCATATCTGTATTTTGGGAGAAGTCCTGATTAAATTCAATGGGGAGTTCGCCTAAATGCCGTGTTATTGTCCATTGCTTGGAATATTGTCAAAATTGCATAAACAATACGCCTTTTTAATTAGGCACCTGGTGCAAGACAGGGTTTCAAAGGGCTTTTTACTGATGTGTTTTAGATGAAAAAAACAGTCATGGCACAAGAGACTTAACTGTATGTGTGGTATTTTTGCTGAGCTACCTTTCATTTTGTATAGCTAAGAGGGAAGAAGCCTTAAAACTGGGATGCCCTTTTGCAAAAGCTTTAGAGGATTCCACTTAAGGGTCTTTTTTAAGATTTATTTTATATGAATAATTTGGAAAAAAGATGAAGCACCTACTTTTTTCAGCTGTGACTTCTTCAGCATTCTGCTCAAGCAGCATTGTGTGTTACGAGTATGACATTGCATATAACTTATTAAGAATTTCTAATGTACCAATTTTCAGCTGAATGCACATTTTGATTTCCATCTTTCAGACAGAGTTCCTTTCATTTGTTCAGATCTTTCTATCTTATTTAATTACCTTAGGAAGACTGAAAAACAGTTGACAGTCATATTTATATATGTGTGAATGTGTATGTATATGTGTTATATAATATGTTTGCAAAGAAGCATAAAAATCTTTTTTTTTTTTTTTTAAATGGAGGGCTATATATGTTTCTCAACTTCAGTCTTTTAAAATAATCCAGAATTTTCTCCTCATTACAGTGCAGTATGTGCTTACTTTAGCTAAAACTGCCAGGCAAGTGTCTTCAGAGAGATATTTAGAAAATATATATTGTAACACTAACTGTGGTAAGGTAGAAAAGTAGGTAACGGGTAACACAAGGTGAAGAGGGGGGTAAAAGTCTTTAAAAAAACTGAACAAACAGTAGATAAAATGAAAACAGACTAGGACGGGAACAAATGAGGAATTTGTAATAAACACTAGGGAGAGGGTGAATAAATTATTGTGAAGTTGAAGTAAGATACAAGGAAGGCAAATGAGAAAGCGAGGAGGAATAAAAAAATTGTGTTGTAACAATTCCATGCTACCAGTTTTACTTCCGTCTTTCTTTACTCTTTCCTTCAAAAACCTTTATGTAATACAGTTTTTGAGATTTTGAGACCTAAATGGGAAAAAGTGTATCTTTTGGATCAACATCTTAAATACTGTGAAGCAAAAAGGAAGCTAGTTGTACAATTCCAGCTGAAATACATCTTTACAATTGTCTTTTCCTTTCTTTTGGGGCCTTATCTCATTTAGTATTTCATGCAATATAAACATGAGGGCTGCTCTCAGTTCATCAGTGAGTTACACTCACTTATGCCTTTGCAGTACAGGGCTTCTGTTTTCAGGCGGTACAGGGGAGGACCACAACCTTATTTCCACAAACAATATTAATTGATTAGTAAATATCAAAAAGATTAATTATCCATCATATCTCTGAGTGTTGCGACAGATTAGTTTACTCTCAAAAAGTTCCATAAATTCCAGGACATGGTGAGAGACGATACCATTTGCTTTGTGAATCAGCTGCCAAAGAAAAGTCTTCCTCAGTTGTATATCTGCAACGTTCTTGTTCAGCTTCTTAGTGGAGTCCAAATGGTCTTGCACAGGCACTTATTTGAAACTTATGCTGGCACTTTGACTAGTTCACCTAGGATGCAATTTTGTGGGAACTTGTTCATAGGTATTAGTCCCTGTTTTATTTTTGCAGATTGGGTATTCTTGGTTACATTTGTTGAGGAAAGCAAAGAGAATAAGAGACAGTCTAGATTACAAGAGCAAAAAAATGTGGAGAACAATCACCAAATGAGAAATACCAGTTCGAGAAATATCAGTTCAAGAAATAACAAATAAATTGAAAAAATGCATTGATTTGTTTTGCAAAATACTGCCTTTGTGTATAATAGCTAAGGTTTTTCCAAGAAATATTCCATCAAGAATAACTAGGTGGGTATGTTCAGAAGAGTTTAGTTGCTGTCTTTTAAAATGAATTAGATTAAACCAGAGTTAGCTAAATCTGGATGCATAAATATAAAGACACTTAATGTGACCATAAAACAAAAAATATATTTTCTGGCTGAATGCTGGTGGCCACTGAAACGAATATGCTATATATCAGCTGATCATAACGCTTGATGTTAAGAATATTTTAAAAATACAAAAATTCAAAGCTAGTTGATCTCACAACATCCCTCTGTAGTAGCTGAGTTTAATCACATTCTTCTACTAGTGAAATGGGAACCTGGAACAAACATAGAGATTTTAAGTGACTGGTTAATGCTCATGGTGAAAACAGGATAAAGAACAGAGTTGCAAAAGTTCTCGACTACAGCCTTGCTGGTCATTAAACTTCATATAGTGGGCCAGGCAAATAGTACACAGGTTTGGAAATAGCACCATAGAAAGGTTATCCTCTAACACAATCATATGAGAATAATAACCGCAACCTTCAATTAGGGTAAATCCATTCTCACCCTTTCAGAGAAGAGGGAGAGTCGACCGCATTAAAAAGCTCATTGATTAGATGTCTCTGAGACACACACTGCTGGGGGATATACAAACCTCAGTGAAGGATTTCTCTCTTTTGGAACAACTTGAAAAGATGGTGTTTCTAATACAGTTGTTTATTATGAAAACTGTATTTGCAATTCTAGTGTCATTGTATGTTGTAATTTAAGGATTAAACATAAATTTTTTTCTTAACTTTGCCTGTTTCCCCTGCGAAAGAACTACTGATGCAGAGTATCCAGATTAAGATCGATTAACAATTCTGTGAATTTTGCCCAGCAGCTATAATCGTTGGTTGCCTTAGCAACTCGGTAGATTAAATCATAAGCTAAAATCCAGGGGATTCAATTAAAAATTCTTGTTGAAATTCAAATTCCTTTGCGGGTGAAATGACCAACGATGCAATATGCACTTACGAATTCTCAGGGTCAGCTTCTTTTTCTTCAGTGTTATTTATTAGAAATGAAACAGAGATCTAACACAATATTCAGGAAATATTTACCTATTGCAATTTACTGTTGCTGCTGATGCATTAGGAATAATGAAGCTTTGTGGTTTTGTTACATAGCACGTCAATGGCTAAGCTTTATTTTGCTGAAAGAAGACTGATTTATCAATTTCACTAGACTATTTTACCTGTGTTTGATACTGACCAGAATTTATGCTACCATTGGTCATACACATAGCTCAAGAAGCATTATTTGTTAATGCACTTTAGATTTATTATGCTAGGACTTTAATTACGAACCGTGCTCCTAAGAGACTTTGGTTTGTTGAATGTTGAAACTATCCACTGCCCAGTTTGTGGCTACAGAGCAGAGCCAAGGTTCTCTGTTCTGTTCCCCCAACTCCAGTTTGGACATTTTCAATAATTCCTGGGTAAATACCAGGACCTATTCACCTCCTTTTGACCATACTGATCTTTCTGCTACTGATTTTCTTGCAACTGTGTTGTCTTTCAGCCCTTTTAGCTCTTTTTCTGATGTCCTGATGACCATATTTGGGGGTAGATGCTGCTGAGGGAAGTCTCCTTTATTGTCCATCAGCCTTTCTCAGAAATGTCTTTGGCTCACAAAATGACCTCCAGGTATTCTGATATAGTGCCAAAAAGTATCAACACCAAACCACTAACATGTTAATGCTAAACCTGCACAACTCTTGCCTTTGTTTACCCCCTTGCACAAAAGGAGGGAGACATTAGTACATTTGTGCTTTCTACCTTCACTCGCCCTATTGAAGTTTTCTTCTCTACTTACTTTCCATTGCTGTGTCCTGGGTCTCACCAAAGACGGACTGTTCAGACACTAAACATATTCTGCCCCACACAAGTGAATGCAGAACCCATTTTAAGCAACATTTTGTGTTTTCTTACTTTAATCATCCTTAAAGTGTTAGCATTTATTTTTCCTCAATGTATAGTGCTGACCTTCTTTGTAGACAAAGATGAAACAATGAAGATGAGAGGAAAGAAGGTGTTTCTTTTGAAAGAATTAAATAAAAAAAGTGAAATAAACATAAATAAGTAGGGTGAGAGAAAGATAAATGTTGCTGTAATGTTCAAGACACTGAGAGAAAAACAGCGTCTACCTTTTACAGTGGTAATGGAGGCAGCCACTCCTTTCTTTCTCTGTTTAAGTTGCTCCATTACATTTCGGGTTTTGGTGCATATCCTACATGTTAGCAAATCTACAGTCAAGATACTGAACAGCTATTCTGAAGTTATATCTCAATTGTGCTGAATACTGGTGGATTTCATAGATAAAAATGATAGTAATCACGGAAAGGAAAGTTGATATAAAATTTAATATATTGTATAGATAAACCACCATCACTTGGCAGCTGAATATAAAGACAAATCTGAACTCCTTTGGGCCTTCTGTCAGCAAGAAGTCTTTGCAGCTATATTTTATTTCTAAAAATTATCCCTTGAAACCTTTTTAATAATTCCAGCAGTTATAAGAAATTATGTTAAATTACAGGGTAGGCCTAAAGCATGATCCTAGAAGCCTCAAAATTCTGAATCTGGTTTAGGACATAAAAGTGTAGCTCTGGGAGAAAAAAGTAAAAAAATAAGTATAGGAATTAAAGCGTAGTAAGATAAAAAAGAAGCCTATGACTAGAAGGTAGTTCTTTCACATGCTCTAAGTAGTTCTCTTTTTTTTTTTTTTTTAGCATGCTAAAACGTTTTTATTTTTTAGCTGGGTGAGTGGAACTTTCTGATCATTAAGAGATAATTAATGAAGTTTAGTGAAAATGAAAGTTTTTTCTGGAAAGTATTTCCTAGCTTTTCAGTGTCAATTTTGTGATCAACATGTACTTGCAAATTGAGAAATTTGTTATTTTTTTAATTTCGTGTTTATGATGGGTTTTGTAATTCCAGCACAGAAACCGTGTGTGTAGAAGTGCCCCCAATAGCTGCACTGAAATGTGGCTTTGTTAAACTGCTGCTGGTATTGGTGAGAAATCTGTTCTGTTGCTGTGTTACTTACAGAGGTGTTCTGCAGTTCTACACCATTCTCAAATGACTTTCATTTTAAACTCTTTGTTCTGGAATCATAAGTGCAAAACTCACACTAGCTTCATCTGTGCTCTACATTCCTGTCTTAATTTCAATTACTAATTTAAAATGAATCAACTGGGAGTAGGCCAGAGGAAAACTTAAGTCATGAATGAATGGGTCTCTTTCTTTGTTTCCTTACCATAAAACAAAAAAGGCTAAAGGGAAAAGGTGGGGGAATTTACAAATAACTTTGTATGTCTTCCCAGAAATTTAAACAAATTGCTAAGCATTTATGCATTATGTCTTTTAGATGCAATGACTAGTATAGAATCTTACCTTTCTTTAATTATATTGACCTATAAAGCAGTTTTAATCTACATACTTTGAAAGGCTCTATAGAGATCAGTATTACCATTGTCTATGGATTTGGTGAAACAAAGGCAGGGAGTGTGGAAGGGAACGGCTCAGGGTTGCACAATTTCACGGTTTGATCCAGCAGCTCAGCCCAGTTTCCCGAGTCCCCTTCAGTGCCTTAGGCATTCTGTCCCATCACTAATATTCAGTGTTGTGCATAACAAAAGGATCTCTTTTTTCCAAAGTAATTGTTTGCAACAAGTCAGACATGCTGTAATAAGACAGCAGGACTTCAGACATGATGGATGAGTGCTGAATGAGTCACGTTACCAGAAGTTGATGGAAACTTGTCTATTCTAGCAATGGGCATTACATATTGTCAGAGTGCCTAGTTTAGAAGTTTGTGTAATTCGCACAGCAGACTTTTTTGAACTCGTGTCTACGAAGTGCATGCATTCTTCTAATGCAGATCTCAAAAAGAAAAAAATCAAAAGACTCCTTGTGTACGGACATACTGACACCAGCAAGGGAGATATGTGATGGATTGTAGCATTAAATACTTTCTGCTGTGCATGAGGATTTAATTGAGGGGTATGTTAACAGACTGATGAATTGCCCAGCTCTTCAGCTGGCCTAGAGGAGTATCTGGGTAATGGTCATCCAAATTATAACAGAATATATAGCTAGCTGAGGTAGAACCAAGTAGTTTTTCATCTGTGTGCTATTCTGCAAACCCATAAAAAACCCTTCTAAGCCAAGAGAGCACCATTTAATAACTTGCTTGTAGACTGAGATCTATTGGCCAGGCCTTAGTAAGGAGATGTGCTGATGGAGAGAGATTGCTCTTTAAGACAGCTCTCAATGAGAAAGGTGTTAGGAGGAGAGGAGAATGGTTTTGCGTCATGCTGTGGACTTTAACAGATTGCTTTCCAACTGCCTAGCTCAAGCAGAGCAACTGCTGGCATGTAGCATGTAGTGAAGATGGATATGTACCACACTGCCTGGCAAGCATACAAGCAAATAATTGTATCAGCAAGCCAGAAACATGATTTTGATCTCTAAAGCAAGGAGGTAAATGAGGAAATAATTTTAGTTTTTATCTAGGCTGACCTAAAAGATTAGTTCAGTGAATTTTCTCCATTTTCTATAACCTGTCTAGCTACAGGTTTCTTAGATATAAATTAAAGACTCAGAAACTCATTTATTGCAATTACTGTATCAGAGAAAAATGTTTGGTGTTGGATGCTTGCTTTCAATTCTGTTCAGAGAATTGAGATCAGACTGACACATTTTCTTCCTGTCAAATCCTTCTCTGATTTCTGGAATTAATACATAACTTCTAGCATTAGTGCATAATAGATTCCTGCCTTTTGCATCTTTCAGATCAAGTTTGCATTTTAATACCAAAATCAGGGTGTGAGTTAATAAAGTGCAGTGGCATCCAGCTTAACTATTTCATTGCCTTCTGTTGATACTTCTATTGAAAAATGTCAGGCATTACAAAAAATATAACAATGCTAATTACCTTCACTAAGATATCCTTAATGTACTCTTTAAGGTAATGTATAATATCATGAACTCTAACATGTCAGAAAATGATGCTGCAGTAACTTTACTTGTTCAGAGTGCGTATGTGAAATGGATGTTAATATTGGAAATATGTTTGGTATTGGCATGTTTTACAATTCCTTCCTTGCAGCATACAAGAGAAAGCTGTATGGGCGTTATTCAGCTTAGTGGGGGGAAAAAAAAAAGTCTTATGAAATTTTAAAGTGATACATTTGGGGATGGTAAAGCAGTCTGGCAGCACATTAATCTTTACAAGGGTTATCTGTCCCTGGTGGAAAATGCATGATAAGGTGGCATCCTTTTAAATCTCCCAGAAATATATGGACAGGAAGGTTGGTGAGTGTTTAAACCACCAAGTTTTTCATAGAACTTTAATTCTTAAATATTTTGACTGAGGACTAACTTCAAATGGGTCTATCCCTGGTATTGTCAAGTGGTATCTTCAAATATATGATTATATTTGCAGCCAGAGACTCTGGCTAAGAAATCGAATGTACTGCCTGAAACAAACTGTAGGCATTATTTGCTTAGCAATAAGGAAGGGTTGCGTTGATGGCCCTCTATAAGAAAAGCTCTTTTTCTTAAATAGTTACTGGCAAGTCCAGCAGAATTCCAAATAAAGTTGTTGGAAGAGGACATGTGTAGGGAGGTGCACAGCCCCCTAGCATTTATGTATAGTTTGGCTTTTAAAAAGTTATTTGCACATATTTAAAGGACAGTGGGATGATCCGATACCTCTCTTGACTTAACTGAGCATCTGTGTCTCTGGAACACAAACCCAAATATTTTCGGTACATTGTTTTAGAAAGCCCGTGGAAACAAGTCAAAGAAGTATACTGAGGTTAAGATGTCTTCAAATGCCACCAATCTTATTAAATCAAATGTTCTTCTGAGTGTTACTCTTAACTATCACAATTAATTTTACAGAAGGGATGTAATTGCATATTCTTGTCTGTCAACTCATGAAAAAACAGAAGTGAACATTTTCTGTTCAGTAGTATAGGATGTTTATGGACGCTATGTCAAGGTGTGACTTTCATGGTTTTTAGACATCTAAGTTAGGTGTCTGAGTACAAGCTTAACATCACAGGTCCCATGATAGTCAGTGGCAAAAAGCAGGCCATGTCGTGTTGCCACTTTTGTGTGATGATTAGTCTGAGATTATTTGAGAAGAGATGAAACACTCTCAGAGATCCCAGGAGCTCTGCACCGGCAGAGAATAGGGCTTGGAGTGAAGCTCATAGGTGCTGATGGATTTTTAGGGACAATACAACCCAAACTGGCAGTAAGGAAGGAGGTACTGCAGGGCGTAGCATCTGGAAGGAGTTGACTGCTTTGGAGCAAAACAGGGTTTGATTATTCAGGGAGCAACAACACCTGAAAGAATCTTGGTAGCTTGTACTATTTATGACAGCTAATGACATTGCAAATATTTCTGAAAATTATTTGGCAGCTACAGCTTTAGATCTGTACTATGTAATACTGAGATCATTTGAATAACTGTAAAGATACCCAGGCACAGGTTAATTTGAGCCAAATAAGAGTTTTTCTGGCTTCTCCTTTCAAAACCAAAACAGACCACAGAAAACAAGAAGCAGCTCTCTGGTCATGGCAATTTTCCCAGTGTCATCTGTGAGTGAAGCTCTACCAAAGTGCTTGAACAGCACTGCAGAGCGGGTGGTACTGACCTTCCCAAATAATTATGAGTTTTTTACAGAAGGGAGAGATGAGGAAATGTGCCTATAGCAAGGCCAGTATAACACACTAAACTGTCATTACTTTGTTTGGAAGTGGTGCCAAACTGCCAAACTGTCAGTAAAACTAGTTTCTCTTTCTACACAGTGCTTTATCTGATTCTGTGTGTGTGTGATTCAGCAGTTGACCAGGCATATTACTGGAGAAATCTCTATAATTAAAACATTTCAAAACATTAATATTTATTTAGCAGGTATAAACTTATTTAAATTTTCTACTTATTTAATTTTTAATTTTTTTCTGGCTGGTTTGGAGTGGTATTTTTTGGTTTCTTTTGGGTTTTTCTTGTTGTGGTTTTTTTGTTTGCTTTTTTTTCTTTTTTTTTTTCCTGTCAGCTTTTTTGCTTTAGCCCAGGTAAAATACAGGTCAGCTGTGTTTGAGTTTATATATTTTCCCCTATTCTGCTTTATTCATAGCATTTCCTTTTGAGAGAAGAAGTAGGAAAATACACTCTATGCAGTCATTAATAAAAATGTACTATCAAACCAAAGGAATGTCCCCTCACCTGTTCTTCTTGATTAATCCTTTATGTCATGGTGAAGAAATTTTGAAGCAAGATTCTCTCTGGTTTGTGCGTCATAGGCATAGAAGGTTTTCTCATAAACTGAAAACCTCTGAGGTAGAATGAGATGCTTAAAAAATGCTTGAAGAGTGACAGATTTTTAATGAATTATGGATGTGGTATTGATCTTTCTTTTCTTAAACAACTTGGTAGATGGTTTGTCGCATTTCAGAAAGCTGCCTAATTTCTACTTCACAAAATAAACTATTACATGATCACAGAATCAGAGCATGGCAGGGGTTGGAAGGGACCTCTGGAGATCATCTAGTTCAACTCCACTGCTAAAGCAGGATCATCTAGAACAGGTCGCACAGGACTGCATCCAGACAGGTTTTGAATATCTCCAGAGAAGGAGACTCCACAACCCCCCTGGGCAGCCTGTTCCAGGGCTCTGTCACCCTCAGGGTAAAGAAGTTTTTCCTCATGTTGAGGCGGAACTTCCTGTGCTCCAGTTTGTGCCCATTGTCCCTTGTCCTGTCACTGGGCACCACTGAAAAGATCCTGGCCCCATCCTCTTGACTCCCACCCTTTATATATTGATAGGAACAGATAAGGTCCTCTCTCAGTCTTCTCCAGGCTAAAGAGCCCCAGGTCTCTCAGTCTTTCCTTGTAGGAGAGATGCTCCAGTCCCCTCATCATCTTTGTAGCCCTCTGCTGACTCTTTCCAGTATTTCCCTGTCCCTCTTGAACTGGGGGGCCCAGAACTGGACACAGCACTCCAGATGTGGCCTCACCAGGGCAGAGGAGAGGGGGAGGAGAACCTCCCTCAACCTGCTGCCCACACTCTTCTTCATGCACCCCAGGATGCCATTGGCCTCCTGGCTTATGGTCAACTTCTTGTCTACCAGGGCTTCCAGACGTGGTTAAGTCTCATAGGGTGGAAGTACAAGCAAAGAAGTTTGGGGGAAAACATTCCAGATAACCTTCTTCCAGCTGTTGTGAGGGACCTATGCTTGAGTGAGTTGGAGAATAAATGTAATAAGAGTAGATTGAAAGTAATGATACTATGTCCAGTTTGTACCAAGCAGAAAGACATTATAAATGAAAAATAAATGAATAAGAAAGAAAGAAAGAGAAAGTGAGGAGGGACACTCACAATTTCAGACAGGTAATCAAAGATAAGAGAGCCCAGTCTGTACATTTTTAGCGAGTTTGTTTTGCATGGATGGGTTTGACAGAGAATGAATACACCTCAAACTATCTGTGTAGAAAGCTACGTATTGTGTTTCATACAGCTAATATGCTATCTGCGACCCTCATGACAGAGGACTAAAGAGGAGAGAAGCACAGCAAATGAACATGGATGCCCTCCTGGAGATGCTCTGAACTAATAGAGTTCAATGACTGGGGACAATTGTTCGTATTATAGCAGTGCCAGGAACTGTCAGCTAGGACTGGTTAGCAGAACAGTGTTCTGGCACGAAACATAGTAGCAAATAGGAGCAACCTATTAATTGAAAGTTTAAGAATATAGCAGTGAGATGGAGAAGGAAATAAAGTCACAGTAGCTTGAGACTGTGTCTACAGTAGGAGCTTTTGCACAGTGCGGGTGCACAGAAAATATTTTGGTTTTCAGTATTAAGCATTTTCTGAGTGAATGCCAGATTTCCTTTAAAAAAAATAATTGAAAAATCCAGCTTACGCATCATCCTCTAAGACTACAAAGCAGTACACAGCACAGAACCAGTGGCCTCCAGGAAGGAGCACCTTTTGGAAAACTTCAAATATTTTCAAGCTTATATAAAATGATTCAAGTTATTGTCCAGACTGACACCTTGTATTGCTAACACTCTATTCAGCAATGCTGTGTGAAAGGTCATGACATCTATCTTGTGCAGTAACTTAGTAAAGTGACTCACAACTGCATATCTGACACACCCCAGTTTTTGGCCTTCTCTCTTTCCACTCCTATTGCCCTGGTTATCTTGCCAGACTGTCTGTAAATGTGTCTTGGAGAGACAGATTGCTGTTACATGTTGGCTCAGCTATTTTATCCTCATTTTCTTCAGATCTTTTTGTCTCAGGATGGGTATATTCACTCCTGAATGTTGCCAAATATAAGCATTTGAGAAGTTGATAAAAGATCTAGGCTAGTTATGTATGAGGCTATTTATTTAATATGACATTTTTAGTCACTAAATCACACACACGTAAATAAGCATAAATCCATACAGTGCCTAGGCATCTTGGACAGGCAAGCCACTTACATTTCTGATTCCCAAAGCAAAATTGATATTTATTAATCAACCTGTCTGCCTCTATAATAAACTCCTGTAGCTCTCGGTGTGTGGCCTCATAAAATGTTTTGTAAAACTACGCTCCTCCCTAAGAGAGTTAGACCAGCTGTTAAGCAAGCCAGCTGAACAGTTCTGCTCAGTTGCAGTCTAATTAGAGTTATACACATTACTGAATTTTTGCTTTTCGAATCTCATAGATGTAATGCTTCAGTTCACACTAAAAACATGACATAGAACGTGTGTTGTCTCTCCAGAAATGGTCTATCATATGTGTGGATTAAAATTTGCGTTTTTAAAAATACTACTAATGTATATCATAACACAGATGTGGAAAATTATTTAATCACAAAAAATATGTGAGTGCTCGTAGGAAAAAGGGTGTCATTTAGATCATTTAATACCATGGGCTATGCTTACAGCTGAGCAAAGGATAAATTGCTAGTTCTTGCATAGCTTCTTCTCTTCAAGTAGGATAAATTACATCAGAGTTAAGTGCCAGAATCAGTGTTTATTTATAAATGAATTCAGGGCCTTTATGGTTGTCGATTTTTATTTTCATTGACCTGTGGTACACTTCTAAAGTACTTTCACATGTATTGAGAAGCCTAATCAAGTGAAAGACATTACTTTTTGTAGCTTTCTGAAGTATTTTAGGCTTTTTGCTTTTTAAAGAAATGCGGTTGGATGAATCAAGTGTATGTGGCTTTTGCAGCCTATAGTTTGACCTTTCCTCCCAACTGAAGATTTATTTGTAGATTATTTGACTGGTGATGACAATAGCTAGACATGTTTTCAATGCCTAAATCATTTAGGCAATGTTTAGTTTTTTAGCATCGTATCCAATACTGTCTGGAACATGTAAATAGTCAGGCTCCCTGCTCCAGGTGAATACGCAGTCTTCTACAAATTCTTGTATAGTACCTAAAATTCTGAAATACACTCAAGCAGAAGAACAGAGGCTCTGCCAGAGTCTAATGAGAGAGAAAAAAGATGTCGTTCATTAGGCAAAAGTATGTAAATCAGCGGAAGAAGAGAATGAAATTTAAATCTTTGGAATTATAAAGGAGTTTTGTTGGTTGATTGGTGTTTGTTTGTTTGTTTGTTTGAAGTGAAACATCTGACAGACCGTTGCAGGTATACTATATCCATCCTATGTATAACTCTATATCTTGAAATTATTACTGGGAAAATTGTGATGCTTAATATCTATCAACCACAACTTTTACAGTAGCAAAAGCCCCGTTAGGAACATACTGAGTTTAGAACAATGTTATATATTATGATGGTGCTTTAGAGACATATTTTACCTACAATGCTGATCTTAAAACCTGTCCAAGAAGGATGCATAAGCAAAACAGTTCTTAAAAATGATATTCAATAACATTTTAAGACTCTATCGGTTGCTCTGACTAGAGTTTACCAATACACATAAAGCAAACGGACCAGACATTTAAACGTAACTCAGAATCCATTCCGTCAGCTTTAACAGCCTCTCTCCCACTACACATAGAAAAGCATTGTGGGAAATTACTTCACTTTCTGAAGGCCAGAACTTTTCAAGTAGTTTGTAACTAATTTTGATATCTTGGGCTTTCAAAGTGTATACACCTTGTAATTTTGGACCAGTCAACTTAAATGACTTTGTTTACATATATTTCAAGCTGTCCTGGTTTCAGCTGGGATAGAGTTAATTTTCTTCCTAGTAGCTGGTACAGTGCTGTGCTTTGGATGTAGTCGAGAATAATGTTGATAACACACTGATGTTTTTAGTTGTTACCAACTAGTGTTCATACTAAGTCAAGGACTTTTCAGCTTCTCATGTCCTGCCAGCAAGAAGGCTGGAGGGGCACAAGAAATTGGGGAGGGACACAGCCAGGACAGCTGACCCAAACTGGACAAAAGGATGTTCCATACCATGTAGCATCATGCCTAGTATATAAACTGGGGGCAGTTGGCCAGGAAGGGCCGATGTCTGCTCAGGGACTTGCTGAGCATTGGTCAGCAGTAGTGAGCAATTGCTTTGTGCATCACTTTTCTTTCTTGTGTTTTATTTCACTCTCTTTCTGTTATCTTCCTTTTCATGACAATGATTATTATTACTACTACTACTACTACTACTATTATTATTATATTTAATTTTTGTTTCAATTATTAAACGATTCTTATCTCAACCCATGAGTTTTACTTGTTTTTAATTGTCCTCCCCATCCCACTGAGGGGGAGAGGTGCGAGAGAGCGGCTGCGTGGTGTTTAGCTGCCAGCTGGGGTTCAACCATGACACAAGCATTGATTGAAATTGTTTTCTTTTCTTTTTTTTCAGTCTCTTGAGTTGGCATTTGTAATGCAGTTTGCCTTGTCACTACGCCATGTTCAGTGCTTGTGTAACTAAAAATGCAGGTTTTTCTCCACAAGGCATGCTGCACGTTCCTAAATGCACAGCTGTGGATGTTGAAACCTATGTTGTGCACTCTGTCCTGGAAACAGATGAAATTGTGACTTATAAAGTACTGTTTGGTGTTCCATATCTCTTTGCATGGGCAAACAAATGCGAGATTTAACACATAACATTTATTCAGGATATATTGCTTGGGATGTGCGTTGAGCATGCAAAGCCGAAGGATTAGTATGCTCCTGCATTCGCTCGTTCTGATGGAAATCCCATAGGTAGGAGAAGCCACATTTTGCTACTGAGTTGTTGCCTTGAAGTATACTGAGGTAATGCATTCATCTAACACATTTGTGTTGCCATGTTATGTCCTGAGCTTTAATGGTGATTTATGGTTCATAATAGATGAGAGAATCAAAAGGTATATTGCTTTAGTCCTCTTCAGACTGAGACCATCTGAGACTGGAAGATTATGCTGCCTGCTTATCTCATCTTTAAATCACAACAAATTACCAATACATTTGTGTAATGCATTCGCACTCTACCGTCTTTTTGTTGTCTTTCTACAGCGTCACTCTAGGCAGAGTGTCTTCTCAGGGAAGTGAGTATTACTTAATCCGTTATCTTTACGGAACTACAAAAGCATAAATGCCTATTATATGCTTTAAGGGGGCATCTTGAAAGCAAGAAATAGACATGTCAGACAGCATTTTAACAAAACAGTTTGGGCAGTGGGATGTGCTTAACTGATTAAAATAATGACTGTGGGAGTGTTAGGCAGGTTAGTGTAAGGCAGGCAGGCAACTGGAAGCACTCCCGTTGTTATCCATTGCATGTGGGGCTTGCAGTAATACAGATCTGATCTGGATCAGAGCCGGGGCTCGCCATAACCCAGACCAACTGCTGTCATTAATTACAAGACTGGGAGGTTGTGACAACTAGCAGTATCTGGGAGCCTGAGCCTGCTAGGTTAAGGCACTAAGAAGTCTGGGCCCTTTTATCACTTTTACCTTCACTGAACCTTTCAAGACTGAATGGTGAAGAGGAGGAAAGTGAAGAGAACAGATTGTTTCTCTTAAGATCAGAGTTCCCTCCAATTCTAGGAATGGGATTTTGGCACATTGCTTATTATTTAATTCTCTTGGCTGGAAGCAGGAAGCACTTTAGAGCTTTCGATTCAGTTCACTATCTAGCTGGCTCCCCTAGAGCCATGTAACAAGTAACTAGAGTCCTTGGAGATGCTTGTTCTGGTGCATCACTATGTGGAGGGCAAAGATGAGTTGTAAAAATCTGAGTATATGAAATCTTTTGTGTGTTTAACTGTGGGGAGTGGAGGAGAAACAATCCTTTCTTCAACTTTCATTCTGCTTCTGAGAGGTCTAGGCATGAAAAATGATGCTTACCAGTATGCATGAAAAATGAGAAGCAGTTAATCGCTTGCTTTCGTGGTACTTTCTTTCCTTATGATGCTTTTCTAAAAGTTCACATAAGTTCGTTCTAGCATATTCATGGTGTCTGGGTGACGTGTGAAGACAACCAATGTGCCTGGCTTGGCAAAAATCAATTTGCAGAAAGGTGTGGGAGAATCTTTTCAGCTGCTAGATGTATGAATCAAAAGAAAGTGTTTCCAGTGAGATGTGCAGAACAGAAATTTTTAAAATATCTGTTGACTGGGATCCCAAGGGAAAGTTAAATGTAAATGTAATTTAGACAGCAATATTGAGAGCCCTGGAGAAGGCTGAAATGTTCTGAATTTTGATGGAAAAGAAAGATAAATATTTTGACAATTTCAAGGAACACTTTCTCAATTTTCTACTGGTTAGAGAGCTCAAAAAGTTTCTGTTTTCTTGAAACACCCAGATTAAATTTAAAAACTTCAAAGTGTTTGAAAAGATGCTATTTTTTATTGTTGTCCTAAAAAGCTATAACATTTTTTCTGGTTTTCTTTTTGATCAGCTCTAGCCTGTCTGTTATCAAAGTGTAACCTACTAGCCATATGCTGCCTCAGTTCCTCCTCTGGTTTTCAAAAACCCTCTGCAATGAAAAATTTCACTCCACAACAGTTTTTCTCATGCTTGTCCTAAGGCATGGGAGTAAAATGGACTGGGGTTTCACTTGAACGGTATTGATTAAGAAAGCGTGTCGTGACAAATTTTCTCTTATCCTTTGCTAGCATATAATTAATTAATTAACTGAAATAAGTTTTAGAAAGGTAAACCTACATTTTATATTTTAATATTTGCTATATATTTTTCTGCTTCTGAAGATCTTCTCATAGGTGTAAGAAGAATAACTTCTTGTCCTTGACCTCTTATTCCTTTACAGTTCTTTTCTCTTTCTGGTCAAAATGGGTATAACACCACCGTTTATTACTGTTATTGCTAAAATGGACCTTTTCACATGTCACATTACAATGAAGCATTTCTGTAATCAGTTTTGTTACAGACTCGCACAGACCTTTAAGCAGAATTCTGTAAGGTTCTATATCAACCAGTGTGGGGGTAGATGTTCTCTTTTTCTGTAATGTTTTCTATCACATTACTTCACATTTGTTAATAATTTTATCTTTAGACTGTCCCAGTGCAGTAGAGCATTATTCTTTTCATTTTAAGAGTGAGCAGCTGGCTTGCAAAGGATAATTAAGCTAATGCGGAAGAACTGTAGCAGAATTAACAGAGAAAACCTGGAGCCTGGTATACTGTGGTTTGGGCTGTCCTCTCTCTGCTTTGCTTGTGCAACAGGAATGTGGTGAGTTAGTTCCATGAGCATGGAGACCTCTTCCTTGTCCCTATTCGTAGGGATTTGGAGGGATTAGGTAGAACCTTTCCCTCCATATTTCTTCTCTTTTGCATTTTAGCGTTGTTTTTTTAAACCTGTATTCAGCACCTGAATTTTTCAGCAACGTTGCTGTTAATGATTCACCTCTGAAATGACTTAACTTCCCAACTGATATTGAACTACTGACCCCTAGGGCCTCTCCCCTTGAGCTGTGAGGACCACAGCCTAGGAAAGCTGAGGACAGAGGTAAAGAGCAAGAACTGAAATGAAAAGTGTCAGAAGTCATTATCTGTTGTATGTTTGTGTTCCACATGTGGGTTCTGTTGTCTAACAAGCATTAAAAAGCCAGATGGAAGTCCCTGGAGTGGAGGGGTGACAGGGGCTGCTCACGCAGGGGATGGCCCAGCCAACAGCAGGATATGGCTGGAAAGAGTCACAGCTAGGAGTGAGGAATTACTGCTTTGGCAAAGGCTTGGGAGAGTGACCAAAGGCAGTCCAGGCTCTTGAGATGACAGAGAGCGGTGCAGTGTGCCTGGGCTGTGTGGACTCTGCTGCTGCTCAGAAACATGCTGAGTGGGCTCAACCCATGCAGGTATACATGCGCCTTGCCTGCAAGGAGCTGGTGGCATGAGATTAGTTTATAGCTATCCTGTTTGATCTCATAATTTGTAATTCTTTAATGTTTCATAGTTCAATGAGGGTTTTCTGGAAAGCTTGGTATAAGGACAAGGGCTAGGCACATTCACCTCAAATGGTTAAATGATACAGGGTCAAAGGAGAACATGTATTTCACTGATTCAGTGGCTATAACTTGTGGTGATTCTGCTTAAGCTGACTTTTTAATTTTGCTCTTGGGGCTGATAAAGCGAAAGTAAGATTTAAGGAGGGCTTTGAAAGAGAAGGCAGCATGTAATCAGCCAGGAATGAAATAATGTTTATGATAGGATGATACGTATTCCCATGCTTGTGCCTGCAACTGTTTTTTGGGGTTCTTTTGTGATCAGCAGTGAGATGAACAGCTCACTAAAGGCTGTCTCACTTGCTGTTGCTGAAAAAAGATTACATGGAAAAGATCTATCTCAGTGGTCTTGGGGGGTAGGTAAATGGATGTTGCCTGCCCTCCTGCTCCTTGTCTGCTCTGGACAGACAGAACGCTGTGACTGGCACAGGACTGAGTTATGGAGAGCGTATGCCACTTCTACTTGGGTTTGGCCGTGGAAAACCCTGTAGCCATGTGCTGAGAGAGAGGAAATTTTGGGCTCCCAGGCAGCATTCAGATTCTCAGATTTCCTGTATGGCTGTTACCAAGTCACTTCTTTGTGCCTTACTTTATCCCTTTCTGAAACAGAGGTAGTATTCCACCATCACACAGAATTATTTGTAAGCACAAAGAAAACAAAAGTACTTAAATACTACAGGATGGGAGACGTATACATAGTGCTGTAATATAAGTGTTTCCACGCTGGATTCAGTTTTGGTCAGGGTTGTATTTGGCAAGACCCTTGCAAAATGCACTGATGACACACATAAGCACTGCTCGCAATGTGTGGTTCCTTCTTTCTTTTTCCCTCCCCAAGCATAAATTTTTAGTTTATATTCTTTCCTATGGGAGTACTTGCCATGCAAATACATAAATGTGCTACATACTCTGTGTATAATCTGAGCAGCATAATGGCACATCTGAGGATTTTATACACAATTTTCTTTGTGATTTCTTAACATAGCAGGAAGAAACTTAAAAATTTCTGTTGGGAAAGTGAGGCAGGAAGCAGTTTGTGCTGAACTAGGAACAAAGACAAGAATACAGTGGCATTTTTCAAGTTTTTATTTATTATTAAGTCTCCTAATGGTTGTTACATTACTTGTGTGACTCACCAGAGTTTCCTATGCACCAGCAGAAACTAGAGTGGAAAATCAATTTCTAAAATCAAAATTAAGTACCATAATTAAGTTTGTCTCCATTCCAAGGCTTAACAAATAAATGAGGAAAAAGAACTGCCTAAATTTAAAACATTGTCTCTTATGCCATTCTATAGTAAAGTGCTAGAATACGTCCCTGTATGCAGGGATGTACTGAGTCTCAGTGTTTAGCATAGGACTTATTTCATTTCCATTTCTTGTGCTTCCACAGTTAAAGCTCTATTTCATTCAGTCATGTAGCACAACGCCTCATCTTCTCTTCTCTTGGCTTGTTGCAACACCCGTAGCAGGTCGAGTGCCATCTACCACATCAAATATTAAAAGAGTAGAAAAATAGAAGTGATAATTGCATGGCAGAGGGCAGATACACAATTTTTGGGGCCTCACACTTAAAGGAGATCCACAGGAGGAAAATGCTTGCATTATATTTCTTTACTGCTCTGAAGTCCTGTGACATTGCATATGAAATTTTTCATGCCCTCTGCTAGAAGACAGTTCTGCCATACATCTGAGAAGCTGACAGAGGAGAGGTCCGCATGCAGTATCTTGTGGTTTAAGGGGAAAATGACTTGTAATGTCACAGCTGGATTTCTGAAAGCATAATTTCTAAAAAGAAAAGATTTGGTACAAGAAATATTAAGGGAGTAGAAAAATGTAAATTGGAAAATAAGTCCATGAACCTCTGCCATCCTTGATATACAGCATTTCATTTTTACTTCTTTTTTTTTTTTTCCATTTTCGTCCCATCTCCCTTCATGTCTGCTTCTTTTTTTCTCATTCCCTTCTCTACAAAATTTCTTTGTCAGGATACGTGACTGTTCTCAGAACTACTACGCTCTATTCCAGCCGTTGACTTAGATGCTCAAGGAAGTATTTAGCTTTTAAGTAACCCAGGTTTCCTCATTTTTAAAATTCAGGCCTAAGTGACAGTGAAAAAAAAAATTCTGTTATGAAATATCATAACTGGTAGAACATGGCATAGGTAGAAACTTATGTACTTGGCACTGGTGAGGCTGCACCTCAAATCCTGTGGGTAGTTTTGGATCCTTCATTACAAGACAGACATTGAGGTGCTGGAGCGTGTCCAGAGAAGGGCAACGAAGCTGGTGAAGGGTCTGGGGAACAGGTCTGATGAGGAGCGGCTGAGGGAACTGGGGTTGTTTAGTCTGGAGAAGAGGAGGCTGAGGGGAGACCTGATCGCTCTCTGCGACTGCCTGAAAGGAGGTTGTAGTGAGGTGGGGGTCAGTCTCTTCTCCCAGGTAACAAGTGACAGGATGAGAGGGAACGGCCTCAAGTTGCATCAGGGGAGGTTTAGATTGGACATTAGGAAAAAATTCTTCGCTAAAAGGGTTGTCAAACATTGGACCAGGCTGCCCAGAGAAGTGGTGGAGTCACCATCCCTGGAGGTGTTCAAAAGATGGGTAGATGTGGTGCTTAGGGACGTTGTTTAGTGATGGAATTGGCAGTGTTAGGTTTACAGTTAGACTCGATGGACTTAAGGATTTTTTCCAACTGAAATGATTCTATAATTCTATTCTATGATAATCTTTCATCTGCAACTGAGTGGGTTCTGCCCTGGCCAAAAGAGACATTTTGGTGGTGCCAACTGGGGTAACTACCCCTTTTGTAAGAGTGGCTGTGGTTTTCCTGTAAAAATACTCCCTGTTGCAATAAAGGAGGAGCAATTGTCCGTTTGCCTCTGTTTATAGAAAAGAATGAACAAATCAGGGCCTTAGAAAACTTTGGGACTTCAATCTACTTTAACTACTGTAAGGTCTGAATATCTAAAATTTATGTCTTCTGGATGGAATAGCAGACATTAACGTTTCTGCTTTTCCTAGTATTCTGGTCATTAAATAATATGCCTTGGCATCATGTAACAGTGTAAGATAATTAGTTGTGTTGGGGATGGGAAATGATTGCTTGTACAGTCAGCCAAATCAATATCTGTTGTTGCCTAGTACTAAAAGACAAAAGCTAGCTACCTCAGTTTCACATCATCAGCTCTGTTCCTGTATCCACAGCTGTGACCAGTGTTAACATATAAACATTGAAATGAGGTGATTGTTTTAAATCTCTGGTATTTTTAACTTGTTCCATCTCTTGTCCGTTTCACTGGAAAGAGAGTTCTGCAAACCCTGAATGACAAATCTTTTCATCTGTCTTCCTATTCTTACAAGAAAGGCATTATTTATGACTGAACTGTATTTGTATTTTAAATGTCCCTGTCACCACATTTTATGACTACTGTGTGTATATATTCAGGTAGAGGTAGGAGAGAAACAGAATCTCCAGCTAATATCTACCTTCACCATAGGTGTGTGAGGGGGAGGTTGCCACCCCATGTGTGCGCTGTGAGTAGTTATCCCTTAACAAGAGAAGATTAATGCCCTGTCTAAAGCTAAGCTGCACTTCTTAAATAAAACAGCAATGTTAAAATTGAAAGAGGAGGCTGACCGTCAGAAATACCAGTGATACTCAGTGCACACAGTTGGCAAGGTGTTTGAAACGACCATCTGTTTCGGTACTGAGCATCAATCACCGTTGAGCATTAATCGCCGTTGCTTGCAATGTTGGGGAGCCACGTCATAAAAATAATAGGATTCAACACCATAGTTGCTTTATTCTTGTACCCACGTGTCCACTTGTGGTGAGACCAATTCTTCTCATAGAGGCACAAGAATGTAATGTAATGTATAGTATAGATGTGGTTTGGTTTACTGAAAATCACCCACTCATTTGCAGCAAGAAGCCCCTTGTAAAACTTGCTCTTAACTGATTATCTCCTGTCTGTGATAATATTGCTGCTCAATCGCATGCATCTCTCTGCCCTTGTAATGTAGCACTTCAGTGAGCAAGCTAAAGTACATATTACTCCTGTGAGCAGACAGCAGCTGGGAGCTCCAATTCTTCTAAAGCAGCTCGGCTTGTAGCACTTCTGTAAAATGCAGACTTCGTTATGGTTACAGTAAAATATTAATAATCATAAAGTCCCTGGGTACCAGTACAGACCTAATAAACCTGCTATTGACAATGTATGGCAGACTACTGCATGATGGAGCTGTAAGAAAATGGCTTGTAGTCTGGCCATTGCTGTATTGTAGGGTTTGGACAGATCTGCAAATGTATGCAAATAGTTAAAATGCATTTCTGATTAGAATCAGAATTAGGTATTTGGCGAGATTTATTCTTCCTGATCTAACATTTTCAGTGGGTGGAGAAAATTACCTCCCTATTGCTTTGTCATTATTCCTTAAATGAACAATGTATTCTTTTTTTTTTTTTTTTTCCTTTAAGTGGGATGAATTGTGACTTTTTATTGCTCCCTATTTTTCCTGAATAAATAGTTCAGTAAAGCTGCTAATGTTGATGATAGAAGTCATAAAAAGGAGGTTTTATTGTTTAATGAGTGTTTCCTTCGATTTTCTGAGCAGCTGAATATACATAAGACTGTATAAATAGTTGCTTGAGAGAATGTACCCTTTTTTGGTTGTAGTGCAATGATTTCAAATTATACTGGTTCTCTTCATAAAAGCAGGGAGCAGAGTGGGAGAGGTGTTCTACTGTTTATGCATATAATACGTAAGGTTATTTTTTTCCTGTTCTTTTTACATTAACATTTATAGTGTTAGTTAAGCTGTATAATGATGTTGCTTTTCCTTTCCTGCACATTTTTTCCCATCCATGTCTCTTTACAGTGATATCACAGCTAGAAATAAGGTCTCTGATTTCTTCCTAAATTTTTCAGGCCTTCTTTCTTCCTTTTCCTCCCTTCCCTCCATTATAGGGCACTCTCTCATCCCACAAACGTGGAGACTGGTGTGAGTCTGCTAGGTAGCATAATGAAGGGGTTTGCACCTTGAAAAATCCATCTTACTATCAGCCCAAGGTTCAGAAAGTTTGAGTGGTGTTATGGACATATAGATCTTCTATATCAATCGTACTCGAGGAGACATGATTTTATTCTGTCTTGTGGTTTTATAACTTTCTGACTGCCAGGATTAATCAAATTTCTGAATTGGAAGTAATTAGAAACAATTCTTTTCCCAGAAATATTACCAGTTACCAAATATTTTGTCAGAAGGTTTTAGATGTCAAGGAAAAACCGAACATATACGTTGGAGTTCCCATGACAAAAAAGTCACTATCTAAGAATTTCAATTTAGTTAACCAATTTAGTTAGTTTTAAAATGTGTTGAAGGAATTCTCTGAACTCCTTATAATCCGAACGGAATTGAGCAGTGTATGCCTTTAGGCTCAAAGCTTGGGCAACACCATCCAGCTCCAGTAACTGGGATGTTCTGTGTAAGATTTAAGTGGGAGTCCAATATTTTCGCTTTTGAATTCATGCACCCTGGAGAAAATATTTTCAGCCATTCACTGAAAATCCTGGGGCAGAAAAAGTGTTTCCTTGGCCCCATGAGCCCTATACCAGGTTGCTATGACTGTATTTCCTTTGCCTTGCATCTATGACTTTCGATTTGCTCTTTACCACTGAATATCAGATCAGAAATTATTCTTGCTTGTGTGCATCCCAAACGAGATCCTGCACACAGGATGGCAGTGGTTCTCCCACATGTTGGTATCTCCACGATTGTAGGTGGGAGGGCAAGGGACAGGATTTGTCCTATAACACAAAATACTATCAAATACAATACATAGCTATAAACCCTGTAAGTTTACAGCTTTGGTACTGCCTCTGGCTGGGAGGAACATCTGGTTAGTCATATGTCTGGAGCCAAAAGGGTATGTTTCTGCTTTTTGTTTAGAGATTATAACTGAAGAGAGGTGCAGGGGTTAAAGCTGAAGTATTTGACAAAAGGAAAATAGTATATTGCTGTTTCACTGCAAAAAATAGGTGTTCGTAAGCACTTGTCAACTCCTAATGTAAAATAACTTGCAACTGAAGGAAGAGGAAAAAGCAAGCTTAGGCACGGCAGAAGTTAAAGATTAATTTGGAAAAAAAAAAAAAAAAAAAGTCAGTTTTCTATTTCATGGAGCCATTACCAAAGAAACACAAAAGTCCTTCAGTAATTCTTAAAGCCTTCAGTAAAGCATGTATGACATCAGCAAGTGAACTGAACAGCTATAATGTCTTTCTGTTGCAAACTGAAACTAGGTGACAAAAATATCTCTGAATAGATTCCAAACCACCAGAACAAAGTAAAATCCGTTTTCTTTTCATGCCTTAATTGCACTGAAACACGTAAAACACCTGTTCCTTCACCTTAACAGTTAATACACATTGCTATTTTTGGCACTTCTGTACCCCTTTCCTTTCCTGCAGTGCTGTGTATCTCATATTTGAACTGCTGCTTCTTCTGTTGCATGCTGGCAAATCGAAGAGAACCAAGGAGTTAAATTTCAGAACAGGAGAAGAGGAGGTGAGCTGTCTGCTACAGTAGTTTACTGCAGCTTCCTTTCATACTGACACATATGTAGTTTGTGGTGACAGTGCTAAAGAACTGCAGACAGGCATTTAGCAGACTGGATGTGAGCTGGATGCAAAGATGCCTCACCCTGGACTTCCTGCTGGCAGTATGTAAATACACCTGCAGACTGGCCACACTGGGTGGTTGTTTTTTTTTTTTTTTTCCAGAAGGCAGCATGAGAGGACCTGACAAAGCAACAGCATAGTTGAGAGACCTTAACCAGCACTAGATTTGTATCTCTGTTGTGGGGGAAGTTTTTTGGTATTTTTTTGTGTGCTGCATATTCAGACCGAAATCTTCATCACTACAATGTTTGCCTCTATCTGGTATGCCAAGAAGCTGGGACGCAGGTTTGTGCATAACGCCAGGAAAGCAAAAACAGAGAAGGTATGTTCCTAGTGGGAATATAAAGCCTTATGTCTCATGCAAGCTGCCTGCTGGCATCCTGTTTTGTGTCTGGTTAGCTTTCTTTAATACCCTGAAAAACAACCTATTGCTATTCATGATTTCACGCAAGAATCCTTGAATACTTTGCATATTATTAAGTACCGAGGAGAAGATCCTTTCAAAAATCTTTATGCTGTATTTTTTTTTTTTTTTGAAAGATAAACAGCTGTACATCTGGTATGTTGTGTGTTAAGGGACCACTCCACTGAACTTGTTGCTGTGCTGCATTATTTTTACTAGTACAATATTAGGCTCTAAAACAGTCGTTGGTTGTTTGCTGCTTGTATATTTTTTCTAGTGTGGGACCAATGAGAATGTAATAACATTCTAAGCATTTATAATGTTTGGGAGTTTTGTTTCGTGATACTTGTTGAAACTGTGCTGCAGCATCGATCCCTTTATTTAAAAAGATACAGGTATGTGAAAATGGTCAGTACTATCTTTCAGTATTTTTCTTCTCATAAAATTTAACTATGTTTAACCGGCTGTTTTACTGAAGTCCTTGTAGGCAAGATTCTTCTGCCTTCTTTCTCCATGAGCACAACTTAAATTGTTTTAGAATTTACAGTAATGATAATTGGGGAATATCAAGGCAATTGTCTTTTGCTCTAAATACAGAAAACATTTAGTTAGTAGTCCTGCATTCCAGTTCTGTCTAAATTAATATACAAACCATTTTCAAAATGGGATAATTCCTCTTTTGTGAACTTAGCATTAGATTGGGGGATAAAACTTCAATGTAATGTTATAAAGTTAGCTCATTAGTCTGGTAATGATGGCTTCCTCTTTTCCTTGCTGTCTTTGATGCAGTCAAAAATATGTATGGGTGGCTTTATTATTTCTGTGATAAGTCTTATGCTATGTAATACAGCCACCAATGCACTCAGTAATTATCTATTACCTAAATTCCTCTCTAATTGGAAAAGCTCTTCACTTAGAGAAAATGATTAGCAAAATCCCATTATATTTATGGTTGGGGAGGGGATAATGGGCAGAGATTTGCTTTTTCTGCAAAATATTCCCAGTGGTCAAAAAGGTGCTGTGTGGTAATTTTGAAATTTAATCCAAGCCATTGGGAAGTTATCCAAATAACAGTGATTTATATATTTCATATTGTATGCATAAGGGAAAATAGAAATGCAGATAGCTATACATGGGACTGTCAAACTTTCTTTGTCGTTAGTCATATTTCAACAAAGAGGGCATCATATAAACTCTCCTGCTGTTTGCGTGTTGCTATGGGAAGAAAAAAAGTTGCGGATTGGATCTTCGTTAGTCCTGAGGGGCTCCCTCCAGAGGAACATTTGCTCTCAGGCTTCCTCCAAGATGACAGAGGCAGGATGAGTGGACACATTCCGGTCCTGACACAGTGGGACTCACTCAGCACGTTTAAAACCAGATTCAGTACAGGTTGTTTAAAGTGTGTACGTTTATAGATCATTTAATAACCTTGAAAAATGTCACAAAGCAGTGCCAGAGTATTCACTAAGAAAAGATATTCTCTATAGAGTCTCGTAACATGGACTAAAAGAATGCTTTAAAAATGTTGACTCTTTTTCTCTTTGTCTTAAGGTATTTGAAAATTTTTGCATAAATCTATTGTAGTGCTACTTATTCGACTCTATAGGACTTTCAAAATAATCAAGGCAACTCTGGTCTTGCTATTCAAGCTTTGAAGCCATACCTCATAGTTTTTAGAGAAAAGCTGGTTTTGAACGTTTCTTGAGCATGCTATCTGCATATTCACAAAGGAATTTTATTTTTGCCAGAAGGCAGTAAGTATGCAAGAAAACATCTTTTAAAATGTTTACTTATTGTCTCATGTCAAAAATTAAATTTCTTTCTTGGAGCTTTATTCCACAGTCAGGTCTCAATTTTATTTTTTTTTTTCCATAAATCAATGGTGTACTCCAGCAAAGCATTCCTAGCAGGATGCTATTTTAATAAGTGTTATTGATGATTGGAAGCTGATCAACACTGACATCTTCAGTACAATACCTCGGTAACAGGAGAACACAGATATGAAAATAGGTCTGTTAAAAAGTAAATTACAAATAACATTTAACTGCATGGCTTGTTTTGGTTTTGTCTTTTTTTGTATAATGGTTGAATAATCAAAATATTATGCAGTTGTACCTTACATATTTTTTTCTGGAAGAATAATTAGCTTTCCTTCTCTGTACATGATTTGAATTAAACATAATTTTCTTATTTGTTTTTGGAGGTATTAACACACAGCAATAATGTATGCAAAAAGAGTTTCTTGCAGTTAAAATCTGGATATCAGGGATCAGAAAAGTGTAGTTCCATAACAGACTTTTCTATTATGCGTACTTTCTTTGGACAAGTACAAGTCAATATTTCTTATTAAGGAGAATTTCTAAGAAACAGAAATTTTATGAGCCTATGTGTTTTCTTAGGACCAGGAAGAAAACTGCGGTGGGGGAACATGACAGAAGAGGGTTATAGCGTGGTCTCATGTGTGCGCACACACATATGCACAACCTGACAGTGCAATTCCTTAAAACGTCAGAAATTGGGGCCTGAATTGTGCAGAAAGAGGACTTGAACCTTGATTTCCAGGGTGATTATTTAAGGAAGCAGAGTTTTGAAGGTGCAGAATGATGAACGCGGTGCCAGGGGATGCACACAAAAAAGGCAAGGGAAAGGAGGATGACCGGGGCAGTGCTTTGCAGAAAGAGCTAAGAAGGCATTAATGTGACAGTGTGGTGCTCCTCTGTGTGTGCTCCATACCTGCATGAGGGTGTCTGGTTGTGGCAACGCGCATGGGCTCCCAAGTGCTTGTCCCTCAGCATCTCCAGAGCTTCCCATGTTTTCCTAAGGTGAAGTTCCCACCTCCCCATACCTCCCAGCTCCTCGTCTGCTATACCTGAATATGGCAATCCCTGCTCTGGGAGAGCTGGCATGCAGATCAGCACAAAATGAGTGGGACATGCTTCTTCTTGATACTGTGAGCCTGGCAGAGTGGCAGCCCAAGGACTAGGGGTTCTCAGGAGCCAGATGTTTCCCTGTGCTGGAAAATCTCTTTTGGGGCTTGATGAAGGCAAAGGGAAAGGGTAAAGGCTGCTAATAAGTAGCAAAGAGTTGGGACACCAAAGGGAAGAGATGGACCTGTTGTAGCTTCTAGTCTGGTTTTCTTATCTTCCTAACCAGTGCCTGCTGTTGAGTGCCAGCACTGCTGCTCCTGGCCTGCATTTCCAGTCCTTGCTTTCCCCTCCAGCCTGGCATGTCCTTAGAGGCTGTAGTCAGATGAGTGGGATCCTGTGGTAGGACACTGTCTCATTGACTCCTGCACACGGCTTAAGCGCTTCCTGGTAGATATTAGGCTTCTAAAACCCGGACATGAACTCTTACTGTTAAATTTTCATGTGAGGAGTAGAGAAGACACCTGGGAAGAACTGGACAAATGGCAGCCTTAGGTGTCCTAACCATGATGATAACAGTCCTTTCAAGTTGAGTAGTGTGCATCAATATTTTTATTTTAGTCATATTTTTATGATGTATTAAAAAGCATTATATTAATTCAGAAATGGAACAAAATATTTTGAAAAAACTTAAAACTTTGGAAAATTGAGCTCTTTTTTTCCAACTAGTCCTGGCTCAAACTACTTATGTCTGTAAGTAAAACGGGAAAACGTGTATTAATTGCTTTTGATGTTCTCATTTTGCCATGGAAAACTCAAGCCTGTCAAAGTTCCTTATACTTTATTGTTTTTATTAGGCTGGATCATAAACTGTTCCTGGCATATATTGCGGTTGTTATCTAAAAATTGTATCTCAAGCTGGTTGTCTTGGCTTGATTGCTAGTGTTACTTTTGCCCTCCAGAAGTAAGATATATAGTGTACAGGGAATGCTGCCACTAATATGGCCTGAAAACAACTAAACTCCTTTCATGGCAGCTCTGCTCTTACCTCCTTTATGAAAGTTATGAACATGCTTTGAGTTTGTCACCTGAAAGGATTATTGTTAGGAGGGTAAATGTGATCATTTGAACATCTGAACTAGAATAACTTAAGGCAAAGATTGATGTCTTGAATTTTTTCTCATTAAACCACAATCAAGCAGAAATCAAGAGATGTTAACTGCATGCGGTTATGCTACAAAAATAAGTACCCTAAATGATTGGAAGAGGTACAGAAAAGTAACTGAGCAATTAATCATGTTGATCTGAGAAGGTGAGCTAAAGCAGTGTGAAAAAGCTTCTGATAATGCTTCACTGTATTGATAGAATTTGGGTTGCAAGGTTCAATATCGAAAATGGGGAAAGACTTCCCAAAATCACCCTATCGTTTAACTTCAAAGGGGAAGTTGCATACTGTTTTTTCTGCTTGTTCATGTTTCAACCATGAGATGCAAATTATAAACAGTTAGAATTAGTCCTGTTGTTATTACATCTGAAGACAATCGCTTCAAAAAGAGGTTTCTCTTTGTGCATTATTTTTGGAAGCAAAACAACAGGGCCTATGTAAAATGTAGAAACGAGTTAACTTTCACCATCCTTTTATAGAATGACATTGTTAGAAATCACTTTCTAGCTTTTAGATACAAAAGTGCCCTTATGGTGTTATCAGTTCTAAGAGCTGATGTCCTGGATTTGAAAACATGTAAGTATTACACCTGAAAGTCTAGTTTATCATTCCAGTTTGACTCATTTATTAATTTTATAACTCAAGACAGAAACAATTTAATTTTTTAAAAAATAGGTGTATATACAAGAATACAAATAGCATACAGTTTCTGCACTATCAATTGTAAATAAAAATAAAGATTACCCATAAGCAACATTCACAAACTGAACAGCAGCATTTTAAGCAAGTAGTTTTAAACGTAATGTAGTGCAGACTAGCGAAGTAGAACATAGTCCAGCAGACAGTCTTTCGTTCTTTGTGCCTGGGTTTAGAGTAATTTTGGGTAAATTGAGCATCCTTGGTAGACTGTCAGCCTACAAGGAAAAATTTGGAAAAAGACAGGAAAAGTTGCTTTAAGAGGTTAACAAAACTGGAACGTGTAACAAAAAAATTGTCTTTAAATGCAGGCATATTTAGTAATTTTTCTGACAGTGTCCTGGCAATAGCAACAATTATCTCTTCATGTCAAGATGACACTTGATACTAGATGATTCTCATATCTGTGTTTTAATGTAGCTAATTGCAGAGGATGCTGTTCTAGGCTATGTACTTTTGTTTTGTTTTTGTTTTGTTTACAAGTAGCTGCCCAGCAATCTAATGTGAAAGAGATAAGATGTTCACTCGAAACAGTAATTACTCACAACATAGAATAGAAACTATGTGATTAAAAAATCATAAAACATAATACCAGATAAACACATTTTTCCTTACATCATTTTAGACTGACTTACATGTTTAAATCCAAACAAGATAAACTTTTTCTTTGTTTCAATATTTGCAAGTCTACCTCAGGTTTCTTAACAGGTTTCTTCTTTCTCTTTCAAGCCAGGGCTTGCCAAATTATTTCCAGTCCACTGGGTTTGCGATGAAGTGATAAAACTTGTAGGTCTAGTTATTGCCCTGGCTAAAGGTGAAATGACTGCTTCGCTAAGGGACATCCCGCGTAGCTACCACACGCTGTAAGTGTGGGTGGATCGTTTCATTTGCATTTGGGCAAAGGAGGGCCTGCGTTGACCAGATTCAACGAGATGACAGTGTCACTATTTGTAGAACTACCTGTTCGAACAGATAGCAGAGCTGTTTCAAACCCCTGGAGAAATCTTTTCAAATGGACTTTGTAAGTGCTCTATTTTACAGTTTTATGGAGAGATCTTATCCTTTCACACAAAACTGTGTGGAGAAAAATATGCGAGTGTTCCTGTATCCAGAGCTCATTGTGCCTTTTGCTTTAGCACAGTTGGAGTTCTAAGACATTTTCTTACATTGTGATTTAATCCAGAAACATACAGCTACTCAATTCTTTTTTTCCCCCTCTTTTTTTTTATTTGCACATATAATCCTATATGTGTCATGATTAATATATGACAGTAGGGATAAGCTGCTTAAGTAGAGATTTATTATGCTTATAACTCATTCCACCTCACAATCACCATAATAATAATAATAATAAAAAAATTCAACTAATCTTGAAAAAATGCAAGTGTTGTTTTAAAATAAGGTACTGATCAACAGTAAACTACTGAAGTTAATCCTTTCCAATCCTTTATTTCAAAGTAATCTTTTTCTTTCTTTCATCTGTGAGGGGATTTTGCTCTTGTTTCGCTCACCCATTCCATCTGCACAGGCCCAGCACCTACCTGTAGCAATTAATGAACAACAAGGGGTACTCCTGTTTAAATTAGCTTTGCTCATTAAAGAAATATCTGTTAATCAGCTACAGGTGAGCTCTTTATAAAGAACAGAGTATCTTCTGTCTTTCACTCCAATTTGGTCCAAGAGGACTCTAAATTAATCTTAGCTGGCTGACATACATTGGTGATGCCTTTTCCCTTTCCCCCAGGCACTGTCATTCTGGCATACACACTGCTGCGTGTATTTGCCTGCCAGGTACAACAAAGTCTTTAATTCATGATCCATACGTGTCTCCAGCATGTCACTTAAAACTGTTTTTCCTTTGCTGACTTAGCCAGTGTTGTGATCATCTTAGAAACAGGTTAAGTACCTTTTCCAGTTAAATTTCGTCTTGTTTGCTTAAAACCAACCAAGACGGACAGGAAGGCATTCAGAAAACAACGGCCACACTGATGGTTGCATTAATTGCTACTCTCAGTGCTCATGCTGTGACTCAAATGGAATCAGTTTGGACCCACTTTTAATGAATAAGTGAGTTTATTATCATTGGCTACAAGCTACCTTGTTTTTTCAAAGGAAAAAAATGTCTCAATTTCTTTTTCCTGTTTTCATCCAATCAATAGTTTATCATGTCTCTCTTTTTTTTTTTTCTTTTTTTAAAGAAAAAGAATAGTTTATCATCTACTGTATTTGTAAATTTAATTGGATTTTCCACACTTGGTCTACAATGTATATCATGTTCTATTAAATCCCAGTGTGTAGCATTATGAATATAATATTTAATTCCTAAGGCGCTCATTACTTTATTGGAATTGGTTTATTTTTTACATTTTTATGTTCAAGTGTTCAGTGTTCAAGCACGTTATGAAAACGGCTCGTGTGATGTGCAATATGATTTTTTTGGTTTTGGCATTACTTGCCTCGCTGTTCTGTATATGAAATTCAAAACAGCGCATAATAAAATAGTTGTTTGATTTGTGTTCTGAACTGCATTTGGCATCACTCACTATGTTTGCAAATAGAAATCAGTTTGAAACACTGACAAGAAACAACCTGTCCTTTGGCATTAGAGTCCCTGGAGAAAACAGAGATGAGAATTCTCTCACTAGTTCCTAAGGTAGATTATCAAATTATACTTTATAAGTTTCTAATATACTATATGGGCCATTACAGCTGGTATATGTGTAACTTGCTCCCACTGGAAGGCACCCTGCCAAAGAAGTGTGTGTGCAAACAGCTTTAGTAAAATTTAGAATTATTGTCGTGTAATATGGTTCTCAAGACAGTTTATTTTAAAGGAGGCACTTTTATTTTTATGGTGCAAAAATTTCTCTGCCGTACACTACTTAAAATGTTGATGCATATCAGGGAAAGCTTGGTTGTAGCTTTAGTATACATTAACAGCTTCAGATGAGCAATTTGAAAGAATCAAGGGATTAGCTAACACGTGCAGTATGAGTTTTTACCATGAGGAAGGAGGCCCAAATGCCATGTGAAGCGTTCACAAACTGTTCTGAAGACTGAAACTCTCTTTTTCAGAACAGCTTATATGTACCTCAGAAAACAGCAAAACAAGGTTCCCCACATTTCCCACTCCCCCACCCCCATTGCACGTCTCTTCAGAAATGACAGCCTTTAGATACTGAGTAATATGTGAAGCTACATAGCTTGCACAATAGTTAGCTCTTCTGAGGCCACCAGTGATGATATCAGCACTATGCTGGGGCACTCATTATGTTCAGCTATCCTACTAGCTACCCCATTAATTAATCTTAGCCAGTATTAACTAGTCTGAGGCTATCACATGCTTTTCATGAAGCTCGGCAGTGCATTAGCTTTGTCATTATTAAACTGGAATTGGATTTGAACAGCAAGCTTTGCATGAGAACTCAGACTAAGAATTTTTTCAATGATGTACTTCAGTCTGTCTTCCATCAAGTTCCTCTTCCATATTCCAGGCAGAAATGTTTAAACAGAGCATGGATTAATTAACACCAGTGATATCACTCTTTTTACTTTTCAAAAGTTTACCTTATCAGTTACCTTTAGAAGCAAGGTCATATCATTAGGGTAACATATTAGACGCTGAAGTGAAATGAGAGGCCTGCTACCAAATGTATACCTCTTTATTCTGCTTAAAGCCTTGAATAGCTATAGCATGTAATTTCAGAAATCTATGAAATATTCTATAGCCCTGAGGCATAAGGAAGATGTAGAAAAATGCGGTTTAGTCATTTTCTAAATATGATACTGTTTTCCAGTCAGTGGTGAGTTATGTATACATATCTGTCGTTTTCTTAGCTGACAACTTTTCTAAAGATTTTATGTGAATTATTTTTGACAAGACTGTCATGTACTTTTATGAGGTAGCAAAAGGCCAGGTTATTTTATATTATTCATAAAAACAGCTTGACAGTTAAGAAGTATCAATTTGCTGTGTTGAAATAGGTGTTCAAGATTAAGTGAAAGTGATCCTCTTGCTACTCTTTGTTTTCAGGACTATGCTTATAGCCTGATCATTGTTTTGTTTTGTGTAAAATGCTATTGAATGAGCCTTCCTCTTGAAATGGAATACACTGACATTGTTCTTAACTTCCTCCAGCCTATCTTGCTTTGCTCTCTCCATTCTTCACATTCATCTTTGTTCATAAGGGTAAAAAAAGTCCTTGCCTTCCTTTTCGGAGAGCCATGTTATTTGAGTCAGTGAGACAACGGGAAGGAATAGCTTTTTTAAAAAAAAAAAAAAAACACAAAGAAAAAAATTGTCCATCTTGCTACACATTTAACAACTTCTGAAACATATCAGCTATATTTATTGATCTGAGGATAGCTGGTTTGAAAGCTCACCCTAAATAGAGATGCTGTATATCATCTTTTGCTGTTCAGGTGCAGCGCTGGGAAGGATGTTCCATGTTGAGCTGGCTTTACAGAAGGTCTGTGTGCAGTTTCTTAAACTTATGAGGCAAAATTTTTAATATAAATGTGTATGTATAAATGCAAATGCATTTACAAAATTGTACCTGGGAGGTTTTGAAAACTGAATCTGAAACAAAGAATTAAGTAGAAGTGCACAAGAAATTTAAAATACCATTACTCTAATTAGAGATGGTAGCAAGGAAGGCATTGAATCAAGACTATCGCATTGCAAATGCAAAAAACAACCTGCTGTAAAGAATATAATGCTTTTGTGGTCCAATTTCTATTTATTTTAATTGATGTATGAAGTGCATTGTGTTTTCAATTAATTTAAAATGCCATTTCAAAATTATTTCTGTTGAAAGTACTGCAGGGAACAGACCTATCCATAAATAGCAAACTGGATAGCCAAGTACATGATTCTTCACTTAACTGGTAAGGGCAAACCCCACAAAAGCGAGCATGTTCCCTACCGCTTGTTTTAGAAATTTACCATTACTTCCCACAATACAGTTTTTTACCGTTTAAAAGATTGTTTAATTTCAAAAGAGCACCTTCAGCTTTGCTACCCTTTATAATTAAATATTTAGTTGTGTAGTAAATTAAGCATGTCATGATCTCTGCAAAGTGGTTCTCCGTTTACTGCTGCATAAATGTTTTACAAGCTGCTGTATTGTTTCAAGTAAATTAATAATGAAGATTTAGATTTTAACTGATTAATAATCTAATTTAGTATTTAGGAATCTAATTTAGGACTGGAAACAAAATCAAGGTAAACATCTTTGGCAGTGATCCCAATTCTGTGACAAAGTCACCAAGTGATAAGGAAAAAACAAATCAGGGTAAAAGATACTGAGAGGCTGGAACTTCTAGGAGAAGAAACATTTCCTTGTGAAAACTGAAAAGGTTTTCTAAACTGCAGTGTACTTGCACATGTCTTCTGTCATATCACAAGTCAACAGCACAAATTTTACACAGCAAATTGCCAGGAATTTGTAAGATAAAGAAATGTGAATTTGCATAACCAAAGAACTGCCTAAACTACCTGGCTTAAAGCAAGTTTATGGTGACATTGTAGAATATTTTAACACTCCCTAGAATATTTCTTCTATTTCTGTGTTCATAAAACAACAAGTATGTTAGGAAATGTTCAAAAGTAGAATGGTCTAAATAAGTCATTGTGAGGTGGGATGGAAAAAGCTCAATACAGCAGAACTAGTGTTGAGAACAGCTATGCTGTGGCAATTAGATATTGTGACGATATGGGAATGGCCAGGCTGTTGAAATCTGTGCATTCTAAAAAGCGGTGAATTGGCTGGGGCTGATCAACTTTAGTTTCAAAGTAAGGCACCGTGTGCAGAGGAAGGAAAATTAACTATCAGAAACAGCTAATCAGAAAAGATACCTCACGTATTGCTGGCCCTTCTATAACCTGAGAGCCTGCAGGTTGGGCTTGCGCAGTTACAGGAGCTGTGAGCCTCCTGCGTGAAGCTGTCTCTAATGCTGTTTCGGGTGAACAGCTCTCATTTTGCTGTATGCAGGAGTATCTTCAACACTCACAGTTTCTACCTCTGACTTGAGGTAGCAACTGTAATTAAAGACAAATTTCCATAGCTTCATCTGGATGCCTCCTGATATTGAGATGAACTTCTTCACTTTCTCCTTCTTCTGTGCAGATTTTACTTCCTGTATCTACCATTTTAAATTTCATAATTTTCCAGGACATTTTCTGTCAGTAGTTGTCTTGTATCGGTAGTGCTTTTCTTTTAAGAAGGGAAAGTTTAATCCAAGAACTGAACTACATAGGTTTAATTTTGTGTGTGCGTGTGAAACGTTATGGTTTGTGTTTTAAAGGGTTCCCCTGGGTTCATGCAATAGTTCTTTTTGGCCATTCTTTTATTACAATAGTTTAAAGTAAAAATTTGGCTCTATCACAAATTTTCTGGTACAAATGACTTGAGTAGAAACATCACGGTTTATCAAGGATCAGAACCTGTCCTACTGTGTTTCTCTGCACCAATAGGTCATATTTGTTGAGTGGAGAGAAGATTATTTTAATTGACATAATTAACTTTTCTTGTGATTATCTTAGGCTTGAAAATACATTTTGCTCTTTCCCAATTGCAGATTTTTCTCTGATAGAGCTAAACATGCTGTGTGTAATAATGAAGGTGGTTTTGAAAGGACTTAATGTATATAATTGGAAACTAAGATGAGGTAGTTTTCTATCAGCAGGAGGGTAGGAGAGCTGGGCTGTATAATTGAAGTACAGTGTAATGGGATTACCTACAATTTTTAAACATTGCTTTCATTAAGGAAAATAATAAGCGTATTTATTAAATATAGTCTCTGCTTGGGACAATATTTGTTATTATGAAAAAGCTTTTGTAATTAAGCTTGGGTATAAAAATGTATTGAACATACTACATCAGTTTCTGGAAAATGCTTTTGTGCATAAAATTTTACTAAAATAGAAAGAGCTTTCACAGCAGAGGCAGTTAGCCAGATATTAGTATAGCTCACATCTAGCATTCACTGTGAATTTTTCTGTGTGCTTTCAATTTAGTCAAGGTCAAATCAAAAGAAAAGTCACAGTCAAATACACTTAAACATTTATCTTTATGAAAGATTTTAATGATTCTACTGTTTTTCATGGTTATACTTGGTGGAAATAAAAGCTAGATTTTTTTCCTAAAGAATATTTTTGTGATGAAGCTACAAAAGTATGATGTTTTAGGAACTACGGGATGGGTGTCTAGGACCCAAATTCTGCAGGCAGGCACATCAAATTCTCCTAGGTGTCTTACTTGTCCATAAGTATGCATCTGTGAAAACCTTCATAATAATAGAAAGTATTGTTTAAGGCATTTTAAATGTGATTGCTATGTTGGTGTTTGAGATAAAATATGGTGGTCCCTCTGGATGCACTTTTATTTCTTTTCATTATCACTTTCAAGGATTTCTCTTCAGAAAAGTGCTAAATTGAAGTGTGTAGCTACTTTCCTTAATCGAAGCTTTTACTGAAAAGTACTGCCTTCAACAAGTGTTGCAAATCCTCTTATGTTACTTCCAGGAATCCTGCCGTGGCGGTGACTAGGGCATGTTATTCATTAGGTCATAAGATAAAGATATATCTAAATATATTTAAAGGATATATATGGATTGGGTTTTGCCCATACTGTGAGTATACATCTTAGATTAAAAGTTTCTTCTATCATACTATATGTACATAAAAATATTCTTAATTTAAAGAGAAAAGGCTGACAAGATTACATTAATGTACAATAAAGCTAAATGGACAATGAAATGCTAAAACTGAGAGAGAAAAAGAAAATGTTAGTTCAGAAAGTTCTGAGATACTGCTGTTGTAAAGTCATTCTTTTTGCTTTGAACAAGGTGAATGTATGTAGGAAAGGATAAAAAATGAAATCGCAGAAATAACAGTATGGATGAGGCTGAAGGGACCCTGGAGATCATCTAGTCCAACCCTGCACTCGAAGCAGGTTGCTGAGAACTATGTCCAGTCAGGTTTTCAGTATCTCCAAAGATGGAGACTCTACAAACTCTCTGGGCAATCTGTTCCAGTGTTTGACCACTCTCACAGTAAAAAAGCTTTCTTATGTTTAAGGGGGATTTCCTGTAATTTCAGTTTGTGCCCGTTGCCTCTCGTCCTACCAGTGAGAAATACTGAGAAGATTCTGGCCCTCCTCCTCCACTGAGGGTGTCTTCCTTGCTCCAGACCTTCCCATTGTTCTCATGGACCTGGGATTCCTGAAGGCCAGTTTTACCAGTAAAGAGTGAGATTAAGAAGGGATTAACTACCTCAGCCATTACCATGTCCTCTATCACCAGGTCCCCTGCACCATCCAGCAGTGGGCTCACATTTTCAACTTTTGCTGCTGAAGTGCCTGTAGAAACCTTTCTTGTTGCTTTTTCATGTCCCTTGTCAGATTTAGCTCCAAATGGCTTTCCTAATCCCATCCCTGCATACTCAATGACTCCATATTCCCCCCAGGTCCCCTGTCCCTGCTTTCACTTCCTGTATGCTTCTTTTTTAGATTTGAGATTTGATGGGAGCTCCTTTTTCATCCATGCAGGCCTCCTGCTACTCTTGCTTAATCTCCTCTCATCGGAATAGATCATTCTTGAGCTTGGGGGAGATGATATTTGAAAAATAAACAGCTCTTCTAGACCCTAGTTCTATCCTGGATTGTATACCATGGGATTCTTCCAAGCAGATCACAAGAAAAAATAGTCATAGATTTGGCTTATGCATGGTGCTCATTTTCAAGTATTTTATTGCTACAGGAAATTCAGGTCCAGTCTCCAGAATCATTTGCCATACCAAGAACTGACAGAATGATGCCAACTCATATAAATCTGTACAAGTTGTTCTTGAGGGAATGTATAAAAATGGAAAATCTAATTTTGCATACTAGGTAAAAATGTCAACCTTTAATCACAACTCTACCTGGCTTCTCAGATGCAGATTTTTTTCTTTTTCTTTCCTCATTACTGCTAGGAATGGTTATATCTCATGCAAGGGAAAATCTTCTGGAAGCAGGAGGTGAAGCATTACAAGAGAAAAAGCTCATGTCATTTGTATGTATAAGAAAAGTTAAAGGACATCAAGAAAGAAGGAAATACAAGATCTGGAATACATGGCTAAACACTAACTCAGTTTTAAATGTCCTAGTTGTGTTGCCTCAGGATTGTCTCTTTGCCAAGACCTCTCACAAAGATCCTTGCCTTTATGTCAGCATATTTGTAATTTAAGAGCAATTTGCAAAACCTGGCAGCACTGTGTTCCCCTCCCTTGTCCCAAATGGGGGATTGTTTAGTGTTTTCCATTCCAGCTTTCAGCAAGTTCTCCTTTACCTTGTGCTTTCTAGTGACATTCCCATGCATCTCTTAAAAGTTTCTTTTACTCCCCTGACACCTTCCTTCCTTTCATTATCCTGTGTAAATCTGGCCAATTAGATCACATAGTAAAAGTTTCCTATTTTTCCTTTTAACTATGGCATGCTGAAGTCACTTCAAACTCTGATACTGACAACAGAGTGAAGGAGCTTTTTCCTCTGTTGCAGAGTGTGGGGATGTTCAAGCCCATAATTTAATGAAGAGAAATGCTATCCTGATTATGGCAAAACTAATGAATTGTCAATTTTTATTTTTATTTTTTGAAACAGGTTAAAATCAGAAAAATACAGTGTCATTGAAAAGAATATATGGTGTTGATTCTGGATAGCAGCAGAGTTAATGAGGGCAGTATTTCCTTAGTTATTTATCTTTTCTGATTCAGTTATGATGTTTAAGGCCCAAAAATTTTCCATTAGATTCAGTGCCTCAGAAGACAGACCATGAAGATGTCGTGCAGATGCCTAGCTGTAGTTTGTTCATCCCTCCTTCTTTCCATTCCTGCTAATGAAACTCTCCGTTCTGACAGTTCGTTGGCCATGATTAAAACACCTACCCTCCCTCAAAAATACAGAGTTGATAATATTTTTTCACTCAGTTAACCCAATTTCTGGGGTCAGGTTCTGACTTTACCAGGAATTTTAGAGCCCAGTTATTACAGTAGTTTTACTTGTTTCCAACTTGGATGTTGTTTCATAGAGTGGGCTGAATTGGATGACTTTTGCCTTTGTAGTGTAGGCACCGATTTCCAATAGGCTGCCAGATCTGAAGAGTTTGAATGGGTGATGTGAAGGAAGATGAGATATTATCAGTTATCAGGGTGAGAAAATCCACTTGCTCATAATTTTTTTTTTTTTTTAAAATGTCGCGTATTAAAGATGATGAAGAGCTGGAATTGAATGAGAAGCTGACAAGAGAGGAAAGAAAAGAACGTGAAATCAAACTCACTTGGTTGCTGCTTTGAATATGGAGTTTGGTTTTTTAATTTTCTTTCTTCAGTATGAGAGGGCATTATGTTCGGGGATGTAAAGTACGACTGCAAATTGGGCAGAGAGTCTCCCCTGTTTTGGAAGAAGTATGTTTAGACAGTGCAAAGTGGGTTGCATGGTGAAATGCTTTGTTTACAGATAGTACTTCTGGCTCCTGTGAGAGATGAATTACAATGAGTAAAGCAAAAGACAAGAGTTAGAAACAAGAATATTGAGTTCAGCTTTGGAATCATGCCAGATAAATGCAATTAAATAGATTAGGACCTAAGAAGAAGACACAAAAGTTGGCTATAGATGCCAACCGAAAGAACAGGAAAGGGCAAAATATAACCAAAGGAGATTGTACAGAAAAGAGGGAGAAAGAGCAAGAACGTTAGAGCATGAACAACCACAGAAGTGGCAAAGGCAGGCAGTCATCAAGGGAAACTGGAAATCTATAAGGTAAGATAGAAATGCATGAAAATATTTCTGAGAATAAAGACACTGTGTAAATGCTCTTATATTTAAAATGTATGAGGTTGTCAGTAACCTGAGCAAAAGTAAGATCAGCAAAATGAAGGGGTCAGAACTCCCAGCCTGGGAAGAGACACACTGGGCATTTCAGAGAGGAAAGTGAGATGATGAGAATGCACAGCAGGATGCTGATTTTGGACTCGCCATATGAAATTTCAAATAAAGAACCTGTCAATTCTGGTCTTAAAATGTTTTCTTCATTTTTTCAGATTATGGCACTAGTTACATCTTTTTTATTAATCATTAATATTTGTTTTCACAAATATTTAAAATAAGTCTAAAGAAAAACTCGTAGTCCTAAGGAGAAAAATACATACTTTGGTTAAATTACAAGTAATGATAAGTAATTTCCACGAGTTATGTACAGCAAAATTACATCATTAAACAGTACTTCATCTTATATGACAGAATTAGAATCCCCAGTGAGCAAAAGATAATTTTTGAAAGTTATATGGCTTTCTTGACTGTTCCCCTTTCCCCTTGATTTTCTGAGCAGATTGAAGTGTTTTGTACTAGTTTTGCTCATCATTTAATGGAACAAGTGTGGTAGAGATGCTAAGTGATCTTGTTACAAATCCAGAATGTGAGCCTTGAGATGAACCTGTGCCAAAAGTTGCACCCAGTTTGCTGAAAAGCTGATGGGTAACTATTCATTTAGGCTGGGCTATGAAAGGAAAAAACGGACCATTGTGAAGATAAATCCATGAGTACTTCTGGCAACAGATGCTGGCATTCCTCAGTCACATGAGGTTGGTAGCTTGGGGAAAGATCTTTGATAGTTAATTATTTTTCAGTTTATTCATCACTGGAGACCGTGATTAAAAAATCAGCTATACTTTCAACAGGACCATTTACCAGATTAACAAAGTGCTTGGTAAGGAAAGTTATAATGACCATAAATTTCCATGTGTTTCAACTAGTTCCATATTCTGATTTGCAAGTATCTTCAGCAAACCACTTTTCTATTAGAAAATAACTCCTGGTAGTAGTTTCGATTATTTTTTAAATTTATTTTTTCTTTAATATTTCAAAAATAATTTATTCAGAATACTGCTCTGTTATTGGAAGCATCATCAAGTGTCAAGTAACATTATGCTGTAGTTGCTGTGAGAATCTCTCTGCAATTCACAAAATTTGTGTTTCATTTTGTCTTGGAACAAAAACGCATTTTGGAAAAAATGTAATTTGGCAGATGGGATTGCTCTGGAGCCAGCTGTATTGAGTAGCAGGATGCCATGCAAGTAAGTAGCTGAACAGTGCACACATGAACGTCTGCAAGAGGAGACAGTTAATGGGACAAATAAATCTGACCAAATCTGGTATGCTGCTACCTTGAGACTCCCAGGCTCCACCACCACCTGTTTGCTGACAAGACTTCCTTTTCTGTGTGCGAAGTAGGAAGTAAGGAGTTATTTCTAAAGCAACACTTTGACAGCTAGATAATATTTAGGCCTGTCTATATCCTAAAAAATGAAGTCTGGAGAATTTCATTACACTTTAACTGTGTTCCAGCACTGAAAAAACATGTTTCTTAAATGTTATCCAGAAGATATAGAATGTTGACTGCCTATTAATATTTTTTTTATAGAAGAATTTAGCACCATTCAATAATTAGAATAGAATTGAATAGAACAGAACAGAATAGACTATTTCGGTTGAAAGGGACCTACAAGGATCATCTAGTCCAACTGTCTGGCCACTTCAGGGCTGACCAAAAGTTAAAGAATATTGTTAAGGGTGTTGTACAAATGCCTCTTAAACACTGACAGGTTTGGGGCATCGACCACCTCTCTAGGAAGCCTGTTCTAGTGTTTGAGCACCCACTCAGTAAAGAAATGCTTCCTAATGTCCAGTCTAAACCTCCCCTGGAGCAGCTTTGAACCATTCCCATGCGTCCTATCCCTGGATACCAGGGAGAACAGATTGGAAATAATAGTTTGATCATCCCACCCAGTCACCCAGTTTTTATTTTATGGGACTGGAGCAATAACATTGTAAAATTCTTTTAATAACCTTTAGCTGGTAGCTTCAAAACTGAGTACAAATCTTGAGTGTCTGCTTTTTAGGGTGTTATCCTGAAACACTGAAGTATTGACTTTTCAGAAAGACAAATCCTTTGATATCTTTTACAAGATATTTTGATTAAAAAAAAATAAAATCCAAAAGATCTAATCCCTGTTGGAGCAGGACAGGCTAAGTCAGACTTACAAGCTGTACTCTGATGGGAAAAGGGAGTGGAATGAGTGGTTGCAACTTTTTTTGTTTCAATTCTTGTATGACGACAATCTGCATTATAAACATTGTTTGGAGAATCTTTTTCTAGTAGTGCTTCGTGATCCTACGAAACTTTAGGTATCTTTCTCTCTTTCTGGTAGTTGCTCTGTGGCTTCCACCACAGTGCATAGTGATTTTTCACTGGATTACCATAGAGATTTACTGAGGCTGTCCCAAGCTTCCTGTGCTTTTTGTCTTGCCAGTCTGCGTAGATTCTTTTTTGTTGATGTTCTTAAAACCAAGTCTCATATTATACATAGCAGGGATTTTGGTTTTGCAGATAAGAGAAGGATCTTCATTCAGCCTTGAAATGCACTAAAAGTATGGTAAGATAAATACCTTATTGTGATTAATCAAGATTCGGTACGGAAGACTTCACATCAAGCTGTTTTCTGTAATAGTTAATAAAAGGAGCGTTATCACCTGTACTAAATCATGAGTATATAGTCTAATATTCTTATACAGTTAAGTGGTGAGCGAAAGTTTGTTTAACTGATACTGCAATACTTCAAATATGTTAAAGATAGTTACCGCTGGATGGCTCTCTTTAATGTGCAGGTATATTTTTCATAAATTGTTGTACAGAGGTAAAAATAAATCCATGACATGGATCATTCATCACTCGTCATTTTATTTGTCTTTTCACCATTTAAACTTTCTCTTTGCAGGGCAGATAATAGGCAATAAGTTGATAATATAAGATGTCTTCTCTCCTCAGTGATCAAAATTTCACATAAATGTGTAAGACTTTTTTCCTTAAAAAAAAGAAAGAAAAAGAAACCTTGTGAAACATAAATTTCCCATCTCTTGGATAACAAGAACTGAAATACATGAGACTCAGACTAAATCTTAATAAAAAATTCAAATCTAAAGTCATTCGATATAATATTACTATTTACTAGGCAAATATTGTAATGTGGATTGCTAACAAGAAAACTCAGATTTAAAAATAATATATATAGAAAAATATTCAAGCTTCGTTCAGATTCTTTCATTCAAGTTTCATGTTAAATTCAATTTCCCTGTGAAAATCTCATTTAAAAAAAATCCATTTAGTATGATCCTTACCATACTTACTGAGCTTAACAAACAGACTTCAGTGAATTTAATCTGGGAAATAGTTGTCAACATGCAAAGCATATGTGCTTGTTGATATGATATGACAAAGCCCAACGGCTGCTAAGAGGCTTAAGATGTTGTTTGCACAGAGTGAGAGAAAGACACTAAGGATATCTGACAATATTAGTCACCAGAGAGGCAATTGGTGAACAAGGACATCTTTGTTTTGTTCCAACCTCCTCTCCAGGTTCCCCTCTTCCATTTCCTCTTTGGCTTCTGAGTTGCAGCCCAGGCTGCCAGCAATTCACAGCTGGAGTTGTCTTTTTGCATGCACTTTTCGTACTGTGAGTCCTCATGATCTGTTGGACAACTCTACACCTGCAGCTCTGATGGATTATAGATGGAATATCAGGGTGAAAACGCTTTCATGTCATAAATAGCCTTACTTTATTTGACTACTTAGGTTTAACTAGTCTATGGTCATAAAAGAAAAATGTTGCATGCATGCACAGTGGTTTGGTAAGGTCTGCATAGCTTATTTTTAGCCACAACAGCACGTTCTTGGGTCTGAGTTCACCTCACTCAGCCTTAAGGTAGGAGCGTAGTCAGATTGCCCCAGTGAGTGGAGAAGGTTACATGCAGATGTGAGTCATATTTACATATGCTGAATTGCTCTCTGGAAACGCTTTATTCCCATATGGGGAGACAAAGTTGACTAAGCTTCTAATACAGGCCATTACAATTGGTTGAAATCTCTCCGGGTCCTACTGTACCCATCTGCTCTTCTTTCACCCCTTTTCCTCCCTCAAAAAGATGAGTCTGCTATAGGGAACAGTGTGCTCCTCTGTAGCGTTGGGAACAATACCTGCTGAGCAAACTTCCACCTTTCATGAAGGTTTCCTTTCTGAAGCCTTCTATAAAATCACGCAGTACTCTTCAGTGCCTGTATGACTAGTCCTAGCATACGTGTGGTGCTAGATCTTCGTGGTGAATAATGGGAACAATCTTGCAAACTGAATTTCCTGGGGAACAAACCTTATGTCAGTAGTTTTCTCACTGTCTTTTCCAAAAACTAGGCAAGGAAAACCCAGCAACTGCTTGGCAGAAAGTCAAAATGCCAATGGAAAATGTGTTAACACTAGTAAAAAGTGCATATAGACATCTTGAATATGGTGCTGCATTTCCTATCCACAGCAGATGAATTCAGTAAAAATTGTTTTTTGAATTTCAGGTTGAGTAAGGTCATAAACCTCAGCCACTACACTCAGTGTGTCTTCAGCAGTTCAGGAATAGGAACCGTAATTAGTAGCGAGCTAAGCATCTGTGTTTAATGCAAAACTTATTCCACATCTTAGACGGTTATATATGACTGAACTATTGATTTTAACTATATCTGTCAGAATTTAGATGCTCATTCACACATGCGATATACCTTAATCATTTGTAGGCAGGCACATGCCTCTTTAAAACTCGTTTCCCGTGTAGATAATGTACTGCAGCTCCCTGGAGACCTTATATGCATATCACAAAAGCCAGCATAAACAGCAGGCTTGCTAATACCAAAACAAGTAATTAATATTAATTCCTATACTCCACTTTTGTCAAAGGTTTTGGAATCAGCATTTTTTTTGTCCTGGGAGAACACAAAATAGGAAGGCAAATCCTATGATGCCTGTGTAGCAGTCTGCTTTTATGTCAGAGGTTGCTATTTTTCAACTTACTTGCATAATAAAAATGGTACATCAACAGGGTTTCTTTCCCTCTTTTGTTTTACTCTAAACAGTTTTTCCCTATGTTTTTTCTTTAATTTAATGAGAAAAACAAACATATACGACATTACATAGTCACTACAGATAATAGTTATTGCAGTACTTTTAAAAAAATATGTATTACAGGCAATCAACAAAAATCTGTTCCTGATCATAATTTTATATAAAAACTAGTAACGTGCCTCTTATTCCCCATCTCATTTATTGTATCTTGTTTCCTTTTCCCCTGTTTGGAAATGCCATCAGCATATGACTGGGATGAAAAACGACGATCTGCTCTTGGTACTTGATAATAACAGGCTCATACTTCTGTAGAAGCTTTTCAAGAGCTAATTAGAACAAAGAGGCTGATCTTTAAATGTTCCAGTGAAAAGTTAGGTTATACTTGCTAAATGACCATCTGGAAGGCTTCCTGAGCATCTCAAATGCAGTATTAAAATAAGGATTTATTTTCATTATGATTTTAAAAATAAATAAACAAACAAGTTCTATTCTCCCATCTCAAAAAGGCTAATATATAGTTTTCAGGTTGTCAATGGCTTATTTTGTAAGCTCAACATGAATGACAGAATGAACAACAGTGGAAATGCTAGAACTTGTTCGGGGAGGATCTGGGTTTTTTTCTAAATATATATGACTTTTACATTCTAGTGGTTTTATTTTTTTTTTTAAAGGAAAATTAGTGATTTGGAATTCCCTTTTCTTTTTATAAACTCCTGAAATGTCTGCTAAAATGGTTTTGTATCAATTTATGATTGTGTTTAGCTTTTGAGGTCTGGAAACTAGGGCTATATCCCTCAGACTTGTCTTCTTGTTCTTCTACAGAAGAACTCTTGTTCTTCTGTATTTAAATCTGTTTTTCCGGGAGATTTTAACTAATGGAATTTTTCAGATACATTTCTATTTCTGTAAAATGGTATCTTTTAGCAATTAATTTGAAAAAGAAAAAAAAATTAGCAATTGCATTTACCTTCTGTGAGTAAAGCCACTTCTGACACTTGAGTAGAAAAATTCGGTCATCAGTCCACACCATTCTACCAGGTGGTTCACTGGTGAGCTGAAACCTACTTCTTTTTAGTAGTCTAGCAATGACACTTGCCTGATATATCCACTGATGCTGCTTTACTCATTAATCTTTGTTAAAAAGACCAAGTAGTATGTGTTCCATGCTCACAGAGTACTTTTCATATAGATGACTTCTGTAAGGTGTCTGATACAAGCACAAAGTGGTCAAACCCTATGTAAATTTGGATTAATTCATTTAAAACACATACAAATTTTATGAAATATCATGTGATCATTAATTAAAAGTAATGCTTTACTGAATACAGAGTTTAAATGAATATTGGATCCTAAACGCTTAAAAGCTCCGTTGTACAGTCAGCTGTACTATTGTAAAGGAAAGCCCTTAATTCTGTTCTGTCTTAGCTGTGAATTAGTCCCACTGCAAGCCAGTTCTTATTTTGAGATCTCTGTGCTAGTCGTAGCTGACAAGATAGCTCAAAGTACACACTTTGTACACAAAGTACACTTGTTGACTTTAAGATGGTAAAGACTTTCCTGAGAATTATGTGATCATAGAGAATGGAGATTAACTTTTAGCATAAGGCTGGACTTGTTAACAGTTAAAGCAAACTTTTTCTGCATGGTAATGGAATAAATATGGAAATTGAAAAGGGAGGATGAATGCTGAATAAGAAGGAACATAATTCTTACTGTTTTTTTTTTTCCTAAAGTAAAAATGTACTAAATTATTCAAACTATAATAAGGGGAGGTAACATATGAAATTATATCTCTAAATCCATGCATACTATAGTTGTGTGGAAGATATAAAAGCTGAAAGCAAAACCCATTAAAACAGTATACTGAATACACTGGAATATTTGTTAATCTGTGGATTGTTTAAATTCATTTTCTTTTGTTCTTTTTCTTCCCATTGTTAGACAGCAAAAAAATCCGCATTGCAATGGTTTTTATAAAGTACTTGCACTGCAGCATCTAGACAAACAGCTTAATTTCGCATGGTTCAAAATATATTCAGTCAACTGTCAGCCTGTATTTTCCACATTATTCTTATATTTAGGGTAATGAATACGTGGTAAACTGTCTAGGTAATGAAATGTCAACTTGTTGACTGGGCTATTTGGTAGTGTCTACTGGCCTGTTGCCAGACTTTTTTGTCCCAGTCATGGAGCCTAAAGGGAAACTTTGACTACTACTGGAAATTTTGTGTCCTAATGACATAGCGCAGGACTGTATATAGTATATATGTCTCCTTCCTGGCCTGTCACAGACGAAGGCCACTGCCACCTTTGCAAACCGCTGTCTTATGAAATCTGTTTTGAGCACTGCCTAGTTTCAGATTGCCTATGAATTTTCATTGCAATATAGCTACATTTTAGCCTTTCCTTACTTTCACATTCCTTTCAGAATGTTGTTCAGAAGAAAGGTTGCGGTTCTGAAAATTCTTGGTACAGACTTGGTTTCTAACTTAACATGTCTTTTAAATGCAATTCCCCTTACAGAAGGTAAATTGGTGGCTAGAAAATTTAATGATGTAATTGGTATCCTACAACTAGGTGACACAACTGGAAAGAGGTGAGGTTGTTGGGGGTTTTTGGTTTTCTTTGCTGTCAGAACAGAATTTAAGGGTGAAAAAATATGTCTGACAGTTTATGACTTTCTGATAGTTGGTGCACCACCTAAATGACCACAACTTTGCCTTATGTCTGCTTAGTTTATTTTCCTGTTGATTCTTGATGGTACCTGAACTGGTAAGATCTCTCCATGTCATTACAATACCATTCACTGATCATGGCTACGTATGTTGGGATCGGAAATACATTTACCACGGTGTCCAGCCCATGCTACAAAAACAGGGAGAGTGATTCTTAAGTTGGTACAACATAACATTTCTGTGGTGCTGAAGGTTACTTTCCTGGCCATACTTATCACTTGTTTGTCAGAGCCCTGTGATGTCTCCCTCTGAGAATATTTTTAAATGTTATATTGTTTGGCTGTCTACTTCTGTAACTTCCATGCTTAAGATTTCTGAAAGTATTGGTTTTTCAGAACTTCTTGTCAATATCTGAAATTTCTTTGTATTTGTAAGCCAGGATTTTAGGTTGTGGCTCTTGTTCAAATCACTTGGTGAAATATCAGAAAGAGGAGTCAGAATTCTAATCATAAATTACAAATTAATTTTAAAATTATTTTTTCCATAAATCGATAACACAAACTGTTGTCTCTTTGTTTTACTTGAGGAATGCTGTGCTTCTATTACAAATATCTTGAATGGAGAGTACAGAAAACTGTTGAAAAGTACTCAAGTTTAAAATACTCTCAGATGTAGTTTAAAATATAAATGAATCACAGGAGTGGTTTTCAGGCATTCTTATTCACCTTTAATTAACTCAGAAGTTTTTATATGCTAAGGTTTAATTAAAAAACGGATACTTGAAGTAGCTTAGGATTCTTTTTTAACAAATGTGTTAATCTTCTCTAGTATGCTACAGAATATTATCTCATCTAGAACAGGTTACCTAACCTAGAACAGCTCAGATTGGTTTTGGTGTTTATAAGAGCTCAGATAGTCTTTTCCTAGACATATTCTACAAATATTTATTCCCAAATGCAGATTCACTATTGAGAACAAGTGAGGAGGTAAATGGTTTACGGGACTAGGACAGACGCCTCAAATACAACAGATGAGACACAGGTCAAACCCAGGGAGATGTATGAACTGAATGTATTTCCACCAGGAATGTATATGCCTAAGAGAATTTTTCCTTTTTACTCATGTTCTGATCTCTCCCTAAGATCCTGTAATACACAGCTAGAAAGGAAAAGGTGAACAGGCTTTGTTATTGTTTAGTGCTTGTGTGCATTAGAGTTGAAATATGGTGAGGACTGGTAAGCAGAAAATACTGGTTTTTACCTCCCATTTTGTTGAACCCCCTAAATCCTTTATGCTCAGAAATGTTACTTCCTGTAATGCCTTACATACTTGCCTTTGCATTAAATAACCTGCATCCAAAGACAGAAATGTCATAAATTGAGATTTACATTGTAATTCTAACAGTACTCACTGTCTATGGATAAGTGTGTGGAGACATGTCAAATTTCCTAATAACTTTGTGAGGAAAGCTCACCTCCATCTGAAGGCTGCCTTGCTACAGTTGTCTTCTTGAGCTAAAGGCCTATTTTCCCACCTCACCTTTTTACTCTGTTCTTATTTGTATCGAAGTACTTAAGTGCTACTAAAATAAATTTATTAAAGTGATATTGTACTGCACTAATGGTGAAAGTTAACTTTCACTGCTCCCTGAAGGGGAAAGCATATCAGTAATTGAGGCGTTCCCCTTGCTGTTCTGTGAACCTTGAGGTGATGTATGAAAGATCTCTTGAATTATTCAGTGTTCCTTGTTAGCTATGTTTCTCCTTGGTTTCTCTGTGTAGCTGATGTCATTTGTGGAGGTGAGGTTTTTATCGTGTGGATAGAGCCCAAATTTGTGAAAAATATCTCCCTTTTTTAGTTTTGTTATGCCTAAGAGGTAGCATTTAGTTGCATTTTCTATTTGTCCACCTCTTAGGATACGAAATGTTTGGAAAATTTTAGAAAATTAATGTTACTTTGTTAAATTTCCTACACTGACAGAAAAAAACCTTACAGAACATTGCAATAATGCTGATGTTTGCAGTCCTTAGGGTAATTTAGTGCTGAGATAACAGAGAATGCTTAACAGGATAAGCATTCCCATTCTGTTTTATTTAAAATGACCTCTACGTATAGGTACACCTATTTCTGAAATTCTGCTCGTTTACATTTCACATTTGGATGCACATCCATAAAGACAATCTTTCATAACAGCAAAATGCATACACATACAAACCTGGAGTTTTTATTAAAAGTCTTTTCTAGAGTTATCAGGTTTCTCCTAGTTTGGTTAATCTTAAATTACAAAAAAAAAAAAAAAAAAAAAAAAGAAAGAAAGAAAGAAAGATATTTTATATGAGTTACTTAATCCCTCAGCTATTTGCTAGCAGGAGCACCAATTGCACCAGCACAGATGTGCTGTCTCTAAGTGCTCTAGGACAAGCTGTAAGAACAGCCCATTCTGGCATAAGAGCATTTCATTATATAAATGTCATGAAAAAGCCTGTCATTTCTGTGAACATGATCTAGTTAGATTTTTATTAGTCCTTCAGCTTTGAATTCCCCGTCCTACAGGCTAATGAATTCTCTTTTTAACTTTAAATAGCTATGTAGTGTTTATATCAGAGATTGCATTTAAAGTGTCATTTTCTAATATTGTCAGTCAGTACCAATCCCGCTAATGGGAACAGCAATATGGCCTCGAAATGATACTGAGCAACAGGGAACGTACAATTACTTCTGAAATTATTTGTCGCCTTGCTTGTTGCTGATCTCATCACAGGTGGAGTGAATGAATTTTCCTGCTTTGTCAAGGAAGGAAGATGCCATCATATGCTTACAGACCTCAAAGTAAAGAACCATGAAGGAACACTTTGTTCAACTTTCAAAAATGCAGAAAATATCCCTCTGTATAATGAGACATTTTTCACTTCTGTGTAGTTGTCTGAGCACCTGGAGCACAAGGGCAGCTGCACTAGGCTGGCTGATCTGCTGGAATACATGGCAGAGAAGGACAAATTTTACACTTAGTCCTATCCCGGTATCTCCTTAGAAGACAGGAAATCATGCTGATCTGCAAGCTGAATGTTTCCCAGATGAGGAAAAAAAAACTCTTTTGCCTCTTGGTAGACAAAAATATTTCTTGCAGTATAATTGAGCATATTCATCAGTTCATACAGGATTGTTATAATTGAAAGACTTAATTCTAGCTTTGCAAGGTCACCTTGGTCCCTGATGGAGAATTGCAATGAAAGCCAAGAGACTGAAATGCTATTCCCAGATTCTGCCACTGACCTGCTTTTGCAAATTATCTCACATTTTTCTTTACTTCTCTTTTTCACGTGTGTGTGGATATTTTTACCGTACGTTCTCTTGAAGTAGTAATTGTTTGTTTTGATGCACCATACTTTGCTTGGTTTGCACTCCTATCCTCTCTGAAGCATCAAATGAGAATAAAAGGAAGAAGATTCAGACATGTGAAGAACTGTTTGCATTTTATATTAACAGTTAATAGAAATTAACTGATAACAGAAACACTTATAATTAACAGTCAATAGAAAAAACTTCTGCGAGAGAGCAAAATGCATACAATCCATCAATATGGGTAAAAATCTCAGCTGTGATTCAAAGATAAATTCTCCTCAAGTGTAAAATAACTCCTCTGTTTCAGTGTTAGCATTCTGTAATAGCTGACATTGGAAGCCTGATTTTATTATTCTTTTTTAACCTTAAATAGCACATTTATTTACATGGTACAACATGTTATTACAGGCTTTACTGCATTCCTAGTGATCTTTCTGCTCAGTTCATGGCTCCATCTAGAGTGATGATTTAGCTTTATTGACATGGTAATAATATGAAGTTGATGTGAAGAGCTGTAGGTGTGCCACAGGTGCTGGTACTAGTGTAAATTGCTTAACTAATGCCCTACAGGCAAGGTTGAGAGTGTCCTTCCAGACTTTGGAAGTATACCAGAACAAATTCTGAATCAAACCTTTTTAATTCTTGCATGGTAAAACAATTCACGATACAAGAGATGTGCAGAAATTCAAAGCTTGAAGAAGTTCTTTGATATTTTTGTATAATCAAGCAGAAAAGGAAGATAATTTTGGGAGCAAAAGCTAATAGAAAACCCAAAACATATGCACATATTTTTCAACTTAAGAAAATAAAAATTGAAGCTACCCTTTATCCAGGAAGATGTAAATGAATTTCTGAACAAAAATGCAGCTGTTCCATTGTATTAATGTCTCTACAACTAGATCATGCTAATAAGATTTTAATCTGCAATTCTCATAAAAAAGTAAAGGACAAACTGTCATTAAGGCTTGTTCCATGTGAGATAGTTGCATGGATCTCTTTCAGTAATTCACAATTTCTCTCATATATGCTGTTTTTTTTTTACTGGGGAACAATTGTGACTGCTTTTCCCTTTGGCATTAGGGTTACAGCTTTTGGTACCTGCCTGATACCGGCATTTTAGATGTTTATCCTAGAGGAAAGATATGTCCCAAAATGTTCCGGTGTTGCAACTGCAACTAAATTCTGCCAGGCAGCTTTAAAGGATCTAGGTGCTACTGAAAAAAAAAAAAAAAAAAAAAAAAAGACTCTGTAAATTACAGACTATTTTTATGAAAGTAGAAAGTTTTCAAATATATCTGTGTCTCAAAGTCCTGAGGCTGCAGAGGGCATACTACAATGTAATATTCCCATTCTATAATGGAAATACAGGGAAATAATTTTTAAGAAATTATTACTGCCTTCTCTAGACTTTTCCATTTATTCTTTTCTGAGAGGCCCTATTTCAAGATAAAATAAACTTTTTTGAATAAAATACCATTATATAATCTACTAACACAGGTTTATGGGCATTTTAGAGCTAGCATGTTTGATTACAGATTGTTTTTTTAATTCATTCTGCATGAGTAACTTGAAATCGGAAGGTGTTTTACATTATTATTTGTAGTCCTTTGTGGAACACCTCGGTTTGAAGATGCCCATTGTGATAATTAGCATCATCTCCATTTTGTAAAGCAACTGTGTTAACTGCAGACCCCTTGCACTTTCCATTTTGCTCTTAACTCTTGCAACTGTGGGAAACAGAACAACTCTGGCATTCCTCTCCAATTCTTACTTTTCCAATCTGGATTTATAGTTGTGAACATACTCAAAAACATACGTATGTGACTACCTGTGCATAGGTAGCTCAATGCAGAAAAACAGCAAAAAGCTTGCAATTTTAATAATGTTACCATTTTAAGCACAATCTCATGTAAACAGATGAAGGAAGTAAAACAGAAGACGTAGGATTTGAATACTTAGAGTTGGCATTTCAGTTCAAATGAGAATTTCTGAGTAAGATTGCTTTGTTAGGAGACTGCTGTACTTAGTAAATCAAAGGAACTTTTGAAGCGTGATTTGACATGAAGAGCAATGTGTTAATATTCTGATTTCACAAAGCACAAAAATGTCAGTTATCAAAATGGTGTTGATTATATTTCACAGCTGCTTATGCTGATTTCAGTGGAAAGAGTTGTGGGAAATTATTCCAAAGGATAAAAATGGCTGCTTTAGTACCTTTTTAAACCATTACAAACAAAAGGGTTGTCAAGAATAAAAACACTTAGATTGTGAATAGTTTGTGAATTGAATATAGATGGATTATTTAAGTTATATTGTAATACAGATGCTTAATTACACAGTGATGAGCACTATAAAATTTTCTAAAAGCTAATATAATGCACTTGAAAAATAATGTAATTAAAATCTTCTGGGGATGAGGCCATCAATCATGTTCTAGAGATAAAATTTGTTCATTTGAATCCCTATGATTTCTACTCAAGTCTTCATTTAGATTGTAGTGAAGTATTCATTGGGTCATGAAACCCCTAGTTGGTAACTGATAATAGAAGAATAATTTCTGTCTGTTTTCCAGAGAATTATAAGGGTGACAAGAGGTTTGAGTAGCCTTCACAGTGCCATATCTACAAAGCATTTTCATTACCATGGTGATACATAAATGTGAAAAAGAATTGGTAAGTGTATCAGCCAGCAAGCAGTTTATAGTGCATACACTTTTGTGAAGGTGGAAAAAAAGAGCAAAAATGTTTTCAGTCACTGAAGTATGAAGAATGTAGCTATTATAAAAATCATAGTCTTAATTTTAGGTTGCTCACACAGTGTTCTTTAAAATAACAGTTGAGGAAGACCACCCATTTCATGTGGTTCTTTATATTCTTTGAATACTTAATATCAGTTGTTTAAAAAGCATCTATGAGATAAACTCTGGTTTATAGCATCCATGGCACAATCTGTAACTTGGTAGATCCAATTCTTCAATGAAATTATTAACAGATATAAAGAATCATTCATCCTCTACTCTTTAATTGTTGGAGGAATCTGCTCATGCATAGCAGCATATTTGCTTCTTCTGGGTGTAACTGTACACATGTAACACGGTTCAAAACTAAAAAGCCATTTAACCAGCAGATTAGTTGATCTGTTAGCTCTTTTTTTTTTTTTTTTTTCCATTAACCAGAAATCTCTACTGACAGAGAATAATGGAAACTCTGTAATTATGAATTGAAACTGATAACAGCTCCAGTCACATATTCAGGTAATGATCTTGCCTAGAGGTTATCAATAATTCATGTGTTAAGGGAAAGGTAGTTAGTGGATATGAATATATTTTATGAATAATTAAGATATTATCACATCTTCTCTTAAAGGTACAGATAAAGTCTGAAAAAGGATGTTCATGCTGGCAGGGTCAGGAAGGAAACAAGTTGTAGCAACTTTAAATGAAGATGGGTTTTGAGGCAGAGGGAGAGGAAGGGAAAAAACTGTTTTCCGCTTGGCTGTGATCACTGACAAGATGAAAGAGTAGGCAACATTGTGACGAAAGTCTACATGTGGGAGCAGAAGCTCTGAAACAACTCTGAAAAACAAGATCAATGTTCTGAAAAAGTTATTGACTTCAGAAAATATTCTTTTTAATCCTTGGGTAGCAGAAGAGCCTGAAAAGTGAAGACAGAAATTCCTGTCTGTGCTCTAAGGAAAGGAGAGCAGATGGACAAATTCAAGAGCAGTCATGTCCGCCCTGTTGCATGAGGCTCTTTTGCCTTTTTTTTCTCTTGGCAAGGAAGGGAAAGAAGATGTTGGTTACACCCAGAATTTATTATTCATATTTGAATTAATTAAAAGAAATAGCTATGCTGGATCTGCCCAAAGGGTCCATCTTGTTCAGTGTCCCACCAAGCAGGTGGGAGTTGTACCAGAACTGAGAACACATATGTGATAGTGTTGTCCCAGTCTCCAGCTTTTCAACTAAGAGAATTACTCTCATTAAAAACAATCATTTTACTAATTGTTTATTTAATTTTATTTCATTTTTACCTCTTTTTCAATGATTTACATATGACCCTCTCTATACCAAGATTTCCCAGAATGGTGCACAGAAGCTCCCTTTTTATTCATCTCTCCAATGTTGGTTGGGTTTTTTTTTTTCACTTTATGCCTGTCTATTTTTCCTATCCCTGCTTCCTTCTTATTGATTACTTTTCTTCTAAATTAGGCTGACATTAGCATACTTACCCTAGCTGGATTTTATTTACATTTCTTTGATCTTCACGCTTTCTTGAAAAACTGGTAGGAACTGGTTTCCAGTTAGTGTTGGAAGGTGAATTTATGACTTTGCTCATTAGACTCAAGAGGATTTTCTCTTTTATCTATATGGTTTTTTCTCTCTCCCTTTTCTATTTCTTGTATATTTTCGTTTCACTAGGTATTTGAAATTTCTGGTGACATTAAGCTACATGAAAGTGATTTCTGCTACTAATATTTTAGCACATTCTGCTTTAAACAAGGACTAGGAAGCTCACTAAGGAATATGTCAGTTCTTTTCGCTCATTTTAAAGGCTTGTGGGCAAATTAACAAGTTTAACACAATTACGCGGCTGTAATACACAAGCAGACATACACTGCTTAAGGGATCTCAGAACATAATTGGCACGATTTAGGTGTCTCAGCATCAGTCTCATATGCATTTTAGGTACCTTAGAGAATCGAGACAGCTGCATGAAGTGGCGGCTATGACACAGGACCTTTAGATGTCTGACCTTTTCTGGAGTGGCAGCTCCAGGCTTGGCAGGATACCCTGGGGCATCTAGTCTCATCTACATAGCCAGCTGAATTCCATTCCGGATCTTTTATTTCATGTTCTTAACATCCTGTAACACTTTGAGGTACAATCTTAGTTATCCGCAGTGTTTGCAGTGCTGTGCATTAAAACCTAGATTTTGGGAAATAGTCTTTTGTGTTTTGCCAGTATCTTGCAATGCACCTAAGAGCTGGGGTTATGTTGAAAGAACCTGTTTCCTTTCAGTGTGATTTTTGTGGCCTCTGTCATAACCATTGCCAGAGAGGGGACATTATACTGTAAACTCCCTAAAAAAAAAATCATTAATAGTAATTTTACTGTTGTCAAATTTCTGTTATGTCTACAGAGTTAGTCTTGTTGAACATCAGTGTCTTTCTGTCTTTCCAGCTAATAAGGAATTTAAACAGTGACACCCGTTTTAGAAAATGAGTGAGATGATTGTAGTATCTGCATTGCTTTTATAAACTGCCTTAAGTCTGTGTTGTTAAACCTGTTGTTGGAGGAGTGGAGAGACAAAGTTTCAGTTTTTTCTTTTTAAGAAGAAATTTTCTGATCTTGGAGGGGTAAGTGGTGGATTTTCTTACTGGTATTACATTTTCAGGTGTCAGGAAATTTACATGCGAAATTTACATGCAAATTTTAAAAGGTTAATTCCAAATAACTAATAATGTAGGGGTTTTTTTCATTTCCATATTAAGGGACATTCTTCAAATCTTCTCTAAGCTGTTCAGCATTAAAACTAGAGGCTAAAAATCATTGATTTCCTACATTTCCTGAAGAAAATAAGTCACTAGTAAATAGAAATTAAAGGAAATAAGATAGGAATAGAAAAAAAAAGTCACTTTAACTATCCCCCTGATTCAAGACAAGATCAGCTATACCTGATACATGTCTTTCTAATGTCACTCTGAAAATTCAACATTTTTGTACAGTCATCTCGGGCAATCTGTTCCAGCACACCTTATATTTACGAAAGTTTCTTTTCCAAATGTTTACTGAATTTTCAGTACTTTGCCTTCTTGTATTAAGAAATATATTATCTTTAATAACACATTTATCAGTGGTCTCTTTATAAATTATCTGGATGAGGGGATCAAGTGCACCCTCAGTAAGTTTGCAGACAACACCAAGCTGGGCAGAAGCATTGATCTGCTTGAGGGTAGAAAGGCTCTACAGAGGGATCTGGACAAGCTGGATCGATGGGCCAAGGCCCATCTTGGGTCACAACAACCCCACACAGTGCCACAGGTTTGGGGGTGAGTGGCTGGAAAGCTGCCTGGGAGAAAAGGACCTGGGGGTGCTGGTCGACAGCCGGCTGAACATGAGGCAGCAGTGTGCCCAGGTGGCCAAGAAGGCCAACAGCATCCTGGCCTGTATCAGAAATGGTGTGGCCAGCAGGAGTAAGTAGCAGCTAAAACTTAGCAGAAAATTATTTTAGATTTTAACAAAACAAATCAACTACACAACTGTTGAATATACTAAAGTAAATAATCAAGCTCACTGCTGTGCAAATTATGATAAAAATTAGCTGAGCAACAGAATTACTTTTCCCTTGGACTGTTTTACTTCGCTTCTGATAATAACGATAAAGTCAGTTTGTGCTGCTTAACAGTCATGACTTCTTTTTATCTATCTAGATGCTACAGAGGGCTTCCAGCTGAAAATGGTGTTTTGCTTTGTGGGATAAGTAGAATCTTTCTGCATTACTTGCAGTTTCATTTCTAATAGTTTAGTGGGAGGATGTTACTGGTGTTGCCCTAGAGCAAATGGTACTCAGACTTGACAGGCCCATATGTGGTGTGTATCCTCCCCACCCCTCTACCCCACCTGGCCAAAAAAACCCAGACCAAATCAAAATCCAAGCCCATCTTGCATTACAAAATCCAGAAACATCACTCTTTTCATGCTGCATGCATGTACCTTAAACATTTCCTAGTGGTACTGCTGAATTTGTTTCCTTTGTGGTTCTCTCCTTCTAACAATAGAAAATAAGTACAAGGAATGGCAGAGTTTAAATTCCGGTAGACTTCTTTCTCCTCATTTTATTCTTAAATAAATTGAGTGCATGCTCTCATTGTAGTTTTACCCCCAGTTTTCTTTGTTCCAAGTGGATTATCTAATGTTTAAAAATGTAAAAATGCTGCAGCCTTTCCTTCACTGGAAGAAGCAGCATCTTCTCTTCCTTTCAAGTTTCCTGTTGTTCCCATGAAAATTGCCAGGAACCTTGAGGGTTGTCCAGATTTGCTCAGAAATGTCCCAGTAATTATTGAATTAATTGCTCAATAATGCCAGTAGATAGATGTTTGGACATGGAGTCTTTTAAGTCATGCCTCCAAAATAAGAAAAGTGGGGACAGCAAAAAAGTATTTCTGTAGATTGTTTTTCTATTTAGTGTTAATGCTCATAGAAAACTTGTTTCTGAAATGAAGACAACTATGTGATAGTAGCAAGATCTTCTGATTGACAAATATGTCAACATGGCTTCTAGAAAACAAAGTCAGAATTTGCAGACAATTCTTTCCGTTTCCAGTGTGTTTGAGGGTACAGAGGGGGAGGGAAAGGTCAGGCAGCTGTTTCACAATTGCAACTTTGCTAGCTATAGCTTCTGCTTTAGGCATTATTTTCCTATTATTGTTTTGGTGTGGAGAGATATGTGTGTCCTTGCATGGGCTTAGGCTTGCATGATTGATTGAAAAGAGAAAAAAAAAAAAAAAAAATAAAAGAAGAAGAACCAGTTCAACTCATCCAGCAGAATTCGTAGCCCTCTGGCATTTAATTATGTGGCTCTGCAAACTATATTCAGGAAGCTTTTTATTTCTTCTGTTTTTTTCACAGGCTTTTCATAAGGCTACTACATCTTTATTGGCTACATTGACTACGTGTCAATGGAGTTGTTTTTCATGCTGCATGAGTGCACTGATGCTGTGATCTGCTTTTGGCAATTATAAAATAGGAAACAGTAACATTAGTACAATAGAAGAGGAACAGTGCAGGACACACAAGTGAGAGAGAACAGCTACCACATAGCCTGTCTCATATAAGAGTTGTTAATAATGGATTAGGATCCTCTCTGAGGCTCTGAGACAGGTTAGATAAAAACGATAACCAATTTTGTGGAAAGTGCGTGACATAAACTCAGTTTGGGATTGCGCAATTAATAGCTTCAAATACCATAAATAATAGAAAAATTTATGAGCTTGTAATTTTGGCACAGAATTCTATTGCATACAGAAAACGAAAACTGTTTCATGAGGCTTTGAAAAAGGCATGTAAGGGAAACTCTTTTTTTTTATATTATAGTTGGGTTTTTTATAAGTGAGAAAACAGATACCAGAAGACTGGGGTTAAATATGAACTATCTAGTGGTAAATAACTCAGCCTTGATAAATCACAGAGGAAGCGTACCTAGTGTAAAAGCAGCATCTCATGAGGTCTTGCGCCCACGTTACCAAAAAAGGTGTTCTTTGGATGGGCAGAAAGGAAAAACCCAAGAGTCAAGCCAGCTGAAGTGGCCATCTCTTCTTACTATTTTTAAATGGAGACAAACTTTGGAAGAGCGCCTACTGAAGAAGCACAAAACTAGATTGAATTGTTTTCAGGTAATGTGTCAGTCACAGAATAATTGGCTGCTGTAAGTAATATGATTAAACATAATCGGCGACTGCATGTGGCTGTGTCTAAGAGATTAACGTTAGATATGTATGTCATATGTCATTCCCAAGTTTCACTAATGGCTTTGAAACTTGTTATGAGTACGTTTTCAGAATTTTTGTTAGCACAGACAAATATATGATGTTTTAAAAGGCTAAGTCAGCTCTTACTTATGTTTTCTGAAGTGTCAGCAAATATAATTTCATAGGTTTTGTGGAAAATCGTGGACTCGTCTTTGCAACATCTCAGATGAGATTTCTGAAGTAAGGGATAATTAATTTTGAATATAAATATGGCTATATTAATTTTGCAGTGTATATAGTGATATGTAGTACTATATTTCAAAGATTATAAATGAAGTCTTATTCACTCTGCATTAGAATTTTTCTTTTCCATATTTAACTAAAAGGAAATTGAAAATAAAAATATTTATTGTAAACGGCAATTATGAAAGAAGAATGTTGACAGTCACTGTAACGTTTGCAAGATTGTGCAAGTTCTCACCACGCTTCTATTTGACAGTTTGGAGTCCCACGATAAACTGAATGAAATAAACATGTATTTGGAAAAGGTAAAAATAAGATTAAAATTGTGTCTCAGTGTGACTCAGTAAGAGCTTGGTTAAGTTCAAAGTCTTCTGCTGACTTCATTGCCAGCAGAATTTCAATAATAATCTCTAAATACAACACTGGCATGTGTATTATTAGCGAGGTTAAAGATTAATATAATAGACTGAATATAATGCTATGTATATCTGTTTCCAGGATATTTGTGTAGTGAACTTAGTTTCTCCTATTATGTTACTACTCTGATTTAACAAATTTATTCTCATCAATGCTGTTACTCGTAGATGGACAGTTAGAATTCATGGATATAATGATATCTGGTTCTAAGTTAACCTTCAAGTAGAAATCCTTTTAAACTTCAGAAGACAAAACTTAACTGTGCAAAAGAGTATAAAGCATCTTTTAATGAGGAATGGGTGTATTATAGTTCTGGTGCTTGAGTGATAATAGTGAGTGGGTTATAACAATCATTCACAATTCCATTCTTTTCAGAAGTTTTCCTTTTTAAAATTAAATGCAGTGCAGGCTCTAATAGGGAATTATTTTAAAGAATTCCTGTACTGTTCATATTCAGAATAATCATTTACAGAATAAACTGCTTTGTACTCATTTGGCAGTGTTAAGCAGAAAAATAAAAAAAAAACCACTCTGGAAAACGCTTTCTTCCCACCTCTTCTTGCACCTCTTTTTATTAAAAAAAAAAAAAAAAAAGCAAAATCAACAAATTCTAGATATGATGTTTTAAAATTTGCCTGTCACATTCTCATGAAATAATCCCAAATTCATTTTAAATGTTCCATTACACACATGACTTTGATTCAAAACAAATATGTGATTTTTTTTTTCTTTCCATCATTAGTGTCAGCGAGTGGAGGCAGAAATTCTTGAGGGAGGCAGCTTTGTCTAAATCTAAATGAGAGAGATCTAAAATATCATCACAATTAACGTAGAAAAATCTATAAATATTGGAATACAGGTAGATTTGCCATTATAACATAAACAATACAAACTTTCTGATGCTACGTGATTTTTCATATTATGATATGTATGAAACAATTTGCAGAATCTCTGTACCAGCTTGGTATTGACTTTGAGTGTAGGTGATTGAGTCTTAGGAGGAGGGAAAAAGCGCAAAATAGGTTGGGTTCATTTAGTGCCTAATTTGAGTTTGGGATGAATAGTCAAGAATTATATTTATTAGGTGATGATAAATTGCAAGTTTTAGTAGCAAAGACAGTCTGGGTGATGAATTGCAAAAGGATCTTAAAAGACTGTGAGATAAAATGCCTGTGAAATTTAGTATGAATGACTGTAAAGCAGTGCACGTGGTGATGGAGACGGGGTGAACACTTTTAATGAGGTGGCTCTTGGTACCTAGAACAGAGATGTTAAGAGTCGGGATAGTTCCCAGACAAGATCACCTCACTAGTGCTAATAAAAGTCCAACAAACCCCCAAACCCCGAAACCCTGCTCTTATACTAGAAATCATTAGGAAAAAAACAGAGTACAGAAAAAGGCCAACAGGGCCAGAAATGAAGATAATAGAAATTAGTTTAGTGACAGGCAGGAGATACCCTTTCCGTGGAGTAACCTTGAGGCAAGAGGTAATAGGAACGTGGTGGATTTTCACCTCTAGAAGCAAATGATGGGGAGATGCAGTATACGGGCCATTTTGAGGACAGTGCAAACAGCATGGAGGCCACGTATCCAAGCAGGCCATAGTCCAGAAGGTCTCTGAGCTTGGTAAAATCAGCCAACATCCTCAGGTGCAACTGTTCAAAGCTGTGCCAGGGAGGTTTAGACTGGACATTAGGAAGAATTTCTTTACTGAGAGACTACTCAAACACCAGAACAGGCTTCCTTGCTATTGAGGGTGTTGTGCAAATGCCTCTTAAACAGCAACAGGCTTGGAGCATTGACCACATCTCTGGGAATCTTTAATGTCCCTTCCAAGCCAAACCATTCTGCATTTCTATGATTGGGGTGGAAGGGCAAGATGATCTAGTTCTGTTCCCCCTGCCACAAGCAGGGACATCGTCCACTAGACCAGGTGGCTCAAAGCCCCATCCAACCTGGCCTTGAACATTGCCAGGGAGGAAGTAGCCAGTGTGTCACCACCCTCACAGTGAAGAATTTCTGCCTAACATCTAATCTCAATCTACCCTCTTTTGGTTTGAAACTGTTACCTCTCGTCCCATCACTACCCTCACTGATCAAGAGTCCCTCCCCATCTTTCCTGCAGGCCCTGTTTAAGTACTGGAAGGCCACTTGAAGGTCTCCCCAGAGCCTTCTCTTCTCCAGGCTGAACAACCCCAACTCTCTCAGCCTGGCCTCATAGGGGAGGTGCTCCAGCCCCGTGATCATCCTTGTGACCCTCCTCTGGACCCACTCCAGCAGGTCCATGTCTGTCTTGTGCTGGGGACCCTAGAGATGGATGCAGTACTGCAGGTGGTGTCTCACCAGAGCAGAGTAGAGGGGCAGAATCACCTCTCCCAACCTCCTGGCCATGCTTCCTGTGATGTAGCCCAGGATACGATTGGCTTTCTGGGCTGCAAGTGCCCATTGCTGGCTCATATTCAGTTTTTCATCCACCAGCACCCCCAAGTCCTTCTCTGCCGGGCTGCTCTCGATTTAATCATATTCAAGCCTTTATTTGTGCTTGGGATTGCCCTGACCCAGGTGCAGGATCTTTTACTTGGCCTTGTTGAACTTCATGAGGTTTGCCCAGGCCCACCTCTCAAGCCAGTCAAGATCCTTCTGGATGCCTCCCTCCAGCGTGCCGACCACACCACACAGCTTGGTGTCATCAGCAAACTTGCTGAGGGTACACTCAATCAAGCCAACAAAGATGTTAAATGAGATTTCTACTTAAGATTCGTTTGGGGATGAACAGATAGCAGTAAGTGATTGGATTTATTGCTTTAGGAACCTGAGTTAGAGAATCAAATCGTCTTCTCACAGTGAAGTTCAGTGTGCTTTACTAAGATTGCGACAGCTACTTTCTGCTCCTTGTCATGCCTTTTGGACTTGGATTAACACCAGGGACTCATGAAACAGCACAAGTGTTTTTTGTAATATCTCATTGACCTTATCAGGTATTTCCCCTGCAAAACCACGTGCTTCAAAGGACGGAAGTTCAGCCTGGAAACAGCCTTTAAGGTGCCCTCTTCCTATGATTTTTTTTTTTGCCTCTGAGCAAGAGAAATTATTATCTTAGTAACAGTCAAATGGGACTGCTTTTAATTACGCTTCATAATAAGTTTGGAGCCCTTCTCACCTTATCTCCATAGGCCTTTATCACTGCACATGTTCAAAACCTGTTCAAAGTTCCTTAAGTCTGAGAATTCAGGGAAGTCCTTTACTCACTAAATAAGGACTCTTCCGAACCCTTTTACTGGTGAATGCAGTTTTTTTTTTCACAGATTCTGTCATGATAGCAGCAATTTTGACTTCATGATCACACATGCTGTGTACATGTCATATTTTATGTTCACTTTTCCAGTCTTTAGCTCCCCTGAGGGGTCAATATTCACCATATATTTAGCCTCGACTTAAGCTGAGTGCCCGCCATAAAAATTTTGCAGGGTATAATTTTAATGGGATGGGGGGAACATTAAGCATTTTCCTTTTCTTGTAACTTGCTGGTGGTGACATGCAGCACGCTGTGCCACCAGTTACATACAAAAAAATCTGTGTTGTTTTGAGGCTACTTCATATTAGTTATGTTTGAAAGCAGCCTGATGTAGTAGGTCTTTCCTTCTAGCTACTGCAGTTTGTTAACACTAGTGTCCCTTATTACAGAACTGAATAGAATAAAAAAATATATTCAATTTCTTGATGTAATTTTACTCTAATTAGATAGGGAAAGGAAACTAATATCTGTAATTGTTTTACTGTATAAATCTTTCATAGCCACCACAAATCCTTGTGGGAAGAAATACAGTCTTCCTTCCCCTTCTCCCTGAGTCTTCCCCTGCTGTCCTCATCTTCATCTTGCCTTCTGGTTTTATTTTTTGAAGTGCCAAAGTACGGAGTTTCAAAAGCAAAGAATGAGAGACAATAAAAGGATGTTTCTTTTGTTTCACATGTACAAAGCAGTTGTCTTCTGGAGGCAGAAACTGCAACTCCCTTAATAACTGGTCTCAATCTACTACTGATGTGATTAGTCATATAGATATTTCTGGACTACTTCTGTACTAAATGCACCAAGAGACCCGGGTTAGAACCATTAAGAATGATGTGAAATATTTGGTAATTATAAATAGTGTGCACCACATGATTTCTAAATGCTTGTGTTCCTGTACCACTTCATCATATATAAATCACTGGTGAAATTTAAGAATTTATTCTCGAAAACTATGTACTAAAGGTAAGAACATGTAGCTGTGCCCTGAACATTTAGGGCGCAAGAGTGGCACTGAAGAAATCGGAAGGGGTAAGGCTGGAGAACAGCACTTCATCTCATGAAGCTCTTCTCTATTGTTTGACTGTGGTCTGACGTATATGACAAATTTAACTTTTTATATTACCAGGTTTAATAAAATCCAAAACACAGAAATATTCCCAGACTGGAAAGAAAACATGATATAATTTTACACAAGCTTAGGAACATCAATAAGCAGTAGATGGGACTGCTGTGGACTGAATTGGAAACAGTCTTTTAGAATCCTGTCACTGGGGTAGATAAGCACCACGTAATATGTGGCTTTAATATTTGAAACCTAGAAACATTGCAGCTCAAACAGTTTTTATTAAAGGAGCTGGAGTATTGCTTTGCTAGCTCACTTGAAAGAGGTTTATAGATATATTTCATAATTATATTCTTTGTGTTAAAAGTAAAATTAGCCTGCAAAACATTCAGAAGAGATTTTTGGAGCTTTATAGTCAACATTTATTTGTTTAAAAGAGTGTCGTTCTGGACATCCTGGTCTAGTGTGAACTATGGCAGGAGCAAAGCCGGTATTTACTTTCAAGTTTCTCATATCCATCTTCTTCAGGGGACAGTTTTCAGTGTGTGAAACTGGGACAAGTGTGATATGAAACCACAGTATGATACCAGAAAGCGTGTCTGGAAAAGCTAAAGAAAGACTTCATACTAAGGATGGCAAAAAGGATCACAGATATGTACCAAAGTAGGAAGCGGTCACTGTCCTGCTCCACCCCCACTCCCGTTCAGAGATGTCCACTTCATTCCAATACAGAATAAAACTTTAGGTCAAACCCTGAAAACTTTAATGAAATACAATTACTTGTGGTCATCTCAAATGCTGAATACGATTTCGGAATGAGGCGACAGGAATGAACATGCCTGTCTTTCCTCATACAGGGCTTCCATGGAGTTGTTCATATCACTTGTATTTCAGGTAATTTCCATGGAGAAGAAAATATGTTCACAAAACAGGGTGGGCATCAACAGTGTTGTAGTAATGATGCAGGTGTGTAGGATTCCTAAATATTGCCTGAGTGGTGAATGCATTCAATAAAGGAATTCGGGGGATTGGAAGCAAGATATATACTATATTCACTGGGATTTGCATGTTGTTTGATAATTCAGATAGTTCTACACATCTGTTTTGTTTACTGTAGTCAGACTATACTAACCAAAATACATCTGTGAACACACTCCAGCAGGCTTTTTTGGTAAAAGCAGTGGTATTTCACTACCATGGTGTGTGTATACTTTCTGGAGGTGGAACTGATGCCCTTGAATTATATTTTTTTTTTCCCCTGAAACTTCAGTAGTTGCTACAATTAAAATCTTAGACGTTACACTCAGAGAAAGACGTTGTTGAAAAGATAATGGGGCTAATAAACCTGCAGTAGTACGTCCTTCTGATTCCTAACACAATCTTTTGTTTAGACTGTGAGAAACAGGGAACAAACAATGTGCCATCTTGTGGCTTCTATAGCCACTGCAGTTAGTTTAATAGAGAACGGTCAAGCGTTGACTGAAATGTTTTTCATGCCCTTTCTTTTTAACTGGTGAGTTGCATGCAAGCTCTAGTTGAGAGAAGAAGTAGGAAATGGGACTCTGCAGAGTAAGAACATGAAGGCCACTGGAAATGTATTGACGTGAAGCATAGGAATTGAGGTACTTTTTATTTTTCTCCCTTCCCCCTATTTTTCCACCAGATAATGTCATCCTTGAGGCAATTTGCTATAATTGTTCTTCACTCATCTAAATGTAATGCTCTTTGCAACGGTGAAGTTGGCTTCTGTTTGCATATTCTACTTGTACTTCATAATTAAAACAATCAACACGCTGGCTGCTGTGTCTTTTAGATGGAAGCTTTTAGCAGTGTATAAACAGAAGGTCACAGCTTAACTGGGTGCATTGCTTTACTTGACTAGCTTCAATATAGACAATCAAATGTGTTATTTTTCTATTGCAAACAATGTAGCAATGATCAGGTTTTACCTGGATTATGGAGAAAGGCAATGTAGTAAAACCCAAAAACCAAAACAAATTGTTTTGCAGCCCTAGGTTGTAATTTTAAGAAAATCTTTGTCCTCCTTGTGATTCATTATGTGGCATATATTGAGAGTTTACCTAAGCAAAACTGTGAAACAGAATCTTTCATGAAGAATTAAAATGTCTTTAAACAGAAACATCAAGTTATAACCAGTGAGGCTCTACTGCAGTGTTAGGAAAGATACCTCTGAGCCACAGCAGCAGAAAATGTCGCAAATAACGCGGCATTTGTGTGGGCAAGAGTTAACTGACAGATCAACTCATGTATTAAAAGGCATGCCAGACACCTTTCTGCAGAATGACCTGCTGTTTCCAGGAGAAGAAGTGAGAGGAGAGGGCTCCCTTTGCTGTGATACCATCTGCAGTGGAAACGAGTATTGCAGAGAGACCAGAAGGAACAGTTTAAAAAACAAAAATAGGATAGTAAATCGATGGGAGGCAGCAAAGCATGTGCCTTTTCAGGGTTTTTGTTCCATACAGCTGCCCCAGAGGCTCTGGTGACAGAGGTAATGATCAGAAATACAGCTATAGGGTCCAAGACCAGAACCACGGTGATGACACTGCAGTTTTGGAACACCATAATCTCGGCTAATCTGAAGCACTTCCCTTAGTTTTAGGAGAAATGGTGTATCCAAAATTGGTATTTTTTTCCTTTATGAGATGAGTAAAACCAGAGTGCATCAGGTACCTGAGTGCCAAAGTCACAGACCACACTGATGACTGGAAGGACTTAGTAACAATTTTTTATGTCATTTATACAGCACCTGCAAATTTCCTGTCTACACAATCTTACCTTAGGTTTCACCTGTACGGATTATCTTGAGTCACAGATGAGCAATGTAAACCAACTTTGACCAGGTCATTCAGTACCTGCATCCATTTTTCAGTGTAAAAATTAATGGATGACACAGGGGGAAGTAAAATGACTGCATTATCAACAGACACTGGGACTTCAGAATTCCAGCATAAGGTATAGATCTGTTAACCCTTGAAATATCTCCAACTGGCAGTGATTTATTTTCATATCCAGGTTTATTTTCATCTTACTTTCATCTACAGAACATGTTAAAGGCATTTTTTTCTTTGCATTAAAATATCAAATAAATAAACCCTGCTTGTCCAGATTTAACTGTGTGATAGAACCTTGGGGAAAAAAAAGGGGTAGGTTTTGATCTCTTTAGATTTTATCCAGATGAAGTCATTAACCCTCCTGTTTACTAAAGCTATATCCTCTCTTGTTTGAGTGTTAGGGAAAGTTTGAAATTCATAGTTTAACCACTCTTCTTGAGGAAAACCTATTGGAACATAGACTTTCACTGTTTCGCTAAATGTCTACCTACTTCTGAATTTCTTTTTATGAAGTGATTGTCTGACAAGTTTATGATGGAACTACTGTGGCAGGATATGGAGAATTCATACTTCCTTGACTCTCTGCAGCAAGTTTAGAGTCTCATTGGTTGAAATATACACAAAATGTCGAATGAGAACTGAAGATTTAGATACATTAATTCTTCTGAGAATGATCCTATTATGTCAGATCAAAAGTATGAAAGAGCAGCATAAGCAAACACTTTATCTGCACAAATACTTTTCAGAACTCAGAACGCTGTCTCATATTCGAAAAGAAAGCATGTTGCACATTTCCAGTCATTCAAACTGTTGTGCAAGTACTGGCCAAGTGAGAGCACAGCTGGATCGATCTTGGTTTCAGCCAGAATTTGGCACTGAGATTTCTTGACTCTGTCTGATGATTTGACACCTTAGTGTGACTCATTCCTTCAGCTAGATTATTTTTGCACATGTTTCTAATCAGATATCACCTAGTTATTGCTGAACAAGAAGGTTGTGAGCTTTTAGATATTAATCTTGGAAAACCAGCAGCATGATTTGGCTTTTATGAGCAAATGCAATTTCTCTTTAATCTTTGTATTGAAATGAAACAGGGAGATTATTTGTAACACATCCCTCAGTGTAATATTTAACATTTGGAAAAATGTTCTGTTCCAGTGGTCATAATTTCACCTTTGAGAATTTAAAAGGGAGTCACACAACTACTGGGCTACAGAAAAGCAAACTTTCTTGTACAAAAATATCAAAAATGCAAAAAGCAAAAATTGTATGGAATTAATTTGTGAAGAATTAGAAAGCATTATGAGATCCAGTTCAGGAATTTGTAGTCCAGATCAACCTCATAAGTTGGAAAGAAATAAAAGGACAAATACCTCTGTGAATATGAAATATTGTGGGTAAAAGGGGTAAAGGAAAAAAAAAAAAACAACTAAAAAAAAAGAAAAGCAGCAAGCTGGGTGGAGAGTATTAATAGAAATATAATATGTATGTATATACAATACAGAAAACATCTCTGATATCTTAAATATTATTCTTTACACAGACAGATGTATGAAGGTTTCAAACATATATTGCAATGTAGGATTCACAGCATATATGCCCTTCAGAGGACTCTAGTCCACAATCCTGCTCAAAGTGTGGTCAATGCTGATTTCATGTACGGTTGTGTGGGCTTTGTCCAACCTGCTCTTCGAAATCTCCAAGGATATAGACTGCACAATCTCTCTGGACAACCTGTGCAGTACTTAAATTCTCGTAGTGGTTGTCAGGATGCCAAATGTGTGCTTTTCCTTCTATTTTTTTCTTTCCAAATTTGAGTCTCCAGTTAGGTTCAGTTGGCCCTAGTTGAGTCCAGAAAAGGAGAAAACTGTTCTGAGACTGATGTTGAAAAAACGTTTCCAAAAATCATAGAATCAAAGAATGGTTTGAGTTGGAAGGGACCTTAAAGATTGTCTAGTTCCAAACCCGCTGCCATGGGCAGGGACACCTTCCACCAGACCAGGTTGCTCCAAGCCCCATCCAACCTGGTCTTGAACACTGCCAGGGAGGGGGCAGCCACAGCTGCTCTGGGCAACCTCTGCCAGTGTCTCACCACCCTCACAGTGAAGAATTTCTTCCTAACATATAATCTCAGTCTACCCTCTTTCAGTTTGAAAGTGTTACCTCTCATCCTATCACTACCCTCCTTTCTAAAGTGTCCCTCTCCACCTTTCCTGTAGGCCCCCTTTAAGTACTGGAAGGCCACTAGAAGGTCTCCCTGGATCCTTCTCTTCTCCAGGCTGAACAACCCCAACTCTCTCAGCCTGGCCTCATAGGGGAGGTGCTCCAGCCCCGTGATCGTCCTTGTGACCCTCCTCTGGACCCACTCCAGCAGGTCCATGTCTGTCTTGTGCTGGAGGCCGCAGAGCTGGACACAGCACTCCAGGTGGCATCTCACCAGAGCAGAGTGGAGAGGCAGAATCACGTCCCTTGACCTGCTGGCCACGTTCCTTTTGATGCAGCCCACGTTCCTTTTGATTCAGCCCAGGATTCAATTGGCTTTCTGGGCTGTGAGCGCCCATTGCTGGCTCATCCACCAGCACCCCCAAGCCTTCTCCACAGGGCTGCTCTTGATCCAGTCATCACCAAGCCTTTATTTGTGCTTGGGATTGCCCTGACTCGGGTGCAGGATCTTTTACTTGGCCTTGTTGAACTTCATGAGGTTTCCCAGGCCCACCTCTCAAGCCAGTCAAGGTCCCTCTGGATGGCTTCCCTTCCCTCCAGCGTGTCGACTGCATCACACAGGTTGCTATTTAAGATATCCCGTTTATTTTATTGAGCTTATCTAGCAATTTCTAGGCCACCTCTTGTCATTTATTTCTTCTCTAATTTATTTGGCATTATTTTTTCTCTGTTATTAATAACTGGGAACTAATTTCATCCTTCCTTGCCGTTATCTAAAGTGCATTGCGTAATGCGTATTAGGTTGCTCTGTGCCAGGGTTTTTCCTTTTTTTTCTGAAGATACTGTGTAAGTGCAAGTTATATTTTGCTCTTTTGCACACTTTCCTTATTTTGAATCACATGCCTGATCTCAACAGTCAACTTCTAGAAACTTCCATTCTTGGTTTAATTCATGCGGTCTGTGGAGGAATAGGAAGTAAACATTCTGAAGTATTGCAAATATTGAAACCAAGCGAGGAAATGTAGGAAATAAATCAATAATTACCTAATTTATTTTGGAGGAAACATTTAGGAATGTGATAAAGGTTTCTAAATTTGAAAATACTTCTCTTACTATAGCAGCTATAGCAGTTTTGCAGGCAAACATAGTACTAGTCCAAGTGTACAATATTGAAAAATACGTATTTTTTTCTTGATTTTTAATCCTTTTTTTCCTGTGTGTGTGATTCTTGTACTGTTTTGTAGTCTGTACAGTGACCTTTTCAAGTACGTAATCACTTGAAGATATATTTTAATAATGTGTCTTTTTTGGTCTGAGTGTCTGTACATTAAGTAAGGGGACAGAAGTTAACATAGGGAGGTAGTTATATGTAAAATAAGACAGATAAAATTGTTGTATTTTCAGAGTTATTTTTGAAACGTGGAAAGTTACTATTACAAGAGCATTCTGTGTATTCATTAAAACTGTTTCAGGAGGCTGATAAACTAGTATGAACCTTAAATATTCATGTATTGTGTTGACACAGGAGCAACACTAAAGGACTCTTGAGAAGTGGGGAAAAAAGATGTTTCACTCGTTAAAGTCACTTTTAAAATAAATTTATAACACAGATAATATGATTTATTAAGACTATCTTGGAAAGTATCAGGTTTTATATTTTTACTCATTTGAAACTGCTCTTAATGAACCATTATGTTTGATTAGTACTTTTGCGAAATTTATTCAGATTTGTTGTATCCATTGTTTTGAATACTACTTCAAGGCTGCCTTTTTGAAATGGATTTTGTCAGAGAATAAATTAATAAGGAATTTTAAAATTGGTACATTAACATTAAAAATAATCAAAGCTGAATTTAAATAAGGTTAATTTAAATGTTAAAAGAACTGTTCTTAATCTGCCACAATTCATTGACTGGGTTAAAAATTATTTTAAAATGGCTTTCACATCAGGTGTTGACTATAAGTAGGGAAAAAAGAAACATAATTTGAGAAATCTGGACTTCGAAGTATTCTTAAATTTCTTTTGTGTAAAAAGCTTGCTTGATATCACAGAGAAACTAAATTTGTGTACTGCAAGTGGAGTAGATGAGATTTTCCATTTGGATTTTATAGCTGCACACTCTGGGTTGACAAGTAACCCTCAGAACTTTAAAAAAAAATCATGGAACTTGTAACACCTACTACTACTAGAATTGCTTGATTCTACCTATACGAAACTCCACTTGTAGGGGGACAGAATTCCATTAAGCTAGGAAGTCTGTGAGATCCTAGTGCTGGGGATGATTGCAAATGCTGGCATAAGGAATCTTGCTGAAAGCAGGGCTGCTGGAGAGACTGGTATAATAAAGTATGTTATCACACACATGGAATAGCTGTGGGCTTCAGGTATTATATACAGTGTCACTGTCCATAGGCAGGCAGGGATATTACCGCAAGTTGCACAGAATTTTCCTGTAGCAAGGGTTTTGGTGTAAGAGAGACTAATTTGGACTGAAGCTGTGCCTCAGGCTTATGGATAATACCTCAAAGAACCAGGAAATGACCCAAAGTAGCTCTTGGGGCCTGCTTGGCTTCTTACATGAACATCATGCCACCTTCCCAGTGTCTTTCTACAGTTTCCCCTTGGCAGTAGGGTTCAACCTGGATGCACAAAGGCACTCAGGGAAGAATAACATAGGGAGCTAGTGCTAGGGAGCCAGGCAATTATCGTGCTTCAGATTTGAGGAGTAACTTCTTTTAATGCTGCCTGCGCTATGCACACAATCTCTCAGAGGCACAGCAGAGACTTTCATCTTTCGTTTTATTCTGTATTTGCTGAAGTTCGGTCCTTAACACCTAATACTGCAGAGAATTTACTCTTCACTAGGTAAAAAACTGGCTGGATGGCTGGACCCAAAGAGCTGTGGTGAACAGAGTTCAGTCAGGTTGGTGGCCAGTCACAAGTGGTGTTCCCCAGGGCTCAGTATCAGGGCCAGTTCTGTTTATTATCTTTATCAATGATCTGGACAAGGGGATTGAGTGCACTGTCAGTAAGTTTGCGGATGACACTAAATTGAGTGGGAGTGTTGATCTGCTCAAGGGTAGGAAGGCTCTGCAGAGGGATCTGGACAGGCTGGATCGATGGGCCAAGGCCATTTGTGTGAGGTTTAACAAGGCCAAGTGCTGGGTCATGTACTTGGGTCACAACAACCCCATGTAGCGTTACAGGCTTGGGGAGGAGTGGCTGGAAAGCTGCCTGGGGAAAAGGACCTGGGGGTGCTGGTCAACAGCCGGCTGAACATGAGCCAGCAGTGTGCCCAGCTGGCCAAGAAGGCCAACAGCATCCTGGCTGTGTGAGGAATGGTGTGGCCAGAAGGACCAGGGAAGCGATCGTGCCCCTGTACTCGGCACTGCTGAGGCCACACCTCGAATCCTGTGTGTAGTTTTGGGCCCCTCACTACAAGAAAGGCATTGAGGTGCTGGAGCGTGTCCAGAGAAGGGCAATGAAGCTGGTGAAGGGTCTGGAGAACAGGTCTGATGAGGAGCGGCTGAGGGAACTGGGGTTGTTTAGTCTGGAGGAGGCTGAGGGGAGACCTGATCGCTCTCTGCAAGTACCTGAAAGGAGGTTGTAGTGAGGTGGGGGTCAGTCTCTTCTCCCAAGTAACAAGTGATAGGATGAGAGGGAACGGCCTCAAGTTGTGCCAGGTGAGGTTTAGATTGGACATTAGGAAGAATTTCTTCACTGAAAGAGTTGTCAAGCACTGGAACAGGCTGCCCAGGGAAGTGGTTGAGTCACCATTCCTGGAGGTACTTAAAAGACATGTGGACGTGGTGCTTAGGGACATGGTTTAGTGGTGGAGTTGGCAGTGTTAGGTTAATGATTGGGCTTGATGATCTTAAAGGTCTTTTCCAACCTAAACAATTCTATGATTCTATGACTTTCCCAGTACAGACTCACTAAATGAAGCAGGATTTTTTATTATTTTTTTTTTTGTGGAAACTCATATTCCCTTCCTTGTTTTTCTTACTAGTTATTAAGAGCACGATAAAATGAAACCTGATTCTCTCATTAAGAATATTCAGTAGGGGGAAAACTTATCATCAGTCAAGTGTACCAGTTACCAGAACATAGACTTGTCTGTCTTAGAATGAGTTATATCATCACCATCCTGCTTAAAACAAACCTCAAGGGTGATCAATAATTTGTATTTAATGGTAACCATCCTTTGTCCATATTCAGGTAACCTTCAAAAACAGTTATAGAATATGTTAAAGGCTCTAAAATAGGTAATGTACATCCAACCCATGTTTTTTTATTTTCTGTTTTTATTATTATGCAATTTATTGCACTACTTTTAATATCAACATGAGTATAATAAATGAAATTCTGTGCTATTTGGTTGCATACTGTCATTAAGATACTTAGACTCTGGACTGCCACAGGACAAGGATGGGATTTTACTAATAGGATGGCCTATTAAATTGCAAATCCTGGTTTCTTTAATGAAGTACAAAAACTAATTAACATGAATTTGTTAGATCTTGTCGTAGATACACTGGTGGCTAGTGGCTGATTTCCCCTTTACAGCACCATCCAGGCTGTGTTTAAAAGTTTCTTGGCTAATGTATCTTCCTTTTAATATGTTTACCAACCCTTGGTCGGATGCAGAAGCGTGTTGTAACAGAAGTGCTAACTTAGTTTTCATTAGAGAATCCCTTTGTGAAGGTATGATAATGTGTTTCTCAGTATCTGTAATATTACCTAAATGTGAGCGAGAAGGATGCTTGTGAAATGCCTTTGTCTTATGACAGAAATTGTTATAGCAGCAGAAACATGAGAAGATGTGAGTGTCAAAATGTGAGCCAGGGGAAAGGGAGTGCAATCACAAACTTGAGGAATGGAGGCTGAAACGAGCTGATGTGGAGAGTGAAAGAGGGAAGGGTGGAGGTGGAGGAGAGCAGCTGCAAGGAGGACAATGGAACTTGCACCCAATGCAGCACACTCTCTGGGAATTCGAATCAAGTGGAATTAGAAAAAAAGTCAACATTTCTTTTTTAGATTACTGACGCTATAACAAACAAATTACATATCTTATGTAGAAAACATTTATTGTCAATATATGTCAAGGGAAAAGCTTGATTAGGGTAAATTAGAGACTTAGTACAAACCAAAGTTGCTTAACTGGAGAAAGTCATTATAATTATCCCATCGTAGCTATCACAACTGAGTGGGGTATGCAGAACTGATAACACCTACTGCTATTAGAATTGTTTGATTCTAGCTATAGAATCACTTTTCAGTCTGAAACTTTGACAAAGTTTAAGTGTTGAGCTAAAATTTTCCATGTTCTGTCTATGTCTCAGGCTAATTGATCTCATCATTTGTTTCTGAGTTTTCACCGTTTTAGCCAGAATGATGCAGTCATTTATGGACAGATAATAGGGAGTGAAAAGACATTATCTATTTTCAAAAATAACTAACTAAGCCTGAAATTCTTTTCTGCATTTCTGATATTCCAGCACTTTTAGAAGAGCCAGATGACTTTCATTAAGGGTAGTCTTTCTGAAAATGTAAAGAAATTACAATCCAGAGTTCAGGCAGGCTTCGTATATATTTGCTAAAGATAATAATTAAGTCTTCAAAGAGCTAATTTTTCTTGCACATGGTGAAGGCTCTTACTGCTCCTGCTGTCAACCAAAGTACATGGGTACTGTTTTCCAAGGGATTAAGCATGATTAGCTCCAAGACGAAGTCAGCCTTTCACTGTAACAAGTGCTCCATCCTTGGATGCGTTTGTGCACTGGAAGTGAAAGCATAGGGAAATAACAAAACCCAACCAAACAAAAAACAGACCTAAAATCTAACCCACCTTCATATTAATCTTGGATGCTCGATTTATCCACAGTTGATAATTCAGGATTTGTTCAGCCTTATAAAGCACATGGAGTGTATAGGAAAATTCATGTTGACACCAGCTTCATTTTTTGGCTTTTTGATCTTGCTGCAAATTAGACACAATGCTTTCAAACTGAATAGTGAGAAAATTAGACATATGCAATGACCACATGTGATAACATTTTAAATGACTTCCCCAGTGGAACATAAAAACACTTTGGCAGAAGAGGGGGTTGAAGCCAGCAGTCAAGCAAATGATTTAGTTATTTTAACTGTAAGATCTTCTTGGTTATCTGCACACAGTCTCTGTTCTTTGCAGATGACATAGAGGCCTTGAAAACAGTTTAATTTAGATAACCCTAATTTATTTCCAGAGGAGAATCGAGACAAGTTCAGATTCCTAGTCTTTCCTTAGCTACCACAGATCATATATTTTCTTCAGGCCAAGGAATGTGCTTTGCCCAGTTAAACAGTAGGTACATATGATGTTCCATATGGGTAAGTGACTTTAATGATCATTCTGAAAAGCTTAATCAGATGGCAAATATAACATCTGTTTACATATCTCCATTAGAGATAACTAACATTCTTTTCAAAGTCACCCTCAGGGTCTGGGGAGATAATATCGTGGGATAACTCAGTGGTTCATTAGTGGAGAAATGGAGGATTATTCTTTTTGTAGTTAACATCAATAACTACAGAATTGCAAAAGGTCTTGTGAAATATGGAAATTACCATAATCAGAATGATTTAGAATCTGATGAGATCTGGCTCTAGAAGCAGAAATGTGACTGTAATGAAGATGGAAATACTAAGGACCAGATTCTGAGCTACTTTTGACTGTTTAAATATGGTGTTTATTTGCACATGGGGAGGGAGACAGACCTTTAATTCCCTGTATTTTCTGATTAGTTGTACCCAGTGCAGTACACATTTGCTAAGGTATAGTTTAGTGCCTTGTTCAGTGCCCAGCCCAGCTTTATTCTGGTCATGGTGTCATTCAACCATTTGTGAGATATGCTTAGAGTTAAAAGCCCAAGTAAATATGTGCTTTTCCTCATCGAATGATTTTCGCTTATTATAAATTTGCTAAGTAGGCTTTAATGTCCCACCAAACTTGTAGATTTAAAAATGAGATTAAATTAATTACTTCTCAAGGTTGAAAAACTGGATCTGAGTTGTTGCCTTATGAATGCTAGGATATGTTTACATTGTACAGGTGAATTGACAACTTTTAAGAGAAAAAATGTGATTGAAAATAATTGCCTTATTGACAGTGTTGTCTACTTTCTAGTGAGAACTTTTCTTACAGGTTAGTTCCATCACAATATCGAAATACCAGACAAAATGCACATGCTATATTTATTCATCTTTTTGCTGTGTTTGAGCCCACTGGTTTAAGTTGAGCCCTCTAGGCTACTTGTGAAGTAAGTCTCTCTCCCTAACCTCTTTTTCTAATGACCAAAACCTGCTGTTAAGGTCCTACTATCAAAATTTTTCACTGTATCTTGAAATACACCATTCCCCAGTGCTCCAGACTTGTATGTTCATTGCTTCACAGTTTTCCAGATGTGTGATAGTCAAACCAAAGGGATTTGACATTCCAAATGAGATTTATAAAATAATAATTTGTTTTAAGGTACGCTGGCACCCAGTTCCTTCCCCAAAAGATGGATACCCTAATCACTCAGCAGAGCCCTATACTGCCATTTGTTTCTGGACCCACACTGACAGCAGACGTCTGCCATGAAGTTATTCAAGTGATTACATGGAGGTGAATGCCTTCCATGTACTGTCTAGAAAGCATCTTTGCAGAGAAGTAACTGGTGGTCCGGGTGAGCACCACGTTGATGGTTAACCAGCCCTTGCAGCAAAGAACGCCAACAGCCTCCTGGACTGCATTGGGCAGAGTGTCTCTAGCAGGCTGAGGGAGGTGATCCTTCCCTTCTGTGTAGCACTGGTTCCTTCCCACCTCAACTATTCAGTGGATCTGTGAACTGGGTCTACATGAAAGTATATGTACTGTCCTTGGGTTGCTGACGCTAGTTAAACAGGAAGCCATGGCAGCTCAGCTGGAGCTGAGAATGTTTTATTTGTTTGATAACTAGTGAGGATACCACAAACCATATTTTTTACTTCCTTGAACTATTTACTAATTTCAGTAGATTTTGTTGAATGGCTTTTAATCTGAAAAAGATTCTGGAGGTGGCTCAGTTCATCACACAGGGAAATGTTCAAGAAAACGAGGCAGTAACACATGTCCACATACACACATTCAAACAAAGATGTGTGCCCAGCCATTTCTCGTACTAAGGTAAGGAACAGTCAGGTTGTTCGTTTCAGTTTAGTGGTAAAATACGAAGTAAATGTCATGGAAATTATTGAACGGATGTTACATGTTGTACTTAAAGTAACATAGTAGATCCTGGATGTTCTGTGGGTGGCATTAAAAAAAGAAAAGAAGCCTGGCCAGCAGGTCAAGGGAGGTGATTCTCCCTCTGCTCTCTACTCTGCTCTTGTGAGACCCCACCTGGAGTACTGTGTCCAGCTCTGGAGTTCACAGCACAAGAAAGACAGGGACTTGTTGAAGCAGGTTCAGAAGAGGGTCATAAAAATGATCAGAGGGTTGGAACACCTCTCCTGCTGAGAGAGTCAGGCTGGGAGAGTTGGGGTTGTCCAGCCTGGAGGAGAGAAGGAGCCGAGGAGATTTTATTGCAGCTTTCCCCTACTTTAAAGGGGGCTTATGGGAATATGTGGATAAACTTTTTAGTAGAGCCTGTAGCAATACAACAAGGAGTAATGGTTTTAAACTAAAAGAGGGTAGATCCAGACAAGATACAAGGAAGAAATTTTTTTACAATAAGGGTGGTGAAACACTGGCACAGACTTCCCAGAGAGGTGGTAGAAGCCCCATCCCTGGCAATATTCAAGGTCAGGTTGGACGGGGCTCTGAGCAGCCTGATCTAGCTAAAGATGTCCTTGCTCACTGCAGAGGGTTGGACGAGGTGACCTTTAAATGTCCCTTCCAACACAAACTATTGTATGATTCTATGATTCTACAATGATGGCTCAACACAATGATTACAGAATCACAGAATCACAGAATGGTAGGAGTTGGAAGGGACCTCTGGAGATCATCTAGTCCAACTCCCCTGCCAAAGCAGGTTAGCCTAGAGCAGGTCACACAGGAACGCATCCAGGCAGTTTTTGAATATCTCCAGAGAAGGAGACTCCACAGTCTCTTGGGCAGCCTGTGCCAGTGCTCTGTCACCCTCAGAGTAAAGAAGTTCCTCCTCATGTTCAGGTGGAACTTCCTGTGCTCCAGTTTGTGCACGTTGCCGCTTGTCCTGTCGCTGGGCACCACTGAAAAGATCCTGGCCCCATCCTCTTGACACTCACCCTTTAGATATTTGTAAGCGTTGATAAGGTCCCCTCTCACTCTTCTCTTCTCCAGGCTAAAGAGCCCCAGGTCTCTCAGCCTTTCTTCATATGAGAGATGCTCCAGCCCCCTCATCATCTTTGTAGCCCTCTGCTGGACTCTCTGCAGTAGCTCCCTGTCTCTCTTGAATTGGGGGGCCCAGAACTAGACTCAGTACTCCAGAAGATGTGGCCTTACCAGGGCAGAGTAGAGTGGGAGGATGACCTCCCTCGACCTGCTGGCCACACTCTTCTTAATGCAACCCAGGATATCATTGATCTCCTTGGCCACAAGGGCCCATTGCTGGCTTGTGGTCATCCCATTATGCACCAAAACTCCCAGGTCTCTCTCTGCAGAGCTACTCTCCAGCAGGTTGACCCCCAGACTGTACTGGTGTATGGGGTTATTCTATCTCATATGGGATCTTGTATAATTCCTTTGTTTCTGTCAAAACTGAAATCATAGAATCATGGAATCCTAGAATGCATTGGGCTGGAAGGGACCCCCAAAGACCATCTAGTCCAACCCCCCTGCAGTAAGCAGGGACATCTTTAGCTAGATCAGGTTGCCCAGAGCCCCATCAAGCCTGATCTTGAATGTTGCCAGGGATGGGGCCTCCACCACCCCTGTGGGCAAACTGTTCCAGTGCTTTACCACTCTTATGGTAAAGAACTTCTTCCTAATATCCAACTAAATCTAACTGTTTCTAGTTTAAAACCATTGTCCCTTGTCCTATCGCTATGTGCCCTCGTAAACAGTCCCTCCCCAGCTTTTCTGTAGGCCCCCCGCAGGTACTGGTAGGACGCTCTAAGGTCTCCCTGGAGTCCTCTCTTCTCCAGGCTGAATAACCTCAACTCTCTCAGCCTGCCTTCATAAGGGTGGTGCTCCAGCCCCCTGATCACTTTTTTGGCATCCCATCCCTCAGGCATGTCAACTGCACCATTTATTTTTCTGTGTTTCGATGCTCAGGGAAAGGAAGAATATGAAATAACAAATATTACCTTTTCGCAAAGTGATTACGGTAGGAGTCATATTCTGGAAGGTCTGTGTTTGAGACTGGGGCAATCAATGTGACGTGTTCAAGTTCAGTTTAGAAGTGACCAAGACCGTTAAGTCTTGGTTTGAAGATTAATTTTTTTTTTAATTTTTTTTTTTTTAGGATCAACATTTATAGTCTGAGAGCTCTGGTATCATTATTTATCTTCTGTCTTCCCTGCCACATTCTATTTTAGGGTCATAGACAATTCAGTCCACACTGAATAACCACTTGTTATCAGTGGAAATGAAGCTAGATTAACTTCAGGGAATGAGTACCTGATTGCTAGGCAATTGCTGTCACTGCTAAACAAGCTAAAATCAGCTTAGACTGAGAGGAGCTCAGGCAGAGACCCCTCACTGTCAAGCTTTTCCCACTAATGGTGAGATCATTTTTTTTGGCCTTGATCTATCCACTACCCTTTGGGAATAGGCATTCCAGCACAGAGGGTCTCATCATTGTTGGCTGGGATCATCTGTTTTTGATGGACAAATTGAGCAAGATCCTGAACTGAGATACTCTGAAGAGTGCAAAGACTTGGTTTTAGTTCAAGATAAATCTGTTGAGTCACATCTAGAGTAAGTTCAAGACTCTCTGTTAGACTCCATGGCAACCTTGCCTTGGGTGAGTGTCTCAATGCATGAGCTGTTGTGGAAAATGAGGTCATACTTCTAGTAATTTTGTAAATATAGCTTTTATTTTGCTTTCTTTTTTTGAACAGGTAAATCAAATACAATTTGAATCATGGTGTGTGCTTTGTGTTCGTTGAAGCAGAAAGCTGCGTATTTCACTAAGAGCAAAATACTAACTTCTAATATTGATTTAGTATGAACCTCTGTTTTAATTGGACGGGTAGATTGCTTTTGGATGGCAAATATAAATATCTTGGCAAAACACTACTTACAGATCTTTACAAAAGCCTTCTGTCCAGAGAAAAGTGAATCTCAAATGTCTTAGAAGAGAAAAATAATAAAGATGCATGAAGGTCATAGAAGACATTCAATAGAGAAGTTATTTGCATGGCTTTATGTAGACAACCGGTTTTGGAATTTTGCTCCCAAATTTCCAGCTATACAGAAATGCCTATAAAAGTTTCATAAATTGTTTGGCTGTCAAGAGATAAAATATCTGAATGTTTTCTAAATCTGCACAGGCAACTTTCAACTTGTAACATAAACAACATTTATAACACAAAAGTATGCACATACATCCTCAGAACACATGGGAACAGATTCTCCAGGGACTGTATCTGTGCATTTCATTCCCTGATTCCTTAAATCTGTGAGTCATGATCACGGACACATGAAAAAAATCCATATTAACACAACAAGTTTCCAGGGCATTGCAGACCAGCAGCCGCTGGAGGATGGGAGCAGCGGGGGCTGCCCCAGGGCCAGCAGGACAGGGCATCGCAGCCAGGCCTGGTCCCACCACCCAAACCAGGGAGCAGGGCAGCTGGGTGTAGCCCCAACCTAGGCATCAGACACCTCCATGGGGCCAGGACTGGGCCAAGGCCAGGCTTAGATGTCAGCCCATGGGTGGGCCCAGCTGAACAGGGCCTGTGGCTGAGCTACAGCAGAGCTGGAGATCGCATCCTACAGGGCTGTCCCTGGGGGCAGGACTGATGGCCCTAGGCTGGGCTGAAATGAGGTCCTGGGCCGTGGCCAGGGCGAGACCCTGGGGGAGGTGGGCAGGGACAGTACAGTACTTCGTAGTACCCTCAGGGCCCTGACACTGCTGTCTTCAGGTTGCTGTTTATAGGTACACTGTCCTGCCGACCACTCCACAGAGGAAAAAGGATTAGAAGACAAAAGATACCATTAAACTTCTATACACTTTTCACTCTGTGAAACAAATACTTTGTCGACAAACTTCGAAAATCTAATCCACTGGCAATCTACTAACAGCTGTCAAAAGATGTTGAAAAAAATATTTCTTTTCTAAAAGAGAACAGACTATTGGTATTTAACGCAAATTAGCGTCCTCTTTTGCCATGTTGAATGTCCTTGGATAATTAATATGAGGCTGATTTATTTTGGATTCTTTTTAATAGTTTCTTCAGTTTTCTCACATTCTCTCAGCTTGTTGGCATTTCCACAGTATGAATTTTCCAGACTGAAATAGTTTGTCTTCACCTGCCAAGATCTACAATCAGTATTTTAAAAAGTAGTTGGGAGGAAAGAATGAGGCAAACAAGGCTGAGTTGACTCTTGCCAACCTAGTTGTCTTTGGAAATACAAAACAATTGTCACTTCTATCAAATAATTAGCTTACTTTGCCTTAAGGTAACTTTCTAATGTGGTTTATACTATCTGGGTGTCCCAAGCAGAGACACCAAAGACTGACTGACCAGTCAAACATCAAAGGCTGTGCTCTGCACTAGGGGACATTTGTTGAGTGAAGAAAGAATTTGCAACAGTCGCATAAGCATTAGTGGTTTTTATATTCTGTGCAACCTTTCCTGTGCTTGACCACATTCATGGTAATTTTTTTTTCTTCTGACATCTAATCGCATTTCCTTTTCTGCAGCTTGTGTTAATTGGCCCTTGCCTTTTCCTGCGTAGCCTCGAAAAGAGTCTGGCTCTGGCTTCTCCGTAACCATCCATTTAAGAAGACAGTCAGCTAGATTTGCCCCTTAGCACCTTTCCCGGCCTGAAAATAGCTTTTTCATCCAGTCCATAACGTGCTTTAGCCCGCTGACCATCTTAATGAATCTCCACCGAACTCACTTCAGTTTGTTCATCTCTGTCTTGTACTGGGTAGCTCAAAACAGGCACAGTACTTCAGATGTGGTTTCCTAACACTCAGTGTAAGGGAAGAATCACTTTCTTTGACGTCCTTTCTACACTCCTACTAAGGCAGACCAGTATATGGTTTACCTTCATTTCTGTAAGGGCACAGTGCTAACTCCTGTTTAACTTGTCCATCAGGACCCCCAGATGCTTTGCAAGTCTGCTTCCAGCCAGTCAGTCCCCAACCCATTCTGTCGCATGCGAGTATTCCTCCCAAGGTGCCAGACTTTGCATTGCCTTCCTCAACCTTCATGAAGTAACTGTCAGTGTATTTCTCCATTCTGCCAAGATTCCCATGAATGACAGCCATGCCTATCTGTGGATCAACAACTCCCTCCAATTTGTGAACTGAGATTTTTTTTTTTTTTATTTGCTCTATAACCTTCCCATGGACTGACATTAGGAAGACCATCCTTTAGTTCCCCAGATCCTCCTCTTACCCCTCTTGAAGATGGATGTGATGTTCGTCTTTTTCAATTATCAAGACTTCTCCTGACACCACAGCCTTTCAAAGATGAGAGAGGTCTCACTACAATGTTCACAAGCTTCCTAAGCACTTTTGGATGCATCCCATCCAGTTCTATTGACTTGCGTGCATCCAATTTACTTAAGTAGTCTCTAGCTTCATATTCCTGTATTGTAAGCGCTTCTGCCCCTGGACTCCACTACCCATTGGAGGGACTAGGGAGGCTGGAGAGCTGAGCCTGCCTACAAACATGGAGAAAGCCAAGTCACTTCATAACAAAGGCTTTTCCATGTCTTTTTCAGTATGTCCTCACATTTTCCTTCTTCTTCCCTGTGTTGCTGGTGTACCTATGGAAACCTTTCTTGTTACCCTTCATGCCCATCTCCAATTTCAACTTCAGCTGAACTCCAGTAGCTGTCTTTCTAGAGAATTTAAATAACAAAGAAAACAGAGCTGGGGAAATATCTTTGCAAATAACACTATCTGCTCAGATTCGCTATTCCAAAATATGTTCTGAGAAGCACTAAATAGTAGAGATTTCAAGTAATTATTTCTTTTTTCCCCTCAATGACAAATTTTCATTGAACTCTTCCTCTAAAACTTTCTATATTGCCTTCACAAGCCAATATATACATGGGCTGAAAGCAATCTGGAACTCTGTTGTTGATATATGCTCCTTTTTTCCTCTTATAATTTTTTGCAATCATTATATCCATTTAAGAACATATTTAGAAGCAGATATTTTGGCATAAAAGCAATTTACTAATCAGTCATGAGGGAACAAAATTATGTTTGATTGAAATGGTAGATGAATGTGTCATCATGTTTTGCTCTGAACTAGTTAAAAATATACTTTCACATTTGTGTAATTTCAGATTTGTTCTTTAATAAAGGCTAATGCTCTGTGCTTGGTTGTAGAAAGAAAGAAATCCAGGAAAAGTATAGCCCACTCTTCCAGAGTTCTCTGCCAATAGCACTGTTTATTTTTCTTAAGACTATCCAGTTAATATTTATTTATTTACCTATTTTCATGTCCTGGACTATAATTATATATACTTTATAAAAGAACTACAACCTTCTATCAAGACTGCAAATTCAGTTTTTGTTTTATCTACAGACAAAGAGTTTCACTAGTTAACCATGCATTTTAAAGGAACATTTCTTTTCAGCCATATTTAATTATCACATTTATTTCCATAGGTTTCTTTGGTCTTTCTTTGAGACAAGTAATTTATTCTTTTTATAGAATTCAAGTAATATGTACATAAAAATGATTTATATGGATAAACTGAAATCCTTCATATAAATGAAAATACTAGTGCATTATACTTCTAAGAAACTTAATAGAAAGAAGAAAATTCATGGGATATTGCTGTAATCTGCATTGGAATGATATAATATGAAGTTAGTGAAAGCAAACTGAACAAAAAGTAGTTAACCTGTATCAAAACGGGGTAAGATATTCTATCACATAGTATGATATTAAAACCATACTGTTAACTGAATGATAAAGATGTTGTGGTTTTAGATGCAACGAGTGATAATAAGTAAAATAATCAGAAAATTGCACAAAATCTCTCTTGAATTAGTCCAGACCAATGCATAGAATCTAGATGTGGTGTAGAGATCATAATGTGCTAAATTTCATACCCTTGTAAGTGTGGACGAAATACTAAATTTTAAAAAGTAGAATTCATGTAAATCAAGAAGCTAGTTTCACAGGATTTTTTTTTAATTGGTAAAAGAACAAAATATTTTTTTACAATAAGTTAGTATTGTTTCTAAGCCAGAAACAGTAGATGTCCATAAAATCTTATAATTTAAATGTATAACTATGGTAATGCCTGCTAAAGGTTTTAACGGAGAAAAATATTAGTATTTTTTAGGCACATCAGAAACAGAAAGCTTCTCAAAGAGTCACTGGAAGGAGTTAATAGATGAGCAAAATATTAAAAAAGTGGCCATTGAAAAAGATACAATTATTTTTAAAATTTTTTGTTTCTTTCACTTTCCACTGTACAGAAACGTTGGAAGTTTTGGTTTTTTCACTACAGGGAAGAAGTCAGGGAAACTGTCAGAAATCAAAGTACCATAAAAGATAAATTTGATTAAATTAATAGTTGCATACTGCTGGGACCATGTGGCTTTAGCCCAGGAAGGAACTGAAAATTAAATTATCAAAATGCTAAAACAATGGGTATCCTATTGCTTAGGATGCTTTGGAAATACAGGAATGGAAGATAAAAAATGCAAGTTTCTTAAAATAGATTTTAAAGTTGATTCAAAGAATTATAGACCAGGAAGTCTACTTTTATACTGCCTAAAACACATGAGGCATATGAGAAACTCTTCAATCCTAGATTGTCCTCTAGATAAAAGTAGTTTCTGATGAATTAAACTTCTTTTCAATACTTTGCGCCCTTTAGAAAATGAGCTTTGGACTCAGGCTAATTAGATTCTTCAATATAATATTTGGTTTTATATACTGCCGTCAATAATTGTACTACATGATATTACATTTACCTGAAGACGACATTCCATTGATAAATAAAGATGGTTTATAAACTTTAAGAAAGTAAACATGAGTGCCAGTAACATAAACATCATCCTATGAGTTTGTCATATAAACTTCCTTGTAGTCAATGGAGATGCAAATGTAACATTATGAAATAATTCTTAATGTAATCTTGTAACATAAATGAGTAGAACCTCATTCAGAAAATGTCCTTTCTCATCTGTGCTCTATTTGAGTGACACTAGATTGAGTTTTTCATCACCTCAAAATTTGTTTGAAAGATGTTAAAGTGCTGTTTAATAAATTGAAGTTAGAGCCAAAAAGGTCCTTAAAAAGGAATCAAAAATACTGAATTTTGAAACATTAGGGACCAGATTTCTGAAGGAAAAAAAAGATGTTCAGCAAGATTTTTGGGTTTGTTTTTTTGTTTGTTTGTTTTCTGCAAACACTTTTATGAAAGATCCTTCAGAATAGAAAGTATCTGGGTTTGGAGAACAAAGAGTCATGGTTTACATGTTGGCTTAATAAATCAACTCAGTTTGTTCTGAAATAATGCACCTTGTAGAAATAGTATTGGATTTACTGGTTTGAGACTGTTTTTTGCATGCATTATTCTTTCAGTACCTAGATGTCATGCTGTATTTGTACACATACTCCAGGATATTAAGGTAACGAATACAGTTTGCCAAGAACTGTCTGGCAAGGACTCTCCAAGTATGTGGACTGTTTTTATGAACTTATTCTATCAATATTCCAGGGGCTGTTCATTTTTAGGATTTTTGTCATAGCATTCTGGTCACTAACCTGTTGCTAGCAACTAGCTATCACATAAAGCTGCAAAGGTGTAATCCTCTTGATACTGGACAAAGTTGAAAGAAAACAGTAAAATACTTATGGATGGAGGAGCTGACTTATGAGGGACTGGTGAACAAACTGGATAAACAGACTAACAAACCATGGGAGCTATACTGATCTTTTCACTTGAAAGTAATGACTACTGGGAGGGATAAAAAATGGTTTAAAGTAAAATCAGAGAATAGAAATAAATTGATGAGAACAGGGAGGTGGAAGTTGAAAGTAACTCAGGCAAATGTTTCTCAGAGCAAGAGCTGTTTGACTGAAGCTTTTCTAGCTAAGTGTTGGAATTTGTTTCAATAAATGATGCAAAGTGAAACAGAAGCCTTGCAATACAGAGCATTACCTACTTTTCAGTATATGACACCTCGACTGTTCTTTGATTTGCTCTGATGTGTCATTTAGGACTGTAAACTGTGGTTTTCTGAAATAAAGAAGTTTGTTGTGGCTTCAGTTTCAGGCTGCTCATTTCTTCTGGCCTTTATTCTTCCAATCCTTTTTACCATCACACATTAGAAAAACAAAATGTTGGAGATTTCTACCAAAAGGAAAAATAGGCCAGACTTGTTTGAATTATCTAAATGTAATTTGCCACTTGACAATGTACAACATCTCTATTTCCTTCACAAGCTAATGTGAAGTCAATGTGGGATGCTTTCCATGTGACCCTGTTATATAGACCAGATTGTTCTCCTAAGATAGTAAGTGATTTCAAGGGGATCCATGTGCTTTTTTCACTGAGAGTTTACTTTCCTGGATGTTTTTATAAAAATAAAAGTCATCCTCAGCAACTAAAGAAAGAAGAGTTCTTCCCTGTGTCACCATGTTTCCTCTTGCTTCAACCAGCATAGCTGTAGGTGGCTCAGGCATATGGCTGGTCCCTCACCTGCCGTATCCTGGAGACCTTCCTCCAAAGTGTCATTCTGGGAAGCACACTTAGTTTTGTTTTTTCTTCCTAAAACCAAGCAGCTATGGACAGCAGGCTTCCTTTACATCCACTAATACGGAGAAACTACTCTTTATCTTTGCCAGTACTTTGGTTTCATTCATATGTACAGTGCTAGCAAGATGATTGTGATTATCTGGTTTGACCTACTGTATCACACAGACTTTAGAATTTTACGCAGTCAGTCCTGCATTCAGCTGAATAACTTCTAGCTGTATCAAAGCAAAGAGCAATTGGTCCAGGCCTTTGAGGTCACTTGGTGCAGATATGATGTAATGTCATAGGTGCTCCAAATAATGCCAGTAGGTTGTTTTTACTCTTAGAAGTAACAAAGAGGGATATCAAGAAAAAATACCCACAACATATAAAAAACTTTTATGTCTAGAGTGACTGTGTTTATGGGTAGATCTCTCTTCTGTATAAAGCCTTCAAGGGTCATCTTGCTTCTATATCTCCCTTTCCTCATTCATGTACTGTCCTAGTCATATAAACACACATCACATGGACCTGTACGTAATTCCTTTACAAAAACACTCTGTTTGGGAAATCTTTTTAGACACTGTTTTCAGCTGAAATGGAACCTCAGGGATGGCCAGGTATGGACAGTAGAGAAACAAGACAGATTTTCCTTGCTCTTTTAATATTGAATGAGTTATGTTGCTTTACTTGTGAAATTTCTGTTAGTCACTTAAAACAAGTCTTATTTTCCAAAGGTGGAAGGAGGAGCTTAGTAACTTGAATTGTTGGTAATGTATGCTATAAACCTTGTCTTTTGGGCTGTGCTGTGTGATCAGATCTCTCTGCTTTCCATGCATGTGCAGTGAAAGCTTACAACTGGTCCACAGAACTGTACCAAACTCTTTAAAGATGTTGTGTGTTATGAACATAACACAAATAGCTTCATAGGGAAGAAACAGTTTCTTATCATCTGCTAATAAATTTGTGTGAAGTTCCTTCAAAATAACTTTAATGGGAAGCAATCACTTAGAAAGAAGATCTTGTAATAGGCATTACTTCTAAAAAGACCACCTGAGTTGTCTAATTGGCATTCTTTATTTGCTACGTGGATTGCCAGCACTGGAATAAAAATATACTCCTGCAAAAATTCTAGCTTGGTTGTACTGTCCTCTTTCCTTATGCAATGCGTGCAGTGCATATATCTTTGTGCAAGGTGACTCTGTAATAAAACTCCTGATTAATTTATTCTATGGCTATCTCCTGGGTATTTATGGTATACATTTACTGCTTAGGTTACTGTTTGAATAGAGACTCAACGTAGCTGAATTTCTCTTTCAAAAACAAAAATCATCCATAGTAAATAACATGCTGGTTTATTTCTAATTTAACAGAGACACAAATAAGAATAGTTTAAGGTACTGAATATCTTCATGCAACTGAACCTGGGGATATGAATTTTGAGTAACTATTAGCCATGAACATTTCTTTATATCCTTTTTTCTTATGTGCAGAACAATGTTGAAATTTAGGCTGATACTGAAGTTCTGAAATGTAGTTCCTGAAAAGTAGGAAATGCAGAGTCAGGTCTTAAAAAACCTGTCTGGCATTTCCCCAGGGGCTAGTACTAGACTCTGTAAACTGAAGGGGTATAAAAGGGGTTGAAGTCCTTGGACTCAGCAGTGCTTGTCACAAGCTACCTGTAAAGTTACTCAAGCAAAGGACTTTTGTTTCTCATGATAGTGGGTGGAAGTTCAATCTTATATTTAATTATTTTGGGAAAGTCTTGAACTTAGCCCTGTTTGTCTTCAACAGCATGTGGAAAAGAAGCGTCAGTATTTCCCACGTGTAGTGAAAATGACGGTTGCAGCAACTCTTGCTGTCCTCTCTACCCTCTGCATTTAATCTATCTTTTCTAAACAGATCTTTCTGCAGTTTATTTTGCCTAATGGCTTTATACGAACATAGTTTAAGGTGAGCTAAAGCACTAAAAGTGCACAGAATTCTCCAGAGGACAGAACTCCACAAAGTATTACACAGCTCTACCTGAAAATAGCAGGTCCTTTAAGGGATGTTTCAGTATTGGCATGGAAATACTCTTGTATTTCAGTCTTTCCAATGTGATTTTATGATTCTTTGATTCACTTTTATGATTCTTTTATTCACTTGGATGTGAAATCGGTAAACCTGCTGCTCTGTTCTCCACCAGCGTTGACATGATTGAGTTTGACTTAATATTCCCAGATGAGGGTTGTTTTCATCTGTTGATATAGTTCCCTTCCAAACCCTTGTCATTTTTCTCTTTTGTTGTATCATGATTTTTAAATTACTGTCCTTTATGTTAAGCCTAGAACATGCAGCTAACACCGAGAATGGATATGTTTGCGTTTGTAATTCCTTAAGCTTTTCTACTGTCTCATAAAAATCAAAAGAACGTGCCCTTGATCATACAGGCAGATACATTGTGCAGGGAGCTGTGTCCCAGTACTCTGCTGATATTTTTGTATAAAACTTCAAAGTCTGAACCACATCCTTTTGTTTAAAGGATATGGGGATCATTCAACTTTTTTAAGTTAACAAACTGTTACTCTTAAAGACCATTGACAGATTTCCAATGAAATTTCCCTAATGGTGAAGTTTTTAAATAATCAACTTTCATTATATTTGTCTTTTTTACTGTTTTATTGTTGATGCTGTGGTCCTGCACGCCTCTCATTTCTTGCACACCTTGAGGAAGGGAGGAGTAGGCAGGCCTGAAATAGAAGCTGAGTTGTTTTATTTCAGATGTGTCCCTTCCCACCCCTTATGTTCTGGTTTCATTAAATGAAGCGGGTTTTTTCATTTTACGTATAGGCTGGTCACAGAAATCAGGAGATTTGCCCAACATTTCCTAAGTACCCTCTGATAGCAATGACTTGTGTCAGATCAATTGGCTCCAGGACCAATCTTGGAGTAATCACAGCCATTTCTTCCAGCCTATGTCACCACTAAGACTATTATTTTTGTAGAAGCATAATTGATTTTCACCAAAAAAAAAAAAGCATTTTGAAAAAAATTGCATTTGACTTATTGCAGTAGCCTTGCTATCATGTTAATAATAATTCTCAATATATTTCTTTCTAGAAAAATATTTGTAGAAGTTTTAGGACTACCAAATAAGCTGGTCCACTTCAGGTTTATTACTCTTCTGGTTTTTTTACGGTTGCATAACATTGCATTCTTGGTTGGAGGGAAAAATCTGTTACTACATCTAAATCATCTTCACCCATGCTTCTAGCTTCCCTTTCAGAACTCTATTAATAACTTTTTTTTCCCATATGCACTTTTTGTTTCCCATATGCACATTTTTGCCCGAAGCAAACTCTTCTCAGTGTTTATTTTTGGTGTATGTCCAACATTACTGTAATCCTGTTACAGTTATTTGCGCTGGTAGAATATCAGCTAAATCTATTTGCTCCATTTTGTCACGCCTACTTAATATTTTAAAAAGAAAATTAGTGAGATTTTTCCACAACAGTATTGGGTCAATTGCAGTTCACATAGTGTACTGTGCAACATTTAGTTTTGCTTTGTGCACCAGTTGTTATCAAATTAGGATGATAGTTGGGCATGTGGATTTGAGCCATGTGCTAATCCAAGTTCATTCAGAACTGCGTGCCATCCTGTCTAAAACAATGGTTCAATTACAGCTGATGAAATTGCATTATCTTTTGAATCCATCTTACCATGTTCTCTGGCAATTAGCTGCACATATACATCTCAAATGCAAGTCTTGCCTCACATAGGCAGTCACAAACTTAAAAAAAAAAAATGTGGACACTTAAATCATTCATTAATAGGATTTTTTTATTATTATTTATGGATTTTCTAAGTAAGAAATGGCCTGGAAGTGTCAAGTAGGTTCAGGGTAAGTTCAATGGTGTCAAATTCTTTTGAAAAAAAACTTTTTTCACTTTCTGATAAGAGGCCGTTTCAAATACAGTGTTTTAACAGCGTATGAATAAACACTACAGTCAAGAGGTTGCCTTTGCAGTTTTGTGTTGTTCTGGTTGGGGTGTAGTGAGGTTGCTAAAAGGTCATCTACTGCTTTAAAATACAGGACTATGGGGGGGTTGTGGTAGACATTTTGATGCTCTGGTACAGATGACTTTACCCAATCTTATTAGTGTAGATGTGTGTCTGGTCACAGAACGCATAGATTCTTTCCACTCGCCAGCCATGTTGTAGTTGTTGCTTGCCCTGATTTTTTTTTAATATCTTTTTTTGAGTCACCTTTGTAAAATTTATATGTGAATTTTTTTTGACTCCTTCAGTTATTCAGATTTCTCCAAGTAGCTTTGAAAGACATATTTAAACTGGTGGGTTTTTTACGTTCTGACTGGCATTTGAGAAAGCTGCCTTAGCATCAGTATATCCTGGAGTGAACTGGGTAGCTTGCTATGTGACAAAAAAGCTGATGGTCTTAAGCTGATGGACACTGCTAATACAGGTCTATGGTGATGAAAATGAAATCAGAATTTGGCCTTGTTAGTGCTTTGCCTTTATATATAAATATCATATAGAAAGAAATATGTTACTATTTTATATACGATTTATAAACTCAATTAATGGTAATGTATGTATTCTTACATAGAGGTAGTCCTGGAAATGATGCAGCAATGATTTGGATAATCTCCTGGTAGACAAGTTTTTAGGTGCTCAGGGTTGAGTTACCCTTGAGCACTAGAGGAAAGCAGCTGTCTGGACAGCTCGGACACCTCACTCCTTATGCTTGAGTAAAATTGCAAAAACCTGGATTCAGTCTTATGTATCTTTACATGTAGCAATGATTACCTTGTAGACTTCCTTAGCACAGATTTTTAAGTGTTGGCTTCCGTATCTACACCTGCAATTCAGAAGTGCATTAATATTTGTTTTTCAAACATGAAGTGACCTTAACTGTATGCAAAGCTGAGAGTTCTTGCAGCTGGGCACTCGCTATGTGAGAGGATACAGCCAGGTGAATGATTTCAGCTTTTCAGCAAAGTTCTGAATAAACCTTGCATTATAACATGATTGTAGTATAGTTTGGGACAAGCATCTTGAACGAAAATACAGTTAACGCTGATGGTAGTCTCACATGCAACAGTTTGAATTGCAATACTGTCAAAATATTTTCTCCACCGTTAAAGCATTGCCATAGTTTTTCATTAAGAATTACTGCCAGGCTGTATTGTTCCGTATTTTAGCAATTTCTAAGCTTTGAGGATGTTTAGGCTAGTAATTCAGGAGGATTTAAATAATTAAATAAATTTTTACTGCACCAAAGCATTTCTAAAAATTCATTTATCTCATTTGAAAGTATATTTGCAGATAGTCATAGATGTCTCTTTGTCTTCAAAATCTTTAAAACTAAATTTGCTTTAGTTTTGGAGCTGTAAAACGATGCATATCATTTACAAATTCTGTGTACTTAATTTTGTGTACTTAAATCCTAGTTGAACACCAATAGCCATAAAAGGAGTCTGTCATACAGTCCTGTATTTGTTTTTAAAAAACAATTGGCTATTTTCTATGGTTAAAAGTATCTAAGACATGCTTCAGTTAGAAGAAAATCTCCAAAAAATGTAGATATATAGGGATCCAAGATCCACTGAGTTTCAAGGGGCTAAAGGCTTAGTCACCTGAGACTGGAGTATGTCCCTAAACCTCTCCAGATTCTTGAAAATAATCAGCCCCAATTTTACATACTTTACACCCCTGTCACTTCTATGAGAAGAAAGAAAAGAAAATACTTGCACTGGAGATTGCATGAAAAATTGAGGAAAATAGATTGTATTAGTAAGAAAAAAAACAAGAGGGGATTTACAGAAAAACTCTGTACAGAAGGTTTTTGGCAAGCACCAAAGAATTTGTAAAGGGTGAAAAAAAAGAGGAGAAAATGGCACATCAATCATAAACTTGAAGACCTTGTGCACAAATAAATATATTCACATTTTTATATATACAAGCTGTTGGAAATCTGTTAATTTATTGCATAGACCTTTTCTAGGTGGCTTTATTTTTAAATTCAGCCTCTTGCTCTCTTTCCATTATGCTTATGTACATTAGTGCATACCAAAGTTCATGCTATGGTCTAGCATTTAGGGCAGATAACATTCTTCCTGAACTTATCATTTGCATCTTCTGATGCAATTTTGTTGACAAGGTCTTTTCAGGCATGCAGGGAAAAAAAAAACCCACTCCCGCTTCTCTTTTGATCGTTGGCAAAGGGGTACCTTTTTCAGCACTTTGTCTAGCTGCTATTTCCACAAGAAAGCACTCCGCCTGTAAAGCTTGTACATAGAAATCTGCTGCAGCAGGGTGCCTGCAAGTCGTGTCAGGGTCAGCTAGAAAAAGACTACATCTTCCTGAAAACTGCAAGAGTGTGTTTTGGTTTGCTTTGTGGGTTGTGGTTTTGTTTGGGGTTGGTTGTTGGTTTTTTTTTCCCTTCCCCTCCCGTGGTTTGTCATCCAGAAAGGGATGCAGGCGCGCGTCCCAGCCACGCAGAGCATTGATTGCTTCTGCCTGCAGCGGGGATGCTGTCAAGTCGCTGCGCGAGTGGAGTCCAGCGTTGACACAGAGCTGCTGGCCAGCGGCTCATGCTGCGCCCCGCTCGCTCCCGCCATGCCCTGCCGCTAGCCGCTGCCAAGGGGCTGGAGATAGAGGCCCCGGCGAAGGACCTGGCCTCTGGGAGGAGAAGGACTTCCATGCAAACTGGCCAAAGGACGCCCTGGGTGCGCCATGCACGCACACCTTCTTCCCAAGCAGCACAGCTGCGGCAGGGGGTCCGAGGGGTCGGACTCCGGCAGGAGCGTGCCGCCCGTAGCGAGGGATGCCCGCTGCGCCTGTCGTTGGCACCAGCACCCTCCGGGGCTCCAGTATAGCTCTCAGGCGCTTCCCTCTTGGGGACCTGGGGGTGCCAGCCAGAGCAGGAGCAAGTTTGCCCCTCTGTGGGATACTGTGCGGAAGAGCCCCCCTAAATCCCCAGCCAAGCCACAGGGCAGGCCGGGGGAGTGGTGGTCAGAGTGCGCCTGTGCCCACGGCTGGTCCCCCCCGGTGCAGGTGAGCCGATTCTTCACTCTCCAAGCGACTTAGAGGATGCTCCAGGGAAAGAAAGTGAGGTTTGGTGGTGTTGGCAACTTTTTGTGCTGTGGCTTGATGTGTGTTTAGTGGTGCCTTCTGGAAAAATTATATGCGAGGGTGAGCTGTCGGTTGGTAATGTCGGTTGTTTGAATATTGATTCTTTGTGGCCTGTGGAAATTGTGGGGTCCTCTTGGAAGGGTTTTCTTGTTAAAATATCTTGGTTTCTACCTCCAGGTTCTATGGCCTTTGTATTCCATTGTGTTGTGTAAAGAAATGATGTGTTTATCCCCCCTGTGTAATGGATTTTGCCCAGTTTTGTAAACAGTTTGTTGTCAAATACTGCATGAAGTTAATAAGGATATTTTAAATAGAGAACATGGGGGGGGGGGGGGGGGGGGGGGGTGGTTTAGGTTTATTAAGAGAAAGTGTGACCTGTTTTCCCTCTTTTGAACCTCAAATGTAACTGAAATCTTAAATAAATATGAAATAGCACTTTAACTTTCACAAATCTATAGATTCTTATTTAATGGCAAGGCAATGTATTTTAAAATATAAACCAGCCAGGCTCTAGGATGTGTACATATACCTGTAAGCAATTAGACTGAGAATGACTACACACCAGATAACCCAGCACTGTGAAACAGAAATCACAGTGACACTCATAATGGTTAATATTAAAAAGCATTAACACTTCCTCCACTGATGCATGTTTTCATCTCTCTCTTAGAAAACATTATGCTCATTCAAAAGCTTTGTGTTATGTCAACATCAAATCCCTTTGTCATAATTTCACACTAAAAAAAAGCAGAATTTAATGATCAAATAGGTTTTTGAGATATATGTTTACTTACTGAAATAGTATACACTAGAATTTAACCAGCCTTTGCCCACATTGAACATGTGCACCCTCTCTAGAGATTAAATCAATTCTTTGATGGAAATGGTTTTAATATATTTTCTCTGAACAGAAAAGCAATAAGGCAAGAGACTGTCAGGTGGTGTAGCTGCACTTTATCTTGTCCTATGGTCTAAAAAAGTGATGCTCTGTTGACTGAAAGTGATTGCTATATATAAGGAGCTACGTATTTTGCCTTAAATCTATTATTGAGTAGAAAAACTAAGCTTTCTGATATATTTTGGAGTGACCAAAATGTTGCATGTGACTTCATATATATTTCTGTCATATATAAAGCACATACAAATATTTATGTCGGAATAAAACCGATATTAAAATAATATATAAAACACAGAACTAGACTTTCTTCTAATTTTAAATATAAAAGGCTCTAAACATTTTCTTAGGCTATGAAGGTTTTTGTTTTGGAGAAAGCTTGAAGGTATAAAATACTGTAAAAAAAGAATTCCTTGGTTTTCAGAGGTATAGAATTTATAAAGAGAAAACGAAGGAGCAATTTAAAAAAAAATAAAAAATTAAAAATAATTAAAGGCCATTTCTAAGACTACTTCAGTTCCTAAGTTATAGAAAAATTGTAAAATTACTTCCGTATTTTCAATGCCTTTGTAATCACATCCACTTGTGTTTAGGTAATGTGAAATTGTTCAGGTGTGGGTACTTTCATATATTTAATTTTGAACACTGCACTGTAAACTTTCTTTGATGTACATTCTTAATGCCAGCTACCTTATTCTGCTTAGGAAAGTCCCTTTCTTGGGTTCTGCCTATAGTGAATCAATCTACCATCAATCAAACTGACATTCTGTGCCTAGGGATGGACTGATCATCATCATCATCATCATCGAATCATCATAGAATGGTTTGAGTTGGAAGTGACCTCAAAGACAACCTAGTTCCAACTCCCCTGCCATGGGCAGGGACACTTTCCACTAGACCAGGTTGCTCAAAGCCTCAGGAGCCTGGTGTACTTTGGCAAATACTTGGTGCTTTTTGTGTCATGATTTCTGAGATCAATTTTTTTCCAAATAATAATCTATCTTTTTTTCCTCTGTGCAAAATAAGAATTGCCCAAGCTATGGGAAGAGGAAAGAGTGTGTGTCTAGATCTATATTTGTGTGTGTGTGCGTATGTATATTGTTGTATGTACATACACTTAGACAATCATTTTATCAATTATACTGCATACATGCAGTATGGGAAAACATTACAGAGCTGCCCTTAATAATTGCCCTAATTTGGGGATACGAGTTGAAGTCAGTGATGTTTTTGAGGACTATGTTGACTGGGAAAACTGTCTTTCTTGCCAAAATAAGAAGCAGTAGTGAACAGTTGTATTTGCTGGCCTAACAAAAAAAAAGGAAAATTTATTTGAAATTGCCATCTAACACGTAAATGTGATAATAAATAAGCTAGTCACAGCTTCAAAGGTGGAGGATTTTTCCTGTAAATTTCTGAGCATATTTGTCTTCTGCTTGACATCTTTGTGAAAGGCTCCCTTCTTCGAGGATAAGAAAGACATGATACCTTGGAAAAACTGCTTCTTGATTAGTACTGTAGTACCAAGCTTAATGCACAGGTCCTTAATTCCTAGAGTGTGTACTAGACAGCTATGACTAATGTACGCTTTGTCATCCTGATCCTGATAAAAACGCTGATTTTTATTGCTGAGGACATGGCTCCATTTTCTTTCCCAGTTCCATGTTCGTTAGTATGTCAGAGCAAAGAAAGGCACTCTGGTATTATTAATATTTTAACTGTATTAGGAATGCTGCTTTGCTAGCTTGCATGTTTGTGTTTGCTCATAGTTTCATGTTGAGTTGTGGGTAGAAAAATGCTTTCTGTATATCCAAACAAATTCATTTGGAATTAAAAAAGAAAAAAATCTTAATTTTGAAACTGAATTGAAATCAAATTTAGATGGAATTTGTTTTTTATTTCGAGGCCTTTTTGACAAGCTCATTTACCATTGTTTTCTTTATTTAAATGAAAAAGTTAAAAAGAAAAGAAATAAAAGGAAGAAAAATAAGTTAATAGGCAAGTTTTACATGTCCCTGTTGCCTGGAAATATCTCTTGCTTCTCTGCAGTGCAGTGGCTATCTCTATCACTGTTAGCATCATGGAGTCATATAACCATGAGAGCTCTGAGCAAAATTTGGAGAGGGCATGAAACGGAGTCAAGGAGGTGACCTGAAGTTTTCCACGGCTCATTCTACCATTGGATATAGTCTATAACACTGGATGTACCTTCCCTCTCGGCACATACAGACCACTGGCACATATAAACTACCAATTAGTCAGAGTAGAAACGTGTGATCGCACGTGTAGCTGAAGGTGTGCAATGAACAGCTATTCTTCGCACAGAAGGGACAGAGAGACAGGAGTCTGGTGATAGGTCGAAGAGGAAACTGTGGAGATTGAGCTGCTGAGCATGTTGTCAGAAGTCCAATGTATACATTTTACTTCTTGCAGTCTATATGAAAGAGGGCCTCCTCTAACACCTTTCCAGTGTGTAACTGCATGTTTTGAGATTCCTAGAGCTCAATATTGTTCTGATAAAGAGGAAGGAAGAGGTAGAAGTGGATTCCCTCTTTGGCTGTTCCTCAGTTCAGGAGACACCTTAATTCAGCTAACCCTATTAGCTATTACATTTTTGGTCCTTCTATTTTGAAATGTGCTCAAGGAAAATCGTCTCATATCAGATAGTATCCTGGATGTGTCATCTGCAAAAATGCATACATGTGTTTTGTTTGGAAAGCTTACGCAGAAGTGTAAATTTTCACATATTTTTAAATAGTTTACTGTCAATGTCACCTTTGTTGATTTTTTTTTGGTTTTGTTGTGTTTTTTTTTTTCCAGCAGCATCAAAAAAAAAAATGTTTTTTTTGCAGTCAGTGTCTTTTAAAAGAAACAGCGGTGCTGAGCTATGTTGTCACCTGGTAGAGAGGCTTGTGAACTAAACCCTAGTTTATAGATGTGGCATGACTTAAAAAAAGGCAGCGAGTGGCCAAATTCTCAAGTATCAGGTCTTTTGTCTTTGACGGTATTTGGTGCTAGTGCTGAAATTGAGAGCTCTGCATGGTGAGATGAGGTGAGAGCTAGCTCCAAGGCATTCTGCTACAGTACTAAAGCTGAAGGTCTGTTCCAAGAGATACCTGCTGTCCTAAGAGTACAAAGAAATGATTTGTCATCAGCTGTGTTTTTGAAAGCTGAGATTACTCCTTTCAGGTTCACAGATTCCCACATGCAACTGGCCTTTCTTCTGTCAAGTCACTCCTGGCAATGGAGGTACACAGAGCTATTTTAGTTAGATAAGGCAGACCTTTTCACTCTCATTTAGCGTGTTCAAATGCCAGTAAAATAGCGGTTAAAGGACAGCCAAATAATGCTGTTTACTTGGCTTTTAAACTTCTTTTTTTTTTTTTTTCATCTTCAGGACTATTGAGAGCTAGATGGCATAAGTCGAGAGTTAAGGTGTGATGTAACTCTGACACTGTTAAGAAGGCTAAAACAGAGAGGAGTAGCTGGGAAATTTTTAACGCAGAAAGAAGTTCATATCCCATTCTCAGGCTGGCATGCTCTTAATCAGTTGATTTAGGCGACAGCTCCTAAGTTATAGGAAGACGTATTTCAATTCAGCATCTTGCCTCAGATGGATCATTGCTCTGCATTTGTAGAAGTAAACTCATTTGTACATCTTTTAAGTGACAGCTGCACAGATTGCTGACAATGTTTCAAAGCAAAAATACAGACCTGTTAGCCTGTTCTTTTGCAAGATGAGTAATGTTGTTCTAACAATTCCTGTATCCAGTCCTAGCGACTGACAGAGGACTTTGAGAAGTCTACAGCATTTGGGGTGACGTTTGTGTCTAACACTCTCCCAGGACAGCTGCTTTAGAAAACATTGTGCTTTTACATTCACGTTTAACCTGTTTCTTCTACCAAAACCAGGATATCATTGTTAATACTGTATTCATAGCATTTACGTTGTGTTTGGCATAAAAAGGAGGTCAAAGACTAGCCTTTAAGTCCCCTGTGTTGAGGTCAGGAATCTCATTTGCAATGTAGGGAATGTTCCTGGTCAGAAGTAACGTGTTGCGTAATACTTGTTCGGAAATACAGTTTCTTTAATGTTACGGCTGTTCACGTGATTCTGATTTGAAAGATTGACATGGTATGTCATGAAAAGACCAGAAACTAAACATGCTGAGACTCATTTGGACTTTATAACATACAGGTTTTTCAAAAAAAAAAAAAAAAAAGGAAAAAGAAAAAGAAAACCCCAGCACTGGTCATGAGGCTTTGTGCCCTGCAGACTCAGGAACCTGGGGATGTGTCATTCATTCCAGACTTGCCACCATGTCTGAAGGGGTTATTCAGGCACCTCTGCCTGGATTGATAATGTAGCATTGCTTTGCAAAGGTCATTGGGAGTAAAATAAATGTGGACATTATTTTCTTTTATTGTATGATATCCTGTCCCCTTCTATTAATGCATCAGGTCTTTCATCAGTGTTAATATGTGGGATGATATATAATTTTAAGTGGCAGCAAAGACAGTCAAGAAATATACATGGTTACATAAATCATGAAAGTATTTGTGTGCAAGATGTTCTGTACATTTTCATTTAAATACTGAAAAGAATAAATATATTCTATGTGCTGTACTAAGCAATGATTGTAATGATTTATAGTTTATCTACACACATTTTGGCTCCTGCTGATTGTTCAGTCATAAATATGTTAATGTGTAATTTGCATAATTTGTTGCACCATATTTAGATTGCATTTAATTAATCCCATGTTTCAAAGTTTCTCCTCCTAGATGCCTCGAGAAGCCAAGAACATTTTCTCCCCTTGACATATAATTTGGCTTCTGGGATTTTTAGGGGGATGAAAGAGGGTGTAGGAAGGGAATTGAAGAATTTGGGACTGTTTCTAGCATTGGTAATTGGCCAAAACTGCACAAGTGCTTTGGGAGTTCTCCTGCTATTGATAAATTTCGTTAACACTCAGCATGTGTATTCACCCATGGATAAACTGCTCATCGTATTTGAGAACAGAACGATATTTCCCTAGGACCAGACTGGAAGAGCCCAAAGAGATCCAAATTTTTTCTGTAGTTTGCCATGTTATCCACTCCTTGGAACAGCCAGGCATTTCCACCTAACAAGCTCCTTACCACTATGGGATCTTACAAAAATAGGATTTTAGTCTTCCTGGCTCTTACACTGACTCGTGAGGTTGTAGGTTGCTGGAACTGTTTTGTGGCATGTCAACAGGACTGACAGACTGGATGCTTTCTGGACTAAAGGGGGGCGGGGACAGCCTTGCCTTATGACTTGCTTAAGATGATGGGAATAAGACCTGATAACCCTGGTTGTGCTTTCTGTCTAATGTTCTACTACGGTAAAATTAGGCATTCAAAGATGCAAAGCCTTTACAGCGACTCAACAAGATGGTTTTGGTCTAATCAAAACAAAATAAGTGAAGGATGATGCGTGACAGTTTATAGCTGGATGCTGATCTAAGACTGAGATAGAATTTGTCTCAGCTCTTTTGGCATGACTTGAAGACACAATCTGAAAATTGATTTCTGTTTTGGAAATGGTTATCTCTACTGTTGTGGGGTATTTGAAACTGAAAATGTCAGAGTTCCCTACAAAAAAAAAAACCCTAAAGGCAGTTTCTGGTAGTAGTAATGACAGGATTTACAGAGTTTGCCAGTTTAGCTCTCTGTTTCCTCATGTCTGCATGTGACTTTTGGATGAAGCCAAAAAAAACAAAAAGAATTTTGGATTAAATTACTTTGCTTTTAAAAACCGTGTTTGCTTTGAAATAAGCCATAGATTGTTACAATAGAGTTTATAAATTAAATAACATATATTCATTTACCTTTTTGTATTTTTTTTATAAATTACTGCAATTAATCAGATGAGTTGGCTCAATGGTCACCTAATTTCAAAATCTCCCATTGTTTTGAGAGTTAGAAATACAGAGATCGAAAAGGACTTCTTTATGTATTCAAAATACAGGTTCTGTAATACCTAAAATGAACATCAGAAAAACAAACAAAATAATCCTTTTAGTAAATTCCAGTTCTGGTATAAGCCTTCTTTTAAGGAGCCAGCTATGAATGCAGTACAAAATCCAATTTAGTAAAATAACATCTGGTTATGTTTTAGATATATTGTACTTTTAATATGGAGTGTTACTTGTCTGATTAAGTATTTGTACAAGGAGAAGCAGGTTACTTCAGCAGCTGAAATTGCTCATATAATTGGTCAAACAGAACATCAGACAAATGATTTTCATTATGCATTTCAAATGAGAGCAGAATGGAGTAGTGCCATAGGCTTCCAGTTGCTGACATCGTAGAGCAGCTGTGCTGCACTCAGATATGAAAACAGTTAAAAAGAGGCTTTTAGGACTCCTTGTTTGCATTTGTTTTTCTTTTAAATTCTGATAAACACTTCCTCCATACTGAACTGGTATTTGTTGCATGCACAACCATAGAAACTTTCGCTATTTATCCGTGCGCTTGCTTGTCCAAGATTTTGTGTTGCAGTCATCGCTCACCTGATGGCTGAGCACATTAAATATTTATTGAAAACATGAGTAAGGTCTAAGCTCTGTTTTTTCTTTTCTTCAGTCCGTAGGGTCTATTTTGTGAAATACATGATTTTGACAGCTTTGTGAAGGAGAAATGCAGCTGTGCTCCACTTACGAGTGGCTGCCAGAGGAGTGGGGTCCTGGCCCTACACTTTGCTTCCTTCACTGTGCTGGTTTGTATGGCTGCGTACTGAGCTCAGAGAACTGACATGCCAGAAAGCTAAACCAGAAAAAAAAAAAAAAGAAAAAAAGGTGTTTCAGAGAACTATTTCATGGCCCAGCTTGATACCCGCTAGCACAGCTTCCAGCACCAACACAAGGCTGAGAGCAGATGCATGTGACAAGGGACGTGTCCCAGAAGATAGTGTGCAGCTGCCTCTTTCAAGGGTAGTCACACTTAATGTGCGATCTGATGTGTGCGTTTTGGTTTTGCCAACACAATAGCATTTGGGGCCCTCTCTGTGCTAAGTGCAGAAACTTGTATCAAGCTCTTTGCTACCTCCAAGACCTCAGAAAAAATAATGTCTTACTTAGGAAATGGACAGAGCTCTGGAACAGGCTGCCCAGGGAGGCTGTGGAGTCTCCTTCTCTGGAGATATTCAAAATCCACCTCAGTGCGGTCCTGGGCAACTGCTGTAGGTGAACCTGCTCTAGCAGGGGGTTGGACTAGACGATCTCCAGAGGTCCATTCCAAGCCCTGCCATTCTGTGATTCTGTGAGAGTTTCGGGGACACCTTGCTCCCTTTCCCTTTCTATTCTCAATTTCTGTTCAGCAGACATGTATAGGTTCTCTCAAAATCTGTCCATCTTGCAGTCTTCAGTGTAGAAGTCACTTGTCACAGGTCAGTTGTTGCAACTGAATTTAGCTCTGTCAGACTGCAGCCAGGCAGATAGACTCGAACAGGCAAATGATATTTGGCAAGAAGAACAAAAAATTCTTATCTTGGTATTCAATAAGAACGCAGTAAAAAAAATCAGAGCCCTGGTCTCACATTCTCTCTGGGGCTGATGTTGTCACATTTGCTATTGTGTTCTGAACGGTCTTTGGCCTTTGTACATCACCGGCTTCCTCAGGGATAAATTTAGAGGCGAATGCTTTAAGCCTGTAGAAAAGACACACCTCTATTATTTTCCAACAGTTTGCCTCTCAAACACAACCTTTTTATGCAACTGTGGTAAGACATAATTTAAAAAAGAAACAACAGAAAACCCAAAAAAACCTAACCAACCAACCAACCAACCACAGTTATTAAAACTTACGTAGTGCTGAAATACAGATCTTCCATGAACATAGCTGTGGCTCTGTATAGCAGTTTTCTTCGCTGGTATTTCTGCTCTATCAGTAAACTATCTCACTCCTGTGACATGAATTCTTTTCCATCTTTTAACTGTGTGTGTAAAAATGGAAAAAGGGTAACAGCACGTATAGACAATTATAGTGTACAAGACCTTTATAGATTCATGTTTTAATATATGTAATGTTTTAATACAGTTATAGGTAAATGATAATGTTTTATACAGCTATGCACAAACCAAAACAGGACAGATATTCACATCACATTTTCTAATGATGGGCAAAGCAAGGATTCTTTTTTCAATTCCTAAGATATGGGGTTATTTAAAAATAAAAGATCTAAGCAGTTTGATCATCATCAGTTTTCCCCATTAGACATGTACATCTCCGACTTATCAGAACTTAGCACACAGCCCTGGTTTCAGACTTGGAGAGATTACAGTTCATTCCTCTGCACTTCTTCCTAACACGCACAAAAAACACATGTGTGGAAGTAAAACCAAAGTGTTTAACATGAGAATACATAAAATGTGTGAATGAAATCCAGGTTCAACTGCAGCTATTCATCCTGCTTATGTGTATGCATTTGTATATGAAATTCATGAAAACTTGCAGTAATGATATTCGTTCAGTTATTGACAATTGTATATCCTCCGTGCCCATTGATTTAATGTTTCAGGAACTGCTTTTTAGCATTGCTTGTTCAGAGCAGAATGAGAGTATCAGGGGACTGATTTTGGATAGAACTTGTCTGTAGGTGAATAACCAGTAACAATTGGTAACAACTGGCTAGTGATATAGTCAGGCAAAATTTGAGGAGGAGGTAAGAAAGTGATGGGAGAAGAGGCTACCACATCGTCATACTTTCAAGAACTCTAATTTTTGGAAACACTCACTTAGCTAGGCATCCACTGAACACTGAACATTGGACATTTCTGAAAATCCTGGCTTATAAGATTTTCAACAGCTTTGAAAACATTTATAGGTTGCTATGCTTATTATTATAATTTTTAAACATTATTATTTAAATCTTTATTGATTTTAAAGAAGTGAAACCCTACGGAAATACGAGAAAGGGCAATACCAGTTTGTTTCAGTTCGATTTGATTATAACATAAACACGCTTTTTCTGTAATGTATTACATGCAGATGGACTGTATGTAATAAGCAGAGTCATGATATACTACAGTTGCCTCTGGGGTAGTTATTAGCTTGCTCAGCCATTGCAAGTATAAAAGCGGTAGCAATTTGATCACTTCTGCGGGCATAAATCTGCAAAAATACTGCCTTTTGTAGTTCTTTTTTTGTTTGAGTTGTCATGGCAGTATTCTCAGTGGATCTTCTGTTTTTACTGAGATGCACTTAAGTCTACATAGTCAGCACAAACTTCGAACTCATACATTACGCTTTAAATAATTTCTGCTAAAAATTGAGGTTATCACTCCTAGTTTTGGTTTTAAGCATTGGTTGCTGTCTATCAGCTAAACGAGTCCATGTACCAAGAAATAAAACATGACGTTAATCATACAGAGAGTACAGAAACGAATGAATCAGCTCTTTGTAGTGAGTGAAAATGCAGAATTGCAGAAATATTTTGCTGAATGGCCAAAAACTAAAAAGCTCTTCAGATTCATCATTCTTCGGTCCTTGTATCTTCTGATGGTAGTCCTTGTCATGCCTAGTCAAAAGGTTGCCTTTTGCTCATTTTGTGTAATGCCCTTTCAAAGCACGTTTTGGTAGTGGGGAAATTTACTACCTGTTTTCCTTCTCACCTTTGTCCCTTTCTGTCTTCTTTTTGAAGAGCCCCATTACTTCTACATAATTTTATTTTCATACCTCATCTGTATTTTCACATTTTTGAATGGCTGCCAAAACTGTAGTGGAATTACTGGGTTTACCTGTATGCTCTTTGTCTTATTTCCAGATGGAAGTCTTTTTTCTTCTGGTTCACTTGCCAGGATTTGTCCTCAGGTGATAATAACTTTAATGTACTTTCTGCCAGTTTCTATTTCATCAGGTTACCTCTTGCACTTGAGGGTTCAGCAGATCTGACAAAACAGCAAAATGCAAAAGGGAACAGAATTGCCACAGTAGAAACATTTGGTGGCAGGGGGATGGGGGGTAAAGGAACTTGGTTTTGGTTTTATTCATAATAATGGCAATAATAAAACCGCAAAGATGAAGGAAATTCTTTTCACAATCTGAAGTATTAGTTGGTGTTCAGCAAACAACCAGGGGCGGGAAAGGTGATCAAAGCAAAATTGATCCTGTTTGTGTTTTCTCCAGATGTCATTACTGCCTGATGTCTTGACATTTCTTAAAGCGCCTCAGAAGGAACAGCTATACAATTCTTTTCTTCTCTGACACGTTTGTGAGTTAGGTCAATGTTCATTTGATTTCAGACTGGGAAGGCTGAGGCAGGGAGGTTACCAAAAATTTTGTGGATTGTACATAAAACAGAGGGGAAGCTTTGCATTTTTGTCAAGGGTTAAGGCTGGGCTGGCCACTAAACAAATGACAGATGCTCTCTATTAACCCGTATCCCTTCCCAGAAGGGAAAGTGAATAAGGGAGACAGGTTTATAGATTGAAAAACAAAACCAAACCCCTAAAACAGCTTCAATGAATCAATAACAATTAAAAGGAAATATTAATATTAAATATTAATATGGAATATAAATTATTAATGAGAAGATAATGAAATATATACAAAATATATAGAAACACATATCAAACTCTCACTGTGATGATCACGTCACCACTGACACTGCAGGACAGGCACTGGCAAAGTCCCAGGCTGGACTGAGCAGCAGACAGGAACCAGATTCAGGAACTGATTTCAGGAACATACAGATTGAAATTCAAGGTAGAAGAATGGACAGAGTCTTCCTTGGACGCCAGCCGTAGAAATGGACTTGACCCTTGTGATCCCTCAGCTTTATACCGAGTATGATGTACATGGTATGGAATACTTAGTTGGTCAGTTTTGGATCACCTGTCATGTCCAGTCTTCCCTGCAGGTTCCACCTTTTTATGTACTTAGGACCCTTTTACTTACAGCACTCCAAAACAGCACTCAAGATTTAGCAGTGACCTTGGTTTCTATAGGAGCAAGAGCCTTTCTACATACCGTTCCTCAGTATTAACTATAAACATTAAGCTCTATCACTCCTAGAAGCAGTCACTGCCTGAAAAAAACATGCCACTAACTTCAGAAGTGCAGTCACTTAGAAGAGACTTAGCTGAAAAGTAAAACAACTGACTGGAGAATTGGTTCGCTGCTGGCTCAAACCAGGACGATTTTCAACTCCCTTATCATAGCTTAGTCCTATAGGTAACAGCTAGACTGGACCAACCTGCACTATTTTGAAGTACTCTAATTTTTAACTATTTATGTTGGGTTTTGGCTAACCCATCTATGTAGAATGGTATCTGGAAAGTGTTCCAGGGCCTTTACTGCTTGTGGCCACCATGGAGGTGTGACATCAAGCCCAGTCCGCTTGCTGGGAATCTCAGTGACATCCTGGGTCCATGAGCCAGTGTATGTTGATAGGATTTCCATCTTTTCAAGGTTAGTGGTTCTTCATGTTACTGAAGAAAACACTGCTGTGGGTAGTGAGGTCTTTGCTGAAGTGGGTCAGTTTGCATCAGCTCATTCAATTTATGAGAAACTTCAGCTAAAGGAAGGGCTCAGCTCTTGGGGTAATGGACATATTGGCTTGGAGGTACAAAGCTCAGCCAACACTACTTCTTCAAGCTTTTCTGTCAATACAGGATGGTCGCTTCAGCAGTTTAAGCTGATCTCATTGCTGGGATGTTGTGCAGAGCTGGACAACACAGTTTTAAAGTTGGAATAAGAGAAGAAAATACAAAAGATGTAAGAACAAAACAATGACAAAAAGTCATTAAAGATAGCTGAAACTTCTTAGATGCTATTTTTCTTCAGGGACATCTGAAAAACAGAACTTCAGTAAGAAGTTCAGTAGAAATTGAAAACTTTTTGGACTGCAGTCCTTAATATTTTGCTAAGCACACTGAAACATTTTATGTAGTGGGACTTTGCGTTACTGGCAATACTTTGAATGCTGAAGTCAACCGAAAAGTTAAGTACCCTACTGAACTGGGACCAAAGTAGTAGTCTAACCTGCAAATAAATTGGCTGATTAGATGGGGGTTTTATTTCATGCTACTGTCTTTTTCTTTTCTATATAAAAGTGAAGAAAAAGAAGAAAAAACTCTAAAAAATACATCTGATATGTTTTCAGGATTTTTAACAAAAATATAATATGATTTCAAAGTTGAATATAACAAACACACAAAAAATGCTACTTATGTATGGACTTATAATTTTTAATTTATCTTGAAACTACAGTATCAAAATTGGCAGATGAGAGGAGGAAAGAAAAATATGTTTTTGTGACAACTTGCACTCAGATTCAACTCAGCAAAGGACTTTGAAGGCCACAGAAGTCAATTTTAAGTGCTGCAACGAATGATCTTTAACTACTGTAACACTAATTGGAAGCACTAGTGAAGTAGGATTTCAGCTGATCTGAAAGTATTATAAAGCAGTATTACTGCCTCTAATTATTGGACAGAAAAGTTCAGTCATTGTGACACAAGATTTTTGGGCTGGAACTTAGCAATCACTATGCTATTCTTACTTCCCTTTGACTGAAAATTCAGTAAGATCAACCACCAAAGTCCTTTACCAAAGAGTTAAACAGCACTCATATTTCTACGACCATAAATAAATACACCTGTATGTAAAATTGCACGGCTATATTGCTCTTACTCTTTAATGCAAAGTACTTATAAGGTGAACCACCCAGTTATCTCAGTCAGTATGTCCTGAATGTATTAGAGGTTTGTAAACAGCCCATTGTCAGAACTCCGATGAAGTTTGTAGAAGCTATTCTCTACTAAAATTTATTTTTAAAATAAAATATTTAATGTTTCACAGGAAGGCTATAATCCAGTTGGAGAGATGTAAAAGGGCAGGGTACACCTAAATAATTTCTAAAATTCTCTGCTGGAGACATAGTGGGGTATTCCCAGCTGATATGTTATATCAAATTATAAAAGGTAATCTTACTGTTTGAATTATTTAATATTTACTTGATAGTAGTACTTGTTTTCATAGAAATAAATATGCATTATAGATGGCATTACACACATAAGGCATAAAGGAACCTGGAATGCTATTTTTCCCATAAAACATAAGGGGCCACCTGGGACAGTTGAGCCTTTGTGTATAAACTGTATGAGCTTTATTTGATCTACTTGCATCAGCTTTTGTGACACTTTGATCTTCATTCATGATGAGTTCTTTATTCATGTTTTGTCGTCACTGTCTTGACCTGAGGTATTACATGTCTATAGTGGTTTTTCAGAGACACTGGAAAAGCTTTAGGTATTCTATAAGATAGTTTTTGTAACATGGTGGAAAGTCTCCTGAAATGTGCTTTAATTGGAGGTATGGTAGCTCAAGTTGTGGTGAGTTGGCCTCAGCTGGCAGCCAAGTGCCCACAGAACCATTCACTCATTACCCCTGCAGCAGGGCAGGGGAGAAAATAGGAAGAACAAAAGTGAGAAAGCCCACGAACTGAAGTAAAAATGGGCAAGTTGCTCACCAATTACTGTCACAACAAAAACTGAAAGAACTTGTGGAATTTAACTTAATTTATTGCCAATTAACTTAAATATTTAGTTACTGAGTTGGGTATTAAGAAAGAAAAAAAGAGGGAAAAGACTTCTCCTGCTTTCACAGGCTCATCTTCTCTCCAGGCACCTCTCTTCCCTCTTTGTTATTGCTGCAGGTTACACGCAGTCCCTTTGGCGAGGTGACAGGTGGTGCAGGAGATTGGGGTCAGGACGTAGCAGTTTCTCTCTGCTGCTCCTTCCTTCTCACACTTTTGTTCCGCTGCTCCTTCTCACTCGTTTCCTCCTCACTGGTGAGGGTCCTCCATGGCTGCAGTTCCTCTGGGGAGTACCTGCTTCAGCATGGGCTCATCCATCAGCTACAGCCTCTTTGGGGGTGTACCTTCTCTGCCATGGAGTACCTCCTGCTGCTCTGGTCCAGCTGTTGCCTCATTCTCTCCTCTGGCGTTTTTTGTCCTATATTAAATATATTTTCACAGAGGTGTCACCAGCCTGGCTGATGGGCTCAGCTGTGTCTGTCACAGTCCATTTGGGTCTCTCAAATTTACAGGACAAGGTACTCTGTACATTAAACTTTATTTTATAAGCTTATTAAGGAATATAAAACGCAAACTAGTTGTAACTATTGTCACAATAAGGGATCCATTTAATGTCCTAAAAGATAACGGTTTACTCATTAGTTATTTGAATTGATGAATAATTTGATAATTATTTATGCTCCCACTTTTGAGTCTTCCACTTTTCTGAGAAGCAAATGGTAGATTGTGTTGTGAGACGACACAAACAACTGTAGCGGGTGGAACCAAAGGTCTGTTCAAGCCATTATATGAAATAACGTACAGAATGCTTATGGAAGGAGTTTTAAAGGAAAGGAAGAGTTACCTACTCCTCAGTATATACAGTTCACATATTTGTGAATTTCCACTAAATGAACATATTCATTTGGTCAAATAAGATATTTTCTGAAATATGCTTTGCATGGGTATTACATTTTAGTTAATACTGAAGCATTTTTGCAACATTTAATTTAGTCTAGAATTTTACCATTAACCAAAGCATTAGTAGGTGCAGGGGTGAAGGGGAGATGCAGCTCTCGGTGTCCCTTTTGTCATCTCCGCTCTGCAAAGCTACGCAGATTTTGTTGCAAAGCCTTCTTTGGATCTTCTCAGAAATTGATTTTCTTGGAAAAAAAAATAATAAAGATTTTCCCTTAGCCTGTTTACGGTTTTTTTTTTCCTTGAAAAAATTTGTATAATTTTTTTTTAAGAAACTGCTTATCAAAAATGCACTTGTGTTACATTGTGAAATGCCTTTATGTTTATTGAAATAAAATATGTTGTTCTAAACCAGGGAAAGTTTTAAGAATTTTTTAATGCTTCTTCCCTATTTTCTTTTTTTATCAGTATTTGTTGCTAAACTTTATTTTTCAAGCATTTTTGGTCCTTCTGACATTGTTTTTCCATTAACTTTGACCATGAGTATTTGAAGTCCTAAAATGAATTTTTACTAGTAGACAAAAAGTTTAATACACAGGGAAGGACATACCATTTAAGGCCACCTTTTCCTACTCTTGTCCCTAGTACTATGTAGATTTCAACCTCTCTTCTCTCACCTCTTCTCCCTCTCTACAAATAATTACTTCCTACTGCCTTTTGGAAATCCATTTTTATGAGAATGTAAGGGATTGGGGAATATAAATGTTGTTATTGTCAGTATTTCATCCTTCATACATGATATTTCCATTTCATCACGACTGCCTGGCAAATTCAGATTTGCTTTAGATCTTCTTTGGCAAAGGGTAACATCTAGTTCCAGAAAACCTGTGTAATGTCAGTCTTTGGGTGAATTGTCTGAGCAGACAGCCCGCATGTACTCTATACTGTCCTCCCAAAAAGATGTCGTCACTAAAATCCTGACATCATTGAAATCTTCAAGATTTCTGTGGGCTCTCGATTTTACCATGGGTAAAACAAATAAGTCTGTCCCCTGATGGATGGAAGCCCTGTCATTTCTACAGTATGATAATGCCACCCATTAAGTGCAGGGGAAATAAACCTGAACAGGTAAAGAGAGATCTCAGTTGTACAACATCCCTTTGGCAACAGAGGCTGGAATAACATCCTTTGGGAGAGATAAGAAATCATCCATCACTATCCTGCAGTAGTTAGGGTAGTTTCCTTGGATTTAGTCGCATTAAACAAATCTTTGTAGGTTGATTCTTACGATTTCTCACCAAAAGCCCTTGCAACACTTTCTCATGCCAATTCTGTGTTCAGTACCTTTCAAATTTTCCCTCTTTTCATGGCTGTGATTTTAAGGGGGGTCTCAGAGTTAGGTGCTTACTGCATTGGAATATAAACATAGGGAAATCTCCTGAATTCCACTGAGGAAAACCTGCTGACCAATTTAGCCCTAAGTAACACAAAGGGAACATTTTAATTTTCATATGTGTATTGTCACTTCTGCATAGTGAAACACCATCTAGTTAGGCAGTTGCACGATTATCCCAAAGTGAAACAGCTGTCTCGGATCTAATCTTGCCTTCCTATCCTTCCAATGACGCTTTTTGATTAACTTTTTATTCTTAGGATAGCAATTTGTACGAAGGATCTAATTAAGAACTTTATGTAACACAGCCAAAGTCCTCCTTTTGCAAATCTGTCTCACCTCAGTCGTACTAATCTTGCAGCTTTCAGTATGGAGCATTCTGAAATGTCTGATATTTCGAGCTATCTCTTCTGGCTGAAAACAATTTCAGCTATTGAGAATCGGGAACAAGGCTCATTTGATTCTTTTGTCCCGGTAAGGAAAAAATGTAACATATCTCTAAAATAAGGCATGTTTTTAAAACTTAAATTCTGAGGGTTAGGCTTCTTTGGCAGGGGACAGGGAGGGAAATGGCTTAAACTGAACTTCTTTGTTGAGCTGACTGAACTCAGACCTCTGACCATAGGTCTTCTGTGTTTCTTACTGATGAACAGGTGAGTGGTAAGGAACAGCATTTAATAAAAGCTGGTCACTTCTGGGGAGAAAATGCACAGTTCTATATATCTGGAGTTATAAAGATAGGGCCAGTATTTCTATTTTGTCATTACTTTAATGATTAAGAAAAGAGACAGTTACATTACATACGATTCTTATTTCCAGAAAATTGTATAATTGAGATATGGCTTTTAAATGAAGGCATATTTATCAGCTGTATTTAATAAATACAAATTGAACATACGGATATTACTGCTTATCACCAAATGACATCCAGTAATACGGTACTGTCTATTGTGTATAAAACAAAACAATTGAGTTGACTGATCTTTTCTATGTTTGCATCACTATGTGTGGCTAACTTTAAACATATTTGACTTTCAATTATTTTGAAAAACCTTTTACTTCTATTAGTGTCATGTGCACTGGAAGCATTTATGTTCCCATATGCAGTAGCAGATGCAGGATGATGCTTTTGGTGACCGGGTTAGGTAAGCCAGACAGAGCGTGACGGAGAGGAAAGAAAAGTGTATCTTGCTTTCTTCCATGTGCCTTCGTTTCTTGTGAAATATAAATTTGACAGGATATCTTTAAATGACAATACACTAATATTGTGCAGAAAAGACATGTATGTGAACTGTTAAGCATATTATCACCAATCTGAAGAATTATTTAGATATGAAATATATCAGCTCAGTATTGAGATAATAAGTGAGCAAATCTAAGTGCCTTCAATACCAGGTAGGCTGACAGCAAAAGATGCTTGGACTCCCGTTTGTGTCTGAGTAGAGAGCTTATACTATAATCAAAGAAGACATTTCATAATGTGTCACAATGCATAGAGTAGCACATCAATGACTTTAACTTTGGAGTCTTGATTTCTCCTTGTTACAGCTGCCCTAAAAAACCTGGTGCCTCCCGCAGATTCTGTGTTCTTCTTGCTGTAATATTTTCTATGACATTTTTCTCCCGTTCCTCTGAAGCACATGATGTTCCCATTTTTTGTCCTCCCAGCCAAACATTTATTTAGTATCAGGGTCAGGTCTGCAGTGGGGATTTTATATGTTAGTGCTCAGAATTGGTGCACCTGCCTGTGAAGTTGGTTAGCTTTTGGAAAGGACCATCAGATTAGGTGTTAATTTTCCCCAGACGTCCTATGGCGAAAGTCAGGATTTACAACAGGCTGAGAATGGTAAAGGTGATATTTCTGCCAGGCATCATGATTTACTGGATGAGGGGGATATGTTGAAAATTTTCCGTTTTATTTGGAGGGTGGAACTGGTGCCTAAATCCAGGGTAAGAGGAGACTGTATCTGTCCAAAGGGTCCTTTGGTAAAGGCTGCCTCGTGTCTGAATGTCAATTGCATGAAATAGATGTTGAGTTGTTTTTTTGAGGTTGAAGCACTGTTGTGCAGGCGCAAGGGAATCTGAGTTCCTAAAGCTGGTTATTTTCAGGACTGCACTCTTTGATTCCGATGCCTATATTCTACCTACACCTTGCTTTAGGCAGCCAGTGTTACTAAATGCTATGCTTAGTCCTTTTCCAGGTGTTCTCTCCTAGCACCTGATGTCTAGTGCATAACTTCCGCTGCTTTCTTTGTCAGGTAATGATTTCTTTTCCCCTACTAACAGTAATCAAAGTTTATTTCTGAAAGTCCTCTCCTGAAGCTTTGCCGTTAAAAACAGAGAAACAAAACACCATCATATCAGAGGCAGGCATCCAGGAGTTGCCTATTATTATTGTTGTTGTTATTGGGGTTTATTATTATTATTATTTATTATCATTGTAAGAAGAGGCTGCCTTGATGTTATGAATCATTTAATGTTTCAGTATTCTGGGGGATCATGTAAATGCATGAGAGGTTGTTGTGACATTTGAAGTTCTTCTAATTGATTTGCAAAGCCATCTTCTGAATCTTGGTAGATCAGTTCTGACAGTTTTTAGGTTTTATGTCTCTGTGTTACATTCATTGTTCAATACAGTGACGGTGAGAGGCCAATGTTTCTCTGTGTACAAGGAATGTTGTTTCATTTTGTGGAATAAGTGGCTTTTAGTTATACACATTCACACAGCGAATCCAGAAAGCACAGAACTCTCCTAGTCCTGTCCAGGTCATTGTTATTAATGTATACAAACTGTAGCATCCTAGATTTTTGTGTTTTACACAGCAGAAAATACGTCTTGGAATCAGTAACTAAAAGATATCCTATAATCTAAGAATGATCATATTTCAAAGTGGGGGCTTGTGTTACTTTTTGTGTCTGCCTCATTGGCAGAAGCGCCATGTTACTTGCTGCCTGAGAAGTCGTTGTTAAAATTCCCCTCATGTATTTTAATTCAATTTAAGGTAATAATTTTTTTCTCAGTGTTTCTGCATCCAATTCTAGCCAAAACAGCGCTCTTTAGAAATGACAGAATGCTAAAATGTAAAGATGGGGAAAGACCTCATAGGTCATGTTGCCCATCTGACAGAATGTGAGCACTGCCTACAGTACATATTTTAGTGCTTAGTCTGAGTTTATACAAAGAGTTGTAGGCTCTCCTCTAGGGAGATTGTACTATAGTCTGTTCAATTTGCCACACTGTTGTATCAGTGTATAAAGTCTGCTTGCCTGCCCTTGGCACAAAATTGAAAAATATTCCCATGTTAAAAATAGCCAAATATTTGTTGAAACACAGGTAAGTATAATTTTCCTGATATGAAGTGTTTCTCAGCATCATTCATAACATCAAAAAATTTGTTTTGACATTTCTTTCTTTTGTTTTTAGTCCAGCTTCTTAAGTCTGTCTTTGTAATACTGATACACCTATTTGCACCCCTAATCTAATTTTGTTGGGTTCACAAGGATGTTCTTCCCTTGATTATTTCTTGACAGGAATTACCTTCATTTTTTCCAGGTCTACAATTTCGATTTAAGTAAGGTGTATTTTTGAGGTCCTGTACAAGTTCTTTGGAAGACTGTCAAATCTACTGCACCCTCCAGTAACATTGTTTGTGCTTCTCAGACTTATAATGGCCCCAGGCACTTTCTTTACTTAAGCAATGGTGTAGCATAGAGCTGCTTTTATGGCACCATTACTACTCAAGTTCAGTCCCTTTATATGGTTCATTATTCTACAAACCTGTGGTGCCATGTTGCGTTGATTTTGTGTTTTGAAATGTTTTGGTAAATGCTATTTCTAAGCGCTAAGAGGTTGACAGCAATAGCATCTTAATAGACTATATGTTAGGAGAAAAAGGCGTAGCTTTCCCTCTCTGTGGAAAGCTCCTCTATGAACAATAAGCAGTTGCTACTTTATGTGTTTCTATTTTTACATGAGAAAACTTTCCGCATGGCTGCAGTACTGCTTCCACTTTCTCTTTGTTGCTGCACCTACTCAAGTCAACATTTTCTTTTATAATTGAAGACCTTGTTCTTTCACTTCTTTCTGCTGTTCCAGTCTCTTCTCCAATACATTATTTGTAGATTTATCAGAAAAAGGGATGAATAGAATTAAGATACTGAAAAAAATATCTGTTCTAGAGTGAAATTTCAGAAGAATAACTGTATTGAAGGCAAAGCAAACTCGACTCAAGGGATTTAACTATATTGCCAGTTAACATAAGCATTTAATTATTGAGTTAGGTGTTGAGAAAAAAAGACAACAAACAGTTAAACTTACACTTATGGAAAACACCTCTTTGCCAGGCTCAGCTTCACTCCAGACCCCTCTCCTCCTCTTAGCTACCACTGTGGGTCACCCTCAGGCCCTCCAGCGAGGTGACGGTGGCACAGGGCGTTGGGGTCGGTATCAGGATGTGGGGGGTTCTCTCTGCCGCTCCTTTTTCCTCACTCTTTTCTTCCTTATTACTTGCTTCTTCTGCTCCAGCATGGCCCCCCCCCCCGCAGGCCGCAGGCCCTTCGGGGCCTTCCCTGCTCCACCACCGAGCACTGCAGCCCGTGTTTCCACAGAGGTGCCACCAACTTCTTCTGATTGGCTCGGAGGCACCACCAGCTTCACTGATTGGCTCAGCGGTGCCCGCCATGGGGCGGCTGGAACCGGCTGTGTCCCGCGCGCGGGGCAGGGGCAGCCCCGCCCCTCCGCAGAGAGGCCGCCCTGCAGCCCCCGCTGCCAAAGCCGTGCGGTTTGTGCCCAGTAAAAACCTGTGCAGGCCAGTATAACATGAGCTTCCCGTTTCGGTGGGACATATTCCTTAAAAGAGGCGATTGAACATAGCAGATTAAGGAATAACAAGGTACAAAGTCGTCAAGGGTTGAGTCTGGGCCGACCACTAAGGCTCTCTGTTAACTCCCCTCCTGTCCCAGAAGGGGAAGGGAGAGAGAACAAAGGAGACAGACTGACGGGTCGGAAAAGAAAACTAAAACAGCTTTAATGAAACAATAACAATATAAGAATAAAAATAAGAAATCAATGAGCTATATACAAAACCAATAACCAACCCAGCTCCCCGGATGATGGTACATCACCATTGATGCTGCGGGGCTGGCACTGGGAAAGTCCCAGGCTGGACTTGGCAATAGATGGGACTCGGGAGCTGGACTCAGGCACTGGGTTCAGGAATGCACGGATTGGGATGAAGGACAGAAAAACGGACAGAGTCCTCCTCAGATCTCGGCCATCAAAGAAGAGGGCTTGATCCCAGTGATCCCTCAGCTTTATACTGAATATGACATATATGGAATGGAATACTTAGTTGTTCAGTTTTGGGTCACCTGTCCAGTTCGCTCCTCAGCACGGGTGCAACCCCTTTCTTCATTACAACCCTTTTCAATTACGGCACTCCAACATGGCACACAAGAGTTAGCACTGACCTTGGTTTCTATAGGAGCAAGTATAAGCAAGAGCCTTTCTGCACATCATTCCTTGGTACAAGCGTCTGTGATTTGTTAGTGGCCGGCCCAGCCTCAAACCATGACAACTATAGACACCAAGCGCTATAATTAATAGAAGCAGTCACTGTCTGGAAAAACATACTGTTGATTTCAGAAAGTGTACTTAATTAGAAGAAACTTAACTAAAAAGTAAAATCACTGAACAGAATTAACCATTTTAGCTTAAACCAGGACAAATATCTAGAAATCAAATGGGTTTTTTCCTCTGTGCAAATTTTTAAACTACGAAGGAAATCAGTCCTAAAGCCAAAAAGAAAATGGCATGTGTGTATTTTCACCATCTAATCTAAAACAAGATTGCATCATCCTAAAGGGAGCATTGGCTTTTTTCAGTAACAACCTGATGGTATTACACAGCTTCATGAGGAGAGTCCTTGTTTAGCTCAGCAGCCTGTGACTTACCCGTTGGGTGCTACGCTCTGTAAAATTACGGACAAAGTGGCAGTTCTGGCATGCACTGTCCTGCAAGTCACCCATAGAGCATCCGGCTTCTTAGGCAGAAGGACATCAGTGAGAAAACAGATTAAAAATGGTTAGCAAGCCCTACAGTAAAATAACAAGTAGTTGTAATTTATGTAACAGTACATTTCCATTGAGAAATGCATTTTATGCCACATGAGGCAAAACCTTGTAAAATGTCTGACTCGCTCTGAACCCTGGATAGCTTCACTTTACACACGGATCTTTCCTACCTTTTGAAATAAGCGCACTGGTCCTGCAGTGATTTGGGGTTTGAAAGAAGCAAGGAATATATTTGGAATTATTTCATTAATTTTATTCATCACATAGTGATTCTGGGACATGAAGGGACACTCTGGGACACCAATTAAAACTTTTCCAGAGGATGTTAGAAGTTTACTTCTACTGACATAAAAATCAAAGCCTTCTTTGCTCCAGCACAAACCTATATGACTTTGACTTTATTGCAGATATTCAAATCAAGTTTAAGTTCTTCCTAAATAGTTAAATATACATTCATTAAGTGAAAGCATGTGGCCAAACAGCTTTGTTTCTGTACATAGCTAGCCAGAATCAGTGAGTTAAGCTGATGCATTTTATGAACCACCATAACCCACAGCTCCTTCTGGCAACTTCAGTGCTGAAACAGGATCAATGGTGATTTTATTGCTCTTATTATACCCAAGAACGTTTTCTTCTGGATTTCTTATTCTTTCCTGTCTACGTGGGGTTTTAGCTGTATCATCAGTAAATCTTGGTCTCTTCTGCTCTTTCCAAGCAGAGGTGAGTGCTCTTTGGCACTGTTTCCATTGTTTCTGGGCTGTATACAGTGCTTGATGTAACTGATTAGTTCCTGAACATAGGTGTTACATTCTTTGGAATTTGTGTTCTGATAAACCTCTTGAATAGATATTGAATTCTGTTAAAGGATTTTCCCTGTTTCTCATTTAGTTTTATATTCACTTGTTTTTTGTTACCTTCATCTGCCTTGTAATTTTTAGTCCATTTGTTTCTGTGATTTTGAGGCTGGTTGTAAAAGTCTCCATGCCGGAATAAATGTTACACTCAACCCACAGGTACTTCAGGCTGTAAAAAAGGTAACAGAAAAAGATAACTGCTTTGTGAGCTTGGTGTAACATGATTTTAAAAAGTAAAACGTCATGCTGTGGGCGATGCAGTCTTCACTTCTGAAGAAAAAGGAGGGAAAGAATGGCTGTGATTTTGCTTTGGTTTTGTTTTCCAGTCTCTGGAAGCAGTTTTACCTTTGTGCACATCAAGGCTGAATCACGCACTGTAGCATGCAGCTGGGTCAAATAGGATGCGTAAAAACTGGGTGCATGTGGTTTCCCTAGTCTCTGCCTAATTCTATGAGCATACACATGTATGCCCATGTTTGTATGCATATAGGTGTCTTTCTATATATACGTAAGTACACACACACTTGTCAGTTGTAATAGTTGCTGTAGAAGTTTAAAATCCAGTTGGAGAGAAAAATATTTTTGTATGAATGTATGAAATAGTCTACATTCCTGACTAATGCAATAAATTGATATATTTTCAGGTTAAAAGGACCTGATGGGTATTTGAGATTACTTTCCTGTTCTTTCTGTTGTGCATCTCGTCTTGAGGTTTACACCGTTTTATAAATTATGTGTACTAATCCATGGTTAAAAAGATAATGCTTAGGCAAACTGTAGAAAACTTAAATAGTTAATGTTTAAGAAAAACTAGGAATGCTCAAGTCAATAAACTGTTTGCCATTGTTATCAAGTCTGTGGATAACTTAAGCAATTTGTGTTACAATTTTTTTTTTCCTGGATCTTTAATTTCTGGATATTTAGCTAATGTGCTTTAAAAATAAGATACAAAACAATCTGAAACCCAAATATTAATTTGTTTAACTGGTTCTAAATTATTTTTGTTTACTATTGCTTTCATGAACCATGCACACTCTATAAATCCTGCTAGTAGAAAAACAAAACTAATATTAAGTAGAAACACATTAGCTTAAATTTTGAGTCTACTGAAGCAGATCAATGTTTTACCATTAACTTCAGTTTTTCAGGAACTGTCACCCAGAAATTTTTAGATCTGATAAATGCAACAGAATGTCATTAAGATGTTTAAACTCAAGATGTAACCTGTTTTGGTAATTTCATATTATAAAATAAGTTAGCTTAGCTCTTAGGTTGCCAGTAGCATCACTCCATAACACTTTTTTTTTGCAGTGTATCTTTCTTCTAATATTGATTGTAGTGGCAAGACTTTTCAAATGTTCCATCTTTTTATAAAATGGTTATGAATGATATAAAATCTGAAAAAAATGTATACATATCAGATGTCAGAGTTTTGAAGATAATACACTTATAAATAAGACCATATGCAATGTATTTCTATTTTTGTTCTCGATTCTAAAGTTTCCATATGCGGACTTAAGAAAATACCAGAAACTGGCATTGCCTGGATTGGTTAAAGGCATCATTTTCTGAAAAGATGTGCTTTGACCCAAACTTTGGGGAAAATTCTGAAGCACAGTGGAGATCAGATCAGAGATCACAGCAGAGATCTATGCAATAAGTTAATGTTATGGCCCATTCACTTTCAAAAGGCCATGAACACGTGCTGAAGAAGTATATCTAAAACCAGGATTTCAGCCTAAATTTCTGTTCAGAGCTAAAGCACTGGTGTAAGAGAGTTTGCATCCATTTCTTCCGTGAGTTAGTAGAGATGTGATAATGGGACCTCTGTGTGAGTCTTAGTATGGCATTTGGCATCCTAGAATGAGACAGATGGATCCACCCTGTCTAGTGATAGGAAGGTTATCACCTCAAAATTTAATGGGTAATAACATTTAGTTGAATAATATCTTCACTGGAAATTCAAATACATCATAATTATCCCTCATTCTCTATAGAGCTTTTCCCATTGACATTTCTGTGTCCTTCACTGGATCTGATATTGGGCAAAAAGTTACCGTTACATTAACCACTGCTAATTCAAACTGATAACGGGCAGTATCAGCACAGGCGAAACATCAACAACTGCAAAGTAGGTGCTTTCTTGCCATTTCCTCTGGCAACCTGTGGATCCACGCACAAATATTAGATCTTCCTTAGGTCTAAATTCGTTTCTGTTTTAATAATGTCACAGCTAATACAATTTAAATACGAAACTATTCCTACAGATTAACTAAAACCCAACACAAAACTTCAATCCCAAAAATAAGTCCACCTTCTTTGAAAGGCACTATTTACCTTTAAATTAAATGGTTTTATATGGCATTACATATGTAGGGAAAGGTCTTGAGGTTTTCTTGAGGCATTTTTCTTCTGTTCTTGACAGCTGCAGCCTGCAAGCAAAACTGCTTTTGAATTCTGTTTTATGTCTCTAAAGGGGTAGGATTGTTTGCCGAAAAGTCATTCTTTAGATATTCAAAGACACTTCCTACCTTTTCTATTTTCTGTTTAATAACAACCAAATGACTTCTCTTTCTTAGTCTTACAGTTTGTAATTCAGTGGCAAATATGACAAAGGTTCTGTGTATTTTGTGATCTTGAGGCCTCATAGCATGCCAGAGAATTACTGTTTTGACATCTAAATTACCATTTAATCTTTTCTGCCATTGTGAGTCAATGTAAACCTCTTTCTTGCAGTTGTGAAAGGAAATTTTTGAAAAATTGAAATGAATTTAAACTAATTCAGGGTTACCTTCTTAAGGCCTCGAACAGTTTGACACATTATATCTGAGTGATGCAGCGTGCCCTATTCATGTACAAAAATAGGGACTTCTCCACTTCATATTATTAAGACACAAAATGCTAACATTTTGAAACAAAATGAAACTGCAGTTGAATATTCCAGAGTGTGTATTAGAATTTAGAGCTGACTACCTGGGAAGATGAGCCCTTAACTGTGACATACAGTCCACAGAGTCAAGTGCCTGAAAAAGATGGGAATAAGCCACTGACAACTTGACTTTTTAAATAATAACACATACACTGTTGTATTACTCTAAATTTCACTACCTCTTTATTTTGAGTTGACTTAAATGTAATAATATAGGTAATGACAGTGATTCCTCAACAAGAAAACAAGCAATTGAGAGTTCTGAGTCGAATTAAAATCACAGCTAGGAACAAGTATAGGTGGATAGTTTCAAAACAATCACATAATTTTTTTAGTGTTTTCTGGTTAAGAAGTAATGTGTTGAGCTCGTTATTTATAAAATAGTTACCACGTACCCATGCAGGTAGTTTCATGGTCTGGCGTTGAATACAGCACTGCATAATAGGAACAGTCAAAACATGGAGTTAAGAGTGCTCCAAAAAAAGAATGAATTCAGTATAAGATGGATAGTCTATAAAACTGTGGATGCTGTAAGTAAAACCAGTCAACCAGGATAATGCTAGCATTTGTGATGGAGGGAAAGTTCATCTTGTCTGAGAGGTATGAGTCATGTCATGCACTTGTAGAGAATTGGTAGCAGAGTAAAACGTTCATGAACTAGACCATGTGCCTTTTTGTTCTCTTTCTACTGGTTTCAAGTGCTTTTCACTGTATCTTGCTTTTCAGTTGTGCTTTTGGTGGAAAAGCAACTGGACTGTCTGACTGGCTGCAGGCAGAACAACATCATATATATTCGTGGAAGCAAAGTGTGTTGTGCTCAAGTCCTTTAAGAAGTAGAAGGAAAAAAAAAATCTTCCTCCTTTTTTTTTTTTTCCCCAAAGCTATTCAAGTTTTGTCTCAGCTATGCCAATCTGTCTCTGCAGCTGTCACTGTGATGTCTTTTCTTCAAAGCACAGAGATGGCTCAGCTGAAAGCACTGCTTCTAGTCAAGGGCAGGAAAAAGGTCTGTGCAGGGAGTAGCAGCTTTAAGGCTGACAGCCCGCATGGTACATTGTCAGCATAATGTAATATTTACTGTATAGGTAAGGATTAGGGGAGAAAGTGCATGAGGAATGGGGAAAACAGGATCACTCAATTCACTACACTCAGTAAAATTCCCTCTTTTGGTGATTGGTTTGGATTGATTTTGCAGATGCAGAATGGTGAATATGTTCGCAACGGCCTCTTCCCATCTTTAAAATCTGATTGCAAAGTCTGTGAGTCCTCTGTATGCTACCTGACTTAAAGAGGGCTGTCTCTTAATTACTACTGATTTTAATACATCCTGCAAGTTAGGCAATTAGACATGTAAAATTTTAAAACTCCCTAGGTAAAGATAGATTATTTAGTTCTTCTCAACCATCATCTCTTTTAAAATGTTGACCAAATTAAGCCAGTTTTGCTAGAGATGTTATATACCTGGGAAAACCCAGGTAGAGAGTAATTAAATGTCTTGTTCAAGACTCCAGAGCAGGTCAAAAGGCAGAGCCAAGAATAAAGTCATTACCTTTGTCTTCCAGAAAGCCATTGCTTCTTCTTACCCAGTTTCAAACTTAGTTTATGTAAGTGTGGGTATATAGACTGTGACAGATAAGAGGCAGTGCCATCTCAAAGACACCGTAGGCAGAGATTCTCAAGAGAACCTAGGGAATTTTTTGCATACATTGGTTAATTTATGAACAATTGGAACTATTCTTGATGAGCTGATGAACTGCTATGATAGATTTGTCAGTGTTCTCTGTAAGAAATGCGCAGATATCTGGGTATCTTTTCTTTTGAGAATTGGGTGAATCAGTGCATGTGACATGGTGACATGTTTCTAAGTCAGAATAGATATAGACACATCATCCTAGAAGGTAAAATCTTTCTGCCTCCCAGTTGCTACTGATCTTCTCTTGACCTGCCCCTTGAGTAACATTACTGTGGTAACTGGAGTATTTGGATGCTATTGTATGCTCCCTGGCTAGCACTGTATTTAGGGCTCTCTCCAGTGGTTGCAAACTGTCTTCTCAACTCTGCATGATTAAAGCCTCCTAGTTTTCTTTAAAGCATCAGCTACAAACAGGACACAACTAATAAATTCATCTCCATTTCCTGCACTTAAATGCAATGTTGTAGCTCAGGATATCAGTGTTCTTCGAATTACCATATGTTAGAGAGACTGAAGCAAAATGTTTGTATTAAATCAGTTTTCCCAGTCAAAAAAAAAAACCAACAACAAGCCCCAAATCACCACACAGACTTGCTGTCGCACACATGCGCACACACATACACATGCACAGATAGAAACAGGAGGAACAGAAAAGGCAAATGCACTGATGATATTAGTTGTGAGTGAATGGTTATAGTCACATTATCCATCTGAAGCTGTTGATCTGTGAATTTTCACATGCCCATCTGTCTAATCAGGATGAATACCTCCGTAGCAGAAAATCATCAGTTTGTTAGTTGAAGTTCAACTCTTCCAATCAGTATAGAATGGAGTAAGCACTGTGTTAAAATGATCCCTGAAAGATAATCTTTGTTGAAAGATGATTCTTTACAGGCTCTGTAGGAAGGCCAGGCAGGGAAGGATCACACTATTCAAAGGAGCGGCTTAAATGCTCAGACTTTTGCTGTGGAAGGAGATGGGCCAAGTAAGAACCTGGGGGTCAGGATTAGGTAGGAAGCTAGCAAATGGAACCATCATGCTGGGTGCTTCCAGGAAGCCTTGTCAAGGTTTATGAAGGACAGAGGGAGGTGATTAGAAAGAGGCAGATCACTTTACGAAGAGTAAATTTGCCTTGCCAACCTGACAGCTTTCTGTGATGACTAGCTCTGTGGATGAGGGGAAATCAGTAGGTGTCGTTTGCCTAGATTTTAGCAAGGCTTTCAGCATGAATTCTCAGTCTTGTAGCCAAATGAGAGAGTGAATGGATAGATGTACTAGAGGATGAGTGGGAAGCTGTCTAGGCCACCAGATGCAAAGAGTAGTGGTCAGCAATTCAAAGTCCGGTAACTGATGGCAAGTTACTTGTGGCGTTTCTACAGAGCTGATACTGGTGCTAATGCTGATTAACATCTTAATCAACAAACAGAATGATTAGACAGAGTGCACTGTCAGCAAGGTTTTAGATAACACCGGACTGGGCAGAGCAGGTGATACATTGGACAGTTGCCATTCAGAGTCTCAACAGGCAGGAGAAACGAGCTGAGAGGAACCTCACGAAGTTCCATAACAATGGGCAGGAGTTCTTGCACTTGGACAGACTAAAAAATGCAGCAGTCCCAGCCAGTCCCAGCCCAGCTAGGCAGCAGCTTTGCAGAGCGGAGAACAAGTTGCACATGAGTCAGCCACGTGCCCTTGCAGTGGTGAAGGCTGACAGCAAACTGGGCTGCTCTGATACCAGCCTAGGCAGCAGTTTGAGGGACATCTGCTCATCACTTGTGAGACTGCATCGGGAGTACTGTGTCCAGTTCTAGGTTCCCCAGTATGCCAAAGTGTGTTGGGTGGAGGACAACCAAGATGGTGGCGCACAAAATAGTGACTGTGTCTGGTGCACAGAACATTCAAGAAAAGAGAGAGCTCAGTTTGTTCATCTTAGAGAAGAGCAGGCTGTGGGACGAATCGAATTGCTGTCTTCAACCACCTAAGCTGAGGAGACAAAGCCAAACTCCTCTTGGAGATACACAGAAGTACGAGGCAACAGACACAAGTTGCATTGAGGGAAATTCTGATTAGATATATGAGAAAACTTTACTCTCTGAGGGTGGTAGAGCACTGAAACAGAGATTCAGCACGGCTGTGAAAGTCTTTCTGAAAGCAACTGTAACTGATAGTGCGAAGGACGTGCAGGTTCTGCTTGTGCTTGTAAGAAGTAAAGGAGTAACTGAGTTTTCAAAAGAAATTCCAGGTCTCCTAAATATTATTTTTTTATAACGTTCCCACAATTATTAGTTTCTGATGGAGAAATCTCTTTAACTTTACTTCAGGAAAATATGATACAGATATAAGGCTTTGTTTCTCAATGAGTTAGAAGAGATTTCTGATATTACGAGAATGCTTTGGAAAATGACTTCTGAAAGATGTTTGTTATTTTAATAGATACTATTCTTAAAGCAGTGGAAAGATGTTTTCATTCTGAAGTTTGCAAATATTGTTTATATTTGGTATTTGACCTTCTTACAGTATGTAAAAATAAAAAGAAGATAAAATCAATACCGTAAAAAAAAATATTTTTTTTTGCTCCTGTAGCAAAGGTAGCAGTCTTTAGGTGTAGGGAGCTAAATATTCATGTAAGTATAAACTATGATTCTAAAAAGGAAATATTTTGTTTAATCTTCAGTAATAATACAGTTATAAATAATTCCATATGCCTAAAGCTAAAAATATTACAATTGTACGACCTTCAGCTTTTATCTACGGCTCCAAGTTGTCCAGTGTTATTGGGCACAATGGGAGTAAATGAGTATGGATGTATAATATCTTTTCATCTACGAATTTTAATATTAAACTATACCTTACTGTGAGAACTGATACATACCATGAAACGTATACACACCAAATTGTATGCATTTCGGTTTTAGTTTTATTCATGGGTTACAGAGTTGTGTAGAAATAACGTTATTAATCATCAGTAGCTGTTGTGCAGTAATGTACCATTTCTTTGAACACAGATTTATCTTTCAATAACTGCACCAAAACTGGAAAGAAACTGTGATATTCTCAAAGCATTTGGATTGTTGCACTACCATTGCATTCCTAACTTCAGTTATTTTGCTTAGTTTTGAAATCCTGCAGCCAATATTTGACAACAGAAATATGATGGGTGTTTTCAGTAGTGCTGTGAGCACGCCTACCACGCACAAAGAGACCCTGCAGCCTATACGAGTTTAAAGTACAGTTGTTCCTTGGCTGATATACGATGTAGATAAATAGAAATAATGAGCTACTGTGCTAAGCATCAGTAGGTTCATCAGCCCAATACGATGCCTGAAGAGTCTTTGCTGACCAAGCAGGCACTAGTCAGGCAGAAAAAGGGTGCCTTTGATCACTTTTTGTACTACACTGACTACATGTTGAACTTTCTCCTCCTGAGCCCTTGAGCTGTTAACAATCCCACCTCAGCAGTCCTGCCTCTGTCTGGCGTTTTACTTACGGTGCGTGGCTCTGCTCTACACTTCTCACAGTTCTGCAGTTTTCTCCAGAGTATGAGCCAAGATTGTGCAGCTGGGTTGAGTCAGAACCTGGCCTCGGGTCGCCACTGCTGAATCCCAGTGTGGGAAGAGGAAGAGGTTAGGGCATTTCAGGTGGCTGGAAACTAGCCTGATATGGATTTCATCAGTATGTTAAAGATCTGGTTGGGCAGCTTCTGGGTCTATATTTCAAACTGAACGTCAGCTAAGTGCACGCAAACCACGCAGAATATATAGCATTGACATAAATATCATAGTATATGTGCATATACATGTACTACATACCTATATAATATTGATAAGCAGTGTAAACATAAAATGGTTGTGGTTTATCCTCTATAAAGGTCAGTTGATCATCTTGGTTTTGCTCAAACACAGAGTGGACTTGTAGGGGAAGGGAAGCTGAAACCCTCCCCCTCAAGGTCCCCTAATTGTAAGCTGTATACATTGTGTTTCTTGTAAGTCCAAAAAATGAGTGGCAACATATCAGGATGTGGTCCAAAGCCTAATGAAATTGAAAAGAAAGACCACAGTAAGCTGTGTTTTGGAGACTGAGAATCTATTTCCTTCATCCTTAATTGAGTGAACAGAACCCAAAGTTATGTACTGTGTACGATGTGAATTCAATCCGAAGACACGCTTTAAGACTTTTAATTTAATGGGCATTTCAATATTAAAGAATTTCAGATTTTTCAATTTCTTTTCTCTTTTTCTTTTTTTTACATTTCAGGCAAGCCCTGCCCCTATAATTGTCAATACAGACACCTTGGACACAATCCCTTATGTAAGTATTAATTTTTTTATTGATATATAGAATTTGTTTATTTTCGCACAGAAGTTCTATTCAGTATTGCATAGAAGTTACAAACAAATATTACAATTAATCATGTCTTTTACAGTTACACAGTTAATTCTTTTCTAGAAGAAGAAATCAGGAATGGTAATTGCACTCAGGTGAATTATAGCATATCATACACACGCAATTTGTAGTTTAGACTTCAACACATAAAATGTAATTACTAAAACTAGACTTTTTTTGAAAAAAAAAATCCAAACCCTGTGATTTCATTAAGCCTTTCCTCCTTATCATAAAGTATCAATATTTCCTTTCAAAGCAGCATGCACCCTCCCAGCTTATTAAGAAGATACCTGGAAGCACAGTGTAATATTAAAATGGTGCAAACAGCTCTTAATTTGTGTTTATATTCCTTTTGTAGATGAAAGCTGTTCATGGTAAATAACAGCACAAACTAGATGACTTCATGTTTTCTTATTAATGTTTGTTCCTTTTTATGACTTCTAGAAAAAGCAATTTTACTCTAAAATAAATGCACGTTTTAATGTGAGTTTAAAAAATCTGCTTTTCTACAAGCATTTGGTATCATTGTCATTTTGGACTATAAAAGCAACTATAGCCGAAGGTGAAGGACACAGAGAAAAAAAAAGTGAATACATAATAAAGAGAGTAACAGGCTTAAATGATTGAAGGCAAGAAAAGCAAGTAGTATGAAACTAAGCAGTCAGTATCTACTCTTTCTCCTTGCATCCTCTTAGTTTTCTTTTAAAGGTTCTAATTAATGTCTCTCATCTGTCGAGTTTTGTCCACACCGGTTTCTTATGATACCAATGCATAAGCCTAATTATTTATCCACCTAGACCAATCATATGGCGGGTTTCTGGCTTTCGGAAGAATATTGATGAGGAAGTTTAATAGGGGTTGTCCTGGCCAGCTTGTTTGTTTCTGACAATTTATGAAACTCAGAAATTACTGTGCAGAACACACGTAAAGATCACAGCCAAGAGTAATTCAGAGGAATGATACTGCCATAAAGCAGAAAATGATTAAATTCCTTGTTGGGAATTTCAACCATAGGGAAGGGTGTAAAAGTTTAATAAAATTTCCCCGTTTGTTTGCATTCAGCTTCCTTAAAAGGCTTACTATTAATTCTCAGTTTTCCTTCCTAACCTCAAAATCATCTGCTGTGATCTCACTTTTAACAGGTTTGGCTTTTCTTCTATTTTAATGAGACATTTCACACTTAATGTTCCCTAAATCTACCAAGAGGGACATTGTGAGCCCCAGTTCTCATTTCCAGCGCTGGACCTGTGCCCAGGATAATCTGCAGCTGCCGTGTTAGAATTCCTAAATACAGATGCAATTACACTAGTGACAAGATGTTCAGTCAATATGATTTATTCCCATAACACAGCCGATCAATACTTACAGACTTTTATGCTACTTTTCTACTAGTGTTCCTTTTTCTTAAAAAAAAAAAAAAAAAAAAAAGGACAAATGACCAAACACATTCAAGCGAAATACTGACAATAGACTGAAAAGTGCCTGTGGGCTGTTTCAGTCTCCAACACATGATGTGAACTAGATAAATAAACAGAAGGTGCTTGTTGTAAAAATAGACAACCCTGAATTAGTCGCCTTACTCTTACCTGGTGCACGGGAAGAGTTATGTCCTTTAGATATGGGACACAGCAGCGCTACCAAAGCAGGACTTATCTAGACTAGCCAATAAGAAAGGTAAAGGTGAAGCATATTTGCTGAGCCCAGGACACCACAGTGCCCCACAGGACATGAGGTCTTTGCTTTACACATAGGCATTTCTTGCCGATCAGGATTTGTATGCCTGAACATTCTCCCAAATGAGACAGACAGACAAACGTATGGACGAATGACCTCTTCCGACCTAATATTTGGGACAGTGGGCTGGGAGACCTGTGTTTTCCTTCTTGCTCCCAGGACTAGTTCAGTTTGTTTTCCTTTTGTTTCATTTTATAGTATTTCCTCTACCAGGAAGGTGCTGTAGTCACTGGGCCAGATACACGTTCGCTTGTGCGTGCATCCCCTCCTGGCCCAGTACCCTTACAAAAACAGGTCTGCGAACAGCACGTGGCGGGTTGACCCTGGCCAATAGCCAAACACTTCTCACTCCCCTCTTCTGTGGGTCAGGGGGAAAATAGAAAGAAGGCAAGAAGAGGTATAATGGAAATAATGACAGTTAAATAGGGAAAGCAAAAGCTGCACATGCAGGCAAAGCAAAATAAGGAATTCTTTACTACTTCCCATCGGCAGGCAGATGTTTAGCCATTTCCTGGAAAGCCAGGCTTCATCACCTGTACCAGCTACTTGGGAAGAGAAATGCCATAACCATGAACGTCCCCCCTTCCTCCTCCTTTCCCTGAGCTTTTACTGCTGAAGCAGGACGTCATACAGTATGGAATACCCCTTTGGTCAGCTGGGGTCAGTTGTCCTGGCTTGGTCTTCCAACCCTTTACCCACCCCCAGCCAACTTGCTGCTGGGGGTGGAAGGGCGAAACGGGAAAGAGAGGAAGCCTTGATGCTGTGCAAGCTCTGTTCAGCCACAGCCAAAACACCGGTGTGTTACCAACACTGTTTCAGCCACGCATCGAAGCATAGCATCATATGGGCTGCTATGAAGAAAATTAACTCCAGCCCAGCCTGACCCAGCACAGCCCGTGTGGGGCCTCTAACACCGCCTATAACACAGTGGTGTGTTAGTGTGGCTTTGCACCTCTCTTTCATACTTAGAAAGGCAGAGGAAAATCTTCCCAAACTGGATGAGCTAAGTGTATGATAACGCAGCCATCATCACCTGTTTTACAGGAAATATAATTTAGCAGATACGCCCTAAAATATTTTTTTCTGGACAGGTCAGTTCAGAGAGACAGCAGAAAGCTAGACTTTATTACTTGAACATGAGTCAAGCACCTGCCTTTTCGGCATTCTCAGGACTTCCAGACATGCCTGGAGGAAGACTGTAAATGCCTAGGGACATCTCCGGTGAATGTTCAAGAATGCTTAGTGTTAGCTAGCTAGTTGTTAAAGCTTTTGAAAGGCATCGTTCTTTTTTAGGTAATACAAAAAACCCATCTAACAACATAGGGGCAAATTATTTTATGGATGAGATAATCCAAGTTAAATCATGATATGTTCTGTCCAAAGCTAAAAGCAGCCATGGTGTAAGTGGGCACAGAGCAGCCAATCGTTTCTCATAACTGAGTGTGTCTAAAACACCCCGAAGTGCTGATCTTTGGGCCTAGAATCATCTTAGATCCCTGCTAGTCAGCTCCTGCTGTCAGGCCTCAAAGTACACTTGGAGTCCAGGAAGCCTCCTATGAGAGGAACAGGCAGAAATTTTTAGATCTTACCAATTGGACCATGTTTCTTATGATCACATTCTTTTTCTCATATCCTTTTTTTTTTCTAATAGATGCTTCTCCTTTAATTCTTTTGTTGGAATGTGCATTCCACACATCTGAGTTCCATTTCTAAATTAACCCATTAAGCAAAATTAAAAGGCAAGTGTGTATGTATGTGAGTGATACAACTCATGAAACTGTTTGGCATATTTGTTTTTGATTTCTGACCTTTGGGTTTTTTTAAGATGCTTTTCATGACAACAGGTTAATGCTGTCCACTCATGTTTTTGCAAAAAAATGCTACTTTAAAAAAATAAAACAATATTTAATTTTTTTGTTTTATTAACATCTATTTTTTCTTAAAGAACTGTAATTCTCATTGTATTTACCTTAACAAACTAATCCATGTTACACCACGTGGATATCATTTTCCCATTGTAAACACTGGAACAAGCATAAATTTGCAAATTCTGGTGAATCGAGACGGTCTTTTCTCTGACATTACTAGCCACAACTGATAGCCTGTTAGATCCCTCAATAAGGTCAGGCTATTTTTAGTGTTGTTACATACCAGATGGAGACTTCTCATGTTCTGGTTTAGCTGTTGGCTCAGCAGCACAAGAAACCTGTCTCATTGTTTTGTTTTACGCAATGTACCTCCGATGCATTTCCATTGCAATAACAGCCCTGCTCATCCTCTCTGCCACCTTCCTCCAAAAATTCCTGTTCTCAGAGGGAGAGGGACTCACAGCAATTATTAGCATTCACAAAGCATTTTCAAATGTAGTGTTTCCACTGATCCACCAGAGAGAAATTTCCTTTTTTACCAGTTGGTATACAACTGGTAAACTGTGTGATTTGTCTCATTAACATTCTAATGGTTTAAATTCATGTAATTAAACCTTTTGGTACTGTTGACATTCTTCAAACCTTTCAACTCAATAGTTTGGAAAAAGAAATCACCCTGTGAGGGACTGGTTTTCGTCAGTATGCTTTTCTTAAACGAGATAAAAGAAAAGGCCTTATTCTATTATACTCTATGTTATTCCTTATAATTTGGGACAGCAGCAAATAACAGAAGAAACAGTTAATTAGTTTTGTTTCTAGGTTCAGTGGCTTGAAAACTTTGGCTTGCCAAGCTTTGGATGTAGGAATAAATTTGATAGGAAGCTTCGATGGTACAAAACGAATTATTCTGTGGCATTTTAAGCACAATTAAACATTTGTGGGAGTTTGTTTGTTCTCTATTCTTTGGCTGTAAATTTTAGATCTTTTTGTATAATGAGAAGCATTAATTTAATAACATATGAATCATCTCAGTTTCTCTCTTGCACAGAATAAGCCTTATTTATTTCATTCTAGTTTCCAAAATGCTGTAATAGTTAAGTTAAAAGTAGCTACAAGGCTGGCATTGCATCACTTTCAGAAACTGATGGAAACCTTCCTATTTATTTTATGATGGAATTTCATTTTCCTTTTAATTTTAACTCAACAATATAAGTTCACTCAGGTACCATGGTTGTTCTCTTCCTCCTCACTCACCCCGCCTTGTCACAGTGATAAGATCTAAGGAATATATACTTTATTCTCCTTTTGGTACCAAAGAATTCCTTGATTTCTTCAGTCTCCCATTGTTCTTCCAAATTATTATTATTATTGTAGTTAGTGTTGTTGCTATATTATTATTATTATTATTATTATTATTATTATTATTATTATTATTATTATTACAATTCAGTTTTATTGTTATTTCATTACTGGTTTGTTTTGCCATTCATGCCTTCTGTGCTGGGTTCTGTGCAGATGCACTCAAGTTTTTTCCTGAAGAAGTGATTTTCAGACTACGTAGGTGACGTTTTCGTGAGCTGTAATCAAATCTCTGGGTTGTTTCCCACCTGCCTGAGCGCAGCCACACAGATGGCTGTGCAGCTGTTTTGGTGCATCCCTGCTTAGGGACACTGGGAGCTCAGACCCTGTCTGGAACATGGCAGTTGCTCTGTGACAGCTCCTGTGTAGGCAAGTGTGGGGGCCAGGATGATGCCAAAATATGGAGGTTAGGAAAATTTTTGGCTTTATCCTCTGTCATCCCAGTCAGCCAGTGCACCTGGGTTTTGCACATTAGAAGGAGGTATGTAAAGGCTTAAACAAAACCGCAAAGAAAAATAAATTCTTCCTATTCTGACCGTAAAAAGAATGGGGAAAATCTGCAAATTTCTGAGAGATGGTCAGTACTCTAAAGGCTTTTAGTGGGTAATAAGAACGTAGGCACAGCCTAGACCTAAATAAATAAATTCGAGGAGGGAGTTGGCCTTATATATTTCTACAATAAAGCAAAATTCATGTGGTATTACATAATATTAAATGTCATATATAACTATGTCTGATGAACAAATTTTTTAAGACAGTGGTAACAGAGGAGTAAAAAGAAATTCTTGTCTAAAAGGTAGGATCTGAGTTTTCATAAAAGTAGGGAACTCTTGGGTTTTTTAAAATTAATGAGTGTATTAAAACATAAAATATCAGCATATAAGTATATATATGTATTTTCCCCTTGACTTCTCTTCAGAATAAATTTGTTGCTTCTTTCTTAATTAATTTTATCATAGTCTTGAAAGTCAGATTGCACATCTTATTATCTCAAATGACTTTTATGTTTTCCAGATTGTTAAACACAATTTTTGTTTGTTTATTGTTTATACTCATCTTTCAGTCTGTCAGTTAATGTGGATTACAATGGAAAAGCTAAATCTGGTAGAGCTCTGTGCTAGTTTTTAAAAGCTGCATTGGCTTGGCTTCTCTGTGGTGGCCCTTGAACTGTATCACAGCAAGGTTGTTTGCCTTGGCAATCCCTGCTGTGTTCTGCATGTCGTCATCATTTCTGCAGTGGGATAAGAGATAATTTCTTTTATCATAGCAATATTGACAAGATTGATTTAAATAGTATTTATAAAATGTTTTGAGATCATTAGTGAAAAAGGCGCTACATAACACAAGACAAATGAACCAAGATAAAGCAGCTCCCCTTAAACATGGAAAAACAGAAAAGTCTTCATGCTGCCATCTGATGACTTGAAGGGATTTTAATATGATGGACAGCAGAAAAATGGGTTGTTGCTGTCCAAAACCCAAAGCAAACATACAGAATGAATCTTATGAATCTGATTTATCTGGCCTCCATTTCATATCCATAGTTTTTCTACCTGAAAATGACATAGTTCAACTTTTTGTTTTAAAATACAGTTTTGGAAAGAAACATCTTTACAGAAGGGCCCAAAGTGATTTCGAAGTTAAAATGTAATTGTTTTTACTAGGTTTCTCTTTTAAATTCTGGATGTAATTTTGACTATTTAAGCCTCATCAAAGGCTTCTAAAATAACAATACTTTATATATATATATTATATATATAAAAAAGTATAATTTATACCTAACATTTTATAAAATAATTTTTAATTAGGGGAAAAAGCAACTCTTTAAAGTAAAATTACTTCAAAATTTGGGGGGATTTCTTTTATTTTCCTCAGGAATGAGAACTACTTCGCTTATTTGAGTTCTACATATCACATTACATAAAAAATCAGAATAAAACCTTCATTGTGTCTGGATGTAGGTAGAAATATCAGCATCCTGTCAATCCAACAAGTAAAAGCATCCCTTGGTCACGAATCTAATTACTCCTTCACACTTCTATTCTGCAAAATTATACTTTCCATTTTCATTGCCTGTGAATAACCCTGGCCTTTAGATTCAATTAAGAAGTTCTTTCTATAGACATTTGATTGAAGCATCGCCATTAGCAGACTGGAAGAGAGGAGCTTATTGAACTGTAAAGAGAGCACATCATACACTTGTCTGTGCCCCTCTGCTTCAGGTGGACACGGCACAGAGAACGAGTAATGCCTCGTACTTTTTGGATTTGGGCTCCTTAGAGGGTGTATACTTTAACATTTTCGTCCAGATCACGGGTGGGCTTGAAAAGCAAATTCCCAGCATTTACCAGTCTTTACTTCACACACCGGAGCTTATGAAGCAGACTTTCTGACAAAAATTAAACTCGACAGCAGATTTCTGGATACCCTCTACCCGCTATCAGGCAGCCAGTCCTTTGGGTGACACTGAAATAAATCCCATGAAAGAGGTACTGTGCTTTGCTTTTGCAAAGTCTGTTCCTGTTGGGCCGCTCTTATCCTTGTAGCTTCTGCTGTGAGGAAGCCACCAAGGCACTGCTCTATCAGTAGTTTCTATCACTCAGAAAAATCATATATACTTTTGTGAGTGTGGGGGCGTGTGTACATACCCCTCCTCTACGCCTACGTATACTTTGTTTTTAATTCATCCGAGATAAGTTGTCCATGAGGTTGGTATGTGCTGCAGAAGGCAGAGTATGTCTGTTAGAGTTGTCTGAAGCACTTGGAGATTTGAGTCAGCCTAAATTAAATGTGGTCTGAATTTGGCTTTGTCTTGCTCTCTCTGGCCTTGAATTAGCTTTTACTTTTGTGTCATTTTTGATACTTTACACTACAGACCCACAGCTAACATTACTGGATTTTGTAGCAGTAAGCTAAAATCAGTAGGGTCTGTGGGTTTGCAAGGATCCAGTGGTTAACATAACCTCTTGAAAATATGCTTTTACGGTACAATTCATGGTCTTAAACCACCAAACCTGTTGTCTTCCATAAATGTTTCTGTTCATTTTAGTTTTTATCCTTTTGCATAAAAGGCTTAATTGGGATATATATTTAAGAAGCTGATAAAGCTCTTCAAGTACACAAGACTATTTTTTCACAGTGATAGTTTTATTCTGAATTACTTTGTCATGAAATCACAGTTCTGAACCGAATTGGGAAACATAGCATGAAGAGTACAAGTGAATAATTACTTATGTATAGCTTTAATTTCTTTGTGATTTGAGACAATGGCACTTGTCGGTAGGTTTCACTGTATTAGAAAGGTGTAGAACTTAACTGAAAGCTGTTTTCAGAAGTGAAAGAAGAGTTAGCACAGATGTCATTACCTTAGTGGTTTTAATTATATAAAAGGAAGAAAGATCTTTCCCATTCCATAAGACTTCATTAGTTAGGCAAAATGTAGAGTGCTGTTGTCAGAGATAGACGTATTCCTTTGACCCTGGATAACCTAAGAAGTAAAGAGAAAGTAACTGCTCAATACTGAAGAGAAAATTAGTTTTGATGAAAAGTAGAAAAGAAAAATATTGGTTTCATGTCTTAGTGGAAATGGAAGGGCTTAAATTTCTATGACTCTTCAGTTCTTTAAAATGAGATACATCTGAAATGTATTTTACAAGAACCCTTCTTTGTAATTTTAAGGATATTTATTTTTTAGGTCTAGAATTGATTGGTGTTCTGCTTTGCAAACTACCTCTTCAAGTTCAGCCAAGGCAAAGTTGTTGTTATCTTGGCAGTATGTAATGTAACACTGGACAACATTGGATAGAAAAGATTTCTGTCCCTTGTAATCCTTTATGTACTGCTCTTAACATTACCCACTGCAGTTTTCATAGGGGTTTTCACATTGTTTATGTTAACTTTTTTTTTTTCAATTTTACGATAGCTGCAGTGTGTTCTTACTCTTTTCCTACACCATTTCACTGTAATAAAAATGCAAAATTAACCATTTTCATTCCCTCTCATTTCCCCCCATTGTTAGCCAGGGATTAGCTGATCCATGCTGTAAAACTAACACACCTTCAGCCCAGTTTCAGGAAATGTTCTGAAGCAAGTCCCTACTGTTGAGAGTTGTGAGTGTTAACTTTTTTCGAATGTGACTCATTTCTAATCTACATTTCACATAGTAAAAATCCATGCTACTTTTAATGCAGTGATCTGGTGAATCAGCCTCAATGGTAAATTATATTTTTAATCAGTGTTTAGATGACCTAGCTTTCTGCATTATAGTAGCAAACCCAAATATACCACATCTATCTGTTTTCGTCATCCCAGCTCTCATAATTTTCTGTAGAAGATTGACTTCGTTTGAAGGTAAAGATGCCTACATAAGACAAATTTCCACTTTGTGGAGATTATTAATAAAAAGAAATGACAACTGAAGTGCATTTTTTTTTTTGTATCTTACATTAACGTATTCAATCAGCTGTCAAGTGATTTGTGCCTGTAAATTGTTCTGCATAAAGATGGCAATAGTTTAAAACTTTGGATTCTTTTTAGTCATAAATTATTTGTGCTGCATATGTGATGTTTTATGTTAGCTAGGGAGAAAACTTCACTCTGTTGGATTTTGGGGAGTGTGATTGTTTCCTTCTTTACACAGCATAATTGGGCAGTAATGTGGTCATAACAAAAGTAGTCTTGTACTTCCAAATTCAGGACTTAAGACTTTGCAAAGGTGATGGAAAGGTGAGCATAGCACTGGGTTTATCTTGAAACTATTGAGCTATAATAATTTTTCAATTAATAAGCAGCACAGAAGGTTGATTAATCACTCTGATTTCACCATCATCTTTCTCTTTAACAGAAGGAGATTGCTGTTATCTTAGTAGTGCTGTTTCTTACTCTATAAATTGTAAAATTCTCCAACTGTCCATAGGACCTTTTGTTATTCTCCCAGAGAAGGACAAAAGTAATTTGCAGCTGGTGCTTTCAATACTGCTTCATCTCTTTTTAGAGGCATTGTGTATTACTTTGAAGTTTGTTTGTAAAATAAGTCATAGAAATGTTCCTCTTTCATTCTCCAGCCATTTGATTTTCATGTAGAAGGACAAAAATATATTCTAGTTTATGGAACACTTTTTCATATACCTTGACATTGTTGACAGTTGTCCATCTTTCTTTCAAAATAGGGACCAGTCTCCAGGAGCCTTTCTCATCACTTGAGACTGATCTCATCAATAAGACAGGCTGGTCTTTAGTCAGCACTAAGCACCCTCATTTTGATTAGATGTCTCAATGAACCTTATCTCTATATGCAGACCCATTGGAGGAAAATAAATGATACTTGACTTTCTACCCAGTTATTGAATTCCCCATATTTTTGATTCTTGGCTGTACCCAAACCCCAGTTAATTTATATTTTGTAGGCATTCCCCTGCTTTACTGAAGTTAAAGCTTTAATATTTTATATAGTTTGCCATCACATACACTTTGAGTGCAGTTTCTTATTTCCAGGTGTCTTTCTAGCCATTGTTCTTTCCCTGCCAATTCTTAGTGAAGAATGACTCAAAAAGATTATGAGAATAACTTTCCCTGACACATTTTTAATCTTTCTGCTTTGGTGAAAATAGGAGGTACATAGCAGCCAACACCAGCCTGCAAAATTAAACAGTTTTCTTCTCAGTTTAGCCTTGCATTTTGTTGTAGTCTCTGATAGCAAAAAATACTATATTTGCAATGTGTATGCATGAATTATTACAAGATGTTATGGGGCTGCTGAATTTGGTAGCCTGACAGAGGCAAGGCTGCTGCAACTCCATATCTCAATGTCCAACCAGTAGTGAGGCTGAGTGAGTATTCCCAGTAAGCACATACACGAACAGGACAGTATAGAAATATACACATGGCTGAACAGAACAACACAGACACAATTAACACTTACACAAACAAAAGCGAGGGCCTCGTCATGACCCCCTCGCCCATATGTATGTATATATACAAGACACATATGTACAGTGTGAAAACTGCCAGTGAAAACTGGATTGAGACACTTGGCCATCTCAGTAGAGCTGGCTACTGATCCTTGCTGTCCCAGATGCTGGTACCCAGGTGTGCAAGGCTTAATGGCTGCAACCCCTCTCCAGCTGCTGGTACAGACCCCTTTCCATGCACCAACACACACTCTGTGGATTCTTCTGGTAACTGAGCTTAGACAGAGTTCACCCGGCAGCTGGCCCTGGATCCTCGCTCTTCCCCTTGCACAGTAACGCATACGCACACAAATGGGTGTCTCAGTCAGCCCCTGGATTCCAAAGTCTCTTGGGCAGTTGTCATGGACCCTTGTGCCTCCAGTAGCCAACTCCTCCAGCTGTCTCACTCCCAGTTACACACCCCCGCCCCAGGCTTCTGACAGCTTCACCTCCTCACCAGCTTGAAGTTTGCTGGCAATCACTCACTGCCATATGCACCCTTACACACTCCAGCTGCTGGTACCACAGACCCCCATACACACACACGCTCAGAGAAGAGAGCACTCCTTACCCCAAAAAAATAGGTAGAAATGATGTTTAATATAAGACATGACAGACAATGCTCAGCAGGTGCAGGGCAGGGAAGTGCACTGGCTGGCCTTGTTGACTGGCCCCTTTTATGCCCGTATCCTGCTGTTTTCCCACGCTTCTGCCCCTCCAAATCACATTTATCCCTCCTTTTTCCCCTTTGTTCCTGCCCTAGAAATCTCTTAAGCCTTCTTACCATGCCAGGATGCTTGTTGCCTGCATCCCCCAGTGTGTCCCACCCTCACAGGCAGTGATACCCTCCCCAGACTGTAAGATGCTCTCCAGTTGACCCATGATGCTGGGTGTCAGCCTTAGCCTGCAGGGCTGAGGCTTCCCTGGGAGCAGACGGGTCTCTGACGGGGTTAAAGGGGTTCCTCCACCTGCCCTTGAGCCTCTATGCTCATGTGCCTGTGCGACCTCTGATGGGCTCATGGCTCCTGTGATGAGCCTGGGAGCAGCCAGGCAGGGTGTTATGAGGGCTCTCTCGCCTGCCACTGACTCTCTGTGTTCCTTTCTGGGGACACAGATGAGCTTTTATCACACACCTCAACACAACAGATTCCAAATACGGGATGAGGCAAAAAAAAAAAAAAAAATTAATCCTGAAAACTAACACATCTGTGGAGCAGGCATGTTAGAGCATGTACAGTGTAGTAAAGCCCAGGAACGCCTGCTTAGCGGCCTTATGGGTATTGGAGAATTTGATGTTCAGGAGATATATTATACACAAATCTACCTATGATGATTGCTGAGCACCGACTTCATTACATATTAGTGAGATAAGAACCAGAATATTTTCCAGATCTCTGATGCCAAATAGTTTACAGTTTAGACATGGAAATCACAGTTTCATTGTGTCAGGAAACCTATGAAGAACATACTAAAGATACTTCATCAACTGGTAAATTATGCTCTACTTCTGCAAAGAGATTATTCAATCCTCAACATTTTAAAGTGGTATTGCTTAACATTAAACAAAGTATTTCTGTATGGCAGTTGTGCATTTTAATGTATTAAAAATACTCTTAGAATATTTTTTCTGCCATAGGTTTTTATTCTAACACTACTTTCTTAATCTGAGGGACCTTATTGTGCAGTGCAAGGTTTTTGTGCTTGTTTTAAAGAGCATTATGTGTCAGCATTTTTCTCAAGCTCTTTTGGCTTTTTCCTTAGTGCTTCAGTAAAGCGTCTTTGCAATTGTATGCAGTAGTTAATAGATAACCTCAAAAGCATAATCTTTTTTTTTTTTTTTAGAATACCAAGGCAATGCATAGAAATTATTTCAAAAGTAACATTCAGGTTCACCATTCAAGATTTCATCTTTGTTTCGGAAGTGAAACTGAAGGTGAATGAAAGTGTTTTTCCCCTCTTTCCTTAGACTTAACTCTAAAAAAAAATTATGAAAACTTGAAATTTCTCTCTCAAATTTATGCAAAACAGTTTTTCCTAGCAAGAAAGCTGAGAAGCATTGGAACAATTTGCTGAATTTTGACTGGGCTTGGATTGTGACTAGTGATGATCAGTCATGCTGTATTAGCTGCTTCTTAGGGTGTACATTGTTAATCCCTGTGAACAACAGTTACAACAATTTTCTTTACCTGAGTTTGTGAGAAGGAGCACAAAACCACATCGATTTTTGTCTCAGCCATTCAGATTGTCTTCTTTTTTATTGCAGCAAAATTAATTGGGCATGAGGGAGCTGTTCTGCTATGCTTTTAGTTGTAGAGTGCAGAGGACTGTGGCTCCCTGCCACGTTAAAGAGTCTTCCAAGATTTTAAGAGAAATAGTGAACCTTCCTAGGTTGTTAGGAAAGATGTTGCTAGAAAAATATATGTAGAGCAAGTGATTCGTGTGTAAAAAGCTTGTTCTGTGGAATACATGAATATCTGCTTATAGATGTACATATACTTTATATATGCAAAAATTCCCTGTTACTCTTTTTGTATTATTTTTGCAAGTATTTTCTTTACCTTTTCAGGTCTCCTCCCTCCTGCATGTTAAGAACATACACAGATAAATAAACGTAACATCAGTTACACTAGTATAAGCCCAGTGACACCAATGGGATTGCGCCTGCGTTACTGAGAGTACAACTTAGCCTTCAGTACTTGGGCTAGAGTCAACACATGAGAAAAAAAGAACCCAGGAGAAATCATTGATTGTGATTTGTTTGATTTTGTGTGTTTGTGCAGCAGAGAAGGGAGTATTAACTCTCAAAGGTAAACAAAGGAATGGGGAGACAATTTGGGGCGCAAATGTATGAACCAGAGTACGCTGTCCTTAAACAAGTTGCAAGAGAATAGATTTACTTACTGAAGAAATGGGGCATGCCCATTGTGTATATTATACATATTTCATTATATGATTACTACATAAATATCTCATGGATATCAAAGAATGTAGTAAATTATTGCTGTCCTTTCCTTGCCTAAAAGTTTGCCAGTTAGTATGCTACTGATTTCTCCCTAAAACTGAGAGAAAATTTTATCTTAAGTGTTTAAATGAATCAAACTTAACCCACAGTTTATGTACTAATTTCTGCCTTTTAAATACTGCAGTTACCAACATTTCAAATAAAATTATGCAAATTACAGTACTAAACATTATTAAAATAACCTTGTAAGTCCCAATTCACAAGTACTTCATAATCTTTGTTGATGAAATAAGGTCAATCAAGCAAGAGCAATTTTCCATTTTTATGTATCTTGTGCATAGAATGAAATATTACACAGGAAAACCATTTCTAGAAATGTATGAACTGTTCAGACTGTTGAAAAGTTTGATGGATTTTCTTCTAAAACTGAAATGGACCGGAGATATGGGAATCTGACAAACTGAGAGTTTATAATAACTCATATTTTAGGGTGTCAGCAATGGCACAAGCACAGAAGAAAATGAAAGGCAGAGTGACTGTGAACTTCTGAAGCCTTATAGTAAATGACCTGAATTGTACAAGAAAGAATGTAATTTTGTGGAAAGAAATTAGTGTATCCAGTTCTCTGAAACAGACTCTTTCAAATTCCTGCACTGCTGTATGTTATAAATTTAAGATACAGAAATATAGGGAATTTTACAAAATTATTTGTTTAGGATGCAAATCCCAGAAGTCTGAAGTCTCTACATAGCCAGTGGGCAGACACAGGTTCCTCAAATGGCAATTCCATCCAAAGACTACGGCACACGGCATAAATCACCCCTTCTTGATTCCTCTCTCCAGTGCCTGTAAAGAAAAGCTTAGATGACTGCTTAATTTCGATTTCTACCTAATTTCTAGATAATATGATGGCATACGAATTTCTCTTAGTGCAAGAGAGATGGTTGCAAGCACAAATTTGCAGCATTCTTCTTTTGTTGATACTGATTTTGTAGAACTGGAAGTGCTAGCCTAAATGGAATTCATGCATGGATGTCATTTCATTTACATTTACTGTGAACTCCATTTGAAATCATGATCTCTGCTTTCATCTGCTCCACAGATTACGTTTATGAAACTGGGAGTTTTGTGACAGGTCTGTGTTAGATATAGACACTTCTCTTCTGTGGTGTACATGGCCAACATAACATAGAATCATAGAATGGTTTGGGTTGGAAAGGACCTCAAAGACCACTTAGTTCCAACTCCCCTCCCATGGGGAGGGACACCTCCCACTAGACCAGGTTACTCAAGGCTCCATCCAACCTGGTCTTGAACACTGCCAGGGATGGAGCATTCACAACTTCCTTAGGCAACCTGTTCCAGTGTCTCACCACTCTCAGGGTGAAGAATTTCTTCCTTGTGTCTAGTCTAAACCTGCCCTCTCCCAGCTTCCAACCATTACCTCTCGTCCGATCACTGCAGGCCCTTGTAAAAAGTCCCTCCCCAGACTTCTTGTAGGCCCCCTTCAGGTACTGGAAGGCCGCTATAAGGTCTCCTTGGAGCCTTCTCTTTCCCAGGCTGAACAAGCCCAACTCTCTCAGTCTGTCCTCGTAGGAAAGGTGTTCCAACCCTCTGACCATCTTGGTAGCCCTCCTCTGGACTCACTCCAACAGCTCCACGTCTTTGGGGGCTCCAGAGCTGGATGCAGTACTCCAGGTGGGGTCTCACAAGGGCAGAGTAGAGGGGCAGAATCACCTCCCTCGACCTGCTGGTCACACTTCTTTTGATGCAGCATGAAAATATGGACAAAACAAAGAGAAGATCAAAGAGAATTTGATGGCTCACATGGTAAAGAACAGAGTGTTATAACATAACATGTAAACTGCATAAAATAACAAGAATACCTAGTAGGAGGTTATCAAGATACACGTTTTTCGGACTGTAGAAAGTATCAGATCTATGGAGACAAAACAGCTAAAAAAATATCTAAATTGTTGCTGAATAGGAGACAGGACTGTGAGGAGTTAGGGCAGCAAGTCAGGGAAACTAGAACAGAATCCCTAATTTGGATGAGATTTTGAAACTATGGTTAAGCAGGTGAAGTATATTCATGAAAGAAATCAAGGTACATGGAGTTTATAAGTGACTTAACAGGAGTTATGCAAGATGATATGTTAAAAGTTTAGTTGGAAAAGATAAGAAGATGGAAAACTAATCATGAATAATCCTGTGGGTTAAGTGGGATTAGATAAAGTATGTTTAATTCAGTGTGTATGTGCGTGCACGTGTGCTGAACAGGGTACAAGTTGATCATGACTGTGCTGCAGATCTTTCCTGGTGTGGACCAAGAGCTGGATTTGGCTTCTTGGAGATCTGCTAATTGTTTATTGAGGGTGATATCTTCCCTAAAGGATGTATGATGGTTGGTGGTCGAGTGCTCTGTAGGCATCTGTGGAAGGATCCACAAATCAGACCTATTCCTGATAAAGTATACATTTCTTTCAAAACCATATGGTCTTTCACTCTTCATTCTTCACACCAGAACAGTTGTGTTATGACAAGAAAGTTTTAGGTTATGGAAATTTTCATTCAAAGACCTTAACATACTCTCCTTGTTTCCTAAAGGAAATATGGGTGACTAGGAGGAAGTAAGCTTAGCTATGCACTGTAATTAAAATAGATATACAAGATGTGTCTTGTATAAAAAGCCCATAAAATGCTCTCACTCACTTAGATAAAGAAGAATATAATGAAAAACTTTCTGGCAGCCTCTTTAGGACAGTTTGAAAACACAAAATCATCATATTTGAAATCAGAGAACACAGGAGACTGTTTTCTGTATGTTTATATGTAGCAAGAAAGGAAATTTTCAATGGTCTTGGAAAACAATATCGGAAGGACATCAGCAGGTTTCCTTTGACAATTAATGAAGAAATAACCTAAATCTGGAGATGGCAAAGGGCTAAATAAGGACCAACAGAAATCACGAAGGGCTACTTAAATCTAATACTTGTTAAATTACCCAAGTGGCCTTGATGTTTCTGAAACGTAAAATAGACAGTCTTAATCATGCAGCAAATTGGAAATTTTTAAAGGACAAATATATTCTAGGGTTACTTGTACGACAATAATTTGGCAATGTTGTGTTCTGGTGAGGTTTGGGTGGTTAGGCAACCGGTGAAACCATACAGCCAAAATAAAATGTGCATGTTGAGTGAAAATCAGTGGCAGGGTAGTTACCTTCCTATGCATATGATAATAAAAAGAAGAAGCTGTCTTCTTTCTTGGACACAGATGAAAAACAAAATTCAATTAAATATAATTAAAATGGGTTTTGTTTGTAATAAAAATCTACAGATATAATTTTTAAGGAAAACGACCTCTTCTTGAGAATAAGGCTAAGCATAACAAACAGCTTTAATGACAAATTTTATTAGAAAGAATAGGTGCAGTGGTTTTGAAACATGACAGTTGCATAAATTGTAAGTGTTTTGATGCTGTTATTACCACTATTGTAATACAGTTCTTATCATTAAAATTCATATGATGACACCTTTATCTTACTGAGTGGGTGGGTGCAGTTGTAGATGTGTAGAAGTATAGCAAGAAAGAATTAGGCAATGCTTACTTGTCTGAGTGTAAACGGGTCTATAAAATCATATAATTGGAGAAGTATAAAAAGTGTAACAATTCAATATTATAAGAAAAAAAAATATCTATGAAAGTCTTAACAAAGTGACAGAGTATGTGAAAATTAAAAACCCAACAGAATGTTCTCAAGGATTCTGGTAATCTGTAGAACTGATTTTCATTAAGGGACTACTTCAGCTGCTTATGCCATCCTTAAACTGCACTAAACGAGAGAAACTTCCTGGAAAGTCAGAGTAAAATTCTTCACATCAAGGAACAAACAAATCTGAGTTTGTCAGTTCTTATTTTGATGTTCTTTGTGCTGCACTTTGTTTCAGGTTTTTCACAAAATTGTATATAAAAGACTCTTTTTACCTGTTCCTTATTTCTCATTCTCCTGAAAGAAAGTGTCATCTGAAGATAACAAGGGCTTTCTTCTTAGAAAGAGAAGAGAACTCTGGTAGTGAATAGAGCCTTACCAGGAAATCTTTCTTGAATGCTGAAATCTAGATAGTACCCATCCATTACATCTCTCTCTTAAAGATATTTTCTTGTCAAAAGTTTGGGACAGTCCTCCAGTATAACAGGTGCAGCTGTAAATGAAAGGCATCTGTTACCTCGCCTTTGCAAGCAGTTGCTTTAAACATTCCAACTTAATTGAATGATGGCAACTTGTTCTGCAAGTTCGTCATACTCCAGATCATGAACATGTCAGGAGATAGAGAGGCCCTCTAGCCTCAGAAGCGTATGTTAGTGATGGTGTTCCTGAACAACAGGGCAACAAAATTTTTGTTTCATGTGGACCTGTTCCTCATGTAGCACTTATATATTTTGTCCTGGTCAACTGTATCTTTTTTTTTGTTCTGCTCGAAATAAAACATGTTCCTGGATGAGACATGATTCCAGACTCTGTGCCTTGAAGTGGTTGATTGTGTCCTCCCATGGATCCCATCTTGTGGACTTCTTACCCACTTCTGCCAGAGTCCTCTGGACTTGTTACTGTCTCAGGTGTTGCTGAGCCTTCTTTCTCTGAAGAGGGTCATCAGTGTCCTGAATCAGAGAGGGAAGCCAACAGCAATTTATCTTGGCTTTGAGCTTTTGGAAAAGGGGAGAGATTGAATTATTCCTTGTGGACATCCAAACACGTTGGGCTTGTGGGAGCAGGTGCTGGATATCATGCCATGCAGGTACTGCCAGTTACAGGTGCAGACAAGCCCCATCAGAAAAGCTGCTAAACCAGAGATCTGTCCTTTCACTGGTGTATAGTTATGAAAGACATACAGCGTCCCTTAAGCAGAACTTTGCTACTGGTCTATAGGTAGGATTAAAGCAGAGAAAACAGATTTAAGGCAAGTGCTCATCAAACTTTACACATCATTTTTATACTCAGTTTGTACATAGTGAAACGAAACCTCGGGGACACAATTCATCTAACCTACCTGAGATTTCTAGTGTAGGATGAAATTAATTAAGAACTAGAAGTGCCTGTTTCTTCTCGCTGCGTATAAACAGAGCTAGACGACTACCTCACGCTTCAGCATTAAATATATCAAAATTTAGATGAGATTAAAGTTATCTGTTTTGTCAACCTTGCACTCCTGAAAGATGGGAAAGAATATTTCCAAGCTGACTTGGAAATGCTGATGATTTCTTTGACTGTGGAGAAGAGTAAACCGTATGAAAATGTTGGGAATTTTTCACAGTTATCTAAAATCGTACAGGCCATAGTAATTTCGCTGTGTGCTCTTGCTGAAATCTGATATAAAGACAGAATTCAGAAAACTTGTGTAAAGAGAGACACAGGAAGTTTCCCACTACTTGCAAGAAATGCAAGTTGCAGGTTCAGACAGCTTGCTTAGGTGCTTTTTCAGGCCAGAGACTGTCAAGTTAAAATGGACAAAAACAGAGGGTATGTCCATATGCCGCTAAATGAGAAGACCCACAAGCCAGTTCCAGCACTGGAGCCATGATTCTTCTCCTGCTTAACTGTTGGCTCACTCCTTGGCTATTTGTTTCCAGCAGGTTCCAGACAGAAACAGCCTTAAGCGCTGAGACTTGGCTGAAAATTGACTCTAATTTAGCAGTGTAGGCGCAGCCAGAGAGTCTAAAAATGAAATAAAATGGTGCTAGCAATGAATAGTACTGCATACATCATCATTCCACTTGCCTCGGGTAGGTGCAATATCTTATTAGATCCTTTATGAAATAACTGCATTGGTCTTCTGAGCAACCAGCAAGAAAAACAGGGCAGTGAACCGCGTGTGTAGATATATATGCTTAAATAACAAAAGGAGTTGGATCAAGATCAGCTTTTTAATTCGTACCATCCCCATCCCTGCTGCTATGGAATCTGATAATGGGTCTCTGCTGGGATTAATGGCGATTTGAACTGAAGACCTTTTAGGAATCGTGGCTGTGGATGATAAAAGGAACCCCTCAGATGATCATAAGCAAGATATTGTTTGTGTGCAATTACAATTAAGTATTCAGCTTGTGTTTTCTCCTTTCATCTTTATACAGAGGTTGCTCACTTCTCATGTCCCTCTTTCTCCCATTTTGCTGCACTAACGAGTTTTTAATGCAAAGGAAAAGTGATTATATGCAGTGAAGCAAAGACAGCTTTATAGAGCAAGACTGAGGAATTGAAGACATAGATCAGAGCTATCCACCAACCTAAGATAAAAGAGAAGTTCATAAAAACAGACATATAGATAGCTTTGATTTCATTATCATTAGACAAGAAAGGACGAAAAATGGAACAGCTATAAAGTTGTTCATACCTAGTAAGTTGCTATATTATTAATAAAAGCCTATGCAGAAAGCATTAAAGTGATAACACAGTACAGGAAAATGTTCTATAGTAAAATGTTTGTTCATATCTCTTTTTAGTGTAGTGTAATGTGATTACCATATTATAATAATGTAAAAAAACCCCAAATATTATGTATGTATTAAATATTTTATTAATTGACACTGGTTTTGTTTCATTGTTAAGCACAGGTTATGAGTTTGGACTTTTCTTTCTCTCTTTCCTTTTGAGCACAGTTTCTGGGCATTATTTCTATTACTGATTTCATGGTTTGTCAGATCTTGAATTGCAGACAAATTAAATAGTTGGTGGCTCTTATAGGAAGCTTTTGTTTGGTATATACATCTATCTAGTTATATTATTCACAAGAGAAGTATCTAATTACATTTGAAAGGTGCTTGACTAGATAAAGAATGATTTGTGTACAGAGTTTTCTGATTGCAGTTAGAAAGGTAATATAGAAAATGAGCAACCGGGAGTGGGCAAGAGTAATAAATGTTCTTCTTCTGAGAAACAACAAATTTGTTTCTCCAAGATGAGGTCCATCCTAATGCTTCACTTCAGTTTTGCTCCTACAAAAAATTTTTTATTTCATTAAGTACAAATTAAGTAAAACACCAAAGCAAAACTATTTTCCAGGAAATATCCTATCGTCACAAAAACTAAATCAGCATGATTCATGGGCAATAACTATTATTTTTGATTAATCAATATTTTCTAGCCAAATCAAAAAATTGCTGACTAGCTGTAGCTAAAGGACACTTTGAAATTTTTCTGATATTTTAATGATAGAAGTATTTTCATTACTCTGCAGTATACTTACAATATAGTCAGCTTTTGTAGCTTTCTCAGATGTGGTACTCTACCCATTTAAGAAATGAAGAAACAGGGATGTTAAGTGAGTTGCCTAGAGGGACAGAAAAAATCCATGTCAGACTGGCACAAGGTTTCAGAATACTGCTTAAATCAGTGTCATGTCTCTAGCTGATAGATTTCTTGTCCAGTGCAATCCATTTTGGTACTCTACATTTTGTAGCTTAATTTACTTTGACACTGAAACTCAGCGTAAGAATTGCATTAACATTCTGTGCCTTTTTGCCATTCAGCTGTCTATTGCAAAGGTCCTCTGTCATGTTCTTGCCCTAGGTTAATATGGTAAACAAGATGTATTTCAGTATATGTATCACTGAGTGATTTTTACATGAGTACTATGAATTTCCTGTCTGGCTTTGTATTGCAAAGTAAATTGGAGCTCATAAGGTAATGAATAATTAATCTTTCTTCTATTTGTGAGAATAATTTTTAGGAACAGGTCTTCTGTTTTTGACATGAAACTATTACCTCAGAAACCATTTAAACATTTGCACAAAGTCCATGAACATGCTATATCAAATGTCAGTCATATTATGTAAATGACTTATTTATCCATTATTTCAGTGTGTTGCATACTGAACTTTTACTGTTTTCAAGTTTGCAAGCTTGATTACACACCATTCAAGACAAAGGGGAGCTAGTTAGACTATAATTTAGATAGCCTCACCTATATGTTGAAAAACGTTCTTCAGTAAACATCATACTGGAATATCTGTACGATACCCCTACCAAATAATTTTCCATGTGCATTTAAGTAATTTTATGATTTTATTTTCCTTAGGTCAATGGAACAGAAATTGAATATGAATTTGAAGAAATTACTTTGGAGAGGGTAAGTATAATTTATTTTTCTCTTATAGGAAAAAAATATAATCTGTAATAAAAATAATACAATTACTTATGAAATTAAAAGTGTTTAAGAATAAAATTATTTGTATTTTGAATAGTCTAAACTATAAAAATGTAAGCGATACAAAAAGATAAGTCTTTCAAGCTTTTAAGAAGTTTCAGGTGTAGCTACTTGCAGACCAGTATCTAGAATGCTTTTCTTCCCCATAAGTCTGTCAGTGCTTGACTAGGCATTTGATTATTGGGAAGAGCCTGTGCGACTTGGTACCTCCGTTTTAGCTTGTGAACTGGAATGGTGGCATCTTTTCTGTTTTAATCTTCTTGATTTCCTTGCATGTGTGCATAATAGAAGACATGAAGTTTTATACTATAAAACAAAAATTGGAAAAGTGTTTTTCATGTTCACGTGACTATATAAAAGCTATAGACCATATCTATGTGCAAAGGATATGTTTGTGCAAGCCTGAATTACATGAGCTATAATCAGGGCTGGCAGCGAAGGCTTTGTTGGTAGTGTGGTTTAAAAGTAGCACAAAAAAATAAGAGATTTAAAATTTGTGCTGCATCATATCTTCCTGGATTTGGTGTTTTTTCCTTGCCTTTTGGTTACATAACGGTTTTCTTTAGACTGAGGACTTTCTTTGCCACAAGGTCAAGACCAGATGGGCTGCATAGTATGTGAGAAAGTCTAAGCTTTGTCATGTGTCATAGTGTTTACAAATGTTTCTAATGGATGCATTGCTGAGTTCCTTCAAAATTCTACCAACATCCTGGTAATAGGAACTTTTGTCATCTTGAAGCAAACACAATTAGGCTTCTTCCTACGTAAAATGTTTGAATGCAAGGCTGGATTTACCGAGATGTGACTGATGCCATATGAACAAATGCCTGTGAGGTAGCAAACTACCATTAAATTGGATACTTAGATTATACAATTCATTGCACTTTTTCTGCATGTTATATTTTTAATTGTCCAGGATAAAGAATTCCATAAGCATTCAACTTAAAGTGATACAAGTTTATGTTCTCATTGATTTGCTCTCTCAGGCAAATTATGAAAGAGCAATATATCTTTTTACCATAGCCGTCCTCATAACAGATAACATATTATGTTATAGGCACTCTTTATCTACTGTCTCTCAGCTTATTTGCGCATCACTAATTATTCATTGGACTAGAGTTTCCAAAGGTCACTGAACAGAACACAGGCCTCCTGGGTGATATTTTGAAAACCACTTTATTTTTAACAGATGCGTAAGTTATCAGTGTACATACTGCAGAATGAATGCGGCTTGCATCTCCTTGCATCACCTGTCTGATGTAGATAATTAGTTATTCATAATATAATACAACATAATATCCGTTAAAGACTGAACAACAATAGCAAACAAAGCTACAGATTTTAATGGAGGATATTTGCGTTGTTTTCTGGATGATGCTGAATCTGTGGCTTCTGATTATTACTGCTTGAAATGTTCTGTCACATGTATCAGTGTTTTGTCTCAAAGGCAGGGTACTGTGTCTGCTGGTTTTTGTGTTAGATATAAAACTCAAGTGATTGCCTTTAAATAGCTGTCATTTATGTTAGACTAAAAGCATTTTCAGAAGAAAGACATTCTCCATGTTGATTACCCGTTTTCTTCCACAAAACTGCTTTTAGAAATTGGATGGAAAATAATGTCTCTGTATTTAAAGGCAAAGCTGCAAAATGTATTAATGTTGCTGCTGTTGAGAGATAAAAATGCAGTTTGCCCATATCAAACAGCTGGTAATAAACTTTCCATTGTGGTCCAGTTATCCAAGTTACAAATTTCCCCAAAACCATCAGATATTTTCTTCATGACATTTATCCACATTTTGAAATAGTCAATATTATTTAAAGGATTTTGCATTGTAAAAGATAAACTGGTTGAAGATGTATTAAGGCTTTTGCACTCTTTCCTGTGGTTTTTTTCATAGCAGAATGAAAGGGAAGGTGGTAAAGGATTGAATACGTCAGAGCACCTCCCAGTCTCTATAGACTTGGCAAGGACAACATTCATTTACTTGTAGGAGATCACCTTCATCCATAGCTGACATGAATTTGTGGGACGTATTCCTGAAGAGAGTTATCGGCTTAGGTATGATCCTTGCCCCAGGATGAAGAGACAGCACCGTACCTTAGGATAACACAGGACCACTATGTACATGTTGGCAGAATGTGTCCCATGTGGAGCTGGGGAGCAGATAAGCAGGGTCTCAGAAATGCCAAAAGGAAACCCTGCTAAGGGCCGGGGGGGTTGGACAGTGCAGAGCTTGCTGAGCATCGCCGAGCTGCCTGAGACCCAGCTGGCGTATTAAGAAATGACTGCAAGGATACAGCGGGCTTGTGTAGAAAGCTTTTTTATTTTTTCCTCTTTGACATAATTCTGTTCAGCTGTTTCTATTTAAAATGTTGTCCTAGTTTACAGTTTAACAAGACTTGGGGTTTTGAGCTTTAAAGGCTTCAGTGAGAGCTCACAGACTATGAATTTAAGGCAGATCCACCTTAAAGCTCTGATCAGCGCTGATCTGGGAGTTAAGGAAGTTGTAAGTACTCCTCTGCCAGCCCCCTCCTTAGTGGCATGCTCTTATCGTTTTACTCTTCTTCAGTCGTGCCAGTCACTTATCAGGTACCATCACCAATCCCTGAGCCCACAAGGTTCACTGTTAAATAAGTCCTCATTTAGAGCTCTCATAAGAACCAACTTGAGTAACACAATTACACAACTAAGAGAAATCAAACAAATTCTCTTCTCAAAAAAAAAAAAAAAAAAAAAGACAGTTTTAATTCCTTCATTTACCTTAGAGAATGTGTTTCTCAGCTAACTTACAGGCATAAAATGCAGATCCAGTGTAGACTAAGACTTGGTGATTTGTAATAAACTACAATGCCCAAATGCACACTTAGACAAAATTCCTTAAAATAAGCCATTACCTTGCTCTAACTTGAATATTAAAGACACCATAAAAAGGAAATTCTGCATAAAATGACTCATATTAGTGCAGTGATGTTAGTCATCTGTATCCAGCGCTATCAAGAGACCAATTTGCACTTGTAAATCAGTGGTCAGCATAAGAGATAACTGAATAGACTCTGTGACAAAGCTTAGCTTAAGCTCTCTAAGCTGAAGGAAAGTTTTAATTGACTGACTGCTTGGTAAAGCGCTGTGCTTGGAGACATGCACTGAAGAGAGGATTTTAATAGAAGTTGATGGAATATCGGCCAATATCAATAGTTACCATGAAGATGAGTGAAGAAAGACAGTGGGTCACTTAATGATTCATGTTGGATTCATGCCGAGTTCAAAATCTGAGTTCAGATCTCAGTCCTTTTTTGCCATTCTAACCTTGCCTATTCTTTAGATGTTAGAGAAAAAGAGGGCAGTTGTGATTAGTAAAGCTGTTTTCACGGAATCTTTTGATGCTTCAGCATGCATTTTCATTCTGTATTTGTATAAAAGTAAAATTATATCGCTTTTTGTGGAATAGACTGTTTAGAAAAATTCAATTCTATCAACATCGGAATTAAAGACATCTAGTTCCCAGTGCATTTGCATCATAGGATTGACTGACCTTGGTATGTGAACAGGTTGGGCTCTGGCTGAGAATTTTCCCAAGGTTGAGACATGCATAAAGTGTCTCTATTTCTTTTATTTTTATACCCCTGTGGATTCTCTGGATTATGGTAACAATCCAGGTTACACAGCAGAATGTCCCTGTTTTTTAATGAACTGCATCATTTTATAAAGTTTTTAGGAACTTACTGTTTTGTTTCCTCCTCACTGTGGAAAGAATTTATTTTGGGCCTGGCTTTTATTTACTTTGGTACCTTGTAAACCTAAAAGATAATTACTACTGTACTATTAATTATACTGTTTTCATCATTAATTTCCTTTGTGAAAATGCTTAAATTTGCAAAAATTAAAGAAGTGCATTCCACTGAACACTGAAGAGCAGTGGGAATTGGATTGTATCAAATGACACAAGGATTTTAATTTGACTCAGTGTCTTATCTTTTTATATCTACCCATCTTGTTTTGACACAGATCACAGAATCATAGATTGGTTTGGGTTTGAAGGGGCTTTTAAAGACCATTTAGTCCAACACTCCCTGCTACGGGCAGGGACACTGGTGGTTTGGTGTCTGGAAGGGTTTTGGTGGAGTTTTGGCAGCGGCAGAGGGGGCTGCAGTGGAGGCTCTTGTAGGAGGCTTCAAGAAGCTCCACCGGCTCTAATTTCGGACCCGCCTCTGGGCAAAGCCAGACCAATGGCGAACCTGTGAAAACCTATTTGAGAGTGAAAGAAGCGGTTGATTGTGTCTGTTCATTTGGTTTGTCTGTGTTGGTGAGCGAGTGAGAGGAGGGGGATGTGAGAGAGACAGCCCTGCGGACACCCCGGCCAGTGAGGCAGGAGAGGGGGAGCTGTGCCGGAGCAGAGGTTCCCCTGCGGCCCGCGGGGGGGTGGCGGCTGAGCCCCCGCAGCCCCTGGAGCCCAGCGCTGCCCCAGCCGTTGCCCTGCGGCCCGCGGAGGGCCCCGGGCCGGAGCAGGGACCGGCCCGGAGCAGCCGTGACCGGGCCGTGGCTCCGAGGCAGCCCGCGCTGGAGCCGCCCGTCGGCGGGAGGGCGGCAGCCCCGGGAGGGACCCGCGCTGGGGGGTTCTGGGGAGCTGCGGCCCCGCGGGAAGGACTCGCGTTGGGGCCGTTGGAGGAGGAATGTCTGCCGGGAGAGGGACCCCGCGGTGGGGCAGGGGAGGGCTGCGAGGGCCCCTCTCCTGAGGGGGAAGGAGCAGCGGAGACCCCTTGTGCCGGACGGGCTGTGACCCCCATTCCCTGCCCCTGCGCTGCTGGGAGGGAAGAGGGAGCAGAGCTGAGCCGGGGAGAGCGGGGGGGGGGTGTGGTTGGGGGGGGGGAAGATGCGTTGTTTTTAAAACCTGGTTGTAGCTCTCATTGTCCTTGATGGTGGTGGTTGTTTTGTATTAAATGGATGTTGTTATCCCCAAGTTGAGTCCGTCTTTTGCCCGTGACCATAACTGGTGAGTGAGCCCTCCCTGTCCTTTGTCTGGACCCTCGGCCTTTTCACTGTGTTTTCTCCTCCCCATACCTCAAGGGATGGGGTAGGGGTGAGTGAGCAGCTGCGGGGGGCTTTGCTGCCGCGTGGGTGGGCTCAAACCACAACAGACACCTTCCACTAGACCAAGTTGCTCAAAGCCCCATCCATAGCCTGGCCTTGAGCACTGCCAGGGAGGGGCCATCCACAGCTTCTCTGGGCAACCTCTTCCAGTGTCTCACCACCCTCACAGCAAAGAACTTCTTCCTAATGTCTAATCTAAATCTCCCCCCTTTTTAGTTTGAAACCCTTACCCCTCATCTTATCACTACCCTCCCCAATAAAAAGTCCCTTCCCACCTTTCCTGCAGGCCCCCTTTAAGAACTGGAAGGCTGCTAGAAGGTGTCCTGGGAGCTTCTTTTCTCCAGACTGAACAACCCCAACTCTCTCAGCCTGGCCTCATAGAGGGGGTGCTCCAGCCCCCTGATCATCTGCATGGCCCTCCTCTGGACCCACTGGAGCAGGTCCATGTCTTTCCTGTGCTGGGGACCAAAGCTGGACACAGCACTGCAGGTGGGGTCTCACCAGAGCAGAGTAGAGGGGGAGAATCCCCTCCCTCGACCTTCTGGCCACGCTTCTTATGATGCAGCCCAGGATACAACTGGCTTTCTGGCCTGTGAGCACCCGTTGCTGGCACCAAGATCACTGGTTGCTTGTATGTCTGAGAAATAAGGTTTTCACTGTTAATCAGTAATGTATCTGCTTTCTGCCTTTTCTTAAGGTGTTAGGCACCAGTTGTTTATGCAACAGTATGCTTTGACCTCTCAGGAATGAGATTGTAGGACATTTCAGTGCCAGGAAAGTCCTTCTTTATGTGGTTCAGAAATAACTGAGTGAGAGGGAGCGGTCACGGAATGGCCACTAGGAAAATGATTTTCAAAGTTTAAAAGCTGATGCTGTAGATGCCTTTTGAGAGCCCAGAATGCACAAATCAATATCCAGGCATCAACAGCCCCAGCGGCGTGGTCTAACATCTTCCAACAGGAGAAAGTACATCTTTTAAAGTGAGTGTCCCTCAGGTACCTGCTGAGCTCCTCCAAATGCAGTGTTGCTCTCTGAGTGTTTATTTCAGCAGAACTGTAGATGTTTTCTTTGCTGTTGAAAGCTTTCTGACTGGGTGCTCTTATAACATTTCTTCTTTGCTAGGCTCTGCCTGCTTCCTAAGTGAGAGAAAATGGTAGTTCTTCTTGCAGCCTCAGACTGAAATGAATTATAATTCAAAGGCAGGATCCTTCTTATTGACTAGTTTCTATCAGGTTCGTACTAGATTAGTGACCAATGGGTGTTTATTGCAATAAAGCTGACCCACCGGAATTTTTTCCTGGAAAGGGCCAGCACAGTCTGCCTACAAGAAGAGGCAGGTGTATCCATGTATGGAGCAGAGTTATCAACAAACAGAAAATATGAATCCCATCTTTTGAATTGTTGTGCAGACAATTTAAAAAAACTGATCTCTTGGGTATCCATATAGAGTCTTTGCAGTGTATTTCTCTGTGTATGGGTAACACAAAGTTCTGTAAAATGAAAAATGAAGTTAAGAAAGACCCTTGAAAATACAGGTGTAGTGCATGCAGTCACTGCAGGAAATTCTCATATGCTTTCTAATTCAAATCACATCTTAGTTTAGAGTTGACACTGATAGGCACTTGTGTCCGTGACTGTTTTCTACCTTCAGAGAGGTCTGTAAGCATTGGAAAGGGCAGACTCTGTAGCCTCTGGTTGCAATGGCTTAAGCAAGGTCTGCGTTCTCCTTTTGCTTCTTGTGCTCTACCAGATTTTGCTTTGACCTTAGGTTGTGCAAGAGCGAGCTGATGAAAGAAGCTGAAGGAGCCCGGTGTACAGTCCTGCTAATGTGACACTGAAATACCAGGTCAATGTTTTCCAAAGCCACTGCAGAATTTGGTTACTTCCGTTCAATGACCTAAATTAAGTTTCCTTGGAACGGTCTGATTCTTTTGTAACATTACTCACCAAAACCATGTGACTTTGTCACCTCAGAGCAGCCCTAATTTGACACCCCTAATCACTGGAAAACTTTGTTCTTTGTTCTTATTCTGTCAGAGAGTCATTATACTGAAACTATTCCTGGCTGTAGAGCTGTGCATGTCTTGTGGGGGCCTGTTCCCCCTGTGCTTGGTCAAGGTACAGAATGTGCCGGTCTGGAGTATGCATGGAAAGGCAGACGAGCCGGGAGAGGGAGGGCTGTACCTTTTGAGGGACAAAAGCTCCTGCCCGGTGTTTTAGCTGTCATTCTCCACATTCAGTGTTTGGGACTGGAAACTCGATAAACCCACATAACTGTCTGGCTGAAGACTATTGGCTAGAGAAGTGAAGGAACAACTGTTATTATTATATCCCTCTTAGACACGTGAACAAAGTATTTTTATTTGTTGTTATTGCTGTTAACAATTGCATTGCTACAGGTTGGGAGTGCGGTGAAGTAGAACGGGTGAGCTACCCACAGTTGTCACAAAGGCAGTGATAGGACTAGGAGGACTAGTCTGTTTAATGTCCTCCACACATAAGGATGATCTGCACTGCTTCAGAATATGCACTACCAGAAGAATCTGAGTTATCCAGAGCAAATGCTAAAAAAAATCATGTGGCTTTCCATTGAGCCTGTGTTTATAAGGAAGACTTGCCCTGTATTTCATCACTGCTACAGCTGTGCAGGGGGTGCATCCTTTCCCAAGCAGCAGCACTTCTCATCCCAACAGTCATGACAGAAAAGCTGCAAGAAGGGGAGACAAAGGAGGGGAAAAGGCTGTAAGTGGCTAGGGAAAAAAACTTTAACTGCTACACTGTGATTAGGAAAAGAAGCTGAAATACTACTATTCATTTAACTCCCTCTGGGCTCGTATCAAAGAAATGCGGATTTTCATATTGTTATCTTAGGATCTTGCTTTTAAATCTAAGTATCTGAAAAACACTGCATGGATGCTAGCTCAGTTAAATCAGAATAGTGTTTTCCTTGGATTTATCACTGTGATGCCATTTAAACTCCCCTGAGGGCATCGTCTCAGTGAAGGATGTCACCTCCCATGCATTTGCGCTAGCTTTCTATTTCAGATAGAAAAAAAATACATAGTTTGGATTTAGAGTTGATGATTCAGGCTTTCCAAGGCAAAGAATGTTTTTATTACTATGAATTAGGCTTTTTTTTCTTTTGTATATTTATTTTTGAATGTCTATGTATTCACTGGTTTTAGTAATTCATATAGTGGTTTCTGGGTATTTCTTTAAATGAGGGATTCACAATTTGTTTCAATGAGTCCTCAGGCCCAGGGAAGATTATGAGAGTTTTCCTGTTGTGTGAGAAATTTTAATAACTGAATATTCTGTTATCAAAGCTCACTGTGGTATTTTAGCGTTTTCAAAATAATTTGAAGCTTTGAAGAATGCTCAAGCAGAAGAAAACTGGAGATTGATGTATCTTTTTAAATTTAATAAGAGTCACTCGACACACTGAGCCATTTTGTTCCCAAAGGAGTAAAAGAAATGTCATTCTCCAATATATTGAATCACAAGCCTGAAGTTACTGAAACTCTGCATTGAAAACTCACAGGGAATTTGTTCAGGGAGAGCATGTCAGTAGAAAATACAGATAGTAGAGAGAAAGCGTTAACACAATACTAGAAAACATTCTGCAAGTGATAGAAACGAATTAAAAATCAACAGCAGAAAAAGATTCCCTAGTAGTGGTAATATTTTGATATTCCGTATCAAAATGAAGAAAAGTTGAAAAGTTAAGCAGCATTTATTTAAGAGTTCAAAACCTACCTATGTGAGTACAGGAAAAAGAATTCATGTTCATCTCGACTTGTAAGTTATCCCTTTAACTTTGCCAAGATCACTGAGACCTTAAGTTACCTATTACATGAAAAGTTATTTCATGCAAGTCATAGCTGCCTAGAGGCAGCATTCTGCTGTGGTTTCTTTTAAATTATTATTATATTGACATTTTGTTTTTCAGGTAATATCGCTTATTTATTGGCTTTCTCTCATTTCCTAACTCATTTGCTCTCACGAGACAGTTTGCAGTTATTTCTGCTACTTTTTTGTGTTATTTACAGTTTTACATGAAAACTGCCTTTACTTTAGATGCAGCTCTTTAGGATATGACCTTTCGGCTTATTTACTCTATTATCTTTAGCTGATGAAGCCCAAGCTTTATCTCACTCTTGTTTGGTGTTTGGAAAGTGAGCATCTAGCTGCCTTGGCAGTGAGAGGGGAGCAGAAAGCATCACAGGGGTGTGTTGTTCAGTCTTTAATAGGCAGACAAGCAATCCGCAAGGTAATCAGTCCCTTGAGATAGAAGCTGGGGACCGAGAGCAGAATAAACCCCCCATAATTCAGGACGAAGCACTTAAAGACCTGCTTTGCCACCTGGACAAGTCTATGGGGCCAGATTGGATCCACCCGAGAGTACTGAAGGAGCTGGTGGAGGAGCTGGCCAAACCACTCTCTGTCGTTTATCAGAAGTGCTGGTCAACAGGGGAGGTCCCAGATGACTGGAGGCTTGCCAGTGTGATGCCCATCTAGAAGAAGGGCCGGAAGGAGGATCCGGGGAACTACAGGCCCGTCAGCCTGACCTCGGTACTGGGGAAGGTTATGGAACAGTTCATCTTGGGTGCACTCACATGCCATGTACAGGACAACCAGGGAATCAGGCCCAGCCAGCACGGGGTCATGAAGGGCAGGTCCTGCTTAACCAACCTGATCTCCTTCTATGACCAGGTGACCCACCTACTCGGTGAGGGGAAGGCTGTGGGTGTCATCTGCCTGGACTTTAGTAAAGCCTTTGGCACTGTCTCCCACAGCTTCTCCTAAGAAACTGGCGGCTCATGGCCCAGACAGATGCACTCTAGGCTGGGTTAAAAACTGGCTGGACGGCCGAGCCCAGAGAGTGGTGGTGAATGGAGTTCAATCCAGCTGGTGACCAGTCACAAGCGGTGTCCCCCAGGGCTTAGTATTTGGACCGGTCTTATTTAATATCTTTATCAATGGTCTGGATGAGGGGATCGAGTGCTGCATCAGTAAGTTTGCAGATGACACTAAATTGAGTGGGAGTGTTGATCTGCTCGAGGGTAGGAAGGCTCTGCAGAGGGACCTGGACAGGCTGGATTGATGCGTTGAATCCAATTGTATGAGGTTCAACAAGGCCAAGTGCTGGGTCCTGCACTTGGGTCGCAACAACCCCACACAGCGCTACAGGCTTGAGGATGAGTGGCTGAAAACTGCCTGGCAGAAAAGGACCTGAGGATGTTGACAGCCGGCTGAACATGAGCCGGCAGTGTGCCCAGGTGGCCAAGAAGGCCAACAGCATCCTGGCTGTGTCAGGAATGGTGTGGCCAGCAGGACCAGGGAAGTGACCATGCCCCTGTACTTGGCACTGGTGAGGCCGCACCTCGAATCCTGTGTGCAGTTTTGGGCCCCACATTGCAAGAAAGACATTGAGGTGCTGGAGCGTGTCCAGAGAAGGGCAACGAAGCTGGTGAAGGGTCTGGGGAACAGGTCTGATGAGGAGCGGCTGAGGGAACTGGGGTTGTTTAGCCTGGAGGAGGCTGAGACTGATCGCTCTCTACAAGTACCTGAAAGGAGGTTGTAGTGAGGTGGGGGTCAGTCTCTTCTCCCAAGTAACAAGCAATTGGACAAGAGGGAATGGCCTCAAGTTGCTCCAGGGGAGGTTTAGGTTGGACATTAGGAAGAATTTCTTCATTGAAAGGGTTGTCAAGCACTGGAACAGGCTGCCCAGGGAGATGGTGGAGTCACCATCACTGGAGGTGTTCAAAAAACGTGTTGATGTGGCACTTCAGGCCATGGTTTAGTGGGCATGGCGGTGTTAGGCTGACGGTTGGACTTGCTGGTCTCAGAGGTCTCTTCCAACCTAATGATTCTATGATTCTACGATTGTGCCATCCTAGGATGACAGTGTAACGTGGGCAGAGAGACACTCCCTCTGCAGATGCAAACTGCAGTGGCTGGCAGAGACTTTTACAGAGTTAAATTTGCAGAATACTGCAGTTCCTGAAAGTAATACTGAAATGTGTAGTAGGTAATGTTGGTCTAATGAAAAAAAGCTTTGCACAGTGAAACTGGGCAGCCTTTTCTGACTGTGCCCCAGTGCTCTAGGCTGATGCAGGAAAGCAGACCTTTTCCCTCCAGCCTAGCATTTCTGTTGCTTATTAGACAATAACTTTGCCTGGAAATAATTTGGGGGGAATAAATCCTTTATCGATTTGAGAGATTAACACAGATTTAGGGGTGTTCTGAGTGCTTGGATAGCATCCCAACTTTCACAAATTGCAAACAAATGAGTATTCTGCTACACACAGTTCAGCTTTTCCAAACTGGCATAAAAAGCCTACTAGTAGAAACCAATCTTAGCATGTCACTCAAGCAAACCTGAAGTGTTCCACCCAGCAGTACTTCAAATCAATCAGCACTAGTCACTGATGAGCAGAACTGCAAGTGTGACTTCCAAACAGACATACCAGTTGTGAAGAAAAGCTTCTGGAGCACTAAAAGGAGGGTGTGTATACGTTAAAAAGAAGTAATATATGTGTCTGGAATACTGTCTTTTCCAAGAAAGTATGTAGGAATTTTCTTGAGAAAGATTGAAAAAGCAGTGCAGAAAAAAATACGATAAACTAAAGAGCTACAAAGCAGTTGTTCGCATCAGTTTTCACATAGTTTTGCATCTGGCATTGGCAAATAATACATAGATTTCAAATGATACATACACCTAAACAAATAAGAACGATGATCATCAATTTACCGGTAGAAAATTAATCACTCTGGAGATGACAGTAATCATCTTGCAGCAAAGATGGTTATTTTCAAGGCAGAACTTTTTAAAAGGCATCTTTGATGTACAGGATTTGTCTCTTCAGAAAAAGCAATGTTTTGCATTGCAGAAAATTGCCTTTCATTTTTGTTATTAATTTAGAATCAATTGTAATGCATAAATTAGGGCCACTCAACCTTGAGGAATCAGTATGCCACTTCCATAGGGAATGACATTGCAAAGACGAAGAGAAATAAGGGGGGGGGGGGGGGGGGGGAAAGGAGGAACTAATCTGCTGGTTTACCCAGATGGAATTCCGCAACTGTCATTCCTGTGCGTCATAGCATAGTAATACAGTATCACAATAAAAATTTCTAATTTGCTTTTTGGATGCAGCACTGCAGTTATTTCCTGTTCTTATGCAGTTGTATTTGAAGCAGTCAGAGGATCATTTGTCTTCCACTTATAACTACCATCCAGCTATCCAGCTTCTCTCTGACTCTGTGAAGGGAATAAAAGCTCTTTCTCATCAAAAGAGGTTCAAGAATTGGTCTGATATATTTTTTTGCAAAGTAGTTTTGCAGGAACGATGGCTCCCTTTGTAACATGTAGACGTTCTTTGGAATTATGTGATACAAGCCATTTCATTTCAAATTTGTCCCTGTGTTTAAAACTGCAACTAAATATCAAATGGGTAACCTCAGGTATCCTGAAGGTGTAAGTAGTCGAAAAGCAATTGTATGCTGCTCATCCATGTTTTATATTGCAGGATGCTGCTTTACGCTAAGAATTTGACCTAGCTGGTGAGTCTCAAGCACGGCTTGAAAGTCACCTTATGCAACTTAATGTGATGTATGAATTCTGACTGAATTCTATGAATAATTTAATTTTTTGAGCGGTCTTTAATTTTGCAGAGTGTAACTGGTTGCACTTGGAGCACAATACATATTTCCCATACCTCACCTGCAAAGCAGAAGAGAGATCCTGGTAGCATCCTTTCACTGTGAAAGTTTAATACATAGATTGCCATTAATAGAAACTGTATAGGAATAACAAAACAAAACACTAAAATATATTATGAGCTTGTAACTTTAATCTTTACTAATGTTAAATAATGCTTCAAAGTTCAAATATTTCTCATAACTGTGATGATGATGATAATATACCTAGTGTTTTTATTGTATTTCACGATGAGGAAACTTGAAGCACAGAAAGGCAGGCCAGCTGTAAAAGAAGCCTGAAAATACACATATCCTAATCTGTAGTCTAGTAGCCCACTTTTTGAAGTCCACTTTGAAGAGTACTCAGCAAAAAGTACCTATTCCATTGATATCAAAGGCCTTAATAGTACTGCAAAATTTACAGAAGTTTGGAAAACGGGAAAGAAGATAGTAATTTTATATTCATAAAATGTCACTTGAATTTTTAAAAATGATAAAACCTGTGCATTAACTGCTTGCCCATCCAATATTTATTTAAGAATGAGAAATGTAATATGAATAATTAGTTTATACTAAACATTGGCAAATGTAGTTATAGAATAAATACTTAACATAAGGAGCATAATATAAATAGAATAAATACTTCACAAATAGATATTATTATTATATTTCCAAAGCAGAAATAGGCCTGCATTATACAGTGATGTATTTACACATGTTTTTGTCAACAAACATATGAGATAATTAAAACACTGAATATTGAAATCATAATTGGATTTTTAAGCAAGGAGAAATCATAGAATCATTCAGGTTGGAAAAGACCTTAGAGATCATCAAGTCCAACCATCAGCCCTATGACATCAAGTACACCCCTAGGCCATATCTCCAAGCACCACATCTAAACGACCTTTAAACACATTAAAGGATGGTGACTCAACTACCTCCCTGGGCAGCCTATTCCAATGCCTGACAACCCTTTCAGTGAGAAACGGTTTCCTGACGTCAAGCCTAAACCTACCCTGGTGCAGCTCGAGTCCGTTCCAACTTACATTATAGTGAATACGTTCAGGGATTTCATATTAAGCTTTTTCATGTGAAATCTAGAGATCTATTCTTATAATTCTAATGGGGGAGAATGCCTTTCTGAGAAGAAGCCTAGATAAGGAATATGGCATTTCTAGATGTATTCACAAGAATGTGGCTGAGGGAGAATGAGTGAGTCAAGTGTGTGTGTGTGTAGACCTACAATAAAAAGAAATTGTAACTGCTTTGAGCTATAATTTTTGAGCTAAAGTAACAAAAGCCATTAAAAATCAATGTTTACCCTGATTTTCCGCCTCTGAACAATGCCATTACTCATCTCTCTCAGCAGTAGAGAAATATCTGTTGAAATGAGCTAAGGAAAACCATTACCTTCCTGAAACTTCAGTGCTAGTTTAACTGAGTAGAAGGAAATCAGATAAATCAAAATGTAGTGAGGAATTAGAGTTTAATGCAACTTTACATGAATAAAGCCCCAAACTATCTTTAATTATGAGAATGAGCTAGGGCCTTGATTTTCCTGTGTGATTTCTGAAGGAGTTAGATGATCAGCGTCTGCATCTGTCATGCTGAGTTTTTGAAAGATCTTTTGAGTACTGAAGAAATTTTAGTGTATTGAAAGGGAGCTAGTGCTGTGGTGGTGCGTAAAAAGGGTAAATGGGATGGTATCTGTGTAGGTCAGAGTAAAAGAGGTGCCAGACGGTGCTGGGTAAAACACAGTTAGGCATTATAAACTGGCCAAATCTGAAATCATATGTCAAGAAAGAGAATACGGCCTGTGTATGAAATCAAGGACTCCTGCCTGGAAAGCAATGAATCTGCAAAGAATTCCTGGGCCTCCTTGGCTGGGCATCAGCCAAACATAAATTTTCAGTCCAGTGTTGTAGCCAAAGGTCTAGTGAAGATCTTAGGCACGTAACTGAGGACTGTAGAGTAGAACAGGTTTTGGGGTGTGGAATACAACAGGATTTGGGACCTGATGTGTAAAACATTTTGGAATATCTTGCTTAAATCTACCTGAAAATGATACTGGTAACTGAAGTGTCTTTAGGGATGTCTTGAGGGTTATCGTGATTTTGGAAAACACACCTTCTTAGTGAGAGACTCAGGAAGCTTCATGAATTTAACTCCTTCAGGGGGAAACTAAGGGGTGACTTGGTCAGAGAAAACATTCACTTAAATGAGAAATAACCTTTAAAAGAGTGTTCTTCATCCTACCTGGAAGGAGATAACAGGAGCTGATGCTTTGTTGTTGACTTTAGGCAAGTTGAGACTGGATGTAAATATGTTAATGGGATAGCAATGACAAATGAGAAGGAGTGGATGAAATTTTTAGGAAAGTCAAAATGGTATTAGGCAGAAAGAAAGACAGCAGCTATCTTTCAGAAAAAAAAAAAAAAAATAAAAGGAGCATAATATAAGTCCTAAGAAGGAGAGAATATTAATGAATGCAAAAAAGGTTGTCAAATACTAACCAATCTGATAAAGGGCAAAAATGGACATTTTGGGAAGGACAAGGGACACAGCAGGAGTTTGGTGATTAAGATCAGGTTCAGCCACATTAGTGTACACATGTGACACATAGCTGTGTATGTAGTGTATTTTTGAGACATCAGCAAGGCAAACCAAGTGCTCAGAAACAGCACAGCATCCTTTACTGCCATCCTTCCTTTACTTTGTGAAAAGTAGAAGACATTAACTTAAGAAGGGATTAAAACTACAGCTTTAATTTGGCAAAAAGTTCTCAGGCAAATCAAGGAGATAGATGTGTGCTCAGTTTCTATAAGAAAGGGGGAAACCGCAAGGCCTCTCTTGGCTTTTGTCTCTTTTTTGCAGTCATTGCTCTGCATAAGGAAGAGACATTGTGGAATTAAGTGATGTTTTTCTCCAGAGATGACTTAAGTAGGTCCTACAGCCTATATTAGGCAGGAGTTCAGGGTAAATGATCCAGTTGTGTCCTCTGTCTTAGATTAACTTTGAGGCATTGATTACCTACTTGGACATAATTTGAAAGGTGACATTTTTCCAAAACTGTATTTGTAAATTAAATATTTTTATCTCCTTGTTCTGAGGAACAGGGTATTTCAGGTGCTTATAGCATAATGACTGTTGTTAATTGCTATCATTAATGGTGACCAGAGTCAGCAGAGATCAACCCCGCAAGGTCTTAATATCAGAGTGTCTTCACTGGAAACCAGTCTTCCATAAACGGAGACGGAACTCTGTATGGCCAAAGTGGGTTTTTTTATAGGATTTTTGACACCTATAGGAAAAATAGTCTTCAGCTTATTCAAACTTACTTATAATATAGTGGAGGAGGGATAGAGAAAAACCTCAATAAGAGTAAAGAAAATGTAATGCATGTATCAAAAATACATGGTCATTGAAAACGATTGCCAAGAAAAACAGGTTGAAATAAACAATATTTTTAAATAGGAATAAAAGTAAGACAAAAACAGCCTACCTGAAGTGGAAGTAAAAACAATAACAGCTGTTCTGGGACACAAATTTATGCTTTGGAAATTGTCAGATTTTCATTCCTGTTATATTTTTCTGCTATGCTTAACAAGTGTTTTGCTTCTATTGTATTTTCTCAAGTAAATCTACTCTCTAGATACCATGGCTAACGAGCAAAAGTGATTTATAGATATGAAAGCTCTTGGTTTACTGGAAAACAGAGCGTATGCATGAAAAATACACAAGTCAAAGTGAGTAATGAAGCACAGTGCAGCAACTAAGCTGGATCCTGGAGGCCAGCTGCACTAAAGGCATCACAACCACATTAACTATTTCTTGACAGAAGCATGTGCAACAATACACTGACGGGACTGTGATGCTAAATAGTCAACATATTCTGCAGAGTCAACATTAGTTTGAGATTCTTTGTACAGCAATGTTGTGGAGGTATAACTATGTCCGAAAAAACCCACAAAAACCCTAGTGGTCAGTGAGAAACTAAATCATGAAGAGGTTGATAGGAGCTTGAAAATGGTGGAGCAAAAAAGCTCCAAACCAGGTGGGTTTAGTTGCAAGTCAATTCTAGATGGCATAGAGATCTGCAGCCTACGAGAGAGAAAGGTGCTGAGAAACTGAATGGCAAACCAACATTTTTAAAAGGTTAAGATGAAAATGGAACTAGAACTGTAAACATTATTATAAATTTTATCAAAATTTCAAAGGCCCCACATCCTCTCTCCTTCTTGAAAACTTAGAATAACTAAAAGGTAGGGGCAATGTGCAAACAAGGATACCCTGGAAAACACCATTGAAAAGCAGATGCAATCATTTCCTATATTTCTTCCTGTAAGTGTGTTTATTTTATTTTGGTTTTACCTTTATCTTATTGATGCCCGAGCTTTCAGAGGTCTTTAAAATCTGATGATAATTGCTTTGTTTGCTTCTTACCTTTGGAAAAAAAATAAAATTTCTGAAGATGTTACAGTGTAAGAATTGGCTATACAAATAATTTTAATGATAAGTGAAAAGCGAAGTTATGCATCCATGAAGGTACCTGGTAAATTGGTTCTCAGGATTAGAGTGTGGTGGTTTTTTTCAATTAGGCTTTCCAAAAAAAAATTTAAGGATTCTAGAGCAGCTGTTTATCCTGCATGTGCTTGCCTTGTAGATAACCATCAGAGTCGCATTAGCAGAAAAGCTATTATTTCTTTGAACAAAAATTAATGGTAAGAATCGTAGTTGGATATAAAGCACCTCAGTTTAACCTTAGAAGATACTATTTATGTGGATAGGATATTTAACAAGTCCTCCCGTAAAGGCAGTGATTCTGGCTAATATAATAATGTATTTATCTTCTCCATATTTGAGCAAAAGAGAGCTGCCACCTTCTGTAAAGGTGGTATTTGTGGCTCAGATTCACAAAGGAACTTAGATGGCCATAGGACAAAGAGTAATGGTTTTAAACTAAAGGAGAGTAGATTTAGACTGGATATAAGGAAGAAATTATTTACAATGAGGGTCGCAAAACACTGGCACAGGCTGCCCAGAGAGGTGGTAGATGCCCCATCCCTGGAAACATTCCAGGTCAGGTTGGACGGGGCTCTGAGCAACCTGATGTAGTTGAAGATCTCCCTGCTCGCTGCAGGCGGGTTGGACTAGATGGCCTTTAAAGGTCCTTTCCAACCCAAACTATTCTGTGCTTCTATGGCCAAAACAGCCACATAGATGAAAGGCAGGCTTCCAACTTCCAATTTAGGTTCCACAGGGCCCGTGTGCATTTCAGAATGTGCTGCCATTGATGCTGGGGACCTTAATTCCACTTAATTTCCTGGGAGTGCTGCTTCTCATAGATTACCACTTGTCTTTCAACTGGCACCGCACTCGTGTCTCTGGGTTTGAGTCACGTAAGGAGTTTGGTTTCCCAGGAGCACTCTGAACCTGCTCATTTAGTAGGAAGGGAAGAAAAGATATGTGGAAGCTGCCTATCTGTTCCTACCACACCATTCAGGTGGAGACATGGGTGATTAAGATGTCCTTAACCTGGGGAGCTATGAATAACATTTCCATTTCCTAAGAAAGCACTTTGGTCTCCAGGAAATTTGCATCAATGTGACATGGAGATGCTTGAGCCTTCCTTTCAAAGGAGCAAGAGGAAAGAAAAGATGCTGTGGAGTCAAGAATTCGTGGTTATCAGGATCAGGAAGGCAATAGATTAGAGGGAACTTGTTTCTGTAGCCCAAGGATGCTATTTCCCAGGGAGACTGACAATTGTTTTAAGGGACCACTAGGACGTTTTGCATTTTGAAAAGTTCCAATTTAAAATCCAGAGATAACATTAGGTGTGAGCTGAATGAGTGGGCAGAAAACTGGATCTCAGGTCTCCTTCTATTTCCAGCTGCAATGGATGATCTCTTCTTGAAGTGCTGGGTTTTTTAGTACTCCAAAGATTTGCTAAAATTGTTATTCAGGATGCTATTTATGATACTTGGTTTACTGACTCCTGGTCTGATGTAGAGTAAGGAATATGGTTTTGTTTTCGTTTCTAAATAAGAGAATCCTCATTCGCATCATTGCTAGGATACAACAGCACCAGCTGGACAAATCTTGCTAGAAATTTTAACAGACGAATTTAAGTCTTTCTTTTTGAAATTTCTAACCTGAACACATCTGGGAGACTATTCAGATTAATTTTCAGAGTTTCTGGCAGTACCCAAAGCACTTTTGGGAAATTATATGAGTTGTTGCATTGATCAGAACAACTGATCCAAACCTCTCCTGCAACAGCAAGTCCTTTTAAAAGTGCATTGCAAAGCATTTCAGGGATTTGAAGGTCACAGTGTTTGCATCAGACAATGGGGTATGCTTCAAAACAAAAGTGCTGCAAGGAAAGCACATATGAGTTCTCTTTGGATGTGAGAAAGGGCAGCATAGCCCCATCACACAACATTTGGGATCTCTACACTGTGGAAAACCCAGTCATTAGACATTTGTCATTTAATTGATCAGTGGCAAGAATGATGTCAACATCAAATTGAAGAGACTACTGCAGAAAACAGGAGCTGATTTTAGAAGTTTTTTCTTGCGGTTTTTGAATGAGCATCTCTGTGCTACAAGGTAGAGTCTGAATTCCTTGTACTGCTGCTGGGAAGCAAGTTTGAAGGCACTAGACACAGGCAAGACTGAGTGAAAAAGTAAGTCACTCCTAAATCATTTTGTTGTTGTAGCAGTAAATTGTTTGAGAAAACGGTTCATTGTTCCGGAGATACTGAGAAAGTAGACAGTAACCCTGTGAATAATTTAAAGCAGTGTGCAAACTTAAATGTATGGAGAAACCATTCTTTCTAATTAATTTATTCTAGTGTCATGAAGCATAGACAAATGCCTGTAAATTTGCTTCCCTTTCTTCTTTTTTCATTTATTTTCTCTCTCATTCCTTTTATCTTTGTAATGTGCCAGTTAAATAGTAAAGCACTTAGCAATGAAGTTTCCTTGAAAAAAGCCTACTGCAGCAGCAGTGTTGTTTAGATTAGAATTAAGTAGCATTTCTCTTAAACCTGCAAACCGACCAAATTCAGCCAGTTATTTTTGTTGTCTTTATGCTCACCGAAACAGTGTCCTCTCACATCTGTAGGAGGGAAGGGTGTACTGCTGTTTACTTGATCTCATACAGTAGTATGTGACAATTTAACAAACAAAGCAAGCTATAACCTGAAAACATTATGAAAAGAAACTAGAGAAAGGGCAACATCCTGTCCTTTTATAACTTGCGAAGGCAGTGAAGAAGAGAATGCTGTTGTAGCTGCTGAAATAGAAAATGCAAACAAATGAAAAAAAGAAAATGGACCCACCAGAAATTCTAGAGGAATGGACAGAGAACAGAAATCAGACCATCAGAGAAAACAACAGATGGCATGTTCACCTTGCTTTAGGCACGCACTCATGGAGTGATCCAAAGCCTCATGGAGTCAATAGGAGGCTCTTCACAGTGACTAATGGATTTTGGATGTGGCCCTAATGAAGAGGGTTGTTTAGGCTAATTGCCTTACGTAGTCTGCTGGTAGAGCTGATAGATGTAGTTTCATAAATGCAAACAAGTAAAAAAAAAGATTTTTGGAATTCTTCAGCCTCATATGGACAGGTTGAAGAGCTCACAAAACCCACGGGAGGCAGAGGCTGTGTTCTGTGTGGATTTTGTGTTGCAATCAACAATATCATTAATTTGTGTATTTTTCATGTTTCTATGCAAATGTTTTATAAACATTAAATTTAATAATTTTGTACATGTGCGATGGGGAAAATGGCCCATGGGTTATTTAGCTTTTATGCACTCAGCTTGTTTCTAGTGTGTTATTGATCTTTACACATACACGGACTAATGCTAGTTATTGATATCCCCCTCTTTTTGCTGAATTTGATGATGGTTGTTTCAATTTTGCCATGTCTGGTTACTGAGAGAAGTAGTGCTGGGGATTGTACAATTACAAGAGACACAACTTCTCTATATGAAGGACATGTGGTGCTAATAACAGATACTAGGCATCCCTGGATTTCATAGCCAATGTATTTCTTTACCAGATAGTGACTGAAACAGAAAAAAATGGTAATATTTTAGATCTCTAATACAGATCTCATAGAAGATCTGAATTTATCAAAGGACTTACAACCAAGTCCTATCAAATCAATTGTTTAAATGAAAAGAAAATGTTTTAATAGAATTTCTCAGTGTACAAAAGGAGAAATCTAGGAAACCAAAGGAACCAGTTATTGAGCTAAGTTGCAGAAATAAACACTGGAAATGGAGAAGACTTTGAAATATTTTGAATGAGTTTTGCCACTTGGGGAATAAAGCTGTAAGGAAAGATCCTGGGCTTTAAGTGGAGTAAAAGTCACTTCTGAAATATTAAGAGTAGACAGAAGGATTGATCTGCGGTAAAAAGTGCATCTGAGGGTTCAGTATTTTAGACAAAAGTGAGAATTGGCAAAAGTCAAGCTGAAATAGACCTCACTGAACAAAAACAAGGGATATTGTTACAACTTTCTTTTCTAAATAGAAAAAAAACAGGGAATAAGTTTTGGAGCACTATCTAGTGAGAAAAAATAGTGATTGGTTTTGTGCCATCTTCAAACTCGTACTTTGACTCCATATTTCTTAAGGACCATCAATTTGAATACAGATGAAAGGCAAAATAGCAAATTGTTTAAAACAGAACATATGAGCAAGGAAACCTTCAAGAGAACAAAATGCATTTAAGTTGTGGGAGGGCAGGTGATTTCCTTTCTAGAATTTTAAATAAACTAAGTAAAGTTTTCAACACTTCCGTCAAGTCAGTGGTCACACATTTGAAGTAGAATATAGCAAGTTCATGTAACGGGAAAGGAGAAAATATGTTGTAACCCATCATTTCAGCTAAATAGCATGCTAAACTTAGAACAGCTTTGAATGTTCTTTCGTATTTAGGCCATGGAAATAAATGGAAAATTTGATAAAATTTAACACAATTTAGCAAAGCTAGATTGTACCAGACAAATTTGATAGCTTTTTTGTAACTGACTTCCTAGGAAAAGAAAATCTATGTTCCCTTTCTTGTCTTAAACATAGTAAGCATTATGCTGGAGAACATGGGGATTAGTAAAAAAGCTGTGAAATGGTTAGTACCGTTGTTATGGAAGCTGGCAGGGATTGCTCTGAAGAGGTAACTGGCAGGTTGGAAGATTATTAGATGAGTCCTCTAGGATGGTTCTTGATATGCACTGTTTAGTAATGATCTTAGCACAAAATGTTTCTAATTGACATATTCTGCATGTCAGTGAAATTACCTGACACCGCAGAGTTGGGAAGACTTTTCAGTGTGGGGAGGAGGTAAGTATCCTAGAGAGATCCGGGGGTAATCTCGAGAACTGATTGATGTAAAAGAAAGGTAATTAAATTTGATCATACCAAGTGGTATGTTAAGTACCTGTAACTAAGAACAAGAACTTAGGCTATATAGCTAAAGCTCATTAACTGACAAGAGGTGAAAAAGATTTTTATAAAGTAGTTTTCTATAAGTAAATTAATGTTAGGTTGTTGTAAAAAAAGACAAACTGGAAAAGATGTGGAGGCCTAGCAATATCAAAGGAGGTATTTCCTGTTGATATGAAGAGATATTAAAGCTATGTGCCAAATTATCATTAGGTATATTGGAATATTACATTTGTGTCTGGTTTCCTGTGTTAAACAAAGTGAATTTAAATGAAGATAGGTTCAGGAAATGGATACTAGAACAGCGTAGGTAATAAGCTGGCTTCTGAGAAGAGTCTAAAAACTTGCCCCATTAAGTCTAGGAAAGAAAAGACTGAGAGGAGAGATGATTGTCTTCTGCAGATACACTTGAGGGTAAAAAACAGGGAGGGAAGATAATTAGGTAGAGCAAAGGAAATTGTTGATAGAATAACAAATGAGTCTGAATTGGCCATGTGTATATTTAGGCTGAAAATTGAACAAAGTTACTAACCTTTGAAGCCATTAAGTATCCCCCCCCAACACTGACTTTGTGGTATAGCCTTCCAGTAAGAATAATTTTTGAAGTACACCTTGACCATCTTATGAAAGGGATTGTTTTGTATGGTTGTCTGCAGCAGCTGCAGGGCTCAGCGCAGAAACCCCAGACCTCTTTTCCTCTGATTCTGAGGAATATGCTCCTAGACAGCACTGTAAGATTCCTGATTTCACAACCTATCTAGACAGATAAACAGGACAGATCAAATCCTCATTTGCATGCAGAATGCATCACGTAGTAAATTGGTGCTCCAGGGCTAGACTGTGATTTTGAATCTACACCTGCTCCAGATGCATTAAAGCCTCCTCTATGTTCCTCCTCGGGCTATGTGGAACCACAGTCGTGCGCTCTGTCACCTGAGCAGGTGGCTGGATTATGCATTTGTAACTTCAGCTGCCTTTGCCCTTACAGCACAACTCAACAGTGAGGCAATATAATTTGGCACTAGTGCTGAAGTAAGGAGAGCAGCAAGCTTGTGGTGCATGAGGACTATTTCTGAGTGTTGTGATTAACACACCCCCACCAGCGCAGGACTGTGCTGAAAGGCAGCGTAGGTGTATCAAACTGTAGCCACACATGTTTCTCAAAGTTATATTATGCTACTCTAAGCACCTTGAAAGTGCCGTCTTGTTCTGTGTTTGTAAAGTGCTAGGATAATCAAGTTCTGCTTCGTGACTAGCGTTCCTGGAGCTAGCACCATACAGCTGATAAATGAGTAAATTGTTACTCATTCAATTGAAATAAAGAAGTCCAGGAACCCTTTTAAAACTGGATTCGTTCAAAAGTAGTTGACTAGATTTCACAGAGCTACAGGTGACTGTAGTTTTGCAGTATTTCACTGTTGTTTCACTGTTGTTCTAATTCTGCTATTATTTCATAAGTTGGAAAAGATATCACAGCTCTGATTTAACGAGTTTTCTTCACAGCATGCAGGTATTAGGTCTGGGCTTTTCAATTCGTGTTATTTTTCTAAATAGTTACTGATGGACTTGAGAAGAGGGAAATTTATCCCTGAAGTAGCTTTATGAAATAATGAAAACAAACGTCCCTTGCCAAGTATAGAGGATGAGATCATCAAAAGGGCATGCTTCTTCATTCAAACGCTTTCACTAGATGGACAGAAACATGATTTATTTTTTTTTCTACATTTCATTTGTGTAAGTTTAGCTGCAATCAGAGAATCCACTTACTTTCTCTCCAGCTCTCAGTTGGAATGAGAGCAAGGAATCTAATCCATCTCTGACATTGATCATTCTTCTCTCCTGAAAAGGCAAATAGGAAACTAATACTTTGAATTGTGCTTCTGCAACTACATATTTATTTTGAAGCATATTTTCATACCTTTCGCTGTGCCCTCTGTGTTGATGATTTGTCCTTGACCTGGTTTATTTTTGCCAAATATGATTTTTTTATGCCATTGCTGTTTTCTTTCTTGACAATAAGTGCGAAACAAATTTCTTCTTCCATTCATCGGATCACTCATCACCACCATTCTCCAGTGCTAAAAATAATGGAAATCTTCTGTATTCCCAGAATTTTATTAAAGTAGTTGGAAACACCCCAAATTTCAGTGGAAGTAGGGTAGTTTTCCTTATAGTCCCATTCTCTTAATTTCATTTAAAAATTCTACTTCATGTGAGCAGAATTTAATTTAATTTGTTTATAATTCACTGCTTAGTGCATAGAGCTTTTTGGTGAATCTTATTTGATATTTATTCTTTTTTTTTTTTTTCTCCTCATTCCAAGCAGTTAAGTCATAACATGCCAGAATTCAGATATTGCAAAATTGGAGCTCCCTGACTTGAGCAGATCCTTATAGCTCTCTTAATGACATGAAATTATGTAGTTTCAGCACACAGCTCAGAGCAGCGCGGTACTGCGGGGCCACAGCAGTGCCAGAGCCCAGGGTGCTCACTGTGCACCAGGCGAGGCTGGAAGAGATAGTGGGGAGGACAGGGAGAGGAGTTAAAGCTCACACCTGCTGATTTATGTGGGGTGAGTATTTCATTCTGGATGTTTTCATGCAAGATATTGCATCCACGAGGAGAGGATGTTTGGGAAGAAATTACCTAAAACATGGTGTTAAGTATTAGTAAGAGCAAGTTGATTATCCCAGAAATTACTGACAGCTCTTTTCGCCACTGCTACCAAAACAGAGCTGCATCATTGTACTCTTCCAACTTCTTGTTTGGCATCACTCGCTGAATAGCACGTCTCGCTGGTTCCTTGTGTTCGCCCATCTGTTTGTTTGCACAACCGGTATTCTATGCATCTTCTTACACTTAGATTGTAAACTTTGGGGTTGTTTGGGATCTGTGTTTGCACAGCACTTAACAGAATAAACTACATTTAAATTAGGGTATGCGGGAAGGCTCCCAAGTATCTCTGGTAGCATCCCAGCTCCACAACCCTTTCTCTTTCCTTCCCCAAAGAGCCCTTCCATGCAGTGACGTTACAAAACAAAGAAAAGCGGGACATACAGATGGACATCATGGAAGGCTGCAAGAATCTGAATTCGGGCAATAAGAGTGCAGGGACCCTGTGCTTAGGGGGCAGCTGGAGCGTATCCATATTGTCCATGATTCATGACTTCTGGTGCTTGTTGCAGTGAATGATAAAAACGGTAATTAAACCAGTAAGAAATGTATGTGCAGCAACAAAATTGGGACCCCTATGAAACAGAAAAGACAATAACAAAATTACCCATAAAGAACAGTTTTACCTGAGGGCTACAGCACAGTTCATGGAAGTACAATGCCTTGTACCAGTTCAGGAGAAGAATGTAGTCAATAAGTAATGAAAGCAAAGCCTTCCACTTGCCAATTAACAACTTCAGATCATGCATATTTTATGAAATTCTGAAAACATTGGTAAACATGCAGCAGCAAGTGTATTAAATTATACGAAATTAATGATGACTTCAGGGGCAGATGAGCCTGGCTGGCATTTAATTATGTGTTTATTTTGTTATATAAATATATTGCAAGTCATTTTTACACAGACAAGCTTTTATAGGTTTGATTATGTGCGTTCTCTCATTTGCCAACTGTGTTCCTAAGTTTCACCCTTGTTTCTGTTGAGTAATGATTTAAACAAAAAAGGAGTCCCTGATGTAACAAGTTGAGAAAGGCAAGACTTATATAAGAGGTCTCCAAGATGTTTTTGTAAAAAAGAGTTTTCCCAAGGGGAATTTTTTTGTAGAACTTTTTCTATGATACCTCCTACAAAAATATTTTAATTTAATTGAATTATATTTGCCATTTTGTTAGATCGGGAATATTTTTTCTGCTGATTTGACCTGAAAGCAATTTTCTTAAATAGTAGCATTTCCCCTTTGACCACGAATTTCAAATTTTATCATTTCTAGTTTTTCTGAATCTTGTCAGGAGGCTTCTCTAATACTAATTGTAGCCTAATGCCATCCCAGTAAAGTAAAAAAAAGAAAAAAGGTATTCTTTACATTCATCTCTGTTTATTATCTCATTATCATCAGATATTCTGTATAGATCATAGCAGTTCTTTCTTCAAATTTCCACTGTTTCCTAAGAATTGCTGAACTCCTGTAGACAGATTTTTTCTGACTCTTCCCATCTCACACCTAGATGTGAAACAGAAAGTAAATACTGTGGTTTTTTCTCTTTCTTGTACTGTCCTTCTCTCCCCAATTTCTTTTATTTCATGTGATTTAAATGCTGATGCCAAGTTACTATGTTCCTCCTTTTGTGAAAGACACAGAAGTACAGACAACATCAGCACAAGTTTTCAGGATTGCCTCAGTTTTTCTTTGTCAATATATCCATGCCATTTAAGGATCAGTTTGGATAAATGAAGGTAATGTGGTTTCCAGAGGAGGATATTTCTTGGTTTGTCTGTTGTTACACCAAGCTACCACTTACTAATGACTACCGTGTTATAAATGTTAATGCTCACGGCATCACCCAGAAGTCTCAAACAGGAGTGGGGTTTTGCAGTCTGGCTACTCTGAGGCTTGCTTTTTCTTTCAAAGAAAAAACACTATGAACCCCTCTAGCACTGAGAATTACCTTCTTCATCCTTCTCTCTCAGCTTGCTGCCCTCTGTCAGGAAACACGATCTCCTCCCTACATCCTGTCCACTGCTACCTCCTTATTTGCTTTATTCAGCTTCCCAAAGACTTCCTCAGGCTTCTTACAAGTTCACTTCCCCTCTCCTAGTGCACCTGTCCTCTTTGTCCCTCTTTATTTCATCTAATCAGTTCAGCCTTGTGCAGCATCTGATATTCAGCATGTGACCTACTTTGGGGAAAAAATTCCCTTTGCAGGAAGGAAGAAGATTTCTCTCTTGGGGAATTTAATGGATATGGTTTTAAGTGTATGTTTGTAAGGCAGTGTAACCAGTAGTTGTCCAAAGTAAAAAGACACACAGACATTTTCATTGAATATTTATTAAACCTAACTCTAAAACTTAGCTTTTTTCTTAGATTCCAGTTTACTTGGCAGCATTTCAAGTGCTGATTAACTAGACCTGGTGTTAGGTTCCCTTAGATTTCTGTTAGATTTAATTATACAGACAATGCAGTTTCTTACATTATTTTGACACTAGAAGAAAGCTTGAATACATTAAAGTCAGTATCAGACAAAATAAGAAACGCAAAAAAAGAGTAATCACAAGACTTTCTAGAGAGTTAGAGAAAAGGAAAATATGGTAACAAAATGCTGAAAAGTACTCAAGAAAGCAGAAAAAATGTTTGTTTTCTTGTTTTAAAGGGAATATTATGAAGAAAGAAATAATCATAAGGTCATAGAATTGAAATGGTGATACTACAGAGGTTAAGCAAAGAGCAAGACCGAACAAGGAGTAGAGAAGTGTTGCAAGGAGATGTGGAACAAATTAATATACTTTGCAGAAATGGTTAATACCGAGGTTTACATTAGCAGTGGGCAAGATTGCATTGGAACTGAGTGGCTGCACTGCTGCTGATGCCACACCAAGGGGATATGAACAACATTTGAACCTTGTTAAGAGCTATTAATCATCCCATTTTCACGTTAGCACTGTGATGTGTGCCTGGGGCACTGTTCCCACACCAGTGTCCTTTCAGTCAAGGCAGTCGCCTGTACCTTGGGTACCTCCTGCTATTGCTCACTGCTGCTCCAGCACTCCTGTTGGCTTCTCCATCCTCTGCTGGAAAAACTCATAAAAGATAGCAATAGATCTCACAACCTGCTTTTGAGCTGTAAATGCAGAATGTGACCCAGTATTCTATAACTTAATCTATAATGGGAAAAGTAGCAGTCCTGGGAGAAGAGAGACAGAGAATGTGGTGATATATCATCAGCTGTCCTCCACCAGGGAGAGTCCATTGGAATGCCTGTGAAAGCTTCTCTGCCTTCTGTTGAAAAGAAGCTGAGCAAAGGGGAAGGTTTTTTGAAAAGGTAAGCTAACGTTGAGCAGTTGTAGGTGCGTATGAGGCGTTCTGGTGTCAGTTGTACCATCTGGAAGAAAGACTGCCTTGTATTTTTATTATAGTAACTGAGTTTTCTAAACTGTAAGAAGAAAATCATCATTCTGTTTCCTTGGATTATTTGGTTGGAAGATTGATTGGTTCTTCCACAAAAGTACGTGTTTTAACTGAAGGGTAAAGGCACCAATGCTAACGCAAAAAGAACCCCGCGAAAACAGCCTGTCTTTCTAGGTCCTTCTTGAAGGACAAAGCACAAAGCTAAAATCTGAAATGCTAAATTACTTCTATAAGTTGTCAGATAAGATTTCTATAAGACTTCAGATATTGAAAAAGAGCTGAAGGAATTCAAAACAAAATGGAATTTTACCTTCTAAATAAAATGAAGAAAAGACATCCCCTACAGAAAAAGAGACTAGAAAATAATCTGTGAAAGTGTTCTGAGAACAGACATAATAACAGCAAGCTCAGATGAACTAATCTTCTGACCTTTAGTGTTAGATCTATTATGCAAGAGTCAATTACACTGCTGTAAAGAAAAAAATTAAGTTGTTGCAGGGATGTTGAGGAAGAATGGACTGATTAAGTCAACACAGTAGTCTTCCTAATCACCGAGGAGGGTAAAAATTTTGTGAAGACCTTATTCAGGAAAAGGAAACAGAGCTGAAGACTATCTGTACACTACTGATCAATACTAACTAATCTTGAATTTGTCCTGCTGAGAGAGTGGAGTAGGATGCCATGTATGTGAAAGATGATAGTCAATGTAGGAGCCTGATCCAGCATCTTTTTACCTGTGGGAAATCAATAGGATTATTCTTGACAGGAGAAGTACTTGTGGAGTAAATAAGTACAGGATTCATTCCTGAAGTTGGAGTACCTTTAAGCAGTTTCACTGAAGATTCAGCCACAGCTGTGGAAGATGTTATCTCTGAAAATACTAGTCTGCTGCTTTTTGCAGTACCGTACTCCCTGGCCGCATTTCTGCTAGGAAACCCTGTCTGTTAATGATTTAAGCATTCTCATGAGCTTATAAATTTCAGACTGGCTCCTTTGAAAAGCTAGCTTACTGGATCTTCAGCGGATGGGCAAGGGAGAGGCTTTCTGGAAGTATAACATTAATGCTGAACCAGGAAAACTCACTAGTTTAAATTATTTTCTTACTTTTCAATAGGGAGTCTATTTTGTGACCACTTTAAATAGAGATTAATTTAATTTTTTATACTGGGCGAAGCTGAGAAAGAGGGTTATTCTTTGTATCTATTTGTAGTGACTAAGCTTGATATGAAATCTGGAGGAAATCTTGTATGTTCACTGGGGTATCATTCACTGAGATAATTAGGGGTCTAATCAAGTTTCCATGTGCTCATATTCTTCCCTCTCAATTTTATTCACCCAAAAAAAATAATCCCCCTTTCAATTCAATGCCCTGTTAGGCAAAGTTTGCAGTTAAATTAAATGAAAACAAGTGTCCTCTGTTATATTATTTCATAAGTTGGCACAGTAAGTTTGAATTTTAAAAGTTTCATGAAATATAGTTGTGCGAATCTTGAACAACAGATGGTAGATAAACACTGCACTTTGAAATTTGGTATCCGTAGCACTTGTTCTGTCTGAGCTGTGGGTTCACTCGCTGTGGATGACTCACACACAAATATGCATTCACAGATAATGCAGAACAAACTTAAGTTTAGATTTGAAATTTTCTTGCTTTCCTGGTTATGTTGTCTAAATGCTTCTGATGAAGCAGTCTGACTTGCTACTCTGTATGCCATGCTACTTTGTTGAAGGGAAGGTGTTTTTGTTGATTGTCATAATGATTTTCATCTTTGGTCTGACAGTTTTAAAAAAAATTCCTAATAATTAGAAATCTCTGTGGGTAGCCAGAGTGAGAGTGGGAAAACATTAATTCCTTCTTGTAAGTCTATAAAGGCATTTCTTAGTGAAGTGAGTAAGTGGGTTAGTTACACGTGTTTGCTCAGTTTTACCATAGTGGGCTTTGTTCTTTCTTGTTAAATTTGACTGAAAATAACTTTTTAAAAACAAATAAAATGTCTGTCGCAGAAACATTTGGGTCTAAATGAAACAAAGATGCTGTAAGCATCTTGTCTCAAAATGAACGTCGATCACTTTGGGAGAACAGAGGGTGGGTTGCGATGCCGAACATGTCCCATTCTCTCTTTGGTCTTGGCACATGTGGTGGTGGTGTAGGATCAAAGATGGGGCATTTGTAAAATCAGGCTTGTTAGTAAGGGTCAAGACAAATATTTTTTACCTAAGTGCTCAAGCATTCAATTTATCTACTGCAATATTGATTTACATGTAAAATTATATCTCTCAGATCTCAGTATCAGCAGCTTTTGGCATAGATCTAACAGTTGCTTGAGGCTAAAGTTGAAATCTTGTCTAGCAGAGTCGCATGCAAAACTTTTAATTCACTTTCAAAAACTTCAGAAGTTTCTCTTACATTTTTCCAAATCCTCTTATTGTTTGTACATTTTTTGTTTTGATGGCCTATTTTGAATTCTACAGAGAATTTCTCTGGAGACACTTCTTAAATTAATTGTAATGCACATTGCAGCGTATTAGGATTTTTGTAAATGAATTCAACATTGAGTAACTACAATGTTTCTGCGTCACTGAACTGAACTCTTAAACAGAATTAAAGTTTACTCTGTCTGTATAACTACATAATTATCAAATAATTTATTTTTCTAGTTTTGTGTTCCTGTGGCTTAAAAGAGTTAAATCATTAAATGCATTGACATTTATTAACCCCTTTGTACTGATGCATATAGTTGTAATAATTCAGAATAGGCAAAAGCCATGATGCGTTTCTGAATCTTGAATAGGTGAAGGGGACAGGCTAATACTTGCCCGTCGTTGTGTTGTCCTCTTGTGCTATCTTCACATTGTAGGAAAGAATGCTTTTAAACCTTGTAAACCCTTACTTATGGAAGTGACTGCGGGAGGGAAAGATCTGGGGGAGATTCCTATGCATCAGGACTCTGTAAGTTATTCCTAGCTGTACCGCCAAAGACCCCACCTAAATTTATATTTAAAAAGAATCAAGAAAAAAGGGTCATGATATGTTCCAGTCCTTCCCCCACCCTCCGCCCCGTATTTCCAAATTTCTCATCATAGGAAAAAATCTTTGCCAGAAGTGAAGGATTTTATTTTATTTTATTGCAAATATGTGATGTACCCCAAAACTATGCATCATTTCGGGTGTTGTTAAAGCAGTGACATTGCTCTATAGAGAAATCTGAGGCAGGCATTCCAATGGACTGGTACACATAGAACAGCCGTCCCCTCTTTCCGTGTTCACGTATCCCACCACATCTGATTACCAAGAAAACAAATAGCTTTTTAAGTTTTTCCCTTAAGAGCAGCCATTTCATTTGTCTGTTTAAAAGCTGTTTGTTAACCTGCTGATTGTTGCATTTATCCAGAATCTAAATCCTTCCTTCCAAGAGTGTCAGCTTTGGCGTAAACCAAGAGTATGCACGCCCTGGATATTTCAGCCACTTATATACCACCTGTGATAGTACGTCCCAAAGGCTTCCTGTGTCCGAATTGCTGTTCAGCGGGGCTATTCATTTCGTTATGTTTATATGTACCCCTCCAGTTTCTCAATAACAACTGTATGTCTTTAACTTTCGCATGGAACTTTTTTTTTTTCCTGAATAACTTTGGAGACTATGACAAATTTTAATAGATGTTAAAAATTAATTCAATGTGATACAATTTTTCTTTGATGGATTTTTACCTTTCACGTACGTTTGCTAATGAGTAGACTACATTGCAATGATAATGTGTAATTTATTTTCTATCTATAGAATTTTAATGACAAATCTTATTTTGGCTGGAAAATGCAGTCGCCCCCTTACTTCTTTAAGGACATTGCCATTATTAGCAGCAGATTTATACAAGTATACTTAGGCATGCAAAATAAAATTCTGATGTAGCCTGGATCAGTGATTTTACAAAGTATAAGGACAATGTACTGTAGAAGAGGTATACTCATTAACATGTGTTTGACTTTAGAATAAGTTGATGCATATCATGGGAGTGGGGAGGTGTTTAATGCTTAAAATAGCCGTGCTTGTGCTTTGAATAGCATTTTAAACAAACCTGAAAAGAGAAAAATAAATAGTTAATATGTATTAATGCAAATAATACAGGTTACTTGTGTTCAATGTTTTGGGGTAATACCTAGTATCACTGTACTGAGTTTCCAGAAGTCTTCAGAAAAGCCAGCCAAGGTACCAGCCATCCTTTCCCAGGATCACAGAATCACAGAATTTAGGGACCTCAAAAGATCATCTAGTCCAACCCCCCTGCCAGAGCAGGACCACCTAGAGTAGGTCACACAGGAACGCATCCAGGTGGGTTTTGAATGTCTCCAGAGAAGGAGACTCCACAAGCTCTCTGGGCAGCCTGTTCCAGGGCTCTGCCACCCTCACAGGGAAAAAGTTTTTCCTTATGCTAATGTGGAGCCTCCTGTGCTCCAGCTTGTAACCGTTGCCCCTTGTCCTGTCATTGGCCATCACCGAGAAGAGCCCGGCTCCATCCTCCTGACACTCACCCTTTACGCATTTATAAACATTGATGAGGTCACCCCTCAGTCTCCTCTTCTCCAAGCTCAAGAGACCCAGCTCCCTCAGCCTTTCATCAGAAGGGAGATGTTCCATCCCCTTCATCACCTTTGTGGCTCTACGCTGGACTCTTTCCAGCAGTTCCCTGTCCTTCTTGACCTGAGGGACCCAGAACTGGACACAAAATTCCAGATGGGGTCTCACCAGGGCAGAAGAGAGAGGGAGGAGAACCTCTCCCGACCTACTGACCACACCCCTTCTAATCCACCCCAGGGTGCTGTTTCTACCTTGGGCTGCATATCACTGATGGCAGGGTGAGAGTTAGATGTGAAATATCTTGTCACCAACTTTTTTGAGGTATTTTTTTTGAGGTATCTTTTCTTTTTCTTTTTTTTTTTTTTTTTTTTTACACTGCCGAATTTGATAACTTTCACAAGTTTTCTTGGGGGAAATATGTCAAGTGAAAGGAAGAGGATTCACAATCATCATAGAAATACTTATCCAGGGTGTGGGAAAATGAGATTGACATCCTTCCTCTGCCTGATGTGTAACAGGGATTTGTCCATGACGAACGCCTAGCTTTGCTGAGGTGTGTCTTTATCCAGTTGAACCTGTTCCACTTTGAATATACAATTATATATTCATTAGATCAGAGATAGTGTGCCAGGTGATTAAGGCACTCCTTTGAAATGTAAACCCCAGTGGTGCCTGTTCCAGAACAGTAGTTTGGTTCAGGTTTCGCAGCACAGATGAGCTCCTCATCAACGACCTGCTGATTATTCTGATCTCATTCTCTCTTTTTCTTGCTTTTTAACGTCCTTTCTTACCTCAATTTTCTTTCTCATTTTAGAGCATAAATTGCATGCCAGGACTAAGAAAATATTAAATAAAGACTGATTGAGACTGATAAATGTACGTGAAACATTTTGACTTGAACCAGTTTGCATGTTGATGAGCTGCTATGCAGAAGTGTCTCTTTCTATACAGTATATATAGAGGGTATGTAGCATGCCTAGCCTAATTGAAGATGTTCTACTGAATGTGTTTTGAAAGCCAGATAAAATGGGTGCCACGTATTTTGTACAAAAATATACAATCACCAAAAAAAGTTATGTTTATCTTTCCTCATTCTTACAGCTCAGTACATTCTGCTATTGCTTTGCATTAGGATTTTAGTGGTGTTATTCATGAGGATTTTAGGATGTCAGTAGAGTTCAGTGCTCAGCTTCAAAACCCACTACAATTCTTTAGTTCTGAAAGTAGTGTGAGAATTCTCTCTCCTTTAGGAGGAGTGTATGGGAATTAAAAAGTCTTGAAACGGCAATAGTTAATGTGTATGTTCATGACAAAGACAGAGATGGAAATTTCACTGTTAGGGGTACTTACAAATGCTGAGTTAGCAATAATCTTCCTTTCTGCTGAAACCGCTTTCTTCTCTGAATTTATCCAATACTGTTGAAAAGTGAAGTTAGCATAGGAGGCCATAGGATCAGGAGCATACTGGCTATTTTTCTGTCTATTTTATGAGTAAAATTTCAAATCCATTTGCGTTGCTGAAGTATAGGCACAATCCTTTTCCCCTTCTGAAGGGCTATTTCTTCCAGGTTTTATTTTGCATAGTTAGTTTACTTTCTGGGGGGCTGTGAATGTGGAAGACCTTCCAGGAACACAGTAGAAGTATAGGCATGGTTTTTCATGCTACCATTAACAGGAATTTCAACTTTATTTCTGAGAGCGTCTACTCCTAGAATGAATCAACAAAAAAAGCCTTTAGTGACAGAAAAGCTATTGCTAATACTAAGAAAACTAGATCTGAAGTGTTAGGAATTCAGATAAAAGATTGGATTTTCAAAAGCATTTACTTGTAACCTGACTGTTTCTTTTGAAATAGGTGGTAATTCTGTCAGACATCAATAGGAATAGGCTGATTCTTCTGAAAATTCTGCTCATCAAACTTATTACTGTACTTAAACAGCCTTACCTGTGTGAGCAGCATCTGTGTTTGACCCAAGACATCTTGGGCTGTGATCTTTCCACACAGAGTCAGAGATCAAGTGAAAATGTCTTTGTTGGATTTTGCTTTTCTTCTTAAAACGTGTACATTGGTCAACTTCTAGTCTAACTTCCATTTGTCTGGAGATCTTGGCTTAGACTCTGTCTGTTCCCCAGCCTGTCTTCCTACCACCTCCAAAAAGGCAAAAGTGGCATCTGTACAGCTGGGGAGGAGAGGACTTTCTTTTTCTATGAATCACAAGACCACGATTCTCTGCCAATGAATCACTGACAGCCACCTTTAAAATAATGTTACTAAACTTGAAAATTGCTATTAAGTTATCCTAGAAAATTTTAATATGATTCAATATTATTCATAACCATCACACATATCTGAAATAGGACATGAGAATTTAGAACTCCTTTAAATTTTCAACAAAAAATAAAATCTGATATAATATGTTATTATATGAATATTGTTGGGAATGGTAGTCTGTCTGTTTATTTATTTATATATGTGTAAACTGTATTCAGCACATTACCAAACGTTTTATAAGTGTTGATGTAAATAAAGTAGCAGTGAATCTAATCTCAACTGATTTCTAGAAAGGCAGGAAAATGTTGCCTAGGGAATGTTTGTAGCCAAGTTTGGCAAACAGATGCCTGGTTAAAGATTCCTCTTCCCTTCTTCCTTCCAGAAGGACACCTGTAAAATTGATTTTTCTAAAGTGAAGGAACGGTGCATTTCTCATGTGACAAAATTATTTTGTTTACTTTCAAAGAACTATGTGAAAGTTATTTAAGGAAGGTACAATTTTAGCCATGAGTTTTGTCTGACCTTTCATAGAGGCCGTGTCAAGAAAGTCTCTGCACTTAAGAATGTACAGGTATAAATCTTGGAACTTTTGTAGGACATACCCATGCGAAATGTTTAAATATCATTAATTCTTAAGACAAAAGAAAGGGAAGTTTTTAGTGACTGAACAATTCCTAGGCTGGCAGTAGATTTGAAAACTTGTTTTCTATTTGTGACATTGGTATTTCATAGAAGCAGAGAATAATTCAGTTCGGAAGGAATTTGTGAAGGTCATCTAGTCCAAGCTCCTGCTCAGAGACAGACAGCTTTGAAGCTATGTCAGATTGCTCAGGGTCATAGCCAGTCAGGTTTACTGAGAATAAAAACCAAAAATGGACACTGGAAAGAAATGTTACAATAAAATAGGGTCAGCACAAAGTTGGAAAAAATGATGAGATTTAGATGTGTGTCTGTGAAAAACCAAGAAGAATAAATTGCATTTTATGTTATTTATCTTTCTTTGTACTTCTTCTCAATGAAAACTATAGTTGAGCACCATGAGGCCTGAAAGACAAGTCTGTGTTCAAAATAAGTGATTCAAAAAGTTGTTTCAATATGTATTAAAAGAGAAGGTAATGCTAAGCTCTCTGTGCTTAGCCGCTAGAGTAGTGCAATGATGGCAAGATAAGTGATGCAATAGCAAGAATACTCAGTTATTTGCCTTTAGGATTTGTGCTTGAACTTGAAAGCCTTAAGGGCCTTTTAGTTCATTAATAGTTTAACATTTTCTTCCAGATTACATGCCCCCAAGATCATGATTTTGAATAAGGAGGCAAATTAAGTGGTTTACTCATGCATTTCTTTTGATGTGGGATTGAATAAGGAGTTGGAAAGAAAAGTTTATCAGAATCATAATAGATATAAACGTTCGAGGAATTTAATCTAAATAATTAACCATATATGTATTTCAGTAAAGAAATAAAACCCAAGAAATTGTTGGGGTATAATATGTTAAGAATATGCTTTTTTAAAAAAAAAAACCACAACAAAAACCAAAACCAACCAACCAACCAAAAACCCCACAAGATGAGAACAACTAAATATACTCATTTCTTGTCTGTGAATACGACAATCAAATGGAAAAAAATAGCTTAGACAGTAGCTTACAACTTAGGCTTATTGTAGCACCTTTAATACTTCAGGAGTCTCAAATTCCCCTAAGTGCTTTACAAAGCAATGCTATAGAGATTGTGCAATCTGTCCAAATAAACTCATTTAGGCAGTAGCAGTTTTTCGACACAAAGGCTTAGAGCTACAAACTGGTTTCACGAAGGAGTTTCCACCTAGTCTCAAGACACCCATTCGGGTTTTCATAGCGCTGAATTATCAGCAGAATGGGATGAGAGGTGTCATCCTCTAGAGAGCAACTGAAGTCATCAGTGGGAGTTTTCTTCTTTTTTTTTGATTGCTAGCGCTATGTGGTGAAATCCTGTTGGTTTCCATAGCTTCAGTAAAATCAGGTTTCTGTTCCCTGAGTCCTTGTACAGAATGTCTACTTCTGTCATAGAGTTACATTTAAACATGTCTTAATTTACTCAGTTTTTGCAGGTAATTGCATTGTGAAAGCTTCAGTGATGCTCATGTCAGATTGTTAAAAGTAGCCTGCCTCTTGATTAAGCTTTGCTACTCTTTCAATTCCTGTTAGTGTTTTACTCTTACTCCTATTCTTCCCCACTCCCCTTATATCCACCTGCTATCATCACTTAGTAGGTGCTTTTCTTTCCTCGATACGATTTTTTCACTTTTAATTCTGCAGTCTTGGGAGTCCAGAAAGCTCTCAGGGTCTGGTTGATGAGAAGTCTAGTGCCAGCCTGCAGTGACACAATATGACATAGAAAGATTTTTCTAAGTGAAGTGAAACTTTTCACTCCCCAGAAGCAGCATTTCCCTCCTCCAAAGAACATGCATCTGTGTTTTGATGAAATGTTTTCGATATTTAATTTTCTCCCATATGACTTTTCAGCTACTCATCAGACTGTGTTTTCTGTGACATTTGTTTGCTTTCATTGTAGAGCTAACTAAAAGAGGACATATGTTGCCTAAGTTTTCTATATGAGACAGAATAGGCAAGGTCATACACTCCCATAATGCTGGGAAAGACTATCCCTACAGATAATACTGAAGTAGGACAAGAAATGGATTGAAGAAAAAAGTGGGCATACCTGTTTGTCACAGCTCAGAAGCTGTTAATGTGAGCTTCATAGAGATACAACAGTGAAAACCAAACCTGAAGAGAGTTCACATCTTTTGCATCAATCTGTACACAGGCAGAGGACGCACTAGCATTTTTTCAAGAGATTGCTTCACTTTGGTAGTGGTTTCATTCCTTGTCTAGATTTGGTGTTTTGCAGTGTTGTAGATTTCACATGTACTATGAAAAAACAAATCCACTGGATCTTTTTTAAAATTCTCCTTCTTGAATGCTGTACTTCATCTGAGCAGAGCTGAGAGCACAGCATCCCTCTACAAATAACTCGAGAGTAAGCAGACGAAGCAGTTGTATGCGAAGCAGTTGTGGTTGTGCGTATTGTGGTTTTGTAATGAATGCGCCGAACCTGATAAAGGGCTTGAAAACAACAAATGGCACCGTGAGAGATGAAAATCTGTACCATATGGAGCATAATATAACTATGGAGTCTCAAAACTCTGACTCTGGGGAGCGTACCAGCATACGTGGGAGAAGTGAGAATTTCATGAATTATGTTACTCTTGAGTAGATTTGAAAGTACAAAAGAGTTCAACAGCACTCTGATAAATATGCAAATGTCCTTGTTCTCTGAATGAGACAGAAATGCGGCTTTGATGTTTAGGCTTTGGAAAGTTGAGCTTTGGATGAAATACAGTAGAAGAAAAGTACAGTGTAGTATAGCATGGGCAAATACCTGAAAATATTGCTGGAACGACTTAAGTCTAAAGACATGATTAGATGCAGCAGGATTAGAAAGGCCTAATATTAGGGTGGGAGATGGACAAAGAACCACATACAGAATGGCAGGAAATGATTTGGTTATTTAGCACGCATCACGCTTTCTTCAGAATATAAAAGCAACGCTAGTATAAATGCCAGATCACGGAAGAATTGCAAAGCAGAATCCTGTCTTGCCTTAAAGATTTTAAAGCCTTGAGTGGGTGGGTTTAACAAATATTTTCTATCAAAATCATGAAGTAGATGGAAGTGGTTTGCGTATTATAAAATCATCTGTTCATTTCAGTGGGATGAAGCATTAACTTGTTAATCTACTCTTTGCAATGTGGCTGTGTGCCATTGAGCTGGGCATTGTTGAGTGATGGGTAAAACACCACCACTATGATATGTGCCATTGAACTAAGCACAGCTTAGGGAAAGATAGAAAAAACCCTTCAAAATCCTATCATTTCACTGTCACATGGCTAAAAAAGTGTTATATTTTTTAAGTGAGAAGTGCTTTGTGGAGAAAAATATTATTGAACAAAGTCTGCAGAAGTACTTAACACCCACTGATCTTTCCAGCAACCTCAGATGATCATCCTTTTCTTGGGCTTGGTATATCTAGAGGTATTCCCTCCATGTAACCATCTCGGCTGCCAAATTAAGTAATCTTCTCTGCTTTAGCACAGAAAGAAAGAGAAAGCCTATGAAGGACTGTTCCAGAGCAGCAACAAATCCTGGTCTGTATCTAATCCTCCCAGGACTTTCAATTAGGGTCAGAGTTTTCAATCATTTGTCTTATTTACAGACTATGTTACTTGATTCACTTTACTTGCCCCACAGCTCTTAGTGGTTTTTCTTTTTTTCCCCGTCTCTTGCCAAAAAAAAGTAATTCCCCACAGTTTTCTAAGCTTGACTCATTCTCAGCTTTCGGTTGCTCATGCTGTGGAGTAGTTCTTGAGAAACCTAATATCACAGAACAGGGGTGAATGCGGTTTATGGAAGGAGGTGTTATTTTTTTCATCTCATGGGAGAAGGTGTTAGGTTTTTTTCATCTGAAACAGAAGTATCCTGAGCAAAGAACCCTAAGGGGAGCCAAAGCTGATAGCAGCCTTGGCCAGGACTGAGGTACTGGTGTTTTGTAAAACTGTTTTTGTTATTAAAAAGGTATTCTGCTAGAGATTAATTTTGGACACGAAAAAAAAATTGCTGAGTATTCCAGCCAAATTGTTTTGAATATCTGTAGAAAACAAATATTGATTACATATTTTACTTTTTATAAGACAGTTTCAGAAGTGTAACATCACTTAAGCAGAAATGTAAAAATTAAAACGGAGTATGCAGTGATTAAAAAAACTTATTAAAATGTATAAAAAGGTCAAGTTTCAAATTAAGTGTCTCAGAGTATGTTTCATAGTTCAAGTAAGGGACATGTTTTTCCACCATCTGAAACAAACTCAACAGTAGTTTATGAATTAACATTTCCTCACAGCAACATTTACTTACAGGAAGGTGGTGCATTAGAAGACTTGAAAAGCAAAACCAAGTAAATCTCCTTTTTAACAAAAATAGCATAATTCCTAAGCCAATACCACCAACAGAAAACTGTGCACTACTGACGCAGAGTGAGAAAGTGCCTTGCCTGTAGCAGCTGAAGCTAAAAAGCTTTAGGATTTTGATGGATGTATGCCAAATTCTGAAACTCTGTCAAATGCATACCAAGTCCACTCTGACTTCAGAGGATATAACTAACCTTTGTATTAAAGTATTTTGCAATTTTACATAAGCGAAAGAACACGAGGATTGCTTAGATTAAAGGTATGTTAGGATTTACTGAACCTACATATCATTAGTGCTTTTAAAAAGCTGAAGGATAATTCCCCTTGTAAAATTCAACAGAAAACTTTTTAAGGAGTATCAAGTAAGAAAGTTGATAGGGTCTTTGAAAGTTATAATAAAGGAAGACAGAAAAAAAACTATACCGTGTATTTAGGAATGAGTCAGCTATCATTCTGTGAGCTTTCTCTTGACTAAACTTGCTCTGACAAAACTTGCAAATTTAGGCAGCAATTCATCCTTTAAAGCCATCTGTAAAAGACGCGAGAGAGAAAAGCATTCCACAAATTTGGCTGTGAACAGCAAAGTAGAGGTAGGAAGCCTACAGGGAAAAAAAAAAAAGAAAAAAAAAAGAAACAAACATCTTGACATAAAATTGTAAGCGTTCTAGGTAGACTATTAAAAATGAACATAGGCAGTGTTTTCTGTTTGTGTTTTCTCTAGTACATAAAATTCTGCTTCTTATGAATATGTGGTTTGGCAAGAGAAGATATTTTCTTTAACATCTTGAAATTTTATAGGGGATTGCCAGATTACAAATCACAGTTTAAGTTATTTATTATCTAATTAAACATTTTTTCCCTATCACTTTTGTTCGAAAGTTTGCAGCACTTTGCAGATGCATATTATTACTGCCTTTTGCCTTTATTACTACCGCCTTTTACCTTTCTCCTCTCTTCCCCGAGCAATAAAACTTTCCGCAAAGAAATAGCAACAATTTCAGTCTCACAAAGGCAGTGAGAGTCGGGAGTTTTGATTCTCTCTTACATGATCTCCGGAAATGAGTTGAATGTAAAACTTGGATGCTTCATCCACAAACATGTATGCTGTGACCACTCCTAACTTCACTTGTATTTACTGATAAGCAACATTGATCAGGACCTGATGGAAGAGTTATTATACATTTCTGTGATACTGTTTTTAGATTTAAGCTTACTGTGAAGCTGTAAAAAAATCTTATATGATGGGAACTTGGCAAAAATGCTTGAAACCAGTGGAAAGCATTGTAGCCTCGACTTAAGTCAATTCTTTTATTTACACACTACTATTTATTATTTGCATAGTTTGGCACATTACTGCTTTATTAACACTAACTTACATTCCTTATACGGCTAAGCAAAATGGCTCCCTTAAACCTGTAAGTAAAAAAAATATAACCCCAAAGATCATTCAGTAATAGAGGCTGTGGGAGTATGTGTTGTCACCCGAAACAGCTTTCAACCTCTCGAAACCATTCTGGGAAATACAGTTCCTCATTCTGTGTTGGCCTTTTTGCTTTGTGAAACAGGCTTCCTGGTATGCTGCCATGACAGGGTGAGGTTGCAGCAATAGCTCTGTGTATTCGCTGTGGTTCATCTCTGTCTTTTTCTAACTTAAATGCAGAGAGCTTCAAAACTTTGTGCTTCAGAATATTATCAGAAATTCTTTTAGGAGCACCGAAGTAATTAAGTCATTCAAAAAGCATCTGTGTGAGTTCTGCTGTTACCTGATTGATTAGGATGAAAAAAAAAAAAAAGAAATTAAAATGGAAAACAACTTCTATGTGATTGTGATATGCCTATTTAATATGGTAAAATAAAATCACTTGGCCTTTATACAGAGAACTCTCCTCTTGATGTGCATTTCTAATCTCATTTCGGCTTCTTGGACTTAACATTCTTCTGTGAATTTGTTAAAGACCAAATGAATTTACATCATTCGTAATCAATCTCTGCTCTAAGTTGAAATGCAGCTCTTGAGCTGAAAAAAAAAAAAAAAAAAAGAATAAATAAGACACCATAAGAAGGAAATCATTTGTAGAATGTATGGAACGCTATCATCCGTGGAGAGCTGTAACATCATGGGAAAATAACTTCAGAAGTTCCCAGTGTCAACTCTTTCTCGTGGAAGGCAGTGTGGAGTATTTCTGAGGCAAAATCAAAATGCTGCAGCCTATGAAGATGCAGCCTGTTATATGGGTGCTCATAGCAGTATGTAAAAGGAGAAGAATGCAAGGTAGGAGAAGAGTGCAAGATGGAAGGCTAAATAAGAAGAAGAACGGATCTCTTGGCCTTCTGGCTATCCAAAACCATTACCTGCTGGAGAGCCTTACTTTATTTTTGTGATCTTTATGTTGGCAGTATAACAAGTCTTGGGGGAAGAGATGCAAACTGGCCAGAACTTGCAAGTTTTATTTTCTTTCCCTGGCAACTGAATCATCCATCATCTTCTTCTGACCCCAAGCGTTGTGTTTCAGTGTTGGCAGAAGGTGTAACACCAGTCACCTGAAGTGATACTGTGTCTCTGTGGGAGGCTGTCCGCCCCTCCAGGGCCAGAAGAATTACAGCCAGGCCTCTTTCCTGCTCAGGCTGAGCTATAAAGAACTCAGCTGATCCTTGTGGAGGTGCAAAGCCCTCTCTGAGAAAGGCACAAAGGAGGCAGGCTTGTGTAGTAAACCTTAAGAAGAAGTACTGACAGGAAGGAGGCCTCCAGGGATGGGCTGGGAGAAATTATTTTGATTTGGTAGTTTGACCTAAGTTTCTCTGTTTGAAAAGTATAGCTGAGCCAAGAGAGAAATTTGAGCTTGATGGTAAACCCCTGAGAAGCATGAGATATCTGGCATGAATAGGAGGAAAGTGAGGCGCTGCTTTTTTAAGCCAAACTGGGCAGGTTGTACTATGCTAAGCCTTTTGTCAGGGTGTGTGCATGACTGAGGCCTTGCAACAAAAGGTGGGAAAGCTAGTAAGAAACTAAACTAATAATTAAAAAAATATATTCATGCATCTATTGCTGAGTAATTTTATGCAAATCTTCCTCATAGAGTCAGTAACTAATTATATGAGGGTTTTATAGTAGTAGCAGTTGAGAACTTGGACAAAGAGACGATGATATTTAGATCAAGAGACAATTCAGCTGATATGAATTGAATATAAAATTATTTGAATCTGGACCCTTATATATTTGGACATGCAAATAATGATGTTTGAGCAACGCCATTAAAGTTAGTAGGTCTGAGACTTTCTCAGAGTTTTTTGTCCCCTAGGTATGTTTTGGGATTTTTGGCTAAATCTCTTCTACTGAAGAATCCTGCAACAAACCAGGCAAGCATATTTAGGCCTAAATATGAATCTCTATTTAAAAGTGTCAATGAAGTATCCCAAAGGAGGAAGCCTTCTGTTGCTTTACACCTCTCCTCCTCTGTATCATCTTCCATTAGTTCTTATTAAACACTTATCTGCATTGTCACCAGGTCTCTGAGCTCGTTGTTAACTTGCTTTGTAAGCATCTGAGAGAAGTAAGGCTGGGAACAGAAAGAGGGCAGTGAATTAACTTGACAGATATTTATGGGGAACCACTCCCAAATGTAAGAGTCAGCATGAGAGAAAGCGTGAATGTTCCACCTTGGAAAATGCAGTGGCTAAATGAAAGTTCAGCTGTTGTTTTGGGTCAGGGGAGGGCAGACATTTTCATTGGCTAACGTGAAATGACAGGGAGACAGAGATATGCCAAGAAAAGTTGTGAAGATAATTAACACTTTTTTCTGGGATGGGGACAAAGGACATGCAAAAAGGAAAGGGTGGGGAGCTACACCTTGCAAAATGTTCAGGAAGTGTTGTACTAGTAGACGGTACTTAATTGGAACCTGGAGTTACAGCTCATCAACTACAATGAGTTCTTAATAGAACAACAACGTGGTGACGAACCTGCACACTAGTAAGATGGAGCGTGAGGGAAGAGAACAGATCTGTACATCAGTATTGCTGCTCAGAACTGAAACACGGTCGCTTTTATCCAGAATGTTCCTATTGCACTATTTTTCAATCCAAGGCTCTCAAAAGGCCAGTTACCCACGAGTGATGGTAGCCATGCTTTTAGCCTTGTGGGCCACGAGCTGAACTACGAAGACAGAAGATTTTTGCATGTAGCCAATGCAGACCCTTCAAGAACCACAGTGAAAAGAATTGTGTAATTGCTTTTAGCTTTAGCACTGCAGTTTCTGGTGCAGGAAGGCCTTGCAGGGATATACATGGCTGCCCAGGCAGCTAGTGTCTGACAGCTTGTAGATCCTGTTGATCAAGTCAAGGACTGCAGCCAGAATAATTGCTTGAAATTTTCTGGATACAAAAGCACCAGTGAAGAGTGCTGCCCTGTTCTTTTAAAAGGTTATTCCTGAGGGGCAGTATCAGAATAGTCTTGCAGTATAACAGATGCACATTTATGGATAAATGTCAAGGGCTAGCACTCATTCTCCTGAAAAGTCTGTAGCAGTTTTACCACATCACTGCTTACAGTCAGCATTGCTATATTTTTTTAGCTATAAAAAGTAAATGGAAAAAAGTATGGTAGGAGGAAAAGAGTGCAGGGAAAGTGTGAAACCTTTTCAGAAATTACTTCTGCTAAGAAATCTAATGAACTTTATGTGAAGAACTGTAATGGCTAAACACACCCCACATAACAAGCAAGCTTTGACAGCTTTTAAAGCTCTTCAGGCATGTTTTGTTAATTATGATATAGCTGTTTGTGTTCCCTAATCAACTAAAAATTATGTCCAGATTTCTTCTTGCTACCCTGCTCTTCCTCTTTCCCTATCAAGAGTAGGTTTGGGGGATTTGGAAATCCACCTCTATTCAGAAACACAGATTATTGCAAATTTTTTAAATCTCTTTGGAGTGGAGAATAAATCCAACAATTTTATTTTAATTTTTAGTGGTGGGGTGTTTTTTCCTTAAAAATCAAGTATTACCTATTCAAACTTTCTAGGAATTTGCCCTTGGTTTTAGTAGTGTTTTAAGGCTTTTGTTCCAGGCTTCCTGAAGTGTGTATATGTACACGTTTTTTCATTCTAATGTGTTGGAAGATTAGCTTCAAAAATGATATAACATATAGAAAATCTTACAGGAAAATATTCTTGAAGTATTTTTAGACTGCATGTTGGTGTACAGTGCACTGTATAATTAGGCACGTGTTAATATACTGGGGAAATAACTTGAATCTGAGATGATCCTAGTGATGAAAGTGAGAATAAATCTAAGATTTATAATGCTGGTCTAGAGATGTTTATTAACCCTACAGAAAATATATACAGCGTGTTTCAGTATTGTAATGTTTTCCATATTATAGCTTGCTGAGAAGCATGAAGATATGTGTAGTCCTAAATCCTCTCCTTGGCTTATCAATTAGTTCAGTACTGAAAATTTGTTCACAATTATATGTTGACAGCAGAGCTGCAGATTGCATGTACAGCTCTTGAGAACTGCATTGCTTGTGAATGTAGAATACTGGTAACAGAACTGAGTACTTGACATGCTGCAGGCAGACAACATGCAGGCGTTTGCACACAAAATGCATTGCCTGCCTGACCTACTAATTCAAGTACAGTTCAAAAACACAGAAATGAGATTTGATTTACATTAAATTAATTATCAATATTTTTTTCAAAGTATAGAGGTGCTATTTTTATTGGTAACTCTTCTTACTAGGACTGGATAACAGTCCACAAGCAGCAGTGAAGGAAACTAACTCCCAATAATCTAAGAAGTCGATGAAACAAGATAAAAGTAATTTTAATGCCCTGAACGTATTTCATTCACAGTACTGTACATATTCTGCAATATCAATAGTGTTATCTCACTGTGATAAGCCTAGATACCCAATTATAAAAATACTTTGGAATGAGAGAGACTTAAAGGATCAAGTATTGCATTGAATTTTAAGACTCTCGTATGCATAGGGGGGTCTTAAACCTGTATCTACCTTTCTACAAATAAGAAATGATCCCTTGCAAAAAATAATGTTAGTTTATACAGAAAAGCATAATAACGAATATATACTTACAAAAAAGGGTTAGCATTGTAGATTTAAATTATATGTGAAAAACAGTGACTTAATTTGCCAGTGTATGTATGTGTGTACATGCCTATTTATCTTGTGTGATATCTCACAAGTAGTAGAACAATAAGTAGGTTTATTGAGTAGGCTCTCATAATGTGTATTTCAAATATTATATTCTAGCAAATCAGTAAGATGAAAGAAATAATCTTGCTTTGTGGATTTGTTTTTTTTTTTTAAAGCATGGGAAACTGAGCAATGATCACTTTTCAATAGAAAATAGTGTACAAATATACTACAGAGCTAAATGTTTCTGTTTATAAATGATAGTGAGTTTTAAAGTCTTTTTTTCAAAGCTCTGAAGCATTTTTAGCCTCTAGCTCTCATTGACTTGGATAAATTAATATTGGAGTTCAGACGCTAATTTATTGAACTGCTTTTGAAAACAACCAAATTTAGGTCAAATCCTGTTTCTGTAGGAGCATTCATTAACTCCGCTATTAGCTCTGGGAAATATTTGTGTTCAAAGCCTCTGTTCTTTAACTGACAATTTTTTCTGACCGAGTCACCTGCCCTCAAGTATGGAGTTGCCAAATAAAGTGCTTTCTTTAAGAAGCAAGGATACTTTACTCATGCACTGCAAATAAATTCTGTAGAAATCTAGCATCCGGTAACGCATTTATTGTTTTTATTTTTTTCCAGGGGAATTCTGGCCTGGGGTTCAGTATTGCTGGAGGAACAGATAACCCACACATTGGGGATGATCCTGGGATATTCATTACTAAGATTATACCAGGAGGAGCTGCAGCAGAGGACGGAAGACTCAGGTAAAAACTAATTTGGAACAAAATGCATCATTGTTATAAATTATTCTCTAGGAGTTAAATGCCAACTGGGTCTTCCATGAGGTCAGGGGAAGCAAATGGGCATGACTAGAGTCTCCTTTCTGCTGCGAAACTGAATAAGGTTAGTTAAGTCCTGTATAAAGGGACGTTTGCTGGTGCCACCTCCATCTTTGTACCAGTCATTTCATTTGGTACAAAACGCAAGATGGGGACAGGAGGAGGAAGTAGGCATATCGGCATGAAAGACTTCTCTGCTAGGTCTTTGTGTGTTCGTGGCTGAAGAACTACGCATTCGTGTTATAAGTTAAGGTTATCGAGACTTCCCAAACTACAGAGCCACTGCTAAATAGTCACAGCTAAATAGCTGTTATTTGACCGCGGTAGTGAGGTGTGCTTCCCACTGTTTCCAAACATGTTTTCAGTCTGTGAGGATGTGAAGTCTATACTCCGTATTCTGAGTCATCTCTAGAGCAGTCTATGGCTGTAGCTCTTGAGATGGACACACAGGTCACTTGTTCTGGTTCTCAAATACATGGTAGCATGTCTTAAACAATGGGAGCCACAGGAGTGCTTGTGCTTCTCTTTCCTTGCGTGCTGAATGCAGAAAGGCTTCTGTCTGTCACAGAGACTGCCACCCATCTGTCAGTTGTGAAGCCTGCTGATGCTCCACAAAGGCAATTTTAGCTGGAAAGATTTGGGATAAAATTCTGAAGCTTTCATGATCTCAGCATTGGAATCTAAGCTCTGGGAGCCTTTGCCAAAAACAGATGGTCTAAAATTCACAAAATGTGACCAGATGGTAGCAATAACTTTTTTCCCAAATCCTTTTCCTTTAATTCAATGTTAAAAGTAGGGGGAGTTGGCTAGTTGTTAGAGCAAGTTTTGGATATTTCCATACACTAGGTTAGTAATTTGATTTTGGAAACGATTCTTATTTTACTGTGATAGTGATGAGGAGTCATGGAGGTTGGCAGTGCCTCAAGCATTTAAATTCTAAATATTGCAGACAAAAGGAGTAGAAATAATTTCACTTAACTTTATGACTAAAATGCAGCTATCTACCCCTAAGCTAGTCATCTTAGAGTCTCCTAATAGTGAAGAAAAACCTAAGCATTTCTAGGTTATGATTCATCTCATCCTAAAGTCAATGTCTAAAATAAAACAGAAGAATCACATCTTAAAAGAGTCTATATTTTCACTAGTGACTCAAATGAAAAGAAGTTTCTTCAACTAGCTCAGCTGTAGTGGTCTATACTGTAAATGTCTGCACTGGACCAGATGAGCTTCATGCAAAACAGAGCATGAGGAAACAGCAGTGTTTGGAAAACATGCTATCAAATTTGACATGATGAACACCTAGAGGGGGTCTTAAACCTGCATCTACCTTTCTACAAATAAGAAAGAATCCCTGGTAAAAAATAACAGTGTCTTTTTAGTAGTTTTTAATTGCTTTTGAAAGCTTTTTTAGTTTAAGTTATTAAGAACATGGAAGTCATTGCGGTATTTTTTCATGCTATCTTTGTATGAAATAAAATATTTCATAACTCACTGATATACTAATTAGCTACTGTAAATTTGACTCATGATTATTTAGTAATTAATGTGTTGTAAAGGTCTTAGAAAGACCTTCTAAACCTTCAAAAAATGGCACACTAACACAATTCATTAATCCATATTAAGATTAGACCTAGCAAACTTTGTCGTTTATAATAAAAGTTCAGTATTATAATATAGTGATCTTGTTACTAAGAGTTAGTATACTTAAGAGTACAGAATTTGTTAGTGCATTTTAAAGTAAAATCTTATAATTGATAAGCACATATTTGGCGTGGTCATTTTTTTAATTCTCATTTGTAAATATACATTTTACAAAGACTCCTTTCCTGGTTTTATCTGGTAATTGGATTTCACTTTGCTATAATACTGACATGTTTTAGGAACACCTGAAAATGTATTTATCAGTGATTATTACTGATATTCCACTGAAGAGAAGAGCTATCCTGGGGCAGTCTCCACTGACTAACATGATAATAAATTTTACATAACAGAGAGTTGATCAGTTAAGGCCACTCTATAGGAACAAAAGCTCAACAACATGAAGTAATATCTGTCAAGAACAGTGATAATTTAGGTTCCTAGAAAAAGCCCAATTTTGAATTACCTGAGAATGGGGGATTGGTGTTTATGGACAGACAAACTATACACTTTCTCGTGTCCATTTTTGCCTCAGATTCTGCCTGCAGATACTCTATAACATATAGCAGTGTGGACTGTTTTAACTGCCTTCTAAATCTACTCTCTGTTTTTAAATCATAAAAGCCTGTAAAATCCCTTCTACTGTTTTTTACATGAAGTCACTTTGATCTAACTTAGCTGAGTGAAGTTCTTCAAATGGCACAGGTTGCCCAGAGAGGTTGTGGAGTCTCCATCCTTGGAGATATTCAAAACCTGACTAGACATGTTCCTGGACAACTTGTTCTAGCTATCCTTGCTTCAGCCTGGAGGGTTTGACAAGGTGATCTCAAGAGATGCTTTCCAACCTAAATGATACTGTGATTCTGTAATTTGCACCTGAGTCAGCAGTGTGCCCTGGCAGTGATGAAGGCCAGCATGGAGGTCAGCAGAGATGCACAGAGAAACGACTGGAGGCAGCAGTCGCATGTTTCAATAAGAGAAATTCCAATTGGGTCTGAGGAAAAAAAAAATCTTTTTAATGAGGCTAGTAGGACACTGTAACTGGTGGTTCAGTGAGATTATGGGATCTCTGTCTTCAGAGGGATTCAAAGTTCTTCTGGACAAAGTCCTGGGCAATGTGACTGAATTTTCAAGCTGGCCTGCTTTGAGCAGGAGGTTGGACTAGATGACCTCCAGTCGTCCCTTCCAACCTGAAATGTTCTCTGATTTTGTAGATTTTTCTTATATATAAAACTGTGTGTTAGAATGGAACAAAGGTGATTAAGTTCCTGAGGTCTTTTTTTTAGTGGAGAACAGTACTTTTACTGACAGTAGGTAATGCACAATGCGGGTTTGCATCACTTCATGGCCCATATCTCTATTTAAAAAATAGTAAAATTTATCAGCCACTTTAGATCACATTCATTTTAGTAAAACATTCCTGGTTTGGGAAGATTTCTTGAACTTTCAAACACAAATCGTGGAATCACAGAATATCTCAAGTTGGAAGGGACCCATAAGCATCATTGAGTCCAACTCCCTGTTTCTCTTGGGAATACCTAAAACTAAGGCACATGACTAAAAGCGTCATCCAGATGCTCCTTGAACTCTGACAGGCTTCGTGCTGTGACCACTTCCCTGGGAGCCCGTTCCAGTGACCAACCACCCTCTCAGTGAAGAACCTTTTCCTAACGTTCAGTCTGAACTTCCCCTGACACAGCTTCATTCCATTTCCTAGTGTCCAGTTGCTGGTCACCAGAGAGAGATCAGCCCCTTCCCCTCCACCGCCCCCCTTGAGGAAGCTCTAACTACTCTGTTTACATACTACCCTCCCTGAAATGCACTGACTTCTAGAACTAGTATAAGGACCAATACACGGCTCAATTCAGATTTTAGAAGACATTTTACTTAAGTACACTAACTCCTAATCTTGCAAAATACAGAAAGCTGTGGAATCTTTTATGATGTCCATATAATACATAGAAAATAATTGCATATATAGTAAATAATTTAATGGAATAAAAAGTAATTTATTTTAGGTTTGATTAAATAAATCTGGATATAATATGCCTGGGACAAAATGAAAATTAATTTTTTTCTGTATGCTGCATATTATGTTTCTTTGAAGCTTTGAGTTTCAAGTCAGTGACAGAAAAAGAATATAAAACCTCCAGAAATAGCAACCATTCCCACTCGGTTGAAGGAGAATTTCTCTAAGAGTTTGATCTTTTAAGACTTTTGGTGCATGAAAACTTCTTCTTCTGTCTCATAAATGTCAGTTGTCCATGGGCAAACATCTATTTTTTAGTAAAGAAGCTCGGAATTTGGGCATCTTTTACTCTCTGGAAGAAAGACAATTCCAGTAATTTATGGCTCAGTTCTTTTTTTTTTTTGTTTCGTTTGAGTTTGTGTCAGAGAAAAAAATACAGTGCTTGGCTCAATTGCCTAGATAAAACAAAGAGCTTCAATATACTATCTCAGCAGTTCCTTCTATTGACACTTATTGATCGTAAGTGAAATTCTGGCTTCTAAAAGGCAACACGCATCTAAAAAATTCATCATACTCTGTGAAAACAAGAGTGATCAGCTTACAGAATTAGAAGCACAGTGTAGTGGTATAACTTGATTGAAAAAAAAAAGGCATTAATAAAAGAATAATGAAAAGCTTTCAATTATGATCAAGTTTAAAAGAGCAGAGACTCCCAAAACATTAATTTGTTTTCACTAATTGTGAACCAAAATTCTTTTGAATCAAGAATCATTCTTTCTGTTTATAGTTTCTCACAGTCCAATTCCAATCTTATGGTGGAGGTCTTTTCCTCAAAACTCTGTCTACAGGAATGAGTGAGTCATATGAGTTCCTTATCTATCACTATCAGAAAATATGCTTTTCATTTTTGTGAAGGCAAGTTTGAAAATGTGAATTTTAAAAGGTCTTGGGACGTAAGAAACAAATAGAAGAGACTTGGATAGGACAAGAATTCAGTTCTTAAGTTTTATACCACTCTCTTGGCCATAGGAATCTTACTGAACCTGCGATTCAAATCTAACTTTACTTCATATGTGACTGAATATGAATGAGTTTATTCACAGGACTGAGAGATAGGTTTGGACGGCCTTGAGACTGAATTTCAAGGGTTAATGTTGTATCGAAGGTTATTTTGGGATTTGAGCCTGAGCTGTACTCCAGAGTAAAGAGGGTTGATGTGAGGGGTGAGTCAAAGGGAAGAAAGTGGTTGTGCCTGGAGGCACATTGCCCTGGTAAGCTTCCCGGACCTATAGCTGTTTCATTCATTCTTTCTTCTAGGAAACGGGTTTCCAGTCTCTTTCCACTTCTGAACCTGTCAATTTTTTTTTTTCCTTAGGAGTGTGGATATTTGTAACTTAACAGAAACGCATTAAAAAAGTAGAGTTACCTTTGGCAGTTGTCGCGGTTTGGGCTAAATCAAAACTAATTCTGTTTTAGTGCTTTAACTTTTCAGTTAAGTCTCCTCTAACTACCAGCACTTTCTGAAACAGCAGCCTGTTTTTCCAGACAGTGACTGCTTCCAGCAGTGATAAGGCCTGATGTTTATAGTTCGTACCAAGGAATGGGATGCAGAGAGGCCCTTGCTTATACTTGTTCTTATAGCGACCAAGGACACTGCTAAATCTTGTACTGCATGTTGGGGTGCTGGGAGTGAAAAGGGTCACACCTACAGGGAGGAGCAAACCGGACAGGTGACCCAAACCTGACCAACAGAGTATTCCATCCCATAGACGTCATATTCAGTGTAAAGCTGAGAGATCACGAGGGTCTCGCTGTCTCTTCTTTGATGGCTGACATCTGAGGAGGACTCTGTCTGTTCTTCTGTCGTCGATCCCGATCTGTGCATCCCTGAATCCAGTGCCTGAGTCCAGCTCCTTCACCCCGTCCCTGCCTGCTGCCGAGTCCAGCCTGGGACTGCCCCAGTGCCAGCTCCGCAGTGTGGTGGTGACTTATCGTCATCAGGGTGGGGGGACTTGAGTTCGGTATTGGTTTTGTATATATTTGTACATATTGTATATATTTCATTATTTCCTTATTCTTATTGTTATCTTTTCTTTTATTGTTATTATTTCATTAAAGCTGTTTTAGTTTTCTTTTCCAAACCATAAAGTCTCTCTCCCTTATTCTCTCTCCTTTTCCCTTTTGGGAGGGGAGAGGGGGTAATAGAGATTATCTGTCATTTGTTAGTGGCCGGCCCAGCCTCAAACCGTGACAGCAGACTAATCAGAAACAGCACACATACCCCCAGCTATCTGAATACCATAGGTTAAAAAATACTAAGGCTGTGCAGTGTTTCTTTTTCCTTTGTAAATGTGTCTTTCCTGATATTACTTTAATTACCGATTGTCAGGAGGTTTAGGATTGTGAAACCACAGCATTTTTAAGGCATACTGTGTTGGTCTACCATCACCATAATAGTTAGCCCCATTGGATTTTTTTCCCCCAGCTCTCAACATGATTTGGTGAGGGCAAAGAACATAATACACATGCTAATGGGAGGAGACAAGAACCGAAATAACTTGCCCTCAGTCATCTAGTAAATCAGGGAGAAAGCTTGGAATGGAATAGTGATTCCTTCTCTCATATTTCTGTGCCTTACAGGCTTCAGTTAAGTGCCTACCAGCGAAGGTTTTAAACAAATTAGATTTGTGTTCCCTTCAGTTGTCAACTAACCCACTGTGATATGTCAAAGGATCATAAATTTAGCTAGGTATATGTAGCAAGAGAGGAACTCTGAAAACAAGACCCTTTCTCATACATATTTTGTTAATAAAAAATAAAATTAAGAAAAAATAATTTAAAGGTTGCATTCTGATCAGATCTTTAAAAATATTTCACTAAAGATGGACCAGAGAGGAAATCTTACAATTTCATGCTGTTCTTTCAAATCTTTAAAATTGGAATTAAGAAACACACTGCTATGACTACGGTGTGCAGTTTACCTGAGAAAATCAAAGGAAAGAAGAAATGGAGGAGGGGAAACAGAAGCGAGTTCCTGCTTGAGAGCTGGCTAGAAAAAGGACCCCTTTAGTCTTTGCCCCATGGGCTGTGCTGACAGTGCTTTGCCTCTGATGAAAAGTCTGAAACCTAAATCCCTCCAGCAGCAGCAGGCACACAGTGTTTGCCTGTTGGTATCTGTTTGTAGCTCAAGATTGCTTACTAAGAAGTGAATTGGGAGTGATAATACAAAAAAAAAAAAGAAAAAAAAAAGAAAAAAAAATAGGGGCTTTTTCAGATTAAGGTGAAGAGCTCTTCTCAGGAGAGATCATGTCCTTTACAAGTGTGTCATGTGTCTCTAATCCAGCTTGGGCAACTGGCTTTATTTCACCATCATTATATATCAAAACAGAAGTGTGTCTGCTTTGTGATTCACCACCTAAATCCCTGTTAACTTTTGATCTGGTATTAAGCCTATCAGTACCAGGTCTATGTGCATTGCAATGGCATACAGCTTGTTCAGGATGTTATTATAATTACAGCGCTGCCACAAAACACTGATTCATATCTGCACTGTTTACAGGCCTCTGACAATGCTATTAGTTCAGTACATAATTCAGTAGTAAGTTAATAAAGAGACATTCACCCCATTAGGCAAAACATGCTTGCTTTGCAGATGGTCATAAATTAGATCATGAATTATTGACTGCTCACTCTGTCCTGGCTTGTGTTAGAAAGTTTGATCTTATTAACTCTGTTTGTCTGTGTATCTGTGCATATCATTTTTTGAGCTACTGTGGAATTGAAAAAAAAAAAAAAAAGATAGAATTACCACAGGGGATCTACGTGAAAAAAGGTATGATTTTCATACGTTACTTTTAAAGTTGAACATGTCTTACCGTGGCTCAAGCTTTAAATTGCCAACTTACACTTCTTTTCATCAATGGAATATGTTACCATGTAATTGTCTTCTCTGTTGGCTTCATCACTTCACTTTTCTTTAGCTGAATCCTTGTTTTTTTTCCCATGTGGACTTTGTATTCCTTATTTGGTACTGGGAGCCCCAGTGTGTCTCTTAATTTGATTAAATTTCTGCTTTTCCTGTTTTTAAAAATATTTTGGTAGGCTGTAAAAATTCTCTTATGCAGTGCAAGAAAGCAAAGGGAAATTATGTTTTGAATTCTCAGGTTAGGAAAACAGAATTTAATGGGAAAAAAAGGTACCTCTCTGGCTTGTGGTATTTGAAACTGATGAATTTTTAGGGGCTTCTTTATAGATAGCAGTGACGGATATTTTTGTAGATTTCTTTTGTAACACAAAGGAGCAGTTTCTTCCCCCTGTAAGTTTCTGAGATGTTTTCCACTAATGGAAACCACTGCTTGCCAATGATACTGAAGCAAAGTAGCATGTTATTAGGACTTTAGCTACACGGCAGTTATATCATGCCCGTTGCACTAGGTATTTCACGCAATAGTGCTGAACTGGTTAACAGGGTTCTCTCCCAAGACTTCTTTTAGTACCCATCCTGCCTGAAATTACAGTTGCCCCAGAGTGATGCAGCAGCACAACAGCACCATGCAGCTGAGTCCAAGTGATTATTTCACCAACATGTTTGCACCGCTACTGCAGTTACGAATTTAAATAGCTCAGTGATAATTTATCTGGAGTGAGAAGCCTTCTGTGGTTGCATACCTCAGAAATTATCAGCTTTCTATGGAGTCTAGTGTTAGTCAAGGAAAAAAAAAACATTTCACATCTGTTCCTCTACTTGACAGGTGTAATCCTCTGGGGTACTGCTGAATTCTTAATTTCATTCAATTCCCACGGAACCTGAAAACAAGACTTTGGAATTAAAAAGAAACTGACTTAAGCAATCATTAAAAAAATAGCTAAGTTCCTTATAACCAGCAAAGATCTGATTCTAAAGCTTTTAAGAAAAGGTTTGGTCAACTTTTTGCTTCTGACAGCCAAACCCACTAATATCCAGCGAGACAGTCTCTTCATATGCTGTCAAAACTCTTGGCTGCGGTTTGAATAAACATTTTGGACTTTCAGACTGTAACCAAACCATATTTCCTGACAGCACCTTATCACTGTTGTCACATTCCTTACTCCACTTTTGCTGCAGATGTTAGAGCAGGGGTTTTAAATGTATTTCTTCATGGTGTGTGGGTTTTAATACCAAACTTGCAAGATGCGTGAGTGCTTTGTTTGGATGTGTTGCTTCCATCAGGCCACTCTGCATGTTACTCTGAATCATATCATTACAAAAAACAAGCTTTTTTTTTTTTTTCTGCTTACCTGTTTGCATTCTACTCAAAGCTGCATCTATGTTAAGTGTGTAGCTTAATGGTACTGGTGCTCTGAAGCTGCTGAAGTTTCTTACTGAACTTGAACTACATGTTTTCTCCTTTTCTCCTCCTTCTTTTCCTTTTTTTTTTTTTTTTTTTTTTTTTTTACTCTACACCTTTGTTTGGAATAGCTATTCTCAATCAAACCAGAGCGGAAGGGAGGGTTTTCTGCTTGTTAGAGCAAGCGCCTGGGAGGCAGGACTGCTTCATTTTTGTTCTCAACTTGCTATGCCTGATCTGTGGCAACACTTTTCTTCTTTTGTGCTAAAGTTTCCCCATTTGTAGAATGGGTATAGCGATCATTATCTTTGCCTCACGGGGGTTGTTGTGAAGCTTAAACGGGTTCATATTTGCAAAGCACTTTGAGAGCCCCACATGAAACATGCTTGTAAAAATACTGAATCTGGAATTGCCTTCTGGGTTATCTGTTGTAACTGGTTTTCCTGCACAAACCTGAATGTGCTTCAGACGGTGCTAGTGTCGGGAGGATTTTAACCACGGGTGAGGAACAACCGAGTAGTTTGGTGAATTTAGCAAGCAAAGCATACCTCAGTCCCAAGGAAGCTCCTCGTCCTGCCCCAGGCCGGACTCGCCGAGGCCTGGCCGCCGCCGCTGCGCTTCCTCCGGGCTCCGGGCCTCGAAGGCCCCGCATGGCGCTGGAGCCAGCTGAACCGGAGGGCTCGGAGGGTAAGTCAGGGCTGCGAAGCCGTCTCTGCCCTCTACCACACCTACAGAGCCTGGCCTGGGGCTTCTTCCACTACCTGCAGAGCAGCCCTGCAGCTGGGAGGAGCTTTGCAGCTTCCTGGTGCCTTCATTCAACTCAAAATGTATAGGGGTTTGTTTTTCTTTCCCCTTTCTTTATCCCAACACCTTCCTCTCACAACACCCCACAGCTACCCACACCTTCTTTTTCTCATTCTTTGCTTCTCCACTGTCCCACTTTGGCCTCTGGCTTTGAAGGGCAGACATGAATACTTGTTGTGTGAGCAGTTTTCCTTCTGGCCACCATTAGAGGCTGCTGCCTCCACCAGCTGCCAGAGCCGCCCAGATCAAGCCGAGCTGCCGACAGAGGCTGGATGCGCTGGGAGTTTCAGCACTCGGTTCCTAGTGGGAGTAGTTTCGGAAGGAAAGCATCGTACATGGCAGTGGCAGGAGACGAGACGCAGAGAGACTGAGGATAACTGGGGAGTTAGAGAACGGACGGAGGAATGGAAAAATGTGGTAAGAGCAAAGGATACCAAAGCTGAGGAGCGAGCGGGATCAGAAGCGCAGAGGGAGAAGGATTGCAGGGTGGGAGAAGCAACTTAATGTTGGGAGAGGGGAATAGAAAAAGGAAATAGTAGTTCCTATAGATCTTGCGAAAGAGGTTGTTTATAAAACAAATTTGGCACGAGTTTGAGAGCCTGTTTCAGGGAAGCCTTCTGGAGCCCCTGCCAGCCCCAGCGTCGTGCCCACCCTGCTGCCCAGCCTCTGCATTCCCCCTCCCCTTCCTGCCCTCTCCTGCCTACACTCAGCTGCCTGCTTCCTCTGCCGTCCCTTCGCAATCAAACACAAACATTTAAACAAAAATATGGGCTCGTTGGGCCTACCAGCCGATCAGTTGGTAACCAGGCGTTTGGCCAGTGGCTGCTGACTTTATCGCCGGAGCTACTGGCCTGAATCACCTCACGCTTGTGTCTGTTCTGCACTATTTCAAATCTATTGGTTTTAGTAAAGTCGTACTTGATTTCCAGTAAGTTAAGGTGGGAATCTCAGGTCTGCTAAGTACAAAATGGTCTTTTATGGGTGGAGAATTGTTTTGATTTGTCTTTTTATACTGGTGTGTCTGGCAAAGGCAAGGGCTCATCCCCAACCCAGCAGCTTTGCCTTGACATCTGTTTGTGTATCACAGTCCCTAACCCTGCTTGAAGAGGATGTGACTTATTCTGGGGGGAGAGGAGTCTGTCTCATACGGGGGGGCACTTTAAAAGGAATAATGTGTGAAGTGAAAGACCATAAACTTTGTACAAAATTACTGTAGGTGTGTCTTACCTAGCAAAAGAGTTAATTTGCCTTGAGTTATGCTAGCCAAGCAATAACTGAAGGCTTGATGTAATAAAAAATCATTTGATTATAAATGGTTTAGAACAGCTATACCTCCAAAAGCAGTATAGAGTGACAGGATATCATTCTGCTTTCAGGATGTTTGTGATAAATTAAAAAAAGAAGAGAGGTCCTCCTGTCGTAGATGTACTCAGACTTGACTTTTCTAAAAGTTTATGCTTGAGTCTGTGTGGAAATTGAATGGGTGTCAGCTACTCCTCCCTCAAACCCATATAGCTACACCCTGTGAGATGAGCTACCATTAGCTAATAACTACTTTCCATCCTCAAAGTGTGTGCAAGGAGATGTGGCTCTTATGGGAGACATTAAACCAAGTGGGGTTTTGCTTCTCTCCTTTGGGTTTGTCTGTGAAGCATCCTGAACCTCTCTGAATTTTATCAGATACAAAAACAATGGCACTTTTTTGTAGTGGTGCCGTTGGCTCAACCTTTGAGTAGATACATGAGAAATTTTAACTGTATCTTGGTGTTTTATTTTCTAAGCTGAGGATGTAGAGTATGATATTAGGAATTGACGTGGATTTTACCACAATTTTTAGCTACTGGATATTACTGACCATGTTGCATGAGGTCATCATGAACGAAGTTTAAGTGATAGCAAATCAATACCGTGCAGTAAGCATGCATATAGTTTATGAAACTTCAGCTTTTATATAGCCTAAAATAATAATAATGATAAGGTCAAGTTATTGATTTTGAAATTAGTATTAGTTTTGAAATTTTGATATCAAACTCACTCCTACAGCTAAAATGGCCTTGGATTAACTGCTTATCGAGTTTTTTGGGAAATCAGTCCTTTAAAATATAAATGCTCAGTGCATTTGCCAGTAGTAATATTTTAAAAGTTTTCAATATATGTGGCAATTTATTTAAATTATACAGTTTCTTTATTTGACTTGTAATTTTTTAAATAAGCTATTTTTTATGTATCCCTTGCCTGTGAGCATTTCTCAATGGAGTGCTGGCTTCATCACTGCATAAAAATTTGCTATCTACAAATTTCAGGTCTAAAAAGGCTTCAGAATACTATGCTAAAGCTGAGCAAACATTTTTTGATACAAAATGAAGTCCAAATTGCTTTTCTGAGGCAAAAGGAAGAGAGTAAATTGGGACTTCCTTCATTCACGAAAGCAGTGGCAAAAACACTTCTCAGGTCACCTCTGAAGTGCGTTCACCATCCTCTCTCTGGGGAACATGAGCCCATATCTTCCAGAGTAATGATCAGATCATTAAATTGGAGGGGCTAGGAAATCAATATATTTTATTATTTCCTTCCAAAGTTGTTTCACTTCCTCAAAGACAAGTAAATGTTAATTGGGACAGAGCAACCTTGCAGTGAGCTGTTTTGAGAGCCTGGTAGAGCTTGTGGACCAGGGTCTCCTCTCTATGGATGTCCTGAGCAATGATCAGTGGCAATCTTACATGCATGTGTTTTAGCTTCTATTGTTGTTATCATTCCTGTAATATAGTTAAAGATTTCATCAAGTCAAAGCAAGAGGCAGAATTTCTTTCTGGTCTTGTGATTGAGGATGCTTTCCTGAATAATGGGAGATTTTGACTGCAATTTAAGAGCATTACATTCTACAAAGTGCAACAGCTTCACTGATGGAAGCAGAGGTAGTTAAAATGTTTTTCTAGGAGATGATATTGGATAATAAGAGAGCAGATTGTTGTTTTGATTTTTGTTTCCCTGACTGTCTAAACTTTTTTTTTTTTTTTTTATTTTTTTTTTTAATTCAAAGCATATTGGAATGAAATTTATTTTTGGCTTGACTGGATAATTTATTCAGCATAAAGCAATGTTATTGTTGCTAAGAAAAAAAACATAATAAAACCTACTTTGGCCTGAACTGCATTTTTTTTCAGAGTTGTTATGAATCTGTAGGTGTTATAGCCAAAAGGCATTCAGATAAATAGAAAGATGGGTGATGGTGTTTCCATCTCTGAAATTAAATTACTGTTACCAGTAGTTCAGCTGTATGCCTTTGGCTTGAAGAGTTTGTCTAGCAGGCCCTTTTCTCACATGATGAAAAATCAGTTATGAGGTGTAAGAGATTGTGTTCTGTTTCCTAACTATGGGAGAGAAACAGAATGACCAGGGAGCAATGTTTGTTATCTCTTCTAATGAAAGCATGTGGGGACATCAAACGAAACTAATAAGCAGCAGGTTGAAATATCCATAGGGAGATGTTTATATAACTGGTAGCAAAAGCCTGGAATTCGTTGACAGCAAATGGTGTGGATGTTAAAAGTTTACATGGGTTTTGAAAGCAGTTAAACAAATTTGTGGAAGAATAGTCTATCCGGGATTAATAAAGACACCAACAAATAAATAAATAAAGTATCTCTAACTCAGGAAAATCCAGAGTTGTCAGCAGCTGAAAATGTATTCTGGGTAAATACTGTGTTAATGCTTTTCCTTTACCTTCTGGTAAAGGTCACTGTTGGAAAGAAACAGCAGGCTAGATGGACCCCTGGCCTGGATTCTCACTTCATACAGCTTTTATCTTTTAGGTGAGCGACCACCTTACTCCACACGTTTTAGCTCTGATCTTCCTCACAGAGTGATCATTCAGGCGATAGGAGCAGCCGTGTTTCCGTTAGGTAAAGGGCTTGATTTCTGGGTGAGCCGCCTGGCCCTCGACAGGGACGCGGTGGGTGAGGTTCAGCTGGGTGGCTCCGGGGCAAGCCTCGGTGGTGGCTGCCTTGCCTTGCTGCCTAGTTGTGTGTCTCTGCAGCAATCCTGCTGCCAGGGCCCAAGGTCTCTGATTTTAATCTATGGGAGAGGTTTTTGTACTACTGGGTTGTGACTGTTCTTTTCTCTTTTCTACTTTTTTTCCTGTTGGTAGCCATTAATGGCCCCCCTCTTGCAATCAATCACTGCATGGCAGGTTGTGCAGAAACTCAAGCTAGTGCCGAATGAGCTCAACATTGCAGAGCAGCATTAATATGGCCTTTTATCAGTTGTAACTGGCTGTAGACATGTGGAAAATATCGATCCAGGTGGATTTCTGTGCTAGTGTTAGATCTACTCTGTCAGTGTCTGAGCTGGCCTGGCTATCTCTGTGTGGGATTTCAGTGTACCAATTTGGTGTAAGATGAGCTGTCTTTTGGGTCAGACTCTGTTGGATTCTAAATATTAGCTTGGTGGGTATTTTCAACAAAAAGTTGTATATAAACACTCCCAAACAAACAGATACCCTGTGATAAAGGCACATTGCCTAAAAGGATCTGTTCAGTGTGGCAGAAAGGGTTAACTGAAGGCTACCCCCAGCCTTGCCTCAGGAAGTTCTCAGAACTAGGCTAGAATGCAGAAATGATCCAAAGAATTTTAAACAACACATAAACTGCTTTTCAGCCAAGTTTATGCCCGGAGTGAAGTCTTACAGCTGAGTTTAAGACCTTTAAGAAAATAGAAAAAGGAAAAAAAAAAAAAAAGCGAATGCTGATGTGTCCTCTATGGAAACTGTGTGAACAGGAACTTATTCAGGCTTCTAAATATATTCTCTTCTAAGAGTCTAAAGGCTGCAGGGACTTTTCCGTTCCTAATTATATAGTGCAGTATGCTGTCTGTTTCCAACTTGCAACGTCAAAAATAGAAATCAGTGTTATAAATGAAACATAGGGAGAGGGGTAAAGAGATGCTGTGTACAAGAAGCTGCTCCACTAATATTTTTACTGATACTGTTACTAGTCACTTGTGTTTTAAATTCAATTCCTATTATGCAGCCTCTTTAATACATTGATATCTCATTAAGATGACTTTTAAAAATATCCACAAGTCACTAAAGCGGTAGCTAAGGACAATAAATGTAAAAGTTTAGGACAGTTTGGTAACTGTGCTGGTTGTGTCTCAGCTCTCAGCAAGGCCGTGTCATTAACAGGGTATGGAAACACACAGTCATTTCAGGCAGTAACAGTTTTGAAATTCAGAAATATTTTCTGAAATCTGAATTATTCCCTGACAATTTGGGTTCCAGTATCCATTCTGGAAGTGAAATAAAGCTCAAAGTCCTCTGGGAGCACACCTGCAAGGCATGCTGGTGTGACCTTAGGCCCTCCTGGCTGCAATCTGACATTTTCAACTGCATTACAGTTGAAAATTACTGCATTTTTACCTCCTAAACCGTCATTGAACTCCTGGTATACAAAGGAGGGATTTCTTTTGTCCTTTTTTTGCTTTCTCACACAACCTTCTGGAGGACAAGGACTATGACTTTGTGCTAGTGGGTCCTGAATGTGTGCATCAGAATAGTGACTGAGACACTGCACTGATCTGGAGGGATGGAGCTGGAGCTCCATGCACACAGGCTTTTTCTGCTGCTCCTCTGCTTCTTTTGCATTCTGCCATTTAGGTGGAAAACACACTAGAGATCAGCTTTCACTTGGAAAGATAAGTGACCCTTTTCTATGCCAAAAACTGTGAAAATTGAAAGGAGTGAACCACGAACACAATTGTAGGTCTCCCTCCAAAACCTCATGCCAGCAGCTGTGGGCTGAAGGCTGCGTTTTCACTACACTGTAGTAAAAACTACACATATACTGTAATCAAAAACAGTTGTAAGATTTTCTATTTCAGTGTCTGGGCTGAAAATCATTCCAGTTGCTGGTATAAATTGTGAGGCTGCGGAAGCACGGCACTGGGCTTAAATGAGCACACCCTGCTTTTCGGCAAGACTTGTTAGCTCAGCCATGCTCCAGCCTTCAGGCTCCCAACAGCCAACATGCCGAAACTGGTTTGCCAGTGGTGGAGAAAGCATCCATCTGGGTGTATTTACTTACAGGAATGTTGTGCAAGAGTTTAGTTCCTGTCTTAGTGCACACACAAACACACACACGGCACAACCTTTGTGCACGGTGGAAGTGTTTGCCCTTCGTCTCTCACTTCTGAAGACTGGTTAGAAGGGTGAGCACAGCCAGGAAAAGGCAAGGAGCTGCTTTAGTTGGTTATCTGTTATTAATGCTGAGTGTGCCTAGAGGCAGCACTGAGGGTTAGTCCCTGTTTTCGATGAGCCAAGAAGGTGTAGACGCTCCTCTGGAAAGTTTATTTAGACTGTAAACAGGAGACAAAGGAAATGGGACACAGGTGGGGCTTTAATCCTCTATTTGAAGATTATGAAAAAAGAAGTAAATGACCTGCTCAAGGTTGCACAGGAAGAGTTGGGGTGGCACCAGGCCAGCTTTTTGGAGGAAAAGATTGCAATTTTTTCAATTTATGTAATTGTTATAGGTTAATGCCATTTTTTTTTTTTTCTCTCAGAAATGAAACATTTTGGTTTTAGCCCTTGTTCACTTTCCTCAGAACCAAAGACAATTCCGCTTTTGCTAGGAGTGTAGGTTCGATTTGATAATTCAAGTAGTGCCTTCATGTTAAATTGGGTTTGCTTACCATTTTATTGTCCCAATTTTTGCACATATATGTTAATCAAAGTCACTCCCAGAATTTCAGATTTTTATTAAGTTCAGCTCAAATTCTGCTGCATCATTCATAAATTATTCCCCCCCCCAACCATAATTTTTATAAAGTATTATTTTCAGTCAGAAACCATTCTATGAGATATTTGGAATTTCATTAAAAAGCACATAACTGTCAAAATTTTTAGTTAGGATTGGCTGGCACCTTCGTCAGATATTTTCATAAGCACTAGATCCCTCTAGCTTCCAGAAATAGCCAAAAAATTCCTTCTACTGCTACGTTTTATCTCTTTATTTTTAAAATAGACATAGCAGTAGTTTTATACTACTTTACTATGTCCGAAAGGGGCCTGAGGGTATATGTGAATTTGCTACAGAAATTAGATCATGTGTCTAAGGATCATTATACCTAAGGAAACAGTATGCCCTGTGGTACGTACGTATCATTGGCATTTAGTTGTACCTTTGGATTCTGTAATTGGAAAGACAGATCTGAATACTGCTGTAGTAAATTTGAGATCCTTTATTCTGAATTCTTAGTTGAAATTTTTAAAAAAAATAAATAAATTATTCATCTGGGAAAGAAATTATATGGGCCAGTACCAATAACTACACTTTTAACCCCTGTACGTTGTAAATTTTAATTACTATGGGATAGGAAGGGTGCATATAGAATTATAAAAATAAAGTAGGGGAGACAGAGTCAATCTTCCCTAACTAGTGGACTAGACTGATTCTCCTAGGGTCAAAAAATATATTTATATTATTATTCACTGATGTCTTGAAGAAAGGATAATGTCAGTCCTTTCAGCTTGTCACCTATAATCTCGTGTTCCTGCTTAAAATGCTGTGTTCTTGTAATTTCTAGAAGAAAGAAAACATTAACCATTTTATAGGGAAATGTTGGCTAAAAAAGTTCAACAAAGGAGGCGCAAAGAAACAAAGTGAAATTTTAGTGTTTCTCTCTCTTGCTTATATTGTTTACCCGATACCTCCATACTGATGTATGGAGGTATATACCTACCTGATATATTCCATAGCTTTGCACTGCTTATCCCTTAATTAATTAATAAAAAACAATATTTTCCCCTTGATTTCTAAGCTTTGACTAAAGAATAGATAAATTCCATACAAATTTAAGCTTTTCTGAGAAGGCAGCTAAAAATAAGTTAGATTTACTTAGAAATAATCTGTTAGTGTTGACCATCCTGCAAGAGAAAGCATGGTAACTGTATTTGTGAGAAGCAGGGCTGTCCCGTTAATAGCCTGCCAATTAGTATGGAGGTGTCCGGGTGACAAGTAAGACCTGTGGATTGCTGCAGCTTTTAGTGTCACAACGTTGTCCCACAGAGCACGGATCATTCCCTTGTTCCTGAGTCCATAGCTGGTTCCAGCTAGCTCCTTTATGGAACTGCAAGTGGGCTAATGTGCCTTGGCAGGACCATTTGGTCATCTGGGGCTCTTTGCTGCCACATTAGGCTGCTTTGGGTTTCTCTTCAGGACACCATATTGCACAGAACAAGTGAACAGAATGATCATTATCAGTTGTCGCCCACTATATTTCTAAGAAGTGCCTAAGGATTGTACTCGTCTTGTTTACTTACAACTTGACTGAAGCAATTTGCTTTTCAAGGATGTCTGCACAGTTTCTTGAAAACAGTAAACATGAAACTCAGATTAAGGTAGTCAGGTTTAGAAAAAAACTTGAAACAAGCCCTTAAAAACGAGTATTTTTTCCTTAATCCAACGCCTTACTTGCTTTGAACAACTACTGTTAAACCTCTGTCCCCCTGATCTTCCCCCTAAAGGGCAAAGTCTCTCTCATATTTCTTGTATCAGTTGTAACTCTCTTGTCATGATTATAGCATGTGTTCTATATTTTACAATCCAAGTCCTTCTTATCTGAATTATACTACAGAAGTCTTGCAGAATATATCCATTTTGTTGAAGTATTTTGATGAGCCAGCATGCCATGAGAAGAGCTGCCTAACTCATTTTAACTTGGCCGTTACCTGCATGGGTGGTTCTATAGACTCAAACAAATTTAAATCTGTGTATAATGCTGAGTCCCCATTTGAGGATTTTGTCTACAATGGAAATAGGATTACTTATACCTCAAAAATTACTCAGAGACTTATATGCTGTGCTGAACTGAGGTATGAAGTCCCTCTTTTTCCAAGGAAACAATAGCATGAACATTGCTTTTAGGCTTATGTTCTTTTTAAGTATGGTTAGAATGTTGTGGGTTTTTTTTTCACTATAGCACATGCATTCTCCGAAATACTTCTAATCACATGTTGCTTTCATTGGAACATGGATCAAGTTAGTCAAGAACTCTGTGAACTTGTATCATCAGCAGATGCTGAGTTTATATTGTTAAATCTTAGCAATTTAAGTTCTACATTTTAAGAAAAAAAATTTACAATTCTTTTTGTATAGAATTAGAGAAAATAGAATTTCCTCTAGTTTCTTAGTTGTTGCAAAAGTCATTAGCCATAGCTTAGAATACATCTTCCTTTTCTGCTTTTCTTCTCTCATTAGAACTTTTTACAACTTTTTTTTACAACAAAAAAAAAAATTTTTACAATTTTTTGTAATCTTAAAAAATAACTGTATGAATAGCTCTTAGTTGAAGTATAAGGCATGAAGGTCTACAAGTAGAATGGTGATAATTTAACAGTTCTGAAACTGTTAAAGAAATGGTTTAATATTTAAAATGTATTAAATATTTAATATATTAAAATATGTTACTATTTTATTAATTATTAATTGTATTGTTATAATATATAAAATATATTTATGGTATCTTGCTGTGGAAACAAGGAGAGTCTTCTTGGAACAATTTTCCTCCTGCCTGGATTTTTTTGTCTTGAATTACGACAGGTATTGATGAAACTACAGGGATCTCTTTTGTTTGGCTTGTGTATTACTCTCTTGGATTATGAGGCAGAGCTTTCTCTTGGCACAGGTCTGAAACTGGGCCTGAAACTAACTTCTGCATATAATGTATATCCACCTACAGGCCTTAGGAAGATTTGAGATAAACCGAGAAAGGAATCCATGTGTCAATTCCAATAAACTTTTGCCATATAGTTGTGACATGAATATTTCAGTGAAACTGAGAAAATACATTGGAGAGCTGTTTGCAAGGGCAAAATAATTTTTACCATACACTTAATAGAGGACCATATACTTGATATCATCTGAAAGGATTTTCTTAAATCTGATTTAATGCCTTTTTTTGCTATAATTATTTTAGGTTTATATTGTTGCAGCATGTATAGGTCACTAAAAAATCAGAGTTCTTACAGAGTAGGAACTGTACTGTAAAAGTTTAAATAGAAGGAGTAAGTATTGCAAGAGCACTGTCACAGACTTCTGTCTTTAGATAATAACAGCATGCCAAGCTTTGGCCCTGAAAACTTCTGCATAGGAGAAAAATACAACATCACAGTCTGTGTGTTGAGATGTTGCTTCATCTTTCTTGTTTTATTCTCTTCTCTGAAATTCTTATTTCTTAATGAATAATGATTTGGTTTTATTTTCCAAGTGCTTTATGTTTCTAAATTCTAAAAAGATTCTGGAGTTTCTAGATTAATAATAATAAAAGAATCATTTAGCCATTATGGTTAAGGTTAGAATCATCTCACCAACTTATGCCATTTATTCCATTGCTCCATGGACCTGCTGTTTTAGAGGTCTGAATATTCTCAAAGAATAGTTGTAGACCTCTGAGATCATTGTGTTCTCTTGGTCTAGTACTAGGTCAGCACGCCTTTCAAAAAATGGTGTTAAAGCCTGCAGAACTCTATAGGCACGTATATATGTGCAGGCTTTGCATGTGCATGTATGCTCTTGAATATTGTATTTCTTTTATTTATGAAAACTAAAAACCTCATCTCTTTCTTTGTGAGTGGAGAAAAAAAGGGCCTACAGGTTTGGAAGGGCATAGCTGCCTATCTAGCACTGGATGTGTTCGTCATAACAGACTGGATACAATAATTGTTGTCCTGCTGCTTCTGCACTGACAAAGTTTGTGTTTATATACAAACAAAATACTTTGTATGAAAGTATTTCTGTCACTGGATCAGCTTTTTATTCTCTCGCTCTTATATTCATCCTACACTAGCAGTATTAAACTGTGCATGTTTTATTGAAGATAGTCTTACTGTTTTAAAGAAGTAGGTAACTCTGAAAGACCAAATTTTAGACACTAAGGTGAGATTTTTGTTGGAGTGCAAATATCCTTTTCCAAATGGTCTTGCTTTTTCAGTAAATGGATGTGTGATCTACTGATTTTAACAAGTTAATTCCATGTTGTTTACTGACTTTCTCCAAGAGACATGCTTTTTCCCTTAGCAGGAGGCATTACTAGAGCCTTTATGAGAGGTTTAAGGTAGATAGGTTTATCTAGCAATATCAATATTTGTCAATGCAGGGCACAAAGTATATGAAAACAAAATAAATGTAATCCTCCCTTTTAGTGTTTTTATAAACTTTTCCCACGTTTTATCTTCATAAACATCCCATGGTGAGGATCCTATAGTTTGTTCATTAAGCATGACATAGTCAATTGTATTTCAGATACAACATGTAAACGTCACAAATTTTACTGAGTGGGAAGCACTAGCAGGATGTATTAACGTTTTATCTTAAAAAATAAAGCAAATTATATTACAGCACTTATTGACTTGACAGCGAACCACACAATTGAACGTTTGGAAAATTAATACTTCTGGCATTGAAGGAAATCAGCCAATCCGACTATTGAATGAAAACTGGAAACTTTGCAATACAGTACTTTTATCAGAAGGGAAATATCAGTTTTGTGTCCTTTCCAAGTTTGACCAGTTGTCAGATAAATGCCGCTATTATTTTCCCCTGTAAATGTTCTTCCAGAAGGCTGAAAACACAGAAAGTCTTTGGTTTCAAATAGTTGTGGTCTTTTGTTGGTTTGGTTTGGTTTGGTTTTAAACACAAACAGCAGCACAAGAACATAACAAAAATCCATTCTAAATTCTCAGAGTTCAGATAAACTTTTGGTAAAAACTCATTCTCACTTCATGGGCTAAGACTCCTGAGCAATACTCAGCTCAAGTGTTCTTGTACTGTAAAGAGTAACATTCGACAGTTGATCTTTATGTATAGAAACATAGCAGAAATGGGAATATTTTTAGCAACCCATGTTTTCTTTGCTGATTGTCCTTTCAGACATGCAGAAGAACATATTCATTTACATATGCCTTTTTTCTTCTGTATCCAAAATACGTAGAGGCATCTCATAAGTGTCTTCACAGGAACAAGAGAGTCTCAATTCATCTGCTGACCCTCATTGGCAAAGAAAAGATGGTCCAGCAGTTAAGTCATTAGCCTGCTGCTTTGGACATGGATTTTAGTGCTCTCAAGGTGTAGATTTCCTTTCCAACTTGGACAAATCTGTCAGCTAAGGAGATTACTACTCCATCTAACCAGGATATTTTTGAGGGTGAATATAATAGTTCATCCTCAGATAATTTTAGTAAATGCCCAAAGTAAGAATATGAGGAATTTTATTAGTATTCTATGAAAAATAAATGCTGTTACCACACAGCAGATCTTGGAGCCAACAGTCGGTGGTGAAAACGTAAAGAATGAAATTTACTCAAATTATTTAGCATGAAACATTCTCTTTTAAATTGTCTACTTTTTGTTGGACAATATTTTTACTTTAACCTTTGGCCTTGATGAAGAAATATGAGAGATTAAAGGAGGTATTCGAACAATTACTGGTGTCTCTGTATTAAATCAAGTGATTTCCTTAAAAGCAACTCTAGCAGTAACAGCATGCAGCATGAATGTTGTAATTTGATTATACTGTTTAGTAAAAAGTGTTTTAATGATGTCTGTAAAGACAAGCTGTTTATTACTTATTTCTATCATTCTAGTGGACCCAACCCCAATTTATGAAGGAGGATGGTAGGTGTGAGTGATTAGGTAGACTTTAGTTTAAATCAGGTACGTCTTTTGGAGGGACTAAGTGTTCTGCTTCTCTCATTGCTGTTGAAGCATATCACATTAATTCTGTCATCTGGCAGACTTCCCAATGAAGTGTTCTTCATTTTACAGCACTACCAACAAAGCTCTGTGTGGTCCAAAATAACAGCTGAAACATTTAGTATCTATGGTTCCTTTTTTTCCTTGTAGGGTCAACGATTGCATCTTGCGAGTGAATGAGGTCGACGTGTCAGAAGTCTCACACAGCAAAGCCGTGGAGGCCCTAAAAGAGGCTGGCTCCATAGTACGGTTGTATGTTCGTCGAAGGAGACCTATTCTGGAGACCGTGGTAGAGATCAAGTTGTTCAAAGGACCAAAAGGTAAACAGGAAAATGAAAAAACATCCATTTTATACTTGATACTTAACCTCTCTGTAGCTTAAATGGCGTCTGACTTTGTTGACTGGTTAACTGGTTGACCTGTCAAATACTGACATGCAGTTAATTTAAGGTGGTAGACATTGAATTCATGGTTGCATGTCGCTTCCTGAAATATAAAAGAATTCCAGGAGTTATGGTTTGTTTCATTTGATGTTTACTGTATAGATGGCTCCTTACATCCCAAAGAAATGCAAGATGCAGAGATGATACTCTTTACATTGGCAGCACATATACTTCCTCTAAAGTTCCTCTGCTGAAACCCTTGACTTTCATTTAAGGTGCTGTTGAATACAAAGTTCCTGAATTCTCCTTTTTTTCAGAAGACTTAATGATTATCTAGCTTATCCTTTCTACTTTCACGTTGATGGTTTCTTCTAGAGTTATCTTTGGAACAGGAAGAAAAGAATACTTGCACAGATACGTAGGTGAATTTTATTTTAGCCTTCAACATAATTACATGAAAGTCTAGCATGAAACCTTTACTAGTCTAAATCAGCTTTATATCTTCCAGCAGAATCTTTTGGTTACAGAAAAAAAGCCCACAAATTCCTTTCTAGAAACATTAGTTCAAATTGTGAATATTATATTTTCACGTTTCCTTTTGCAAAACGTTTTTATTTGCAGAAGTGTTATTTTTTAAAAAATTCAATTTTTTCCTGTCTGAAATTTCCCTCTGGCTACTCTGTTTTTCTTCATGGCTAATTTCTGGGCAAAGAAAATTGATATTGTCACGATACATGTTAATAGAATGAACAGCAGTAGATTTTTGGATCCATAGTAATTATTTCATAAGCAAGTCTTTAATTAATGGCATATATATGAAGTGGAGAAGTTTGCATGTCTCAAAATATGCCATGCACATGAGATTATTCTACCTGTTTTATTTTCAGTGAATAACCTATAGCTTTTTCAGTGGTTTCCCTTACATCTCATCTCATGTGAATATTACAGTATTCTTCCACATAGTTTTTTATACCAGTAACCGAGTACATTTTTGTTTCTAATTCACACAGAATTGTTGAGATTATCCAATCATAGTAAGCAAGGTAACGCACTGTTTTCAATATTGCACTATACCTCCTCTATATATATCACGGTTATTTGACACAGCAGTCTATTCATCAGCCTCTAGTGCTGGCGAACAGTACGAACGGTAAGTTATTCAAACATGCGTCTGAGGGTAAACCCACAAAAGTCTGGATTCTTGTGGTCAATTACAATGCTAAATTCCCTTTCTAATAGCAGAGTATCTCTAATGAGATTTTGTACGTGTATGGACTCAGAATAGTAGTGCAGGCAGCAGCGGTTTTTACAGCTTTGGAATTAAACTAAGTGTATGATATGATAGTCATTTTGAGTAACCTAAGGCTAAAAAAACTAAAATTAACATATCCTTTCAGGTTGTGATGAAACAGTAAAAATAATTCCCCATGACCAAATTTTTGCTGCATTGTGGAAACTGACAAGAGAGGCAATCATTATCTAATAACGTTTTTGCATCATGTTTGTTTTGATTGTAGACCTGAAACTGTTTATTTTTACATTTACTTTCATAAAAGAAGTGGATATCAAAAGAGTGCCTTTTATGACAAGCTAAAGAAGCTTTGCTGCTTAGTGCTACAAGCGTAATTTCATAGCTGTGTACTTGTATGACATGTACTAGACTGAATTTTTATTGTTAAGCTGAATATCTTTTTTAAATTTTAATTTCAATATTACAGGAATAAGTTAACTGGAAACTTGGATGAAAAAAAATGTTGATGGGCTAGTTCTTTGCAAAAGCCAGGTCTTTTATCTGTATAATTTAGGCAATAAGAAAGCATACCTTTCTATGCTTTCTATATTCCACAGATGAAAAAAGCAGGATGAGGAAAATAGGTTATAGATTCTTTGGAAATCTTAGCAATACTAATTATAATATCTGTAGCAGTTTTCTTTTGAGTATTTCAAAATATTCCATGAAAAATAAACTGTTGAGAGGCATCAAACTCACAGAGAAACTGAGAATACAACCTGCGAATCTTAGCTGTAGGTTTCAGTGCTAGTCACTGGTGTGATGCCTATCTAATCATATTTCAGGTGTTTTTTCTGTGAACTGATCTTTCACACCATTACTATACAGTGCAAGAACAACTTAATATTTATCTACACCGTGTTTCGTACTTCTCAGAGTGAAACTGGGATGTTTTAGTGTCCAGAACAGGACCTGAAAATTAGCCTGGTAGTTCCCACACCATTCCTTCCTTCCTGCTCATAAAGTGAATAAAGATATTTAATCTCTTTTTCAGACACGAAGGCTTTCCATACTAAACTTGGCGTAGCAAATTTCTTTTCAGTTGCTTCTTTTCCTGTCTGTCTTTGTCAGTATATAACTCAGTATATACTGAGTTCATTCTTCAATGTGTTGAGAATTTACTACCTGAAAGCAAGCCTTGGCTTCCATATTACCATGTAAACTCAGAGATCACTAGCTTGCCTGTGTATGTGTAGCAGATCGTATCTTTCGCCAGTTGAGGGTGATAAAGAAGGAAATTTGCAAGGCTTTTTATATAAATATTCTTTTAACTTCATCTGAGGTGTTCAAGATGAGGGGTTTTACAAGCTGAGTCCATAAAGGTTAGAATTTTTTTAAATGGAAGTAAATTTTTTAGTGACCAACCACCATATAAAAGACGTAAGTTAATTTTGCAAGTCAGTTTTGAACATAAGAAGTTCAATCTGCACTTTGTAGCAATGGCTTTGGGCATATGGCAGGGTAGTGGGCTGCCAGTTGGTCCCTTTTGAATGCAGACCCCCATGCAATTGTTCCTGCTGCTTTACAAAAAAGCTGCTCTAGCATCATACGTGCTAAAAGGCCTTGCAACTCTTTAACTTGACTTTTTAGGAAAAGAGGTAAAGAAAGACACGAAGGAGTTGTGTATTAGAAGAATCCACGTTTCAAACAGACCTGCAGCTGTGTCGGTATTTAAAGGTGTGCATTCATCAATTTGCCACACCTGATTGATACTATTGGCTGATGTTGATAGTTTGTGTCTTCAAGGTAATTGCTAAGTGTGGTCATTGTAGGATCTTCCACTTTCATGCACTCGGGAGATTGTCTTTTGTATGCACCTTGTATGTCTCTTCAGTCAGACGTACCCTTTCAGTGATTCACTGGCTTCGCACAGCATTTGGTGGTAAACAGGAGGTGTTTTATTTGAGTCATTCTCAGGACACTGCAGATTGTAGCAGCCAGCGTTTTTGCTGGAGCTGAAGGCTGTAGCAGAAGAAGGATATACAATGGGGCTTTCTTATTGAAAATCGATAGGATTTAGACACTACTGAAAATCCTGCCCTTAAGTAATATGCTTTTCTTGCTCTGTGTTGAAACATAACAAGACTAGCAGTAATGAGAAAGGGTTGCATACACTGCAGTGTTGGTTCCTGGGGAACAAACGCGCAGACATTCAAAACAAAGCAATTTAATGGTCGTGTTTGGCTTTGTAGTATAACTCTTGTATTAGCTTCCTATAAGACCCTGCAAAGAACTGTGTATGAGCAGTGAATTACGAACTGCAGTCACTGTTCAGAGATCACAGTGCTCAAATCCATTTGATTGCATTTGCCTGGAGGATTTTGAACCAAAGGAATTCCACTGGCCTGTGGGATTTTGATGCAGTCCTATCACACTGCAAAGCTACTTTTTATTAAAAACAAGTATTCATTAGTATGCTTGATGTACGATTAGTTGCAGCAATTAAATTCGATTTTTTTAAAATTTCATTTTTTAAGGAATCAGCCAGAAAAATGGATTTCCACCATTGTAGAAAATTGCTGGCAGTCTGAAACTTAGTTAACCACATAGGTTGTGTAATATTTTACCTACCAATACCTAACTGATAACTTAAGGTCTGATATTATATACCAGAAGGGAAAAAAAAATAATGCAGAAATTAGTGATTCCAGTAACTACAGTAGTGTTGGATCACATACTAAACTTCTGACCTCAATTCGATAGGAAATGTGATATCTTAAAAGATAACACAGCTGCAGAAATGAAATTTGGGATATGTGAAGCAGAACAGCTGAGGACCAGGAAACTTCATAGGAGAGATGGCAGACTTAAAAACACCTAAAAAAGGAACAATATAAAGAGTAGCTGATTCTGCCATCTAGATATTCTGGTGGATTGATTATAAAGTCATAGCGAAATAGGATTAATTTCCCACACCCTTGATTATAATTCAATAGTAACTATCATTGCAATGTTTGAACTGCATCAGAATCTTGCGGTGATGGCTAGAGCTGCCCTTTTGATCACTTTATTTCAGACGGAAAGTCTCTGAACGGATCAGCAGCTATGTCTCTTTTTCGTTACCTGTAAGCATGCTTTTTTTCTCTTTCTGGTTAATTCAGCCCGTGATACATTCTGATCAGATTCACCCCACACAGTGTTTTTGGGCACTTAACAAAAGGTGTTTGGGGGCACTTATCCCTCTACACTGTCATGCTCTCAGAATTAGGGCTACATCAGGACTTTTCATTTAATCCATTTCGGGTGTTATTATGTTTTGGGGCTCTAAATTGAAAATTAATGCATCTGTTAAGCACTGTTCAGCCCAATTCTGTATCTCTCTCCGGACAGCTAGCCTCCCTGTCTTGATTTTGGTTTTAATCAGCAATGACCAAGCTCCTAAACTGGGCATCTCAATAAAATACTCAAAAATAAGATGGGATGAATACAAAGGGTGTGATACACATTTATTTTTTGAATTATGTATATCCATCTAAATGTTAGATGAAGTCATTGGACATAACCACTTCCAGAGTTTCCATTTCATTGTTTTCTGTGCTGGCCTGAAGCGAATATGCAGCACGTGGTAGATTTCCTTTTCACATAACTATTTGTTTTATTCTTGATGACACTGAGTAAAGTCACTGGGTAGTACTGAAGCTTTCTTACTATACTAAGAAAAGAACCAGTATGTTTTAAGTACTGTATTTTTTAACCCATTGATTAGTTTCGGAAGTTTCTTGAGAAGACACAGAGATTTTCACCATCAATATAAGGTATGATTTCACTGTAGATTTACTTGAATTGTTACTGAAATGTTCTCTACTCCATTACTGTCTATGGTTACATAGAAGTTCATACTTCTGTTTCATAGAAGTTGACATATTTTCATTTGGATTGATGGCTTTATTGGAAAAATCTTGTGTTCCGTTGCATAAATAGCATCCCAGCTTGCAGTGACAAGTGAAATAGTCAAAATATTACAGTAGAACTGTGTGTATTTTAAAATGTCTGCTAAAAAGTATTCAATCAGAACAGCAGAATGGGGGGGGGTAATTTTTAAAAGTGCTGTTCCCAGTCAGGAAATGAGAAATCTTATCATTTTTATCTACCAAAGTAAAGCCGAAGTTTACCTTATCTCAGGTAATAGCTATACACTTAAAATGAAAGAGGGAGTTTTTGCAAAGAACCACAGTTCTTTCTTCCCCAATTTCAGAGAAGACTGAGAGCTTTCAGATCTTGCTGTTTGATAACTGATTGCAAGTGCTTGCTTCAGACTAATGACGATACACGGGTTTTTATTAATATAGTTATCACTTCTACTGCTAAATTGGCCTAATTTCTCTGATTTAAGGGACACTGATTACTGCACAGTGAACTTTAGTATTCGGGGAGAGGGGGTCTTACTGCAAGTTAAGCAGATGTTTTGTTAATTTATGATCACCTGAAATCTTCAAAACATTTCTTTATTTCATGCCAAGAAATGTTTTTATAATTCCAAAGTGTTTTCGACAAAATTGTATTTTCACAGTTTGAACAGAACCTTAAACCTTTACTTATGATCTTAAGAATTTCAGTCTTATGACCTCATCAACTCTGAAGTTACTTCTATTTTTCAGTGTTCTCCTCCTCCTGTACTATGAGCTTTTTTGTGAATCCTGATCTAAAACAGAGCGAAATGGGGCAACTTAAAAAAGAGAGCTGTAGAAAAATGAGGAAGCAGGCAAACTTTCCCAAACCTAGATTTAACAAACTATTTAGGTTCTCAACTCTAACCTAAGTGCTTCACTTCATGTCACTGTAACATACTATCACTGACTACAGGTATAAATAGAAAACCAGCACAACTGAAACTAAAATAGCATTTTTTGTGAAATGTCTTTGCTTGAAGGGAGTTGTATTTCATCCAATTAGCAGAAAGTGCTCTGTCAAGCACTAATACATAATTTTCCAATATTAAGGTAGTGATTCAAAACCACCATTTATAAGTTAACATCACTAAAAGCCATGACTTCCCTGCAGGCTAGGATTGTCTAATGTAAGAATATGTGAGTATCTGTGCAGTTTATTGCATGAAAATTGTATTCTCTTGAAAGTCATAAAATTAGAAAGCTCTTTGATAGTGATATAAAAGCCTTTGCTGTTTCTCAAAAATATTTTGGCATATTAGTGTTGCCAATGCCTGATGGAGAAAAAGTGATACGTTATACCTGCACCTTCGTATTTCACAGACTGAGGATCTCATTCCTTAATTTAAGTGACGATATCTGCAGATAGCTGCTATTATCATCTTGAGCTTTATGGCACAAATAAAAAATTAAAGGTATTATCTGCCTTTGGTTAATACAGACTTGCCATCTAATTTGAATAAATTACCACATATGAAATATTCCTTAAAATCCATTCATGCTGTAGAGCGGTTCCTTCCATTCCATGAAAAGTAGTGCTTATTTTTCTAATCTCACTTAATAATTGTTATTATTATTAGAGTGGCACTTCAGCTTGTATTTCAGGCTTTGGCTACCATATTTTTGTCTTCAGTGGAGAAAAAAAGTACAGCTGTCATGGTGGTTTTGTTTATAATAGAGCTAAATGGCAGGAGATGGTGGTATCAAATTGTTGTCACATCAGACCAAATTCAAGTATCTTCAGAGCTAAGTAGTCAGATGATAAAGTAATGGTTTTCCAGATCAATAAGAGTAATTTCAAACAGAATTCAAAAGCCATCCATCTGATTGGTCTCACCTAAAACTAGGGCTGTCTTCTGAGCTGCAGGGTATCACTAGTTTGAGGTCTTATATTTTCATGATGATTCTTCCTCTTTTGGATTTCACTGTCACTTTCCATTAGCAGTAAAGGAATAAACAAAATTTATTTGCTGGAAGACTGTGCAGCAATTTTATATACATACATTTTGTTTGGTTTGTTTGTCCCTTGAAACCATTCAGTTCTTAAGAGCTCTCCAAGCAGTTCTAAGAATCCTGGGTTAATATGCAAAATGAACATCTAATCTCATAGTAGATTTTAAGTATCACTTTCAGGAAATCATTCACAGAGAGTGAGGTTTCTACTGAAATGAACAGTACTTTCTGCAACTCCATCATGCTAACTATTCCTGAAGTGGCGCAGTAGCAATTTCAAAGCGCAGGGCTGTATTTTAATAGCCAGTTGAGATGGCTATAAAAATCTAGCACTGCGCAATAAGATCATTACTAAATTGCCTCAGCAATACTTACTGATGAGGCGGCTTTAGTGAAACACGATTCGTCTTAATGAACTTGGGCTGCAGTACAGCAAAAGCAGCAGCACAGGGAAGGATGTGCAGGTGGGCTTGGATGCCAAAAAGCTTAAGATTCTGTTTTCAGGAAAAATAAGCTTTGGCTAACTTCTTTTTGTCTTTAGTGGAGAAAGAAAGTAAGTCTGTCATCTTGTTTGTTACAGTTGCAGTTAAATGGCAGAAGATGGTGGTATGAAATTGTTGTCACATCAGACCAAATTCAACCATCTCTGGAGCTAAGTAGACCATTGCTGTTTCAGTTGACAAAACCCACTGTGCTTGTCCTTTCTGAATTAGGTAGGAATTTTGTATTATTGTCCAGTTGCCTAGATAGTTTAATCAGATATGACTAGAGACAGCAAGAGGTATGGTGTAACAGTGTGACCTTGGTTTTTTTCATTCTCTGTCGTAAGACATCAATCCTTTTGCTGTGGTTAAATTTACTTCAGTGGCTTTTGCTGTGAATCAAGAGCAGTTGGCATGACTTACTAGATTCCCCCTGATACTGTTCTTGTCATCTTGTCAGATTTAACTCTGTAACCTCTCACTGGAAATTTGAGGGGAGGAAGGTGTTGCATTTTCTTTTCTTTGTCCACTTCCTCTACCCATACAGAGAGAAAGGGCTTTTAATTTCTGTGCTCAGCTGTTGGATAAGTAATGGATGCAACTCCAGGTTTGGCTCACATGGCTTGCTTCTGAGTGAGAATAAAGCAGACTATTTTAAAATTTCTGTGTTTGACTTATCCTGTCCTTGAGGAAGTGCTTCAAAGGAAGTTGCTTACTAAATGGATTTCCCAGCTACATAATGATCTCTCACTCACTGTTGAAAAGTTTCTTGGAACGTCTTTTGTCTCGGGCTTGTATGGAAAGCTGTGATGTCTGTGCTTTGGGAGGCTATTTGGCACTGCTGCCGCCTTCTCTGTGTCATTTTTAAAAATACCAAGGACTTCTCTCCACCGCTAAGTGCTTTTCTTTTTTTTTTTTTTTTTTTTTTTTTTTGGTCTATGACAAGTATTACGCAAATTCCCAACGAATCTTGGCCAACTTCTTTTCCAATTCTAAAGTTTTCTCCTGAACAAATATAATGTAATTAGAGTAAGTCTCATAATTTTGTTATTATAGCATGCTTTTGTACTCCTTTTTTCCTTTAGATTATAAATTTCTGGGTCAGGGAATAGTTTCATCATTTCCCTCCCCATCCTAGAGTGCTGTGCAAGAGTTAAAAGGGGAGTTAGAGAAGATCCCTTTCATTATGTGTGCCATGGCTGTTTTCATCAGGCCAACATAAGAGAGGGATGAGATGCAGCAGAGTGTAGCAGAGTGTTAACTGTCTCATCAGTATTTCCAAATACACAATAAATCAAAAGATGAGGAAGGAGAATGGCATAATTTTCTAAACTACTGGGCAGAGTGTGGAAAGAACTCCTTCTGTAGCCAGGAGGCCAATATCTTTTTTCTGTTTTCTTAGTGGAGGAGTGAGAATTTTTAGGGAGTGGAAGTTTCCTTGGCCTTTTTTCACTACCTATATGCTCCTTGTTTAAATTCCTCAGGTAAGTTTTAGAGAATGATTATGCTCGATCTTTCACCACTTTAATAAATAAACAATTACCTGGCAGCAATTGCTGTGAGCCTGATGTTTCATCCTGATGCAAGAGAAGACAAATTAAGGCTTTAGCGTCCTATGTGGAATAGGTTCATTGACACGACATCTGTCACTTGCAGATGAGTATTCTGAAAATCCTTATATTTGCTTTTTTGCAGCACTTTGTCCTTTTTTTTAATATAAAGCCAAATGTGCAAATTAACCAGGTGAAATTACAGACCAGTGATTTCATCCTTTAATGTCTTCTTGACAGTCCTTAAGATGTCCAGGTCTTTCTCAAGAAATCTCCTGTCTGGAAGACAGCACACATCAGCAAAATATTGCAGTGCCATGAAAAGCACCTTTAAAAGAATAAATTGTATTTAATTAATTTTTTATAGCTTGGGAAACTGTAGCTACTAATTTTTCTTGTGTTCTTCTCTCATTTTTTCTGTAATCCTAAGCACAGGCAGAGAGCCAGTATTCTAAGTCTTCTGAGAAAGGCATTAGAGATTCTGACCGTGGTGGAGTGACAAATCTGGATGAAACTTTAAAGATTCAAGTGATATGGTAAATAAAATATCAGTCTGCAGCCTATTAAAAAAAAATATTCCGGATTGTCAATATTATTCTTTTGCTTCCACTAGTTGAAAAAAAAAGGAAGGACTTACATTAAAACATCTCTGAACAACTGAAGGGAATAGCTGGCTTAGTCAGAAGCCAGACACCAAAGTAATTACTTGCAAGTAGTCATTCATCTGACTATTTCCAATACTATATCCTGGTCCTTTCTGCAGGATGGTCATCCTCATTTTGCTTTCAGTATTCCAAATTCTAGCTAAAATTGTAGTTATCCTTAATGAAAACGAAAGAAAGAATGCAACTTGAGTTCTTTTTAGATGACAGAGCTTAACACTTGGCAAAAAGAAATTTTCCTATAGTATTTTAGCTTTAACTCACCATTTGTTATTTTAGACCATTTGTCCAATAGCTTTGAAAAACTGCTTCTCCTTCATCAATTAGGAGGTTTTTGGTTTGTTTCTTTAAATACTATGTAAGCATTCCTAGAAATGGCGGCCTTTCTTTTGGAGTTGACACGGAAGATCCTTTACTATTCGCCGTGAAACACATGGTCTGTGCAGTAGACCATACTTTCCAGTTGTGCCATCCTATATGAGACCAAGAAGCCCAGGCTCTGGGACTCTTGTGCACAGATATTCTGGTGTCACACGTGTTCCATCAGTGACATGTACAAAGGGCAGCCAATTGGAACACGTAGCAGAGGTTTCTGCAGTGCGGACACAGTGAGATCAAGCTTCTTGTAGAAGGAAAGTATAGTCTTGCTGTGCCAAAACTTGTGCTCCCAGATGCAGACAGCTGCTCTTCAACTCTTCTTTTGAGTGAGTGGTAAAGCCATGTGGTTTGTGAGAGAGTACAATTTCTTTTTCTTTGCTTGCAGAGACTCATTTAAGTTTTTTTCATTCAGAAAATCTGACAGTTTGGACAATGGCAAGGAGGTATGTTTTTCTCAAAGGGAAGCATCTAATGTGCTTGGTAGATGAAAAAAATTCCTGTGACCTCTTCCAGGGTACATTTTGTCTGACTTTATATGAGAAAGGCAAGGAGACAGATTAATGCTTATAGCTTTAGTGTCTTGTTTCTGAGACAAATGCAATTCAGAAAGCTTAAAAAAGCAAATTATATCTGTGGAGGGAAACTCCTGTGAAACCAGAAACGCTAGCTAGTATATCCAAAACATTCCAAGAGCACAAAGCTCTGTGTTCATTACCCAGGATGTTGGCTGCTGAATATTGAGTAGTGATTTGTACGAACAAATAAGAAGCCTGCTCTTGGGTTCTTTAGAAAGAAATTTGTCCAATCATTATCTTTCTTAGGAAGAAACAGATGGGAAGCAAGATCTTAGAGCTGAATGAGATGTAAAAAAGGATATAATGACATAAAAAGTCTTTAGGATATGATAAAAGATATGTTGCACAAACTAAAAGAACAATATCCTCAAGGCATGTTTGATGTTTTTATTTTGGAAAATGATATTTGCAAATAAGGACGTAATAGAATTTTTTTTTTCCTAAACTGTGTTCTATTTTTTGTTTGTTTTCTTTCTTATGCAAAATAATGTGTCAGATGTCTTATTAAATTAATAGAACAGCATATTAGCCACTCCAACAAACAGAGAGACCTGAAATGAGGAAACACAAAATTACGGCAAATAATTTAGTAAAATTGTTTAGTGTAGGCATATTTACATTTTATATACTGTAACTGCAAAATGAATTCAGTGCAAATGGTAGGCTAGAGGTAAATCTTATCCATAGTCTGTAGGTCAGATGTGTATCATTTCTAAATTCTAATGTTTATCAAATGCTAAAGCTAAATTTCTGAAAGTTATTTTTAAATAATACTTTGAAACTCTGTTATAGCAAATCACATCCCCTCTGTAATGCAGTGAAAGTAGTTGTAGTTTAGAGATGTACTTTGTAGTTACAGAGAGATTTTGAGGTGGTTTAGAGACAAGATAAAAAACAGTACTTACTTTTTTGCTGTCATCAGTTTTCATAGAAAAGTCATCTGTGATAAGGTTGTTACCATGATTAAAACCAGCGACTCAAGGACAAGACCTCAGTCTCAAATGAAGAAGGGGCAGGTCTGGCAGTGCTTAAAGAAGTTAGATATTTTTACACTTGCAGGTCCTGATGGTCTTGATCCCAGACCACTGAAACTTAGCTGGTGAAATCTGAGTGCTGACAACGGTTGGTTTTGAACACCTGTATGGAGAAGGTAAAGTGAAAACTGGAAAGGGTAAGCGGAAAACTCATCTTCATTGAACTGAACAAGAGAGGCCAAGGGACTTGTAAAGCCATCAGTTTGCTTTCAGTACCCCAGAAGAATGCTAGAATAAGTAGGAAATCTCTTGATAAGCACCTAGAAAAAGTATGAAGAGTAGTGATTGCCCCAGGATGCCATACTCCTCTTTTTAAACTCTTTTTTCACGTTTTTCTCATATGACACCATGTGCTGGGAGGGTTTAACACTGAAAGTGGTCTGAAAAAAACAAAGGTGTAATTCAGCAGGGACAACTGCAAGATGCAAACAGAAGAAATAATCAAATAATCTACTAAGCAACACTTAACAGAAAATGGTCGGGAAAAGAATACCATAGAAGAGTATCTAGAACTTTGTTAGCTGTAGCATCTTGTCTTTTACACATCATGCTCTGATGAAACATTCAAAAACTTTGTTGGAAGTTCTAAATTGAGGTATGGTTTATAAGACATATGAGCAATCCTTTCATCCTTCACAGATAAAGCTTTGAGCTTTCCACTTCAAGAAGAGTGTAGGCCAGTTGGAGGGACTCCAGGGGAAAGCAGTAAAAGTGATCATAGATTTAGAAAGCCTATCCTGCAAGGAAAGAATGAGTAATCTGAAGTCCTTTATCTGAAATACCAAAGACTTAGAGGGGGGTTACGGGTACCTGATAATGATCTTCTTGCCTTGTGGCACATCTTTGAAGTGTGAGTTTGCTCTGTGTGCCCTCCAGGGAGGATATGGAACAAAATTTAATAGACAAATTATGATAAACAAGATTTGGACTGGATTTAGGACAAGCAAGAACTGTGATGTGATAGATTACGGGGCAGGCCACCAGGTCTGTAGCATGGGAAATATCCCGGTGCACCAAACAGCCAATTTTTAACCATGATGCAACTATTGCTGGTTCTGCTTCATGTTGAGAAGACAGAGTAAATGATCCCTTGAGTTTCTCCACCCCAAGATTCAGAGATCATAATAAAATTTTCTTGTTTCACTGCAGTATGAAAACATACAGTAGGCATAGAGTTATTTAAAGCCTGCACCCGCAAAAATAAAGAGGATGTTTTCCAGACCAAAAACCCAAACATTTCCTTTACTTGTCCTCAACAGTAATTTAATATTTTTGATTTCCCACTTTTTTGCTTTAGTTGTGGCAAGGAGGGTTAAAACATTTTCAGAAAAGAAACTTCTCCACATGTGAAAATATTAGTGAATACTAGAACAGATAAACTGCAATCTCCGTCTGCATTTGTTTATTCACATCCAGCTAGGATTTCTCTGGCTTTCTGACTTTTCTGTTGCTCAAGCCAGGATCATGCTCCTTATAAACAGTTTGGTCAGATGAGTAGCTGGTTCTTCACCAAAGGCTGTTGTCACGGTAGGTTTCAGTATTTGGAGGCTGATCAAGACTCCTTTGCTTTGGACTGCGCTAAGGCTTTTAATGCAATGTCTTGACTTCATGTAAAACACTTTTGTCCAGCTCTAGGCAGAGCGGGGTTTCTTTACACCTAAAATCGGTCTTATAGGCTTCGGGTTCTACATTTGTGGGTCTCACTGGGATGAATCTTTTCACCTAAATAGCTGCCTAAAATTTCCAAGGGGTGGCCCAGAAGTGGTCTGGGAATAAATCAACATGTTAGTACTTTCATCCTTTCCCCCAGGGTTTCACTTTTCATTAGGAACGCTGTGTTCATCCTTCCCAGAGACTGAGACCTACACCCTACCTCTGGCGTTGCAGCGAAGTTCAGGAACTGTTAGTAATTGAAATAGCTGATGAAAAGCCATGTTAATACAGAAACCCTCAAGGGTCTAATAGCAGGGCCTTGTGTGATACAATATCTCATGAAGAGCTGTGGTGAAAGATATCGGGAAAACTTACTCAGAGAAAACCTGTAGTGTAACTCAGGCTTAAACAATCATGTTTAGGTGTTATACTCTGAGTCTCCACAGAAGCTCTTAGAACATCTTTTACGGTCTGGGATTAGTCTGAAAAAAATCTGTGTCTCTGAATGCAGATTTCAAATATGGATTCATATTATCTTTCTGGTTACATATACTAGAGTATAATTCCCTTAACAAATGTCTAGCATAATTTCTGAGAAATCACAGAATCACAGAATATTTTAGGTTGGAAGGGAACTTCAAAGGTCATCTAGTCCAAGCCCCTGCAGTGAGCAGGGACATCTTCAGCTACATCAGGTTGCTCAGAGCCCCGTCCAACCTGACGTTGAATGTTTCCAGGGATGGGGGATCTACCATCTCTCTGGGCAGCCTGTTCCACTGTTTTGCGACCCTCATTGTAAAAAATTCCTTCCTTGTATCTAGTCTGTATCTACCCTCTTCTAGTTTAAAATCATTACCCCTTGTCCTATTGCAACAGGCCCTGCTAAAAAGTCTGTCCCCATCTTTCTTATAGAGTCACAAGTGTCTGATTTTACTCTGTGAGAGTGTAGGGTACTTCTCACTGGCAAATAAAACATCTTTGCTTCACTTTGTTTCTTAGAGTATTGCAAGAAAACATCATCAGTAAACCAAACTGAGGGACCAAAATACAGTTTCAGGGAGACAAAAAGAGTCAAAGCCAAGTGCAATGACTCATGAATCCATTTTCAGTGTCTTCACCTTATTACTACAGTTCAGTAAGCACCATCTCTTTTCTTTCTCTGTATGATTTGTATACTTGTAAACTTTGAACATCAAAGCTCTGTAAATCGCCTTACATAAAAAAAGTAAAATTACTTGTCAATTTGTGTCTTTTCTCCCTGTGTTTTTTTAAAAAGGAAATAACTGAATGGATGACAGATTATTTATGGGCTGATTGCAAATAGATAAGAGGCTACAAGATTAACTTTGATTTCATTTTGTATTTTCAAGCGTCAACATAATTGGCAGAGAGCTTTTCAAGAAAGTATTTCAGTTCAGCTTTGCAGCAGGGATAAGAATATAAATGCTAAGTTCCCCTCATCAGATGGAGGATGAACAAAAGAAACTGATGAGTCTCTCCCTGACATTTATGGTTGTTAAACAGATCCCAAACTGACAGGCTTCTCCTTCTGTCTCCATTTTATTGGCGACAAATTATTAAATATTTGTCTAGAAGAGCCATCCAACTTAGAAAGCAGTGACCCAGCTGTACTCAGTTAAAAGATATATCACCTAATGTTGTAGAAAGCAAATAGCTTTAGTTGTTCATGAATTAGAATAGTTATCTCCTGTGTCAAGTCTGTAGGTTTCAAGAATTAATCTTGATTGGAAAAAATGGCAGGAAAAGCGGAAAAGCACAGTTCTACATAGTACCACGACTTGAATAAATTAACATCTCATCAAAAAGTAATAACTACTTTGAAACAGATCTTGGTGTGCACACCTACAGGAACAAACGCTTTTCATTTACGTTATTAGGAGGTGAAATAACTTGTGCTGCTGTCAGTAATTACAGTAATTTGTGCAGAAACTTACGTAGGTACTATTTGTTAATGACAGACAATCTATGATCGACTGTCAGCATAAATTTGGTTCCTAAGTCTGAAACAACTGGTGTACTTTGTGCATGGAAAGTGAACCGTATTTCAGCATTGGAACCCAAGTTAACATATAATGTAAAAACAATAGCAAATTCTTTGGATCTTCTCAATGCAGTCATTCCAGGTTTCTGTAATGGCCTGCTTGTCTCTCGGTGCTTCAGGGGAGCCATGGCATGTTATTTTTGTTTCTTTGTCCAAAAGTTACCTGTCTGAATTTTTGTGGCATCCAGAATTGAATAGGGTCAAGTGAAATTTAAGAGCATGAGCAGTGGGTGAAAGGGAAGAAAACCATCAAGATTTTGTCTGAATTGTCTGGTGAAGAGAGAAGACAGTCAAGGAAAGGTTACTTCTCTTAGTTTTACACTGGTAAGATGAAGCTCTGTGGTGTTAATCCCGTTTCCAGATACTTCTCCTCAAAATGGAAACCTTAGAGATCTGATTGATTATCAGTTACATATTAAGGGAAAATGGCATTTTGAACAGGAGATGCAGTTAAAATAAATACAGGTATAAGAGCATATTTATGGTAATGAGGCTAATTGCCTTAAAAACTTAAAAAAAAAAAATGGGACAGTAGAGATAATTTGGCTTCCCACTACTTTCAGCCCATGTGCGTAACTACTCTCTGAATTAAACATTCAGACAAGGCAGCCAAAGGTGGTTAAATCAAATGTTCTCAAGCCCAGCACTTCTCTTGAAAGGGTGTTAAAAGTTTGATATTTGATTCAGCAACATGGAGAGTGGGATTGAGTTCACCTCAGCCAGTTTGCTGGTGACACCAAGCTGTGTGGTGTAGTTGACAGGCTGGAGGGAAGGGATACCATCCAGAGGGACCTTGACAGGCTGGAGAGGTGGGCCTGTGCAAACCTCATGGAGTTCAACAAGGCCAAGTGCAAGGTCCTGCACCAGGGTAGGGGCAACTCTAGTCACAAATACAGGCTCTTTGATGGGTGGATCAAGAGCAGCCCTGAGGAGAAAGACTTGGCAGTCTTGGTTGGCGAGAAGCCCAACATGACCAGCAATGTGTGTTTGCAGCCCAGAAAACCAGCTGTATCCTGGGCTGCATCAAAAGAAGTGTGGCCAGCAGGTCAAGGGAGGTGATTCTGCCTTGCTACTCTGCTCTGGTGTGACCCCACCTGGAGCACTGCATTCAGCCCTGCGGCCCACAACACAAGAAGAACATGGACCTGTTGGAGCAAGTTGAAAGGAGGGCCATGAGGATTATCAGAGCGCTGGAGCACCTCTTCTATGAGGCCTGGCTGAGAGAGTTGGGGTTGTTCAGCCTGGAGAAGAGAAGGCTCTGGGGAGACCTTCGAGCGGCCTTCCAGTGCTGAAAGGGGGTTTACAAGAAAGCCGGAGAGGCTCTTTACAAGGGCATGTAGTGGTAGGAGAAGGGGTTATGACTTTAAACTGAAAGAGGGTGGGTTTAGACTGGACATCAGGAAGAAATTTTTTATGATGAGGCTGGTGAGACCCTGGCACAGGTTGCCCAGAGAAGCTGTGGCTGCCCCCTCCCTGGCAGTGTTCAAGGCCAGACTGGATGGGGCTTTGGGCAACTTGGTCTAGTGGAAGGTGTTCGTGCCCATGACAGGGGGGGTTGGAACTAGATGGTCTATAAGGTCCCTTCCAACCTAAACCAGTCTATAGTTGTATGATTTTCTAACTAGGTTCATAGTACTAGTGTATCTTCCAGAGCAAAAACTGGAGAAATACTGAATAAGCATTATTATTACACTGTTTTCTTCCACTATAGCAGTATCAGATTTGTCTTAGCTCTCAGGAACATTACAAACCCATGATTGCTAACTTTTCTTTCTCTCTCTTAAGCTTAGGAGAGACGTTTTATTGTTCTTTTTCCTCCCGGTAGCACTCATGATCTAAAGGCACAATTTTTACAAACATTTTTTCAGGTGCACTGTTAGCCTAAATAGCCATTCCTGTCCTACACACTTCAGCTACTTGCTCCTGCCCCTGTATCTTTCCTTCTTGCCACATTCCTCAAGCTGAGTTTGCTGAGCAGCAGTGATAACACTGCACAGCTCTCCATAGGAGTCACAACTCCATCAGAAAGTGCCTTTTGTACTAAACCAGGCTTGCCAGCAAAGAGAATGTGCGAACCTGACACCACCCTCAGCTGCCAGCTCTTACTGCTGCTGTCTCTGCAGATGCTGGTGAATATGCACCTGGTCTGTGATTCAGGCTACTTTGTTTTGGTTTTCATGCCATTTTCAGCTTGCCAGCCCACTGGGCTAGAAAATCTTTATGGCTAATACAAGGCAGGCAGTGGGAAAGCATGGCCAAAGGCAGGAGGGAGAGCAGAGTTAGCACTTTGGCAGTAGGGAGGCTTTAGATCAGCATATGACAACCATAAAAATGCACCCTGCAGTGCCCCCACCCCCACCTCCCCCGCTCCCTCCCAGCTTTTCCTACTAATTAGGAGAACTGATTGCTTAGAATCATGGAATCATGAAATGGTTTGAGTTGGAAGGGACCTTTAAAGATCATTTAATCGAACCCCCCTGCCATGGGCAGGGAAATCTGTAGATTAGGTTGCCTAGAGCCCTGTCCAACCTGGCCTTGAACACTTCCAGTGATGTCTTCTTCATCTATAGTCATGCTTAGTCCAGTTGATTTTTGCCCAAGTGAATGAAAGGGCATGGATAAGTATGGGATAGAAAAAAACACCAAGCAAAACCATCTTGCTAAGAAAAATGCTGCTGCTAATGTAGAAAAAACAGAATGAGAAAAAAAAGAGGTCGTCTTTAACAGTCCGTTCACATCACATTCAGCCATACAGTCACTTATGCTGTTTAACATTATTCCCTGCAAGATGTAAATGATCCTAACGCACAGGCAGCCAGCCAGATGATGTCTACTCTAATCAGAAATTCTGATTTTTAGTGACTCTGGATCTGAGGACTATTTGCCCTTGTGCGTGCACCAAAAAATATGCAAAGACTTCCTGCGTGAACAGGAATTCAGTGTGCGTGCACCCCTTCCGTTGCAGGCCTATGAAAACCCAGCATGGAAATGTGAGAAGAGTAAAGACATTTCAAAAAATCAAATTGTAAGCAGTTAATCCTGTTCCTAAGTGGCAGACCTTGGATTTATCTGCTTTACATCACTGATCTTCACTTTTTTTAAAACATAATTTGACTGGGTTTTAACATGAAATATTTAGACTTGGTGTATCACGTGGCTTTTCCTAAAAGAGCTGAACTGCTTGCTATAATTCTTGGGAGTGTCAGTATATGTCAAAAATTAAATAATTTTCTCTTTCTTGCACTTATGCTAGTAAAATTGTGACAATGTGATTTAATATGATTGTCATATGTCATGAACTTGAATCCTCATTAATGCTTTAAAAATCAGCTTATTGTGAATAATTAGGAATACTGTCTTTCAAGACAAATATTAAAGTATTCCTGATCATTTTCCTTGTGCAATTAGGCCACTGCCCATTGTCTGTGCTTTCTGGGAAATTTATTCCTAATTAATTTGAATAAATGTAAAAATATAGAATGAACACAACTTCTAATGAGGCTCTAAGTGTATTTTCCTAGCTTGCTGTTTCCTTTCTTTTCAATTACATTGGAAGGGAATGTATCTTTAGGGATAAATATATGCAGGCAAAAAAACTGTAATGTGAAAAACATTTAACTGCAAAACTGAATTGAAAAGAAGGGGATTGTTTCATTTGCATGTTAGAGACTTTTTTTACAAATTTCTACAAATAGCAGTGTAATTTAACAAGATGTGTTTTCAAGGCTTTATTAAAGATTACAGAAAGATTAGCTTTACTGTTATGGTAATGTAAACTCAACGCTTTATCTACTGTACCTACAGCATGATTGTTTTTAAACATGCACTCTCTGCCTTGCAGGTGTGTTGACGTTTGCATCATCATCTCACTTTCTCATCATCTCCTCTCTGGAGGAAATGTAAACAACTTCTTTAAGCCAAGGAGTGTAACCCTGTGTCCTGAGAACAGATTTCTTTCTTTCTTGTTGTAACCCGATAGATTCAACTGCAGTGTTTGATGTCGATGCCCAAAGGACTGAAAAAGCAGTTAGTAAAGAGTTGTGGTGTTGCAATTTTCTTCTGAGGCCAGAGCAGAGTAACTCAGCAAAAAACCCACCTGAAATATCCAGGCTTTGTTCCATATTCTGGGCTGTTCTGCATTTCTGACTTTTGTGGGTCTCAGACAATGTTGATGAACCCCTTGTGTCCAAAGAAAGGGCGCAATGCATTGCATTCCCCTGTCTCCAGCAGAAGAGCAAGCTCAGGGAAAGCAATGTTAGGCAGGGAGCTTTCTGGGACACCCCAGCACGTAGCTGTTCTGGAACAGGTATAAGGAGCCATTGTAGCAGCGTGGTAGCCAGATTTTAAAATGACATATACTTCCTAATGGTATGGATAGCAGTCTGTAAAGTTTGAAATGGAGACTGCAAACCTGCTTAGGTATTCTCAAGGAAAGGTGTGGAAATCAGCCTGCCGTCACTGCCTACTGGGTCACCAGCCAGCAGCTACTGCCACAGTTTCTCCTCCGTTGAGTTTTAGCTGGCTGCCATTCTTCTAAGCCTTTTGTCCTTCAGGGAGCTGTTTGGGGCAGTATGAGTGTGCATATGCACCAGTGTGTTGAAGACATTTTAATCTCTGTGAGATCATTATCTCTGTTCTCTCTCTCTCATCAAGCGAGCAGCAAGAACAGACTGCTGCAGATTCCTGCACTGAGCTGCGCTGCAAGATTGTGTTACTATAATGTTTTACATTTCAATTATTTTTTTCTTTTTGTTAAATTAAGAATAGCTAAAATTAGAACGAAGTATTTTATTGAAATTTATTTCAAAAATTTGCATTTGCAATGTTTAAAATTTATGCAGATAAAGGCAGATGGATGATAAAAAAATTACTGTTTAATTTCTACTAAAAACTAGGACTAAAATCTGCCTCCATATGGGAACACTCTAAGTCCTCTCTCACTGAGGTTATGGAAGGGTCCAGTCCCTCACAGAGATGTGTCAGTGCTGCTGTGCAGTCAGTGCTCCTTCAGTATCCAGTCATAACCTCTCTCATGAGCATCCTGGCAATACTCTGTCAAGGTACTATGTGTGCTCTCCAGTTTGATCCTCAGTAGAGGCTGTACTGAAATCTGGCATCTCTGTTGGTTCAGCAGTATGGAAAAGTGATGCATTGGTAGCCAGAATGTAGGGATTAATGAAAATAATAACTATAAAAATGACTGTGGGCAAGAACAAAGGAACTGTGCAACAACTGCTGGATAAATAGCTGAAGTCATGGGTATATAATGACACACTGTGTAAAGGGGACGATAATTTTCCCCTTGTTTAAGGTGATTTTAAGGATATTTAAGAGAATATTCTTCTTACCTGGTGGCACCATACATCATTTTTATTCTGTCTGACATCAACTGGGAAATAACTAAAACCGCTAGATATTTCTGCAAAAAAAATGTCAAAACAATAAGAAAGATGCTTGAAGTTTTTAACCCAAGGCTGTTAGAAAAAAAAACTCTAGATAATGATAGGCTCAGTTAGATTTGCAGGGGCTTGGGCCTTTTTACAGTTTGAAGCTATTATCAAATTGTTGATTACAAAAAGAGCCCTCTGAAGTGATCTGGGAGCTGGGCCTGAAACAGGAATTACTGATGGCAATGAAAGTAGGCAGCTTTTAAGTATGTTATGAATATTAGTTAAAGTTTAATGAATCATACTGTACTTTAGATGGACTTTCTCATCCACAGAACAAAATGTAGTCAAATTTTATTCAGGTAAGTCCTTCTGGTATAAGCTGTCACATGAGTCAGGAATAGGGATTGTTACAAGAACTCACTCAAATAAATTGACATTTGAATCTACCCCTGCAACATGAAGGAGATGAGATAGATAAAGTGACATTTCCTGTGTTTGGGATTAATAGTTTCTCAGGAATTGATTCATGAGATAAATAATAAAAACTGAAAGAGAGAGCTCTGTAGAGGGAGATCAGTCCCTTCTTGTAACATTGTATAATTATTGTGAAACATCTTTTAATTTTTATTTTGTAAGGTATTTAATTTTTGTGTGTACCAAATAATAAAGGCATCTGCTGTCAATAATGAACTCTCATTGTAAGTCACAGCGATAAGAAGTGTATAAAACTTGCATAATTGTGGGGTGCTACTTTTAAGTATGTGCAGTATCTTTCCTCCAGGAAAACTAAAATTGGCAACTAGAGGCATGAGCAAAGGGGCAGGGGGAGATAGTCCCTGCAGCTCCTCTGTTTATAATTAACCTGTTTCAGTTTGTTTATTCATACAGCACTAGATATAGCTGTGGAACCTGTCAAAGCAAGTCAATCAAATGATAACAGTCAAAGCATTTTATATTACCCACGTTCCCTTCCTCCCTCCAAGTGGAATTTGATTAATTAGAAACCTGGATTGGACTTCATTTTTCCAGGTTTGACAATTTCATTGGTAGGTTCGTCTGTATGATACTGTTCTCCCTTTCAGAGGGAAAAAGAGACTATATAAATATTGTCACTGTGAGCCTAAGTAATTTCGACAATAAAACAGCACTGAGCTATATTTTTTGTAATTGAGTGTTGTAGAAGTGGCTGGTCTGTGGATTCCTCATTGCCTTGTCCTGTTGCTCACAGGAGCACGGTCAATGCATCGTGTCCAACAGCCCAGCCAGGCTTGCAGTGCCAGGGAAGGTCCTCAGTGGGACAAGCTGTTGCATGGGTGCTTTCTGGATATATTATCTTGTTTTGCTGCCTGAAACAGTTTCATCAAATCTGAGTTCATACAGTATTCTGGAGCAAATCAGTTTGTTTCACACCTGTAGAAGATAATTGTGGCAAAAAACAAAAATGAGAGATCGTAACAGGAAGGGAGAGCAATATTATTAGTGAAATCTCCAAATAAATTAGCCAGTTGTGCTCATTCTCTCATATATTTCATTCACTCTTCATTTCACCCACATCCTCACAAGACCCAGGGTGCATGTGCCGACATTGTCTGGCTCCCTTGTGTGTGACACAAAGGACATGGGACATTGAACCCTTACCACATCTCTTGGCATTTTCTTGATTGGTAATCATGGACTAATTTTTGGACAGATAATGTACACCTTCTAGGAGTCCACTGTTGTTATGGGGTGGTCTTTTACATTGAATATTTCTTTCTTCAGTCTCTAAGCCTTGGACAAGGCGGCGGCTCATTGCCTGGTATTTTTCATTTAGTAAACACACGTCTTTATCACTATGATCTGCTTTCCTGTTGGGCTTATAGGCAAGAGAATGGCTTATGTCACATGCTGTAATCTTGCTGCCAACATCCCACTGTTACGGTACAGGGCCTTCTGCTGACAAGACACCTGTGCTGTGGTCTTAACAGAGTCCAGACATTCTGTCCAGGCTTGACAGAAGCGACTCATTTTTAGTTTTATTGCTAGGAATGTTCTGTATTGTCAATGCACAAATTTTTTCTAACTTTTGTTCTTTCTTCTAGTGCTTACATTTCTGCTCATATTTCATTTGTTTCTAGCCTAATATTTCTATTGTGAGTCCTATACATTTTACCAAGATACTCTGTGTTCAACAGGTCACTGTGTCGGCAGTGAGGAATACTGTGGTAAAGCCAGGAATCCAGCAATTAAGTATTATGCATTTTTATGTCTCTAGAGCACACTGTTTCGGTTACCTGTAAGTCACACACTTCTTAATTACATTTTAAGGTTGTGACTTAAATGCTACTTTCTTTGTCTTCCCCATTATTTGGAGGTTCCCAGCTAGGACTGTGAAACTCAGGTTGGATTTACCTTCTAAAATTCTCGCTCTGTTTGCTGGCTTAAAATAAACTTGGTTCTCTGTGTAGGATAGTAGCAAAATGCAACATCCCATTTGGGTTATGAGTGAGAGTTTCATTTAACTTCATTTCTTATTAGAAAGCTGGCATTATCTAGCTGCAGCTGATCTTTTAGCCTTCCTCTTTGGTTATTGGAAAGTGATATGCTCACAGTGTAAATTATCCCTTGTGTCTTAAACAGTTATTTTATTGTCATCACATAGAGGCACCTATTGCTGGACTAATCATAGGGGGGCCTTCCATGCTCACTTTTTACCAGGAAAGTAGTTAGAACACATGTTTTTACTAATATAGGGATGCATTTAAAATGTGTATCTCATGTAGCAAATAATGGAAAAGAGATGTAAATAGTCACTGGCTGCCTTTTTCTGAAATAGCTGTGATGGAGACTTGGGAAGATTTGAATAGGTTTGCCTGCCACATTTTTCTCTTTATGGCTTCATTACCCTTTCAAGTATTTTAATGTTTTGTTTGCTGAAAATCCAGGGAAAAGATATGAATAAATATCCTGGACCATTGTTAATACCAGCACTTTTCCTGCAGTTTCCAGTTTTGATGGAAAAGCTCTTTCCCCTGTCCCTTTTCCTCTCTGTGATAACACTAATGTCTCCTGTCTTGTTCCACTATTACACATGCTATTATCTACAGGATCAGTGATCAGAATTTGTGGAACCCAAAGGTAGATGAATTTTACAAATACCTATCCAGTGAAAATGGAAGGTAATAGAGCTTGATTAATCTTCCCTAGCTTACACATTGACCCAATCTCATACGTGCCTATTCTCTTCGATGGTTTTGAACAAAGCTCAGTTTCACTTGGATGTAGGCAAGTATTAAATGCAGTTCCCTTTCCTTTTTCCTCTTGGAGTAGTCTTCTCTTCTTCATAGAACCACAGAATCATAGAATTTTTTGGGTTGGAAGGCATCTTTAAAGATCATCCAACCCTGTCTTTAATTACATCAGGTTGCTCAAAGCCCCCTCCAACCTGGCCTTGAACACTTCCAGGGAGGAGGCATCCACAGCTTCTCTGGGCAACCTGTGTCAGTGCCTCACCACCCTCATTGTAAAAAAATTCTTCCTTATCTCCATTCTAAATCCATCCTCCATCTAATTTCTGTTGCACAGTCTGTCCAAGCTGAGGTGTTGTTGTAGAGCTGAGGTGTTACACAATAGGAAGTGAGAAGGACATTCTTCAAAGAGACTCCTGATCCATATTCTGATGGCAATGTTTTCCTAACTACAGAATTCAATAAGAAAAAGGTTCTGCAATTAAATATGTTGTTTGTTTTGTTTTGTTTTGTTTAATTTAGTGGAGCAATGAAAAAGACCAAGTTTAGAAAACACAGCTTGCTCCCTGTGTTCCCAAATATTTAAATGATTCTCTATTTTTAAAACAGAATAGGAAACTGATATGAGAGTAACCTGATGTAGCTAGTGAAGAGGGATCCACACCAGGGATGCACAAACCTTTCAGAGGTCCTAAAACAGAAACCTTCAGCCTTAATAGAGGTGAGACCCTAACTCAGGTTGTGAACTTTCATAGCACTGAACCTCCCACCCACCTCTTCCCACATCCAGCCCCAGCCTTTCAGAAGCCAAGTGTGATTCATCTCATCTCTTTCAGATGTCTCTGAGATGAGATGAATCATGCTTTAAAAGCCCTTAATTAATTTTCATTGATTATAAAGGTAGCATAAATGAGCATAGTTGTCTGATATCATTTGGCTATATGAATTCTGCCCAAAAGTTTTATTGTAGTATACTTTCCTATCACCCTGGCAATTAGCAAAAGTCATTTAAGTAGAATTAAATGGGCCATTTTCTATTCCCCATTTTACCCAAGAAGAAATCTTTTAAAGAAGGCAAGTATGATTAGGCAATGAAACAAAATCATTATTGATGGGAAAGACATGGAAAATCTCTGTCTTCCCCAGCTGTTTCTCCTACCCACTCTCCATTTTTTCCCGACAGTATTGTCCCCTGTCTTGTTCTGCTGTTTTAAACCTTTTTATACTTACTGCTGGTTTTTTGGATCCCAAAGGCAGACTCTGCTTACAAACACAATGTAGCCCCATGCATTGTAACGCAGCTACGTTTTATGTAGACTAGAGAAGCAGAAAAAGCTACTTCTTTCATCACTGTAAACTTAACTTTTGTAATGGGAGTAACATGTGTTACTACTACATTTTTGGAGTTTCCTACGTCAGTTATGATACAACCATGCAAACGAACAGTAAACACCAGGACCCCACTGGGCACTGTAGAGCATGGAAGGGATTATCTTTGTTACTGTTGGCTTATAGTGCAGCAGGACCAGGCTGAGTTAGGAACCCCTTTGCGCGAAATAAGAACAGCAATGTGGCCAGAAATGACCTTGCCCTTGACAAGCGTACAGCGTTAATAAAGGGGAAAGAAGAGGATCAAAGCACACCATAACCTAGTCTGCCCAAGGTCATGCCCTAGGTGAGCAGTGGAGCTGAAGAAAGCTCTCTGGCCGCAGTCTAGCCCATGTATTTGCTCTCACCATCATTCTTACTCTCCAATCTCCACTTTACTGGTAGAAGCACATGCAGATGATATTTATTTCACCAGGTAACTTTATTCAATCATTGTTCCTTGTCCACAACTAACGTTTTAAAGAAAATTCCCACTCTTGCTGTTTTCTTAGAATATCCTTTTGCTTCTTTGTTAGTAGTCCCAGGGTAATGAACAAATTCTTCCATACTGAAGAAATCATAATCTTTTTATCCTTGTAGTTTTCCTGGCAGCAGTGCATAAATGGTAACAGTGATCACCAGCTTTAGCTGGAAATTAAATAAAGCTTTATTGTAATTATCCCATACAATTAACTTCATGTGTATTGTTAATAGTCATCTTAATTAATCAAGTAGTGTTTCAATTGGAGATATAAATTCAGAAGTTTCTTTTTGTAATTTACTCTTTTGACATTATCCATTAAGTAGTCCATTATGTTATCTGACCTTAGCTTTTTTTAAGCTAAAATAATGATCAAATTAATATAATGTGAGGAAAAAAAAATAATTCACTCAAAAACCCTTATCTCTGTACTTATTCAGCTGCTAAAACAGCCTATGTATATTAAATATATCCTCCCTTAAGTTTTATTGCCCAAGCAGTCAGGCTGGTGAGTTTTCGATAAAATGCCAAATTTCAGACAACTCACTTTTTACTATTGTATTTTACTGCTCAACCTGCAGCTATTACTAACATTTTTGTTTCAACAGTGACTGAACAGCATAGATTTCATAGATAAAATTAGTGCTTATTCTCTAAATAGGTATAACTAACTTTTCTGTACAGCTAAAAGATAAATGTCTGGTTGAAGCAATAATCTAAACAGGTTATTGTCAGTAACAGCTTCTTTGTTCAGCTGGAAGTTCCCATTAGCTATATGATCTATGAAATGATCTACTGTATAAAGTAGGTTTTTATGGAGATAAAGCACAACAGTTTATGTCTTTTCTCTGATTGAGAGATAAAAATGTTATTATACATGAAAGCAATGATTTGTCTGTTTATGCAATGTGTCAGAGGATAGGAAAAAAGGGTAAAACTGTCATTGTTTGCTGCCCCCAACATTGTTTGATTTTTGCCTTCCTTTTCCTGAATCACATCGGCGTGTATTATTGACATTGTCCCAAAGTTTGGCTCCTTTGGTGTTTATCTAGGAATTTCACAGATCACTGAACAGGAGTTACATATGTACAAAGTACTCTTGCTTTCTTATTTGATGTATCCATAGCCAAAGATATTTGTGTCCTAGGAAAATGTGCATAGCAGATTTAAATCCAAGTATCTACACCATTTATCTTTCACAGACCCTTCACTGTGGTACTACAGAAACTTGCAAAGTCTGCGGTACACGTCTCCCAAGAATTTTTCAAATTGTGTGAACAATCAGAATACCTTTAATTTTGTTCTGATAGGCAGTGATGTATTTTATACCAATATTTAACAAAATAAACTCCAAGGTTCAGAGTTTTATTACTTGTCATAGCAAGTTGTGCCATAGCTTCTTGATGTAGGCTGCACTGGCCCCTGGCGAGGACAAGCCGTGGGTATAGAATTATCGTTGATTTGATTCTTTTTGTCTCTACCTTCCTATAATTGTACACGACAAAGGATTTTCTTAATTTATTTCTGTCCCTGACCTTCCAGGGAAAGTGAAAGCGAATGAAATACAAATATCCCTCATGTTATTTGTATTTCTGTAAAAAATACTGTAATTGTACAGTAGATTAAATACATGCTACTCTTGCACTCCCCTTTAGTGTTATCTATTGTATTGCTAATGTTTTCTTTTCCGTATCTTCTCCAGGTCTGGGATTCAGTATTGCAGGAGGGGTTGGGAACCAACACATCCCTGGGGACAACAGCATTTATGTCACCAAGATTATCGATGGAGGAGCTGCGCAAAAAGATGGGAGGTTGCAGGTTGGAGATAGACTTCTTATGGTAAGTATGACAAATTTAAATCACATTTTATTTGGCTGAGAATTGTTTCATATAAAGACTTTCATATGCCATACATCTTACTGGAGGTAAGCATTACAACTCCTATAGGAATTACAAATTTTATTTTGCTTATCTTCATTTTTTCCCATTCTTTATGTATATTTCTGAATATGCAGTTAAAAAAGCGTTACTCTGGAAAACGAACATTTTATGAAGAGAAGGCACTTAATTATATTACTTTAACAAAGCTTTAACTGAGAAGAGAATAAATGTATTATGCACATCAGCAACAAGTCAAAATACACCAGAAAACTTTAAAAGATTTTAGATAAACTGTTCGTTACAGCAGTACTGACTCTACTAATTGTTTTAAGAAAATTGAAAGATGTGAAAACATGCCACTAAACTCTTCACACGAAGCCACTGTGAGTGGACAGCTACCTACATTTCAGTACCTGTAGGAGCGCTTTAAGTATATGTTCCATAGAAATGTTAAAAAAAATACATTTTTTATCTTTTTCCTTGAGGAAGGGTACTTCTCTTCTGACAGATCTCACTTCAGGAAATTCTTCCTGATATTTGCAATGCTAGTACGTTGTTCCTTGTAGATAATTCTATCCCACTCACAGAGTTTGTTTAATTGTTGAGTGTGAAATCCTGACCCTGGTGAATCAGCAGAAGTTAATCTCTGTCAAGTTGTATTCATGTCAATGCATTTACATAGATTTCAGCAGGTAGAGAAGTATTTTTTGAATGAGTGCCATGAAAGGCATGTACTGCAGTAGCTCCGTTTCGTGATGTGATGTCTAAGCAGTAAAAAATTGTCATGACCTTTTATTTGCTGGCTGCAAAACTGTGCCTAATTGAGGTTTTCTTTATTTGGCTAGGGACACTGTGTTCCAGTCACATGTGAAAATGACCATTCGTTTTATACAGAATATTAAACAGAACTGGAAAGGCACTTGGTTGCTGGGTTGGTGACTTTTTGCCTTTTCTAATTAACTGAAGTCGATAGATAAAACGGCTTAAGGATCAAACGGTGTTGTCAAAATCAAAGCAAAATGAAACCAGAACTTATGTTTTGGCATTTCTTCTTTGCAGGTTCTCAGCATAGTAAAATTCAAGTCACTGTTGTATAATGAAGTTTTAGCTCATTTTTCTGTAGAAATGTGTATTTGTATTTGCCAAATCTGCATCTTATTTTGTTATTTTGCACCTTGCAAATCTGCTTGTGTTCAGCTGTCGTTTTTTTTCATGATGAGAATTACTCGCAGATTTTGTGTCATCTGTAAATTTTTGTTATCTTACTCTTAATTTCTTCTAATTCACTTGAGGTAATAAATAATAGATCAAAACAAATAAAAACAAAAACAAAAATAAAATTAAAAATTCCTGCATTCACCACCTCCAATGAAATTTAATCGGGATGGATTTGAATAAAAAACTATTTCATACACTGCTATGTATAAATTGATTCTTTCCAGATTTTTATAGGATTTGTCTACTAAACATCTCTTCTCAGTCTTGAACCTGCGATTCACTGTAGTCAGGTATAGAAGTTTCCTCATTGTGACAAATTTATACTCCTGAATCTGGCTTATGAAAATGAGCAGAGGTCATTCTCAGTCTGTTTGATGTCTTTATACTGCTTTCCTTTCAGTCTGGACCTGCTCTTTACTGACCATCATCTCCTTTTATCACTGCATGTAAAATGAGTTAAAAAAACATAAAATCATAATATTGCTCTCCACTAGTTATGTACTTCCAGACCAAGCTTTTCACTGTTGCATAAAAAAAAATCCTAGTCAACTTACTCTTTGTATACCTTAGCCATTACACTTTTGGAGATAAACTTATGAGATCAAAATCGATTTCTAAAATCTGTGCAGATTACAGCCATGTTTTCTGGTTCTCTCCAAGACACTCTGATTTCTTTATAATTTGTTTACCTTCAATATTTTTTCTCTTCTACTTTATGAAGTATCTGTCAGTTCATGGCATTAACTTCATGTTCCTTTGTGAAAAGTGAGTGAAAGAATTCATTACTTACTTTTGACAGTCTATCAACATGATATTACCCTTGTCATCTACACGGTGCTACCTCTGCTTCACTGACTCCTTATTGATTATATATTTGCACACTTTTTTTTTTTTTCATATGTCATCCTTTCTTGATCTTTGGGTTTTTCATCATTTCTCTATAAAATTTACCAGAATTTCATAGAATCGTAAAATACCAGGTTGGAAGGGACCTCAATGATCATCTGGTCCAACCTTTGTTGGGAAATCAACTGTGTGGATACGATGGCCCAGCACCCTGTGCAGCTGGATCTTAAAAGTGTCCAGCGTTGGGGAACCCACCACTTCCTGGGGAGATTACTCCAATGGCTGATTGTTCTCGTTGTGAAAAAGTTTCCTCTTGTGTCTAATTGGAATCTCCCCGGCAGTAACTTGAACACATTTCCCCTCATCTTTTCCATGTGACTCCTTGTTTAAAAGGGAATCTTCGTCTGGAATTCCCTCTGAAATTCTCAGCAGCTGGGGGGCTTGTTTCACTTTTATATCTGTGTTCTGGCAAGTTTGTGGGAAATGCTTTCAGATCCTAAAGAACGTGCAAATCAAATGCATCAAAATTTAAGATGTAATAAAAGAGATGCTGCAAAATCAAAACTAATACTGAAATGTAAAAAAATTAGGTGCCATCTGAACATTTTGCAACTTGATGACCCTACTATTATTAAATGCAGTTTGCTAATAGTGCGTTAAGCATTCAGAAGTTCTGTTATGGAAATACTGAGCATTGTGATTATTGTGAAATCTATACAAGGGCATGTTATGCAGTTGTGCTTCCGTGGCACTGAGCCTGCACTTAAGGCTTATTATCCTGAGCACTTGCACAGGAAAATGATCCATTGTAGGATAATCCTGAGGTGCCCATTAGGAAAATTACTGGAGGAAGCATAAGAGTGCTTCAGCTGAAAACTGAGCTCAGTGTTTTTTCTAGGTGTATGTGAAAGCAACAGACCAGAGCTCTGCTCTGGAGACTGACAGCTAGGAGGAAAATACTCCCTTACTCTATTCTGGTGGTAACGCCTATGGTAATGTCTACTACTGCTGTTGATGATGCCTGCGGTGAGAATATTACTGCACTGGGTGTTTCAGCTAGGTTGCTCCTCTTTGCACTGGAAGGGAGTGAAGGGAAATTACATACGGAGCATCATAGACTAACACAATAATTCAGGGTCAGCTATCAGGCCAGACCAGGTTGCTTAGGAATTTATCCAGTTGAATCTCAAAAATCTCCAAGGATAGAGCTTGCACAACCTCTCTGGGAAACCTGTTCTACTGCTCCACTGTCCTCGTGAGGAAAATATTTTTCTTATAACCTGTTTGACCCTGTCTTATTTCAACAGACGCCTGCTGTCTCTCATCCTGTTACCACACGCCACTCTGAAAAGCTTAGCTGTGTCTTGATGACCATCCTGTGAGCACTGGGGGTCTCCTGTTAGTTGTCCCCAGAGCCGCCCCTTTTCCAGGCTGAAAAGGCTCAGCTCCCCCAGCTTCTCCTCACCAGGACAGTGCTCCAACCCCAACCATCCTGGTAGCACTCCCCTCAACTTGCTCCATTTTGTTATCTTTCCTGTGTTGCAGGGACCAAAACTGAACACAGTATCTAGCTACAGTCTAATGAGTGGCAATTATTGGGGAATAATCCTTCCCTGGATCTCCTGTCTCTGCTCCTGCTCATACAGCCCAAGGTACTGTTGACCTTTCTGCTGCCAGGACGCACAACTGGCTCATGTCCAGCTCACTGTCCACCAGGAGCCCCAAGCACTTTTCCATAGAGCTCCTGCCAGCCTGGGCTATTGCAGGGGGTTAGCCTGTGCCAGGGGCAGGACTTAATTTCTCCCTGTTCAACATCATAAAGTTCTTGTCAGCCCCTTCCTCCAGCCCAGCCAGGACGGCAGCCCTGCCCTCGAGTACATGGATTCACCCTCACAGTGAAGTATCATCTGCAAACGCGATGAGAGTGCACTCCTCACCTCTTCTAGGTCGTTGTTAATGATGATCAGGAAGAGCTGAAAAATGGATTAAGTTATCGCCTCTCAGATAATAATTACAGCCTTTTATCGGATACCAACATCTCACTTTGAAAGAGTTTATCTACAGAATGGATGAATGAGAAATCAATATAAAACTGCATGGTTTTACTAGTATAAAACAAGACTAATAGCTAGAAGCAAGGTATTCAGGGAAAACTCTAAAATCATAAGGTTTTAAAAGAAAACTTAACTAATATCAACTCTTGTAAGTTGTCTCCTCTTTGTCTCCTACACCAAAATACCCTTGCATGTTTGGGCCATATCCTGTTGCTTTTTGGTGCATGTGGTCAGAGACATCAGACTTTTGTGGGGTTACTTGTGCCTATAGCAAAAGTAATGTTACTCACACACCAAGAGATTTAATTTGATTCTGTTTTCTTGCTAAAAACAGAAGGAAGAAACAGGAGTCCCTTTCCTTTCCAGAAATTTAGGCTTGTTTTCTACCCAATTCTGTGCTGAAATGAAAAAAGCATATTATTGTTTGGTGGTTTCATAGGGCTGCAATTGGGTTGTGATTCCACAATTGTTGACATGTTCCTCACAGGATCCCCTACTAGTATGTGTTTCTTTCAGATTGTATATGAATGCAGGACCATAATCAGAGCATATAACTTAAGGTGCATCTAGATTAGCATTTGGTTCTGATCAGAGGTGCTCTTTTAAAGTGATTTTGGCTGTCTTGTGGAATGGCGTTTTAGAAAACAAATTGGGTTTTTTTTTTTAAATGAAACTGCAACAGAAAATGTGGTCCAGGAGCATTCCTAATTAGCATTGCATTGCAGCTGCAAACAGGCATTTTAGTCAGCACACTAGATGTGACGCAAACTATCCTTAAAAGATGTATAGCATGGATGTCATATCATCCAGACCAGCTGCAGCTTGCTCCTAGTGCACACATCCTTCGCCCAGGTGTGGGCACCCACCGATCCAGAGTTACACTGCCGTGCCAGTTGACGGAGTACAGGCATTGCCCAGTTACACTTAAACGAAGAAAACTCTGTGAACAGATAGGACCTGATCAGTATGTTGACTGGCTGAGTAGCACAAAGGAAACACACTAGAAAAAATACAGCCTGAGGTGGAGAGTGAACTAGTACAAACCAACTCAGGGGGTTTGGTGGCTGCATCCCTCCTGGTGCAGCACTGGGCTCTGGGCCAGATTTACACCGTCACTGACTCTGGCCTTGCAATGCTTTATCTAGCGTTCAAACACAGATTTCCTAGGATTGGACTTTGGATGGTACCCTAGCATTAAGCTGCCCAATTTATTCCTTCTAACGATATTCTCATCTGGTTGTTCCTTCACAGTTGTATCATCCTCATACCACTTCATTAGCCTTGAAAACTTTTTTTAACCAAAATCGGCATAAACAAGGATTGAAAAACGGTGGTCTAATTTAGTACAGTGCCACTTGCACTGTGTATGCACTGCACTGTGTGAAGCCTGGATCCCACTGCTCAGTATCATATTTATCTGTAAAGCTCAAACTCTTGCCTTTCTCTGCAAAGAGCAGATCTGATTTAGGACACTTAGCCCATAACTATTAAAATCTAAGCAAGTTAATTTCAGAGGGGTTAACAGACTGTGTCATCTGAAGACAGCCAGTTTCTTTCTATTCCGAGTCCAGGACTTGTACAACTAACTCAGGAGTCCATGGGATTATAAGTAGTTAGTTGATCCAAACAGATTTACATCCTTAGGACAAATGATTGGTCTTCAGCACTGAAAAACCTTTCACTTTTCTCAGCCTTTTAAATCACGGTGAGTTTTTAGAAAGGCTACCAGCATTCTAGATTTACAGCTGGCACGTCACAGGTGTTTACTGGCAAATGTTCACTCAGGATTCACTCAGGAAAATCCACTTTTTGAAAAGTAGAATATTACACAAAAGCAAACATTACCACTGGCAAAGTAAAGATCACCTCTTAGTCTCATTCACTAAGTGAATGGAATCTCTCTTACCCTAAATCAATAGAGGAAAGGAATGAATTCCCTTTAAAAAAAAAGAAAATTCAGTAAGACAGACTTACTCCTCCAGAGCTTTTATTCTCTTATCAGTTTATGCTGTTGTGAATGAAGTTATTCTTTAGAGCACTTGTACAGTCATTTTGGGGATTCTAAGCTTTTCACTCTAGCTACTTCTCAGTGCCTTCGTTTTCCAATATGAATCTAGGAAAACTTCCAGATAAGATAATTCTTGCTTAGGTTTACACTTCATTGACTTGATTATGCTATTTAGAAAAAAACCACCCCAGTCTTTTTATATGTGTTTGGCAACATTTCTTACTGATTTCCCCATCACTAAAATAGCTTCTTTGATTGGACTTGTATCTTTAATTTCCTTCTCTATTGCTGTATTATTTCTTCCTCTTGTTCTTTTCCTGTAATATCAGTACGTCTTTGTATCACATACTTTCTATTTAAAGAAAGAGCTTTCCAATTTCTTTTTTACTTAAGGTGCTGTATGCTTTTCTGAATTTTCCGTATATGGAACTTTTCCCATTAGAAAAGCTCAACTTGCTCCATGCCTATTCTCCTTCTGACTCCTCTCCTTTGGCTCCTGTGGCAGCATTTTGTGGCTCAAACATCCGACTCTTGTAACTAAACTAACCACTCAGACAATTTCATTTTTAGTATTTGCCTTAGGGTTTTTTTCCCCTTAATTTGTTGCTACTTAAGTTGGCTTCTTAGAGCCAGAAAGTCAGCCTGCAGTACCCATTCTACCCACTCAGCTCTGATGTCAGCCCTTCTGCAGGAAAGTTTCAGCATCTCAGAGGGTTGTATGCCATATACACTTTGATTTCTCTTTCTGTGTGCATCTCCCACTCTTTATCTTCTTTACTTCTCACTCAACTCTTCTTCTTTTCAAACTATGTGCTCTGCTAAGGTCATCTCGACAGCAGGAAGTGAAGCTTTGGTATAATGCATTGACTGTGCCACAACCACTGAAAAAGACAGATTTAGTACTTGAAATTCTGTTAAAATGGGCATCTTTTATGGAAAGAAGAAACAGCTCAAGAAACAGTCTCTCTTGGAGATTCCTCTCTACAAATCTTATAGTTCATGTTTCCTGATAATCACCATCTCTGGCCCGATGTTTTGAAATGACATCCAGAGATTTCCTTATGATAAAATTACATACCACAGTCATCTTGCAATAATATATAGGGAGCTGAACAATATAATTCTTCAATGTAGTCAGGTTTTCATGTATATTAGAATACATACAGATGGATTCATTTGTAATCATTGTTTTATGATCAAAAGGTAGAAAAGATATTGAAACTTGCATATATTAGTATTAACAGGAATTGTAGGTCCAAAGCAAGGACCACCTTCTGAAGGAAACTGGGAAGTGCATGGTACATTTTGTATACTGCAATTCTAAATTTATGTTGGTAATAGCAAAGGAAAGTAGTTTTATTTCACAGAATCACAGAATGTTAGCGGTTGGAAGGGACCTCGAAAGATCATCTAGTCCAACCCCCCTGCCAGAGCAGGACCACCTAGAGTAGATCACACAGGAACACATCCAGGCAGGTTTTGAATGCTTCCAGAGAAGGAGACTCCACCACCTCTCTGGGCAGCCTGTTCCAGGGCTCTGCCACCCTCACAGGGAAAAAGTTTTTCCTTATGTTAATGTGGAAACTCCTGTGCTCCAGCTTGCACCCATTGCCCCTTGTCCTGTCATTGGCCATCACCGAGAAGAGCCCGGCTCCATCCTCCTGACACTCACCCTTTATGTATTTATAAACATTCACGAGGTCATGCCTCAGTCTCCTCTCCTCCAAGCTCAAGAGACCCAGCTCCCTCAGCCTTTCATCAGAAGGGAGATGTTCCACCCCCTTCATCACCTTTGTGGCTCTGCACTGGACTCTTTCCAGCAGTTCCCTGTCCTTCTGGAACTGAGGGGCCCAGAGAGACCTTATGGCACCACTGAGAATCTTTGTCTTAATGAATGAATCCATGTTTTTATTTATTTATTTAGTTACTCTTGATGCACATTAAGTCTGTCTTTATTTCTTTGTTTATTGAGAACTAAGCAGTCCAGGACAAAATTAATGAGTAGCAAACTCCCTTTCTAGGAGCGTTCTCTCTAGAGATGAAAACCCTCTGATTTTCTACATACTTGGGATGAGTTTGAATAGCAATTTTGGTATATATTATTGGAATACTTTTTATAGCAGAGCTCTGTTTACTTTGAAGCATCCTTTCTTCTCAAATTTTCTTTCACCATCTTTTCTCTGAAGTTCTCCTTTGTATCTTGGTGTCACTCATGCATTACTTTCTTTCAAGTTCTGCCAAGTTCCAGCTCTACATATTTCAGTTTTCCACAGTATTCTGCACACTTAAGATGATATGATTAGAAATGAGAAAAAAAAAAAATCATAGTACATAAACTTTGCGATGATCTCTAGAATCTTAAAGTGTATGAACATAATGCATAACTGCTCAGACATTAATTCTTTGTTTAGTATCGCTTGGTCTTTAATTCTTATCCTAACTTCAAGATTTGTACAACTTGTGCACAGTGTAGGTAAAATAGATGTCCTGTAAACTTATTGTCAGAGAGATAAGAAGACCTGTCACATATCATACTATATTTTCTGTTTCTAAAATGGCTGTTTATCCTCTGACTGCACAACTGTGACATACAAGCGTGTTGTGATGGTAGTGCAACTGTCCTAACCATGACTTTTATCAGCTAGATCTCCAGGGGAAAAAAAAAAAACGGAAAAAATTCTCAACAAGTCAATTTGTCTCTTAATTGTTTTTATACACTCCTAAAAAGACCAAAAGTCAAAATCCAGACAGTGCTATGATATTTCTTTTTGTGTCTTTTTTTCTTGAGTAAGAACATTTATTTACAGCAGCAGTATAGTGGGAGGTTATTATGTGAGATTTTCTTTACTTCAAAAACCTTGCAGTTAGGATGAAACACAACAAGACAGATACAATGTACAGACAGCGTGGGAAGGAGAAAACTAACGGATAACTGTGTGGTCATATTTCCAAAAGTGTGAATCTTCAGTATTTCGTAGTTTTGAAATACATTAAAAAGAAAGTGTGTTGCTGCTGTTCATAACAAAGAAAAACAGAGAAATTTATAGAAGATAGGTATCAGATTTTTATTTAAATAGAAACCTGTCAAAATACTGCATACAGTGTCAGCACCTCTCTTCTGAGTGTTAGGTTGTATCATTGCTCTTCATGTCAAATTGTCATAACATGCCTGTCATTGCCTCTTTCAATTAACCTTAAAACCAAGTCTGAGAATTATAGAAGCAACACAGCTTAAACAGTGTTCTTACATGTAGCGATACTGTCCAATAGCAGTCATTCTCTCTTAGTGTTGATGAAACTGTCTGGGTGTGAAGAGTCCTCCAGTGATTCATAATAGCTGGGTTTCTTTCCAGTTCCTAAACCCTTTGGCAGCAGCTTATTCTCACAGCCAGGTCTCTGATAATTTACTGGTACTAAATTCCCTAGAGAGTACGTATTTTTTTTCTGTGATTTACAACTGTGCTATGTTATTCTGTGGCTGAGGAGGTGCGTTTTCTTCCATCTTGCATAATCTTTACAAGGAATCCTTGCAGTATCTGTAGAAGTGGGAGGATGGCACAATGAAGTGTTTCACATACAACATTCACCGTGAAATGTAGGTCACTGGAACAGGCTCCCAGGGAAGTGGTCACGGCACCAAGCCTGTCAGAGTTCAAGGAGTGTCTGGACGATACTTTTAGCCATATGGTTCAGTTTTAGGTAGTCCTGTGAGGAGCAGGGAGTTGGACTAAATGATCCTTATGGGTCCCTTCCAACTTAAGGTATTCTATGATTTCTGTGGGCTTACACCACGTCTGAAGCCTGTATCTACACCCTTCTTTACTTCTTTCCTCTATTCTATAATTTCTCGGTTCAGAATGTATGTTTTTTTTGGCAAGGACTATTCATTCTGTTTATAGGAGGGCAACTTATTGTGGACATTCTGTGGATATAGTAGATTTATATGTGAATAAATTTTATATGCCTCTACAATAAACCACTTCTGACACTTTCGATTTTCTTTCTCCGGGAGTAAAGCATAAATAGGCAAGGTCTGTTGACACCATTTCCTTCCCAATTCAACCTGTAGTCCTGTACTCTTATCCTTGCTCTTTTTAAGTATTTTTCTTTTCTGATAAAGCACAGAACTAGTACTATATTATCGTACCTTTTCAATGTCTCTTTCCTATGCTTCCAGAAAAGTGACAAACTTTCACACTGAAAATCCCTTTTCCCCCATCCAGAACTGCCCTTTTTCATTTCCTGCACCTCACAGGCAGCCCTTTTTTCTGCATACCACTTTGTACCTCTTAGTATTTCAGTTGTCAATGTCATATCGGAGATGGAAAGGCTTCAGGGTGTTAAGTATTTCTGAGGTCCCAGACATGAATGCTAAGAGGTGAATTTGGACAGTTCATCTTGACAGGTTAAATAATGTAGGCAGTTTCTGTAAATGATGTGGTGTTAAGTTATTAAATTATTATTAAATATAGTTTTATGTTAATGATGATACTGGTAGCAAAATATCACAAAGGACTTTTCTACTGACAAGACCAAGTGCCATCTCGATCCATTATGATTCTGTGTGATATTATCAATACTGTTACGTCAGTCTTTGAATATGTATATGCTAAGAAAACTGTATTTTCTACCTTACTGCCGTACTGCTTCTGTAATCTTCAGTGTCCTTTGTCTACAGCATTCTTCCCAACATTGTGGTAACTGAGAGGCTGTGTATCTATTTTGTAACTATTTCTGCATTCTAACTCACCTGTCTGATTTCTTCTTTAAGGTAAATAATTACAGTTTAGAAGAAGTTACCCATGAAGAGGCAGTAGCGATACTGAAGAACACATCAGATGTAGTGTATCTCAAAGTTGGAAAGCCCACCACCATCTACATGACCGATCCATATGGCCCACCAGATATTACTCACTGTAAGTGACTTCTGCAACTCATTTTGTAGGAGATGAGTTGTCAGATGATTTTGTTTTTTTCATAGCTTGTCCAAAGTATCCCATTAAAGTTTATGAAACAGCTTGGAAGGCTAGAAAAATGAAATGTTTATTGCCACTTCCATATGCTACACTCATGAAATATTACAAATATTATATCTCTGCTAAAGTATTTTTGCAGCAAAGTAACGATGTAGCTGATGCACTGCTGTGCTGATTTCAATTACCCATTGTCCAGGTGATCAGACTGAACTGTAACTCTTGTGACAATTACAGTAATAAGCATATGCAAATATATATTTTAATATGATTAGATTTGTAGACTGGAGTTCTCTGTCCACTGAAAAATCAGAACAAGCAGCAAACAGTCTTATACAAACTTAATGAAAAGCCTGAGGCAAATATATGTCATATTTGAATAAAATATTTACTTGGAACATAAAAATTACTGCTCTACTTACAAAAATTCACCTATTTTCTATGTATATCCAATTCCTAAATTGTTGTTCCACTTTGCTTTATTATCTATCTGTCCATTAACTTTATACATGCTCATTGCTATTTTTTCACTGAGGACCAAGGCCTTATTTGTCTTTGCATTCAATGCACACTCTGTTGTAGGAAAAGTTGTTGAAATAATGTGGTAAAACTCAGTGAAGGATCTCATAGGAAGGTGTCATGGTTTGAGCCCACCCAGCCGGCTCCAAAAGCCCCCCGCAGCTGCTCACTCACCCCTGCCCCGTTCCCTGAGGGATGGGGAGGAGAAAATACAACCAAAACCGGCCGAGGGTCGAGACAAAGGACAGGGAGGGCTCACTCACCAGTTATGGTCACGGGCAAAAGACGGACTCAACTTGGAGATAACAACATCTATTTAATACAAAACAACCACCACCCTCAAGGATAACGAGAGATACAACCAGGTCTTAAATACAACACACCTCCCCCCCCACCCCTCCGGTCTCCCCGGCTCAGCTCTGCTCCCTCTTCCCCCCCAGCAGCGCAGGGGCAGGGAATGGGGGTCACAGCCCGTCCGGCACAAGGGGTCTCCGCTGCTCCTTCCCCCTCAGGAGAGGGGCCCTCGCAGCCCTCCCCTGCCCCACCGCGGGGTCCCTCTCCCGGCAGACATTCCTCCTCCAACGGCCCCAACGCGAGTCCTTCCCGCGGGGCCGCAGCTCCCCAGAACCCCCCAGCGCGGGTCCCTCCCGGGGCTGCCGCCCTCCCGCCGACGGGCGGCTCCAGCGCGGGCTGCCTCGGAGCCACGGCCCGGTCACGGCTGCTCCGGGCCGGTCCCTGCTCCGGCCCGGGGCCCTCCGCGGGCCGCAGGGCAACGGCTGGGGCAGCGCTGGGCTCCAGGGGCTGCGGGGGCTCAGCCGCCACCCCCCCGCGGGCCGCAGGGGAACCTCTGCTCCGGCACAGCTCCCCCTCTCCTGCCTCACTGGCCGGGGTGGCCGCAGGGCTCTCTCTCCCCCATCCCCCTCCTCTCACCAGCACAAACAGAACAAAGAGAGGCAATCAACTGTTTCTTTCACTCTTAAATAGTTATTCGCAGGTTCGCCATTGGTCTGGCCTTGCCCAGAGGCAGGTCCGAAATTGGAGCCGGGGAAGCTTCTTGAAGCCTCCTACAGGAGCCACCTCAGTAGCCCTCTCTGCCGCCACCAAAACCCCGCCAAAATGCCACCAGACACCAAACCACCACAGAAGGGAACTGATTTCAATCAGGCTGTCATATCCACACACTCAAAGTCATCTAGGCTTGTGTCCAGCATTCAGGTAGAAAGATGTGCATCCAGGTGCATCGCCAGGACTCCCTGAGAATACCAAGAAAAAGGGTGGGTGGCTGTGGAGTCCTTATCATACATATATACCTTTTTTCTTGTGTTGAAAACCTTGCTGATGTGCTTTTTGTACCCTTAAGGAGATGACAGCAGCAATTAGGATTTTCTGTCTCTCCCATCTGTCCCACCTACACATGTCTTCAGGATTTACTCACTTCTCTTTTGTCTCCTTATCTGAGCGTCCTAGGCGCCAATCTAGTCTTTATCTCCTGCTATCATGTCTTAATGGCTCGAGTCTTTGTTTTAGTTTGAGTGTAGGCTGTCCTGACAAGTTACATGTAGTTATGTCAAGTATTGATGACATATTGATGAATCTAGGTGCTATCAATACATGCCATTCTCATACCCCTCCTACTAGTCCTCCTGGTGCCCATACTCAGGCATTCACTGCAATCTTAACATTTCAGTTGCAGCCCTCTATACCACTGGTGCCTGTTGGACTAAACAGTTCATTACTGAAGCTACTTTGCTTCATTTAGTTGTTCATTAAAAACTGGCTGCCTTGTGTTCAACTACCACAGGGACCAGGTGCACCATCTAACAACTGGATGGCAGCTTGATTTTTGACAAGAGCTTCTGCAACTGATCCATACCCATCTTGATCTCCTGCCAATAATCCTAGGGGCACTTAAGGCCAATTATGGGCTGGGAAAGGCAAATTTTCCCAGTAAATGCTAGAGATTTAAATTTTTCTGCACTTTTGCGTAGTGTTGCTACTGTGGACCAAGAAAGTTGAGGGAAAAGCTAAATATCCAGAATCCTCCTTATTCAGACTGCTCCGTAAAGATAGAAGAGAAGGTTTTGTAACATGCATGTCAGGTGGTATGCTCCACTGTGCTGAGGATACCTATTTAGTTAGCAAATGTTACAACAGATGGCAATCATGTTCAGTAGCAGTCTGGTCTGGATCTTAGCAAAGCCCAAGAAGTAAAAATGCTAAATGTCCCTATCCAATCTCCTACTTTATAATACTTTCCAAAATAATAATTTGGGAGTTCTAAAACAGTGTGTTTTATTATGTCAGATTATAGATCAGCAACGTATGAGAAGACAGAAGCAATTCCGGAGGGAGAGTAAAGGTTGAAAAGATTTGCAGTAGCCCATCCCAGGCTGTTGGTGCCTGCAGATTCATTTATCCTCAGGGAACCTTTCATTATATCTACACATTCAGAGTATTTCAGAATGGGTAATGGTCTTTCCCTGTGGAGATGTTTTGCTTTGAAACATTCTGCATCTCCGCATCTGAAAGAGACAAACTAATGCTAGAAATTTTAGCTGACTTCTTCTCATAAGAAAATTAATCATAGCTCATTGCAGAAGCTCGTATCATTGTTTTTCCTATTTATCATTTCCTTTTCTAATTACATTAACTGGAGATTGAATACAACTATTACATCTTTCCTGTCGTAAATATCCTCAGTAACTTCAGAATAGCAAAAAGCAAGCAGACAACAAAACCTACAGACCCAATATAGAATCAGACAGCATAGTCCTATAATTTTCATTATTAATCAGTAATATGTGAGAGATTTGTATCCACTTTCTGTTTTAAATATTCAGATTTACTGTGATCTAAATACCATCTATGTTGGTACTGAAATTTCAATTATATTGGGAATTTTGACACCTTTAGTACATCACAGCTTTAAAACTTCACCATACATAATTCTTGCCGTACATAAAATCCCTGCTCTTACCCTGCATCAAGGTCTTACTATGTTACTCCCATTGCTGTATATTGGACCCAAAATGCTTTTTAATCTCATTCTTTTCTATTTACGTTCTCTTCTTCAAGTCAGTCCTAATTAAAGAAAATATTTACTGTCTCTTGAACTATCCTTTCTTATTCAGCTCCCCTCTAAAGAGTCAACCTCTGCAAATGAGCCAGCATTTTTTATTATATTATTGTTGTTGTTGTTCTTGTTCTTGTTCTTGTTATTATGATTGTTATTATTGTTATTTTTTTTTTTCAGGAAAACTCTAGCTGTTCATTCTTTCTTGTTATATTATAAGCTCTCTCAGGCAAGGATTGTTATTTACAGCAATGAACAGGTTCCTGGTACTTAACTGAAAAATGATTCTCTTGTGACATCTAATCAAACATGCAAGTGGTTAACTAGAAATGCTTATTCTTACCATCAGCTTATTCTCCACCAATGGAAAATCATATACTGTCTTCTGGAAACAACGGCACTTTAGAGTACAAGGCATCCCTGGCCCCTATCTCACCGGGAAGATACTCACCCATTCCAAAGCACATGCTTGTGGAGGACGACTACACCAGGTCAGATGCTTCTCTGTTTGTTACCTTCCATGACAATTGCAAAGGACGTAGGTAAAGCATGCAGTGCCCCTCCAATAGCATACGGCATATGGTTCTTTTCACCCGTGTTCAAGGGGAGATGAAGCTGTTACAGGTGTAACTGTTAGGTGAACTAAGAGAAAGCTGACGTGAGAGAATGCTGACCTGCGGTATGTGTTGTCTGGTGGCAATTGTGCAGTAGTTCCTAAACAACATGGCTGCACTAGGACAATGCTGGCACTGAGCAAAATGTTCTGCTGCTTAACACAACTAGGAGATGTGAGGATCAGTGACTCATCTGCCTCACTGCGTGTATGGGTGGAGCAGCTCTATGTGCATTTGTACCTGTCCGTGACAGTGCACTCTGAAAAGTCCAGCTTGTTTAGTTTAGTGAAAGCGAGGCTGAAACAGCCTATAATTTCTCTGTGTACACACATTGAAAGATAAATGATATGGAGAGGGGAGTAGAAGGAGGGAAACTGGAAAAAGTTTCTGAACCATTAGAGCAATCATAATGTGGAACAGTCTTCTGTGAGAGCATAGAGGTTGAAAGGAAATTGTTTATGCGGTGGCGCTTGATACCTTTATAAAAGGTGTTCTTTGATGTGATTATTAGCAAAATGACCCTGGAGATTGCTTCTAATCCTTGTTTTTTAATAATCCCAAAAGAACTGTGACTACTATAAGGAAGTATGGTAGCAGAACTGTATCTATGTAGTTGATTTCCAGGTAGAAAAAACACACAGGAAAATGCTGGGAGGGTACTTTTCTGCCTTGTGTTAGATCAACACTGAATGTCACTGATGAGACTGTGTATTTATGGTTTTCTTTGAAAAGCACTACCATTCACTTAGAAGACAACAGTTAAGTTTGTAAAATGAGCCCTCATTATAATGTCTAGTGCCACAGAAAATGAGAAATTAATTTTTTTCCTGTGCTTCAGTATTTATAAATTCATTGTGTTCAAAGCTAGGAGACTGTTCTGATCATCTAACCTGACCTACTGTGTATCTCAAGCCAAAGAATCTCATCCACTTATGTATTCATCAACTTCATAACTTGCTAATTTGCATTTCATTTTTCTTGTTGCATATAATTACGATCTCAAGCTGCTTAACTTGTTGGATTAGACATTTTCAGAGTACAGTGTTTAATCAGGACATAAGCATATGGAAACCACACCTTGCTTCCTTGCCTCGGCTAAAAGAATTTCTCCTTTGTTTTGATTGAAGCTGCAAAGCTGACATTGCTTTCCTTCAACTTATGAGACATTCAATTAGGATAAATTTTCTCCAAAGGGTTCCAAGAAGTTACATTTTTTAATTAATAGTTAAAATATTTATTTCATTAAATTGTGCATCAAGGCTTCACCTGGGCTAGGACTGACCTCATCATTTCTAAAATGCCTATGTATAGGAAGAATACCAGTATAGTGTCTGGGTTACAATGATGAAGGCTTTGTCAATAAGCATGCAGTGCTGAATTCTCTCCTTATGTAATGAGATGTCAGCACTATTATTACTGAGAAAGGGTTGGCAAAATTTAAAACCAGCAAAAATATGCAACCTTAGAAGCATATAATAGCTAAGGAGACCAAAAAGTGACAGAAAATGAAGGAAGTAATCCTAAAAAAAAGGAGAAAAGCTGACCTGAAAATTAAAAGACCATTTAAGTTAGAAGACCTGTAAGGTAATGAAGAAGTATCTTTAGACAGTTCTGTGTTTCTTTGTGTCCCATGTATCTGATTTTAACTGTCTAACTACTTCCACCAAAGAAAAAAAAAAAAACACACCTAAAAATAATCATAGAAGAGAAGACAATGATAGTCCTAGCCCTTTAGTTCAGTAGATATGCAGTAGAAAGTGTACTTGCTCAAAGAACTGTGCAGCGTATATATTAAAATTAATTAGTATGTCTTTTTGATCTTTCTAGGAAGAAAGATGTATTCCTATCCTGATATTTTTAGTTTGTTTTTAAACAAGTTAATTTTGCTGGTTTGGCTTCTGACAGTGAAACCAAATACTGACAGAGTCTGGTTCTTGACTGAGGTATTCACACCAATGTTCTTTTTGTGTTGTTTGGGGAAAAAAATTAATGCCCAGAGAAGCCATGTGTATTCTGTGAAATACTCCTCTCCTGTGTTCTTCTTCCTATCTGGAATTTCCAGATTAGCGTGTGGTCTAGTGAAGGGCTGATATCCAAAGTCTTCTGTGGCATGTTAGCAGGAGAGGCTGACTCTACATGCATGACCTTCTGTGGAAGGTGTGTGGCCCCGGCAGAAATAAAGGTGTCAAGTCATAGAAGCAGACTTTGAATTCAATAAAGCAAATCAGATTAAAATCTCGTAGTACTAAAGACATATTTTCTTCAACCTATTGAAAAGGAGGAGGCTATTATGGACTTAATTATATTAGTGATAATAGCTTATATGCTACGCTGGTATACAGGATACAAAAGCATGAACATAAAATGAATGTAGTCATAAGAAAAATGTCACTTCTTGCCATTGCATTTCTTCACCGGACATAGATCATACAGCACAATCTGAGAGACACTCAAAGAGCCAAAGACTGGGTTTCTCCTCTGACTGTAATTAAAACACTCTGACCTTCAAGATTGAACCATTTAACCCCTGAATGATGCTGAGCCGTTTTTTTAAATGCCCGTGCAGCTAATTATTGCCTGTTGATTCAAGTGGGACTACTGAAAATGCCACAGTCAGTTCTCACTGGTATAAACTGAGAAGGGTGGATGCACTCTTTCTGTGCAATGCCATAGGATTTGCTGACAAGTCTGCTGTTAAAATAAGAAGATATTTGGAAAGTCTTCATTGCTGACCGGTTTAGAAAGACTTAAAATCTTTTGGGAAGTTAATTATCATATTGATAATTTCAGTGAAATCTATAGATCCCTTGATTGCAGCATTTATAATTGGGTTTCTGCACATAATTTTTTATAATTAAGATGGTTGCCAGCTACTGCAGTGCCCTCCATTAAAACTACTTGGTTCTTGCTATAGTAGGTTTTCAGGGCTAATTTACATGAAGATCACATAAGGAAATTTATTACCCATGCAGTCATAATATGGCAGCACTTCTGGGAGATTTTCATTTGTGCCGGCTAAAAGTATTTGGAACAGTAGCTTCTCCACTATGAGAGACTTTTGCAATTTTGTAATTCTTTGTACACCAAGTAACTCTACCAATACAATCATCATCATCATTCTACAAGTCCTTATTTGTTTTAGTTTCTAGTAAGATTGAAGCGTTGTGCAGGCAATACAGGAGATTCCTTGATTGTGTTGCTGACAATTTCTTAGTGCTGCTAGAGGGGAGAAATAGGAATAATTATCTGCTTGACCTGCTGCTTACGAAAACGGAAGAACTAGTGGCAAAGGCAGTGATAAATGACAGCAGGGATCAGAGTGACTGTGAATTGGTTCAGTTCACGATTCAAAGGAACTCTGGAAAGACAGTCAGCAAGTTATGACTGTAGACTTCAGAAGAGCAGACTTCAGCCTTTTTGGAGAACTGCTAAGCCAAATCTCTTGGGATGCTGCCACAGAGACATAGGGTCCATGAAAGACAGGGGATTTCTAAGTAACACATTGACAAATCAGGGATGAATCATCCTTTTGAGCAGGAAGGAGTGGGATTCAGCAGAAATCCTTCTTGGCTGAGCAAAGAGCTTTCTGATGACCTAAAATGCAAGATGTAGACAAGCATTGCTTGACTGCTTAATGACAAAACCAGAAAGTTGATTGAATTGAGCTAAGACTTACAAAGGTCATAAAGAAAAACAAAAAGTGATTCTGCAGATATGCTACTTTCAAAAATTAAGGTAAAATTTGTTGAAGGGAAAAACTGGTGAATGGAGGGGGAAGACAATGTAATGACAGACAATATAGAAAAAGCTGAAGTAGTCAACATCATCTTTGCCAGGCATTTAAGGCACCAGAAGGTAACTGGAATAGTCAGCATAGATTTACCAAAAGCAAATTGTGTGCTTGTGCAGCCTGATGAAATGACTAGCTGCGTGGATGAGGGGAGAGCGGTGGCTTCCCTATACCAACCAGTGCCACAGCACAGGTGCTGCCTTGAGCAGGAATGCCTCTTTGCTGGGTGAAAACACAGCTGACTCCAAAGGCATACCTGACCCATGTCATAACACCCACAGATGTGCGTCTGGGATCTGCTGTGGAGCACATGGTGATTCCTCTTCTCCACTAGTTGCCCTTGGGAGTGGCTGCAAAGGTATTTCTCACACCTCTTCTGTGGGCAGGAGAAGCTGTAACACAGGGAGCACCCTTTAAAACTCCTCCAGCAGCCTCTCCTCCAAACATGACAAAGTGTTGGATAAACACGTACAATTAATCCGTATCTGGAAAGAAGATATGATTTGTAAAGGTTTGGAAACCTTCTGGATAGTCTTTTGGGTATCTCCTGAATTATATGCTGTTACCTTGCTCATTAGCACTTTGCTTACTGTCACTTTGCTCTCCCAGCATGCCTATGCTCATTTGCATGCAATGGCAGGCCTTGCTAAGGCTTTTGACACAGCCTCCCACAGCACTCCCATTTGAAAGCTGAGGAAGAGAGGACTAAAAGAAGAGACTGTGTCAGGAACTGACTGAACCAGCAGGCTCAAAGGGTAACGATCGTCACTTGACATCTGTCAGGTGGTCAGTGATGAGCAGATTAGCTCAGGACACCATGGGCATCAGTGAATGTCTTCATCAATGACCTAGATCATGACACAAAGTGCACCCTCAGCAGTTTTGCAGAGAGTAATAAATTAAGGGGGAGTGGTTAACATGACAAATGGCAGAGCTGTATTCCAGGGAAATCTTGATATACTCAAGGACCTGGCTAGGATAAACCTCGTAAAGCTTAGTAAGAAGTCTGCACCTCAGGTGGAACAGTTGCACACACTTGCACGGGCTATGAAACAAACATCTGAATTGCAGCTTCATCGAAAATGACCTGGAGGTTACAGCGGATGCCAGGCTGAACATGAACCCAGGAGTGCACTCTCATTGCCAGTCAGGTAATCAGCATACTGGGATATATTAGGAGAAGCACGGCCAGCAGAAAAAGATGTTATTTTCTAGAAGACTGTGACCAATTCCCATTCAAAATCAAGAGGGCTGTGGAGAAACAGGAGAGGGTCCAACAGATTCTCAGAGTCCTAAATCACATGGAATTTAGAGGGGTGTTGAGGGAACTGGGGCTTGTTTAGTGTCGTGAAGAGATGTAAGGGGCAATCTAAGGGCACCCTGTAAGTACTCAGTAGTAAAGGTGATAAAACCAAACTGTTCTTAGTAGAGAAGGAGCAATGGCCACAAATGTTGGCTTTGGATATTCTGATTTCAATTTGAAAAGGAAAAAAAGACACCTGGTGGGTGGAGTAGTGCTGGAGCAGGTTCCTTAGAAGGGTTGTGAAATAGCTGCTCCTTGAGATTTTTAAGATTTGGCTGGATAACATCACAGCTGATCTGTTCTCGTGTTGGCAATAATCGTGCTTCAAGCATGTTTGGATGAGACCACCTATAGAGATACATTCCAACCAAATTTTCTATGATAGTAGGAAGAAAAAAAGTGATTTTTTGTTTTAGTTGTTTTGTGGAACATTCATTACTAAAGCAGCTGAGAGAAAAGTTACAATTTGCTTTTTAGCAGATGTCTGCCTTCCTATTTCCAGAAATACTGAAATTATAGCCTAAAAATCCTGTAGCTTTTAGCTGTTCATTCCTTCTGTCTTTAACGAATAACATTGGCAAAAGATCCATAAAAATAAAGAACTACCATCTCGAGTTTTTACTTCCTTTTTAACTTCAGAAAATGGTAACATCAAACTTCTGTGTTCAGCTGATAAAATATTCACTTTAACATTTAACTCTGGCTAGATATTAAAGATTCATGGATGAAAAAGCTGAGTTATCTCTTTTGCTGTGAAAAGCATGCTTGACTTTTTTTACATGCATCTTTGCAAAATAACATTTTCTGGATGAGGAAGAGGTGCTGGGGATTGGAAGGGAGAAAAAGGAGAACCATTAAGGTGAAGTGTCAGGGGATTTTTCCCTATACTAGTAGCATTCCTCAACTGTTTCTTGTTTACCTATATAAACTTGCTAGTTGAATTGAGGATATTTTATAGAAATACCTTTAAATTTGTGTTGATACACAGATTTGGCTTTTCAGTATTAAACCATTGCAACTTATATTATGGTTTGTGTGTTATAAAAGTATCAATAATAGTTTTCTGAAAATAGTGTTATGAAGCGCAACAATAGGAAAAAAGAACTGCAGTTTTTAGTAATAAGTCCTTGAAATTGTTCTTTTGGGATCTTTAATCAGTTGACTTAGATCATCCATTGACAAAATATTCTGCATATTTTAAAAGTGTATATTTGCTGAAAGGAGTTAGCTGCATTCCCTGTTAGTTTTCGTGTGGGAACAGAATTGAAGCTCATGTTTCCTAGACAAAGAAAATCTTCAAGTACTGTAAGCAGAACTTTCAAATGGTAAATTTTGCACCATGTTTTCGACTTGATGTTATGATATGAGTGATGAGTAGAAGATACGTAGAAGTACACTGATGCAGTTATATGAATTTGACAGGTAATTGTGAGCTCTCAAAAATGGTATCACCGTGCCTAACCCAAACTCAGCATGTCACCTATGCCCTAAAGACCATAAACTATATGTAGAAATATGGGGAGACTGGTAATGCCTTTTATTTATTCTTCCTATTAAATCACTTGCAACTTTGGCAGGTTAATTGTTCAAGTTAATATTTTCATGCTCAGTTTTTGAGTGGGGATGGATTTTTCTACCTAGAGATAGCAAAGGTTGCATGTTTGTTTTGCTTTAAAATTCAGTGTAAATTATATCTATTATTTTAAAAGTAATTTTAATTAACCATTATTATTATTATCAAATTAAATTGCATTTAGTTTTAACCATAGCAGCTTGGTCATTTAAGGGATGGAGGGAGAATTACATGGCTTAGTTCATGTTCTATTCTAGTCCGTGTTAAAAATTGCAATGATATTATATTTTAAATACTATAATATTCCGTACATAGCTTCAGGGTGTTGAAGTATTGGAGCTGATGTAACTGAATCCACAAAGTATTTCTACGGCATTTGTGAAAAGCTATCTAAATGCCAACAAATGTAAGTCTTTGGAAAAACTGCAGTTCATTTATCCTCCAAAATGTATTTAATTTTTTTCTTGCAGTAGAGCTCTTTAAAATTCCATACTCACACTGCAGTATATCAAAGCTGCTCACAATTTTGTGATACTGACTAGATTATTTTAAAAAGCCGGCATGATTGAGCACAGCGTTATATGACCATAGTTAGTTTTTCTCTTTACTTATTTCTTCTAGTGCTTTCTGACACAGAAACATAACCAGAACTGATTCTGTTCCGTGCTCTGAATGCCCACTTGTCTCAGATTTTAACACTGAAGAGACTGGAGGAATAGGGGGAGTGTATTTTGCAAGGAATTATGGTGAGATTAGGTGTGAAACTGAGGGAGAACTGTCACTGATTGTGTGAGAATGGAAATCACAAGCAGAGAAGACTGGTATTTATTGGGTGAGAAAACTTGGATATGGAAGTTGAATTTAGGACAAGGAAGAACATAAGTGAGAAATGGGTGAAGAGGCATGAAGAAGCAGTGGAGAAAAACAGACTGGAGAAGAGCAGCAATGAATTTCAGGGCTGCTGAACCAGCAGCTGCCTCAGACAGAGAGACATGAGGTTTGGGATAATTGATAGTTGTGCAAGAAGACTGGGGCAAGGATAGAGATAGAGAGCAGGTAGGGAAAGTTGTTGAGAAGATGCTGGCAGGATCAGGCTAGGGCCATCTCTCTCTAGAAAAATGCAGAGGAACCCAAGGTTTCTGAGGTTTACATGGTGCATGCATGATCCCACCAGCCAGTCTGTCATGACAGTTTGTCTGCATTGCCTGTCTGTCTGGAGTATGACAGCCTGCTGCTACTGCTGGTTACTCCCTGTCTCTCACAAGGTAGAGTTCTTATGCTCTAGGTCTTAAATTGGCAACCCAGCTGATGATTATATTGAATTTAATATGGCGTCCCATAGCAGGATTTTTTTCTTGGTTTAGTCTTTGATCAACCTAAGGAGTTATTAAAAAAAATAAAATTGAAAGAACATTATTTGGGTTACACATTAAATGTTCCATTAGGAAAAGAAAAAAGTAAGTTTGCCTGTAAAACCTTAAATTGCACCCTTGGTGCAGTATTTAGTTATGCTATCATCTAAAAATGTCTACTTGTAGAATACATGTCAAAAATTTTTTAGAACAAAGGTCACAGTTGTACTTCTTATCTCTACGTTACTATTCGTTCCCTTCAATGAAACATGAAATTACTGAATTGCAAAGCAACTATTTTATATTTCACATATTTAATACACATTTATCTCAAACTAATTATTAAAATTTACAGATGCATTGTAGTTGTCTGCCTGTCATAAGTTTTCATTTTGTTCCCCAAATTTATTTTAAATAATAAGTCTTAACTTGGGAGAATAATTTATGTTAAAGCAAAAATTTAGTTATTGTCAAGTCACCAGATAATCTGTTGTGTCCTGAGTAATTCATACGTATTTAAACAGGCCTGTCAGAGATCCCCAAGTAATAAGATTTGACTATTCCTAATAGAATCAGTAAAAGCTACTTATTACTTAACACTTTAAAAAGAAATCAAGTTTCGGAATCTAATGCTTGTATGGAGATTTTTGAAATGAGATAGTGGGACTGACAGTGATAATATAATACGCACAGAGATGGTAAGTAACATTTAATAGTGCACAGAGGAAAAAGATAACCCTAACTACATACTGCGTGTATTATGGCCATGGACTCTTAAAGCAGCTCTTACCACTTTAGAGAGACACCTCGGGGTGATTGTGGTTAGTTCTGTGGCAATGTCAGCTCAGTACTCAAGAGAGATCAAAAAGGTACGTAAGGGTGGAAATAAGATCTGATAGGAAAGGAAAAGAAGTACAAAATGTAATCGTTTTCTGTATGAATCTGTGATGCTCCAAGTCTTGAACACTACATGGAGGCAACTGGAAAAATCCCCAGAAGAGGGTGACAGAGATGATATGGGGTGTAGCATGGTTTCCAAGAGGAGCTAAATATCCAATAATTCCAGTGTAGAAAACAGATGTGTGAGAGAGAGAAAACAGAGAGAAAAAAGTACTTGTGGCATAGAGAAGGCAACAGACAATTACTATGAGCACTTTCTTACCACTCAGATACAGGGAGTTTACAGTGCATTGCCAAGTTTAAAATACCGAAAACAGAAGTTTTTGAAATGTTACCATATGTTACCGATGTGCAACCAAGTAACAGGCTTAACAGTGCCCGAAGACGGAGGGTTTTGGGTATGCCATACAGTTAGTTTGTGGGGCTCATTGACACAGGGTGTTGTGAAGCCTGAGTATATAAAAGTGTTCAAATACAGACAAGGATAAGTGCTCAAATTCATGGTGGATAGGCCTACTAACCACAATTTGCCCGGACTTAGTTTCTGGTCTACATAGTCCTTAACTTGCTGATTTTCAGCAGCTGAGCAGGGAAGGGCCATTTTTTACTGGTCCCGATTCCTAAAACATCGCTGCAAGGGACTACGGCCTTTGGTCTGGCAGTCTCACTGTGCCTGTGTAAAACAGCTTGCTTTTCCATTACTGCAACAGAAAATCGTTACTGATTTTTTTCAAATTAAGCAGTCATGTCATCTCCTAATTCCTGATGGCTAAGAATGATGAGTATAGAATTGGGTGTAGAATATTAAAAGTTCTAAATTATACTTATGCCTTCTTGTAGGCCATGTCATTTGAAAACCCGATTAACATGTATAAATAGCATCATTAAGAGGAAAAAGGCAATCCTTACTCTTCATTACTGTGCTAAAAAAGTTGCCGTGATCTTAGGCACTTGTTTTGCAGTTACGGAACACTTTAAGGCTCATGAAAATAGCAGTTAATAATGGAAAAATGGAGAAATCATTGATTATAGAAGGATTTCCAGAAAGAACTAAAGTAGTGTACTTCTGGTATTTTCTTCCAGCTCTTCACACCCCTTCTCTGTCTTTCATTTAGTTGACATAAGCATGTTATTTGAGTTATTTGGTCTTGATTGATTTGCCAGGATGCAATCTATGAAATAAAATCAACTTTCAATTCTAAATAAACCTACTGAACAATAAAGTATGTGACTCTCCTTATATGAACATACGAACCTTATATGAAAGGTTATATGAACAAGAAACTCAAAGCCAAAAGACATACATATAAAAACTGCTGGTTATTAGAAGTGAAAGAGTTCGTTTGTATTAAATTGCCATTGATTTTTTTTTTTTAAATAGTGATATACTTTTAAAGACAGTTCTTTGCGCACTTCCCAGCCACATTATGTTAGCAATACTAATGTATTAGTTGTCTTTACTGAACTTGGGTACGATTAAAAATAGTTACTCAAAAAAAAATGATGTTGGAAACTTGTGGCATTGTGAGATTTTTTTTTCTCTCAGATTAAATTTAGCGTTTCCTGGCTGTAGCCCTGCATACTCAATATGCTGAGAGCTTAGCTGGTTTCTTTCCATATCATGAAAGTTTTTAAAATCAAAAAAATGAAACTGTTAACATTTGATGTGCTATGTGTGGCAACTGAACCCTACCAAACAGGATTCTGCAATAAAAAATGTTCAAATTAAATTGAGAACCCTGCATGATGCTGAGGAGAGCACAGTTTTAATAATGCCATTTGCTTGTAACTTCTGTTGTGCAATAAAGCCAGCCTGAAACAATAAGGCAATGATGATCCAAACAAGGAATAATAAGGACTACAAACAACTAGGAAGATTTGCTTTCTTTACATAGTCTGTTATGAAATAAATAAGTAAAACCAGTGTCAGATCAATCTTCTACTTCCCGCTGTTACCGTTAGCTTTTCCACCAGTTAGTTATACCTTTCTGTGGAAATGGTACCTCACTGCAGTTAGGTCTATACTGATTAACAATTCCAGCTTTTGATTTTTTTTTTTGGCTAGAAAAGTAGTTTATGACTCTCTGCTGTTGATACTACCATTTAAAAGCTTGCCTTGTGGCACTGAGTGACTTGATTGTCTCTCTTGTAATTGAATTATCTACTGAGGTATGCTTAAGCCAAGCTGTGCTACTACTTACATTTTCTCTCGCCTTTCCTCTAATATTGTATGCCTGATTCTCACACTAACCTAATTATTGCTGTCCATCTAGACCTAAAGGTTGCTGCTGTCATTTATCACAGAGCTTGGGTTTTAGCTCACTGATAGAGAGAACTGTAATGTATGTTTGTCACTAAATAAACAGTTTAACAACAGGAAGGGAGCAGATCTGATAAATAAGGATTTACAGCAGCAGTTAGTTATTTTTCAGGGTAGACCCATACTAGATAATTACTCATTAAAAGATATTATCATTATCCAAGAAGTTATTATAATTATCCAGGAAGTGTACAGTAATATTCACATATTTAGCATTTTAAGGGGATTTTTTGCATTAGTATTAAAAAAAAAAAGATAATGGACGAAATAAATTCCATAATGTAGTTCTTTGTTCTTTCTCATGTTAAAATTACAAAATTTGCTTAGTGTTTATTTTATATAAGACAAAACCTCTGAAGTTGTATTTGCTGTATCCGAAAATGAAAAATGATGTAATTGCAAATGAACTACAGACAATCAGTCCATAAATAATAAATATATAGCTTTTACACTTTTGTTGCAGCATGCTAAATGACCTGCTACACTTTTTAAAATTCATTTCAAGAATTAATGCATCATAAAATAAGGCCTCAATGTTCAGTCTGGCTCTTAATTATTTTACAAGAAAAGTTGAGGTGACCTTATATAATACCAAAGACTAGAGGACTTTATACATCAGTGCTGTGACTTTTTCCAATTTTCTGTTATTGTACCATCCAGCAAGACAGAAAGGAGTGAAAAATACTGAATGTTTTTAAATTTGCTGGGCTTCCCAAGGCATTTTGTTAGGGCTCTGTGTTTCTATTGGAAGCACTAATTTGGTCTCAGTATCTAGGTAGATGCTGAATGCTTACCTTCATTTTGCTTTTGGAAGCAATTGTAATTGTCGATTAACAGAGCAATGCCTTGTATCTATCCACCTCTGTGGCATGATTTGTGTCTCAGCACAAGGCTGGATGGTCACTCACTGGTGACTCAGTGTAGTCTGAGCATTCACAATATATCTAAGAGGTAGCGACACTTTGGTGTCATCTACCACACAGAGAAGACAAGTAACTTGAATATAGGAAGCTAGCAAGTTGTTTATGGACTGGTTAGTGTTTAAGTCATTGAGAAATCTACAGTTTTTATTAGTTTTCCTGCACTGGGACAATATTTCTTCAATTTTCATACTTGTTCCTTAATATACTGCCTAAAAGCAAAAGATATTTCTGAGGGAATAAAAGGCAGTATTGGTCTAAAGTAAAATAATATAAGTGTTTTTTTCCTCTGGATTTTTTGTATTGAAAGCAGCAATTGATTTGGTAAATAAATTATTAAATCCAACCCTCTGAGACAAGTGTGAAATGTGCTGATAAAAAAGAATTGCTACCTTTAACATTTGTAGAGGGATTTTACTAAATGCTTGACAGAATGCTTTATAACCAAATGCGTGACTGCTTTGCTATTTTGATATTTGGTAATCTTAAATTGCAATTTTTTAACTGTAAAGTTTTCCCTGGGAAAGTCAGGCACAGAGAGTTCTCAAATCATATGTCAGATTGCTATGAATATTGTTATTAGAATTGAGTGAGGCCAATTTTTAAGTAAAGCAGCTACTCCTTTTCCCCCAAAGGACAAAACCAGAAGCAAACACAAAGGTTCTCTGTATCTGTCGGTGCATCCATGACCGTAATAAATTCTGGTACCTGTGAAAGTCACAGTGAAAACCACACCCATGTGAGGCACAGCGCATCCAGAAGATCAAAAAGAGTTCATTACTGCTTGGCCTCTTGATATTTTCAGGCTTCTGAAATAAGTTTTTCATCTAGTTAATACCGTATTGCTGTGATTAAAGACAGTGGCATACCCTGGATCTTCTGGCAGAAGCAAGGCTATGACAGCAATTGCACCTTGGCACTCTCTAGAACAGAAACTTCAGGAAATTATGAGCCAAGTTTCACTCTGCCAGTAGGCCCAGAGGTATCTGCTGGGGCGAACACAGTAGCTGGAGAAGTCGCATGATGGGGAATGTGCTATGTGGTGCATTTTTTTGAAAACTATTTGCTGGTCGTCTCCTGTGGATCCCTGGCTGGTTGGTACTAAAGGCTGCATCCCCTTCTCCCCTCTCCCCAGGTTGCTCCCTGGGAGGTTTGTGGTAAGTATTGCCTCTCCCAAGCAAGCAGTTGGCTTCTAGGCAGCAGGAGAGAAGTGCTAGGTGACCGGTCAGTGTCAGGTTTAGGATTTTATTCTTCACATCTAGCTACGCAGATTGCTGTCTGTAACTTGGAGCAGCAGTGCAAGTGCGACAGCAGTAGCCTTGTCAGTGAGGTTAACTGTTTGAGATGTGGTCTGCATAATCAGATTTGGAAGGTTGAATCTGAAAAGAGAGCAAAGAACTCTTGGAACGGAATTAATTGCCTGCCAATGAGATGAATCGCTTACACATCACTATTATTATAGGATATTGTTCACTTTGACCACAGCTCTACTTGCAAAACTTCAGCTCACCAGGGTAGGAGTATGTTGTATTAACAAGTACATACTTCATCTTTTTCTTAAATTAATGGGTAAAAATTACCTCTTTTCAGGTAATAAACATCATATTTTCTTTTATGCAATGCTCAAAATTAAGATCACAGAAAGCTGTGCAGAAGTAATGTTAGATTAATAAAAAGGGAAAGCAAGTATGTGGGAAAATTCGTCACTGAACTTCAGAGATAGGATATTCCCTTTCAGTGCCACGCTTCCCATAAGCCACTTTTATGGCCCACTTATATGGTGTATATCTTTATATGCAGTTGCTTGTATGCAGTAATACTGTGTTATAAAATTCTAATGTTTCCTTTAACAGCACACTTTACTTGTCAGAAAAGCCCTACTGAAAAGGTCTTGACAGATTTGCAATGCATGCTTTTTAAAATGATTGCTGTGTTTTCTCTATGTTCTCAGCCACTAATACACACTGATCTTTTACTCTTGTCTCTGTATCACCAGGCCTCCTGAACCTGTTTACAGCACTGTGAACAAACTGTGTGATAAACCACCTTCTCCTAGGCACTATTCCCCTGTCGAGTGTGACAAAAGCTTCCTTCTTACAGCTCCCTATCCCCACTACCACGTAGGCCTGCTCCCTGACTCTGAGATCACCAGGTACTGCATGCGCTTCTTCCTCACCTCCTTCGTTAGAGTGCATGAACATCACTGGATTTATCTCATAGTTTGCATCTTCACCGTAGATCTTTTTTTTCTACAGCTTGTGCTTGTTTTTAACCATGCTTTCATATCTGCACCACTGGAAGATATATGCTACCTCGGTATATGATTTTGGTCATCCAAAATCCAGTGATGAACACAGGCAATGTTTTGATCCATTGGAATGGTGCTCTAAAATAGAATACATTATATGTATCACATTTTACAACTGAATGCAGTATTTGTTTCTCTGTGAGTACGGAAAGTGACTAAGACTTCACTGAAAGCTGTAGTAATTTGGTTTGATTCAGTCATTTTCTTTCTATGTTGTGCATACTTTGTTCACTGAGCATCTTTGGGTTTATAGGGTGGCTGCCTAAGCTATTCAGAAGAAATTGAGCGAAAAATAATCGCCTCCCTCACTAAGTCATGGTTGAGAATACATCTAAAATTTAGCATTCCCTAGGCTAGCTGTGCTCTGAGAGGATGGTTAGTAAAATCTAACATGATGAACATTTCCATAACTGAAGTAATGGAAGACATTTCTATAAAATACTGTGAGTGACTACCTCCTGAGAAATATTTAATAAAGAAAAATGTACTATCCGAAACTGTATGCTAGTTTAACCCAGCTATTCTTCTGTAGTCTACGAGGATAGTAGTAAACTATTTGCAAACAAGACTTGGGAGATAAGGGAAGAACTAGGCACAAGTTTTCAAGAAGATGTTGAGTGCTTCCTTTGTCAGGAAAAAAACTATCATCTTTCACATTCCAGAGTAGAAGAAAAACAATTGTCTTTGGAGCTTTGATCATAGACAATTTCTGCAGAAAACACTTTTCAAAGAAACGAGTTAATATGGGAAGAGAAAAGCAGAAGTGTGGAAGTGGAAAGTAAAATGATAAATTAATGTAAGGTACAATAACAGGAAAGAAACCCCAGGGATTAGAAAAACATCTGTGAAAGGCATTGCAGTGCTATGAAATAGAAATCTAAATTAAAAAAGCGATACAACAATACTAGTGAAGAATGCAACAGATGTGGCAAGATCATGCAGAAGCTGTCAGTTGATTAGAATGAAAACTGTGTCGCTTCCAGAATTTGTAAAAGATGCTTAATCACTGGACAAAGTGATTAGGCAAGCTGTTCAGGCCAGAGCAAATTTGGGTGAAAAACATTGATAAGGGCAATGTTTTATAAAGTATAAGTAACTCCAGAAGGGTGCCAGGCACTAACAGATCTACCCACAATATTTTGATTTCTCTGCAAGTATTATCTTAAAGGAAATAACTAGCCAAAAAGTAGCAAAATTACTTCAGGTGTTTAGGTACGGTGTACATACGAGTAATTTATCTGTAAGCATCACAGTGCTGCTGTTTGTTTAGAGCCAGACAACAGAAGAGATCATTATAAAAAGACTCTTGCTTTTAATATGGTACCTTTGAAAGGAAGGGACCAACTTGAAGAAGCGGGTTCTAGGGGATTTGTGGGCCATGGAGTTGTGTATTGGGAGCACTGAGGATTAGATTGTGGCTTGCTAACCGTAGAGAGATGCAATTTATGGCTTAATGGTTGTTCTCTATAGACAGGACTGTCAGGACTATGGAGATAGGTTGGGGGAAAAGGGTGAATCTGTTAAGGCTGCTTCCTGCAGACCAGGTACTTAGATGCCAATAATCAGTGGAGCCCTGGAGAGCTCGTAGAACTAGGCCATTTTTCCACCTGAAGGTGTAATTCTCTACATCTTTTTGCTTTATTGTGTGATTGATTGAATACTTGGTCATCAGATATTTGATGACCTGGCATCAGGACTGAAAAAGCTGGGTTTTGTTCTACTGAGTGTCAGTTAATAATTCTCTTTAAGAGCAAGGTTTCATTTCTCTTCATTCTACTTTGACATAAAATTAAGCTCTAGTCTCTGTGTATTTAGTTTGTTTATTTCAACAGTCCAACAAAAACTGCAAAAAGAACCCAGAAGATGAGAGAAGACACAACTCATGGTTAACTACTCTGCACTATGCTCTGCTACATGCTGTGGTAGAGGCAACTGATTGCTACAATTTATACTTCCTTCCCACTGTGAAATAACATTTGGATGGAAAATATGACAGTTTTCAATGTTCTCAAATACTGTCATCTTTTCCACAGAACTCTGAATAGTTGACCATGGAGGAAGACATTTGAATTAATGTTTCACCAAACACCTTTGGTGAGGAAAGTGACAGCTTTACACCATATAGCATGAGCCCATATCCAAATGGACTCGGTAGTCACAGTTGGAGAACAGATTTTAGAAAAGTATTAACCCCACTTTAATCCAAGTGGCTATGTTTGCAGAAGTGTTCATTGTACAAAGCCCTAAATTTCACAAAGGTGATGTGTCTCAGGGCTGTGTCTTTTTAAATATTTGGAAAAATTAACCCATAAAAAGACCACCAAGGCCAGGCTGGATGGGGCTTTGAGCAACCTGGTCTAGTGGAAGGTGTCCCTGCCCTTGGCAGGGCGGGTGGAACAGATAATCTTTAAGGTCCCTTCCGACCCGAACCATTCTGTGATTCTATGATTCTATGACCTTGTTTTAAATCCACAGCTTTGATACCACCATGTCTATTGGAAGTCCTACTGCAAAAAAATCTTCCAAATATGGACCAGGTATTTTGAAAGGTCTCCCTTTACTCACCTGAATTCCTCAAAGCCCTATTCCTCCACATTATATACTTCCATGGTCTCCAGTCAAACGTAAAAAGGTATCTCCCTGTCTTCCTGCAGGCTTCCTAGAAAGAAGTTTTTCATCAGAATTTGTCAGCATCAAGTTTGGGGAGGAAGGCACAGGGGTTATTTGCTTGTTTTGGTAACTGCAGTCATTGTCGTATCTCAGTGCTCCAATATTGAGAATCTGCTGCTGAACTGCAAGAAATTTGGTTTGACAGATAAGTCTTCCAGAGGAAGAGGAACATGATGCCATGTTCTCCCAATTGAAATGCTTGTAAGCCAGCCAACGCCTTTCAAATTGCTGCTCCAGATAATTTGTCAGCTACTCCTCAGATGATTGTTTTGTCAAGGCTCATTAACTTAATAGGCAAAGAGAATTCATAGGCCAAAGCCTTATTAAATTCAAGTTTATAACCCTTGCTTTTATGGTGGCCTGTCTTAGCTCCTGGGAGGTCTAGAACAATATAATCCCCTTTTAGGATAAAAGTAACATGTTTTTTGATTGAATTATCAGTTGATGCGAATTGATATTAACAGGGCTATGTCAATGTGCAACAGCTGAAAATCTGTCTCATTGAAGGCAGGAGTAGAGAGAGAATGTTGAAGTTGTAAGTTTTCCTTTGAGAGCACCACGTGGGAACGGATGTGGAGTATTCATGTTCTGGCCTCTGTCATTATTGACAGTTACGTGTACAATTAGAAGATCATTGGCAGCGAAAGGAAATCACAGCTCATAGAGAAACAGTTTCTACAAACACGAGACTTCGTTTCTGCGTTATGTAACGCAAAATGTTGTGTTCTCAGTCTCTGCATTGAGAACTTCATGACATTCACCACTACACAGACACACAAAAAATGTTTCAGTTTTACCCAGCACTAACTTCCCTGTCTTTGCTGAAATCCTTTTGGCATTCTAGTTGTCAGCATGCATTTTGATAAAAGGCAGCCCTGATACTGTTGGTTTGTGTGATTATTTTTTTTCCATAGGTATTTACTTTTCTATTAAGCCTTTGATCATGTGATTGCATCAATATTTTTGAATACATGTAGGAAAGAAACTAAGGGTAGGGTTTCAGACTTTGTAGTCGTGTGAGCCTGGGAACATGCCTCCTCCCAAGAAAATAAAAATAAGTGAAAATTTTGTTCATGTTTAGTCTAGCTTTTGTAAACTTTCAAATCCTCTTATGGTGCTTTGGTGCCTGGATTAAAAGTATTTGGCTTGCTTTTTAAGTCAAGTTTAGTTTCTTGTAGCCAGCCCCAGTTCTGGCTGATGCAGTGATCTGCAGTCTTAGGCAAGTAGTTAATAATTTTGTGCTTTGTTTCCCAGTCTCTAAAAGAGGTTTAACAATGACCTCATAGAGCCTCTTTGAAAACTAATTCTGACTGAGACAATAGCATCTTTATTACTAATGGCAGTTTGTGTTATTATTTAATAACATTAAAATGATTTTAAGGTATTTGATGAATTAGACTAATGACATCAGCTCTTGGGACCACCACTACTTTCTCACGGATGGGGATTAGGGAAAGAGTCTAATATTGCCACAGAGCTCTAGGGCAGCATCTTTTGCAGAAAGCAGCATGCCATTTGCACAGGTATTCAAGGATAACTGAGCATTGTGTAACTCTAGAGCTACACAATCATAGAATGGTTTGGGTTGGAAGGGGCCTTAAAGTTCATCTAGTTCCAACCCCACTGCCAGGGGCAGGGACATCTTCCACCAGACCAGATTGCTCCAAGCCCCATCCAACCTGGCCTTGAACACTGCCAGGGAGGGGGCAGCCACAGCTTCTCTGGGCAACCTGTGCCAGTGTCTCGCCACCCTCACAGGAAAGAACTTCCTGATATCCAATCTAAATCTCCCCTCTTTCCATTTGAAATGGTTACCCCTCATCCTATCACCACACTCCCTGATCAAGAGTCCCTCCCCACCTTTCCTGTAGCCCCCTTTCAGCACTGGAAGGCCGCTTTAAGGTCTCCCCGGAGCCTTCTCTTCTCCAGGCTGAACAACCCCAACTCTCTCAGCCTGGCCTCACAGGGGAGCTGCTCCAGCCCCGTGATCATCCTCGTGACCCTCCTCTGGACCCACTGAAGCAGGTCTATGTCTTCCTTGTGCTGGGGGCCCCAGAGCTGGACACAACACTCCAGGTGGGGTCTCACAGAAGCAGAGGAGAGAGGGAGAATCACACACCCCCCACCCCCCCCACCCCCGACCTCCTGGCCACGCTGCTTTTGTTGCAGCCCAGGATGCCATTGGCTTTCTGGGCTGTGAGCGCCCATCGCTGGCTCATATTCAGGTTTTCACCCACCAGCACCCCCAAGCCCTTCTACTCAGGGCTGCTCTCGATCCACTCATCGCCCAGCCTGAATTTGTGCTTGGGATCGCCCTGACCCAGGGGCAGAACCTTCCGCTTGGTCTTGTTGAACTTCCTGAGGTTTGCACAAATAAAAGTGTGCTGAAATGTATGCAGGGCGTAAGGGTGAGGAGACTATAATGTGCAGAATCTTAATGATTGATGTGTGATTCTATTTCCAGTGTGTGCCCGAATTCCCACAGCCTCCATGTAAGCACATGAGGGTCACTACACTCCAGTAGTCTGTGCAGTCAGACCATTATGTGTTTGCAACGCTAAGCATTATTGCTTGTGGTCACCTCACTTAATTTTAGGGATCCCTGGGTTCCCTCCGTAGGTCATGAAGGGACAGCTGCAAAGATGCTGATTGCTTTTCACTGACCCTAGCCGCAAGTTAAGGTAACTGCACTTGAAAAAGGTGTAGAGGGTGGGCCTTTCAGTAATTGCTATAGTGTCCTTTCTCTTTTGTTAATATCTGTGCAGCTTTCTTCTTCACAATAACCTGCTGGGAGCGAGCTTATTGTCAAAATGATGCATATAATTGCACTTGTGTGTAGCTGCTTTCCAGGGAGGCTCTTGTCATCTTTATTGAAATTCACATTCTACAGGAGTACTCATTGTCCCTTTTTCAATCCCATGTGTTTAATAAGGGAATTATATCTCCCAAAACACATCTAGCCATATTTTGAGTGTTTTTAAATGCCTGGCAACCTGAAAATGGGACCTATCAAACAAGCAGTAAAAAGCAATGATGATATGAAATTGAGTTTTCAACTTGCCCCACATGAACACAACCACCTTTCTTGAATTTAAAATAAACTTTTACTATGTAGTTGCATCCATTTACTATTTTTTTGTGAAAATTTCAAATAATAATTACAAAATTGGAAATTTGATTTGGGCAAATGAGTTTAAATACTTAAATATTTAAAATCAGATTCGGAGCAGATTTGTACTTTTTCCTATTTTAACACCTCGGGGTCAACATCTGGACTGATCTGCATTTTACACAACCCAACCACAGACAGCAAGATTATATATGGTGAACTAGCACTACTAAACAGCACTGCTTAAAGGCAGTGGAATGAGTAGACAATTGCTTCTCTGGGTTTTTGAACAGCAAAATAGACAACACTGAGGTTCAACTTACTCAATGTCAATGGAAACAAATTAACCTTATAGTCACAAAGAAAAATTATCTTTAGAAAATAGAAGATACTTACTTAAAGTAACTCTTGATAAAGTAGCTCCCTAAAACCATAAGGTGGCATTTAAAAAAAAAAAACAAACACTGTGACTTTTTGTTTTGAGAAGTGACTTTAAGGCATATCTATACAGAAATTGAGGCACTCAGAAGCACAGCACATATAGCAACCCCTAAGCGATTTAAGAGATTAAACTGGTCGTCATGGAGGCTGGCTTGGGTACTGATGATCATACTGGTGTGAACTGAAGCATCTTGTTATTGCTGATTTCACTGAGAATTAGGTATGTGAGTGCTAAGGCCTTCACTCCCTAAACAACACCTTTAACAGTTGAAGTACTTCTTTAACTCTGGCTCCTAGACCTTTCTAAATATAAGCTTGGAGGCTTGACTTACATGCAGGAATGCACATGGCAGTGGTTGACAATATGCAGCCCAGATGCGTGCCACTGCATACCCATTATGCTTGACTGGCTTGTGCTGCTTCTGAAAGCAGCTCCAGAACTGCAATATTGTATAGTTGTATATTGTAAGACAAAACAAAATCAGCATAACCTGTGTTAATTGACTGTCTACAACTTAAATGCCACGTACATTGTCCCTGCTTGTGTGAATCAGAATCCTAAAGCCTTTAAATTATTTAGGATCTCTTGGAAATGATACAAATTAATTGTGGATTTTCCTTATCACTTTCAATTAACAAATTAAAAAGTGTTAGCTGGAACAGTTTCCTATAATTCCTATTCAGTCCTGACTCAATCCTTTACTCTTCAAGTAAATGTTCCAGTCATGTAACTATTATAATTAATGAAAGAAAAATGATGCTGTTTTTCAGCCTCAGCTTTCATGTTATTTTGCATGGATGAAGCTCTGACCCTAATAAGCACAAATGTTCCTATAAACTCTCTCATGCTCTTTCCTTTTTTTAATAAGGAGTTTTCTATTTTGGACACTATTAATTAAAATTATTAGGAAGATGCACCCTTTAAAAATGCAGAGGTGATTGCAGGAGAATATTAACCTATAAATGCATAGAATCTCTACAGTTCAAGTGTTTAATTATGTGAAGTTACGGGTTAATTATGTGAAGCCTTTCAGGTTAAGATGGGATGCTTCAGGTTAATGCTGCTGGGCTTTATTTCCAGTTGTGCTGCTGACATTCTCTTCAGTTGAGCAAATCACTTAATTCTATTTGCTTTGTTTTATCTAACAGTAAAATGATATTCTTACTCACTTATATTGAGAAAGATAACTAATATCATTAAACAAAATAGAATAAAATTTTTTAAAGTGAAAAAATAAGGTGCTTGTTCTGTCCCATCGTTTGGGAAATATTTTGTAGTTTTTGAATATGTGGTTTGATTTTCAGAGTTACTGTTCTTTCTTGTGCTACAGATACTCTTTTGTTCCTGTTCTGCAGCCACAGAAGTTAAACTGTGTATTCTTAGCTCATAAAATGGACAGAAATTTTAACTCAGTTTAGTTAAGTAGCAATATTTTCTTTACTATGTCTTTAGAGAAGAAAAAAAATACCAGTTCTCGGTAAGAAAACATCTGTAAATCACGAGTATTAAAATTTTCCCGCTGTTATGATTGCAAACAGAGCTACAGAGAGACATTTGGGAACAAAGGAAAGATGTCTCCTTCCTTTCCATGCCTATAAGCGAGCTCTGAAATTTGGTCTTTAAGCCACGGGAAATGCTCTCAAAGTATCAAATGCCAATTCCTAGGTCTTTTTTGGATTAGTGGTGAAGACTGGAACCAGGTACCTAGAAAGGTATCAAGCCACTTTTAAATGGTTCTTGCCTGAGGATTTTGGCCAAGGCAATCAGTCTTTCAGTATGGGGAGGGTGAGGTGGACCATGACCCTCAAAACTGAAGTTTTGCCTGATGGCTGCTTCAGAGGATACCATTCGCCACCTAACGCTGGCTGCAGCGGTTACCAGCTAAATACAAGGCAGGAGTAATGCTTCAGATTATCTCATGAAAATCCAGTCAGTTCATGACTAAGTCCACAAAACAACTTTGTTGTTTGAAACGGACATTTCTGTGAGACACATTGTTGTTTATTTTCAGTATATATAAGCACCCTCTCAAACACCTTGTTCTGGTCTCCGAAAATCCCCTTGAAACAGTTCTTCCAAAATGATAGAGCATGAAAACTCCAGCAACAATGTTCAAATGCTTATGAGTGTTCGGAGAAATTTAAACCCACATTTTTAATATTGATTCCGTATCTGGTTCAAGTGTATTCAGAATAAATGACAAAAAAAACCTGACAGAAACTGTCACTCTCTATAGGAGTACTACAGTAACAACCTAATGGAGCCTTTCACTAATTCAAATCTTGTCACAGAAGTTAGTGACAATTATTACCTGACAACTGTCTAAAGGCCGATATGAGAAATGGGTTTGGAGATTTCCGTTTCATTCCTGTGGACCAGTTTCCACATCATAAAAATCATAATGCCATTTGTCACAGTAATTGCTAGACTCTCAGCTCATCAGAAAAACCGAGAATAGATTTAACCTGGAGAAAAAAATTACTCTTTTTACCCCAAGAGATAGTTCTTTGAGGTTAGACATAAAATATTACTGTGGAGAAAGGGTAAATAAAGCCACCCTGTGGCTACCTATACTGTATCTGTTGGGGGAAGAATCATTTCCAGGGTTGTAGCTGCACACAAAAGGGCAAGAAAACTTGCTGGTTAGAGCAAAGAGCTGGGAACTGAGAAAACTGCCTGTACCACCGACAGCTTGTGTGACCTTGGCAAATTAAGACTTTCCTTCAATTTTGCCCAATTGTGAAATATGTGACACACATGCACAGACACCACCACAATCCGTCAGGAGTTAAAAGATATTTCCAACAGGTGCAGATATGCATGATTTTCTGCACTGCATAAAAAAGAGTCCTTAGTACCAAGTGGAGTGATAAGAGGCATCGTGGAAAGCAGGTGGAACCTCTAATTATTGCACTGCAATTTGTCGGGGAAATGCGAGAGAATTGTACCAGCAGTAATAATGAACCTTCCCAGCCCTGTGCTAGTCTTGTTTTACACTGCAGTTGTCCCACTGGAGTAATGTAGTGCTGACTCAGGCCCTCAGATTGTTTTGTATTTAATTATCACCGTTTATTATTGTTGACATAAGCCCTATATGTAGATACTTGCAAATATGTCCGTTTCTGCTAGTTTTGCCAAGTTAAGTAAGGTCTAACTTTGATCAGGGTATGACTAAAAATATGTTTGTGACACAGAAATCAGGAGGCAGCACTCTGCTGAGTCTGTGCCAGGCCAATGATACTGCAAGCCTGTTTGAGGACACCGGGGTGGAAGGTGTTGCAAAACTGAATGAGCTGTTTAAACTAGATACTCAACTCTTGTACTCGCTGACTTCACAGCATTTTACTTCTTCTGTCCAAAAGTATAAAATACCAATTAATGGAATAGTCAGAAACACAAAAATGCTAAGATTAAAAAACACTCCTGAGATGATGGGACCCACCTCCTGAGTTTACTCTAAAATTTCTACATATTTTTGTTTCTCTTTTCAGATTTTTTCCCCACAATCAGAACATACCTGTACCTTTACAGGTCTATAAGGATAATAATTATTCCCCATGTTAAATGGAAAATTTATTTCGGTAGCCAAAGGCTGAAACAGTAGGATCAGATTCTTCTCCCATTTTTTTTGTTTTTAAAAGGACATCTAGCTAGCGTTAGGAAAACTGTAACCAAATGGTTATCTATTTCTCATGTTGCTGCACAAGTATTTATTGATCAGTACTCATTACATTTCCTATTTCAAAAGAGCATTGTTGCTCTTTGAAAATATTGACTGTATAATTGGAACCATCTGTTTACAGACTCTTCAGTATGATATGAGTAATGATAACCATAACCCTCAAAACTTTTAAGATGCTTATCTAAATTTGAGTCGGACTGAAAGTCTCAACATAACTTTGGAGGGTTGTTGTACGTTGTTCTCCAATTCAGTCTGTCAACACCAATACTACAAAAGGGTTTATAAAAAGGGGGAAAATAATAGAGAGGAAAACAAAAAACTGTGGGAAAATAAATTCCCGTTTACCTAAATAGTACATTTACGTATGTGTGTTACAGTTAGTGAAATGATTTTAAATACCATCCAGGCTTTGAATAAATACTGTCCTTATTTTAGGTTAAGCTTTCATTTTGATGTGGAGAGGACTGCTGAACTTGTTTTCTTGCTGATTTAAATTAATTTTCATGTTAATATAGCTATAAATGTTTGCAATATTTAAGAGATACAGAAGATACTGAATAACATTTTTAAAAATTACAAAGTGATTCACTAGGCTGGTGAGAAAATTGGCTGTTGTAAAATGCAAGATGAGCTTTCAGATAATCTCATGAGTCAAAGTCTAACTGATTTCCAATAAAATGCAGATTTGGAAGTACCTAAATTACATTTGAAAGTGAAATGTTAGCTACTAAAGAAATACAGGCCAGAGATATATAGGCAAGAATCTCTGCTTACGTGCCATAGTTTGACATGTGGTTGTTTTGCAAACCATGACACTTTTGCTATGTATCCCAGTTTGGATTTTGAATTTTCCTTCTCCACCTTTCAAACAGAAAGCAGTCTGAGTATACACTTGCTAGAGATCTTTACCAGCCCCCTTTTAATTCCTAATTGAAGCAATTTCACTCCAGTTGACTTGTCTCTGTATTTTCTCACTTCCCTATTTGGTATGAGAACTAGTAACTCAGTCCTTCACAAAAAATATTTTGAAGCTATTACTGCACTTCTTGGGTGGTTGGAGGTGCTGTGTGTTTGGCCACCAACATTATCTGGTAATTACTTAAAAATCATTTGTTTGTTTCCCTTGTAGATGTAACTTCTCATGATGTAACCTGCAGTGAGATCTAAATACGACTTCAAATCTTTAAAATTCCTCTTATAGTTTTTACTTCAGTTCAGAATATACATTGGAGTTGGAAGGATAATTTATGTTATCATGGTGGATAATAGGGTTGTTACCAGGGTTGTGCCTATTTGCAGTCAGTTTCTCTTCCAATTCCATGGTTTCTTTGGTGAATTTGCATAAGCACTGTAATCTTCTAGTATGTTGCTTCGATGTTTTAAAAGTGTGTGTGTAGGAAATAACAAAGCCTTGCTATACAGGAAGACAGAAATGTTTAAGAACATTGGTTCGTTACTGGGAGCTGTTCAGACATGTTCTAGCGTGCAGCTCAAAGGTTGTAGAGCTCACCTATCACTATACTGTCTCAATACTTACATCCAAAATTTTCCCAAAATGTGATTTTAAAAAAACAGCACAACAAATGAAACTATTCTAGATCTACTGATTATCAATATCCCCACAAGAGAGGATGGGGGGATGCTGTTGCTACCTACAGAGGACCTAAGGAGTTTGAAAATATTGATACCTTGTTTTGTAACTGAAAAAATAAAGGGCAAAGATTTAGAGTTAAAATTTTGACAATGTAAATTATAGTTAACTGTGCTTCATCATAGTTTCTTAAGCATCAGAGCGTTTATACTGTAATAATTTGAGAAGTAGTACCGGGGGGGGGGGGGGGGGAATGAAACACAGGAAAGGATGGGCAGAAAGAGGGGTGCTTATTTATTACTCACAAATACAGCAAAAATGCAAAATCCTGAACTTGAATTTTTAATAGGAGACATTGAAAAGGACAAGAAAAAGCTGCCATTGATAAAACAGGTGTATGTATATATGCAGAGATATTCAGTGTCAATTTGCAATAGTAGGACAAATTGACATAGAAGTTCATCATACACCACAGTTATTATAAGCTGCTGTATCAATATGAAGTCACTGGGAAAAGTTTTGGGGTTTTTTTGTTTTGCTAAGAAAGAAGAGGAAAAAAACCACACAATAGTTGTGCAGAAAAGGTTACAAGCTCTAAATATCCCTGAATTTTGTGAAAGTTTAGTTATGCAACTGACCTTTTTGGGTTGAACCTAAATTTATCTAAGTTGTCATTGTAAATTTGCATGTAGAATTTGTTAATGTTTTAGAATCTTAAAAAATTTATTCTTTTAAAGGTTTTTATTTCATTTTTAAAGGATAACACCAGAAGCAGCTAGGTTATCTGATTTTTCAAAAACAATGCTTATAGTGCATAAACCCACTACTGTTACTGCATAAAATGCAAGGTCAATGGAAGTGGCAAGATACTCAAATACATTTTTTTAGCTGACAAAGGGAAGGAGAGGAAGATTTACTTTGACTTTCAAAATTAAAATGTTAATATTGTTAAGGAAATACTGGAACAGAAGCATTATAATCCCCAGGCAGATGCATAGACAATTTATTTTTCCAGGGTATTTCCATACTCCATGCAGAAAATGATTCATTCCACAGATAATTGGAGTTGCTTGCTCTGTCTTTTGAGGATCATTATAGTCGCTTTTATGCTGTTGAAATCACTACACTGATGAAGTGGGGAGCAGGGAAAAGAATATAGCTCTACAATGTGAGAGTACCCTTGTGTATGTGGTCTTGCACATCACAAATTGCTTTTGATTTGATTACACTGACTTCTAACATCTGATTTCTGAATAGCAATGACTGTATCCTTAAGACAAGCTTTCCTAAAAAGCAGCCTGAAACTGTCATGATGTATTACATTGTGTAAAGAGAAAGCGTATCAGCATGCACACCTGAAACGCACTGAACCCATGTAGGGGGAGAACACAGTATGGAAGAAAAATGTCACTTGCTACTACTCACTGGTAGTAGGGAGCACCTGTGCAACCCAATGAAAGACCATTCAGATATTCCTGAGCTGGTTCTAGACTAATTAGGTTAGCTGACGAAGCGGTCTAACCTGCTTCCAATAAATGCCCACATTGATTAGTAGTTGACTTTGGGTATAATCAGCAATATGAGTAGACAGTTCTGTTGCTGATCTGATGAAGATTGCATAAGCTGTAATAAGAACTCTCAGCCTATTCAGGGTACAGTGACTAAGAGTTGCAGGTAGGAGGACCTACACAGTATCTGTGGCAAGAGTGTGGCTGTACGGGCTTGGTTGGAAGCAGAAGTCATACAGGTTTGGTTAGGATACAAACTCACTTAATACTGTCATTGCACCATGCAGAAGAGAATTTACTTTTGACATTTCATATTCAGCAGTATGAGTGAAGGTTGTTAATTTTTCATATCAAGCCTTTACAACCATTTTACATATTATACAACTTCAGTGAAAGTGTATAAAAAGACTTTTTTTATGAAGACATCTAAAGTGTGCAATGAATTCATGAGTGCCATTGAAATCACAGGTGCTGTCTAGAATCTTGAGGCTCAAATGATTGAAACTTCTCCTGGTTCGTATGTGCACAGCAATTAGAAAGGGAAGTATGCAAAGAGGGAAATTTACTCCTGATGGAAATTGTCGTATATTTTTCCTAATGGATTTTGCCTGGTTTCCCAGATGCCTCTTGTAGTCATCACTCAACAATTAGCATTTACATTAGTATGCTGTGGATTACAAACTGGGTCTTTCAGCTGGGTACTGGAAGGTTGTGCTTTGGAACCAAAACTTCCAAGTTCGAGCCGTACTGGCAATGATCGGAACACTGGAATCATGTTCAGCCTATTTCTTTTCCTTGTCTTTCCTATTGTTTTCTGATACAATCTTGTAGAATACCGTAGTGCTTTGAATTAATGACAAGAAGCATGGAGTTCTCTGTTTTGATAAAAGTGGGATTAGGCAGCAGGTTTTCACAAAGGAAGATCAATACAATACCAAAACCAAATCGTACCTCAGTAAAGTCAGAAGAATTACATTGATTTTGTTGGAGCTTGGCTAATCCAAGAATAAACATAGCAACATAATACTATAAATGGGTTCAAACTTTTATGTCACGGCTAACTTCTAAATCACATGACATCATGCTTTGTAGCATCTTAAAGATTATTTCTCAAAAAGCCACAATCTATTTGAATGTAGTAAAGAATAGCATCCCATGCAAAATGAATTCTTAAATGATTGGAATGGCAAACATAAATAAATAAATAACTTTTTTGGTAAATCTAAATATAAATAAATAAATAGATCAGGTAGCTCAGCCATTGCTGAGGAGTAAACCTTAAAACACAATATTGGTCCCGTCACTGTAAGAGTCTGGACATCTCATTTCTCTTTGTTTTTTTTAGAGACAGGGATCTGGCAAACAGAGAGAGTAAATAGCCTTACTGAAATTCCACAGTGAGGCTGGGAAGTTTCAGACTCACTTGCCAAAAGGAGCAACAGACGAAGCACACAAATCAAGAATACATTGTGCAAATTCAAATTTTAGTAACATACATATGAATTTAAATCAGGATAATTATCTTTTTGAAGATTTAGGATAACTTCAATTGACTTGTGAAATAAATTGCTAGAAAAAAGTGGAAGCCACCACTTGATTTGGGAATGTTGATTCACAGATTGATTAGCCAACATGCAGGAATTTGGTAGTATTGTAAAGGGACTTTATATTTCCAACAAGAAAAAGCAAAGTGAACTAAAACGGGTCTTAAAAAAATTTTTTAAGGGGTATTAGCTTTTCATTTCTCAAGGCTTAAACCATTCTCTAAGTAGAGAACAAGATGAGCTGTAATGTGAGAAGAAATTATATTTTCTTCTGTAAGATGCTATCTCCTTTACCGCTGTCCTCAATCAGAGGTGTGTATAGTGTAACATTTACTGTAAGAATATTTAATGGATCTGGATTGCCATCTGTGAAATACATAAATTAAAATCATTAATCTTTCCCAACACTAATTTATACATTCTGCATTCACTTTAAAAGGGAAGAAGTAGTTTTTGGGACTGATGTGTAGCAATGTCTGATTGGTACATAAAAGGATTCTGCAGCTACAGTAGCTACAGTAGGTTTAATAATAAGATGCAAATTTAAATTACTTTAGATGCCTCAAAGGTGTAGAATGTCTCTAGGCCTATCTTTGGGCCAGAATTAAAAACAGCAATCAAACTGTTCCGCTTAACTTGGTGTCTTGGTTTGAAAGACAGGTGTCTGTGGAGGAAGGCAGGAGCCTCCCTTGAAATGGAAAGTGCAACCCCCTTCCCTCCAAATTATTATAATTTTGAAATTAACGGGCCTTCAGGCAAAGATATGGGGAATAGGAATAACAGTTCTTTACTAATATATATATATATATATATATATAACACAAGGCAGGGAAAAACAAACAACCCACTGGTTTACACTGACAGTCAGGAATACAACCTGACACCCTGTTAGGGGGGCAGTAGCAGTCCGATAAGATGCTGGCTGCAGTCCTCCTGAAGTGATGGATGTAGTTCTGTGGAAGCAGCGATCAGGTAAAAGAGTCTGGTCTTCCTCCGAAGGTCCAGTGGTAGGTAGGTAGCTCTTGTCCTCTGGAACTCCAGTGGGGGGAAAAGCTCCTCTGGGAATCCAGTGGAAGAAGGCTGCTAGGGTGTTCGAAATCTCCGTTTTTATTTGGCATGGACTGCTTGGCTCCTTCCCCCCGGGCAGAGCATCTCACCATGGGATGGGGAGTCGTGAGGCAGTTCCTTGATGGGCCATGAACAGGAGATAGTCCAGGAGCGAGTTATCGATGGGTCAGGCGATAAGGCATTGTTGTGCCCAGTAACAGGAGATAGTCCAGAGGGGGGAAGCAGGGAGCACCACCCCACCTGGTCTCAACAGCTCCTGAAGATGGTGATAGAATACTTTCTTTTTTTCCTTTTGGCACATTTTACACTGTAACCCAGGACACTTGGGTACAAAAAAGACCATTTTATATCCAGAAGTAACTGATGAGTGAAAGAACCTTCTTTGAGTCTCTTGATGTATGTTTACCCAAATGTATTGGGAGAATTCCACTGGTTAAAAATACGATTATTTTCTATAGTAGTAGGCATCCCTGATAAGTTGGAAGAGAGGCATAACAGCCTCAAGTTGCACCAGGGGAAGTTTAGATTGAACATTAGGAAAAATTCACTGGAAGGGTTGTTAAGCATTGGAACAGGCTGCCCAGGGCAGTGGTTGAGTCACCGTCCCTGGAGATATTTAAAAGACATCTAGATTTGGTGTTTAGGGACATGGTTTAGTGGTGGACTTGGCAGTGCTAGGGTAACAGTTGGACTCCATGATCTTAAAGGTCTGTTCCAACCTAAACAATTCTGTAATTCTATGATTCTGTGGAATGAAGTAGTATATCAAAGGAATTCTAAACACAAGAGCCTATTGCCATGGAATTTGCTGTCGATCTTGCAAGTCACAGAATCACAGAGTAGCAGGGGTTGGAAGGGACCTCTGGAGATCATCTAGTCCAACCCCATGCTAAAGCAGGTTCACCTAGAGCAGGGTGCACAGGATCGTGTCCAGGCGGGTTTTGAATATCTCCAGGGAATAAGACTCCATAACCCCCCTGGACAGACTGTTCCAGTGCTCTGCCACCCTCATCATAAAGAAGTTTTTCCTCATATTCCTGTGCTCCATTTTGTGCTGGTTGCCACTTGTCCTGTCACTGGCCACCACTGAAAAGAGCCTGGCCCCATCCTCTTGACACCCACCCTTTAGATATTTATAAGAACTGATAAAGTCCCCTCTCAGTCTTCTCTTCTCCAGGCTAAAGAGCCCCAGGTCCCTCAACCTTTCCTTGTAGGAGAGATGCTCCAGTCCCCTCATCATCTTCGTGGCCCTCTGCTGGACTCTCCCCGGTAGTTCCCTGTCCCTCTTGAACTGGGGGGCCCAGAACTGGACACAGCACTCCAGATGTGGCCTCATCAGGGCAGAGTAGAGGGGGAGGAGACCTGCTGACCACACTCTTCTTCGTGCACCCCAGGATGCCATTGGCCTTCTCGGCCACAAGGGCCCATTGCTGGCTCATGGTCCCCTTGTTGTCTACCACAACTCCCAGGTCCTTCTCCACAGAGCTCCTCTCCAGCAGGTTGACCCCCAGCCTGTTCTGGTGCGTGGGGTTATTCCTCCCCAGGTGCAGGACCCTACACTTGCCCTTATTGAACCTCATCAGGTTCCTCCCCACCCAGCTCTCCAGCCTGTCCAGGTCTCTCTGAATGGCAGCACAGCCTTCTGGTGTGTCAGCCACTCCTCCCAGTCTAGAATCATCAGCAAACTTGCTGAGGGTGCTCTGTGTCCCTTCATCCAGGATGTTGATGAATATATTGAATAAGACTGGAGATTTGAACTACAAGATTTGAAAACATGGATGACCATCCAATGCGTGGGCTTGTCCTCCATTAGTTTTTTTGTATCATTTGAGTAATCCATATTTCATATGCGAAGCGTTTCATTGGTTGCAGAGCATTAATAGGTTTTCAGCAGAACTGCTTTATCCTCAAAAATAATGCGTAGAGAACTGAAGCAAAAAGCTGCAATGCTAGCTCAGTTCATACGTGCAGGATAAATATGGACCCAAGATGCCTGTCTCCAAAAATAGCTTTCTTGTGTGTGTGGCTATTTATTTTTACTGTGCTAAATGACAATGGAATTCTGTTTTTAGTCCTAGCTAAGATTGGATGAGTTGCTGGTATAAATCCAACTGTGACCATTTTTTAAATTGATTCATATTTCCTCGTGCTTCCCTGTCTCTCTGTTATTCATGTCTTCTCTTAAACAGCAGTGTTTTTTCTCTCAGTGTACCCAGTGCAATTGGTTCTGATCAAAACACTTGGGAACCGAAGTACAAAGATACTTGCACAGCAAAATGATTAGTTGGAAGGAGCAAAGAGAGATTTAGTTCTAGATAAAGCTCTTTATCTAATAAATGAAATATGAAAGTAGAAGAAAAATGGCAGCATCTTCACACTTTAGACTAAAGTAATTTTGAAATAACCCGAGAACCTTGGGTTTGCTGGCTGACTGATGAGAAGATTGTAAGTAATGATCCCTAACCTACAAGAAATATTTGAAAAGTTTGGTGAAGGAAACTCAGACTGTTGTCGAGGACTTATACAGTTCCCAGAAGGATCACAAATTGTCTGTTTATTAGCTCAGTCATAGGTGTGTACTTGCTAATTTTGCAAATATTTTAAAACCAGTTCCCAATGTTTTACTCAAATGATTTATCTATCAGGTTTGTAACTAAACAATGCACCTTAAAGACTCTCACAGGCTTGGAATAAAATTCTTCATAAATTCCTTTCACGGTTCTTTCCTAAATACCTAAATTTATCTTCAAAGACTGAATTTAATAATCATCTTTCAATAAATGGGTGGTTTATATGTCGATTTAGGGACATAAGGATTGACATGATGGAACATATGAATAATCTGTCTACCCCATCATTCTCCTAGTCCAATCTATGGCCTATAATCAAGCACAGGCAAAATTAATTACTAATGTTCTTTGACAATATTACGGTGCTCTACTGTGGGAGATGTTTATGCCTGACACTCCCATTCTAAGTAATCCCAGAATGGAAAAATTAACAGAATTTTTTAAAATTCTTTTTGTATCTACTTCTAGTATGTGCTTCATTCTTAGATCTCATAGTGTAAAATTCTGACTATTTCCCTTGGAATGCTGAGTAACTCCAACTTCTATCAAAGTAAAAAGATCCAAGAATCATGGTTCATATAGATTAGATTAGAAACAGAATAGCTTAAGCTGTTGAATTTCTTCACTAATCATTTTCGTTTTAACAATGCATTCTTCACACTTCTGCATTTTCAAATTACCATTCACTGCTCTTTGTATGTGTTCTGTTGGGATTTCATTTGTTTATGTGCATTACGTTATTTCTACTTTTATTTTTCTCTGTGTGTATTTCTCTAGGATTTTTGGGTTTGTGTTTGGCATAGCTGCACATGCACACATGCATGCTGGGCTGATTTGAATGACGGAGAAAGTGAGACTGAGCAGCAGCTTATGTAGGATTACATTCTCACTTCTGGGCTGTTAAATAAAGACAAATATTCAACCCATATTCCTAGCTTGCATAGAGATAATGTATATCCAAATAGAAGGGATTACATTATCAGAAGGTGTCACACAGGTGCAGTAAACATATCGGGAGTAGCTACAATATAAAGTTCTGACAGATTTTAGATTGTAAATTAATGTTCTTTCTGTTGTGATCGTTCTTTTTATTTTGATCAACCACTTCTATGGAAGCTGAATATACTCCTTTTCTGGCTGTTTCACCTTGAGAGTCAGTCTGTTTCATTGCAGTGCACACATGACAGTTCGTGAGTACAGAGGAAACTTGATCTTATGCAGAAACAATATTAAAACTTAAATTTCTGTAGAAATGTTTTTATTGTGCAAATATAATGATACAGAATCTCATGGGATATAGAAACGTTTGTTAATAGCACGATATTGTTTGGCAACAGACAGATTTTCATTGCTGTTTTAAATTGCTTTAATTAATTCTTAATATCCATATGCTTTATCTTGAATGAGTCAAATTCAGTGCAATGAAAAGAATTTTGTACCATGAAAAGACTTTTATGTGCTGCTTTTTCTTTGGATGGAGATGGATAGAAACTTTGCAAATTGGCTTAATGGGTTGCAGTTTTTTGACCTCTGTCATTATTTCCCTATTCTTTAAAAAAGAAGCATATGCAATATGAAAGTCCTATGAATTATTTTTCAAGTGTCATCTTCAGTGCAAAGAAAGTCAACCATGCCTTGAGAAGAGAAAGCAAAGCTAAGCTTTTCTAGGCACTAAATACAGTGCTGCAAGATCAGTGTAACCACTAAGTCATAATCTCTCTCCGTTTTCTTAATGACAAGATTGTTCTGACAGAGTTGTGTTACATTTACGTTATACTTTCTTTTTTTGGATCCTGAACTGGAATTAGGTTTCTGATTCCTAAAGGCGACTGTCAACAGAGTTGTAAGTGGTATTCGTAACTTTGTATGAACTTCTATGGACTGTGGTGGAAAAGTACATGAAAATGTGAGGTCTTTACAGATTTTGCTAGTGCCTGTTTAACCATTTGTTTTCTTATCCTCTTATTGAGTACCTATCTCCTTTGAAATTGAATTTCAGCAATAATAATCCAGTTCATCCAGTTCTATTGAAAATAATAAACCAGTTCATCTAAAAATTCTGGTCTTAACACTTTCTGAAATTCATAGAGTCATAGAATCATGGAATACTTCGGGTTGGAAGGGACTTAAAGATCATCTAGTTCCAACCTCCCTGCCATGGGCAGGGACATCTTCGCCTAGACCAGGTTGCCCAAAGCCCCATCCAACCTGCCCTTGAACACTGCCAGGGAGGGGGCAGCCACAGCTGCTCTGGGCAACCTGTGCCAGTGTCTCACCACCCTCACGGTAAAGAACTTCTTCCTTATATCTGATCTAAATCTCCCCTCTTTCCATTTGAAACCGTTACCCCTTATCCTATCACCACACCCCCTGATCAAGAGTCCCTCCCCACCTTTCCTGTAGCCCCCTTTCAGCACTGGAAGGCCGCTCTAAGGTCTCCCCAGAGCCTTCTCTTCTCCAGGCTGAACAACCCCAACTCTCTCAGCCTGGCCTCACAGCGGAGGCGCTCCAGCCCCCTGATCATCTTCATGGTCCTCCTCTGGACCCACTCAAGCAGGTCCATGTCTTCCTTGTGCTGGGGGCCCCAGAGCTGGACACAGCACTGCAGGTGGGGTCTCATGAGAGCAGTGTAGAGGGGGAGAATCACCTCCCTCCACCTGCTGGCCACACTGATTCAGCCCAGGATACAATTGTCTTTCTGGTTTGCGAGCGCCCATGGCCGGCTCATATTCAGTTTTCACCCACCAGCACCCCCAAGTCCTTCTCCGCAGGGCTACTCTCAATCCTCTCATCACCCAGCCTGTATTTGTGCTTGGGATTGCCCTGACCCAGGTGCAGGACCTTGCAGTTGGCCTTGTTGAACTTCATGGATTTTGCACGGGCCCACCTCTCCAGCCTGTCCAGGTCCCTCTGGATGTCATCCCTTTCCCTCCAGCATGTTGACCGCACCACAGAGCTTGGTGTCATTGGCAAACTTACTGAGGGTGCACTCAAGCCCACAGTCTGTGTCACCGACAAATATGTTAAACAGTACCAGTCACGACACCAACCACCAAGGAATGCCATCCATCACTGGTCTCCACCTGGCCATCGAGCCATTGATGGTGACTCTTTAAGTGTGACCCTCTAGCCAGTTCCTGACCACTGAGTGGTCCATTTGTCAAATCCATGACTCTTCAGTTTAGAGACAAGGATGTCGTGTGGGACAGTGCCAAAGGCTTTGTACGAGTCCAGGTAGATGATGTCCGTTGCTCTTTCTTATCCACCAATGCTGTAACCTTGTAATAGAGGGCCACCAAATTTGTCAGGCATGATTTACCCTTAGTGAAATGATGTTGGCTGTCACCAATCACCTCCTTATTTTCCATGTGCCCTAGCATAGTTTCCAGGAGGATCCACTCCATGATCTTGCCAGGCACAGAGGTGCGACTGACTGGCTTCTAGTTCCCTGGGTCTTCCTTTTTCCCCTTTTTAAAAATGGCAGTTATGTTTCCCCTTTTGCAGTCAGTGGGAACTTCACCAGCTGACCATGATTTCTCAAGTGTGGTGGACAGTGGCTTAGCAGATGCACCTCATCAGGTCCCATGGACTAGCGCACCTTCAGGTTCTTTAGATGGTCTCGAACCTGACCTCCTACAGTGGGCAGTTCTTCATTCCGCCAGTCCCTGCCTTTGCCTTTCTGTGACTTGGGCGATGTGGCTGGATCACTTGCTGGTGAAGACTGGAGCAAAAATGTTGAGTACTTCGGTCTTCTCCATATCCTGGTTAACCAGGTCTCCCATTTTCTTCCAGAGAGGGCTGACATTTTTACTAGTCTTCCTTTTATCACCAACATACCTATAGAAGTTTCTCTTTTTGGCCTTGACATCCCTGGCCAGATTTAATTCTATCAGGGCTTTGACTTTCCTAACCGGATCTCTGGCTGCTTGGACAATTTCTCTGTATTCCTCCCAGGATACCTGTCCTTGCTTCCACCCTTTTGTGTTTGGGTTTGTCCAGGAGCTCCTTGCTCAGCCATGTTAGTCTCCTGGCATTTTTGCCAGACTTTCTCTTTGTTGGGAAGCATCGCTTCTGAGCTTGGAGGTGATCCTTGCATATTAACCAGCTTTCCTGGGCCCCTCTTCCCTCCAGGGCTTTATCTCATGGTACTCTAGCAAGCACCTCCCTAAAGAGACCAAAGTTCTGCTCTCTTGATGTCCAGGCTAGTGAGCTTGCTACGTGCCCTCCTCACTGACCTAAGGATGTTGAATTCCACAATCTCATGGTGACTGCAGCCAAGGCAGCCCCTGAGCTTCACATTCCCCACCAGCCCATCCTTGTTGGTGAAAACAGCATAGCACCTCCTCATTGATTCCTCTATCACTTGGAGAAGGAAGTTACCATCAATGCATTCCAGGAAATCCTGCATTTCTTGCGCCCTGCTGTGTTGTCCCTCCAACGGACATCAGGATGGTTGAAGTCCCCTACAAGGGCTTGTGAATGTGAAGTTGCTCCTTTCTGTCTATAGAGGGCCTCATCCACTTGGCCTTCCTGGTTGGGCAGCCTGTAGCAGATCCCTGCTATAATGTCACATGTCCCTGCCCTCCCTTTAATCCTGACCCATTAGATCTCATGGTCTTACTGGTTGTTAGCATCATTATGAACACTTTACTTGTTTACAGTATTTCAGAATTTATGCTGTATTCACAGACTATAAAATAGAGGAGCTTTTTATTTAGAGAACAGAAGAATAGAACATTTTCCTTTCTAGAAGACTTCCCTACTAGTTTCTTTTTTTTTTTTTTCTCCCGAACAGTGCAATTTGCTATTTTTGGACTGCAAATCTTATATGATTCTTCCTATTGTGTATATATGAGTTTTCCTAAAACTTCTGAGCTATTCCTTGATTTCTGTCTAAGTTTTCCATCCAAAGTTTCTTAAAGGTGGACATATTTTTCAAGTCCTTGCTAATGTCTTTTGACATTTGCTAAAACTGGAAAGGGATTTTGGTGCAGATACTTGTGTTGTTACTTGCATAGAATTTGTGTGCAATAAATATCTTTCTTTCTGGAAGCAATGCACAGTTCTAGAAATACATCAGAAGAGGTGTTATGGGACAGTGGTGAGTGCTGTGTATTGCAGTTGCCACGGCACAGCTACTGATGGAAATTTTGCTACGTACTCCCTGTGCACCCAACTCAATGAGTGCCCTGTAGCACAGGATCAGCTGCGGTGGCCCTAGGCCTCTGTCTACATCTCTGTCTACATCTTGCTGGGGATAAATGAAGTTACACCAGCTGTGTGCAATGAGAAGGAGAGTGGGTCAGCAGAGTGGCTGAAAAACAAGGAATCTAAGTTTCTACATGAAAATTTGTTTCCTTCTCTTGTCACTTCCATCAGTACCCAAAGACTATACATATATGGATGCATGTATTATTGCTTTCCATTTTTAACAGGAAAAATACTGACATTGGAAATCAGGGATGGCAAATAAGGACTGAGTTTGGTTGACTTTGGCTGGATACCAGGTGCCCACCAAGCTGCTCTATTATTCCCCCTCCTCCTCAACTGAACAGGGGAAAGAAAACATAATGAAAGGCTCATGGGTCGAGGTAAAGGACAGGGAAAGATCGCTCACCAGTTACTGTCACGGGCAAAACAGTCTCGACTGGGGGAAATTAATTTAATTTATTGACAAACAAATTGGAGAGGGTAATGGCAAATAAAATCAAATTTTAAAACACCTTCTCCTCATCCCTCCCTTCTTCCTGGGCTCAACTTCACCCCTGATGTCTCTACCTCCTGCCCCATGAGCGGCACAGGGGCACAGGGAATGGGGGTTGTAGTCAGTTCGTCACACATTTTCTCTGCCACTCCTTCCTCCTCACAATCTTCCTGTGCTCCAAAGTGTGGTCCCTCCCACAGGACACAGTTCTCCATGAACTTCTCCAAGGTAGATCCTTCCCACAGGCTACAGTTCTTCACAGACTGCTCCAGCATGGGTTTCTTCCACGGGGTGCAGTCCTTCAGGAACAAACTGCTCCAACGTGAGTCCCCTGCAGGGTCACAAGTCCTGCCAGCAAACTTACTGCAGCGTGGGCTCCTCTGTCTCCACGGGTCCACAGATCCTGCCAGGAGCCTGCTCCAGCATGGGCTTCCCACAGGGCCACAGCCTTCTTCAGGCATCCACCTGCTCTGGCATGGAGTCCTCCATGGGCTGCAGGGGCACAGCCTCCCTCACCATGGCCTTCACCATGAGCTGCAGGGGAATCTCTGCTCCAGCACCCAGAGCACCTCCTCGTCCTCCTTCTTCTCTGACGTTGGTGTCTGCAGAGTTGTTTCCCACATAGTCTCACTCCTGTCTATGGCTGCAATTGCTGTTGTGGAGCAACTTTTTCCTGTTCTTAAATACATTATCCCAGAGGTGGTACTACTGTTGCCGATGGACTTGGCCTTGGCCAGTGGCAGGTGCATCTTGGAGTCAGTAGGCATTGGCCCTATCAGACATAGGGGAAGCTTCTAGCAGCTTCTCCCTGTATCCCTCCTGTTACTAAAACTGTGCCACACAAACCCACTACATATATACAAAACGAGGGAGAAGCTGAATGACTCCTTCCGGTCATATAATGCCACAAGCTTTGGCACTCTACCTTTGAATTGTTTCAGCATGTTCTGATTATTTAGTTTCTTCAGACATCCTTAATAGAAGTTTTTTTCTAAAGTATATCTGTCTTTCTGTTACATTACAGAAGACCTAAGACATTTTTCTGTACTATAGCATGTGTTTTCTTTGGTGAAGCCTTCTTTTTACCCAGCAAGAATGCTTGTTTTTCTGTTCCACAGAAATCAAACATCTCCAATTCTCTTACACCCTCTGCAATTCATTGGAATGGTAATGCTTGGAAAGCACTAATGCTGGAACAGAATTAGGAATGATAGCAAACAGTAAATGAGGTACGGCATTCGAGTGTAGCAGCATGGCAAAAAAACCCTGGTGATGTTGAATTACATGAGCATCATGTCAAAGAATAGGGAGGAGGAGGACAGCTGCTTTCTCCACGAGGAACTGAAAACTCAACATTATATTAAGCACAGGTAACAGGGTACCACGAGATGTAGGTAACTGGGAGGCCATGCAGAGTGCATCAGGAAGTTTTCTGTCATTCCTAAACAAGCACTACCTATTTAAATTCATGAAAGTAGCACTACATCCTCTTCCACAACTGTAATTAGAGCCAAACTCAGTTGTTATGTTCTTGGACCGTTTCCATCTGATATTGCTTAAGCAACTGAGAAGTGAGATTTGCTTTCTTCTACTGTTTTTCCGTTTTTTTTCTACATACATACAAATGTTAGCTTGTAGCAAATGTTTTGACATGTAAACCTCAGTCCTCAGCTGGTACAATTGTAAAACTAAACGAGGGAATATTTCAGCTCCCAGGTGGAGCTTTATTGTTCCTCATACTCATTATAGTAATATCAAAAACAACAACAACAACAACAACAACAACAACAATAATAATAATAATAATAATAATAATAATAATACAACTGAGAGGCTAATAGGAAGACTTGAGATTTACTTTTTAACAGTAACAGAATGTCTTGGAATGCTGTGGAGATTTGAGTGTCCCACTTCTAAAAACCCAAGTCTGTCCAAAGTATGAGGAGAAGATATGAACAAGGAACATAAGGAATTAGAAGGGTGAGATGAAAGGAACGAATTTAAGCAAAATAAAAAAAATGTATGTTGTAACAGAAATCAGTACCTAACAGTAACATCTAGAAAAGAATAACCTCCCAAAAGAGCAAGGTACCATGTCTGAGTCATTAAAACAGTTCTCATGTTTCCTAAAATTTTTTCCACTTCATTTTGTATCGATTTGTCTCAGTGTTTTTTTCTTAGGGTTTTCACTCGGTATGCATAGTTTGCTCAGTGCTGTGTTCTTCACAGTACTGTGTAAGCCTGTATTTACCCTGCATGGGAACATGAAACTACATGTGAAACCTCATCAACAGTATATCCTCTCCACTCTACTCCTTTGAACAGCATTCCTAATTATTTTCAATTGCTCCCACATCATTCCAAACTTCCTCAGCTGTTTCGGATGTTATGTTTCAAACTAAACCAACAATTCCTTCTCAGATAAGCATACTTTTTATATTCTAAAGCTTATCATTATCTCCTGCAATTATCTCAGCCGTAAGGAAGCAGATTTGAAGTCACTAGATGTTTCAGCACTTTGAAGATGGGTGCTGACTTAGGCGCACTGCTAAGAAAGGTGGATAATTAGCTTTATTCCAGGAGCTGAAACATTCCTGAGTCACAGTTTCACCTTGCATTCTTCCTCATTGTTATATGATGCTAATTTAGGGCTGCAATAACTCAAATACTTTCAGTTGTGGAATGTGGCTAACCATTTCTCGTGGATACTGTTTGGGAAAGGGGGAAAGGGAGGAAGGAAGAGAGGAAGGAAGGAAGGAAGGAGAGGAGGGAGGGAGGGAAGAAGGAATAAAGGACGAGGTAAGCAGCCTTGTTGACTATATTTGTGCAAGTGAAATTACTCCAGAGAACCTGAACAGAGATGTAGTGTGGTCCTTATTCTATGTATTTTTAGGCAGACTGGCAGCCTAATCCTTCATTTTGTTTCTTTTTTGTTTTCCACTGGGTAGGTATGTAGCCTAGCAATACTATTTGTAGAATATATGTACAGATGCCATTTTAAAAAAAGAGATATGGTTGCTAAGTCACTCCAAAAATCCTCGCTGCATGTGCCTGTGCGTGAAAACAGTGTTACATCTCATGCGTGGCTTTGTTACCTGAGGGTGATCTGAAAGTAGCAGGGTTGAATGTCCTATTCTCTGAAGTTTCCCATTTACTTCTGATGGGAGACTGTCTGGTTGGTTTGACACTTCTAATATGGGTCAGTAACTGTCAGTGCTGGATATTATCAAGCTGTTTGCAACTGAGATAAAATTAATACAAAAAAGAAATCACTCTCTGGTCTTCTAATTAATCCCACAGGAGAGCAAAAACTCATTTAAGTTAGAAGTTTAGCTGTCGGCACCATCAGGAAAAGCTGGTTTCACTTCACTGAGCTGAATTAAAACTCCACATTAATGGAATTAAAGCATGTTGCCTTCTTAAACTCTTACACCCATCAAAGCAAAGGCTTAGAAGCTTTGTAAACAACTGCGCTGATATCTGCAATCCTTGACATAAGAAATAACATGCTGAGAATACATCATAAAACCGAACAGCGTTGGTATTCCCTTCACTGTTCTCCAGTGGAACTTTTTCAATAACGTATTTATCAATCTTTGTTCTTTTGATATTGTGAATAACAAAGAACTTAGAGCTCTAGTTTTGTCTTTTTGTTACATTGGGTTTTATTCTGTTTTGTTTGTGGGATTTTTTTGCCACAGGACATGTTGATAGGGAGATGGAGTTTGTATACTTTTCTTCTGTGTGCCAGTTTCAGAACTGGGGACCTCAAGAACGCAGGTCTGAAGCCGGTGTTCCGAGGGGTCTCTGTCCAGCCTGTGCCACTAGCTGCATCACTGGTTCTTTATGAGAAGACGCAGGTCAATTGATTTAGGAAGCAAATAATGACTTTTATGTCGTCAGTTTTAACTTGTCAAAACAAAGATACATGAAAACAAAAGGTTTCCTAAATCAAGACTATAGCAAATAGAGGACAACTGCTCTTTGTTGGTAGGAGGTGGGTTGGAAGAGGAAAGCTGATGACTCTTCTAGCACTTGTGTGTAAAGACAATGTGTATTGTTTGATTATGAGCAGAAGAGACCAAGAAAAATTTTAGATTATAACAACCTTCTTTCTTCCACCCTCAATGCAATAGGCAGGCTTCGGGATGAACTCTGATTTGAGTATCATGCAGTCTGATCCTTTAATGCTGGTTTGTCCTTTAGTTCCCAAATCGCGTTACAGAAGTTTAAAACACAATAAATGTTTTCCCTAATCTGATTATTTCACCCCAGGTGGGGGTTTCACTGGGATATTGGTGAAAGTGTCATTCATGAATGAAAAGCAGTAGGTAGTTTGGTCCCTACAGGGAAATAAGAGTTTATGCTGCTGCCTCCAGTTTCAGCTTCACCCACATAGCAGAAGTGCCTTCAAAACATTCTATGAAGGGCTAGAACAGAATTAAATCCGAGGAGACTGGCTACTTCTCCTCTTGTTACTATGACACTTGTTGATGCGTTATTTTCTTAATAATCATTAAAAAATGTTGACACCATGCTGCTCTATTTTTAGTATTTTACAAAGACATGAAATGTCAGGCCTTGCCTGAGAAACAGGTTTAAAACAAAAAAACCCCACGTAAACTCATTAAAAAAGACAGGTTGGATCCTTTGCTCCCTATTTTGCCCCTCATTCACTTAGAATCTCATTCTTTGTTCCTTCACTAATACGAATTGCCTTACAAGAATAGTATATTCCCCTTGTCTGGAACTAAAATTAAATGGAATTAAGTTAAAACTGGTATTTCTTGGGGTGTGAGATTCCTTTCTTCAGGGAAAATCCATCTCGTGTGGCTGGAGTACCGAGTAGTATATTGAAATATTATTACTTTATATTATTAAAACTATTGAGAGATTTATTCAGTGTCATTTCAGAGAAAGGGTAGCATTTTTATAATACTAAATGTCCAACTTTGAATACTTAGATCTGTGAGTGTAAAAATACGTTACTTACCTACATAACTCAATGAGGATGTAAGATGTCTGTGTTTAGGCATTCATTGTAGAAAATGTTGGTGGCAACAACTCAGAAGTTTGATTTTCTTTTGTGCTACAAAAAAGGTAACACATGCACAAGTGTATTAAATATGTGATGAAAACAGCTTCTTTCTGCTGGTTCCACCATTTTGATAGACACCACCAGGAGCTTTATGTGTTAAAGAAGTCAGGAGTGATATCAGGCTGTTATTTCTGTCCCCAACTGGATAGTCACTTATGACAAGCAGTGATTAAACTGCATTTTTGATTTTCAGTTGTCATTGTATTCATGATGATATTTTAGAAGGCTTAAGCTTGTACTGAGCATTGAACTTGATTTTTATAGTTATGACACAAAAAATGAGGTTTCCTGTCACCAGTTATGAACTATTTTAATGAAAAAAGCCAAGAACTCATTTGAACTTTGCTTGTCACAAATACCTAGAATTGGAAAAGGGTTTCTAATGAGTGGAATATTGCCCATAGCTGAGCTCCTTGCTCAGAAGGAGTGAGGTATAGTGTTCCTCGCACAGCTTTGCATAATGAGGTAACAATTCCAGTGAGGGATGCTGATGACATCTAGTGCTTGAGTGGTTTGGTAATTTCAGGACAATACTGAATTGAAATCACTGCTTTCATTCATACTTGTTACGGGATTACTCTACTTAACAGACCATCAGATATAATAGAAAATAATATTGCCATCCTAGTTTTTTTTTTTTCACTCCATCATTGAAATGTGTTTTGCTTTTCCAAAAATCTACTCTTCCCTCTGAAGATTCTTTGTTTTCCGGTCTGTCTGGATGATAATCCTTTGATTGATTTGTTGTTTCTTGCCCCAGCCATAACAATACTGTGTGAGGGTTACTGCCAATCAGATGTGGTGGCACGGCACAAATTCTCAAGTGGCTGAGGAGAGTGATTAGTGAGTTCTGGGTACCTTGCCCTTCTGATGAAATGCTATGCTATACATTTGATTTACTGAAAGGGATAAATATCCTCTTTTGGCAAAGCAGGGTTTTGGAAGTGTTTTAGACTGGACACCTAAAATCAAGGAACCTGGTGCTCCTAATCACTTCTAGAAGTGATGTTTGCTCTCATTTCAATTTTGCGTTTCAACAATGATTTTCCTTAAAAAGGTCATAAATAGTATTTTCACCCTTTCTAAATAGGAATCATGTTTTAAACAATAATAATCTACAGTTATAAAAAGATGTTCAATCTTTTTAATATGCGTGACTAGTGAAAACCAATAATAAATCTATGAGAGTGCAGCTGATTCCAGCTTTAGATCTAGGTAGGTCTATGTTCAGAAAGGTCATTTGTTCCATGTTAAAGAAGACTGTGTGAAGTCAAAGAGAGATCTTTTATAAAGACTAAGAGGTTTTGCTAATTCTGTACAGGCCATTATGAATAGTATGGTGACAAAATTCTTACTCTTTATTCATCCATTATATAAAATATTTAGAAACAGCGTGATCTAACAGACAGGTTATAAACTTCAGGTTTTGCACAAAGTAGCCGGGGTTAAGCATCAGTCCTCAAAGTTAGTTGAATTCATCAGTAAAATGCAGCATCACTGTGGGGACTGAGAGTCTATTACAGTGATCAGGCTGGTCCCTTTCCTCATTTTGACTCTTCCAGTGCAGGAGCAATAATTCACCGTTCTGTAAATTACTTTGGTGAGTGTAGCCCATATTTTATTTGCAACATCCAAACATAGTCACATCCCAAGTGCTTACTATTCATTTTTTTTTTATCATCTCCAGTTAGTAATTCTATAGATAAATGGGAAATTATTTGGTTTTAGTGCTTTAGCAGCTGAAAGTCCTACCTTTCATGCTCTCGTAATTGTGCTCATTTTTAAGCTGGTCAGAGATATATAAATAAGTTTACCCTAGTAAAAATAAGGCAATGCTGAAGTCTTTTTTGGGAAAAGAAACAAAGCTTTCAGAACTCAAACCAGTTTGGTTAGTTGTGCTTGGATGTAGGTATTGTGGGTCTGGTCATAACAGTATGCTGTGGCTCTACTAAGGAGGAGATCTTGAAACAGGGAGAGGTGGCTTAAAAGTTTTAAGGCAAAGTGCCATATCAGCTGTCATTCCTCAGCTTCCCTTTCCTATGATAACATTCCTTTGAAAACCAGAACACTACACAACATTTGTGAAATAAAGCCAATTACTGCATGAAACCATCAGTTGCTGCCGTGCCATGCCTTTTTAATAGATTTTTTTCCCCACAAAATATGTAGCATCTGTTACAAGAATATGAGCTGCTTGTTTAAAGTCTCCATTGTGGGGTGGCATCGGCGATATAGCTCAGGCACAGCTTTGCCATCCTCCTCTTAGAGACAGACCTTGACATACAGTATGACTTAGAGGGCTATGACATACATCATCGCCCTCTCTGCTGGATTCTCATTCCCTGTACCAGCCGTATTTTTGCATCTCTTGATGTAACTTCAGGGAATAAAGTTTCTGAGAGTCAAGCTGCACAGGGAAAAGTTGGAGGAGTTATGGCTCTGCTGTGTCACTTCTGTCTCATGAAAACAGGGGGGAAAATCAGGGGGGAGGCTGTTCCATTCCTTATTAATCTGGTGTGGGAAGCGAGTACAGGAACATAAGCATGTATGTTCCCTTCCAGCTGTAGAGGAAGGGGGACAGAATACAAGCCACAACCTAGACTTTAAATTTTAAAAAATACATAAACACTAAAAAAAGGAGTTTAAAAATACACATCCTAAGTCGTAATCAATATTCATAAAATATTATTCTGCAATGTTTGTCAAACTCCACTATTCTGTTCATGCCATGATGCCAGAGACGCATGATACTCCTGTATATCCTGTGTTTTGCTATAAAACAGATAAAAAATCCCGTAGTGCTTCTTATTATGGAAATATGCTTTCACACAAACCTTCTGAAATACCCAGAGTAAGGATAAGTACTGCATTCACTAACACGAAATAAGAGCACGATGGTCGCAGCAGGAAATACCAGCAGGTGGCAGGTCTGTGGCTGGCACAGTGGGTCACAACTCTATGTGCTACACAAAAAATCACATCTCTTCTGTCAAGCACAGTATTGGCTGTGCTACAGGATAAAATGCGTGTAAAAGATGTTTTGCTCACTAACGATGAATGTCTTCGCTCTTAATGAAAATAAGGTGTGCTGCTTCTGAACAAGCAGCTCGAGTTGTATACAAAGCTTGAAAGCAAGACAAAATCTGCAATTAGTAGAATCAGTGATATAAAACCAACTCAGAGATTTATTTTTAATGTGTACTTTGCATTATTAATACTGAGCCTCACTATGTGATCTAGCAGTTTTAACTAATCAGAAGATACACCCAGATGCTTCTACTTTTTTATTATTTTCAAAACCATTGTCTTGGATAAGGAATGCAATTTGTTATCACAGAACTGCCTTTGATTGATGCTGTGTTGCTATCCATTTATATTTGCATTAATAATAATGTTACAATGCTATTATACAATGGTACAATGCTGTTATACAATAATACAATACTGAAGTTAACGTTACTGTGTCATTTATTTGGTTTATATTAGCATAGCAACTATTTTTGAGGTTCCTTAGTCGTGACAAGAGAACATATGAGAAGCTATTAGACCTCAGGATTTTTATTCAAAAATATTTTTCTTTCAGAAAGTCTGTGCTTTGCTTAGAAAATATAATTTTTTTCCTAAATGTTGTGTCTTACGTTGATAAAATTTCATGTGAAAAACTCAAGCTACTTAAACAAACTCAAGCAGTGAATGTAGGTTGAAATTTGTAAAATTTGAAGTTACATTATGGTTCATTTGTAAGCAGTGCATGTCTTCTTTTACTGAGCATTTTGCCTGAGAAACACTGACAACTAGGTTGATAACGTTATTATTTACTGTTTAACCGTCTGCTCTGAAATTAATTTTGTGTTTTATGATCAGTACATTTAGCAGAACAATTAACATCTAAGCTATTGTAAGTCAATAAACTGTATGTATATGTATATTTTAAAAAAAGAATAAGAAGGATAAGGGGGAGTTATTCTCTTCATTATCTGCTCTTAATGAGGAATGAAACCTGATTTTAAACAAGCGAAATTGTAGGGTTGAGCCATTTTTTGAAGAGATGAACATCACTGAAGTCAAAATGCTTTAGCCGCGTGTAAAACCATCTGACTGTTATTTCTATTTTGACATTAGCTAAACTGCTAAAGAAAATAAGAACAAAAGAAACTACTATTTCTTTAACAAATGCTTTTCTTTATTCTTCCTTGGTCATCCAGTCATTCCCAGCACAGCACTGCGACGCGTCCACCCACAGTGAGCTTGCAGCGGACCATTTCTGTGGAAGGGTAAGATGATTCTCTGTTGAAGCTGCCTGTAGAGCTTTCAGATACCACTAAGCCAGACACTGAACTACCCACACATACATAGCTGTCAACAAGATGTGGGTTTGCATACCACAGTGTTTAAGTCTGTGAGATGAAGAAATAAATACTTTCAAATTAGTGCTGATCCTTTCTAGATACTTGCACCGAAAGGTTTGGTTTTCATGGAGATAAGAATATCTGTCATGGAGATATATTAAGTACAATTTCTTCAATTCATCTCACTTGACTAGTGTTAACATTTACACGAGTTTGCTGTAAAATGGTTCCCACTAATCATGGAAATACCCAGTGAAGTCTTACTCTATTTTCTTGATGTATGCATGAGTTGGTTTTGGTAAAGCAGTGTCCCAAATCAAGGATGAAGAAGTACTGATAAGGAATAAAATCCTGTGCTGGTGTTTATCTGTGTATACTAATGCATCAATTGTAGAAGCACAGCTCTGAGTACTTATCTGACTCCATTTGAACAGAAATAGTAGGGTAAAATATTAATATTTCACAACCACAGTTAATATTTTTACATCTTAAAGGTACTAGAAAAACTGATATTTAACATCGAAACATTTAGATTTTGGTTGCATGAACAGGTGCAGTTTACAAAAAATGTTAATTTTGTTTCTCCCTTCCCATAGAAATGTGGAACAGTTCGAAATATTTTGTAGGCATGGGTAACAACTTGTCATTGGCTGCTCTCAGGTCCTATTTCAAAGATTTCTTTCCTGTGATAAAAGTGAGAATCCAAAGTTTCCACAAAGGACAGATGTCATCTTGTTGTTTTTTGGTTTATGTTACAACCTTACTGTGGTGCAGTCAGAAAATAAAATAGTAGAGAGGTGAAATAATCTCCTCACTCTCACTCCTAAGTGAAGCCTGAAATGTTTTGCTCAAAAGTCTCTATTTTTTATTTCTTATCTAGATCTAAGATTCTAATTTTTTATTTAAAATGTGTAGGACAGCTGTAGTAATTGCTCATTAAAAACAAGACTGAATAATGAAATTGCTACAGGAAAGGAACATATGGCTTAAGGGCTGTCATGTGGTATTCAACAAATGAAGCTCTTCCTCCACCTTCTTGCTCAAAACAGGGTTAATTTCAGGTTAGATAAGGCTGCTCGGGGTCTTGTTCAGTGAAGCTGTGACTATCACGAAACGTGGAGATTGTACAAGTTCTGGACAACCTATCTCAGTGCTTAAACACCCTCACTTTGGATTTCTTTATCTCTTTCTGTCTAATGAACAAGAGAGAGTCACAATAAGTTCCCTTCTTTTCCTCAGATCAACTCAAGAATAAATTGGTGTTTGAAATAAAACTGAGCTTCAAGAATAAGTTCATCAGTTAAAATGGTGATTGGATTAAAAAAAAAAAAAAAAGGAAAAGGAGAAAAAAAAGAATTTGCTAAATTGAGATTTAAGGAAATTCTATTATGGTGTCTCTAACTTGTTCTACTGGACTTCATAATTCAGGAGGTATCCTGTACATTTAAAATCCTATTGAAATTTGGAAATCAATCTGTCTACGTGAATTTTTGGACAAATTGCAGAATCTGTGCTGGCCACGCAGACAACTTGCATATATTGTGTATGAATCATTAGAGCGCAGGAAGTCTGCAATTGATATCACAGGTCTCCTGCTGTTCAGGAGGTAGGAGAATATCTGGCTTGTAATTATTACTAATCAACTTACACTGAGTCATATTTCATTCCATGTAGGAAAGTGGGACTGTTAGCCTACTACACCGCTGAGCAGAAATAAGTAATCAGCTCAGCCCTAAATATTTCATTATGTTAAAGCTCGATTTATTCTAATGCTTTTGTGAAGTCCATGCTGCTAAGTATGTTTATAGCTAATACAATTTGAGGTCAAAACAAAGTTATTTTTCTCTTTTAGGAGCCCAGTTTCCATCAGCAGAGCCCTGTATTTAGGTGACTCATTATATTGCTTTTGAGATGCACTTTGTAAATAGCTGCTTTACCTGCAAGGCATCCCTAGCACACACTGAGATTTGTGGCCTGCATGCTGGCTTTGTGTGACTGACTGTGTAGTCACTGAAGTCCTATAATTATTGGGTCCTGTGAAGGAGAAATGCAATATAGGAGGGTTAAAGAAATATAGGGCGAATTGCATTTGCTGGCATTTATTCCTTTCCACCCTGTTGAATATGTAATAATTGAGCTGGCTAGAATAGATTTTTAAAAAACTTTAGTAGTTTTTTTTCATCTAGGTAATAGATTCATATATAAAAACCATTTTTTTTTAGGGAGGGCTTGTATGGATTTCATGTACAGCAAAAAAAAATAGTAGCATGGTGAAAAAAATACAGTTATTGGTAAAGATTAAGTTTTCTTTATAGTCAAGCCATATATTCTTCACAGTGCACATGAGGAACAGATTTATTACATGTATAAAAACATGAACTTAACAACTTTTTTATGTCATCGTTAGTGCGATCTAATTAGTAACTTCTAATTAGCATGGTTTAAAACCAAGAAAACTGTAATGTTTGAATTTGAAAATATTGTTGGTTTGAGTTTTTTGAAATGGTTTTCATGAGCTATTTTATTGTTTTGAGTATTTGAGTATTCAAAATAGGAAAAATACTGTGTGAAAAGTAAAACCTGTTATTTGGAAATCCTGCTGTATCACATGAAGCTATAATGTTAGTGGTGTGTGGTAGCTATTGTCTATGCAGTTGACACACAGACTAAATTCTATTTTACATGCTACCAGTCATCTCTTCTGCTGAGCTGCTTAGAAATTGGCATTTCAACTTACTCGATTAAGTATTTTGATGGAAATTTTAAATGAATTTATCAACATGATTGAGTATCTCAAATATATATAAATATACATAAATAAACAACATTTGAACCATGACAAAGGGTAAGAATTTTTATTCTGAACAGGACAGATATTACAGACCCTTTTGTGTTTCAAAAGTATCTCATGTAAAGTAATTTTGGATGCTTGCTACTCACGGACTGAGTATTGATATTTCGAAACATGGCTTAAAGGCACTGCTATTTTTAGGTATTCTCTTAGCCTTTGAATACTTCCTGTCTCCTGACAGTGCAATGCGGTTACCTATCCCCATTTCCATCTCGCCTAGCTTTGTTTACAGACTGAAAAGCTGGAGCATTCATGGTAAATAGAGCCATCGAATGCTGTAAGTAATGGTTTATAGAAAAGTGGTTTCAATATGGAACCAATAGTGTTTAAATGCAGGATGCAAAGCAACCTTTCTAGTATGGAGTTGCCTGTGCTGGGTGTAGCAGGTTGAACAGAGATGCAGTTTTCAGGATTTATTTTAATTATTACCATGTAAATAATGTACATCACCGATCAGGGGAGAGAGACAAGTGCTTATGTGAGACAAATATAAATGAATAAGCATATAGGAATAATCTCCCTTTCAAAGTTAAGGAACATATTAGCTGTCCCACATTGTCACTCTAGAGATCAATGAGCTTTCTCAAATTTAGGAGACATACTCCTGTGCATTTAAAGTAAATGTCTGGTGTCTTTGTAAAAATATAGACCAGGTTTTCAAATAAGAGATTTTTCCTGTATGCCAATTCCAACTTGTTAGCTGTAAGCAGAAAACATTGCCTAGTGTGCAGGCTTTAATTTCTCTACAAAAGACAAAATGAAAGACTGTTAACGTCCAGAGGGGTTCCCACAAACAAATAAAGTTGCACATGTATAAGCCAGTGCACTCATGCATGCATGTCAGGTTGAAGCCTGGCTCCCAGTAGGTTCCCTTGTATTAAATATACTTCAAAGTTTGTGACAAGTTAGACACGATGTTTGCAGAATAAATGCGTGAAAAATGTAGTCAGTATTAAAGTTAGGATAAAGTATTGCTTCTACATTTAATGCCAACATTCAGTCAACAAGAAATGCCGAGGAAACCATAGTCAAATAAACAGATAAAATACTTGTTTTGAGCAGAACAGGTAACTGTAGTAAGCAAAATTATATTTTGCTTTGTGATACGGTAAATGAACATCTCATTAAAGGCTGAATACTTACTGGTTAGTATATCAACATTAAGTAAAATTAAATAATAAGTCACTAATCAATTACACATAATGAAAATGAACGCTTTGTGCATGTCCAGAACATCATCTCAGTTTAAGATGACATAGTTACCCCTCTGGACTGTGATGGTCAATGTAACAGCAATAGATAATATCCTTATTTTTGTTATTTTCAATTGTAATTGAAATCTTGGTAATAATAATTAAAGTCACTAATCAGGGAACATCTCTCATTGCGTCAAGTGCAACCCTGTTAGGTAACACAGATGTGTTCAGCCTCTCCTAGGCTCTGAAGTGGTAAAGGACTGGGGACTGGAGAAAGGAAGGCCTGCCAGCTCCTCCCAGTGCCAGGTCGTGGTGTTTTGGAAACCTCACAACAGAGGTAGATCAGAGGGCTGGGGAGGAAGGCAGGGGTAGTGCTGTTTCACAGAGTGATGGAAAGATTTTGCCAAAACTAAGTGAGGAATAACAAAGGGAAAAGTAATAGCCAAGATGCCACAGAGGTGATATTGCAATAACACAATAGATAAGAGCACTACAGAGAGTTTTTTCTCTTAATGGTTCTGAAGCAGAGTTTTGGAAGGTATAAAAGAAAATTTAAATAGGCCAAGTAAGTTTGGTTTTGCCTGAACTTCAAAGTCTTTTAAAAAGGTGTGTGTGCATATTCCAGGCCTTCAGCCACTTAAGATTTCAAATTCTCTCTAGTATGATTGATCAGATTTTAAAACTTCATACACCCTGGCGAGTTCTCTGTCCACCCTAGCTTTCTGTGCTAAATGCTGTGAAGAAGAATGCTCAATCTATTTGAATTACCTCTTTTAGGTCCTTCCAGTATGAATGCGCTTTGGCTGCCTGAAATAAACATGCAGTTATTTATCAGAATCTTTTGAAGCATGAGAGGAAAACTAGAAATATTGTACTGAAAAAGAAACGGCTTCATTAACAGCTGACTTTAAGCAGGCATAGCTCAGTGCTCTCACAGTGAATTGTCAGAAGCCAAGCACCATACTGCTCAAGGGTGCTTTGAACCCTTAGATTTGGCGCGTTTCCCCCCGATGTACTTCTAATGTGTGAGTTTAACCAACTAGTAAAATGTCTCTCTACTCCAGTTTTCCCTCCTGCCATTTGCTGCTTTAAGTGGCTTGAATGTTTTTTGTTGTATTCTGTCTATGTGGTGCTTTGCACAGAGGGTGTGGGGCCTCAGTTGGATACTGGGTGCTACCCTAATCCACGCAGTAATATAAATAAATATTCTTCTGGGCTTCCTATGTTGTGTGTTAATGGATGTATGTTTTCAATATCCTTTCCGAACCAAACAGCATTTGAAAAAAAAAAAACCAACCCTGCACCAAAACAACAAAAATAACTGCAGCCAAAGCAAGATCAAAGCCATATTTCTAAATCTGGGCAGATTTGGGATACCTCGTTGGATGTATATAACCGAAGAAGTCTCTAGGGTGTGATATTTGAAAGCGCTCAGTGTGCATAATATGTCTGTAGATGTTCCAAAAAGCACAAAATCATGTCAACGCCCCAATTTTATAGATGGTGCAAAAGAAACAGAAAGACAGCTGTGTCAGTGTGAGATGAATACTAAAACTGGCTGTATTCTTTAACGTAGCCAGCAGCACAAAATATGCAAATTAAAAATGGATTTTCTTTCAGTTAGTTATTATAAGAATTACTTATTTTCAGAAAGCTCTTCCCCTTCATTTATCAGTCCAGTTTTTAATCTCTAAAATTAAATCTATAATTACTGTGGATTCACAATCTATAGAAGAATGATAGGGACATTCACATTTTTGTCCTGTCGTTTTCTCATTGTAAGTGAGTAAACTGATCAAAACAAATAATCAGTACAAATGTAGTAGAAACAAAACACTTAGCTGTTTTTAAGATAATGAAGAAATAAAACAAACATGAACCAAAATAAAGTGTTAAGGAGGAAAAATGCCTCACTTTTTTGATTTTTTTTTTTGTTAATTGCATTTTTATGACAGGAGAAATTTTCTTAAGTGTCAACGTTTTACCCACTTTGATTTTTTATTACTTATTGGTTTCAAATATTAATTTAGCAAGACTTCGCTCTTACATCAGGCCTGCAATTTATAACGTGCTTTAGAGAATCTGATCTGATGCATTCCCTGAAGCAAGTAACCAAGTCCATCCAAATTGATTCTCTCATTGATTTCTGAGCCTGTAAATTTGTGTGGATCGCAGCACTTTATTTGTTCCTTTGCTCCTGGCTCTATTATAGTGAATCTTCCTTCTTTCTCTACCTTTCTAATTCCTTCCCTGTTCTCCTTTACAGATGCACTCTCTCCCTTTACCCTGTTCTCTCTTTTCTTTACTCTTTTTCTTTTTTTTCTTTTTTTCTTTTTTTTTTTTTTTCCCCTTCTGCTGCCTTCTGTCGGTCCAGGAATGTTTTTCTCTCACACTCCTTTCTAATTTCTGCTTGATTTCCCCTGCTGCTCTTCTCTGTTTGTATTTGGTACGGAGCTGCAGGAGGGCATAAAACATGCACACACAGAATTAAAGTGCTAGTACGGTTTGTTAGCACCTAGAAACTTACCTTCAGCCGTATTTATTACAGAAGAAATTGTAAACAGGATAAGTAGTCGAAGCCAGAGGCAGAAACATGCATTTCAGAAACGCTGGATGTTAGAAGTTCCTCTTTCCTAGGTAGCTACAGAGTGCCACCTATTGTCTCCAGACAAAACAGAGCTTTTAAAACAAGTTACCCTGAAATTGCCTTTGCCTCAGTTGCTCATTTCTGCAGAGCTACACATTTGTACCGAGTGCATTTACTGCGAGAAAACATCATTCACGTTTGAGTTATTTTTCTTTCACTGCTTACTCTCCCATCACCATGTCATCTTTGAGTTCTTAATTCCGTTACCTCCTTTACAGCATTCTGTCTGGAGCTCTTTCATGTATATTAGAATTACATTCATAAATAATTTTAATAGAGGCAAAGGAGGTTTTCCTAATGTTCCTTCCCAGAGATTAAAAAAAAAAATAAATGGAGCACCTGTTCTTAGATTTTCTTAACCATCATATTAAAAGAGTTGACTGTAAACTTTCACCAGGTGAATAAACACGTAACATCCTCACCTTCAGCTTTATCAAAACTAGCTTTTTCTGTGAGTGTGGCTAAAGCACTGACAAACAGCTAATTCCTGCATTACTCTTAAGAGATCACCTCGTCAGTGGCCTGTATTGTAGTTTGTTTGCTTAAAAACCTTTTTTTCCTACTTTAACTTCGGAACACACTACAAAGTTTTATTATCATCATAAATTTGTGCGGTGTTTTTCATTTTTATACTAAGTACACTGTACAAGTGTGAACGATGATATATTCCAAAAAAACTTATTTCTTACATTATGGTGAATTGGCATATACCTTCTGCTTCCTGTAGTTTTTGCAGTGCAGGCTGCAAGGTTGTTTCTATGATGATGACAACAACGCTTACGTGTTCTTGAATCCACCTTTTAGATTCTGCAGGATACTCAGATATGAAAGAAATACGAAGACATGTTACGGTTGGTCAGTCTCTACACAGCCAAATTTGAGTCATGACCAAAAACTACCTGATGCGGCTAAAAAGCAGGAGCCAAACCCCATTGTGTTCTAATCACAGCGTCTGACATTTCCCCGTTATTGTTCGAGCTTCCTCTGAACATAATCATCCAAGGGCAGAATGTGAATTTTGCTGTCAAAAGGCCAAAATTACAAAACAGCACTGGCAGCGTTTTAGGCATAAATCTGCTGACTTGATCAGAGACAGGGATTAATAACTGGGCCAACTTTTTGTTGAGCTGCACAGCTCACTATTCAGTGGATACCCAGTTGTATTGACCTAGTTTTGCCCATAGCACTGGCTTTCAACTTTATGATCCAAGCTGCCTGTCATATGTGGAAATACACAGTTTCATTTTGAACAAGAGCTCTTCTGATTTCTCACCAGCAGAGCATGCAAATACATTTGTTTGACTTTAGTGCCTCTTTTTCCTCAACATTCAGGTAAACAATAATGGCAGTAGCCCAGCTCTTGCAGAGTATTTTTGATGTGTAGGACACGAAGACGACAAGTGTCACCAGATCATTTTGTGATGAGAAAATTGAAGCTGGAAAAACAAACAACTTGCCAAGATCACTCAGCAGCCCATGGGCTAAGCGGAGAAAGGAATCAATGCTTGCAGCTTGCTGTCCTAGTTCTGCGCCAACCCCCAGGCCACCCTTCCTAATTAAAAACCTGTTTAGACTTCTTAGATCTGGATTACATTATGTCTAATCTGCACATATTTAAAAAGGTGCTAAAAGTGTTGCTTTTGACAACAATTTGCTTTCGGCAAAACCCCCTTCAATTTCTGATTGGTTAGAAATACTTCAAGAATACACAAACTACAGACAAGATGTCTTTTTCTCACAGTTGTATTTTTAAAAGTTTTTTTCTGACTATACAATGTTAAGAAAAAGTTGTAAGGTGGAGGACCATATGGAGTAGGAGTAATACTTTCTCTAACAATCAACTTAAAAAATATAAAAAATTTGCTTTATTTCTTACTTTCAAAAATATTAAGCTTCAGTTTCAGAAAGTTGTGATGTTATTTAAAGATCATGATGAAGCTGGGGATACTCTTTGACCCTTAGCCCTGGGCAAAGATGGACAAATACCTACTGGTTTCAGAATTATCATGTAAAGATTGTCTCCATGTATACAGGCATGTATACTCGCATCAAGTAAGGCATCCCTCAATTAATCACTTCTCTGTCTCCCTTTTTTTTATTTTCTTTAAAAACAAAATGGAAATTAAGAAGCTCTTCATATGATGTAGAACTGTTATGTAGTACACAGGAAATATTGGATCTTTTTTACAAGAAGCATTCTGGCGAACGTTTCTGTAGATAGTGGCTGTGGGTGTGTTTGTTTACAATTGCCACTTTGCTGGTAACATTTATTTGTAAGAACTGAGGATTAGAAGAATCCCAAACAATTAGAGAATCCTATTTAGACACATAAATGTATGTATTGGTGAGTATTTGCAGGGCTGGGGTTAAGATTTACACATATTAATATAACAGCAATTACACATTTTCTGAAAAGCAAATTTTTAGAGGGATTTGAAATTGGGTAAGTAACAATAAATATGGTGTGTGTGTGTTTGTATGTGGTTATGTGTGGTTGTGTATCCAAAGGAGAGACAGAGCTGAGGCCTCAAACGTAGCACAGAGATTGAGAACTGGAATACCTGGGACACTTTCTCAAGGATGTTACCTTGATTGCTTAGGAAAGTCATCTCTTTCTGGACATAAGCTTTCCCATCAGTAAAATGCATGTTATTATGTTGACATTCTTTGGGGCATATTTTCAATTGAAAGATGGACAGTGCTGTATGAGATGTAGCTGTTATTATTTATTGATTTCCATCACAATGAGCAACTTTTTAAACAAGTAAGGTAAAAGCAGGTATCTCTTGGTCCGGTTCAGTGATAAAGTTGTAGTGTGTCTATACAATTGCAAGCTCCTGATAATGTCAGCTGGAGTTTTTAATGAGATTTTGCTCTGTTAGTTTGATCATACAAATGTTATTTGCTCCAAATCTGTCAGGATCAAAGACAGCTGCCTTTGCTTTGCCTAGAGTTTTGAATTTTTATTTTGTTCTTTTCTTTAGAAAGCAAGACTAGGACTAGAAAAAAGGATTGATTATGCTTGTATATACATATAGCTATAAATAAGACTGTAAAATACATTCAGTGGGGTTTTTTTGTTTTACGAAATCTATTGCTTCTCTTAGCGAAGATTACTCCAACGGGCTGAAATTAATAGAGATGTCTGGATTCAGCACGAGGAAAAAAAAAAAAGAGAATGATAGTTAATTACTACCTTGTCTGTTCTCCAGTTAACAGATTTATCTCTGTTAAATGGCTTCTTTAGGCAATAATAGACCATTGTGTCTTAAGCAAAATGTAGTGTGCTTGAGCTGCCTTGAGAGATGTGTACACACTGAGAGTTTTGAATGGATAAACATTATCATTTTGTTTCTATACAGAGAGCCTCGAAAAATCATCCTGCACAAGGGCTCCACAGGACTTGGTTTTAACATTGTGGGAGGAGAAGATGGGGAAGGCATTTTCGTGTCTTTCATCCTAGCAGGCGGGCCTGCCGATCTCAGTGGAGAACTGCAGCGAGGAGATCAAATTTTGTCTGTAAGTATTTGTGTTGGGCTTTGCCTGCCTACTGCTTCATCTTTGTCTATACTTTGTCTATGCAAGGGACACACAAAGAAGTCTTTTTGGTTTCCATGTTGTGAAATCCAAGCTGGAAAGAGTTTATCACCGAATATTTTGTTTATCTGCTTTTGGGTTTTATAACATTTATGCTGTAAAATGGTGTTAATGATGTTAACTGCACTTAGCTCAGAAGGAGACTTTTCTCTGCTTAATGCTATTTAGAGTATGGCAACACTGCAGAGAGAACCTAAACACAGTGCAGACCTCAGCATCTCCTGCTTTAGCCCATCATCCAGTTCCATTTTGCCCAGAAATGCACTACTGAGTCCAAAGATATTTCTCAGTTTTAGTTTTTCTTTGAGAAGAAAAAACAGTACTGTGAAATCATCTAGACTGGGGGTGCCATCTAGTGTGCACTAAACAGCTTAGCAAATGGCCCAATACAAGAAGGAGATTAATTAGGTTATGTTAATTATCTCTGTGCCTCTAATGAATTTGATGATCACTCTGAAATTCATTTACAAATTTTAGAGGATAAAAGACTTTGTAGCCTGAGGTTATATTTTGCATACTTAGTCACAAAAACATCTTAATTATTCTTTCATGTCTATATTGATAGCACACATTTAAAAAACAGAGCATTTATGTTTTAGGCTCTGTCAAGTAATTGAACATCTGACTGAAACAATCTGAATGTGAAGGATTTTGAATGACAATGAAAGCCTTGAAAATGTAGTTAAATATCTGTTCACATTATGCTGGCTTACAGAAAACGGAAACTATCCCAAACTGATACAGTTGTGGCTGTTTCATGAGAAGTACATAAACAGCCTTAAGGCAAAGAGCTGAAACACAGGAATTATCTGTCTCAGATGAGTGATGGACCCCCTAGGCTGCAATGTCACACTCACTGCCGCTGTCATGTTTTCTGTCCCTGTGAATCTTCCATCCTTGGCTGCACTTTGGTTAGTGTCGGGGTGGAAGATAGCTTTAGCCTGGATGGTTTGTGGCATGGTTATGCAGTACTTTCCTGGCCAATGCTTAAGTCCCTTCATGAGGAAGCTGGAACTGGTTTTCCTGCATTGCTTAGGAGTTTCTTGGCCTCTGGCCTATTCTATGAAAAGTGAATTTACCTTTCACCTGTCAAAATTTTGGTGTGAAAAGGTGGCTGGAGCTTCTTTGTGACATATGCTAGAGAGGTGGGCCCAGATGAACCTCATGAGGTTCAACAAGGCCAAGGGTCCTGCATCTGGGCTGGGGCAATTGCTGGTATAGATACAGGCTGGGAGAAGACATGCTAGAGAGCAGCCCTGTGGGGATACTGCTGGATGAAAAGCTGGACATGAGCCACCAATGTGCAACTGCAGCCCAGAAGGCCAATTGAATCCTGGGCTGCATCAGAAAAAGTGTGGCCAGATCAAGGGAGGTGATTCTCCCCCTCTACTCTGCCCTGGTGAGACCTCACCTGCAGTACTGCATCCAGCTCTGGAGCCCCCAACACAAGAACGTGGACCTGTTGGAGCATGTCTAGAGGAGGGCCACGAAGATGATCAGAGGGCTGGAGCACCTCTACTATGAGGACAGGCTGAGAGGGTTGGGGTTGTTCAGCCTGGAGAACAGAAGGCTCCAGGGAGGCCTTAGAGCGGCCTTCCAATACCTGAAAGGGGCCTATGAGAAGGCAGGGGAGGAACTATTCACAAGGGTCTGTAGTGTTAGGACGAGGGGTAATGGTTTGAAGGTAGAAAAGGGTAGATTGAGGTTGGACATCAGGAAAAGGTTCTTTAATACAAGGGTGGTGGGTCACTGGAACAGGTTGCCCAGAGAGGCAGTGGAAGCCCCATCCCTGGAGACATTCAAGGTCAGGCTTGATGGGGCTCTGAGAAACGTGACCTAGTTAGAGCTGTCCCTGCCTATTGTAGGGGTGTTGCACTAGATGACCTTTAGAGGTCCCTTCCAACCCAATACATTCTATGATTCTATATGGAAAATCTGGCTTGTTAACACCAAAGGGATGCAGTAATCTGAAGCTGTGAGGACCATAATAGTATAGTTTACCTAGACCTGTTACTTTCAAATGCTTTAAGAAAAACTGAAAATGGCAAGTAAAAAATGTTTAGGTGCCTTAAAGAGATCCCCAAGTAGAAAGTTTGTAGGAAATTGTAAGAAAACAAAAATAGATTCTTACAAGCTTATCAGCATGAAGAGGTAAGGAAGGCGAATGCCTGTGCCAAGAAAAACACAGACAAGAAACCTAAAGAGTAGAAATGGAAATTTATTTTTCTTTGGCTAGATGCAGCAAAATAAGACTGACCAAAAGACCACTAGGAGATCAAAGCCTTTCACAGTACATTGTATTCAGAAGTCCAGCAGCTCAGATGATACAAATTTAAAAGTCCATTTTCCTTTATTTTTAAGCAGGAGTATATTTAGCAGTGTAGGATACTGCCACAATTGATTTTTTAACTCTGGGGTTTTTTTGTCTGTTTGTTAGCAATGTTTTCCACAATTTCTAATCAAAGTTACTAGCATTGCTGCAGTATTTAGTTTTCATGCAAGAGTAGTTTATTTGTTCATTGAGCAGAGAGGGATGGAAATTATTACTAAATTAGACTGCATGCATATCCCCAGGCAGTCAGTAAGTTGGGCAACGCTGACTTATTTAGCCACAAATGCCTATTAAGAATCTGTTTTTCCGTATTTGAATGAAACAAATTTCATTCGCAGGCTACTTTTAGACTTGATTAATCTTACACCATTGTCTGGTGAAGGTTCCCAGACACCTTAATTTTATAAGGGCTGCACAAAGTAGATCTGGTTCTCTCTGTTTATTCTTTCTTGTCTCATCCCTCAGAACCGCTTCCCTACAGAAATAGTTTTTCCACTTGTTTCACAAAACATGACAAATTTGATTTACCAAGAACAAATAGTACCCTCAAAGCTAGTATTTCTAATTAACTCAGGCTTGGTTAAATTTCTTTCAGACAGGAAAAGTAGTAAGAGATTTAAACTTTGGAGATCTGGATTGAATTCTCTGATTTTACTGGTGTCCTTCTATGTGACTTTAGGGAAGGTGCTTTATTTGTCAAACCTCGATCTCCTGCATGGAGGAGGAGGATCACAGCACTTTCCTAACTCGTGCCTGTGCTGTAAATAGGAAAGAGTGTTGACTGATTGAGAGATATCTATACTCACATTTGGGAAGGCACCTATAACAGTACCTTAAATAGACTGCAAATCTATGAGTGAGCCCCAAAAAAGCTAGGAATATGTGTTGCCCTTGGGTGACAACTCTGGTTGTATACGTAGTCCTAGAGTCAGTCCACAAGGCTTGGACACATCCTATAATCTCCCTGCTTCTCTTTCTGCTTGCTTGCTGTTATGGAATAGGGAGGGGTCCAAGCCTACAGCCCTCCAGGGGCTCTATGAAGTATTAGGCTGCAGCCTCGAACCCGTGCACAAGTGAAATTTGAGTTTATTTTTCCTAAATGCCACCAGATGGCGTCACAGGATCAGTAATGATAGAGATCTGCCTTTGGCTAAAACCTTGGGAAAAGCCGTGACAGCTGGATTTTTCTGTTTTCAGTTAATTGACTGGAAATGCTTAAAACATATCTCAGAAAGCAGACTGATCTTCCCAGTGCTTCTGTGCAGAGAGACAAAATGAATCCTATCTGAATCTTGAAGGCAAATTGAAGAATAATGGAAAATACTGTTTCAAATGGTAAAACATTTCAAATACCAAAAAAAAAAAAAAAAAAAAAGAATGACTGTTACATTCATGATAAGCTAATTTTCCCCCTAAAAGGTAGGATTTTTTTAGTGCTAGTTTCTTATTGTTGTAATTCTTTTTGCTCCTGTGAATTACCACCAAAGATTTTGCTTCTCACTTCTGAATGTCTTTAAAATGTAGTAAGCGTACGTTCATCACTATAACAGAATATATCACTCCCTGTAGTATTGTCCTCTTATTAAGTATAATGAAAATATTATGAAGTAGCATTTTGAATACTAATTGACTTGATTTGCTAGGTGCTGTGTACACACAGATTAGCTTTTATCTCAGATGTGTGTAAACCAAATGAAACAGCTCAGAATATCAATGGAAGTATTATTTCAATTTTAGAGCAGTGGAAATGAGGTGCCAGTATGTTAATTGATTTGTTTAAAACCATGTGAGAAGTCTAGGCCTAGTCTAGACTTAGAGGCTCCTTGAACTCTGATCCAACCGCAAGTTCTCCATCTGTTAGGAAAATGCAGTCTCCAAGAAAAATAAAATGCTATGTTCCTTGGTGCCGTTCCTGCAGTTTAAAATTCCGTTTCCGATGCTACAGGATATTTTGCCTATTAAAATAGCAATGGGAACCCAGTGTTTAGTGAAAACCACCTGCATGAGAACAAATGTTTTCCAAGAGTCATATGCATAAAGCGGTCACACATTCTGCATACATCCTTGCTGACAGAAAGCATTTCAGGAAAGAGGTATATAGTGAGTATGTTGTAATTTTTAGGGGAAATTCCCGGGTAGGCAGGAGGAGGAATATGGTCCTATTCAAATAAAAATTGCCACATCATTTTTTGCCTTCCAATCTCAGATCAAAATTATGATAAAACATGCTTACTTATTTCAGGTGTCTTAACCTACATGCTTCAAAGCACTTTCAGTGACAAGCGGGAAACTTCTTCTGTAGGTACAGTACCTAAAGCACAGAGAGTTAGTTTATACGTGCAAGTTCAGCAGCAAAATTCAGATTTACAATTTACATACAAATAATTAGTCCATATTGCTCCTGGAATTCCTATGATGACATTGTTTTTCAAATAGTTTTATAATTTTCCGTAAGACTACATCAGGTTAAAAACGTATATAAAAGAGAGAATTAAGGTGAATTGATAGCCATAAGGAGGTAACAGCAAGTATTAGCATTTGAATCCTAACTTTTGAAATTACTGAATTTTGTGCCTCTGGACAAGACTAAACCTCAGATTAAGAGACTTAAAATAAGACATCTACATGCTTGCTGGGTGTCTGGTTGCCATTAAAGTCAATGGAGGCTAGAGAATGATTCAGCTGGCCAGCTGTCTATTGGGTAGAGCAAGCTGAATTGCTCTGTAAGCTTTATTGCCTATATTGATTGGGTCCCATTGACTTTAACGTTAAACACTTACCAGCTTGCATGTCTATATTTAGGCATCTTAAACTGAATCTCACATTTCATATGTGTTTGCCCTTATAGTATATGTTTGCTTTTTCAGCTAACATCATGCTAACTTCATCGCAAATAAAAGCAAAATAAAATTGTGAAGCATAAAAGCAGTGTCAGTGGCTGGTAGCCTGAAAGCAGAAGCAAGAGAAAAAGGAGACTGTTTGCTCTGGAGCAAGGTTGCTGCTCCAAAGCAATACATGCCACAGGTTACCTTAAGGAAATAAAACAAGTTTGCTGAAGGGTAATTGCTCAACAGCAACAAGAAAAACGGTAGAAAAAGAACAGGCTACACTGTGACGATGCAGGTAGTACTCTTATAATGCCCCCATTTTCCCTCCCATCTAACCTGAATGAGATGAATGAAGTTAACCGAAATCTGTATGATTTTCCTCTTGGCATAGTACCAGGATGTATTCTTAAATGGGGACAGACAGTATCTTTTTTGCCCTGCTACTTTCTGAGAATCGAATAACTATGCATTGGGAAAGGGCTACCAGAGATACTCTGTGGGGTTTTCTGTCACTGGTACATGACATTATACATAGTTTACAACGCTGGCATTTGAGCATCTCACTTCAGTACTGTCTCTGGTATTTTACACTACGTTCTCCCTTGTAGAGGGAGGGTGATCTCTTATATCAACCAGACTTTGTCTTGTGTCTACACATCGTCCTGCTGTCGATTTTTTGTGAAACATTTGCTTTCCCTTATGAACAGTTTAAACATTTCTTTCTACTTAGTTCCTCCCACACAGCTCCTACCCACCTTCTCACTCACATCTGTAGCAAAAGTACAATATGCATTTGAATAAATATTATGTTCTCCGATTTCTACTCCAAAATGGGTGCATATAGAGCAGGATAGAGTGTAAGGACTCTGTGCTTATTTATAGCAAATATTTACGCTTTATATTTGCTACAGTTAGAATTGGCTTTCAGATTGCCTCCCCTTACTTTGGTGCAGAGAAGCTTTCAGCTTTCTAATTTAAAATGGCTTTTTGTTCATGTAAAAGCAGTAAAACTACCTAGGGCAAAGATTGCATTTGGTTACCTAGGTGGTAACGGCAAAAAAAAAGCAAATACCATTAGGTTTCACTTCTCAGATTTTTTTTCCCAGACTGCAGCTTGCTTGGAAAAAGTTTGAATCATCTCTACAGGGCCTCCATGGAGCATCTTTTTGTGACACTTGTGTAATAGTGTTAAGATTAGAACAGATACTCCCTTTGCCTTACTAGACTTATTTGCAGAGGCACTGACCATATTCTCAGGATGCTTACCTCCCTGCGGTGGTGTGGGTGATATATGACTCTGGGCTCTGGTATTGGAGAGTTTATCAAATTCTGCGGCCTTTAACTGCACTTGTCTATAAAGTCTCCCTTTATGTTTTTAATATTAATCCTAATTAGTCAATAGGACAACTACAGCTACATAAACTTGCTTTGTAGTAATGTATAGAGCATTGTGTGTTATATATTGGGAATGTTAGTATACAATCAGTGCCATTACTTACATGGGTAGATCAATTCATGTGATTGGACTGTCAAGAAGTAGAACTTGCTTGAAAGTCAAGGGGGGGGGTGTCTTGCTAAACATATCCAAATGATAAATGCTGCACAGTAGGTGATGTATGTGATAGATCTGTAAAAAGAAAATCTCTGGAGAGAAAGGGAGCTGAGAGCATGGGTGCTGTCATATGTTAGTAGGATCACACCAACTAGAAGGACAGGTAGATTAAGCTCCTTAGGAGCAAATAGTGGATTAATGTAAATTCAGGCTTTTTTAATATTGGGAAGCACAGGGCATATAACCCTTCAGGCTCCCTCTGTAGCTAACAGAAAGATGTAGCTATTTCTGGAGTACAATTTACCTTGCTCTAAATTAGGCAAGGTACAGGTCAGACAACTGTTGTGCTGTAAAAGTCTACATTTCTTTTCACTGGTTATAGAGAACTTGGCATGATTTCCCTTTATTGAAATAGATCCTATCCAAACTGACCAAACATTCAGGAATCTTTTTGGTGGGTAACACGGAAAAAGCATGTATAAGTCAGATAATTCCAGATTTTATTCTGACCAGTAAGGAAGAACAGCCTAAAAATGGGAGAATGAAATGTAACTTGCCCTTGAGTGACCATATAATATAGTGGCAAAGTTTATGATTTTGTGCTGGAAGGGAATGGGGAAGTTCAGGAGAATAAGTACCATGAACTTCAAAAGCAGCGTGCTGTGCATCACAGCTGATGTAGAAAATCCTACATGGAGCAAGTTTTAAAGTAACAGTTAATTGAGAAGTGGTAGCTGTTATTTTAAGAAAAAATAATAAGAGCATAGTGAAAAAAAGGAATGACAGTGAGTAGTAAGAAATGAACCTCGGTACTTGAGAGCCTTTTGATGATATGGTACTCAAGTAGTTGACACTGAAAAAATGGAAAGTGAGTCAAGTTACTGTGCATCATAGAATCATTAGGTTGGAATAGACCTCTAAGATCTAGTCCAACAGTTGTTGTTAGGTTGTGAGGTTGTAACAACATAAGTCCTAAAAATGTATCAGTGTTAGGTAAAATTTTGTGCCAGAGTCAGAAGGGCAAGATGTAAAATGGACTGTGACTAGCAAGGGTTAGAAAAGGTAGCAAGAAAATATTTGATGAGAATAGAAAACCAAGCAATAAAATTGTTTCCTAAGCAGTTGGAAGAAAGACTACTTAAAAGTGAGATTGACAAGAGTTTGAATGTTTGGTGCATTTTTACTTTCGTCTTCTATAAAAAAAAAAGGATCCATGATCAACCGGATAGGGCAGTTATGAAGAAAAAAAAAAAAAAAAAAGATAAATCTTCAGACTGGACTAAGGCAAAACCAAGTTAGAACGTCAACAAATGAGATACTTAGAAACCAGCTGAAATTCATTGTCAAATACTTGAGGAACTATTCAATGCAGACCAGTCAGAATTTTATTCAAGAGCTCAAGGAATATTTGGAAATATAAAGAATCTTGCCCAATTTTCCATTAAAACTTCTGGGAGAAACAATCAACCTATTTAAAGATATTTAGAGTACAACAGAAGGAGAAGTAAGAGCCCCTATGAAGTTTTCAATAATAAATTGTCAAGTGTCATTTCCCTCCTGAAAGAACAGCCACAGGGCCGGAGAAGAACCAATAGAGATGTCATTTTACCACCTACCTGCCCCTGTAAGCTGCCTATCAACATCTTCATAGAGTGGCAGATCACAAGCCCCCCCAAAAACTAGAGAAAAACAGAGAAAAGCAAAGATGTTGTCATGGCTTGATCTAATGGGAAGATCTGAGGCAAACAGTGGGTTAATGCAACTCAGACATTGGGAAGTTCTGGAATTTGAGGATGAGTTACAAATGTCTGTAGATCTCAAAAAGTCCTCAACCTGCTTATATTTATATGAGATCATCTGGATGCACAGTGATCCACCTTTCTATATACGCTCAGTTTCACCTTTTATAATAAATGCAGACATCTATCCAGTACTTGCTGTCATCATGATGAACCAAAAACATTTCACGTGACAGAACTGAATCACCCATACAGCTTTCCTGTACAAGAGGAGTTTTTTAGAGGTACAGAAGGCAACTGGACATCCAATGAACAGAAGCTGGGTGCAAATAAAAATTTATGCTCTTGAAAAAGCCTCTCTTTTTATATATTGAAAGAAATGGCTTATTAATTTTTTCTTCCTTTAAGCCTTGTAATTTGCTTACGTCAGGAAAGCCCTAGCATCCTCTTTGACCATAAAAATTCACTTCAACAAATTATGAACTTTGTCCCTGTAAAGACTGCCGTCTGGAAATACTGACCATTGGAGAAGAGAGCTGGTCGTTAACTGTTTTTCAGTGTTGTTGATAAATACACATGCTGGAAGTTGAACTTAGACATATTCAGCCTCGAAACATGATGTACTGGTTTTGTAGTCAGGGTAACTGGGTTATATTGCAATAGAAGCTCAGAGACTTGTCACTTTGGGACTTCAAAATAAAATAGATGACTTTCTAAAATACAAGCTTAATGGAGCTTCTAGGGAAAAATTTACCACCTGTGTACACTGGAATACGATGTATGTCAGTGACTATATAGCTCTCTTTTGTCCTTTATTAATCCAGGAATCTCTTACAGCTGGATTTCTCTCTCTCCCCCCCCCCCCCCTCATCTTCCTGCAATCTAGAACATATATTGCAGTTGCCTTGATGCAGTAACTGTGTCCTAAATTAACTCTGACGTTTCCAAGCACATGATAGGAACTTAATAAATTATACTAACAATCCTCATGAATAAGGTATGTCTCTTTTTGCCAAGCAGCATTAGCTGTCAGACCTGTCAGTTATGTGTCATGCAAAGCTAGTAAATTGGACTAGACTAGAGGCTGGGTATTTTTGCTGTGATGAAATCATCAGTTGCCTCTAAAACATTCATTTTACAATTGCCTCAATGAGTAGAAATGATCTGATGCCAGATTGCTTGCTCTTCAGCTCCTAATAGTTTAAGGAGGAGTTCACATTCAGTTCAAACATCCTGACTTAGCAAATTTTGTTTTGAGACTGTCAAACAGAATTATGTCACATCTGATACACTGAAGATTTGGAGCGAGCTTTACACCCCTCAGTGTAGCCTTTCTGTCAGCCTCACTATGAAGGGAAACTAAAACCAGAAAATTGAAAGCCCAGCTGCTGCTGCTGGACAAACTGGATACGTCCCTGAGATTTATTCGTTCAGAGATATGCCCAAGGCTGGACTTTCGCCTTGTACTTGAAAAGACTAGACTGCAGGCATCATTCTGCTCTGCTGCCCAGTAAGTTTCAGGTTCCTGAGTGATTAAAGAAATTATCATATGACACGAGCTGCAAAATAATAGAAATTGGCCATCCATTAAATAGGGTATTTGAAGGATATTTGCAATAAATTGCTGGAGGAGATTTTGGAGATCCTTTTGAAAAAAACAGAATAGATGTGCCCTTTATGGGAACAAGCAAGCCACCAGGATGATAATAAAAGCAAAACCACTTATGGAACACAAGAGCTGTTTCCTTTCCATTGGTTTTAAAATCGTGCTTTATTTGAGTGTGTGGAGCACCATCTATTCAGTGTCTATGTCACATAATCCTAGTCTGTAGAGCCACAAAAAAAACATGAATGTTGTGATTCAGGTAGTTTTAATATGAAATGTGAGCACTGAACAATTACTTCATCTAGAGCTGAAGATTCCACCTAGACAAGCTGCCATTCAACCTTTGATGCATTGCCTCATGGTCACTGGATTGAATTCAGTATATCCTGTGGATGTGGATTCCATATTCTGTGGATATGGAAATATGGAAAAACCTACCAAGTAGACATCAAGGCCAGGATTTCAGTTTTTTAATTCTCCACTAACCCAGCGCTTGGGGCCAGAGAAGTCACCAATGCCCTTCTGTCTCTAAGCAGCTTCTGAAATTGTTTTTACCTTTCTATTTCACTTCCTGAGTACCTATTGCTGATCGGCTTCAGCTGGAATTAGGTTCTTATCATCTTTGAGTTATAAGACGCTTGTTAAAATGGAAGCATTTACATCATTTCAGAAGCAGGAGAACTTCAATAACTATTTCTGCTTTTACCGTCCTTTGAAATTCAAATGTGAAACAAGAAGCCTGCAGCATTATGAACAAAACTGATCAATGGTAGTTTAGCTATATCCATATACTGGGAGGAAAAATACCTTTTAGAACTGTGTGGAAACCAAGGTATATGGAATAACAGCTACTAATCAGGGAATGCCCATATGACCCACGATGAGAGCAGGAGACAAGGAAATCCAGATTCTGAAAACGGAATTGGGGAGAAAGGGGATTATTTCAGAAAGACACGAAAGTCAATGGAAGTAACAGTGTTGTGCAAAGTGAAAGCTGTAGGAGGGAGGAGGGACAGTGTATATTTTATCAGTTTGGAGTAGGAAGATAGCAGGAACTGCAAAGGAGAGTGAATGTGTGAAGACTTGAAAAGATGATGCTGTAGTGAGATCCATGAGATTAGGTGGTGGCAGAAAAATAAGGGTGTTTGAGTGACCACGTGGGGGGGAAGGTTAAAAGGCAGCAACTAGATCTGAATTTAAGAGCTAATAATGGGGTCTTCATTTTAACTTACAAAGTATTGTGTTTGATGGATGGGTGTTTTGTGTATAAAATTAATGAAAAATATTACTTATATTTGTTTAAAAAGTAGTTAATGAATATTGACCTGTGTTATGAGCTAGCATGGTACTTGTATGACATGTCTTAACATACAAAATGCCAAACTCACCTCGTAGTTGCTGGATCACATCCAGTCTAGGTTGCTAATAGAACTAGTTGGTAGATATTTAGTGACCTGAATGAAGTAAGTTTCACATCTATTCAGGCTCCAGTGAGCCATGTGTCCTTTTCAAAAGCTGTCATTTATTTCAAACCCAGTTTAAACAAGTTTTGAGGAATTCTGGTAGAAGTGAGGGGAAATGGCTCTTAATGGTTCTGCAGTGAACTCTTCATTTCTGTCTCAAAGTTTGCCAATCTGGCATCATTCATGAAAGCTACAATCACATGGAAAGCAGATCTTTTATCAGAAGAATTTCTGTACAGTTTGGATTAAAAAAAAAGAAGTCTTTGCTTATGGTTATAGGCTTACAGATACCATTTGGAAAGATTCATGTGATCTGGTGAGTCATAAAGCTTATTGGTTCCTACTGTAAAAGGCAATGTGTTCAAGACACTTCTTCAATGACATAGTAGTAATTTTCTTTCTGCTTCAAAGGCATAACGCTTTGATATCTCTTTCAGCTGGATTAGTTGACTTCTTAAACTTCCTGGCAGAAAAAGACATACTAAATGGTGTAGCTCGTACCCCCACAGTGGTTCTTGTTTTCTGGAGAAAGAAGAAGTTGCCTCTCATCAGAGCATAAAGATCAGCTTACTAGGGGCAAAAACTGTAACTCTAAGGTAGCAAGACAAGGAAAATTGCAAAGGTCATTGAAATTTCTGGCCCATCAAAAGAGAGAAGGAGGATGCTGGGCGTGGAGAACAGCAGACATGACATGATATCATGTTATCACTGGAGTTCAGGATGAGACAACTGCTGTGCTTATATGTGCTGAACTAAGCAATTTTAACTGATCAAAAGAAAGTATAGGCACAGAAAATATTAGGAGAAGAGTGAAAAGTGAGAGAAAAACAATAAAGTGAACCTGAAAATTTAACAGAAGCTAAGCTGGAGAATGAAGAATCTTTCCCTCCTGTGCATTTCTTCTTTCTTTCTATTTCTAAACTATTTTTTCAGTAGCAAGGCAAAAATTCTCCAGCATCGGCAATTTTCCCCAGGGTGCCATTTCCCACGGCCGTGGCCTGGCCGGGGTTCTCGGATCTGTCTGCAGGGCTGAGCATGCCCCACTCCCGTGGCTGCCTCCTGCAGCTCTCTGCAGAGCTTCGGCCTCCAGCTGGATGTGTGGGCTTCGCTTTGCAAAGAGACGGCCTGTCTAAGCTCAAAAAGATCTCTGCTTAAGGGCTCTACTTTGGCGACCTGCATGAGTTTCTTAGAATTATGGTACTTTTTGCTGGACTGTATCAGTTGTCAGAGTTGTGTGGGCCGTTGTGTAGAATGATTATGGCGCCTGCTTGTGAGGGAGGTCTTCCCCGGATATGTTCATGTCAGATCATCCCTAATGTGTGATTTTTCAGTGTTCCCTGTCCAGCTGGAAGACCGTGCTTTCATCACCAAAGGGTTGATGCTATTCATTGCATTTCTAATGACTAAGCAGGGATGCTGGAGAACATGGCTCAGCTTTCCTCTCATCTCTTGTTAATGTGCTTGAGAATCCTTCAGTTGACATGCAAAGTTAAGGCAGATAAATAGGGTTCTTTGTACTTTCTCTCAATGCAAACAATGGCAATTCTGGCTGTAAAGAGTCGTCTTCATTCAGTCTTCTGTTTGTTTTTTCAGACACCAAAAGCTCTAATTTTATGAGTTCAACAAATAAAAGAATTCAGCCACAACTCGGAAAATTTGCTGTGTTGTTTGTTCCATGGTAAAAAGGTGCCTTTTCTTCACCATTTAATTTAATGTATAAAAGCACTGTACTATGTCAGTGAAAGTTCAAAGAAGAAATAAAAAGAAATCCTTTATGTTTCCTCCCCAGGGAAGGGATGTGTTTTTCTTTTCCTTTCCAATTCAACCAGACATTCCAAGTGTTCGTTTAATCACTGTACAAACACAAAATAAGGTGGCCTAAACAAATAAATGCCTAAATAACACTGATTATTCCGCTAGCCTCTATTTGAGTGACCTACATATGAATCATGCTCAAGCATCCTAACAAAAGACAACCAAGCTGTAGTAAGTCTTTAAATGGCACTGTTCAGAATTGAACCAATTTGTGCCAATATGGGCTGTTCAGATAAAGGAAATATAACTCTTCCAATTTTAGAAGAGTTCGATATATCCAAAATATAAATCTTACCCTTCATTTAGATTATGATTCAGTATTTAATGAAGTAGATCATGCTTTACTTTGAGTCGATGAAGGCAAAGGCAATTACTATGATTACTGTAAACTATAGTTGCATCTTTTTCTCCATCTCAATTTACTTTTGTCTGTATTTTTAAACTATAATCTTCCATTGCGGCACTTCTGTTTTTAAGGTTTCTCACTGCTTTTTGACACAGCATGCAGAAGAGACAGACATCTGTATAAGCTGGAGGCTCTTCGTATTTCCATTACGTCAAATTCATTTTGGAGTTAGGCATCAGAAATTGTGCAGTCAAGTTCATTTGGGGCCAGGACATCAGGAGCGTGCAGTCAAGCTCAGAACAGCAGTGCTACTTTGCTTATTGTATAATGCTTCTTAAAGGAAGCCAGGCCATTTAACAGGATAAAAAAGCCAACCAAACCAGCTTTGTTGTGTATTAAACTTTCCTGAACACACTTGCAAAATTTTCTGGTGGGTTTTTTTGGTTTTTTGTTTCCTTTCCTGTTTATTCTTAACATAAACTACATTAAATTAATTGAAAGCAGTAATTGAAATCAGATTTAACAATTTGCAATGAAATTATGTCACGGAAAAATATCACCGCACACAATTGTTATAATTAAGACATTGTTTTGGAGGAAGAGGCAAGACAGATTATTATTTGTTTTACCCTTTCAGAAACTCTTGTTCATTTTGTCCTGAGGGTAAGAATTTGATTAAAATGTGCAAATTAATGGTGTCTTTCATCAAGATATAATGTTTCTACATGAATATGCTGTTTTTCAACTACAAGGTTTGGGACTTGATTATGTTTGCTTTTAAATATTGGGGAATAATACCTGGAAATCAAGTTAGCATCTACTCTTCTTGTTCTTTAGAAAGGCAGACTAGGTTATAAATGCTTTCTAAATTTAACCCCTATTATTCTGCAGTGGGATTCTGTCAGATATTGGTGAGCAAAATGGCATGCAGATAGACTTCTACTTACCTATTTGTCAATTATTGTTTGATTTCATCCTGCAGCTGTGCATCTTCAAGAGGGAGATTACTATTTTGGCAACCTAGTGGTGTCAGGTAGTTTACCCATTCAACGTTACTTGATCTGGTTTGTCTAGCTTGTTTATCATCTGGACAAAACTTGCAGAAAATAGAATTGATGTGTTATTTCTCTCTGACATTTCTTTTCCTTGCACTTTTGATTTCAGCCGCTCAGACCTGTATGTTCTCCTCAAGTGTCCATCCCCACCTTTATTCTAGCAGAAAAGTGAATTTAGTTTCGGAGAGATTCACTCAGTATAATGTGTTGGTTTTGCACCTTAGGCAATCATTTCTTCCAGAATGGGCATGCAAAGGGCAGAAAGTAGTCAATTGCCATTTCAGTGGCTCCTTGTTGTTCTGTGGAAAAGTGAAGAATGTTTGTGTAACCTAACTTTGGTGGAATTCCTTTCTTATATTTATATTCTCGATGCGTTATTAGGATCTTAGTTATTAGACCACATACAGATACAACTGTTGCTTTTCAGAGGAGAAGGAGAATAAGCATCTGGTTTCTTTATTCTTTCATACATCCTCACCTTTTATCTATAGAGACATTATGATTTATTAATGATTTTTAAACCTTCGTGTTCTGTTAACACAACAGACTGCCTCAATGTTTTCCTATTTGCTTGAGAGGCTTGTGTTCTCCTGAAGTCTACAGTGTTCAAGCTTAAGCCTAAACCAAATTACCAAATTTTTTTTTTTCCTGGACTTTCTAATACTGACCAGGTGACTTCATCCATATCCATCTCCCCAAATCAGGAAATCAGGAATTCAGGGATGTTCCTTTAAGCTTTTCTTCAGTTCATCCTATTGCTTCTTTCTCAGGAGTCTCTCAAGGACTTCAGTAATGAAAGTGAAAAACACAAAGATAAAAAGCCAAGCTCTCTATTAAAGGAAAGGTAACTTGGCTTCAAAATTCTCCTCTTCAGAGATACTGAACCAAGGCTGAATTTCCCTTTATGGTACGATATAGGCACTCTGCTGCCTAAGCTTAAGGATTCTGTTCGGACCTCCACAGTACTAAACTGTGCCTACGGTGCTGAGTTAATGAGTAATTGTTGTGCTGGTACATCTGTGCCCGTGGCAATGCAGCATGAAGTGTCATAACACCATCACTGAGTAAAAGTAGGGCACGACAGCACTTTCTTCCACAGTAGTAACCTAAATTGTGCTCCTTTCAGGAACCTTGTATTCTCCACAGAGGTTGCAAACTACGTCCTGATTGACTTCATATTCCTCTTTAGGTATTTGCAGTGTTGTGCATTAAAAAATATTAGATTTTATGGCACTGAAAGCTCTGATTCTCTCCTCTGTTTTTTTAGAATGCATTTAATTATTGCATTCTAAGGTACTATATTCCTAGACTGAATTTCATCAAGTTGTTTTTGGGGTCTATGTTAGTCTTGCCATCCACCAAACTTGAGGTTTATGTGCACAACTTTGATGAAGAGCATTTAGTGCTCCCGAAAATATTTTGCCCCTGTATATACTCTACCAGTCATCCTCCTTCCTGTCTGCTGAGATGCCTCTCTTTGAAAAGAAGTCACACAACGTGGTGGGGGGTTGGTACTATGCTGCCTGTTATGCCCTTCAGATGCTGCCCCAAAGTGTCTAAAAGACACATGCATGGACCAACGAGGCATTACCAGATTGGTGACAGTATTCATGCTCTCCACTGTGGAATGCACATATAGACAAATTAAGTAAAAAAAATAATCTGTGAGATAATTTACAATTAATTTCCTCTTTCACGCCATTGTTGGGATTATGTAATAGGTCTTGTGTGCATGGGGATATGAGTAAGGCAGGATTTGAATAGGTTGTATTCTTCTGATAAACTAGTTCCACATTTACTTGTTTGCTTCCTCAATTCAAAGATAAGCCAGCATGTAATTATTTTTGTATGACATGAATAGATTGCAAAAAATCATGCTTCTCCGAAATTCTAGATCTTCTACGGTTTTGAATGATATTAAAATGATATAGGCACTTGAAATTCAAATTAATTTATTTAGAAATGGAGAGAGTTGGTTTTTGTGAATAAGATGGGGAGAAATATTAAACAATCATCAAATTGAGTACCTTAAAAATTCTTTGAGGGAAGGGTGAGCTCTTCAGGAAAAAAATTGTTTTTTCCTTCCTTGTCATAAAGAAAAAAATACTAGTTGAGGAAGGATGTTTTTCTAGACCGATTGAACTGGGAAAACTTTGATTCTTATGGAATCGTATTTGTAGAAACCTGAAATCTCAGCTAGACAATTACTTTTTTGTGTGCAGTCAAGCATTCTCCAGAATAATGCAGTCTTCTGGACCAGAAACTGTGAGATCTCCTGGGTTTTATATTATTGCTATCACAAATTAGTTTCCTAAGAATAATAGAATAATAGAATCATAGGATCATATATTCGATAAAAAAAATTTATTTAGACATATATAAATAAAATTCAATAAAAAAATAGTCTAAATGCTGTTCACATAGTAGTAAAGACTAGGTTTGTCATGCAAATAAGCAAGAAATTTTTTACAATGAGGTTGGTGAAACACTGGCACAGGCTGCCCAGAGAGGTGGTAGATGCCCCATCCCTGGAAACCTTCAACGTCAGGTTGGACGGGGCTCTGAGCAACCTGATGTAGCTAAAGATGTCCCTGCTCACTGCAGGGGCTTGGACTAGATGGCCTTTAAAGGTCCTTTCCCACAACCATTCAGTGATTCTGTGATAAACAATAATTAAGCATGTTCCCAAAACACCACGTTCTCTAAAATTTGGGGAAAGACAGCAAGGTAAGATGGGCCAGTTTCTAAATTTAATTGATCAAAATGAATGTATTCATACTAAATTCAATAGCTGCTATTTATAAAGTTCTGTGGAATCAAATTTATTTTTATGAGCCTTAAAAAGTTGTTAAAATTTAAATAAAATAAAATCCATATTTTCAGTATGTGCTTAGCCATCTTACAATAGTACTTGATAAAGACAAATAGTTGCTATTGCTGAGAATTTGTCACTTGTGCTTTGGCCTGTTTGCCTGTGAAATCTATAGCATTATTCTCTTTCCTCCCCCTGCCCTTTATTTCCTTTCATTTTTCTTTTCTTGAGTAATCAGAAATGGATTTCTGTCCTGTTGAGGCTCTTTACATATCAAAAATTTCCTGTTCTTCACAGAAACGTTCTGAAGTGGAACCTGTAGAAGTGAAGAGGAAAGATAGATAAACATATAAACAAATAAATAAAAGAAATCTCACACACTTCAGTATAGCCAGACAGTAACACTTACACTGGAAAGCAAGATTCAAGTTACTGGAGCAGATAACATTTCTATATATGAATTCTGAGTCTTCCTTTGGATGCTGCTGACAAAATATTTAGCATCACAAACACAAATCAAAAGTTCTGAAATTGCCCCTGATTTTTAGGGGTGGATTCCTTTCTTTGTTCTACTCTGTTCCACTGCTTATGCAGCAAAAAATTATTAAGAGGAAACCCATGGAGAGATCTATTAATGTCGAACAGCCAGATGGCAAAGCTGTATCTGATAGAAACTCCATGGCTGTCATGTGCAAGATACAGGGGTATTTCTAGGTAATAGGAGGAGGGTTTGCATGAAAAGAAAATGGTAGATGGGGTTTCTCCTCTGAAAGTTCTCCAACCAGCAGTTTCTGCTAGAGATACTGTATATCTCCCGGTGTCCCTGATGCTAACTGGGCTTGCAGAGTCTGGCTGAAGGAGCAGTTTCCTTGCTTGTAGTGTTCTTTAGTGACCTTCAAGCACTGCAGTAAATTTATCTGTTGAACCTTATATATGAAATGATATTGATTGGTGAAGAGATTACCAAAAATGTAAACTCAGTAGAGGAAGAAACCCCCAAAAGTGGTCAGAGAATATGCACGGATAAGCATAGGCAAACTATGGTATGCAGTGTTAGTGCAGATTGTCGTGGCCAGTCATAGTGAACATCCTCTCAGCCTCTTTTGGTTACATACTTTCACTTTTGCATCTGGGTAACCTGGCCTTTATGTCTGTCAGATATTTAAAAAAAAAAAAAAACACCTCTGTCTTTCTGTCTCATGTTAAAACTACTCAGATTTGTTGTTGTTTGCATTCCTTCTGTAGGTGAACGGTATTGATCTTCGAGGTGCTACCCACGAGCAGGCTGCAGCTGCACTAAAAGGAGCAGGGCAGACGGTAACAATCATAGCACAATACCAGCCGGAGGGTAAGCAAAATAATAAACTTAAAGACATATGGTGAAAGATAAGGTCTTTAAAGCCACCCGTTTAACAGGATGAGGCTGCTGTAGATAGTGCTTTTCCCAGCTATCATCAGAAGTCATCTGGAATGAAAATTCAAGTGGCAGTTCTGTCCCAAGGAAATGGCTGTATTTTCGTCACAGACTTTGCTTTTAGAAGTGTTTTATGCAACTATAGAACTATCTTCAAATGTGCATATAATAAGACAGTAATCAACACTTGGTTAATCATTTTATTTTCATTATCGCTCATTTTATTCCCCTTCTGGAGACAGATAGTGCAAAAGATATGTTGGGAATGAACAGAAACACCAGGAAGATCTGAAGTTGCTTCAGACAGTCAGATCAGAATTAAACAAAGATAAATGTTTCCTTCCAAATGCATAAAGCTTCCTATTACTACTTTTGGATGACGGTGTCCTTGTGGCTGCAGGGCAATTAGACCCAGATAACAAGTACTTACTAGAGAAAATGACAGCTTTCTAAATAAAATCATCAACAGCAAATTCAGCAAATATAAGACATTTATGGTGGGATGTATCTCATCCAGGTTTTGGTGTCTAATATTTAGCTTTCTAAAGTTTAAGCTAGTTTCAGTAGGAAGAAGTAGGCATGAACTGATTTTCTGAGTCCAGAGTTAAGTGGCTCATTGTCCATGAGCTATGATCCAAGTGCCTATTCGAGGCTCTTAAGGCATTCATGAAAGGAATATTACTTTCTGACAGGAACTAAAGACAGTTTTCCTCTGCAGTAGTTGTTACTTTGGAGCTCTTTCCAGGTGAAATCAGCACCTACAGGTGTCTGTGAAGACTTTCTGGCACAGTTTTATTGGTTTTCAGTGAACAGTTATAGCTCAGTTCACAAGTCCGGCTATGACCTGTCAACCCAAGTTGTTGATTCTGCCTGATTGTGCCCAGCCCAGGACACATGTGGGTTTCAGGTGAATCAGAACTGCTCTAATATGAGATTCAGCTAGTCAGTTTTTCAGAGACATTAGGAGATGAATTTGTCCAACATGATACCTTCTTTTGCTTCTCTGGATCCTGATGACAGCACACAAAGAGAAAAACAGCTGATATTTTAGTCAAACTTAAAATTGTGCTTCAGATCTGGTATCATGCATCCATTTATTGGTCTATCTGCACTTGAGCCACCAAACAGAATAAATTAGGCCATATTATAAGAAACGGGGAGACGAGAGCAAATGAAATTGCAAGTGTCTATCTTCAGTTAAATAAATGGAACATATTAATATAAAAATGCATAAGTAATAATCAGAGTTATTTCAAAGAAAAGTATTGAAAAGCAATTCCATTACAGATATCTTTCTGCATTGGATTCTGAATAGAACGATGTTCCCATTAGTTCCGGCAGTCTTGTTTGCTGTCTGACAATTTTATACTGCAATTATCACCATGGTGTCTGAGTACTTGAAGCAATCACTGGCATTTCAGAGTTGTTCTATGCCATTGTTAATATGCAAAGAATACATCACTTGACAGATTTTTTCCTATTATATTTGAACTTGTAGTTGACATATTTTTCCTCAACATTTTACCAGCTCTGTACTATGTCAAATTCAGTTTTGGTGAATACGCAATTCAAATGATGCTGATGAAATTCATCAGGTATTACATTGCATATTTATTCCATTTTGCTGATAACACTGCTCCGTTCACCAAAAACCCTGTTGAGGGCAGACTAGTCCCTACTGTGGGACTTCTTGTCAGTGAACCACAGCCCGTCCTCTGTTTCACCCAAGTAGTTCAAAACACACCGATGAGAGTGGAGCTGGTGAAGAACAGGGCCTGAAAGTTAGCCTTTTTATAGGAAACGGTTGAATCTTTTAAGGTAGTGATAGTATTTGGTAGTTGTCAAGCATGTGTTGTCGTACTGCTGAAGTATTTCATTTTAATCTGAGATACTGGTTAATGCAAACTGTGAAAATACAGATATGAAATGAATTATTTATTTCTTAAAAAGTTCCTAACAGATGAAAGATGAAACAGTTTTAAAACAGTTGTTTAAATAACCTTCACAGAGAATTATTTAAGGGTTTACAGGTCTCACAGAAAGACAAACACACCCTATATCAGCATAAATATTTATTTTATTCTAAATATCCTGCATAACTCTTTTTGTCCTTTCTCTGTAATTTATACCGGTTCTCTTATTTGCCATATCTTATCTTGATGCATATATTGGAACATAGTCAAAAAAATATCTTAAAACCGTAGAGTTGTGCGTCACTCAGGTGCTCCTCACTTTAAAATGCTTCCAAAACTAGTAAGCACATAAGCAAAGTAGGCTTGTATCTTGATTTTTCCATTTTCATACTGGGAGCTCTGAGTTGTTGTTACTACAACTTCAGTTTTTTTCAGGAGATCCAAGAATAGCCACTGCAAATGTTAACCAGTACCTTTTATTTTTTTTCCAGCTTATGTTGTTGCAGAGAAAAACATTCAATGAAACCTTTAGCTATTGATATTTCAGATATTAAGCTATGATGATGATGATATAAGTACCAATCAATGCTATTAGCCAGCTGATGATTAGCAATTAAAATTGCTAGTAGAAAAACCTTATGTTCCAGTAACTCAGTTTTTATGCAGTAAAGAAAAGCTTGCAGAACACTTAGCTTGGCAATGTCTCCAAAAACGAGTAATATATTTTGCTGTGGTTAGAAAATGAGGTGAATACTATAGAAACAGCTTTAAAAGTTTAAATTTCCCTTACCTTGTTTCAAACAGTCAAAAGTTCATCTAAGCCTTGTATGAACTCCCCTTGCATTTATGTGTATAGACCTGGCAGCAAATCTCATGAGAACGGCAACTCCTGCAAAAATATCTAGTGCTTGCCATCAACCTGAATACCTTTTCCTCTTGATATTACGGCACTGTGTTTTCTCATCCTGTCTGGAATAAACAAATGCAGAGACTAGCTCAGATAAAATAGAATAGCATCACAACATTTTTTGAGTGCTGTCAGACTTGTAGTTGGTGATGGCGCTTATCTGAACCACACTGCCTGTCCTTCAGACGAAAGTGGTCTTGGAAACAGGAGAAAAATCTGTAAAAGAGCACAGATGCAGGGAACAAAGGGAGAATGGAAGATGCAAGCAGTGATTTCGTGAGGAGCTGAACGGAAATACAAGAGGTAGTATGAAGAATGGAGAACAACTCCTCAGCTCTTCGGCTCTTCGCTCCCTGTTTTCCTCATGTACACTCACCATTTTTCTCATTTCCCTCATCTCTCTGAGAAATAGAAGAGAAAAAAGTATGAAAGTTCAAACAGAAATGTTTGTTCTGTGAACAAAAAAACAGGGAAAGATTATTAAGGAGCAAGAGATTGAAAAATCAGAGCTCAACGTTTAGAGTATGTGCTTATAGCTTTAGGAACAGCAGCCATAACTCTGGGCTTTTTGAGTTATTCCTTTAAAAAACTGAAAATAACCTGTGTGCTGTATCTTCTGTACACATGTATTGTGTAGATGGAGGTCAAGTAATGTTAAGCATCATGATCTCTGTCATTCTGGATGTAGTTCATGTGGAGGTTTATGCATGTATACAAAGGGCACTAGCCAACCTGCAGGCTTCAGGAAGGCGACTTTTTGTATTCATGTGCAGCTCACATCTTCTGCACATGGTTGAAATGAAAATAAAGAGAATTTAAGGACCAAAAGCTACTTAGAACAAACTTGGAAGTGGAGCCAATCACTTATATTTAGCTTTGCTTTCCAATTTGTAATATTCTTGGAAGCATTTTAACTCTCCTTCCAGCTTAGCAACTCTCAGATCTCTTTTAAAACATTGTACAAATAGGGAGCTAGTGAGTATGCCCTTCTGTTCTGCAAAATAAAAACCTGAGCCTGGAAAATAATCTTAGCGTGGAAGAGGGAGTTCCTATCAAACAATTAATTAGAAATTAAAATGGGAGTATACTCCACACAGGAAAACACTTTTTACACTTCCAGGTTTTTATGCAGGACATATTTTTATTTTAATGGCGACGGTTGTAAATTACAGCCCGGTTTGGAAGGACTTAAGAAAAAAAACCCACATTTTATCAGTGAAGCTGAAATACGTTTTCAAAGGCAAGTGAACTTTAGTTGAAATAGTGACAATTTGTCCTGAAAGACACAGCTTGGGAATGGGGGTAGACAGAATACTGGACTCCTAATGAAGCTGCTAAAAAGCTGTATTGCACGTATTAGTCTCAAACACTCATGTTCCTTCCTGCTGCGGCAGTGTGAAAGGGTAGAACTTAGCCCTGAGATTATTGCAAAATATTCAGTGTCAGTGGTCTGCGAGCTGCCTGGTGCTGCATTGCAGTGTCTCTGCAGCTATTCCCTCAGAACAGTCCCTGGAAAACTGTTAAACCGCTCGGAACTTTCATGTGCTTTAAATCTTTCAAGCAAGCCAATTAACTTGCTTTCTTAACAGCTTCATATAATGAAAACATTCATTGATTACAGTTTGATTAGACCAGCCAACAATGAAGAGGTCAAAAAGTTGTTGGAGTGAGAGATTTTCTGCTTTATCACTTTTCGAATTAGCTGTTAGCTGCTTGCTTGGTCGCTCTGTACTCTACACCTGCTGTGCCGCGAGTAGCTGAGTTTTAGTTAGAGTATCAGAGGGAGAGATACTGTGATAGGCAGCGTCTGTCTGTGCAGACGTTAGCTAAGGAAGTTATTGGAGAGCTGCACCTACAGTTTACAAGCATCTCGTGGCAGCTGTGGTACTAAATTCACTTTTCAGTTCTTTTGTTCCTCGACCTGGGAGGCTCACATAGTGCACTGTAACAGACCTGACTTTCCTAAGCAGCATCAGCTTTTACGAAAACATCCTCCCTGTCTTACACATTAATCTGACCTACGAATGCATAAAATCTGCTCTTTTTAAAATATCAGGGTAAGAATCCAGGGATCACTTTTACAAGTCTCTCTCTGCACAGTCAGGAATACTTATTAGCTCTTTGCCCCATTCCGATTCTCTGTTCCTGCCTCAAAATATAAACACTTGTCTCCTTTTTTGGTACAACAGTCACATACATTCCTGATTTAGATGTTTAACATTTCCAGATGCTGTGGGAATAAGGTAGATACAAAATGTATGGGAAGAAAAAATAATTGCATTTATTCATCTTTGTCTAGGTCACTTCTGTACTTTGAAATGCGAATACTCATGTTAAAAGCCCCTTTTCCCAGCTGTTGAAAATCAATGTAGCTTAATTACTTGGATAAAGTTGCAGTACACCAGTTTGCTTTCATCTGGAATACAAGATATTAAGGTTATATTTCATGCATGTGTATTAAAGAATGGCCGAGCTGGATCTGACTAAAGGTCCATCTGCTGAGGATCCTGTTTCCAACAGTGGCCAACAGCGTAGGGAGAGAAGAAAAAACAGGACAAGCACATAGTGATACTTGCACTGAATATTGTCCCACTGACCAATGGGGATGGAAAAATCCTCTCCTTGTCCTCAGCTGGAAAATATCAGCACTGTAAAGATTAATAAAAGCAAAAAACTGGTTTAGAGGTATGTTTCATAGATTGTCCGGCTGAAGTACAGTGAACGAATTTCATTGAGACACTCAGTGCATTTTTTTTTTAAGTTAGGAATATTGAGAATGAAGGAGTAATATAAACGAGAAAGCTCGACACTACGGTAGTATATCTTTTTCCTTGTATTAGAGCCTTATTTTTTTTTACTTAACAGCACCAGAGAAGATACAAAACCAGAGAAGTTTTTATTTCAGATCCTAGTTTGTTGATAATAGTTGATAACGCACCAAAGTTCTCCTGTGTATGAGACAGGGACTGCAGTCTCATTCAGATAGAAATATCAAAGGCTGTTTTTTTCCCCTTTCTTGTTTTTTTACCCCTCTTTTTACAGTGGCATCTCCAACTTTTCTGTTTCCTTATTTACTGGTAAATGTTTTTTTACTAAACTGCAGAGTAGTAAATCATTTTCTGTAGCTGATTAAAAGTCAGGCCTATGCCTCCCTTGCTTATCGATGAAGTGCCCACTGAAGAGCGGTTAGCCATATTGCAGATGATGCTGTCAAAACTAGTTCTCCTTTTTCTAATAATTTTAACACGTTTTGCCTCAATGGAAGTGCAGAAGTTCACTAAGCAACAAATTGCTTCTCTGTTGCAGAGATTTCTGTATAAATTAAGATGTTTAGCAGCACTATGTGGCTGCAATACACAACTTCATGTGATGTACCAAATCGTACCAAATGACATTTGTGTGCTCAAAACTAAAACTCTGGTACGTAAACTAATCCTTGGGTCCTCCAGGTTATGTCAGCAGTTAATGTACATGGTTAGATGCCGAGACTGGTATTTGCTCGTTTTCTTTCTTTTGATCGAGTAAATATGACTTTGGTACCCTTAGGCCAAACGCAGCAGCTGCCGACCGTACCCCGCTTGTCTGGCCGTGTAAGATCCTTGCCTTAGGTATAGCTTCCATGCCTCTAGTCACTGCACAATATTTAAAATATATTGCTTTTATTTTTACATTGTTGGAGCAAAGTCTTCAACTTTATAGTTTCATTGCAAGCTTCACACTGTCTTTACCTCAAAAAAAAAAAAAAAAGACCCAAGCCACGTTTAAAATTAAAAGGACAGTTTAAAAATCTGATCCACTTTTAAATTATTTTCTCTTATCACAGCATTTCCTTTCTGTTTGCCTGAGGTGTCCTCACCACGGCTTCCACTCTGCTGCAGATTAACTAGTGCCCAAGTGACTCTTCCTGTGCACATGGGCATTGCCCCAGCACAGACACATATTGCTGGGGCTCTTCAGATGGCACAGCTGAAGAAGCACCAGGGATGACAAGTGTTCTTTTAAAGTCAAGCCTTTGCAGGATTCTCCTAAGACACAAAAGGTTATATTTTTATTCCTCCATTAAATTTAAAGATCACATTCTCAGTAGAGTTACACAGTGTAACTCACCCAATATGGACTATTTTATAAAAAGCAGAATTCTAATTTTTTTTGCTCTGTCTAAAATAAGCAGCACTCACTATGCATGAAACAGGTTATGGCTTTGATATATTTTCTCAATGTTTTTGTGCAAATTCATTTGTGTTCACTGTAGTCATCCCAGTCTGCTAGTCTGCTAGACTGTACTTGCTGTTTCCTTATAGACTCCTGAACTTTCCCAAATCCCATTTTCATAAACGTTTCAGTTTAAGTACTTATTTTGTAGTTCAGTCATATTTAGCTCTTGTTTCTATCAACAGGCTTGAAATTTCCTTAAACAATGTGTTCTGATATATATTGTCAATGCCAACTGTAGGCAATAGTGCAGGGAAGACATGATTTCTTTCTAAAACCTGTCTTTTCTTGTTTTCATTTTAAATGTGATAACATGAAGTTATGTGGGGTTTTTTTTGCTGTAATTCTTCGAGCTTTACTTACAGTGCAGGTCCTGTTTCGTTTTCTGTTGTTCGTATACAGCCTTCTCTGCTTAATTATGTTTATAAATAAACAGAAAAATGTGTATCTGCTAAATCCTCATGCTGGAGATTATAAATTGCTTTTCTTTGGCAATTTATTTGTTAAAGTTTAGTAATTTCCTCTTTTTACTGTTTTGTTAAAGTAATCATTAATAAGTCTCATCGGGAATACAAATAAAGAGTTGATTTTCTGTTTGTAACAGCTGTTATGTTTGCAGCTGCTAATTTAGCTGTTAAGTACAGGCTACAATTTCTTCCCACTTTTCTTACCTGTTTTAGAGTTCACTAAACGGAAATCCATTTCACGTGGTTTTGCCCTTACATGACAGCTTCTTCAGAGAACGAGACCTTCTAACACTGAAAAAGATATGTGAGGATTTGTGTACTGGCCTTTTAGGAGTTTCTCAGCAGCAATATGAGTAACAGTTTTGTAACTGCAGTGATGCTACCCAAAGAGTTTCTCTTTTTCATTAACGCCTCTGGCAATAGAGGAACATTCACAACCATGTGTTTCGAGTCTCACTGTAGCGGAAGGAATGGGGACCTGAAGTTGGAAGTATGGTGCTGAATTAGCAGAGGGGAGCCCAAGGATAATTTACTTTAGAACCAGATTGAGAGAAAATCTTGAAAGCATTTCTGAGCACATTTTAGTTTTTCTTTCTTCTCTCACTCTCTTTTGTTCAATTTCTAATTGTGCTTTTCATCTGGAAAAAAAAAAAAAATTAATTCCATGCTGAAGATATTTTGTGTTTACTTTCTTTTTTACTTTTTAAGCAGTAAATTTCGCCTATGCTTCGCTATTTTAATTCTTTCACAGTGACATCGTTTCATACATCATATGACTTCAGAAGCTCGTGTTTATTTCCATCTATTTACTTTAAAAGGTGTTCTCCTTTCTTACTGATTTTTGTGCTTTGCAAGGATATAGTCTGTTTCTTTGTTGTGTTGTTTTTCAGCTACCTTCAGTGTTAAATTTTTTTCCTTCTTTACTTACAGTTAGTATAAGTCTGTCCTATTTCATCGTTCCTGCTTTTCCTAGTCTTCGTGATAATTTACATAACTTCGAGTTTAGAGACTATTATGGTAACTTGAAACTGGTCCTGGGTGACTGCGCTATTAAAGATACTGAAGATTCTTACAAAAATATTTTTTATCCAAACAGTTTAAAATGTTTTATTTTAATAAAGTTCAGAAGCTCACTAGAAACCTGGTTTTCTCTGCCTTCAGGTGAATTATTTCATGTAGAGACATGATTGAAAATACAAAACAGTCCATAAAGTTGATGAAATTTCACAATATAATCAATACTACTGATGCTCATGTGCTTAAACCTATACGAAAATACAGTTTCTGTACAACTCCTGTGTGTTTAGCTTATGACCCCAGAGAATACAAATACTCAAAATTTAAGCTTTCTCTGCAGTAATTTATGTAAAAGTGCTGAGCGAGCAAAATGTTTTGGTTTAAAATTAGAAGTATATTCTCCTGGGGTTTCCTAAAGAACTGCAAAAGAAGTATGGCTTTCAAATCTATCCTGTAAGTTCAAGGTGCATTTGCTTCAGTGTTCAGTTAGAAAGAGACAAATCGAAGAGAGAATTTCTGATGTCATTTTTTCTGCTTGCAAAACACCAGCAAGGGCAAAAGAGCAACTATGGGAGAGAATCGAGATCCGTGATACAAAGGGATGAAGGCTTCCCAAAGGATGAGGGGGGAATTTCCTCTCATGCTGAGGAAAGACAAGGAGTCTGACATAAGGGACAGCCGTTACGGTATCATTGCTAAATATTGCAGGAGATGACGAGATACCAGGATTTTCTTGGCCCAGTGCTGTGGCTACTGCCAGCACAAAGTTCACAGTGAGGTCAGTGCAAGTGTTAGGGACAATCTTTCATAATTAGTATTTGTAAAGTTTATAGTTCTTGACACATACAGGGGTTTTCTTTTCGCTATGTTACAGAGCTAGGCAAATACAAATAAAAAGTAATTTATTTTCTTTTAGTGAAATGGGGCCATTGGCTAAGCTGGTTGCCCAAGGTCTCTCAGTGAAGAGATGTAAGCCTCTCTGAGCTTGTTCAGCCTTTTTGGATGAGATGAGTGTCTTCTCACTAGCCGTAGAGGGAACTGCGATGAATAACTTGGGCTGGATGGACAAAGCTAAGGCTAGATAGGTTAACCTCTTCTGGCGTCCCTGGGAAGCAGCTACTAGTGAAGTGCTGTGCGGACAAATGAAGTTGCTTTCCTCGGCTCCCCAGGTGAACTGCTAATGAAGCCAGAAATAAATTCTTTGAGTCCTATGCCTTTGGTTTAGTCACTAGACAACACTTTCTCTCAGGATTAATTCTTGAGGCAAATGAGTACAATCATTCTTTTGATGGAGGGAGAAAAAATGGGAAAAATCACAGACAACTTAAAGTTATGATTCCAGTAGAAAAATAACAAAATTAAGAGTTTCAAGGCAAGATAGGAGATTTAAAGATAATTATTTACTTGTAACTTGAATTTTAGGTAAATTGATCTGTTCCTTTGAATTTATTACCTGTGGGTAAGAATGATGGCAGAGTGTGAGAAATAAAAAATAAAGCATGCACTATTTAAATAGAGAGGGACAAAGAGGTAAAAGATCTACTCTCAGGTGTTCCTGAGCACTGCACTTGCATGCACAGGATCTCACTTACCACAGTAAATATTTACCCTGCTCTGTGTGCCCTTCCTAACTCTGATCTCTGCTTGCTGAGGGTGGCAACATAAGGGATATTCAGTGAAAGAATAAATGTTGATCTGGGGTGCACTTAATGGCTAGATGATCATGTCATTATTATGAAGAACAGAAATGTTATTGTGTAGACTTTATGCACGCTCACACACACACGTACACACAGGCAGCCATTGGAAACTGGAATTTGGGATCCACAGGGCCAGATTTTAAGAGCTGCATGGGATGCCTGCAGTAATTTCATCACAGCTGTCATTTGCCATACATTCTTAGGCTGTAACTGCGAGTGGAGTATAAATAAGAAGTTATACAGTATCAGATTGCACACTAAGCTGTGCCTGAGATAAAACTGTTTTTCAGCAAGTCAGTTCAATGCCTCTGCAAATCTTTTCTACTGAGCTACTTCTACAATAAATTCCCCTTTTTCCATAATCTTGACCTGTGTCATTCTGTCTTATATTACTTTCTTTTTCATTGCTGTTAACCTGGCAGTTGACAAGAGAAATAAGAATCAGATTTAGACTTCATTGTCAATCTCAATACTTAACTAGGGATTTATTCAAAATACTTAATTAACTGCAGGCTCATTGAAAGAATGTCTTATGTCATGTCAGCTTCAAAATCTCCCTCTGCTTAATGCTAATTTTGAGTGAGAAAGTCTTTTACGTGGTAGATGAATGCACTCAGGACACAGAGTATCTTTGATTTTAGCCACTCTCACCTGTATGGGTTACCGTATAATGGCTAGTTTAGAGACTAATGTGAAAGCAGAAGTAAATGGATTTTTTTTTTAAATTAAATATTAACCGTAGCTCAGTGTGAAGAAGCCTTTAAAGAAATAACATCATTTATCTATAAATTAAAAATGTCTATGTATTTTAACCTGAGAATCCATCTTCTTTTAGAAGCTTTAGTATCTATTGAACATAAGTGACATTTTCCCCTGGTTTCCAGGTTGAAGATGGTTTCACAGATATTATAGTTAATACTTTCTAAGCCAGGTCCTCAAAGTTTAACTCCAAAATGGAAATATCCTGATACGCTGCACTGCTGAATTATGTGAATGATCACTTCTCTTAAAATTCAGTTTAATTGTATTTTGTAGTTAAAACATGGACTTAGAAGTCTAGTGTTAGTTCTGGAAAGTTCGTCATCAGACATCTTGAAGTACTTGCTAGTGACTTTATAATTCCCTTTGCAGTTTGCAAGTGAAAAATATGAGACTAACTCAAGTAATAACTACTATTTTTAGAACTTAACATATTGCATATATGCTTTTAAATGGTTTACACAGAATAGCTCAGAATTATGTAGAAAATTCAGATTTTACAAACTTTGAACAACATTTCTAAATGTTGAGTTTAATTGTTGCTTCAGTGCTGTTTGGTGCCTGAATACAGAAAGAAATGTGTAACATGTTAAGACTCAGTCAGGTTACTTCAACTTCAGTTTAATGCAAATTCTTCCTAGATAAGAATTTTTCTTTTCATTGGAGAGACTCCAAATAGGGGGTTTTGTTGCTGGTTTTTTGTTTGACTTTTCTTCTCCCCAGTTAATCTAGATCCTTATGTTTTTCTACACTGGACCCCCAAAACTGGTGTCAAACTCAGCAGCTGCTTTTGCAAGTGCTACTCAGCATTTCAGGATGTCTTCATGTGGTGGCAAACCACACAATATAGATCAGGGCAGGTCTTGCCTTGTGGATAGGGGGAATCCCACCAGAACTTTATAAGCCTTGCTAAAATCTTTCTTTGTCATTCCGTGTTAACAGTGACACATTACAGGTTTCGTTGTATATGTATACAGCACTTAAGCACATCACAGCAGCCTCGTGCATTTGCAGTGCCATGCCTTCCCTCTTGGGCCGAGCGTGGACAGCACATGTGAGAGCCTGCAGAGGGGATGACTGAGACTGAGTGCCAAGAAATGATTTTCTTAGTTGTGCTTTTCCACTAGCACACAAGCAAAAATTACACGAAAATGGGTCTGCAATTTCACCCTCAGTGGGGATTTTGCTGGCTATTCCCTGACTTGAAGAGACAGGCATGTGGCAATGAGGGCTGAGTGTGAAAGGGGCACACAGGAGAGAGCTGCAGGGACTTGATACTCTGACTTTTCTGTGATTTCATTTGTGAAGTGAGTGCTGAAAGATCGTTGCAGAGCTGGGCACTTCAGTGGTGGTTGTAAGGGGTTTTTTCCTGTGTGTGTCCTTATTTATCAATATTGTTCTTCTAAACCTCCATTGTGTTATATGTGTGTATCTGTGTGTTTGTGCAAAGTTTTGTGTGGTGCTCCCCACCACCTAAACCATTTGAGCAGCCTCTGATATAAATTATCAAGGCTAGGTCTGAATAAGGATGATCTGCCTCCATGGCTCAGAGAGTAGCACACAGATAGTCTAGCTTGTGTCCCAAGAGTAATATAGCTGCATTGCTTTTCCCTGCAATTATATGCCCTGCATCTCTGGTAGATGCTCTGAAATTTGCATCTATCTTAGAAATTCAGGCCCTTTAATAACGGAAGACAACTCACTGCAAGGTAAGTATCTGCTTTATGATAGCTTGCTAGAAATCCTTCACAGCTGTCTGTAAGCCTATCTCAGTATTTACAACCAGAAGAGAATTCATATTCTTATCATTCTTGGGTTGGATTCAGCAAAAATGTAAAATTATGCCGCCTGCGGTTACAAAAATTCAAAAGCAAAGTGGACACGAACAGGTGATAGTGTTGGGAAAGGGAGCACTGGAGTTCTGACGGTCAGTGGGTACTGGCTCTCTCCTTGACTTTGCGTAAGTCAGTTGTGATTATTTTGTTAACCAGCGCAGCCACCCTTAAGGATCAGAAAAGTGCCTTGTGAATTAGTCAATAATTGCGTTTTGAAAGTATAAAGAGCGCTATAAGTACTACTCACTGTACAGAAACTTCAAGTTTCAATGTTAGGAGTCAATGTGCATTGGAATAAAGAATTCATAAATTAATGTCATTACTCACGAACTTTATACATGTAGCACTGTCATAAAATAACCCAAACAGAAGAGAAGTATGCAGTATGGTGGAAATAACTGCTGCAAAGGAAAATGCTGAGTATCTTGAGCACAGCAACTGCCTTATTTTGTCTTGTTTGTGCATTCTCCATAAATATTTTATTTTAATTAAAATTGATAAACTTGCATCAATTATGTCTTATAAGTGACTACATGCAATGAGTTTAAAATACTGTGAATGAAGCATCATCGGCTCTGGGCTAAAGGAAGTGCGGTCCAGCATATGGATAAGGGCAGGCCTGGGCTTCACCTCCAAGCTGTTTTCAAAGCCATTAGAAGTGTGATCATCTATTTTCTGTTTAAATCCTTTCATAATGGAAATTTATGGAGTTTTACTAAATGGACTTTTTAACAAATCCAGATGGTTTCCATGGAAATTTTCATCTGCCAAATGAAACATCTCACTTGAAAATTGCAGGAATTCAGAAAAAGTCCAAATTACTTCCATTTGAACGTGCTTTTGTGGTATTCCATGATTTACACAGTTTGGGTACCTCATTTCCACACTTTCTGCTCCTCCCATATTCTTCCAGGATATCCCCTAGACAGTAGCTCATAAGATGCCTCATTTCTTGGCCTTGAGAGCAGAATACAAGTGTGGGAGCACAACAGAACTGTTTTCCAATTGAGAATATTTTTGGTTGAGGCCAAACATATAACTATTTTAGGAGGAGTAAGGGAGAGAAACCAGTTCTGGTAAACTTGCTCTTCTGAAAAAGGGATACAGTTTGCTACCATCGTGAAACAAGTTGAGTTTCCACTCTAAAAGTTGCATTTCATTTCCAGCCGTGCTCCTGTTAGAGATCTTTGTGTGATGTTTCAAAATAATTCCATAGTTTGTCTTAGGGAGGCATGGGGAAACCTGAGGCTACCGAGAAGGTAAACATATTACAAGTATTAGTCTTGACCATAACACTAAAAAAAAAATATCATTTAAAGATAAACCATTGATATATTTATTTATATGTATATATACTCCCTTCCATGTAAAGAAGAGGAAATAAAGGTAGTGGCCTTGTTGATGTTACTAACTCCTTCTCAGAGTGAAAACTACCAGTAGTGCCTTTTCTGCTCTGAAAGTCATATAACGTTCACTACACTAGGATGTTATGCTCGAAGCCCTGATTCAGATGGCTTAAAGACAATGTGCCTGCCAACGTGCCTACCATAGACTGAATATTATTATTATGTTTAATACTATCTCATTGAAGATGCCAAGACACTCAAAAGGGCAGGCTAGGCACAGGGAAGCTTTAGTCTGCCCAAATCTGCATCCAAAAGCAGTAATAGTGGTTAATTCTTCTCTCCTGTGTGAATAAAGGTCCAGATATGATACTGTGCTGTCTGTTAAGATGGGTCTTATGGTAAGAAACTGATAAAAAACATCTACCAGAAAAGTCAATATTTACCACTGGCATAATTGCTCTGGCTCTTACAATAGAGTTTTTTACTGCTGTGAAGGAATTAACGCATATTGCATTGTCACTTAGGTAGATTCCCTATGACAGTCTACCACGAATCCCTGGTCTTCTACTTAGGACAGATTTTGCCTTTGAAATCTCTCAATATATTTCTGGCTTAGCCAAGAGTGACTGAAAAGTAGCACAACATGTTTCTCACCACCTCTGACCACATCCAAGGGAGGGTGTATTGTCTCCTTTAGCATTTCTGGATCTGGAAAACAATGGGGTGAGATAAGTAATTGATACTGAGACTTAATAGCAGCCTTTGAGTCACAAGTGGTTCATAACATTGTCCTGGTACTTTTTTTTTTAACATTATTTCTAATGCAAGTGAAAACAATGACTGCTGATTGCTGTTTACATTTACACTGCATTCTCTCCTAAGTCTCTTTACATTGTTTCTAAGTTTGAAAACTCAATCATATTTAAATTGCTTGCATCAGTGTAGTAAATAAAATGGCAATTACAGAGCAATCTGCTTTCCAACACATTAAGTGATTTATGGCTGCAGTAGACAATGTATTAAAATTCTGTCTGTGAAATTAAAAATATAATGGCTGGAAAACCAAATGTGAGCTCAAAGGAAGCTATAAAACTTCCAAATAATTAATCGCTAACACCAATAAAGTGGTGGATAGTGTTAAAAAATAAAAAGATAGGAAAATTTATTCAGAAAGAAAATAGGATTTAGATTGTTTAATAGTCTAGGTTTCAAACACTGCATAGGAAATAATGCAGTGATCAACTTTCTATTCCTATTTCCAAGGAAAATAATAGCATAACCACTTGTAAGGTTAGCCCTAGCAAAACGCTAATGCAAGTGCCAATTTTCACACTGGGCCATGTAAACAAGGTGGGGTTCAAGCATAGAAAGAGCAGACAGTGGGCTAGGGCTGCAGAAGGAAAGGGCTGCAGAAGGAAGGGGCTGCAAAATCCCTCTGCCTGTTTTGACTGTGCCAGAGCCTTGGAAAGCCATGCAGGCAACTGCTCCAGCTTTGCAGGAGGGACCAGTGTCCCTGGTCTCGTTGGTAGGAGGGGCGAGCCTGGCTCTCTGAGGCTCTCCCTTTCCTCTCCATCCCAGCTCTGCCACTTCTCTCTGTCCCCCTCCTTCTCATTGCAGAAGTGACCTGCCCTTTCGTTCCTGGGGCAGAAGAGATCACTTTTTTCCTGTGCTTGAAAGGAGTCTTGAACTGGCTTTGTGTATAAGACACTCATCCCCAGTCTTGCAATGTGATTATAAGAAAGAAGAGTTCTCTGAGGGTTTTTCTCCAAGCCCAAAGAGGTGCTTTCTCATATTTTCCTTGTTTCCCCACAGATTTTCAATCTCAGTTCATGGTCTGTTGTGGCAATGACAGCAGAAGAGGGCTTCTTGACCTCGCGGTTAAAGCATAAGATTGACAACCAGGCATCGTGGGTTCTTCCTAACTCTGCCACTTACATTTGCATTGCTTATCAAGGTTTTGGGTTTTTTTTTGCCTATTTCCTCTAGGTTCTACTACTGTTATGGTATTGCAGATCGCTTTGGTGCTTTATATGGTGGTGTTTGTAAAATGAGGTGTGACGTAGCAAGGGGTAACAGAGCATGATAATAAGAAAGTTGTGAAATTTCTTGAGAGCCCTGTTCAGCACTTCCCATTCGCCAAAGCGTTCCTGCTGAGTGCACTGGATCTTGAAGCCAGGGGGAGTTTTAGTGAGTAATGTGCAAAAACAGGCTCTTTGAATATGGCTTAATCCTGAGATTCATTTTGTGACTTCAGTGAAAGCTGTGCATGTCCAACAATTGTCATATCAGTCCATTTTCGTTTGTAAAGTGCTTTGAGATCTGCTGGGGAACCAGGCTGCTATTCAAGCTTTAGCATGTGCAACCATGAGTGAGCTGATTTTGTGTTTGGGCGTAAGTAACGGTTGTGAGCACCATGGTTAGCAATGTGTTTTGGGGACAGGAAGCCTGCATTAGGCATAATTCATTATTTTAAGTGTTTTAATTATGTTCGTGCATTCAGTTAATTGTGTGCAATTTTCAAAATTCCCTCTATGACTTCAGGAAGATATAGGGCCCAAAAGTCCTTTTATTTGATGTGACTTGGGGTCCTATGTCCCCTAGCTTACACAGTAGTACAGTCCATATGTTTTCCAGACAAAAATAAACAAAGTCTGCAAACACAAGCAATGGTTCTACAGTGAGTTGAGTTTTAATGCCAAAAGCTGGGTTTTCACTTCATTTGTATATCAAGACTGCAATGTGTTATTCAAAGAAACATAACTTTTACTTTATAAACAATTTTTTGACAATTCATAAGTAAACACACTTATAAAAGTTTTATTAACAGGTCTCTTAAATTATTCAATTCTTTAAGTCAAATTTTTTGAGTGCCTTCTTCAATAGAGGTTGCCATACAATATTTTCCTTCAAAGAATTCCATGAAGAATTTTCCTCTTTAGAAAATGGAAGCAATGTTTTTAATAGGTCTGGTGCCAAAGGCATGCTGCCTCCTTTTTCACAGTGGCCATCATGTTTCACTGTTCTGAGGCAGCTGTTTTCAAATTTCCAATTCTTAAACACCCTTGGTTTTCTTTTCACTATAATCATATCTGTAAACTTCATAGGTTTGTAAATCTTGCTTGGGGCTAAATATATATCCCTGTGATGTATTTTACCTTAAATTATTGATATGTATGTTGAATTGTAACTTTATCTTAATGCAGTTTTTGTCTGGGAATTATTATATAATGCTATTCAAGAAGTCCTCAATTGCCTTTTGTGTAAGAAATTTAGATATTAAATAGTGAGATAAATTTCTAGAGTATTCTTTGTATTCTTGCTGACTGGGGAGATTTGCTTCTTCATGTCTGTGATAAAGGTTGCTGGGGCTTATGTAGCTCACATTTATGGGGCAGTATTTTATTGAATTTAGCATGTAGTATTTGTTCTGCTATAGTCCCTAGAAGGTCCTCTTACAGACAGCAGTCAGGCATTGTAAAAACACAGAATATGAAGATCCTGGGTGTCTTTAAAAGCACTAAATAGGTAAAGACAGCCAAGTAGCCCAAGGAAGCAATGAGGTAATATTGACCAACATGGCAGGGTGGGAGCCCAACTACATCAGTTTGTCCTGCAAGCAGCACAGTTAAAGGATAAGGATTTGAAGAAGAATGAAAATAGCATACGGATATTTCCAAATTGTTCCTTCTAAGCGTTAGGGGATCCCTGAAAGAAAGTATGAGGAACCTGTCTGAACGTGTGACAGGCTGCTGTCAGACACCCGACATCACGGGCTGGGTAGAGGTAGAGAGGTCCTGCAGATACTGCACGAAGTATCCAGCAGACTGTCTAGACCCCTAATTGTAGTTAGTGTTAGTGTTGGGGTAGAGGTCTGGTGCACCAGGGAGAGGGGTGCAGAGGGGAGCTCAGGCTGACCACCCACACGCTGATGCTGTTCTTGTGCAATGATCCAGAGGGAGGCAGTTGCTTTTGTTGAGGCCGTGGGGCGGCAGAGAATTTCAAGGCCACAGGAATGTCAAATGTGACAAAATGTGACAAAGTGTGACATGGTGAAAGTCTGTACGACAAATATTGCCAAGTAAACTTCTCCAAGTCAATGACAGCCTTTCACAATGCCCATGGGCACATGAGAAGCGTTACATGACTAAATGCGAGCACACACACACGCACACGCACACAGCTCTTTCCCGGTTCTCATCCCTTGTCTCTCTGTCTGCTTTTTACTGGTTTTTTCCTATAAATTCTTTGATGCAATTTCTTTTTACGTTATGAAAACATTGGATCTTTCAAATCAAAATTGTAAAGGTTTTCATTGCAGCATACAAGCAGTCATGGCTCGTATCTGAATTTTGTAATAACAGTGAAGAGAACAGATTTAAAATGAGTCAACAAATGTGGACATGAGTTACATTAACCTGTTATAACCCTGTTCCGGTGTCACTGCTGGCATTAACTCCAAACTTCCATCTCATCATTGTAGACAGCTGATATACAGATCACTTCTGCAACCTGCAGTTTGGAGATACACCATGAGACTGCAAGGATCTCTTGATGGTGCTGTTGTGATTGATGGCTTGTCATCCTTCTGGTCACAGAAAGGCTCTTTAAAACATTAATATAAAGTTGCAATAAATAAATAAACAATATTAATACATAATATGCAATTATTCTTTAGGCTTTTAATAAGTGAAAAATATCTAGCTTTTCCTATTAAATAATCTAAAATATTTGTAACATGTTAAATGCATTCACACTTCTTTCTTTTCTGATAGTGAATTTTTAATACATAATAATCAATATAAAGTTCAAAACTGGTGGTTTTGCTTATCGTATTAAGCCTACAGCATTCTCAATCAAAAGGAGCCAGATAAGAAAATACAAAAGTATTACTTCTCGTATCTCAAATTATTGATACAAACGCTGTGTAGAAAATTGCTTTATCTATTATTTGTACTATATTTCAATTAATTTGTCCAAATAACTAAAATGCATCTTCTAACAACAGGATGGTAATGAAAAGTGAATGAAAAAATATGTGTTCATGAACACAAGAACAAGAAAAAGAAAATATAGAGATAAAAATTATTTCATTTAGGTTTTGTCTGAAGATAATGAAGTAAATTATTTTATTCAGAATCCTTCAGTTTCATTAGCAGACTCATTTTCCTTGGGGATCGTCTTGGTTTTATTACTCCAAAGCACAAAGATTTTCAGCTTGAGTGTGTTTTGGATTATAGCCTTTTATATTTTTCCCTTCAAATTTTAGTCTGAGCATCCGAGGCATTTAACTGAGACGAAACTCAGAAGAGACAAACAGAAATTTTCAGTGACTCCAGAGAAATTGATTTAGAAGCTTAGCAAAAGGAAAACCTTTCCTACAGGTTGTTTTGACAACTGAAAAATGCTGCTGAAAAGATATAGTTCAATCTGACACGCTGGGAGATTGTGTAACTTCATCCATAATGATGGACATATGTGTCAACCAAAGTATGGATTTTTTTAATGTTACTTGGATTATGAATAAGTTCTCTGAACCAGTCAGATTTGGTTATTTTGATTTAATTAATTTATTGCATTGGTTAGTGCAAAAAGGCTAACCCACTGTTCGTCTCATGTCCAGCATGCATCTCGCGCTGTGCTGCAGGAATGAGCTAAGTAGGAAAAATAAACAAGTGTCTCTGAACAGTGGTTACAGATCTGCATTGTAAACACTGAATCCTCTAAGCTTTATGAGAAATATTTTGTTCATTACTTTGTCATTAGATTGTTCGATTTCAAAACATTATGGTAGAATCTTCTGGCCAGAAGGAGTTGGTATCGTTTTGTCTTCTGCACAAGCACAACCAGTATATCACAGCCCATATAGGAGGATTGTGACAATGGCCAACCTTTGCAAAGCCATCCAGAGCTTGTGTCTCTGAATGGCCTCATGAATCTGACAAACGCCACGTCAAGCTTTAGAGAGGAACGCAGAAGAACTTGTTAGCTAACTTTAAAAATACATTTTTTTCCTCTCTTCATTGCAAGGAAATTCTAAGACAGTGAATGGAATCTGCAGTCATGGTCTTCTTTCCTCTTGCAGAACTTCCAATAATTCTGTGTGTGCATACACATGACTACATAATATGTGTGTGTTTGTGTGGATTTTTAAACCAACATACATGATCAAAGAAAAAGCAAGCTTTTTTGAAATCAGCATTAATTATGGCAAAGTAGAGACAAAGAAAGGCAACATGTATGTCATTTTGTCAATTAATATAATTAGCATTAAATGAGGATCTTTTTTACTGATTTTAATACTCCAGAAAAGAGTCTTTTTTGAGTCTAATTAATCTGTCTCCTAGGGAAGACAGTATAAATGCAGTGGCTTTTGTCAGCTGCAGATCTGTGCTTAATTGTGTCAACTGCTGCTTGTAGACCCCTACCCTATATTTCTTAAGCAAATCTTTGACCTATCGATGGCCAGAGAGATTTCCTAGAGAGGAGCAGCCATGCGTTTAAGTCCCGAATTCAAGCGCAGAGGCTGCGAGCCCGTGCGCCAACAGGCTCTCAGCTCCTTGCAAGATCGAGTTCTACATGGCCATGGGCAGGAGCTCCAACACTTGGTTGCCATTACACCTTCATTGCTTCCATGCAGCTGTAGCGAGCAAAGCAGTTTCTTGTCGTGTTGCAGTAAGACACATTTATAAATTTGAAAGTGAGGCCTCTAATAAAAAGTCAGCTCTTCATATGCCTTGAGCAATAAAATAGCATTTTCTCTGTGACCATTTTGAGAATATCCAGGTAAATTTTAAAAACTTTTTGGCATTAACGCTGTATAGATGTTATTCTGTATGACTACAGTCCTAACCACATCTGTACTAACAAAGTACGTAGGGATATGTAGAGTCTTAAACTGATATCATGCTTCCTGGTACAGTTTTTGGCTTGGACAAACAAATGTTGACCATGCTGTAGGCATTAGCTCAAACTACGTGGCATTGCCATTCAACATCTTAAGCTCAGCCAAACTATTTTAGCCTTATGCACATGCATCAGCTGGTCTAAAAGCCAGAAAATAGTCCCTGGATAAGTATTTAGGGTACATATAGCTGTAGGGCCCTCTCCTACAGACATGGACTTGCACAAGTCATCTCGGTGGCAGCAGTTGGACTCTGGTTGAGTTTGTATGATTTGCAATGGCTATAAGCTTTTCCGAATAACAGAATAATAGCATCGTTTATGATTCCAGCTCTGAACTGGAGATACAAGTCTCGTGGAAAAAAAAAAAAAAAACAACAACAAAACCCCCAGGCTTGGACAACAAGCTGCCTTCCATGGTTATTTTTATCTCACATCCGTTTCTTATGGTCTCTGTTTTCTTTACGTCCCCCTCTGTCACTGATTTGATTTTGCTATTTTCAAGTTTCTGTTCAATCACTGACCTATCGTTCTTTTAAAACAATTGCTTCTTAGAGTGCCTCACATTTTAGAAGCAATGACAAATCATGACCTAAAAAATAACTTTTATTCTGAAGAACACTTTGATCTTTTTCAAACCATGGTGCTTTACAAAATCCAATTAGTTTTCCCAGTGTGATACCTTTTAGCCAAACTAAGTGAAGAGTACAGAATAATCATTCTACTTATTGACCAGAAGCTGACTAATTCACTGCCTGTTTCTCATGCTTTTACCAACACTTGCTAATGTTTGGGTTGTGGGTGCTACAGCGGATGTTTATTTGCTTGTGAGCGAATGTTTCTAGCAGCTTTGCTTTAATAATTTTATAAAACAATTTAAAAGTCAAAGCATACTTGAATTGACCTTCTATATATAAACTCAGATTTTTTTCTATCAGTATTAGCTTGCAGGTTACTTTGAAAAGAAATTTATTACTGCTTATCAAGATGAGATCAATATCACATGTTATAAAAACGCTGCTTCTAGATGCCATATGGCTGGTCTTGTCTTTATTTTCTTCCTCTTCCCTCTCCAGTTTTCATTTCCTTCTTTTTTATATTGTGTCTTGATTTTATTCTGATTCGTAAAAGGATGGATTTGTAATATGTCTTTAGTACAATGCTTATTTTATTGCATTAAGCCTGTCTTTTGTTATTTAAATCTGGAGGATTTCACCCTCAGGAATAAATCATCTGAGTTCTTTAACGGACCTTTTATAAATACTGCAGCTCTTCTCTACTCATCCTTGAGATAAAGCTGATCTTAATTCAGTATTTTTAAATTAGACTTGATTCTCCTCTGTTTAATTGAGAGTGGAATCCAAAGAAAATGACATAAGTGCCAAGAATTTGACAGCACTGATCTGAAACATCTTTGGTCCAGTTCTGAGCACAGCACAGATTAGAGACACATCAGAGAACTGCAATGGCCTTTAGAAGTCTTGCTCAGGTATACCTGCACCCTGGGTATTCAAAGCTTCGTTTCAACATCAAATTAATTTGCTTGTGCTGTGGCCTGTACTGCTGCACCTTGTTTATTTTAATTCTGTTCAGGTTCCATTTTACACTTCCTATCACTACTTCTAAAATGTTCTATTTTATTCTCCTTGTGTTGGGACTCATTTTAGTAATTTAAACCCATTGGTGACTACCTGACCAAAACTTTTATGGAAGGTGCTTAATCCGTGCATAATTTTACCTCTTATTTTCAAATCACAACCTCTGTTCTACACTACAGTCTAAGCAAGAACTGGTTTCTCTCTAGCGATCCTTTACAATTTTCTGTGTAAGCAATCCTGTGTTATGCTTTCAGGTATTTTCCTTGATGAATTGCTTCTGTTTATTGTCTCTATCGTTACATCTATCTAATTCAAATTCTCCACTACTCTTAATTTATCCGTTTTCCCCACAGTCCTCTAAGAGGATTCTGGTTTGCCTTTTTATTGTTACTTCTAATGAGAAAATAGAAACTGGTTGATAACTTTTCAGTGGAGCAGGTTTTATTAGAAAATGTCAATTGCACAGATTTGGCTTTTAGAAAACTCTATATGCAACTGGAAATTGGGAATATTGCTTTTACGTGTAGGAGTTAGAGTTTATGGCTTCCAATTCCCATATTCCCATACTATCTCTCTCTACTCAGCATAATCTGTTCCTGCAGACTATCCAATTCAGGACAAGCCTGCCGATAGAAAAAGAAGAATTTTTTTTTTTTTTTCGGTAGTTTAGTGTCAGTTACAATTTGAGAGAATTTTGCCTCCAAAATTCAATTTTTTTCTTAAGATGATGATTTTGTCTCTGGCTCTGCAAACCTCTCCATCCTGGCATTATATACACCTGTGATGTGGATGGGGCAGGGCTCAGCAGCTCCTTCTCTTCTCCCATCCACCGAGAAGAAGCATGCATTGCACAGGGTGCTAATGGAGAACCATTATGTCCAAGGCATTGTAATTTATACCCCATATTATCTCTGCACACACATAGTCTCAGGGTATATGTCTGGTGTATGTAATCTCCATGCCTTGTACCCGCTCAGCAACAGACTTGCCTCACTTCTGCTCTGTTCTCTTCCTCCTATTCAAAAATCTCTACTTCAACTTCTTTTCATTTTTCCTGCTTTGGCACAGTCCTTTACCATATGTTTGTGATTCACCACCTGTCTTATGGTTTAACTTCTTTTCCCTTCTCTGTCTATTGATTCTTATGTTAAGATGTATCCCAACAGACTGCATCTGTTTCCAAAGGGCTTCCTAATGCCATGCAAAACTGAATTTCTTCTGAACACATCAACTTGGGAGCCAGTCATTCAAAACAGTGCTCCTCTGGCAGAAGGATGGACCAGCTGAAGTATCTGTTCCAGCTCTTGTCTGTTTGTGCCCAAGGTCTGTGGCCCCAGCATGCAACTGGCTTTTCCCCCTGACATAAAGAATGACATAAGTTTCATTTCTGAACACACCACCTCAAATTTCTGCTGAAAGTTGATTTAATTCAAGCTGAATTTGAACTTAACAGACACTGTAGCTGATTCCTAACACCTCCTCCGTGTGGACCTTGCTCCTTTTTTAATATAATACCTCTCCAATACTGACCAAGATTCCTAAGTGCTTTGCCTGAATACCACTATAGCTGTTTAATGGCATGGTTTAAATGCTGTATTGCCAATTGAACCAAAATTTGGCTTAGAGCTGTGTAAACAAACGATGTAGGGCTGTTCGCAGCCCCTACGATCTCACAGCCTCACACCCAGGTATGCTGCAAGTGATGAAGGAAGGATAAGCAAAGCCAGGGTGACAGGCAGCAGCATGGGCTGGCTTTAATGAGTCACAGGTTGTCGCACCCACTATGCATTGAAAAATTAATAGCACTTAAAATAAACATTTTTTTATGATAAAGATTACTTTAGTTGAAGTTGCATAGCAACTGAGCATATGCCCTGTGTTCGAGCTGGGTGATCCACATGGCACGTGCTTGGTGGCAGATTTACTCTGAGCTTAGCAGATGCAAATGGCCCCAGCTGATCTCTGTGAAAAGATGTTATTGTCTTCAGCCCTCCTCCAGAATTTTTCAGGTCCTAAATTTGTAGCTGCGTCTCAGCTGGAATCCTACCGATTGGCATCTGCCACACGTGTTGACACAACATGTCTCACAAGTGTTATTAGTCATTGTTTTTCCGGAATGGACTTTATTTTGCTGTGAGCCACAAGTCTGGCTTCAACACAGAAACTCTGTGCTGCTTGGGTTTTTGCCTTGCACAGCATGGAGAGCGTAAGAAATAATAAAGACTATACTGAGAAGAATGCAGCAAATGAGTAGGGATTCAAATCAGGTTTCATGGCAGTTTTTAATGACTGCGCTCCCTGCTTCTTCTAGGTCCCGTTCACTTCACCCTCTTTTCTGTGCTGTTGCTCTGTAGTGCAGCAGTGCTGCATCTCATTTGGCAGCCCGAACTGATGCTTCTTTCATTCTTCTGAGGCTCTCACAGATGCAGGAATTATTTTGGAGAGGGGATGTATAGTTTGATTCTCTTTCTGAGAGGAGCCAGGTTTTTCTCATCAATAACCAGACTTCATTTCTGCTCAACCACCTAAATCCTCCAAATTTTCTTGTGCTTTTTCAAAATTCACAGACTTTTCCTTTCTATGGGTTAACATCGAGTGAGTTGCACTCTCCTGGCAAGGCACAATGGCGTAATCACGTAACATTTTGGACCAGTAACTGCATGACAAAAGAGTTTATCTTTTCAGCTGTGATGTGGCTGTGAGACAGAGGGTGCAGAAGTCCTTGCCCTCCTGCCACCCCCCTGTCCTTGAATATCACCAGGAACATGGTACCACTCCTTCCCTCTGCAACAGGGTCAGTTCTCCCCTTTACTCACCTGAGATCAGGTTTTCCAGTGTTGTCCAGCCCCAAGAAGCCAGCGCTGCATTTACATCCAGAAATGCGGTAATTCATATCACTCACGAACTGACTTGTTGGGGAAGTAAGCCATTCTCAGGGGGGTTGCACTGGCTGCCTGCATAGATGTTTTGTTAGGCTGTTATCTCGGGATGTGTTTGTTTATCAGGAACAAGGAAATTGGTATGAGCAGGGAGGAGTTTTTATTCTGCAATGGGGAGTTTTTATCAAGTGTGAAGTTTTTTTTACAGTTCTGGACGTTGACATAGTGATTCTGCTTTTAAAAATCTGTGTGTGATTTATGCAATCAGTCTGCAGTCCATGTAACTGAACTAAATGAGTGCTCAGCTGATATCAGCAGGTTACGCCACCTCGTAGGGAGCAGCTGACTAGTCCAAGTCCACAAGACAGCTCATCTACTGCAAACAGTGGGTACATCACAGCAGCAAGGTGTAATAATGGGATGGAGGTCCCTGCAATTTTGGCAGCCAGAGCAATTCTCAAGGCAAACGAGCCCTAAGACAGGGATGTTTCACTGACTCACCTGTCCCCGTGACACTGCAGAAACAGAGGCAAGTGATGATGGTGGGCTGGAGGTGGGCCTGTTAACTCCACTGTCAAGATGATAATAAAACTTTAACTAAGTCAGCAGAAGCAATTTAGAAGCAAAAGTCATTAGAGCTCATTACTAACTCCCCAAGGAGTCCAGCTCCCAACTCAGCTGTCTCCTCTGAAAACTTTCAAAGCCTTATAAACAGCAGTGATAACTGGAAAGCAGTGAAAGATACTGTCAGGAAGTTTTATTGTTTTCCCATGGACACACAAAGATTTTCATTGTTGCCATGCATTTGGGCTAGCAGGAGCTGTTCATACTCCGCTCTCCTCTGGCATTGCAAAATCCTGCATAGATGGGTTGAGGGATTTATAGGAAACCTTTCTAACTAGTCTAAACTTAATGTCAGCTGATATTGTAGCATGGTAGCTCTGTTTGAAATAGGAATTAAGAAATTACAGGAGAGAGAGTGCTGTGGCTTGAATATGTAGTTGCCCTTTGGTCACAGTCAGTATGGGACATTTCAAACTGAAGCAAAATCACTCTACACTAGGTACCCGTCCATACAAAGTAAAAAAGCACAACAACAGTGTGCTGCAACAATTAGTTGCAACACAAGAGTTTAATACTGTTTATACACAAGGACAATACATAACTAGCTATGAAATATTTAAACAGTACTGTATTATGGATAATGAATATAGTTTATAATATAAATGTCTTCTGTCAAGAAGGGTGAAATCAAAAATAATACAAATAGAAAACAAAATGTAAAAGAAAAATCTTATGAAGGTTGCACAAGGTCATGGCTGGCAGATGTTATGTCATATATTTTCCGTGTGTGCATGCATAGTTTTTATTTAGTTAAATGGAATGAAGATTCTTCTTGACAGAAAAGGACCCCAGGGTCCTGATCCCATGTACCAGTCAAGACAAGGAGCCAAGAAATTGGAGGCAGGTGTGGAAGAGGTTTTTGAGGAACAGCTGTCTAATTTTCTTTGCTGTTTTAAAATACAGGAAGCACTTGTTAATGTAGGAAGCGTGAGGGGATCTCCTTAATACGAGGAGTGTTCATCTTCCTTGTGAGTTTTGTTTCAGGAGTGAGGCGTGGATCCATCTCTCCCCACTTCTGCTGCAGCTGTGTACAGGATCTCTAGGTTTGTAGTCCTTGCCGTGAGTGTGGGACAGACGCATAAAAGAGAGCAGCACAGGGACCTGTTATATGTGTAAGATCAGCTGTATCTGCATGCTTTTTTGGTGGCATTTTGTTTGGGTTTTGGTTAGTATGCAGAGGCTGCTGGGTCTGTTAGTAGTTGTTCTGCTAGAAAGCTCTTTCCAGTTCTCTTCTGACCCATTTATTTTTCCTGGAAGTTGCATGTCTGCCTTGCAAGGTGATGCTCTCGGGTGGGTGGGTGGGTGTAGGGGGTGTGAGATACAAAGGGAATAAGATTGTAAAATTTTGAAGACATTGTAGAGGATTGAATGTGAATTGTGTTTAGTTGGAGTCCAGTAGATAAAAAGGTTGAAAGAGTGGACAATTGTGGTCAATTTTTTTCATTCCATTTCAGTAAAGAAAAAACAATAATGAGCCATCAGCCATTTTTCTGTACACAAGCAATGTTTCCATTTGTTTCAGGAACTAAACAACCACGTGAAATTTTTACAGAGCTTCATGAAGGCATTTTTAAGCCTTTTAACAGAGGTTTCCATGAGACTTAATAATTTATTATTTTGCTAATTGTGCAAAATGCTCACAAGACATATATCTTCAAGACCTAGCCTTAGGAAAAATATATTATTTTTGCATCATTCCTAGATTATGAGTTTTTTTCATACTACTTTTCCAGTCCATGTAAACTCAGAAAATTACCCGCGTAATGAAGGCATTAGGTGATACTCTGAGTAGAGTCTCAAAAAATGCCTTGATTTTCTTCTGTATCACTGTACATTTATTTGCCTTTCTTGATGTGCCCAATGAACCGAAGGAATTAGAATTATGAACTATACGAGATTAGAAATGGGCTTGTGTAATTCCATCAATAATTTAAAGTAGTTTTCCTGACATAAAATAGGTAAACTCAGAAATTATTTTCTTACCATATTGGAACTTACAATATTTTTCCATACTGACTTTCAAACATCTTGATATACCCAGGCTTTCAAAAGAGCATGAACTGTTCTTTGTCTATCAGATGTTAGACATCTGTGCTGTATTTTCCTAATTTATTTTTATTTTATTTGTTGCACTATGACTTAATTAACTTGTGCCTGATATCTTTGTCTTCGGTTGGCTTTGCTCATTGTTTCTGTGCTCTCTATCGAACCTGACTGGAAACAATGCTGTACAATATGAGAGAAATGTGTGCCCAAAGTATTTATTTAGATCAGTAAGCAAGTATTTTTTGTCATAGTCATGTTTTTTATATTTGGCCTCTCATCTATTCTGAATGTTAGTATCGGTTGTGTACGCTCTTGAAATTTTGGATGGCAACTCAAAAGACGAGTTTGAGGCAATTTCTTATTTTAAGCAATATTTGAGAGCATAAGTGATCCTCAGTAAACACTTTAATAGAAAAATAACCCTTCTAAATCTATTAAAATAATTCTTATTGTACTTTTAACATCATATGTACCAGGGTGAAAACAAATGTCATCATAAATTAGTATATAGCAGCTGCATTACTAGACAAAAACGTTAACTTCGGTGCGCACTGAAGCCCCTAAAAGAAGTTCTCAAGTTTGTGGTTGTATTAAGTGGCACATTTCCAAAAACAGAGATAAGAGCAAAGGAGATGTTATCCCCGTATTTGTCATTTCTGGTTCAGTATGTGCTCTGGGTCATAATATTACTCCCCCTCAACATCCCTACTACCAACAGTAGAGGAACCTGTCAAGAAAAAACACTTATGTTAGAACCAGAAAGGGAGATTCATCATAACTAGAAAAAATGAAGCTGCTATTTCATAACAAATGTTTCAAAATGTATTATTTTTTCAAGAATGTAGTTCACAGTTACGACCGAAGATTGTGACCCCCAGCGACCAATTGATGAGCACTTTCATTCCTTTCCAGAGCATAGTGACTATAGTCCAGCAGGGCACATTTTGGAAAAAGGTGCTATTTTGATGAATGTTTGAACATAGGGGGAGGAAAAAATCAAATAAATAGTTGTTTCATGTACTTCAAACAAGTACTCTAGAATTATGCAACTCATCTATAGCAAAAATACAGCATGTTGCCTCTGTAGAAAGAGCAAAGAGCTAAATGCAAATTAAATAATTTGAAGAAAAGTAGATATTTATTGATCCTGGAAGTGTGACAGAATAGATTTAACAATATGGAAGAGAAAAACAAATCTGAAAAATGAAAGTAAAGTTGGTTTAAAACCAAAATTGTGTATTATAAAAAAACCCAACAACCTAGAAAAGCTTCTAGAGATGGTAATGACAATTGTTTAGAAACAGGGAGGAACACTGCATTGAACTGTTTTTTCCTGTAATACTTAATAAAAAGAATGAACAGTACAACCCAATGTTCATTTTCCTTGTGTGAAAAGACAGAAGGAAATTAGCATCCAAGCAGAATCAATAAGAAACAAGAGAATGGTAAAAGGTTATTCAACTCCAAAACTAAGTAAAGTTTATCCTTACAAATCTAAGAAAAGAGTCCAATAGGTGTCTTTTTCAAAATCAGAAAGAAACCTCTTGGAAAGATGGAGAGATTTACTTTGCCTCAGCTAAAATCTTGGATACCAACTTTTGGGAAACATGCAAAAACTTCAGCTTGCAATCAGCTGAATAATAAGTAAGAAAGGGAAAGAGAAAAACTCAGTGATACAAAGGGCAAAGTAACTTCATAAGTAAAACACTAATTAGAGACTAGATTGTGTTTAATTGAAAATAATTGTTCACAAAATGGAGGTTATGCTGAACGGAGCAATTTTGTGTAAGTAGCAGCAAGATGACTTGACGGTGGCAGTGGGAATATGATCATCTCTGGATCACGTACAAAATCAATGCAGTATAGATATGTACAGGGGAAAGGATGAAGTGTCTGGATGAGAGACAGAAGAAAGTAAACAGTGAGGGGATTTTAGGTTGTACAATATTTATCCCAACAAGAAAAACATTTGGTGCATTAGTGAAAAGATTAAAAACATATATAGGGAAGTGTTCAAATACAGTAGAGGAGCAGAAAACAACTAAGGAATATATCAAAACAGGAAGGACAATGTTTGCAAGAAAGGTAATATGGAATGAGTGGCAGTCATTCAACAAACACTTTGAGAGAAAAAGTAGCTTAATGATTTGTTTTCAGATGCAGAAGAATGAAAGGAGAGGGGTGTCTAATTTAGAGTCTCAGCTACACACAAAACAGCAACAGAAATTTTCATCTCAGATGGGACCTGTGTTCCCATCTAGTAAGTACCAGAATGGTATACAGACGGTGTCTGTTGACCATAGTTCCTTTCAGCTGGATAATAGTTGAAAAACTTAATTATTTCTGATAACCAGTTATTAAACTAACAATTGTTTTTGCCAGCAGCTCGTTCAGAAAACGTGGACATTAGTCTTCTTTTTCCACTCACTTTGCAGCCTGGTCAAAGGTCTTTATGAAGGGATGATGTTGGACACTGACTGTGGAAAGGCCTTGGGGCTTTCTTTAGGGAATATTCTAAAGACAGCAAAGGCATAAAAGCAGCAAAGAAAATTAATACTTTTCTTTACAGGCTAATTTAAAGCTAGTAGATAAAATCTCTTATAAAAGATGTAGTTAATCTTCAGTATAAGAAAGGAATGTTTTATGTCCTTAATTTACGCATTTTTGAGAACATACAAGGAAGAGAATGACTATAACAGGAAAGATCAAAGATCTCTCTAGACAAATATCCTGTCTTTGGTAGTGTCAGCTACACGTACAAGAGTGAAAAGGCAGAGCAATTTCTGTAGTTTTAAACAAAATTTTATAGAGCAGGTCTCATTGACCTAACTGAGTTGGATGTGTTTGTGTTCTGCTGGTTCTGCTGTAGCCATTATTGGGATATTTTATTTATCTTCCTTAAGTCTCACGTTTAAAAAAACTCTTCTGTTGTAAAAAGAACAAAACAGAAGATTACATGTACAAGGTGCACAGAGACTGCAGCCTGCCCAGCTGACTAGAGATGCTTTTTCCTTCTGTTCCCTCCAACTACCTGTATCCAGCCATTTTTTTTTATTCTCCTCTTGCAAGTTCAGAATTGTCTTTTTTTTTTTTTTTCCCAGTGAGTATACAACACATAATCCTGGCCAGTCACCTTTCATAACAACATCGTGTCTATCATAATACAAAAGTATGGTTTAGGTAATGCAAACACGGTGTTAAATGGTCTGTCCCTGAGTGATTCAGTTTATAGCATTGTACTATATCTGTTAATTACCCCACCATACTCACTTCTGTCAGTCTCTAGAGCAGATATTCTGTAACTAGCAGAATCATTCCTGGGATTCACTTGTAGCATAGCAGCTGTGCCTCCACCCTCTCACCGCGCCAAATTTTGATGGAATAGGAGCTGTATGTTCTAAAACTGAAACTAGTGGACTGACTGTACTTAAAGCTCCTTTATTTTAATTATTTTCTTTGTTACTGAGGTAGCTGGAGAAAGCTCACTAAAGCAGGCGGGAGTATCTCTGCATGTTGAACAGCTCAGGGGCTGTCTCAGTCCCACCCAGCGTTTCATCTGGCAGGTGCCTGCAGCTTCTCCTTGTGCCATCTGCGTGCTCAGGCTGCTCAAAACCAAAATGAGCATATTCTGCTCATCTGTTTTACGCAGAGGAGGATGCACTTCAAAGATAAAACATGATTTCACAATGGCAACATGATGGTAGAGCAGGTTGGAGTTTCCCATTCCTTACTGTCCTTCAGCCACTACCATCCCTTCCTCCACCCACATCCACCGTAGTTCATTACCCTGTTCAATTACTGATTCGTCAGACCAGTGAAAAGATTGCAGTTAAAAAAAAAAAAAAAGGGGGGGGGGGGGGGGGGAGTGAGTGGGGGAGGGTTTATGTAACCCAAAACATTTCACAAAATTAGTTTAGCGCAAAAACAGTTGAGTCAGCATCGCTGAAGGTGCAATAACATGTGAGAGGCTGAAGAAGGGAAAGGCAGAAAGCTCCTGTGCTGCTATAAGGAAACTCAGAAGTGGAATTGCACTCTGCAACATTGCCCTGGGAATCAGCTCTGGGAGCCAGGAGGGTTATGCTGTCTCTCTAAAGCCTTGAAACACTTCCCTGAGATGCTGTGATCCATTGTCAGGAACTGGAAAATCTTGGGGGCTTGAAAAATAGAAAGGGCATCCCATGTAGCTCATCCTCTTACCACTGAAGTTTGGTCTTGAATCTTCTATTTGCTATGCATTTCTACTCTGATGATAGCAATGTCCCAGACGTAGGGTTTCCATCTAGTTCCCTTTAGAAATTTTACTATATGGAAGTATACTATTTAACCTGTGTTTCCTTCATATCATTTAGCCTTTTTATGCTCTCTTGGTGACCATTTTCAAATCAGGCTGCAGTGATAGTTATTATGGCCATACTTAGAAGTCACATACGCAAACAGTCTGTACTAGCTAGCATCCGTAATTTTTCTGCAAAAAGACAGTGAAGCCTTCTAATTCATTCTTGTTGCTCACATCACCCATCTCCAGTGTCATAACATCTTTGTGCCCCAGACTGCCTTATAGCTCACATCTGTCCTGCCAGAGCAGAGCTGGAAATTCAATATTGCTGTTCAATGCACTGCTCACCAAGACTGGTGGTGAGCTTAAAGCACTGAAAGCCTGTAGTCCTTGTACTGAGCAAGTGAGTTCAAGGTACCTTGTATTTCATTCTTTGTGTTTCTATCCTTGCGCTCATAAGAGCAGCAGGACTGCAGAAAAGATGCTGTCCCCCTGCAGTGCAGCTGGAGGTAGGGAGTGTGAATTCTGAGCTATTCAGCAGTGATTTCTCAGCTGGTTACACATCGGCACCTTGATCCAGGATGGAGGCATGGTGGTAAATCACAGCTTGCCCTGGTTAGCTTTAGTTAGAGCTACCTTTCTTGGGGAATAGAAGGAGCATGCAGGGGTTGCAAGATATGCATTATAAGAACTCATTCCAAGAGTTATGATAGCTGGAATACCTTGTGTTATTTCAGTTGATTTAAAAAAAAAAGTTCAAATCTTTCCATCTCACTTCCACAACCTTTTCCTTATGACAGAAGTCCTTTCATCCAAAATATATTGACATTAGCACAATGAATCCTACTGGTTTCAGTAAGCGTTTTGGACTGTAGCTGCCCCGTCCTTCAGAGGCCATAAGCAGGGGTGCAGTGAGGGACCTGTTGCATGGCTGTCTTGTAGTGGAGGTATTGTGTTTTGTAGGTCTCACTGAGCAAGCGTATGGTGTCACCAAGATATCCTCAAAATAGTTTGGAATCACCAAGCTCAGTCTTAAAAAAGTGAATTAGAAATCTCTGTTTCTAATATAGTAAAGCAGAAAACCAGACAAGAACAAATCTGCTGGCAGTATGAAGGCACATCCCTTCTCTAACAGGCTGCTTCAGTATTCCTTTTCAAAGTGCCATAAACTGGCAGACAATGGAGTTCTTGGAGAAAAAAAACGTGCAATAAGTGTGAAAAAAGGCCATCTAGAAAACTAAACTTGCAAGACCCAGACATCTGTCTTCATCCGCCCCTACTGGTCATGGAGGCAGGCAAATGAAGTCTGATGGAGTGACACAGAATTGTCAAATTTGGGCTTTCATAAAACAAGAAATGCATTCGCTGACTGGGGATCCTTTTCTGAAAATGCCCAGCCTTCACGAATCAATACTAAGGAGTTAAATGTCATCACAAATTATATCTTGCATCAATAATTCTCCCTGTATACTATTTCCCATATGCAGATGTTATTTCCTTCCATATGGGCAGGAAAAACCTGCCTCAGCTGCAGTGAGCAGGGTGCTTAACTAAAACATCAGCTGAAGCAGGAGACTCCAGCTGGTTGAAGCTCAACTTATATGCTCCAGCAACTCATGGGACAGCAGAAATTCATGCGTGACCATGGAAGTAAACAGGAATTAAAGAAAATAAATGCACTGGCTTGTCTTCACTGCAAGCCACACAAAACTCTAAATCTGAGGGACAGATTTTGGATGGGAGGAGATGGGGGGATTCATTGGCCAACAGTTGAGTCAGATGGCAGCAAGCAGCAAACTTCCTCTTTTAATAACGTATTTCTGAAAGTCAACAAAGTTTCTTCTTCCACCTGGGACCTTCACTTCAGAATATCCCTTTAGCCAAAATTTGTCTTTTCAAACCCACTATCCATATATGTTTGTTCTGCAGTCACTACTACCAAGAGAAACCTACCCTTCTTCAGTGCCAACAGTAACTGTGTGCTTGGATGAGGTGGAGAAGAGAGTGGAAAAGTGAGTGGAAAGCAGGGAGAGATTCGTTCAGGATTTTCTGGGATTTGGAAATTATCTCTGTTCATGTGAAAAAATAGCATAATATTAGATATCTCTAATTTCTCTGATTTGTAGAGATGTTACAGCACTAGCATACCTATCATTCTTAACAGTAAGCTTTATGGGAAACTAAACAGAATTGGACTAGCTATCGAGTACTGTAAAATACACTGACTAAAGGACTAGTTATCATTTTTAGATATAGCAGTAAAATAGAAATATTTTTGCATTCCATCATATTTAAAAAATAAATTAAGTTGTATTATAACCTATCAATTAATGGGCTTTAACTGACAGTCTTACTTCCATGTAAGAACTGTGAAAATGCACTCAGCAATGAGTAACCCAGTATATTTCTGCATTAAAAATATTTTATAAACATAATTACATTAATTTTTTGAAGAGGAATAGCCTTTCTTGAGCTATGGCAAGAAGAAAGATTGTAGCCTGTGCAAGTGGAACTGGATGGAAAACAGATTATAGATTACTGTGATCTAAATAATTTAATCATTCCCCTTTTCTTCCTCTTTTCCTCAGTCATACTGTGCTTCTCTTGCCTGAGTAAAAGCTATTCTGAAAATCTTTCACTGTGTTTATTTGCCACTGCATTTTTTTTCCTTGTGAGTTAATGTTTAATATAAAGAAAAGAATATTTGGAAAGGAAAATATTCAAAATGTAGTCATTCATCGGTGCTATTAAATTGACATTGTGGTTTGGTCCTGATTATAGTTTTAAATGAAGAAGAAGGCTTAGCACTTTTATTGGTTTTTTATTAATTTTGTTGTCAAAATTGCCCAGCTCTACTTAGCAGGAGGTTCTGGGACTGTATAATGGGTGCTCAGATGCCAGACATTTAAGACAACAGCTATATAATAAGCTGTCTAAAATAAAATATTAAAGTATTAAAGGCAAGTGCTTTTTGTTTAAAGAAATAAAAGCCTTGATGTTACAAAATCACAATACTTCCAGCAATGACAGTTCTCTAGACATTGTTATTAGCATTAATAACAGTAGAGGGTCTTATTATTTACTTTGCTGGTTGCTGCATCAGACCTTAAATCTGTTCCTGTTTTCTTCACCCAGCTAAATGTGTCTCCAGCAGTGGAATAAACACACTTCATTTGTTCAAACAGTATTTCCATCACTGCAACCATCATCTCTTGTTGCATATTATATACCTCAAATTTTTGCTGGTAAATCTAGGCTGGCTGGAGTTCCTGCTCTGGTAAATTTTTTTGTGAAGGTAAGATGGTGAGTCACACCATATAAATTCATACAGCTTCCAGACCACCTATAGGTAGTTTACGGCCAGCCTGGTTTGGTGATTCAGTGTTTTTAACCACTGCCTGTGCTCTGGGAGGTACCCTCTGACTTACAGAGGGCACTCAGGCCCAAACTCAAGAGACACAGATCAGAGCGGCCTGATTAGAAGAGCTGCACTGCAAAATTCAAGCTTAAGCTGGCTGTTTTGAAGACAATGCAGTCGAATAAATTGATTCATACTATTATCTGTCTTTTCCATAAATATATAATAACCACTTTCGGGAAGCATTAGTATTCTGCTGCTGTGAGAGGTGGGACACCCACAAGCCCTGTGTGGAGTGATATATTTGCACACTGTTGCTCATGAGCCATTTCTAAAAAAAGGCAAAATGAGAATGCAATTAACAGTGGAAATTTTTTTTTCATTTTAACTGGGTCATTTGGTAATCCTGGTTGGAGAGGCTGGGAGACAAACAGTTGGATATGCTGCTGGAGGGATCATAGTACAGGCAGAAGGCTAGCTAGAGCAGCTAAAGTATTCTTTGATTCTCAAATTGTATCATAGTGAAAGTTATGACCATTTCCAGTGGATCCCCTCAAAATCTTTTTAACATCTTATAAACATTTTACTGGTTTATTTAATATAAGACAGTAAGTATTGTGAAAAATTGGATTACAGGTCCATCACAGCCTCCTGCCTCCAGTGTTTAACCAGCCCTATAAATCCTGCTTGTAATTCTCTTGTGTAGGTGACTAGCGGAAAACAGAAAAAAAGGAAAATGTTTTAAAAAATAAGAGCTTGGTGGTTCTTAGCTCAGGAAAGTTTCTTGTAAAACATTCATTACTGCTGTAGTGGTTTAGATTTTTTGTTGTCTTTTCCTTTGAAATGTAATGAATAAACCACAATCCAAAACATTATTCTAATCTCAGTTTCAGCAACCGGAAAAAACTTTCACTGATATTTATCACATTTCAATATTTCTATGAAGCTTAAAATTCATAAATATTAAAATAGATTTTTATCACTTAAATACATCCATTTCTCAACAAATATAGCTGCTGATTATCACTCAAATACTTCATTAAGATTCAAAAATAGCTGCATGGCAAAGAGGGATGGCATTTATTCAATGCGATAACAAAATATAAAAGTATCTATGTAACTACCCCTTGGAAGACTGTGGCCCCTTAATTCTTGCAGAGAATCTTCAGTGCATTTTTCCTTTAAAAAGCTGTGCTTTGGGAGAGCTTTGTACTCATTGACACTTCGCAAAATTTGCTTTAGAGAAGAGCCATGCTAGCTAGCAAAGGTAGCTCACTCCCACTTTATCTAGTTAAAACCATCAGCGGGGCCGGATTCTGTTCTTGTTTTGAATAGTGCTTCTCACCGTGAGCTGTCCCGCCCATACCCACACGGCCTCGCTGCGCGACTCTTCTCCTCTGTTGCCTCAAGATCCTGTTCAGGGCCCGGCACACGGGTGCCGCAGTGTAGCACCACCCCAGTGCTCTGGGGGCCTGCTTTTAAGTCTTCAGTTTGTCAACAAATTGATGTGTTGCCTTGATGTTGCAACGCAACTGCTAAAGAGGACTGGTGAGCTTTCCTGAGGAAGCCCTTTAGGATGAAGTTTCTATCTCAGCACACTACGCCTCTAGTTATCTTCCCTCCTACCTTCCTTGCTAATGTACCCATCCACCCCCTCCCTTGCTGCAAACAGTTCTGCTATATGCATACCGCCGGGACTCGCAGAAGCTCTGGGTAGTCCCTGCTGTGTGAGTCAACACGCAGCGTGCCTTCCCGAGCAAACGCCTGTCAGGCCACCAAGGACGGTCTGTATGTCATGCTTGTCTATAGAGGAGCGATCTCAAATTTGCTTCCAACATTGTGTCTGCGGTGTTAAGTGGATTTCTTCATCTCTGTGCTCCCTTCTCGCAGGAGTGCACTGCTTTTTATTCTGCGGCCCTGTGCCTGTATATATATATATCTCAGCTGCAGTTCCTGTGCGTTTCTGAACAATTTATAAACACAATGAGCGAGAGTGGTTTGAAACATTCCTGCTGGGATTCTTAAAGAGTTCTGCATTGCTTACCCTTGCTCTCACTCATGCTAGTAGGATTAGATTAACCGTGAGTGGTTTTGAAAGATCACTTAGAGGCATGACACTAGTTGTCCTTTCAGGAAGCAAACTCCTGCAGGAATGCCAGCAGTTCTTTCTAATTTCAACTTATGCATTTTTTACTTCAATATTATTTTATCGCATTCTGAAGGATGGTTATAAGCAAGGCTTTGCACATTCTCCTCTACAATAATGTAGTTGTGGTTCACCTCTCATGTTATAAAGTATCACCAATGCCATACAGCGGAACATTTGCTGTGCTGATATTTAACTGCTATCCATTACATGATGCAATCAGTAGGCAAGTCTTGAAACCCAGAGCTCTAAGTTCTTCTTGGCTCTAACAGATCTGTCATATGACCTTCAGTTAGGTCCTCCTCCGACTCCTATTGGTAAAAACGGCAGATTTCATGCTCGTGTGCTGGAAACCACAAAGGCATTAAGGCTTGTGTCCCCACAGACATGTCAGATGGGACAACACTATTCACTCACCTCGGAGATGCTGCTCTCAGGTATTACATTCTCAGGCTCTGTGGTCTGGACAACATGGAGTACCTATAAACTCAAGTCAGGTTTTAGCCAATGGTTAAGATCACCTGACAGTGGAACTCACTTTCAGCAGATGGCAAATATTGTAATTTTTGGTCATGCTATGACCCCTAGCAAGGTAACACATTTGTAGGTAACAAAAAAACCCTATGAATTATGCTTGATTGTCTCACAGTTACATACGCCTTGCTAGTGCAACTTAGCTATGAAACAGCTCATTGTTTAGATGATCCTTAGTGTTTTCGTGGTAAATATTTCAGCCATGATCTACATAAATTGAAGACCGGATGGTAACAAATTCTAGAAAGCACTTGGTGAAAGTACATACCTCTCCACCTCCAGTAGAGGTGGCAACAGTCAGGAGTTGTCTATCAGTCGTGTCAATTGGTAAGAGTTTTCCTTGACCAGGAGTTCCTTCTAATATGTTTTATTTCAGATAACTTATTTGTTAAATTTTATGTATAGGTAAATATACTTGGAGAGTAATCGAGAAACAGGAAACCAAAATATGTTAGTGTTTCTATTCTGAAGAAAAAATAAATTGCTATATTCAGTGCTACTAGAACTTACTCTAGCACCTTTACAGTAATAAATAGTGTAATGTAGCATCAGTTTTCCTCTGTTTCATTAACTTGTAACACACCTGACAGAAAAGGTGAATTACAGACAGGAAGGTGAGCTATTATTACTTGGTGTGAAAGGCAGTTATTTTTAAAAGGGAAAACATGGAAGGATTTATTTTGTTCTCTCTTTTTCTATCTTCTTTTTCATTGCCCAGTGAGGAAATACCAAGTGAAGGCAGAAATAAGGCTGACTTATCAAATATTGGGGATTTTGTTGTCTGTTTTTTTTGTTCAAGCAAAGTTTACCCAGAGGTGGTTTTTATACTATAAATGTTAGGCTGCAGACTAAATCTGTGCACTGTTGCTACGGAACAACAAGGAGTTTTGAAGGGACATACAGGCCATAAAGAGTGTAGAGAAAATGTGAGCGAGTCAGGAAGGAGGAGCCTTACTAGTGGGTTTTGAACAAGGGGCAATAAGTCTTTCTGTGAATTAATGTCTTGATGTGTTAATACCCAAAACTTTTTGGGAAATGAGCAGAGTGAGCAATAATGTTTTTTTTTTTTCCTGTTCTGTGCTGACCATAGCAACTCGTTTTTTCAGTTTTCACAAGTATTGAATTCCAATGAAATACATTGCTGGTTTCTAATTCTGCTTGTAGCAAACAGGAAAGTGTTGATCAATATTACAAATGGTGGATTTTATTCAATTGTTTTCACTGTTGTCATCATCATCAACTTGAATGGATCTGTGCCTAGCATTAAAAAAAGCAGATAGAAGTTAATCCACTGAATGAAAAGACACTAAAAAACCAACCAGACAGGTAGCAAAATGTAAAAAAAAAATGTCAGGAGTTAAGAAGTAGGCACTTTTCAGGTTGCAACCCTCTTGATTACTGACAATGAGGAATGTGGCCTTTATTATGCCATCAAACACTAAAAATAAAAGATAAAAGGAAGAAAGCAAAATACAAATATACTAAAATGAGAAGTATTTATACTATAGATTTTGCTTTTGAATATTTTTCCTTACCTAGCTGTGATCATATATCCTACAGCTTATAGAATAATGAGAAATGAGACTGAAATCTATCCATATTAGGAATCTAGCTTCATACCTAAATATGAGGAGGTGACACATAAGGAGATGACTGCTACTAGTGCCTCTCAGACCTGCTGGTTTTTAACCACAGTAACATGGCTTTAAAAGATGAGTGAATCTGACTTCTTTGTACTCTGTTAAGCTTAATCTTTACAGACAAAGTCTTGAACTACATGGAGGATGAGATGAGAGCTGAACTTTGAAGAAGAAGGTACGCTTCTTTGGAAAATGCAAAATGTCAGCATATCTTAAAATAGGTTCAGAATAGATAGTCAGGCAAGGCATTGATGGGGTAGTATTTTTGACTTTATTTTACCCGTCTGTAGAAACTCAGCGTAGATATATAAGGACCATGTGAAGCAGAAAGCAGCATTCTCCTGTCCCACAGGAGCTCTGTTGAACTCCTAAGGTGTATGGCTGCAAAGCCTGCTTCTGTTCCCTGTGTTGGGGAGTGGTGGGGCAATGTCTGCTCTGGCATTAAGTGATCTTTTGCATGCATTTATTCCCCAGGGCATGGAATATGACTTTCTCTGTCTTAACAGCCAGTTTCCAGGGATGCCAACAGCCCTTCAGCCACGGAAAAACTTTAAAGGGGACATCTGGTCCTAAAACTTTTGGTTTTTCTTCCTGTTTGTTGTTTCTCTGTTCTATTGCTTAAATAAGGAAAAGGAGAAACAGCTTATTTGACTACAAAAGTGATTCTCCATAACAGTTAAGTCCTAGGATTCCATTGGTATTTCTTATTGGTGTTGAGGAAGAGTTCCTCACAGTCACTTTCTTTTCTTTTTTTTTTTTTTTTTTTTTTTTCCCATCTTAGAACCAATAGTGGGGGCACAATGCTGGTTTGGGAGATTTTCCCTTGGTGCCCAACAAGCAAGTTTACACATGCATAAGAGTCTGCAAATGGCAGTTGTTCCTCCACAGCAGAAAGACGAAAGCAGCAGAGCTTGAAGACCTGTGAAATGCACTATGCTCTTTCCATTTCCTCTCCTGCACCAAGAGTAATAACATTAAATTCAATGCCTAAGGTCCCCAGCAAATGCTGTTAAGAGTAATGTGTCCAGAAAGTTATTTTTTCAGGACCTACCTATATCCCAAGGGGATAGTATGAGCTGCGTTGAGAAAAAAAGATGTTTAGTTTTAGATGTTCTGGGTTTAGTAGACACCTTTTTAGCAGAGCAAAGTCATTGTAATGCAAAGTAACTACTTGTGTTGAGAATGAAGGTGAGGTTGTGTCAGAGGACAGAGACTCGGATTCAAGGAGAGATGGTGATGAGTTTGGGAACCCCTTAGCCTTGTGCTGTGCATCTGCTTTCCACATTGCTTGCGCGACTTCCAAATTATTAGCAATTTTAGATTAGATTTTTCCGATGCTGTGAGTTTGTCTTCGGAGACTGACACATGATTGTCAGTTAACACAAATTAATCCGTACAGAATGGAATTTAAGTTGATGAGTTTCAATTTTAAATTGCCTATATCATCCACTGTATTGGAAGGTGTATACTGTGCTTACTTTAGATACTCCATGATATCAATGGCAAGGGTACAGCCCTATAGTGAGAAAATTTAGACCCCACCTTTCAGTATAATTTCATGTTCTATTTGTGCCTCTTTTAACTTCCTTATTTACAGCTGTAAAAATGATAGCCAAGCCCAACTTTTAGGCTTCTGTTGTAGGGTGGTGTTGGTGCCTGTCCCTGCTCTGTGTGTGTGTCTGAAGGAGGACAAGGGGCTGTTGGAGGACTTAGTGGGTATCTGAAAGTGAAGGAGAAAGTGAAAGGTTCTGTGGTGAGAGACCCCACGGGTATCTGCAGAGAAAGTGGGGATCTGTACACTGAGAACAGAGCATATCCCAGTAGCAATACCAGGATCATCAGATAGCAGCTGTGAAAGATTTTATACGGAGCAAGAGAAATGCAGCTCCCACTTACGAACAAGCCAGGAAGCTCATTGTGATGAGGGCTAAAAATGTACAATGATTTTACTAAAACTGACATTTTCGTGTAATCAGAGAATACAGTGCTGAAGCTTACAGAACAGTTCCGATACTGTGAAACTCAGGAGAGCTTTGGGAGAGACAGCAACGGCGTTCCCTTCGGGATGTCTGTCTCACTGTGTTAAAGCAGTTACTTGAAGGACTATGTCTCTGATTCAGCACAGCAGTTCCTGTGTTCATATGCTTAATACTGAACTAAGCTGCTGCTTTGCTGTAGTTGTTTGCAAATCAGTGATAATATAAAACTTTTATATTCAGAAATGCTGAGTGTCTCAGAGTGTCTGACATCTGGGTTAGATGATTTCAGAATTTTTGGCAAATACATGACTGTTTATTTTTAATGCATAACCAGGTTCTGTTAGTGATTCTCTAGTATTTGGGTTAAATAAAATGAAATTATCTAAATGGAAACTTAGTCATCATTAAATAACACAGAAATAAGACTTTTAAAAAAAGGTTTCTGTGTTATCTTACACTGCATAACAAGTAACTAAGTTTTCACACCAGCTTTTGTTCAGTAATATTTATTATTACTAACTGGTTCGCTCTAGTAACTTTGGAACTATATTAAGAACTTGACAGAATAGACAGAGTGAAATATTTAAATAATAATTACAACTGGTAAGTACTATTATTCTAGGGTGGAATCCAGATTAAGGCATGTGCCTTCCAGCATGTGAATCAGGAACCACAGATTCACAGAATGGCAGGGGTCGGAAGGGACCTCTGGAGATCATCTAGTCCAACCCCATGCTAAAGCAGGTTCACCTACAGCAGGTTGCACAGGAACGCGTCCAGGCGGGTTTTGAATATCTCCAGGGAAGGAGACTCCACAGCCTCCCTGGGCAGCCTGTTCCAGTGCTCTGCCACCCTCAGCGTAAGGAAGTTTTTCCTCATGTTCAGACACGCTTTTGTGTACCCTACTGGGTGCATAGGGAACACAGTCCTTTCCCATCTGCTCTAGGTAGGTATGCATTTGTCAGCTGAAAACACTATTGAACAGGACGCATGAAACACTTTATCCGTCCAGGGTCCTGTTCAGTTCACATGCTGAAGCAGGTGCAGATGACCAGAGGGACCTTGTGGCCAACCAGAAAAGTGTTTAATGAGTTTAGGTGTTTATATGCCTAGGCAGTCCCAGAAAGAAAAAGTGACATCATCACTAACTTGAGATTTATCTCGGTGGGATTCATGTGAATTTTCATGTCTAAATCTTAATTTAGATTGATCCTTCCCATGGGTAGCACTTATCCACTATTAATCTTTCACAGTGTATTTTAACAGATGATGGTGGAAAGGGTCTTTGCAGTATTTTAAATTTAAATCCCAATCTCTGATCTGTTACTTAGTTTATCATTTGAATTTAATGGGATAGTTGCCTACCGAATAGAAGACAACTGAATATTTCACAAAACCCAGCATGTCTTCATATTACTAATAAGTAGAAAATGGACACAACTCATAATATGTTCCATTATTTCTGTACTATCTTTGCAAATATATGAACAAAATTTATATGTACACTCACAAGAGAGCAACTTCAAGCCTCTCAGAACTGCCAAAGCTGTATAAGCAATGTTAGTGGAAGTGAAATTTGGGAAGTGTGATTGCAGTTGTGTTTCTTTAGTCCACAGCTTTTGGGGAAATGAAGGGCTTGAGGAAAACCTCTTGATAACTGGCAGCTCCCAGAGGATGCATTATATATTTCCCACATACTGCTGTCTGGTATAACTTGACAGCATCAACATTGCTGATGGGTGTAAAAAGAGGATTCCTATATGCAGCCCAGGAACAGGAATTGTCACTGATTCAGGCTGGCAAAAGGAAGCCTGCAAGAACTGTCCTTTCTCCGCAGATATCTGTTGGGGCCGATTCTGGATCTCCCTTTACCTTTTTCACTGACTCACGTAGAAAATGAGAACATTTCCCCTCTATAAAGATGATTATTGTGTCACTACAGGCTGATTCTGGTGACACAGTTGTGGTTTAACATGATGAAAGCCTATTTTCCCTCTATAAAAGCTTGCATATAGAGAGGAGAGTAATTTGCTCATTATCCACACATTAGGTCTGGAAATACTCCCATTAGTCTTTTTTTTTTTTACTCTTGATGAATTTAAGTAAGTTAATGTTGTTTCTTCATAAAAGGTATTTGACTAGATTGTCTAAAATCATTAGTTGCAAAATTAAAAGCACACAGGCTTACCAATAGTACAGATTACTTCTGGTGCTGTTTGTTGTGTCATTATGCCCTCAAAATGTTTATTTTAATGTATTAGCATCTGTTTTGGTATTCTCCAAAGATCAGTCTTGAGTATTTCCTTTTACTTACAGTGACAGTGGCAATAAAATTTCCCATCCTCTTAAGCTGTACAATGCATAGAGAAAGTTAAAGAAATAGAGTCTGAAATTCAGTGGCTCTCAGGAGAAAAAAAAAAAGGTTGGTATTTGGTGATAGATGAATGGGCATTCTGTTAACAAATTTTTCCTGAAATCCTTTTAAAATTATTCAGGCTGTCTCTTCTGTTGAAATATCATCAAATATTTGATACGTAATAGACTGCTTTTGAAATGTACAGAGCACAGCCTTCAGAAAGTATGCCCCAAATCATTAAAGAATTTTTCTCCCTTATTACACCATCAAACGTTTCTTCTGTAACCATTACATAGCTATAAACCACAGAATCACAGAAAAGGTCATGCTAGAAGGGACATCACCTGGTCCAACTCTATGGCTAAAGCAGAGCCTTAGGTTAGGTTATCCAAGGACCTGTCAGGTTAAGTCAAGTATTTCCAGCAAGGGCAATTCCATCACTTCTTAGGGTGAACTCTTCCAATATTCAATTTTTCTCATGGTAACAAATTTTTTTGTTATATCTAGATGGAATTTCCCCCAAAGCAAGTCTTGTCCTTTACCACTTGCCCTGTCACAAAACCCCAACAAGTGATTTCTCATCCATGCACGAGATATAGGCAAGAATTTGTGTCACAAGTGAGAAAGCTGAAGCAGTGGGATAGTATGATTTGGAATAAAAAGAGGAATAATTCTAGCATTTAATCTGATTTATCTGATCTCTTCCTAGACTGAAGGGCAACGCAGAGCTGTGCTGTCTCCCTTACAGCCTACTGGGTTCTTCCCTCATGTCTTCACATTGATTCTATGTCCACCTTGCAGTTCAGGGCTCAATGCCACCCTGGAGTGAAGCCCTCATGGGCAGAGCAATCAGACTTGGAGCAGCACAGTCAAGGAGGAAACATCAACCTCTGCTAGCCCTTCCCAAATTTCCAACGTCTTCTATGCCCTCTTGCTTTCTCTCCCACCTCCTTCAGTTTCTTCTAAGTTTCCTGCTGCCAGACTGTCTCTTCCCCCTTTGCCCTGAGCGGGGCAAGGTGGAGCTTGCAGACCATCCCATGACAGATGAGAACATATTAGTGACTGCAAGATGCTAAAAGGAACCATATCCACGCATAAAAGACAAAGGGCTATGAAATGCAAGGCATATACAAGGTGTTAGATACCCATAAGCATCTGTAAATACAGTGAAACAAAATCAGGGCTATTTCAAGCCATTACTTGGCTTCTTCCCAGGTAGATTATAGAACATTTCCACAGTTTGTATATTACATTCTAGGTCTTGGTTGGTTTTTGTGGGTTTGTTGTTGTTGTTGTTGTTGTTGTTTAAATTAACACATTAAAACAATAAAAGTGGCATTTTGAAACCTAAACAGTGGATTAGCCACTGCCATGAGAAAGCCTTAATTTTCAAAGGCACACACCATTCATAGAAGCACTTATAACAAGGACAATTTCAAACATCAGGATGTGTAGCGATGTACCTAACAATATCTTATCCCAGTAGACTGAGGTCTTCAAAATTACTTTCTTCTAAATTTGAGTGCTGAGATCCTGTGAAATTTGGAACTTACATACCCCTTCAAGAAAATGCTCAATATAAGCATCACAGTTAGCTAGTATAATGATCCAAAATGCGTAACTACTTTTCTCCTCTTTAGAATATATAAAACTACCTGAAAGTTCTTGAAAGTGTTGTCATACTTAAAGAGGATTGCTATGATGCGCAGTCTCCATTTCATGTGGATTATCATCATGCTACTTTGATTTGGGGACTCCAAGGAGGGAGAAAAATTAGGTGCTGTTAATTAAATATCATATAGAGAAAACCAACCACCGTGAGAACAGATATTCAAAGCTATGCACAGCAAAATTTTCCTTCACAAACACTGTGCTCTGGCCACATAAAAAAAAGTAGTTTCACCTTTTGTGCTTGTAACCATAGATGCATACACAGCGCTTGAAGCTTTGTACCCGCATTGATCTTTGCACTGAGACTGATACTCTTGGATAAACCTTTATTTATCTCATTCGATTAATACAATAACCTTGGATGGACTCAGATGATTTTCCTCACATAAAAGGTGATATAGTGTATTACTTCTATAGCTGCATTGTCACAAATTTCTACTGGTAAACAATTAATTGGGAAAAAATATGACTTGCTTTTCTTCATTAAATATTTGCAGTCAGATGACAGTGTTTATGAATTTGTTCACGCTCGATATGGTTCAGTGAACAGATTTTGCGATCACTGTGTAGTTCTGTATTGTTTGCCAACTAATGACAGAAGGTGTTCAGGCAATTATATGAAATTCACTTGATTTTTATGGCAGGTCAGCAGCATAACCTGGTATTGTTGCTTTTTCCTCACTAAGCTCATTAAATAACAAGCTTAATCTTTGTTTAGCTTGCATCCATCTTCAGAAGCAGCTAAGGGCTTCTCAGAAGGACAGAAAGATTCAGTTCTGCTGCCTCACAGAGAAGGGGATGGGACTGGGAAACACCCAAGCTGCTACAGCTGTGGGATGAGAAAAGACTGGAGATAAGAACAGGACCAGGATAAAATGCCAGTGAGAAAAACCCTGCAAAATTGCATTTGCTGCTAGTAAGGGAGGTAAATAGTGTGCGTGTGAGGGAGAAGAAGGACCACAAGTATTACTCCTTGCAGCTGTAATTCCTGTGCTTCAGATCTTGATCCTTCTCTTTCTCAGCACCGACTATGGAGACTGAACTGTGATGAGGGAGGAGGCAGATGAAAAGGCCAAAACATGGCACTGTAGCAAAAGTGAAGCAGGGACAATGAGAACTCCTCTCTCTATGAAAATCAGGAAACGCTTGGTACAAGGGACAAGAGATACGCTTGGTAGTACAGACTCCTTGCTCTGGGATCCACTAACCTCTTACCGAAGCTTCCAGTGAGGGCTGTATAAATGAAGGCAGGCAGAAATGGCATGTGCAAGCATGTATGGCATGTGGAAGCGTGTTTGTCATGGGAGCAGATGGGAGACACGCTCAGCATGACTTATTGTGCATAAATATGTTGCTAGTTCCCTACTGTTGTTACAAGCAAATGAATGACGTAACCCTTCACCCTTTCAGCTAAGTTGTACTTGTTTTCTGCACAGTCATAATATTTGTGAGAGTCCTATTTCCTAAGAGTGCTCAAGGAAAGTATTAATTCATATGGGAATTTGGAAAGGTTCAGGGTCTATCCTGAGCAAAGACGATGCTGTGCTTGTGGCACCGCATAGCCCCACAGGCTGTGGCTTGAGGTTATGGGAAATCTGCCTGTAGGGCGCTCAGTACTGGACCAAACTCCCTGCTGCAAGATGATGTAAAACGCTGATGCCTGTAAGCCTAGGCTGCTGATTCAGTCACATACAGAAAATCTGACTGGTTTTGTGTTGGTATAGCACCCTCTGTGCCTAAATCCTAACTTTATTCCAGATCAAATATCATCTGTCCTCCCACAGCAGGCATAAAGCCAGCAACAACACATAATAACAGCAGAAAGTCTGTAACACAAGCACTAGCTGGTTGGTTGGAAAGGTAAGTGTTTACCCTCTCTTGATTCATAATCAAATTCACTTGCTGGTGATAGTGCAGACATCACGGGATTGTGACTTTTCTGGCTTCTTTTTCCCTCTTGGATTTAGTTTTCATCACACAGACAAAGTATACTTGATGCCCCTATCTATCAGGTGTATTAGATCACTGAAGTAAATTTATAGGGGGGCTACGCATGTATTCACATTAAATATTACTAAAAACATCAGTGATACAAAACATCCTTTGAGCTCATTTATCAGGTGCATTGCCATACATTTAGTAACATGTAGTTGTATCACCGTCGGTTAACAGAAGTCAGAGATTTAGGCACCAAATAACTGTGCTTGGGCATATTTGATCGTGTCTTTCTTTCCTTTCCTCTCAAGTTTTGTTGAGCTCTCTGAGTCACAGCAGGTCCAAACGGGGGGTTCGCTGAAGGAAGTATTGCCTACATATCTGATCATAGTCTTTTGGTAGCAGCTCCCCAGCTGAAGAACTAAGCTGGCAAAGCTGCAGCTGTAAGAAATCTGCAAGCAGTACATACTAGAATAGAGCAAAGATGCCAAGAACAGTCCATTTCCTAATGAAGGTCTGCTGTTTGTGAACAGGATTTTCTGCTCTTTGACCAGCTTTGCTTCTCACCTTGGTTTTGTCTACATGTTTCTTTTTTAGTCTGTCTTTGACTTAAGGAGAGGAATTATGCCTAAAGGACACATTTGTTTTTCTAATTCCCAATATGAGACCAGGTTTGCACTTGACTCTCCACTGTGCTTTTATGCATTTAATTGCACTATGAAATTCAATACTTTGAGTTTGTTTGAAATCATAAAATAACTCTCATCAATGAGTCTTTTTGCTTTGCTTCAGTCACAGCATGTGTATGATTTAAAAGTTGCACCACCCACGTTGTCCGAAATTTTGCTATGCACAGATGCTCAGTAAATTGCATACCTCCATCTGTGGCAATATAATTAGCTGGAAGAACGTTTGAATTTGGATTTAATGATGTATTGTATTCTGATTCAGTTTGAAACTGTTTTCATTCCTCTGAATTATGGAGGTGGGGGTTCTGCCGTTGAATATAGTCTGCTCTTAAATTTAAAATATTTCTCAGTTTAAGTTGAGAAAGAAATGGATCCCATTTTAAGTAGCAAATACTGCAGTGCCCAGACCTCTCAAGCATCCAGTAATTCTCCAGACTTAATATATTCATATGCATGTCTAATGGTTGTGTTCTTTTTTCACATGGAATAAGCATTTGAAAATGATACAAGTACAGTAAATATCTGATAAATATATTTCTAGAAAGTAAATGGGTGGGTGTTTGCCTTAATAACCATAATTCTTAAATTTTCAGTAACAATTTTTATCTGAACATTTCAAAGACTTCTAACAACCATTGAACAATGAAATTTTGTAAGGAGCCTGCAGAATCGTTATTTTACCAATACAGGGGACAAAAGGACTGTGATTTGCCCAAACCTAGCAAAAGCGATAGAAATAAAATTCAGGCATCCTGTTCCACACCATTATTTTAGCCACTCAAATACCATTCATAAGAGAAAACATGGTAAATGTCATTTGCAAGAAAAATCTTCACAAAAAGCTCCTATTGTAGTTGCTTATTAGGTTAGATGCAGTGTGCCATAATAAAGTAATGTTTTTCCAAGCACAGTAGTCTTGAGGTTTTTACTTATCATTTTTCTTCTTATTCCCTAAACAAATAGATGCATATTTTTTTTAATCCTGTAAATTTGTGTCCCTGCTAGAACCGTATATAAGGCATAATCAGAACTGGTATTTGATTGTTGCAAAAATACAGTTTGCTGTGAATTCTGATCCCCATCAAAGCAGCATGCACTGCATTTATCATCCAGTAAAGCATTCGAGTCAGACTGTGTTCTTTATATGGTTGCTCACCCTTGATACTGTCTTTGCCCAGTCATAAGGGCACACTCAATCTTTCTCCAACAGAACAAAGGGGCAAAAAATCAGCTCAACTAAAGGTGAAACTTTTGTTTGAAGATGCAATATGCAGCCAGCTGCTGTATGAGTTTGCAAGACTTCTGCCAAGAAAGTTGAGAATAACAGCTCATGTTATCCATCATAGTTCTTCAAAATTGAGATTACTAGGTACAGAAAAACTTAAAAATCTGAAATATCAATCTGTGCATCTGATCATAAATTCCTTGCAAAAAACAAAAAAGAATTTATTACCATTTTGGGTGAAATATTTCTCATACTTCTGTCTCCAGTTCCTATAACTAGGTAAAATCATTTCACATTTTCTGCTTCTTTTGTTCTTGTCTCTCACTTTTTACTGTCTGCTCACAGATATACATAGAATAAGAGCTTAGTTCTCATGGATAAAGTCATTTTAAAGATCTAAACATAAAGTCCGGAAATGGAATTCCCAGTGGCTGGTTTAATGTGGTACAAGTACTGCATGTACCAAAGGTGTAGTACCTCAGTGAGACTCCAGTGTTGTACTGAACCCTTAACTAAATTGTGTATGTGCATGTGTTTGACGATATCACCATTGTTACCTGACTTTCGGTATGTGATGTACATCTGTCACATTCCATAGCTAGTCATGTTCTAATGGGAGATTCAGTTATTTTAAACTTCAAAAATAGTTCTATTCAGAGACATTCTGGTAGTAGCTGATAAATTCACTTCAGTTGAAATATTGCTTTTGTAGAATCAGAATAATTTACATTGGAAGGGACCTCTGGAAATCACCTAATCATCTTCCTGCTCAAAGCCCTTACCTTCAAAATTAGATGAGATTTCTCAGGGCCTTGTCCAGATGGTTTCAGAGATCTCCAAGGCTGGCTATTCTACAACTTGTTCCATTTTTTGACTAAAAAAACTAACTGCATTTATTCCTTATATTTATCTAGCCTCTTGTCCTGTCATTGAGTACCTCCAAGAAGAGTTTGACTCTAGCTTTTCTGTACCCACTTGCTAGGTAGATAAACAAAGCAATTAGATCTCTTCTCCAGGTCAAACTAACCCAGCACCCTCGAACCTCTGCTTGTATATCAAGGTCTCCTGCCCTCATCCAGGCCCTATCCAGTTTATTAATGTCCTTCTGCATTGAACAGTATCCCAGATATAGCCTCATGAAACTGCATAGCAGGGATTAATCCCTTTCCTTAACCCACTTGCTATGCTCTTAATAATACAGCCCAGTATGTAGTTAGCCTTCATCACTGGAAGGGCTCAAATTTGAGCGCTAACAGCACCATTTGTCTTTTGTGCTTTCCATTACCAGAAGCTAAGAACGATGTGGAAATACAGGCGATGGTAATCAGATTGTTGGGTTTTCTAGTGAATAATGTGGATTGATGTTTTTCAGAGGTTTCAAGTATGATTTTGCAGTAAGGTTACTGATCAGCTCATAACACAGAGTGGAAATTTCCTATTTCAAACATTTAGATGCTTGGCAAGGTATCCAGAGCTTTTATCTTGATATATAGCATTACTGAGTTGCAAGCAGAATTTTGATCCTTGTTTGCTAGGAAGTGGGCAAATACACTTTTTGATATGAATGTCCCACCTGGGACACATTTTACACCATTAAACCTAAATCAGTACTCTGACTTGATACCACAAATTCTGTCTTCTTAATTATTCATCTGTATTATAATGCATCAACTCATTATTCTACCATGTTAACACACTGAATATTCTGGTTGCTGTTGAATTCTAGAATCTGTTTTAACTTATATAACTTTTCCTAACAAAATCTGTTTGGACGAAAATACACCGTATTTGTGTTACACACATAAGATCATATTTTTCAGAAAGATTGATAAAAGTTAAATCCAGGAATTTCTCATCACTTTTTCAAGTTTGAAAAACTGCATCTTTCTCTCACACTTGTTCAGGCTCTAAACATTACATTTCATTCAATTCTCAAACAAATGATGTTACAGTCTTCAGTGATGTCTGGGTGACTTCTTCTGACAACATCTACACTTGAGTTTTGAAGGAGACTTGCTCGGCATTTTGGAGCTCTTTGTGGTTACCCATGTTACTCACGTTAAAACAAAATAGGCCTGCACGTGACCTCATTTTATATGCTCCTGTACGTTTAGAAACATCCCATAATCTAGAAGAGAGTTCAGCATCACCATTGTGTGAAACAAATAAGTAGAACATAATTGCATGCTAGTTGAGCTGCATTTACGTTTAGATAATGGAGGTGGGTGGACAAATCTCCCATGTAGATATTGCTGCTCCTTAGCTCCCAGTGATACAACATGGAAGGGCAGAAGTGACAATAACCACTCAGGTAACACCTGATCCAAAGGTACTCAGAAGCCTGTATGCATACATTCAATCTAGCTATAAGTTCTGCTACTGACTGCTCACCTGAGTTTCAGATGTGTTCCTATGATTTTTCAGGGCAGCTTGCAGAGCCTGCACTAAAGCACGTGCTACCTCTGTTAGTGGTTCATGAACAGGTTGCACAAGGCTGCATGGGTGACAGTCACATCTCTGATTGCGCTGTAGACAGATCCTGGAGGAGTGTTGGCATAGAATTGTTCAGGGCATGCTTTTGTGAAGCTTCTCTCCCTGGAAGAAGTGATAGTTGGACTGGACAGGTTTGGACTGAAGGCTTAATTTCGTTTCATTTCATTTCATTTCATTTCATTTCATTTCATTTCATTTCATTTCACTATGTTCTTCCCTTTTCTCTTTTGCTATCAGAGAAGATAAATTGCGATGGGTCAATCCAGATTTAGAGTGCTCTGACTGTGAATTGCTACAAATGAGAAAGTAGTATGCAGTCAGAGCAAAGTGCTCCTGCACCTTCACCGCTGCTCTTCCCATATCAGAGTTCTGGGCAGAAAGAAGGATGAGATCCTCCATGTGACAGGAACAAATGACAGAAGTGCAAAAGAATCTAGCGGCCTCGTTTTTAAAAATACATTAAATTAGTTAATTACCATCTCTTAGTGATGTCTTAATGCCATGCTGATTGAGGCATCTGGGGCTGCTGTAAAATAGGTAATGAAATTACCTATGTGTACAAATGACTGCTTCTTGTATCTCACCCTGGTTGAACTTGAGACAGACTCTTTCTGAATACAAAGTAGTGCAGGATGACTTCCATTGTAAGGGCCTGAACTGCTCTATTGAGGTGCTAACATTCCCTTTCTGAGTGCAACAGGGATATCAAAATTGCTCAGCCTTTTGCAGGATTGTGCCTTAAGACTCTGTACTTATAATGGATTGACAAGAGAAATAGTAGAAAAAGTGAGTGGGGAGTTGCCATGGTGATCACAACATTCGATAACTGCAAATAACACTGCTCCATAAAGCAACCATGAGCCAGAATATAAAGATGGCATTTATTGCAACCAGAAGTCCCAGTTCCTAGAAGCCTTGCCTCATTGACTGTCAATATATTGAGAGTCGATTCAGTTTGATGTCTATCTTCGATATGACTTCACACTCAAAACAAGTTTTCTGGTTTGTTGTCCCCTAATGAATCGGCAGGGACTGTAAAGAGAGAGAAAACTGAAATCCAAAAACTGTGTGGAGATGACAACAAAGCAGATATCTGTCAGTGTGTGGCTTCCTCTCTGCTGGGTTACTATAGGTACTGGATTCATCTTCTAGACTTGGAAAGACAAAGTATGCAGAAATGGGTTCTTTGGCTGAGCCAGTGTGCCACAGAAAGTCATGGAGAACCAAGGCGAGAAGCCATCCATTTGTCTCTTCCTTTTACTCCCTGTCCTCTAGATTTGTCTTGCTAGATTCAGAAGCAGAGAACTAAGAAAAGGCAGAGTTACCACTTTTCAACAGAACAGATTTAAGCTTTTTTGTCTGTTACTATAGCAAGGCTGTTCAGTCACCTTTAAAGCAATTTTCTCCTAAATATGTAGCTGGTGCAACTCCGAAATCTGCAGCTAAAATTTCACTAGACATCAGACTTGGACTAACTCTGAAAATAAGATTTAATTTGTTGGATCTCAAATTAGCTGTCTTTCTGTTTATAATGACTAATTTAAAGTTTTTCTGTTGATTCTGCTCACAAATCTTAAAGAAACTGTAGTAATAAACAGGGACACTCGCAGCTATGGTCTGAGAGTATAGAGTGACTAATCAGAGCATCAATTAAAGACAACATAATGCTGCTTAAGCCACTTGGGAAAATGGAAGATTTTGCAAACTCATAGAATCCTCCTATTTTGGATAATCTCTATAATAAATTATTATAGCACAAAATTGATGTCTATATTATTATCAATAGAGAGATTCTCGTAGCCTAACTTCACTTAAGGCTTTGCCTTATATTTTTTGGCAGAGACATCAGTGACTATCTTCTAAAACACAGGGAGATGTTGTCAAGTGCACTTGTGGGAGAAAGTGTTGTATTTTCCATCACCTAACATGGCCGGCAAGTCCAACTAAACGGGACTGACACAGAATTGGATTGACAGTCTGGACTGTTGCCAGTCTTTCTATTTTTTTGCCCCCATTCATTCCAAGCACAGAGATTGTAACTGCAGACTGACACTTTGAAAGGCACTGAGTCATCACTATCTATTCCATTTCTAAATCTTATTTTTGTACCAGCAGCAAGTCCTTTTGAACTATCCCTGCAACTGGTTCGGTGCTCTTAGTCTCAGTGAGCTTGGGTTTTGTTTATTTACTTCAATTAGGCAATGATTATGAATTACAAATAAACTCTAGGAAAAAAGGATGGAAATATTTATTTTTGGTAAATCAGAGAATGCACGTTGTTCTTTATGTTAGCGTATGATTCAGTCAAGAAGGCAGAAGTTTCTGATTCAAGATCTGAATCAGACCATAGGTTTCCATGCATCTGTTACATTTCTGTATAAGCTTAAAGGAGTTTACAGAGGACAGGAAAGTCTAGCTGTGAAGGTTTATCAAATTGAAATTGTTTGTCAACTCAATTACATAAAAAAGACATTAACTCTAACCTTAAGAAAATGAGGAAATAGTAAAAAAAAATAATGAGAATGTAACTGGCTGATTGAATTACTTCTTTCTTTGAATACTTTTTTTTTAATTTAAAATTTAGTTTGTCCTTGTTTGAAGTGAGATACAGATTAAGCAGACAGACTTGGGTATGCTATGAGGAAAAGGGTAATTTTAGGGGCTCATTTGAGATTAAAGGCTGTTGGATGTCATGTGAAATCAAGGAGTCTGTCTCAGTTGGGCATTATGGGATGGGTAACTGTAGCAAAGCTCTGTGTGCTCCTTTGTAAGAAAGGGAAATGAAGTGATGCTAAGCCCTAAAGAAAGAATATGGGCAGGAACAAACTACAGAAAGAAGAGAATAATCCAAATATTAAGTTATGATGTGGCAAAGCAGATAAAGAGGACTAAAAGGGAGAGGGGGGAAAACATATGGGGAATGCAGCTCTTCACCGAGTAAACGTCAGAGACGCAGATCTGGAACTTTTCTGTGTATCTCCACCAGACACACAAATCCTATACAGGTCCTGACCCTTCCCATCCCTGCAAGTAACCTGAACTCTTTGCTTAAAAACTCCCTCCTACAAGCTGATGGGAAGCAAACAGAAGGAGCAGACAGAGGCCAGCTGAGGGCTGGTCCTGAGGCACAGATGGAGGCTGTAATCCACTGTTACAACCACTGTAATCAATTTCTGACTCCCTGTTTGTGTTCATCAGTAATGGTAATTTCCCCCTTTCCTTTCTCTCCACTAAGCTTACCTAGAGCCTGGTAACTTCAACAAAACCCTTAAATGAATCAGAGTTATAGGATGTTCAATCTTAATGGGGAAATACAAAGATGAAAGATAAACTGCAGACAATGGGAGTCCTCCCCCCGCTTTATGCTGTGCCAGTATATGGCGTTGCAAGGCATCCTTTATTGTTCACCTACATTCCTATTTTGTCATTTCATGAAATTAATCCTTTCAAGATCACTAATTGCTGTGTTTCTTATTAATTCCCTCACCTGGAGGAAAACCAGCCGTCAGAAACACGATGATTTCAAATTCACAAAGTTCTTATTCATTACAAAAAAAGGATTGCCTTTTCCTTAGAAACTCTCCAGAATATCAGCCATGTTAGTTACTAGATCCATCTGAGAAATTATTTTTTTTCTGAATGCTGTTGAGATCAAAAAACTAGGAAGTAAAGCTGATGAGAAGCCACTAATAATTATAACTGAAGATCAAAATATTGAAAAATCATAATATAGAAGATAATTCCCAAGTAAAACAGATTGGGATTTGTAAGGATTTTTAAAAAGAGATTATTCTAATTAACTGAAACTGAGTCTTTTTGGGAAAATGTACTGCTTTCAACACAAATATTTCCAGAAGTTTCTCTTTAAATGAAGGATTACCAAGAGCAACAGGAAGAAAGGAACTCAGAGGATAATATTAATCTCGCCTAATTTTAGCTGTATAAAATATAGGTAACTCAGTTATCTAATTTTCTTTTGTGGACAACAGAGAGATAAGCACCTACGTAGTTCCTTTCTAACGATTCTGAAACATATCCAAGACTGATTCAATGAATTGCCCCGGTGATGCCAGAACAACTGGTTTAGGGCCAAGTGATGCCATTGTGAAACCAGCCCAAGGAGCTTGTCTTGTAACAGTGGAGGAGTGGTGCTGATCTACCTTGGGGTGTGGGAACACGCTAGGACAGTGGCCGAGGTCACACTGGCTGCACTGGCCACCCCAAAGCAACTGGACAGCAGCAAGCTCCGATGAAAAAGCTTCTCAGGAGCATTAGCAGAGCACTGTGGACAGGCTAATAATCCTTTCACTGGGAAGCACTAAGAGATGCCTAGGTACAGTAAGACTACTGGTAGCTGTTACTTCAGAGCTGGTTTGCATCTGGCTGGTTTGCATCTGGCTGGCTCAGAGCCCTTCAGAGCAAGTAGGAGTCTGCAAACAGCTTGGTGGTCAGAGAGGGTGGTGAGATATACCTGAAATTGTTTGTGTCTCTGCTTCTAAATGTTTTGATTTATGCACATATGCTCTAAGAAGATCTTAGGATTCACAAAGTTTTATCTGGTAGTTTTTCACCCAACTTTTCTCCCTGCTTTCTCCTTGGCTTTAATAAAAATATGTCCAAATACTGTCTTCATCTTTCCTCTTCACAGTGATTTTGAAGCAGTGGTGTCAGAGTACAAAGCTCTGTGTTTACAATACTCAGTACCACTGGAAAGCCACTGCTATGATTTTTCTGAGGAAATTCAGCTTTGATTGTGGCTTTTAGCAGGTTCCACGTCAGCAGTTAATGAAATCAGACTATGGTGGTAGAAGATACTAACAGCATGATTGTTTTTGCATACTCAAACCGTGCCATGAGCATTCATGGGGCTTTATAGACCCATGAAACACGGGCGCTGGCTGAACCCACAATTACATACATGGGCAAGGAGGGCAGTGGCTAGAAGGGCTGGGGTAAGGAAGCACAGCAACAGTTAGATTGTGCTTTTATTTTTTTTTAAATGCACTAAGTTGGATAAAAACATCTGTCTAGGCAAGCCCTGTCCTAAGGAGCCAAAGTCCTACCTAGACACATGAAGAGGATGGGAAAGGTCAGCGCAGTTTGTTATCTGTCCAGTCCTGGGTTGGGATGCAACTTCTGCATGTGAAAGGTCATTTAAAGACAGGACTTTCGGATCAGTTTTCCAATGGCGTGACCTCATTCTTCCCCTTGACCAGGAATGTTTTGATGTGATGGGCTGTGGTGCTGAACCTCCATTAGAGAAACTTTTGATTATTTTAGTGGCAGTGCTGGCACAGCAAGGGTGTTGCATGGGTCTGCTCTCCTGGAGAGATGCCAATGCCTGTTTACAGGAGATAAGGAGGGAAATCTGTCCTGTGGCTATTTTTTTATATTAGTACAGATGTTTAGTTGCAGTAGGAAATCAGTTCTAGTTATACCCCGCTGTAGTCTCAATTAACTACTGTAGTCTCATTTAATAATTAAGTTTTATTGCAGAATCCTCCTGCTGTTGATTTTGGCTCTGAGGGATTTTCTTCTTCCTAAGATCCCTGGGGTCTCATCTGTAATTTGTGTGTTCCAGTGGGGAATAGATTTTGATGAGGGACCCATGGAGTACAATGATGTGCCCTGTATTAGCTTCAGTGTTAACAATTCTGCTGAGGGCAATGCATTTTAAGAAGCAGCAAAGCATTATTCCTTCCCATGGGATTTATGATAATAGCATTAATCATGATAATAACATTAATAATTTGGGTATCTGTGTGGCAGTCGTTTTTCTACAGCTGTTTTTTTCTGCAGGTCAGTGAGCTTTTACTACAATCTCAGCAAACACACGAATGTAAATTCTTTGTATAAAACTACAGGGAAGAAAAAATAATCCCTAGTTAGGATGGGTGGATGGATAGTCACTAATAGATAAAGGTATAGTTTAGAGGCACCCTAAAGCAGTTTATTCTGACCAGTTTGTTTCAGATACATATCTGGGAGAAACTTTCATAATGAAGTATCTTTCTGAAATTAAGGGCTGCTAACATACTCCTTTCTAGTTTCAGCTCTTTTTGGAAACATCAGCTGATAATGCTAATTCAATAAGACTATGGGAATTATAGCTTACCAAGACTGAGTTATCTCGTTATTATTTTCAATGCTTTCCCAGGTTTTAGAAAGGAAATATTAGCAATACTTTGAAATATACAGTTTAAAAGAAAAATAAATCAGGTGGGAAATCATCTCCAGTGTGAGATGCAGGTGTACTGACAAAGTTTTGCTGCTGAGAACAAGTTCCAGACCTTTAAAAGCACAGAAATTAATGATAAAGTTCACATGCTCCACAGGAATAAAGCTTCCCATGTCACTGTAGGAAACCAAGGGTTCTTTGAAATGTGAGAAACTACCGTTGTTCCTTGCTGTGACCTTCTTTACTTACTGATATTCCTAGCTACGGCTCCCTCATTTTGTTTCGTATTGTTTCATATGGGGTTTGGGTGTCTTTTTAATGCAGTTGATTTCTGGAAACTGAAGAGCAGATGGTTAGTGTTTGTAAATTGCCAAAGCCTCGTGACTTCAAAATGGTTAGTTGCCTTGAAAATTTGAGCAGCTAACATAGCTATTTAAGGGCTGTATGCTTTTCTTTCCTCCTCCCTTACTTCCTTGTATAAAATGAAAATTGAATCACCTCTATGCATTTCTTAAACTGCAGAGAATCTTTTTATTTGCATCTCACAGAGTTTAATGGTAATATACAGTTTAAGAAATTATTCAGATTCTTCACTTTATACATATATTTGAATACCTATGCATTTTTAATATATTTTCAAATATATAAACATATTTAATAGTCTTTGAATCTATACATTCAAGTTCTGTGTTTCAGAAAACATATATTCTACAGTGAACAAAATTATAGTAGAAATAGACAGCATAACTTAAGGTTTCGTCTAGCATTTATTTAGCAAACTACGATCTAAAATAAAAGTTCTGCCTAAATTCCAATTTAGTCTGTAGATTACAGTTTAAGAGCAGGGCTCATTTTTAAAATGAATTCATAAAATCTGATTTATTCTTGACAGTTTTATTGGTATAACTGTTGCCACCAAAGGAAAAAAAAAAACAACAAACCTAAAGTTTATATTATTACAGTGCATTTTATAGGCATCGTTCTAGCATTTCCTTTATGATATAAGGAATAAATCACAGAATGTCAGGGGTTGGAAGGGACCTCAAAAGATCATCTAGTCCAACCCGCCTGTCAGAGCAGGACCATCTAGAGTAGGTAAAATCAAAACCATGTAACCCACCCTCAAAGTATTACAAATAAAGCAACCAATATTCTATCTCTGGGTGTTTTCTCTGCTGCAAGAGAAGAATAAAGGATTATTTCTTTGTGCTTATAAATCTTGTATCATATTAGGGCAGAGCCCTGTACATTTTAATTTGGAAGTCCTCTTAAAGGTTTTGCATAATGCAACCTTCGGTTTCCCTACACACTTTTCATGCATTGTGAATTCCTCCTTGGGCTTCAGGCACACTTGCTAGTAGGGCTTGTCCTGACCTGACCGCTGCAGCAGAGCAGCGCAGGACAGCTGAGGGGTGCCCACTCTCCAGCCTGATTCCCTTCTCCCACGCTGCCAGCAGGCAGGACCTGCCTTCCATCTCTTCTCTCCTGCTCTGGAGGAGACAGCAAAAGCCATGAGGAGTGAGCAGTGAGCTGAGGCTTCACCAGCATCCCTGAGCACCGTGTGAGCATCTCAGTCCCCTGCAGGTCTTGCAGTTCTGAATATGTCTTCTCACCTCCTACCCTGTTCCCCCCCATCTGGTCTTTGTGCTTCATCTGATCTTCAGGATTGTTTGCCTTCCTCTTTAATCCTCACCTCATCCTTCATTATCCCTTGAAAGGCCCCATGTACCTCCACTTCTCTGACCATTAATTCTCTGCACAGGTGATACCAGGAGAACTGATATTTGTTTCTGCATGTTATGCTCTCTCCACAGCCTGTGGCGGGCCTTTTTCATCTATTTATCTCTAAGAAGGAGGCAGCTATTCTCTAGGTATATAATTCATAGCACGCAGGTCTCTACTTTTAGCCAGCCTTGAGCTGTTAACTATTAGTAACGTGGTTATTGATGATAACAGTGGTTTAGAGATGCTATTTTCCTTGTTATTGCAACTAGAGCAGAGGGTGACACTGTTCATCTTTTGGAGTCTAAAGGGATATGTACCAAGGGAATATATCCCTGGTTTCACATTCTCCAGCAACTCTTTATTTTCCATCTGTACTACCCACTGTGTTGACTAAGTGACTGAATTCTAGAAATTACCTTATTTATAAATGGTTTCTGAACTGTTTTTTTAAACTGTTAGAATCCTAGAATTACAGAATCATTGTTGTTGCAAAAAAAATCAAAACTAACAGTAATTCTTCTTTTTATTTTTCTTTTTTTGCTTGCGTTATAAAGTTTACATGTCATCTTGGTTTGGAGCCAATTTCATAAAATTGATGTTGTTCTACTTTTTTGTTGGTACTTGGGTAGCCGTATGTGCTGAAAGCTGACTATACTTTTGTTTTGTTTTGTTCTGCTACAATTAGCTCTTTTCCTCCCAATTAGTCACTGGGTTATGTTTACCTTTTCTGTTATGCTTTTTTTGAATTTAATCACCTTATTAACATCTGGCTAATATCTTACAAATTCAACAGCTTGTCATATGCAGTAGTATTCAGCACTTTCCCCCTTTCATTAAATGCTTCTCTCCCCCCCTGCACTTCAGTTCTCCTACTCATTTCAGCAAAGTGGTTCCTATGGCAACACACTTCCCATATACACTTTAGGTTGTGCTTCAGCATAAAAAACATTGTATGAGGCTCTCTTCTATGTAATGAAGGCTTCGGCACCCTCAGCTCCACATCTGATACTGCCTGACTCACTCTACAGTTTGGATCAAATCTATTTGGTTTAGGGGAATGTGGATTTTTTAACACGTGTGTTTTGCAATTAAAAACCTGGGTTTGTCCACATTTGAAACACTTAATAGTCATGATCTTTCTGCTGCCTTCTTCAGCAGTCTAGGTGGGCTGGTGGGATTTATCATTAATCTTCAAAACTAGTGTTACTGTTATGAAAGGATGCTGCAGAAAATAACATCTTCCAAAGGCCACTGGGCACTTCCAGCTCGGTTCTGGTCTGCAGCACACCAGGGGCTGCAGGATCCTGAGTCAGACTCTCTGGGCTTCAGTCAAGTATGATGGCCATTGCTGTTCCACATACAGGTACAAATTGTGCTCACAAAATAACAATCATCTCCTTCAGTCAGCCCTCAAAATCCGTCAACAAGTCTATCACAAACAAAATCAACAAGATGTTCCCGTTCGCAGCTTTTGGATTGTAATGACAGTGTCTGTTACAAACCCATCAGATGTTTCAGAGCTGGGCTGCTCTGCGAGCGTTCAAACACATTGCTCTTCAATGTGATGTTTTTCTGAGGATGAAACAATCTTCAAATATTTGCACAATAATATTTGACAATGTCCACCTGGGTGAATGTGAGACGACCTGCTAAAATATATCCCACTATCCATATAGGTGTATGTGTTCACACACACATGAATCTGTGTAAAATTGGTTTTTCAAAAACAACTCACTCTTTCCAAGGACCAGAGGCTGTTGGCTGTTGTTATTTATTTGTATTATCCCAGTGGCCCTTAATTACATCTTCCTTTTCTGCTACATGGTTTTCAGAAATACAGAACATACATGTCACCCCTGCCCAGACCAGGTATATCTTATGTACAAGATGTGATTAGAGAAGTTTGCAGACAGGCAGAAGACAGAATGCAAGGAAAACAGCAAGACAATAATGATCAGTAAGATGGACTGCAGCCTAATAATACTGCCAAATTAAACACTGTTGTGGTTCTGTATCTCTCACAGAAAAAGCTGATCAAAGCAAAGATCTAGGAAAATTAATTTTGGATAGATTTCAGTAAAACAAGATTTCATTTGCCAGTGACAGAGAAAAAGAAACTGCAGTAATTGAAACGTGATATGAAAGCTTGAGCAGAAGATTTAGTTGCATGGAATAGAATTTACTCTGCTAAGCATTAATAATCCAACCTAGGTCAGGAAAAATAATTTTAATATGTATTTAGAAGACTTTGGCTGAAATTTTCAGAAGTATCCATGAGACCATAGCATCCATAGGGGAATGCTTTCCATTTCTAAACATGACTGAAGCTTTTAGCAGTGAGTATGTCTTTGGCTCTGAGTAAAAATGCTCAAGGCTTCTGAAGACCAGATTACAAATATCTTTTATTAGATACTTAAAAAGATGTCCAAGAATCCACCAAATAGGTGTGTTGAGTAACAACTATTGATTTCAGGTTAGACATCTACCTAAATGCTTTCACAAATCTGACTGGTTACCTTGCATCTTTAGACTCTGACTACATTTGGAATGGAGACTATTTAAGCCTTATTTGAATTTTTACCTGAACTTTTTTGCTGGACTTGTCCCAGGTTGTGGCTGAGCTATAGAGCTGCTTAATTATTTTATGAAGCTGGATTCATAATTTGTTTTCTGTTCTTATTTTATCAAGCAGCTGCTGTCTTCCCTCTGCACTTCCCATCAAATGCTCATTTTTCCATTTTGTGGTGGTGAATTGACTTGCTAGAGAACTAAAAAAAAAACCAACAAAACCAACAAAGCAAAACACAGAATGCTCATAATTTAAAGTGTGTCTACATGGTGTGTTTAGGCAGATGAGAAATTGCTCTGCCTGTGATGTGAATTGACTCATGACTTTCATCTGTTTGATCCATTCTATCAAAAATGCTATTGTGGCAGCAGCAATCCTGAAAATGTTTTTTCCTAAGCTTTAGAAGAAGTGATGCTATTCAGACTGTGCAATAAAACCACTATGTCCAGAAGTCAGATGTTTATAGGACAACAGTTGTAGGAAGAGTTGTCTCTTAGCATCCTATTTAGAAAACAAATTACTCATTCTTATGTGTGCTGGTTGAGGCTGAATATGATTACTCAATTGTATAAAACTTACAGAAAATCATGACGTCTTGTCTGTGGTTAGCATCAGTCTACTTTACTGGAGACATGGATTGTATAACATCGTGTATCCAAAGGGCAGGCAAAGCAGAAAGCTTTTTAAAAAAGGGCTGTTGATTGTACATAGCTATAAACCGATAATTTCAGTGTCATCACTGCAATTTCAAAACATCTTCCAGGTCTGCGTTAATTAGTGGAACTAACATATGCCAGCAACAGTTCTTATCTCACCTTTTGAAGGAAAACATTGTGGGCAGAGAAGTGTTTCGGTTGGATTTTTGGAGTTATCTGTACATGCATATTGCTACACACTTATTATTTAAAGCAAGATGAAAAACAATGTTTAAAAGCAAATCTGGTGAGGTCTGGAACTACCTGGGTTGTGTTGGGAATTCATTCCTTAGCCACTGGCTGACCTGTCAAATTGCAGTTCAGCTCTTGGGTGTTCAGCGTGAGTCATGTCGGTGTAATTTCAGTCCAATTAGCTTTCATATTCTCAACTAATGTTTGGTGGTTGTGAGTATGTGCAGGTCCAGTAACTGCAAATGTTCATACTTACGCAAATCAGACCCAAAGTGCGTATTTTGAGCTCTTACATCACTGGGCATGCTTAAAAGCACTGGTCATAATCTTTCCAGACTACTACACTTTAGAAGCATAATGAGCTTTTTTCGAGAGGCATTTGACTGGTGATTATTTAAAGACTTAAGAGAGCAATGTTTGGCATCCTATGATTCCCCTGAAATTGGTGGCTGTGATCAGTAAAAAAGAAGTAGAGACTGGTATCATTTGTGAAATCCTTCAGAACTGATTGTACACACTTAGCAGCTTGTATCTTGATTTTCAAAATGTGGAGGTGTAAAGTGAGGAAAAAATTAATCTCTTTTCTTCAGGATTAGAAGGTTCAGAAAATGTGCAAATCTGGAGATATTCCCACATGTAACGATAACTATAAGCTAATTTTTAGGACGTACATATTTCTTTTTTAAAGCTTGCATGTTTTGTCTTAAGTCAGTTCAATAAAAATGCTTCCTGAAAAAAATTAAGCACTTGAATTCCACTCCTGTCTTATTTTTCGGGAAGTTACTGGAACAGTTTTAGTACAGGATTTAATTACAACAATGAAAATATATTAATTTACTCAATTCTCTGCATGTTCCTTTTTCTTTTTCTTTTTTCTTTTTTTTTTTTTTATGAAAAGAAAGGAAATCTCCGAAGTTGCATAGTTCAAACTATACAAGAAAAAGCAATTATGGAGAAGGTGAGAGGAAAATTCTTTGGGCCATTTCAGTTCCCTGGAAATGCCTCATTTACATGGAAGAGAGGGTTCAGCTCACAGTTAATGTCAGGTGTGGACATCAATTCAAGATTAAGGTTCCAAATCTGAGTTCCTCCATGTGGATACCTGTGATGATCCAGCTCCCCCTGCAGCAGAGGAATGTCACCCTGTGTGGGTGATGGACAGCAATGTCTGAGGGACCAGCACGGGACTGGCAGATATAGTGCAGGAACTTGCAGCAGCTGAGGCCAAGGGAGATTGTTGGGGCATTGCACATGGTACCAGCCTCCCATGCTTAGGCAGCCAGATCTGATCCCTAGACTTCCTTTATGGCCAAGAACAAGCAGTAGTAGACAAAGACCCTTGTGATCTGTTTTAAGCATCTACTAATTTACATCCATTCCCTACTAGGGCACTGGAGATGACTGAGCCACATATACATGTCTTCATTATAGACATTGTAGAAGTCATTGCATCATCAAATCTCAGCCTAAATATGAAATTATATTAAGCAGCACAAGCCAATGTAATGGGCTGTCTGATACTGGAGAGTTTCTTGCTTTTCTCTGCTCCATTGCAGCACTCTGGTGTTCTTCTGCCTCTACACTGTCTAATTCAGCTTTCTAAATGACCAGAAAATGAAGTAAACTAAAAAAGAAAAACAAAATAAAAAAACAATTCTGGAATGTTAGTGACTTCTCAGAGTAACATCAGACCAGTCAGAAGGGAAGGGAAAGAGAAAACGGGAAGGAGTGTCCCTCCTTAAAAGCAGCAAATGTGATCTTGGCTCTTCAGAGCTGTGTGACATCTTCCCAGGTGACCAGAATCTGAGTGAAGTTGTGGTCGAAGAACAAAGGAAAAAACCCCAATCTGTTAAAAACATGAAGAATTTATGTTTGTTGTAGAAAGAGAAGAAGGGATTTCAGTGAGAGGTAGAGCCTCTTTTGAAAGGCTCAGTGCCGGCCTCTTGATATCACAGTTAAATGCAGTGGAAATAATTATGTCTCTATCTGAAAATCATGACTTAAACAGAAAGAAAAGTATATATTAATTCTTTTTTTGAAGCACAAACAAAGGAAAAAAGTGTGATGAAGTTGCTTCCTTTAAGGCCATATATTACTAATGCTCAGGGATAGTGTTTTCCTAAAAGATTCAGTAATCTGATGTTAACAGGAGCAGAGTTAGACCAATAGGGAATGCTCTGAAAACTATCCAGAAGCTACATGGAATCACAGAATAGTTCAGGTTGCAAGGGGCCTCTGGAGATCATCTATTCCAACCCCCTGCTCAAAGTGCGGCCAGCTCAACCAGGGTCCTCAGGGACTGCCTCAGTCAAGTTCTGAGTATCTCCAAGGATGGAGACCCACAGACTCTCTGGGTAACTTTTTCCAGTGTTTCACCAGCCCCATGGTGGGTTTTTTTCCCCCTTAGATCTAGTCAGAATTTGCCCTTTCTGCAACTTGTGGATTTCTCCTCTCATCCTTTCACTGTGCACCTCTAAGAATGGTCATCCTCCATCTTCTCTAGACCTTCCCATTAGGTAGCTGCAGACAAAAACAAGATCCCCTCTTAAGTCCTTTTCCTCTTAAGGCTGAGCAAACCCAAGCATCAGCATCTCGTGCTTGAATGCTTACAATGGGGTTATTCAAAGTAAAGTACATGTGAGAAGGCAGATCTCCTGCTGTACTGAGTGTCTAGCTCCTTTTTCAAGGAGAGGGACAACTCTGCCAGCCTACTTTTATCCCAAAGCCCTGTGGAGCTCTGATATGAATTATTGCCAACAGCAGATGACAGAAGAGATGTGCATTGCTTGGTTACAAGAGAATATCTTTGTTCCGTGTGACTGCTCCTTTTATTGTAAACCTTACTGTAGCAAAGAACAAACCACATGGCTGCTGCCTGGTTTTCTGTTCCTTAAAGTATCATTAATTAATTCATAACAGTAGCTGCACATCTCAAATGCATTTTGTTTGACGACCCCAAAGTGCTTCGGAGGATGCAGGATTAAGTTATACTTCCTAAGGTACAGAGGTGCAAAGGGGACTAGGAATGCCACAGAACACAGAGCAGAGCTTGTGCTTGGGGAAGATGAAAAGCTCACCCGGAGCACCATTATGGTGCTGCCAGTGACTTCAAGGAGGCAAAGCTGGGAGGAAGCACTCCGGCTGCTTTATTATACTTCATATACTCCAGAGATTCTCATATACATTGGGGTTTTGTGCCTTTTTGCCTAAAATTGCCTACAATTTAGATTAGTTTCATTTAATACAAGAGATTGTAAGGAAATTTTGAGGGACTCTCTCTTTTTTTAATCAAAACACTGCTTTTGAGACAGTAAAACTGTTAAAATGTGAAAAAATCCACAAACATTCAAATAAAACTCATATTTGGCAAGCTCTTACAATGTCAGAAGAGGACTGCACCAATTATATTTCCACAGATATAAAAATCTAGAGCAGGAATAGGTCACAAAGCTTTCCAAATCCTATAAATGGTGCTAAGAAAATATTTGTATTTTACTCGTTTCTATTAACAAAGTTACCATTGTGTGCGCTCTTTGAATCATAAATTGGAGCTAATTTCCTAATCTCTTCTTTCTCGCTATAGGTTTGTTGGCCTTTTTTTTTTTTTCCATTTAGGAATGGGTTTAACATATGATAGCTGAATTTGCAATATTATTTAACTTTTCATTTCTTCCCAGTTCCTCTGTTTTTCATGGAGGAAATTTTGTTCCAGAAATTTTGTTCCACAGTTTTGTGAGCTGTAATGCAAACTGACAGGGCCTGAAATCCACAAGATCAGGTATTTAGACAAAACAAAGACATTTTTCTTTGTTTGTGCTTCAAAAAGGAATTTATATGTACTTTTCCTTCTGTTTAAGTCATGATTTTCAGCTAGAGGCATAATTATTTCCACAGTATTTAATTGTGATATCAAGAGGTTGGCATTGAACCTTTCAATAAAGTGATTTACCTGCACTCACAGGATAGCAGACAGATGCAAAAGGATGAAGAGGAGCTGCAAAAATATCCTAGTTTCTAAAATCAGAGAAAGAAAAAGAAAAATCTATGAAAGTATTGAAAATACAGTATAAGATGTTGCTATACTGTAAAAGTCTACTGTAGAATTAATGCTTCTTTTAAACTATTTAAGGACAAAGCTGGCAAAAATCATCCTTCAGTGCTTTTTAAAGGAATACAATGTTGTAATCTTCCTAGGATTCTGTTAATAGTCTTCAAGGTCGTGATACGGGCTTGGATCACCTACTCTCTTATACCTGTCTATCACATGCTCTTAATTTTCACACTGGTACTGCACTGCTGAGGACAAAAATCGAGTAGAACAACACTGTATTTTCCATGAAGGTAAAGTCAAAGATGAAACTTGTCTTTGAGAAGTTTATTCATCCCATTTTGATTTGATGACACAGAGAAATTGAGAATTCAGCTATTCATGTGCTAATTTCTTCCAGTGGTTATTCATTTTAATAGATATTAAAATGTGTGCATTATTTCCCATGTGGATTTTTCTTCCAATTCCTAATCTCTTCTTTTCATGCCTTTCTAAATGAAAGTCGTTAAGTATCTAATATTTTGTCCGATGAAAGTGGCTCTATGTTACAACTTCTCTATTTTTTCTTTGCCAAGGTAAAAACCTTTATGACCATTTCTTCAGCTCTTCAGCTGTCTTCCTTTGTGTCTGTTTTGGCTTCTGCCCCTGCATTTCACTGTCATTTGTGGACAACAGTGGTTTTGTACCAGTGTCCTCAGTACCCAAATGCACATTTAGAGCCGGTGTTTTACTCCTTTTTCTGCTCAGTCTAAGCACATCTAACCCATGTGTATTGCCCAGCCATTTTTACTGTAAATCCCTTTTAGAGTCACTCTTTTCAAGCATTCGTAGCAATGGCTTTTGTTCTTTGTTTCTTTATATTTATCGCATTGGTTGGTTATATTCAGCAGATGTCATTCATCTGGGACCAGCATGAAATGAACCAGATCATAAAACAGGGCTGATGTTCTCTAATTTTCATTACCTTTTCCACCATTCTTTGTTTCAGCCTCAAATTTAGTCAAAAGAGGCTTAGCTTTCAAAACCATTGATGGAAATGCTGAAAAAAGTGTGTTCTTGCACTTATCCCTCTGAAACCCCACTGAAAATATCTTCATTTAGGAAACATTTTGTGCTTTTAAATAACATTTTGAGACACAAACCATTTTCTTGTAAATTAATATAGGCTTTACTGATACTGTATGGCTTCACAGACAACTATTACGCTTAAAGATTTTTTTTAATTGGTCACCTTTTGAAGTCAGCAGTGTGGCTTTTTTTGAGAAGGCATATTTTCAATAAAATCATGTAAATGGTACTACATTGCCATCCTTTTTTTTTTTTTTTTTGTCTTTACTTTAATTGCATTGATAATAGGCTGACTACTCTGTGCTTACCCAGGCACCTTTTCTGTCTGTCTGGATCACAGTTCTTTCAGCCTGCTGAAATTTCCTTAGCTGTCCAAGGTGCACTAAGGAGGAAAATCTATAAACCAGATGTATCCTCATCTGTCGCTTCAAGAGCTCTTAGACATTAATTAATCATGCCTATTTATACATGATCTTCTATTCCCAGTTAATAATGTTTAGTTTTCTACTTTGTTTTTAATAAGCACTCTACTAATTACAGACAGTCATGTAAAAAAAATGTATTGCCCTATTTCTTTCCAAAACCTGAAGTATTTAGTGATAGTTCCTAGTGTTCTGCATTACTACTAAGAATTTTATTATCTTTCCCTAATGATGAATCTATACAATTTTTCAGAGCTTTTTCCATTGAAATAGACTGAAACAGTCCTTTTTATTGTTTTTAGTCCTGCCAGATATATTTCGTTGATATATTTAGAACCTGTAACAATTTTCTAAACTTGATATGTATTGATTTACACCAGGTGATGGTTTGTTGGTTTGGTTTTTTTTATTTCTGATGGCTGTATTTCACCATGGGACCAGGAAGAGGTCTTGAGCCTATCCTGCCCTTTCTAGAGCCATATCTGTCACTGCTAAAGATTGATCATTAGGATCTGTAATGGCAGAGCAGTGAGTTGTAGGATCCACTTGCACAGCCTGGTATGATGCTGTCTGAAGGCCTGGCCAGCTTTTCAGCCACATGCACAAAAGCTGTAGGTGCAGACGATGGGCTCAAACTCTGTCACTGTGGCCCCAATGTTAACAGGGAGTCCCTGATGAAAGCTGCTTGCACCCACGGGGTCAAAAGTACCTTTTTTCTGTAGCATTTTCTAATGTTGTGAAGGTGCCTGGCGGTTTTCTGTTTTCTTCCTCTAGAGGCAAGTTCTGCTGTAGTTTTCACTTGAATGGTTATATGAAAAAAAAAACCAACAAACCTTATGTAAGGACAGAGGCAAAATTATCTCCTCAGCTGAACCCAGCAAACCCTAACAGACTCCTCTTTCTCTGTCTTGAGATGCCTGAGCAGCAAATTCTGCCCAGAAGCTTGTGAGTACCAATGTGTAGCCAACAAAAATTGTGGTTTTTAGTTGAAAGCAGTAGGTAACTGAATTTTCACCGGAGCTTTGAGGGAATACAATAACAATAGTTTGTTATCTTTTAAAGACTCTCTCAGCATTCACCTAGATGATTGACAAGATGAACAGTGATATGGAATAATGTAATAAATTCAGCCTGACAAGCTGAGGAGGTCAGTGTGGAGACTGTGCCCCACGTTAAGGGCACACAACCCAGGAGAAAAATTAGGTATGTAAACAAAAGCAGAATTGGATCAAGACTGACTAACAAGGAAAACATTAAACAGCCACATCTGTGAGTCCTGTTTTGGGATAGTGCTCCTCAGGCCAGCCCTAAGCTACCTGCTTGACATGTGCCCGGTTCCTTAATCCATGGGTGTAAAGTGTGTGTTGCAATTATTGTCCTTGAAGGGAATATGATTGTGGAAGTGCTAAATTTTTTTGTATTTGCAAGAGGACTAAGAGGTCGATGACTGTCCTATTTTGGGTCCAGGGAGAGGACAATTTTGAATAAACGGATGTCACCTTGATACAGATCCAAAATTAGAGCTTTCTGAAAACAAGATCATAGTGAATCAGTTTATTCTGGTTTAATTCTGACATTTAAAAAGGCGTAAAATTAGTCCTGGATATTGCAGACAGTATTTGGGTTTTTACTTGGTTTTCACCATTATCTTCCACTCCTTTAAGAAGACCGGGCCAGATGGAGCCCCTGAGGTGAGATGGAGGGAGCTCCTGCACAATGGAGAAGGGAAGGTGCTAAAAGCTAGGAGAAACTTCAAGCTCTGACAGGCAAAAGAAGATGGAATCCTAAAGCTCGTGCACAGGCTGCAAGAGTTTCAGGAAGGAGCAGGGAGGAGGGAACAGACGTTCTGGTGTGGGGTCTGCTGCTTCTCAGAGAGTCCCTGAGTTAGAAGCAGCTATGGCTTGAAGTATGGAGCCTTTCCTCCCATGGAGCCAGAAGAAAGCTGTGTATAATCCCTACATAATCTCTCTGTGATTTAAAATAATCACTTTGATGGAATACATGCTAGTAAAAAATGTTTGGCAATATCCCAACTGGAATGTGATTGTTCTTGCTGTTAAATCGTTAGCAGGGTCTTCGGCACATTTTAGCCCAGTACTACATGATCTGGGAGCCAGCCCACGTGCAAGACCAGCCCCAAGGGCCAGGTTAAGCTTTGGGAGAGTAGGAGAGTTTGGTGGCACAGACATGAGCTGCTCCAAGCTGCCACAGGGCCTGGGAATCGACTTGGAAACATCTGAGTTACTAATTATAAACATAGCCTTTGGGGTCTCTCTAATTAAAAATGTCAGGTTTCTAATAAAACCTCCATCTTCTGAGTCCAAAACTCTTTCCGATCTACCTCACAGCTCTAGCCAGGCCAGGGTTCTGTATCACTGGGGGTAAACCATCCCTGACAGTGTCTGCAGCTTCCGAGAGGCACATGTGCATGTGAAAGCAGAGCTGACTGGAAGCCAAAAGCTATCGTTATATCATTAGAGCTTCAACAAGTGCAGAATGTGAACATGTGGTATAAAGATTTTTTAAAATTATTATTTTGAGGTACATTTTTCCCCTGCAGTCAGAATGTCAGAGCACCAGGAACAAACGCTCAGTTTGAGATCTCCATGCAGCTAGATGCTGCTATGTGCTACACAACCTGTTGGCACCATACAGCCTTTGCAGCTCTTGAACTGGCAGCCTGCCAGGAACTTGAGGGTCACCCCTAATTTGCCTATTTATTATTGATTGAATGCTGCACAATGTGCCAATTTACATAAATCTACATAGCATTTTAATTTTTAATTAATGCATATCTTTTTTACAATTTTTAATATATGCTATCAATAAGTTTCATGAACTGTGGGGAGATAAAACCGGGTGAATGAAGCCAAAAGAACAATTAGCACTTTTTGACCTAAAATCCACCTTTCTTCCCAGTGCTGATGTGCTTTTGAAAGCAGTTATTGGGAAATGAGCCACATTTTCGAATTATTCCTGTGCTTAGCACAGACCTTCCATGAATTACGCCTATGACTGCTCTTGCAGACAGATTCAAGTCCATTTAACTACTGTGAATTACACTTCTCTGCTTATAGAGCACTCTGATCAGCAGCCCTGTTTGCGGTGCCTCTCCAGAACTGCAGTATCCCTTTGCTGGGCTAGAGATTAGGATGGAAAAACCCGTGTGAAACAGAATGATAAAATTGATGTCGAAAGTGATGCTGATGAACTGGCCATCAAATATTTTACCCCTCCACAATGTTTCATAGCCATAAAATATTTAAAAGAAACATAATTTCTTCTTTTAAATGTCTCTAAGGTTGCTTTTCAAATAAATAAATAAAACTTGAATTTCTATGCTCAAAGGAAGAGGGGATCTTGCTGCTGTTTCCAGCTGCCAGAAAGGAGGGTATAGAGAAGTGCCAGAGACTTCTTAGCGATGCACAGTGCCAGGGTGGAAGGCAAAGGACACAAATCACAACAAAGGAAATTCCAATTCATTAGTAAGAACAAAATCTTTGCTATGACAGCAGCCAGATACTGGAAGAAGTTACTCAGAGAGACTGTGCAATGTCAGTCCTTGGATATGTTCAGAACACAACTGGACAAGGCCCTGAGCAAACGGACCTGCTTTGAGCACGAGGCTGGGTGCGATGAACTCTGGAAGGTCCCTTCCAAATTGAATTATTTTTTGATTCTGAGAGAATCGAGCAGACCTATGAGAATCAGGATAGATCTTTTACAAGATACGTTTCTGTTTCAACTAAATGAATATAACTGATAATCTAACAATGTGTATCAGTGTGGTTCACTGTGAAAATCTGTAGCTGTGTAAATAATGCTTGTGTACGGAGCTGAAATTAGTTTTAGACACTTCAGTTACCTGTCTTTTGAAGCACATTTCAGATGGAGAATACGTAGAAGGGTGATACATGATTTCTTTCTCATAGGACACTAGTAAGTAATATCTTAATGAAGGCGCTAGGAAATTATCCTTCAAACCTGGCTTATTTTGCATGAGGTATAATAATATAGATAGAGCTCGGGTTCTGTCCATTCAGTGAAAACTGAATATTAAGTATTGCACATGTATAAGGTAGTGTGTCTTCATTTAAGTGTAAAGAAAGTATGTGTGAAGGGTGTAAAGATTCCTCTGCATGAAAATTGCCTTTCAGGATAGTTAGATAAGTATTTAGAAACCTTCTTAGGTTAGAAAGCTGCTCTAGCAAAACTATTGTTGAATTATTGGTTCATATGTTTTATCATATAGAGCCTGGTAACAAAATTCTCCAGAAAATGTTTAAATCAAAGTACTCCTAGAAAAAAAGGATGGGACTTTCATCTAAAAATACATTTTTAAAGACAGATAAACTGTATTTTTGCTCTGAACTGAGGATCCCTGAAAAGCTGGTTATAATTAGGAGCAGAAGATGTGTGGTCTTGGTTAGGGGGTTGCTTTGAGCAGCATGGCAACCAGATAACCCCCATATTTACTGTAGGAAAAGTTCATTTTTAATGCTGCTGGCAATGGAGACCATAAAGTGAGAGAGAGCACTAGAAAACTTGCATAAAATACATCGAGAGTTTGCCTGTTAATTCTCTTCCTTTCTGATATATATGCAACCGAGGTTGGTTTGTGTTTGCCAAGATGGTTAGGATTTGTATATGTATATGGATTAAATTAGCTGAGGAACCATGCTGAGTCTTCCTCTTCCCATATTAAAGCCCCAAATGCTACTCGGCTGCGAAGTTTTCCTTAAGACGCTTATTCTGGTTTTCTCTCTACAGGAGCATTTTTATGCTAAACCAGTAACATCACAACAAAATGAGCAAAAGAGAAATTATGAAAGATCAGCTGCAGGACCTTATTTGTCACATGTACTCTATTAACAAAGTATTTATTGTTCTTAGAAAGGATACATGTCATGTAATAGGGGAAACTGTTCATTGACAATGCTGCATCAGGGTATTATCAACAGGAACTGTTTGCATGTTGCAGAGGCAAAGAAAAGAACAAAGAAATGAACAGTCTGTTACATAAAACACTGATTTACAAGCCATCAACAACATAGTATCTTGGGCTCAGATACATTAGTGTTTCTCTACATTCATCTCCTGAGGCAGTCATTGAGGGCTGTAGCTTCCATTACAGCGAAAATCCTAATTGTTCTAATAATCATGATTTTGTTGATGATAAATTAGAATAGACTATTTCAGTTGGAAGGGACCTACAATGACCATCTAGTCCAACTGCTTGACCAATTCAGGGCTGACCAAGTTAAAGTATGTTAAGGGCATCTTCCAAATGCCTTTTAAACCCTGATAGGTTTGTGGCATCAACCACCTCTTTTGTAAGCCTGTTCCAGTGTTTGACCACCCTCTTGGTAAAGAAATGCTTCCTACTCATTAGTAGGCACCTAATGGAGCACCTCCTGTGTTCCCAGTAAACTGCCTGCTCTGCTTATTTTTTCTTCATATTATGACTAAGGCGAAAAATGTTTGGGGAGGATATTATGATTTTGCCAAAGTGCCAGCATGGTCCAGATGAGTTTCTGGTTCCTAGCAGCTCTGTTCTCCTGGTGAGCTCCCTCCCAGGCTGCTGAGCAGCCTTATCCTCCATGCTGAGCCATGCTCAGGGATTGCCCCCAAGCTGGACATGCATACCATATACCGCCTGGTGTTTGTCAGGGATAGTTCAAATCTATGAGTTTGATTTTTGAGCAAATTGCCAAAATATAAAAATTGTGGGAAAATAGCTTTCTCTTTCTATCTCCATTTCCTAGCTCTGCATAGAAAACCCACCTGAAAAAAAAAAAAAAAAAGTGCTAGAATGCAAAATACTTATTAATATGTTATGGTTAGAATCAAAGGTCTCTGGAAATAGAGAACTGGAGAAACTGTAGGGAAAATAATTGTGTCATTTTTCTCCTCTCATATGTTAGCATGAAGCTGCAGAGATGAAGTACCTTTTGGCAAGATTAGATCCATGGGTCATTCATTAAGTTTCACCTGGACTTTACCAAGTGGACTATGTCATAGCTGGCGACTATGTCGTACTTAATGCCTTCTTTGCCTCAGTCTTTAATAGTCAGACTAGTTACCCCCAAGGCAATCAGCCCCCTGAGCTGGAGGATAGAGATGGAGATCGGAAGGATTCCCTCATAATCCAGGAAGTAGTAGTTAGTGACCTGCTATGCCACTTGGACACTCACAAGTCTATGGGGCCAGATGAACCCCACCCAAGAGTGCTGAGGGAGCTGGTGGAGGAACTTGCCAAGTCACTCTCCAACATTTATCAGCAATCCTGGTTAACAGGAGAGGTCCCGGAAGACTGCAGGCTTGCCAATGTGGCACCCATCTACAAGAAGGACCAGAAGGAGGATCCATGGAGCTACAGGCCTGTCAGCCTGACCTCAGTGGCGGGAAAGATAATGGAGTGGTTCATCTTGAGGGCGCTCACACAGCAGGTGCAGAACAGCCAGGGAGTCAGGCCCAGCCAGCATGGGTTCATGAAGGGCAAGTCCTGTTTGACCAACCTGATCTCCTTCTATGATCAGGTGACTCGCCTAATCGATGAGGGAAAAACTGTGGTTGTCATCTACCTGGACTTCAGTAAGGCATTTGACACAGTTTTCCACAGCATCCCGTTGGACGAGCTGGTGGCTCACGGCCTAGACAGATGTACTCTTCACTGGGTTAGAAACTGGCTGGATGGTCAAGCCCAGAGAGTTGTGGTGAATAGAGTTAAATCCAGTTGGCGACCAGCCACAAGCAGTGTTCCCCAGGGCTCTGTATTGGGGTCGATCTTGTTTAATACCTTTATCAACAACCTGGATGAAGGGATTGAGTGCTCCCTCAGTAAGTTTGCAAATGACATAAAATTAAATGGGAATTTCAATCTGCTTGAGGGTAGGAAGGCTCTGCCGAGGGATCTGGACAGGCTGGATTGACGGGATGAGGTCAATTGTATGAGGTTTAACAAGACCAAGTGCTAGGTCCTGCACTTGGGTCACAACAACCCCATGCACCCCTACAGGTTTGGGGGTGAGTAGCTGGAAAGCTACCCAGCAGAAAAGGACCTGAGGATGCTAGCTAACAGCCAAGAAGGCCAACAGCATCCTGGTCTGTATCAGAAATAGTGTGACCAGGAGGAGGATGGAAGAGATTGTGCCCCTATACTCAGCACTGGTGAGGCCACACCTTGAGTACTGTGTCCAGTTTTGGGCGCCACAGTATAGGAAAAACACTGAGGTGCTGGAGCAGGTCCAGAGAAGGACAATGAAGCTGGTGAAGAGTCTGGAGAACAGGTCTGATGAGGAGCAGCTGAGGGAACTGGGGTTGTTTAGTCTGGAGAAGAGGAGACTGAGGGGAGACCTTATTGCTCTTGACAACTACCTGAAAGGAAGATGTAGTGAGGCTGGTGTTGGTCTCTTCTCCCAAGTAACTAATGACAAGACAAGAGGTAAAGGCCTCAAGTTGCACCAGGAGAGATTTAGATTGGACATTAGGAAAAATTTCTTTACTTAAAGAGTGGTTAGGCATTGGAAGAGGCTGCCCAGGGAGGTGGTGGAGTCACCATCCCTGGAGGTGTTCAAAAGATGTATAGATGTGGTACTTAGGGACATGGTTTAGTGGTGGGCTTGGCAGTGTTAGGGTAATGGTTGGACCTGATGATCTTAAAGGTCTTTTCCAACCAAAATAGTTCTACGACTCTGTGATTCTATAACTATAAAATTATCCTAGTCCTAATAATGTTCAATACATACAGGACATGCCTTCATATAGCAGATTGTCTCTCAACAGTAATTAGAGTCCTTAAATGTAGGAAAGAATGTGAAACATTCTTTAGATTTCAGCAGTTGTAATATTTATCACATAGATCAATCAAATAATTTGTTTAAATGAATATGGGACACTCACTTATGGTAACATTACTTCAAAGAAAAAGATTAGCTGTTCAAAATTGTATTTTCTCAGCTGTCAATTCTGTCATTGGTGATTACATACCGTATGATGACATTTTTCTTCCTCACTACAGTATTAAGGACTAATTTGGGTTTTTCAATGCCTTGTCCCTCTGTAATTTATACTGTATACATCTAAATTTTATGTATACAGCCTAAATTGGACATAGGCTGTATCTCTTGTATTACTACCACATGGGAAGAAATAAAAGGATTTTGGTTTTGTTGGAAAGGTCAGAAATAATTTCTGGTTACAGCATTCAGCCTAATGCCAGCAGTTGTTTCTTTTCCACAGGAAGCTGTTTACTTTGTTGACCAGGTGTAAAAGGGAAGTTAAAGAAAATCAATTATTTGTAGAGAGCACTGTGTTAAATTAATGCACATTAAGATCCCAAATTGATTTATTTCATTCAGAAAAAGAGGCCTTAATTTCTGGTTGTTTCATTCAAAGAAAGACCCTGAAGTTACTTCATGAATATTAACATGCCTTAAATTTTACATATGTTGATTTCATACATTTAATTGATTTTCCCTAACTTTTTCCAAGTCTTAATTCAACAAGTTCGTAGTTTAAAATCAGATGTTTATTTGAAAATCAATTAACTGCAAACCAAGCAGGGTATAAAACTACATTATTCATTCCATATAGTATTGGTATAGGAGTTATGTTACAAGAAGAAAAATGTTAATTATGATTTGACTTTCAGAATTATTTTTCTTAGGTTTCTGAGATAAGCAAAACACGTACCTCAAAAACTTTACAAGGAACATGCATATATAACAAAATGATTCATCTGGTTTTGCGATCATTTGTATTTCATTTCCATCCAATGCCCAGATTAATTTATTGTTAGTAATATTTTTATAATTAAAATATTTCATAGGAATATTTGCCCAAGAAATGTAGTCCTAATTTTTACACTTCACCAGGCAGGAAATGAAGAAATAGTATATGGTTATGCAAAACTCATGTTGTAAATACTAGCAACATAATGTTTATAAATCATCTGTAGGCAGAGGGCATATACTAACTCCAGTGTGATCGTTAATTTCTTAAATTAAAAAAAATAATCAAAAAAAAAAAAAGAAGCAGAGAAGAAACCATATATTCAGCATATCATTTGCTCAGCTTTGCTAGTCGGTCGTCCTCAGAAAAGCTTTATTTACTAGTCTCTTCTTTTTATTAGGATACAGGTAGTGCAGTGTAAACACACACATAGGTTTTGCATTTTTCATCCTCCTGAAAGTCCTTGTTATTTCAGTGGGTAAGAGCTGAAGTATAGTAGTCCAATGGGATGCTTACAAAGTAATTAGATTTACTGGTAAAATGCAAAAGGATTTTTTTCCCTCGTAACTTTCTGGTATGAGCTAACTAATTTTTGCACGACCAGAACTTTGGTGATACTTTCAGGAAGGCAGTTTTTATTACTTTCTAGAAGAATACTACGGTGTCTGTAGGGTCACATATTGCCAAGACACGTCCCATCTATTAAGATATGAAACTGGCTACGATCTCCACAAGGAGTCATCTTCTTAACTGCCCTGTCCTTTCATGGTGGACTGTAGACAGTGTTTTCTTTGTAAGGGTCATATTGTATCCTTCAAAAGTAGTCTGTTTTCATCATCCTACTGCATTTTTACACATTGTTATTAAAGTCCTTGTTGGTACCAACACAAAGTATTATGGATTATACACTTTCCACATGTTCACCTCAGGGTCATTTGTTTTTATTGTTCTCATTCAAGTATGTCACTTCTGATTATCCTCTCCCCAAGTTACATTTTAAAGGCCAATGAGCGTGTTCTCTGAGAACTGGAGCTGAAAAAGTTCCTTTAATTTGTATCCATGGTCAGCAACAGTGCTTTTTTATTGTTTCTTCTTATATCCCTCAGATTGAGCTATATTGATGTCTGCTATGGAGTATTAACATTGGGAGGGCCAAAGGATGGGGTTTTTTCCTAATTGTGCTTATAAGCAGAAAAAAGACTGGAGAAAATCAGTTCTTGGAATCTCCAACTCTTGCAAAACTGTTTGCATTGAAGGTGCTTAGGTGGCCTGCAACATTAACGTTTAAATACACCATTATTTTTAGTGTATGTGTATCCACATGAAGCTGTGCTGAGCTGAAAAATGGAGTCACAGAAGCAGCTTCCATCCCAGGACATAGAGGAACAAAATTCCTGCAGCTACTGTTGTTTTTTCCTGCTTTCCTTTTCCAAGGCGCTCTGCTGAAAAAAATCTGTGGAGTTGTAAGCGCAAGGGAGAGAAGGCAACCAGCTTCCTCCTCCCCACTGCTGTTCTTAACTTTTCTTTTATATTTGGCCTTTATTTTCTGTATGATTTGTTTCCAGTTCAGGCTGGACAGTTTCCAGTTTCAGTCTAACAGAAAGCTGGCCAGGGCATAGGAGAAGATAGCTAAGAATTTAAGTGCTGAGAACTGCACATCCTCAGCTTTAACATGTCCAGTCTCTCCGTTCAGTTCTTCATTATTTCCTGATAAATCCCACTATATTGTTTAAGAAATATTAGCCAAATGTTCTTGTTCTATCTACATAGTGTGAGTTATTTGAGTAGGGTTTCACTAAGATTCTGATGCTGCAGTGAGGATAAGTATTTATATTTCACCTCTTTCACTTCAGTTCTTCAGTTAAAGGTCTTAGAGCACTTTCCCACTCCTAATTAATCCTCGAGCTCTAAGTAGTTCAAGAACAGAGCACCTAATCAGCGTCCTGGTTCCTGGGTCCCACCAGACTCAATCCTTACAAAATGGTGGCTTGTCCTTAAGTGCCCGAGTCAGCTCAGACTCTGGAAGTTAGTTGCCACGTACAAATGTGATGGGGTGACAGACATTTCCCTGTTCATGGTTACTGCTGACCTGTAGGTGGAGTATCATTGCCATTCACACCTTCAGAGTGCCCAGCCAGTACAGGAATACACTGAGCATGAAAGTCTCCTCAAAGCAAGTTCACCAGGCTATCATCACCCTTAGCTAACCAAAAGGGTCAGAGGATGATGGGAGCTGAATTAATTGGTCTGACATTAGAGCCAAGACAGTAAACCTGCAGTTTCAGCAGCCTTGTGAACCATACAAGGCTACAGATGATTCCTGCTGAGCTGACGAAGGGTTTGCCATATCCCAGCAGTGCAGTTATTTCTTACTTTCTTTTCAGAGCAATACTTCACTCTGGTGCTCCTGTAATTGCATATATTCTGCCTTGCTGGGAAGTATTTTCTTGGCACATTTGCAAGTAATGGCAAAAAAACTGCAGAAGTAAATTTGCAAGAATGGCTGGCACAGACCTAGCTCGAGTATCACCTGCTGTCCTTCCCTGGCTTGTCTGGATCACAAACTGCTTTACATGTTTGGCTCCAGGAACAGCATAACCATGGAGTTCAATATGAGTAGGTTAATTCACTCATGGTGTCATCCAAGCTAGTTCGTTTGGAGCTAGGATGGGTATCTCTACATTGCTTTGCCATCTGCATTGTAGTTAGTCATCCAGGCTTCAAATTTTCCTTCCTGAAAGAAAACTGTAGGAGGGGAAAACTTAATCTAGAAGTGTGTGCGTACTGATTCCTGTGCTAGCTTATTGTCACAATCAGTGCAGAAGGCAACCTCAAGCGATGCAGCTTATTTTTTGCAATCTGCCACAGGTGCAGGCCTGACTTTCACAGTTTTCTCATGAAGACAGTTCCGTGAGCTCGGCTTGTGATCCTTTCCATGGATAGCCCTTTGCCGCACTGCCATGGGCTTGGTCAATAAAGTAGATCTGCTCTCTCCACCGCACATACCATGCCTCTTACCGTGATGTCTCTAGAGCTGTTACTTTCTCCATGCGTCACTAGTTGCTGTAGGTAACATGAGGGACTATGCCAAGCTGACAGATTTTCATCACCATCCTCAGAGGAGTCAAGCGTATCATTCCTGTGCTGTACTTCTTCCCCAAATCAGCCACCTACTCCTCCCACCACAGAGTGCACACAGAGTTAAACTGTGAATCGCAGGAGGATCTTCATGTTGCCCCACCATTCTTTGCCATACAAAGCTGTCAACTCATTTGGTCCCTGCACCAGTCTTATGAGGAGCTGACTGTGGGACCTTCTATTTGTGTAAAAGATAGGTAAAAGATGCTTGTCCTGTTTGCTTCTGAATCTAATCTTCTGCCTGATAGAAAGTGGATCTTGAGCTACTTCTCCAGCTCTTGGAGATTGTAAGTCATTCATGATTTGTTTTGGATTTGGACATCAAGCTTCAGACAAATTTAACTCATTTAAAGTGAAACAGCAGAAAGAAAACATGGGAAACACAATGTTAAAGGGAAAATGAAGACCAGGCAACAAAAAACTCCCAACTGGATGCTGAACTATATCCTCCTGAACTATATCCTCCAAGTTTCTCAGTTCCTTTAACCAGCTGAACCAATCTAAGCCATACAGAAAATCCACATTTGAATGAAGTCTCAGACTGTTCCTGAGGTATCCACTGGCTTATAAATGGGCTGTTCCAGGTTCACGGGTTGCTATAAAAGGCTTTTCAAATCAAAATCAGGCAGCCTCTCCAGAGGCTCTAGGGAAAGGGCCATCTGACCTTCCTTCCTTTGAGCAGCTTTTTATTAATGATAAGATCATTCATATCCTTGAGACTATGAAGCCACCATTAAGAGAGTTCAGCCTTCCCAACTAGCAAAGCCAGTTCTCGTGTTGCCCTTGATCAACTGGAATTGCTCTCTTGGGTGTCTGTTCATTCAGACCTAGCTGAGTATCCTCTTTAATTATTTCGTTTCTGTATTTTTTCAAACACAGGCCTCATTCAGAAAGAGGACTTGAGCTTGCACTCTGCACTTGCAGCAAAAAAGATGTCACTTGAGGAAGAAGAGTATTGTAACTCAGAAAAATATTATTATAGTAATAGCACTTGTATAGTCCTTTAGATCTTCAAAGCCCTATGCCAGTTAATTTATTAATTAATCTAAATATACAGTTTTATCCATTTGTACTTACGAGGATTAATCTTAGAAACTGAAACTCTATTTAAAAGCTGCTCTTAAATGGAATTTCAAGTGTGCTACACTGAAAGGAAATTAATTTGTCCATTGCTTTGCTGTGGCAATTAAATTCATTTACATTGTCACTGTTGTTTATTTTGCAATGCATGATGTATGTAGTTTACAGCAATGAAATCTTCCGTCTGATTCAATGTGTGGTACTATTTTACCGTACATTTATAAAAGGACAAATTCTCATTGGATTCAGACCACAGACTGTGGAGTAGCTTATGAAATTCATAAATCCTCAGTAGTCTCAACTGGAATTAAAAGTTTGATAAATTTCTGTATTCAAAAGTTACAACAACGACCCTATCTCACCCTACTACCCTGCAGCGAGTATAGGTGTTGAAATTCCCTGTAACAAGTGGTTACCTTTGTCAAATGTAATAAAAGACTCCTACAAGTATGCTTAGCTGATTTTGATTTGAAAAAAGGTAAGTCTCAGAATTAACTAAACTCATACTGATTTCGTTGCAGTTCTTAGCTGGATTAGGGAGGGAGAGCTAAGTTAGTGCCTTTGCTGGGAGGAAGGTGGGAAACGACCTGGTTAGTGATATGCAGCCCTTGAGGTTCTGGGTTTTGTCTTGTAAGGGGCCCGGGAGAAGCTGGGCTGTTGTGAAATGTTGCAGACTGAGGCAGAGCAATGGGTAGAGTCGGAGATCAAAGGAGAAACATCCATAAGAGACAAAAGTTTTTAGATCCCCTGATCATTAGAAAGCTTGTTATTACTGTTCTTGATGTTATAGTCTGATAAACGTCCAGTGTTATTGTCTGATGAATGTCCAGTCCTTTTTTAAATCCTGCTGGACTCTTTGCTTTAGAGCTACTCTCCGACAGTGCCATCAACAGTCTGTCAGATGAAAGAGCATTTCCTTTAGCCAGTGTAAATCTGACAAAAATTCACTGAAGGAATTGAAGAGCATAACTGCTAAATGCAAGGTGCTGAATAAACACCTCTTTAGTTTGCATAATGGCTTCTTAGGCCACATGGCAAGAATTACTGACCAGTGTACTGACCATCCATACCATCTGGCATGGCCTGGAAATTGTCTCTGTAACTGCACATTATTCACCTGGAAATCTGGGTCCACACTGTGGAGATCCTAGAGATCTAGTTTTGCATCATCGGGATGCAAGTTAACTGTACTAGGTAATTCGTGATCTTGATAGCATCAAATCTGCCTGTAGTTACTCTTAATTTGAAGTTTCCTTAGCTGTGTCTTGAGCAGAAAATGTAACTACTCTTGTTATTCCAGCTGAATGCGCTGATTTTTCCTCAGTGACCTGTGTGCTCCCTTTAGATAGCAAATAGGATGTGTATGATGTGTAGTCAATATAGTCCACGTGACTATGGAAGAAAGAAGTCATGTTTTAGCAGCAAATGGGAACACTTTTGTCTTTTTTTTTCATTTTTAGATCATTTCTAGTTTGTAACTTGAAGCAAAGAACCTCAAAGTCAATACCAACTGTGTTTGTTACAAATGCCTTAAAAATACATACTCTATATATGTAGATATAAAGAAATCTGGCAGCCATATGGGATTTTCACACACCTGTCAGTGAAGTGAGCAAGTTTGAATGTGAAATCTCACATTCTGCACCAGAACGTATTGAACAGAGCCCGGAGGACATGGGTTGTGCCATGAGCGTATCCATTCACTGAGAAGGTAGCAGTTTTACAGAGCACCACACTGCTGAATATTACGGCAGTATCAGCTATGAAATACTTCCCACAGAAAGGTAACATGGAAGCCAGGATAACTAACTAAAAATTGCACGTAAGTGCGAAATGGGGTAGCAATTTTTCTTGGAATTGTGGCTCTTGTGTAATACCACAGACTGGGGTTTATGCATGCCACCTACACACAGCTATGAAATATTGCAGTGTCTTACATTATTGTGATATTGCTCAGTTTTACAAACCTGTAATTCAGCAAATGTGGGCTAAATTTTAGGGTGAATGTTATGTTGGTCAAGGAGATTCAACGAAGCATTGCTTTTTCTTAATCACACTGCACCAAATTACTATAAGCAGTGTCATGTTTACACAGATTTTTGGGAAGCTTCTTCAAACCTGAATGGTTAAGGCAAAACAAAAAGGAAAATAAATGCCATTTATTGAATTCTGGCATATATGGTTTGAAATGGTCTTTTATGCAAAATAGGTCAAAAAACCCTGATTAGTGCACAAGACAACAAATTGTTTGTGTTTGGGCCATTTTAGAGAACCCCTGTGATTTGTAAGAAAGATGTGTAAGCCCATGACAATAGAATTTGGCTCTAAAAGCCAAATCCAGTGGCACGGATCTTTTTGCTGCTTCTCAATGAGCCAGGGTCTGTCACTTGGAATATTTTATGCCCATATTGGATTATTCCCAGTCATCATCACTGGAGAATCCAATTATTGGATCTCAGCTGCCCTTTCCTCTGAGAAAGACAGAGACATCAAAACCATTAATCTGATTATGTCCTGATATGTGTCCGCTACATTCTGCCACCCAACTACACACAGCTTTTTCTTCATACAAGCCACTATAGTAAGAGCCAGTAGCACATGCAGAAACACTGCTCGTGCCTCTGGCCTGTAGTGAATTTTTTCACAGATAGCGAAGGTGCTGAACGCAAAGAGACAAATGAGGAATGGGGGAGAACAAGCAGCTGAGGACAGGAGAAAAGGGATATATATAGGACTTGCTTTTGCTATGCATGAAATGCAACACCCTGTTCCCACATCGTGACGCACATCAGTTGGTCCAGATGGTGAGAAGGGTTGGGTTTCTGCCTGGGGCTGCCGGCGCAGGCTTCATTTGCATTCCTCAGCCCAGTTGTTCCTGGAAAAGCATCCGGGCGATGCACAACCGCTCACACAACTGTGCTCACCTTCTCAAGCACAACCTTTCTTCATGGCACCAAATACTGGGAGAGTTTTACAGGCATGGGGAATGAAAGGAGCTGGATCAAGTTCAGGCTGCAAATGGAGCCCTCTGAGAGTCATCACCAGTGATGTAAAAATAGAAAATCATCCCAAATAAAGCGTTCATTCACACTCTGCACTCGTACAAATAGCCTTGAGTTTGTGTAAAACACACAAAATTCCTGGAGCTCAACTCTGAAAGAGCAACTTCTGCTCCATCATAAAAGACTTGCCACACAAAACCCTTTCCAGTGACTGATCCCTGGCTGTGTACTATCATCACCCTAACCAGTTTTGCTTGTTAGGGACTAATTGTGAGTGTTAATTTGTGGCATGTGCAACAATTGTGATTGTTATTGCTGTAATTAATCCCATTTGAAAATGTTTAGTATAATTGATTGTATTAATGGGTCTAAGTTTTAGCTGTTTTGTTTTATTACTTTGTAGCCATACATTTGCTTGAAAAACAATGCAAGCATATGGAAAAAAAGCATTAGAGAAGTGAAGAGCGTTACAAATACATATTTATAACTTAGAGGACATTCTTAAAACCTATCAGTATTTTTTAAGAAGCTTTTAAAATGTACACATAATTTCACCTAGCGAGTGTGTTGCTTTTAACGGCCATTCTGCCTGGAGTAATGCTTTTATGTTATCCTCGGTAATGTCCATGGAATTTGCCTGAATAATTTCCATTCATGATAGTGGAAGTTAGGAACCGTGTGTTAGTCACTAAACAAGAACTGTGTCTTTAAGCAGGGAAGATGTTATGAAGATTTAAAAAAAAAATCATGAAAACGGTATCTAGAGGAGGTTGAAGCTACATTTAGTGCTGTATTAAGAAATGTTTCGTATCGGTAGATGGTTTCTTCTCCGAGTTTTGCTTCTCCCCTGAAGTGCAGTTGATCATTCCACCTTAACAAGGTGCAGTGATTGACAGGTAGAGATGTGGCACAGAGCAGAAGGTGGGAGTGTGCTCTATTGGTTTGTGCTTGTACATCCTGAGCACCAATTACTGTCACTGCTGCCAGCGCTGATGTGTTTATCAGGATGAGTTATAGCAGAATATATGTACACAGGCAATGTGTGTGCTGGATGACCACCCCCTGTGATGTAAAATATGAGAGTCTGGGAGCTACCGTTTTATAATTCATCAGGTTCAGCAACTGAATGTTGTTGGTTGGCTTAGTTATAAAGGCAAGTGTGAACTGAACAGCAGACAGGAGCATCTCGCATTAAGAGTCCTGCGAAGCTGCATTTGGTGACTGGGCTCTGCTTTTGTTCAAGTGAATTCAGTCCTCGGTGAGTGATGGGGGTTCTGTTGAGCTAAAGCTGTTATTATATAAGCTGGGGAAACCTGCCTGCTAGTTTTATGTGTGTTTTGCTGCCTGAAGTCTTTCTCTGTAGTTGTTTTTAGATTTTGCAATATTTTCAGTTGTGTACGTTACTGGCACAAAATGAGATGAAAAGAAAAATGCAATGATGAATTATTCACCATAGTGCTGCGAGGATCTCTTTTCTAGCTAAAGTTACTTTCCTTTAGTGAGTGTGTTGGGGGTTCAAAGAAGCTACAAACCAGTAAATCTATGTGTTATTAAATTGCTTTTATTAACGCTTAAAGAGAATGATAGCTGTGGCTTTTGTAACAAGAGGAAGAAAAAGAAAAAGCTAAAATCAGAAGCATTTACAAATTCTTTGCTTTTATGTACATGTGGCTTTTCAGATGCAGCATTAAATCTTTTGTGTGCAGCAAGGGGCTGCAAACAATTTGTATTGTAGAGCTTTTTAATTAGACAATCAGTAAGATGGTAGCCTCTCTCTGTTTTTGTGGTAATATGCTTAGTATGACATTAAAATGAATGATTCCCCATCTTGCATAACAACAGTGCTGAAATATGTGTAAGATGAAAGGCAAAGGGAGACTTTGAAACAAACTGTGAGAAACATGATACAGCACAGCTAGGCAGGGAAAGGTATATTTCCTATAATATATGCATTCGTTTTTGAATTTCACCAGCTTTAGATTCTTCGCTCTAATTATCGCTTGCTTCATTATGACCTCTACATCTTTTCAAGCAAGCTCCTTTAATATTTGTCGACATTATCTTGCCAGTAACCTTTAAAGACCAGTAAGCCAGCGATTTTTTTTTGTTTGTTTTTGCTTTAACCAGAAGTGAATTGAAAAGCAGAGTTTATGAAACTGAAACATTATCATTGCCGTACAACACCAATATCCCTCCCCAGGAGAGGCAGGTGGCATGAGTGACAATTTTACTTTTCCTTTATCAGTAGCAGTATTAACAAAGGGGCAGTCATTGCTCCTGTCTCTCTGTGCCAGTTGTGATTTTTTTCTCTGTGTGTTGGAAAAGCAAGTTTGTTTTATCAAATTATCCAGAGGGCTTGGCAGAACAGCACCTGTTGTCTTATTGCTGTATTATTAATAATTGAAGAGAGACCTCCCATCCGGTAATGGTCCAAACTGTTTTCTCTGTAGTGATTTAAACTTGTATTGTGACTTCTTGCTCAGAAATTTTTTATTCCATGGGTTATATGTGAAGCACCAAAGCTGCAGGACAGATCCTGGTTTAATTAATAAGGTGTCTCATTTTAGCATCATTTTTTATTTAAAGAGGAAGGGTATTGCCAAAGTGGCCTTTGCCAGACTTCTTTTGCAGAACAGATTTTCACTTACTCTTTATAAATCACAAATTAAAAAAAAAATCAGAATTTCTTGAGAAGACCGTTTCCTGGCAGCCTAACAGACTAGAGCCTATTTCTAGGAAAGAGTGTATACCTTTGTCAGCAGTGCTTTATTTAAGAATATTTCACTGCTTTTAAAGCATTCAGATCTATTTTCAATGACCCCTATGCTAGCACATGAGATTTCTTGAAGTGTGAGCTTCTGGCTTTGCAAGTTCTCCTCCTTTCAGAAATCTGTGATACTGCATCCATCTGTCTAGGCATTTATATTGCATGCATCACTATGGTGCAATCTCAGCAAGCTGAACATTAACCATGTAAATGTATGTACTGTAACTGAGGAAGTATAAATTAGGACAGGAAAAGCAACCCTAAAAGGAGAAAGTTATGATATGGGCATATGGCTCTGGCACCAGAGCTCCAGGCTCGCTGTTTGTTATAACACAATAAATTAAGCTACCAACTCGTTCAGTCTCCAGGCAGTGGTATGGAGCCTTGGGCACAGGTGAGACAAGCTTCTTGAAGTTCAGTCCAGATAAGACCAAGGAAAATAGCCAGAGGATGTGGCAAAAATCACTTTTTATCCTGGGTGCACACCTACTGCTCCTTCGTTGTCATAGTCCAGGACTGATGCTGAAGGAAAAACAACAGTGACTAGATTGTATTTTAAATCCTCTCTGCTCTGGAGAATAGTTGTTTTATCTGGATACGAGTTTGCTGCTGTGTTCCATGCCTCCCACCTCGCACTAAGCTACAGCAGTTCTCACCGTGGAGCACCGTGCCTTAAATCCCCATAGTTACCAGGGCTAGTCCAGGTAACAGCCGTCTGTGTGGATAGTGATACAACCTGCTGGAAAAGCACTACATCACAACTCCAACAAGTATGATGGCTTCCTATTCATTTCTGAATAGAGGTAGTATTTTAGGGTTGATGCATAGCGCTTTCAAGAAGCAGAAATCTGCTTTCCAAGAGGAATTTTTCTCAGCTTTTGCCTTTTGGTTACAGCTGAAACCAGCCAAGGCACCAATGTTCAGATTCTTTCATATAAAATATAAATGTCTGGGGGACATCTCAGATAAAAGTCCTTAGCTTTGGATTGGATATTTTTTTTCTGGTTTCCTTGGTGTGAGATACTTCAGGTGTACTGACTTCCAGGTTTGCTGTGAAGTCCCATGGCAGTTGGTGGTCACCATTTTTGGTGAAATAGGGTATTGGATAACTCAGCATTATTCTTTGGAGAATAATTTCTCAGTTTGCAGTAAATATAGCTAATGTGTGACTGTGGTTGTGCGACTGCGCTTTTTGTCTGTGTCAAAAGTGATTGGCAATCACAGCAGTGGTGTGTAAACTCACATTCTTGTGTGCTTGTATCACTTCTATTTTCCTCTTTCAAGCACACACACACACAAAGTATAATTTTTATTAGATGAATACATTTATAACAGTCAGTCTCAAGTACAGAAAGCTCTAGTGCACAGAACTGAAAACTATTAACTATATGTTAAATCTCTTCTTACTTTGTATTGAAGAGACTAATAAAGTGACATTGCATGCTATTTTGCAGGATTCTCAGGTTTGAATCCAATAGTCATGATGGGTGTGAAACAAAGCTACCAACAGCCATAGTAATGTGCTTTTAGGGCAAAGTCCTTCAGTGGAAAAATGGACTGGAATGATAGGTTAGACCTGTAGCATCCCCAATGCTGGGAACAGCCAACGTAACTCTATGGCCGGGCAGAGACAGAACATACTAAAGGATGTCAATGTGTCAATGAAGAACAGTAGGGCTTTTTGTATGTCCCGATAGATAGACAGAGAAACACCATTTTAAAGGATTATCAAACACCCAGTGCATGAAAGGAACAGATTTGGCAACTGGAGCAGAGAGTGAGCGTGTTCATAAACACAGCGTGCCCTTTGATGTTGGTCTGTTCTTTGTGTTAGCAGTGAAATACATGCAAAGGCCTAATCCTGCAGGAAGAGATTTTTTTAGATCCTGTATGACTGTGCAAGTGGGAGAGGGTATTCGAGTTATAAAAACAATGAAAGATTCACTTATAAGCAGAATACATCTCATAAATGCAAAGTTTGAATTGTTTGTGGATGCATTGCTCGGTTTGTTCAGTGGCTTTCAGTGTCTGGATGCATTATGGTAATGTTAAAAAAGAAGGAAAAAAAGGAGCTTTTAATGTAAGCGGATTTTGCTGCGGAAAAAAAATAAAAATAAAAGCAAGGTGCGTGACCCCTACACCTTCCTTGCTGCCAGGTGGTTAAAATGTCAAGCGTATCTGTCTGTCCTTGAAACCTCCCAGGTGAGGAGGGTGTGCTCCAGGGTAATAGAGCTTGTTCTGGAGAATTCAGCACCAGAAATCAGTAGGAGCCAGACGTCAGTGCAACAAAATGACACAAATGCTCTGCTTTCTTCATGGCATTTAATGTAGTCTAGATGATCAACAACATGAACAGTATCGGTCAAGGGTCCTTTTCAAGAGACAAGCTACTCATGTCAGCTTTTGCTGGAGTTTCTCTGTGTTTTCAGGGGACATGCATGGTCAGAAGGGTGCTGGTTGCTATGGCTGTGTCTCTACCACAGAATAGTTACAACCTATGGAGAAGCTGCCCAGAAATAGAGGTGTAGGATTCAACTCACATCCAGGATCAGTTCTAGTAAAGGCCCTACAACTTTGAATCCTGCAGGCAAGTATTAGATATGTGTCCCAAGAATGAGCTGCACTGGAAGTCACTGTGCATCACTCTAGAAGAATACTTTTCATCTTTTCCATATTGTCACCCTGTGTAGAAGGAAAACATTCTGTGGAGACCTTCTTTCATATATACATATATATATAGCCCTACATGAAAGTGGCTGTAATCCCATCAGACTGCAGGGTGAAAGCACTCATATACCTGTCGCTCCTCTGATCCTCAGCTTTCTGTCTTGCCTGCTGGAATCATCAAAGACGGAGAACATTTGTCATTCCACTTGCCAGTATTCAAATAGGAGTGATGCTCACCTGCAGCAGATTCATTCATTGTCTGAACAACAGTGGCATACTATCTTCTGTCATGTGCAAACTTCCAGTTATTAGTTGGTGACCTAAAGCTTAATATTAATATAGTTTTTATTTTGTACTACAGGGAAAAGCTTATGGCATCACCATATTTCTACTTGGGAATTACTAATGCATTCACTCAAAAGTCAGCGTGATCGAATTGCAGATGGAGCCCTCATTCCCAAGATACTTTCTTAGTGTTAGCAGAAATCTCCTATTATTTTAGCCAGGCAGGAGTGTAATCTGGATTGACAACAGTTTTTAAATTCCCAGAGTTAATGTCATCTTTACATCACGCTAGTCAGTGCCTTAGGCTTGAAGAACCTGCAAAGTGACAGAGTGGGACATGGTGTGTCCCTTCTAACTCATTACTGTAGTTCTGATGAGATGTTTCTTGTTTGGAAGACAACAGAAACCCACCACTCTGTAAGCATGATTTACAATATTATTTGTGCTAGGCTTTAAAGAAAGAGATCAGTGCAGTGGCATTTGAGCTAAGCAAATGCTGATTTAAGAACCTGCTATTAACCCTTTTTTGTGTTGTGGTAATAACCTTTAACATTATCAAATAATAACAAACTGATTGAACGGTGTTGTGTGCAGCTACATGCTGAAACTGAACAAGTGAACAAGCCAGGCAGACTAATCATTTCACTTTGTTGTGGTTTTTTTATTCTTTTATAGTTATGTATTTCTATATTTTAAATAAATTGTACTCTCAGAAGCATTTTTGCTACCTTCAGTAATGTGTACTATGAGTAGAAAAAATTCAGAGCAGCTAGTAATACTAAGGAGCAAATGTTTCTACCTAGCAGTGTCTAAGAAAGATAATGAAAGTATTACTCACCAAAGGAAATCTCTACTCTCTTTCAAAAACCCTACTTGTAGCTGTTTTAAGAAAGTATAAGCATAAATACCATCGCCTTCAGTACTTTTTCATGCAAATGGTATTTTATTCTCTCTATTTATGTACTGTAACGTTAATCTCAATTTGTCTATAGTAGTAGATCTGTGTCTCCTACTACTAAAATTTTCCTTGAGAAAGGAATCTATTGTCCCAGATGTAAAACTGGGAATGGGCAAATTTATTATCTGCTTAGTGTCCCATGGACTATTCTTGGCTTTCTCGGGTGTGTGTTTCTGATACACATTGCATAGAGAAATGACAGTGTACACTGCCTGCTGCTGGCCTTGGGTTGGGTTGTGGTTCAGAAATGCAAAAATGCAATTTACTTTACAAAAGTAAAACTAGGAGTAGGCGACATTAGGTGACACTCAGCTGTTACCAGCAGTTGTCTGTATTTCTCCTCTTTGTGGTACAATCACAAGGGTTAAATACTGCCATGAAATATACCGATCCAATACAGAACCAAGTTTCAGAGGAGGGAGGAAATAGCACACGTGTATTAAAAAACCAGGTTTGCCAGGCATGGAATTACTTTCATTTCACAATATTTGGCAATTTGTCAATTAAAAACCCTAAAATTTTCTGTAGATGTTCTAAAATGTTCTTGTTTGAATTAAATATTTTTTCCTGGAATACTGAATGTAATTTAAATGTTTCCTGTTCATGTTTGGTCTATTACAGTTCAAATTTTATCATCTTTGAATTATAACAGCAGACTGATCTAGTTTTACAAGATTCCTGAAACAACTTTGAGGAGCAATTCAGTTATTTTTATGGTAGCAATTACATATTGGCCTCTGTAAGTTTATGTGGTGCAAATATTTTACACTCAAATATCTTCCTTTGTTTTTACTCTTTCATTTCTTGCTACTCCCACCTGACAGCTGAAATGAGAACATTCATAGTCAGCTTTCTCCTGTCTTTTCAGAGATGTGAATAAATTCTGCTTTGTTTTTATTAAGTTTGCTTAAGTGCATAGGTATTGAATGGTATATGAAATAGCAAAAGGTAGAAGGGCTGGAGGACGGAAAGTAGGAAGGACTGCATATTTTTATGCATTTTTCTAGTGGAATTATTGTGAAGTGCATGTGTAAATTTTAGTTAAGGTTTACCTACAAATCATAAATTAGCCCTGCACTATTCATAAGACTTAAAATCCAACATTGTACCTCAACTGCTTGAGGTATTTAATATAAAGTGTGATTCAGTGGCTGGCCAAAGAATTACCCAAACTTACCAAGACTAAAACTTTGACATTTTCTGTTTCAGTTTACTTTTTATATGCTTAGTTAATAGAGAAAGAAACAAGCTTAAGCTGTAGATATGGTTTGCAGGCCTGTCAACTAATTCTTACAAAAATGTATGATCAAGAATTAATTGTTTGTATTTATCATGGTAGGTATTTTTAGGACTTGAAACATGGGAAGAAAAATGACTAAGACCTGTTTTACTTAAAATTAATCAGCAACCTGGCATGTTTTCTTTTGAATATATACAATAATAGCGTTTTTATCTTCTTTCTTTTACCCCTTATGCCTTTCCCCAGTGTTAGGTTACCGTACCTGAGATCCTAGGCTGTGCTGAATTTTGGTATATTACGAGTTATTTTTAAAGTGTGCAATGAAGGCAAAATATACATGATATTTAACGTCAATGTGACGTTCAAAATACCAGAAATACGTCCAATTTTTTTCAGTATAAACTAGTTTTTTCCTTATTTGTAAACAGAAATACCTGTCGAAGAAAGGGATCAATAGTAAAAAAAAAAAAGAAAAAAAATCAGAAAATAAAGCCATAGGTAGATACTGCTGAAAATCTTCAGTTGCCCAAAACTGTGATTTGAGGGAGGGAGAAAAGAGGGGAAGGAAGGCCTAGTGTTTGAATATCTGTGCTGAAAAATGGTATCCCTACTGGCAAATTGTATTTAGATTAAGAAGTTGATTTTTCAGTAAAGAAATATATTTAATTTACTTGTGTACCCTGCAAAAATTAGACATTTGAGTTTAACATGCAAGTAAACAATTGAATTCAAATATTAAAGTCACTCACTCAAGTAATTAAAATTATAAAGGCCTAAGCGCTGATCTGGAAAGATACAGAGCTGATTGTGATCTTACTTACACCATTTACCTGTACCTAAACCCATGCAAATCAAAGACCAGCCTGAGAACACAAATGTGGCCAATGTCTGCCTTAACCTCTGGTTAACATCTGCGAGGGCTGACTCAGCCTTTCATCCTCTGGCGGATATGCCTCTTGCTGAGTGTGACTCTGAAAAAATCTGTAGGTCTTTCAGCTAAAGTTGTAGTTAAACTAATCTTCTCAATCTGCAGATCAAGCACTATTTTAATTTAGCCACTGTTCTGTTCTTTGATTTACTTGCAGCACTTCTGTAATTGTGACTGACACCCTTGAGGTAGATGCCATTGATATATGGTGTTTGTACTGCATTAACTTTGTGAAACACATCCGGGTTCTTGCGGATAAAAAGCAATATAATTGTAAATTATTTTAGCATGTGGTTTGGAATATCAGTCCTCTTTCAGATAAATTACATGAACTGCCATAGAGATGCATAGCACAAACTGCCACATGAAAATAAATTTAGTGTGTATTCTTGGGACATCCTTTGTTTAGTGAAGCTCCTTCTCTGACAGAGAAAAATCTGAGACATTATGATACTAATTCACTGAATTTTTGTTTCAACTTAATTTTTTGTAGGGTTGGTTAATGCAGAAAGGAAAGACCATTTGCAATGCTGTCAAACTGTATTTGAGCATGAGACACATGACATCTGCTATTGAAAATGATGCCCCAGGGAATTTCCTAAGCATTATTTCTGAAAAAGTGAAACGCAGGCACCTCTGCTGAAGAAAGGGCAGGAAGCTGAATGCCAAACAAGGCAATATTCTGGGAATATTCAGGGAAAATATTCCTTTCAGGGAAAACCAAGTCAAAACAATACTCACTTTGCGAAATAACCGAGTACATTTGTGGTGCATGTGCGGGATAGGTGTGGTTTTAAGTGCTCACCTGAAAGTTCTACAACCAGTAAGCTCCACACAGTTCAGTGTGGAGTTCAGTTCAGTGTATTTAATTCACAAAAATGTAGTGATTAGTTGATCTTCCCCAGGATTTGTACTTGGACTTCACCAACTCCAGATATTTCAAATATAGATTCTTAGTCATCATCTCTGGTGCTAAATGCCAGCAATTATAAGTATTGGTTGACTCATTTCTATACTCCATGAGTTTTTATGGATGTTATAAAGCTTTGAAAATGCTGACAGACCTGTAGCCATCGTGGGCACTGCCAATATCAGGGTGTTTGATATCAAATATAACCAGATATTAAACCTTTATATTGCCATACCCAGTTGTTCAACATCACTGTCACCAGGAAGGATAATGTAAGCCAGAGGACACTAATACAGCTAAATGTAATATTTTATTTATTCTAATGATCTTTGCATTCTAAAGGACTGAAGTTGTTAACCATACATTATCTTGCCAGTGCGGTTTATCAGCTCTGTATTTCTAAGAAGAAAAGGAGAAAGAGCTTTCTTTTATGCTACATTTCGGTATAACCGCGGAGAATTAGACACGTTTTTTCACAAAATCACAGAATAGTCAAGGCTGGAAAGCAGCTGGATCATCTAGTCCAACATGCCCTGCTCTAGCAGGCTCAGCAACAGCAGGTTGCTCAGGGTCATGTACAGTCAGGTTTTGAATATCTCTACAGATGGAGACTCCACAACTCTCTGGGCAACATGTTCCTATATCTGATCATCTTTAGAATAAAAAAGTTTTTTCTAATGTTTCAATAGAATTTTCTGTATTTTAGTTTGTGCCCACTGCCTCTCGTCCTATCACTGGCAACCATTGAGAACCATCTACTTTGCACCCCTCCATCAGGAATTTACAATGTAAACTGGCTAAAAGCTTTAACATATAGCACTACTGCCCACTGTTGATCAGACTACTCCCTAGTGTTTGTGGTGTGACATCCAGTATGCCTTAAACATGGCAAGGAGGAGCCAGATTTCTCAAAAGACTTGTGAATCCTTCTTAGCATTCTGAGAATACTTCTCAGGGCCTTCCCAGATGTTAAGTTCCACTCATTGCTAAATACGATTCTTGGTGTTCAAGATTTGGAATAGACAACACTACTTTTGTCCAGTACTTTTTCCTCTTTGTTCAGATTTGCCAAATGCTTGTTTAGAATTTAAGCTTACTTTGACATTCTGGTGGGTAATGAGAATTATACATTCGTCTGATATTCATGCTTCTATAGTTGGTAATTATTTCTGAAATCTGCCTGCCAGAAATTAAACAATCTCCTTCAGACAAAAGAAACCTTTCCTTAATTGAGAGACTTGCCTACATGGCACAGAGTGTGAAAACAAAAGTGTGCTTTCATAATCTTGAAGCCAGCTTCGGCATTGGGTTGGCTGATTAAAAAAAAATCCTCTATGAATAGAGTATGGCCTACATAAAAGAAGTTAAAACCTCAAATTTACTTGCATTTGTTAACGTCCTCTTTAGCAGCCTTTCCACTCCAGAGATTTCCCTTCTTTCCTTTCAGTGTAAGTTGTTCTCATTAAGCTCTGTGATTACAAACAAGGCTTAGCAGTATTAAATGACTAGATATTTTTATGGCCAAATGGGATTACTTTGATAATTGGCTCTGATCTGTTGCAGAGCTTGTTCTCCCATACTTGCTGCATCGAGCCTTGTAACATGATAGAAGTACCATCCAACTGACATTTCCCAGATCCTTTGATCCTGGATCTCTTCAGAAGTTTAGTTTCTTTTCAGCTGTAGGCAGCATGCCACAGCCCTTCCAGAATTTATTTTTTTTTCTGTCATTGGCCATGTTGATGCCTTCAAAACATTGTAGTGAAATTGAGATGAAGAATGACAAGCTTAAAATAGGGACATCATCACAATGTTTCAAGAATCCATTTCTTTCCCAGGCCCCCAGCTCAGCCATCATGTAGCCAGGCCAGATTCTGCTCTGAGGTCAGCACTCCCTGAGTTAAGAATCTGTGGCAGGCCAAGCATAAGAGAGGTTGACAGAAACCACCAGCACCGAAATTACAGACTGACAGCGTGGTGTCATCCACCAGGAATTATGGCATTTCTGATCCATAAATCCTTGTGCTTGCAAAGACAGATCCCTGTCATAAAGGTGTCTGACCTGTGTTAAACAGACCAGTCAAACACTCAAAGCAATCAAAAACAAACGAAAACTAAATAGTTTCTTTCTCTTAGCATGAACATGCCATGCGGGATAATTCTGAATTCTGCCTCTCCTCGAACCTGTAGATGCAAAGTGACAAAGTCTTGTGTGGCATTCAGGATTGAGGAGAACCAAGATGCAGAGTAATTCTTCTGAATTCTGCATCTCCTTAAACCTGAAGCCCACACAAGACTTTCTTGGGCCTTAAAGTGAAGAAATATCGCTATGTCCACACAGGCATGTAATACATTAATCTTCTTTAGCCACTGTGTTGATAAGGCTACCCCACTGCTATCTAAACACTTAAAACTGACTCTTGAAATGTAAAAGTTCAGATGTTGCCCTGATGATGTTCTCATTTATTTCTTCGGGAAAACTGGCAAACACTAAATCAGGCTTGATGCTATTTATTTAATGTGGGGTTTTATGATGATGCATTTAAGTGGATACTCAAGAAAAAGGGAAAATCATGTTCCCTGTGATACAGGGGAATGTATTAATAAAACTCTGAGATGGTCTCAGAAAACAAATATATGACAGAAACTCAGGTCTTACTGTCCCTGCAATGTGACCTAGGGAAAAAAAACTTCCTTCCCTTCAAATATGGCACTTCAGATAACTGTAAACAGTACGGCCCACCTTGGCCTCACTGTTACAATGGGTGTTCATAGTCACAGTGTACAAACATTTTCTTTTACACATCAAAATTAATCAGAAATGCAGAAGTTATAGTGTTAGAAATTGTTCATGATATCCATATCCTTAGAGGTGTTCTCTGTAACTTTGAGAAGAGAATGTTCCTGTATTTGGAAATCCCAAAGCTGTGAATTCTTTAGAAAGCTGGGATTAGCCAGTAGCAATAACAACACTACTCTGTATGCCAGGGATACTTCAGAGGCTTTGAAAGCTTCACTTGATCAAAATACATTCACTAGAGCCATTTCTGTAATGACCAAAAGGTGCAACAGATGTAATTCTCATAAAACCTTGAATAATCTGTGTATGTTTTCAACTGGCCCTATTTTGCGTGTGAGAAGGACCATGCATTTTTGTAGCAGCTTGACAGGCTGGGGGCTAATGCATGCATTGTACTTCTGTGCCTGTGCTGTGATTTATTTGGGGCAGGGCATGTTTACGGCAGTGCTGCTCTTAACTAGCCAGTGGGTATAATCCTGCCAAGTTCTGTTGTCAGTCTGTCAGTAAAAATAATGTCAATAGTAATCAGTCACTGCCCACTTTCATCCCTCCTGCCTTCTTTGCTCTCAGGGGTACCCACTGTCAGGTGATGCACGCTGCCAATTTTGCTCCTGTCTCGCAGAAAAGAGTTTTTCCCTTAGCACTCCCCTTTAGCAGATGTGGCCATTGCCCACACCACTCTTTAATCTCCTACAGGAAATAATAATAAAAAAAACCATTAAGAAAAGGCTACCTTACGAGCAGCCAACTGTTTGGATAAATGTCATGCTCAGCCTGACATTTCTTGCTGCCAGTCCTCTGGATAGCTCAGTGAGCCGGGGCTGCAGCCCTAGAGGGAGATGGAGGAAGACAAGTAAAGGTCGTTGTGATTATAACGAAGGAGATACTTTAAAGCAGAATCCAAATATAAAGTCTTGTACAGGCTGGCATGCAAATTAAAATGTAAATAAGGTTGACAAGCTTTCCAGCAAGACATCAAACTGCCAAAGGGCAATTCTGCCTTCTCCAGGCCTTTTCTGCCCTTCATGAGCAGGCTACAGCTGTTTCCTTGGCCAGCAACAATAGTAAGCTCTGGGGGAAGGGGGAATATGAAAGTCATAGTGATTCTTAGCAACTGTCACATTTGCAATGGTTTCTCTACACAGTATTTCATAATCCTTTTTTTTTAGTGTTCTTGCCTTAGAAATCTAGGTTACGCAATCACTATAAATGAATAAACAAAAAGATGTGTATATACACACACAAGCATCGATGATAGTCTTAAAGCTATGAAATTCTTACAAGCCTCACGAAAACAAGATAATTGTGAGAGACTACTGCAGGCTTTTGGCAAAATTAGGTAGCAAGAAAATCCAGAAAGATGAAGAGAGAAAAGAGAAAGAAAGTCACTGACATAGGTCATTCATTGAATTGTATTTAAACTGTAGCAGAAACTAGAAAAGGTTGACAAGGGTGACAGAGGCTTTTGAAAATGAAGGAGCTGAGGTGGAAGTAACAAGATAAGAAGTCTTGTAATTCTCAGAATAGTTTCACCTTCAGCATCCTGGTTTCAGAAAGATGTGTGAGTAATGATTATTATTATTATTGCTTTGAGAAGTCTGCTTTGATTTGGTCTTTTGGTTTTTTTTATCAGAGATTTAACTCTTTCTGTTTTAATGTCTGGCAGAAATTCATTGGCGTATATTTAAAAAACATTTAACCAGCGATCCTCTTATCATCCCTCCCCGCCCTTTGCTGCCCTCCTTCACTGGTGCCCTTCAGAGCAGGCATGCTCTGCACAGCGACACCAGCTGCATGTAGACCTCTGCAAAGCCGATTTTTGTTTTCCTTTGTCAGCGCAGGATACTTGCTGCTTGTTGAGATGCTTTTAGAGGCCTCCTGAGCCAGCCATCTCAAAACAGGAATGGTTTGCTGCGTAATAGTGTCTGCTAATGTCTCATTACAATCAATTTAAATGCTTCAGTTCCACTGAGAGCTAATAACACAGGAAAGTCAAACTAGGCTCGTAATTTCAGAGACACATATTTTTTTGTAATGAACTGAACTATTATGCCCTGTTGAAATCTTGACTATAAAAGATTTTAAAGCTGTGTTTGTAGTGTCATTAGGACCTTCTCTTATGTGTCTTCTAAGCTTGGAATAGCAAGATACTCTCACCTTTCTGTTTGCCTTTAATAAAATAACAAAGCTTTATCTACTGCCCTTTACAATTTTACATATTTACAATACATATTTAACAGTATTAAAAAAATAAAGTATCTAACCCAATGTAACCTGCCTAGCATCCAGAGAGCTTCACATTACATTTTATAGAAATGAAAGTTTGTTTCAGTGCCCTTTATTCACTTTATTGTTTCCACTCCCAACTGAACCTTTCTCAACTTGATTGCCTTTCAACTAAGTGATCTTAGGAAAAGGAAAGTTAAAGTAACGATAGCAAATTGCACCTGAAATCATCATGGGCCACTCTTCAGATGGATATCTGCTGTAAGAATGGAGACAAATTGGATCCAACAAGCTCAATACCTGGCAGAAGTTAAGGAAACAGGAAAAAAAAACAGGTCTACACATAGAAAGGAAAATCAACTATACCTCATCTTCAAAAAAGTCGTGACCCTGCCAGAGCTGGAATGGGTAGGACACTGAAGGCTTTGGGGAAAAGACAAAAGAGCAGTTAGGCTGAGGAAAAGAAAGACAAAGCAGGTTTATGTATTCTTTAAAAATTATTTTACAGGTAATTTAAGAGGAATAGTGGAGAGGTGAAGCAGGCGACTGAAAGGAGGAAAGAAGTGCAGGGATTAACCACTCCGAATGCGCAAAGAACAAGGCATAGGGAACACTAGCGTACGCAGTGCAGTTTGCCAGTGAAGAAATACAGTTTTTTCTCCCCAGCCCACGGTGCATTGAGGGCTGTGGGAGGTGCAGGGAGGCTGCCTGGCTCCCGCCAAGCCTCCGGTGTGATTATGGATGGGTCCAGGGAGCAGCAAAGGGGATGGAGGAGCAGGGAAGTCTGAAGCTTTGTGGCTTTCCTTGCTCTGCAGGAGCTGGTAAAGCTGCTAAGATCTCTCCACTATCCTCTTGTGCCCAGCCCCTTGCCACAGCTCACTGAGCCCACTGTTACGCTCATTAAAAACAGGGCTAATCTTTAACTCTAGTCCCATCAACAGCGTAACCCCCAATGAGAACTGATGGGGTGGTGCAGGCAGAGACACATAGGCTAGTTTTACCATCAAACGCAGTGTTTTGTGAAGTTACATTCTCAGGTTGTCGCAGAAAGGGTCAAGAGAGGGCGAAGCCTGGGCTTCGATTTATTGAGGACAGGGGACAGAAAGGGCTTGGCACAGACAAAAGCCTTGCTGTTATTGGCAAGGGCAAGGAAGGCTGGTCCACCAAGCTCCTCCTGTACTTGGTGGAGAGAGAAGGTCCTCTAGAAGATGGTGGCCCTGAATTGAGCTGTGGGTGGGCTTGGTTTTGGGGTCTGTGAAAGATTAAAACAAATACACTCAAATCAGACTTTATGAATCCCTTGTCACCTGCTCACCTCAAGGTACAGGGTGGGAGGGCAGTGAACAAGAAGGGATCCAGGAGTGGGACTCAGTTGTGAGGATCTGACTCTGTTGCCTTTGCATTATTGTGGTAGCATGTCTCTGCAGGAGGACAACCAAGGAGTGCAGCTTTAAACTTGAGGGGTGATGGTGCTAGGTATTCATAAAAAGCATTCATATGGCACTGTAGTCCTTTGAAGGAAGATAAGCTGGGCAAGTTTCAAAAGTTTAGTTTAACACAGACTGCAGAAGAGAGAGAAAAATAAAACCACATTAATTAGCCATTCCTAGTGTAGCTAGTCACTGTCCAGACAGTGCAAGAATAGTCACAGCTACAAGACAGTTTAGTTCAAGCTGTGAAGCTTAATTTGCCCTACAGCACCGGCAGGTGATGACAGTGTTTATTCAGCCTAATGTTAACAGGGAACAGAAACTGCCTGTCTACTGCAAGACATTATTTTTTAGTGAAAGAATAAAAGCCAGCAGGCACAGAAACCAGTTAACTTCTCTCTTCCTGTCCCATAACACTGAACCACCCCTTCATTTGTCTTGACTTCAAGAGTATTCTCTCTCAGTCCTCCAGGTAATTGTTTTTTATTATTTTCCCATCTTGCCTATTACTAAGAAGGGGAGAATGCAAGTTCCTTTGAATTTTCCTACAGTCTCTTGCACTTGAGGTTTTGTGCATGAAAGAATTTTATCTTCTTTTTCTTTCTTGCGTGCATGCAGCACCATGCTTTGCCCTAGAAGTCAAATATAACCCTCACAAGATGAAAAGTTTCATCCTAGAAACAGGCTGTGCTGAGACCAGCCAGCCCCTTGAACAGGCTAAAGAAGCTGCCCAAATCTTTTATCCCATTAATTTCTATGTCTAGAGCTAGTACACTGCTGATTCACTCAGGAGCGAGTTTCACAATAAATTTGTCTAAACAAGATAGAGAAATATCACAAGAGTTTTATCACAAGTGAAGGCTAAGATGGGTTTATCTGACACTTTTGAAGCTTCAGTGCCTTGTGTAAGTCAACACAAAAATACTGTTATTCCACAAAATGCCACTGCAGCCAGATTGGTTTGGGCATCACTGATCTTGTCTGAATTAGCACAAATTAATTTTCACATTAACCTGCTTACAGCCATGAACACAGCACTAGGTACTAGGGGATTCAGTTAATTACAATAATAATACTTTTGTGCTAATTACAGGGACACACCAAAAAGGTTTCTGCAGCAATACTAACCCATTTTATGCCATGTAGGCCACTGGCAGTAATGATCTTCATCTGTCCCAATTGGTATAGAGTAATTTTCTTTAAGATCTCGTTTCTGACACTTGCAGACTTTTGAAAAAGATTTTCACTTGCAAAACCATCCCTGCTTGCCTGTTTAGCTATGTTCCCCTTTTTAATTTTTTTATGTAATTTTACTATAGCGTTAGTTTTGAAATAATTCAGTTTGCCATATTTTTTTCTCCTATTCATAAGAGGAATGGTCTCAAAAAGCAGCAAAAAAAGCTTCAGAAGAGACATTAGGAAAAAATGCAGCTGCAGAAAGGAGAGTGAAGCACCAGAATAGACTGTTTGGGGTGGGTCCCCCCTCCACCTCTGGGGACCTTTAAGAACAAATTAGACAGACATCTGTAAAAAGATAAAATTGTGATTTATGGCCCCTGAGGCCTTTCTGCTCCCTCTCTGGCAACCTCTCTGTCTCCTTGTCACTCTGAGAGCTCAGGCTCATGCTCCAGTTGCAAGTTCTTGATGCCTGGCACCCATGCAAGCCCGTGCCGTTTGTCCTTGGAAAATGCTAGGCAGTGCAATTTGATACAATCCTTTATCATTGCAGTCTAAGCTAAATCATGGCCATTTGCTTTACGAAGTGCAGTCAGGTGCCCCAATGCAGACAGCATTTAGGAACTTGATCCCAAATCCCAGACCATAATGCACTCCCTGATGATCTCACCCGAGTCTCCAATTTGATCTGAGTATGTATCTTTCTTAGTAGAGTATGTATAGGGAACTTAAGTCGTCCTTTATTCTCCAAGAAATTTCTTAAGTGTTTATGGGTTTTGAACATTCCTATTCAAACTTTCTTTGAAAGCTATATGGATGTAACATTTATCAATGCTAAATGCTGTTTAATCATGTAAGTGAAAGGATCATCTTGATCCACTGCTTTTTCCTACCTGGTTCATCCTGGACAGTCAAGTAGTGAACCAGAAAATCAGAGAGCCTTGGACAAACTAGGCTACCAAGACTGAGCCAAAGTACAGCATCAACAAAATATTACAGGCTATCACCATTTTTGTCAATGACCTCTTCTGGAAAGGACAAGCCGGTCTGCAGATGTGAAATAAATAAAGCCATAGACTGCAGTAGCGAGAAACTGTCACTGTACTAAAAATTACGATTTCTCCGCTGAAAGTGGATCTAAAAGATTTTGTCTTTCAAGGGGGCATATGGCCCTGCAATCCAACTGGTGTCACTAGCTGTAGGCTGGCAACGGTGGGAAAGTCTGCACCAATAAGCAGCATTTGTCGCAGCCCCTTTTTTCTCTCTCCCTCTCTCTCTCTGCATACCATATACATACATATATATACACATTCCATATATATACACATACATATACATTATATATATATATATATATGCATTAAATTGACTGTCTGTAAGGTAGTGTAAAACGCTGATAAACCAATAATACCCACTACATTAGGATAACAAAGTATTCACTTACTCCAGAGAACAAACAACTGGTCCTTTGGAAAAGATGTTGAGGTTGTTATTCTTATTCTGGGATGCTTGTCAGAATCATGAAAGAATATAAGAATGTGGGTATCAGGTAGGAAGATTTCAGCACTTCCATCTCCTACTGATCTGTAAGCCTTGTCCGTAGCTTGGCTCACTGGCACAGCATGGAGACAGCAGAGGTCTTTTGCTTCCTGTAGGATTGACCCTGATCTCTTCTTTTTTACCTAAGTCTGTATGTCTGGCACACCCAAGTGGAACAAAAGCACTGAAGGTATTGATTTGATGAAGATACTGCAGACAGAAACTTTGAAGGGCTTGGTGGTTAGTACATATTGTCAAATTGCATTTTCAGTTTTGATGCAGTGGAAAGGCTGTAATACAATAAAATTGTTTACATAGTACAGAGGACCAGTGATGGGATGGATAATAACTGGAAGGTGTCGCTGTCCTGCAGTTAGGCAGACCTGTTTGCTCCATCACAGAATACTGGAGAATTGGCACAGGGAGTAGAAACAGCCTCTCAGATACCTCTTCAACTACAGATAGTGCTTTATCTGGAAAATGACACCTACATTGTATGTCAGGAGTGGAGGAAAATGAAATGCATTCAGCAGAGCTGGAGGTGCCTAAGTCTCTCCTCAGTACTATGTAGAAGCATACTTTAAAACATAGCTTTAGAAACAAAACAGGGAGATAAATTCAAAATGGGACAAAAAAAGTAATATAGTACAGACAGGAAAATTTTCTTGATACTAGTCTTTGATAATACATTTAATTTTTAGAAAAAGGAATATGATTGATGCAATGTGTCTGATTTTTCAGGAAGTCAGTTGATATTGTGTGATATAGGACACTGCCATTTAAACCATTGAAGATTAAACATTGGAACAAGGATAAGAAAGCCAACTAAAAGAGAGGCAAGCATACTGGGAAAGACTGAAACAAAGATCGAATTGTTTATTTAGCAAAATGGAGATTGGTAGGTGAAGTTGTGTTCTCTCTCTAAATCTGTCATGAGAATCAATATACAACAGAAAAGAGCAATTTGCACAGAGGAACTGTGTTGGTGCAAAAGCCAGTAAGTAGGCTTCAGCTGCATTTAGTTAGAAGAATGAGTCTAACCATTTGAGGACTGGATTCCGTGTGTGATCTTTCAACAGTTATGAAACGCCAAAATTTAACTAATTGTAAGAATGTATTTGAGCAGTTTATACAGGGTATTTTAGGTTTTGATTTTCTGTAAAAGCAGGAATTGGACTCGATTAAGAAGACCTTTTCCAGCTAGATCTTTTATGCTGTAATGTTGGGTTTCTGTGGTTCTGTGAACGGTGAGCTCAAAAGTATCAGCATTAATTGCAAGGCATTTCTTGCTATTTCATTGATTTTTCAGACTTTATTCCAGCTTTACATGATCTGATGCTCAAGTTAATCCACATTTCAGAGCATCCAGACCATTAAATGTAACCTTTGTGTCCAATTAGCTGCCAATTCACAATATACATGTTTGCAACTTAGATATCTCATTGCACAGTACTCAAAATGTGGCTTATAATAAGCTAAGAGGCATGCAGGGAGCATGACTTATCCTGAGGTAATATGTGTATTGGTCTTCTTTAAAATCATTCAGGCTTGTAATGTGCTCAACCATTCCCTATTACCTGTTTGTATTAGAAACAGTAATCCCCCTTAATCAGGAAGTACTAGCAAACTAATACAATTCTGCAGCTGCTCTCAATATTGCCCTTTAGAAAAGATCAATACACATGTAGGAATGCTTTTATCCATTTCACTCCTTTCTGCATACTTTTCTTCTTCATTCAGGACATTTGGGATTTTTTTAAAAAAGCTTTTTTAATGGTAAAAATGGCTAGTTGTGTTTCCAGTCTTTGCTCAGGTCTTCTTTTTAATTCAATACAGTGTCCTGGTCAGCCTTAGGAGATGGCTGAAGATAGGCTTGTCTGGAAGAACAGCACAGCCAAGTATAGGAAAGTGAAGGTTACATAGAGAGGTAGTTTTCACCCAGTCAGGGAGTGAATCATTTATTAATGGCATTATTCAATGTTAGCAAATGTTACTAATCATAATAGCAAAACAGTTCAACCCAATGATTTATAGTCATGTTTATTTTCATAACATTTTTGCCAAGATTCTGATTGTATTACTGATGGTCCTTCTGATCTCTCTGCTTTTGCTAGTCTGTAAGGCTATCCTGTTATATAAATAATTTCATCAGGTAGAATTGGTATTGTTGCTACTATTTAATTTTCTGCTTTATCCTATAATTTTTAAATGATTTGTGGCTTGTGGTTTTGAGGGGTTTTTTACTGTAGGCTGCAGCTTTCCTGCTGGTTTATGGAATTAATAAAATCACATTAGCTTCCCCACCACTCTATGTTCAGAAAGAACCATTTTTTTCCCAAGTCTCTTTTAGGAACCCCTTTTTTATCTCTTCCCACTCTGTGTATATCAGAATTTCATGGAGTTTAAGTACAAAACTGGCATATGACGCTCTGGCTGCGAAAGTTTTGAGTGCAAATTTTCCTAAAAGTTCACTTGGGAGTTTTGCGCCCTGATTTAACAATGTCTCTTTTTTTAATTTTTGTCTGAAAATCAGGCAGGTCAGACCGGACTACATTTCCAGTTTATTTCAAAAAGGTTCTTGTACAATTCCTAGGCAGGTCATGTATCCCCATAGTTACATTACCTCATTATTGGTTCTGGAGGTGATGAAGTAGGATTGTACCCTTTTTCATTTTCCAACATGTTTTGGTACAAACTGAATCCCATCGGCATCTTCTGCGTGCCACAGTTTGAGGAAGATACAACCTGCCCCAGTTTGCCCCCAGCTCCGTACCACTGTATCCTGCCCTCTTCACATTTGCAGGCAGTTTTGTGCCAGAGTGCTTTCCCATCTCTATCAGCTGGGCTCAGCCAGGTTAACGCAAATGGACTAAACAGGGGAATCCAGGTCATTCTTATTGAAAGGTATTTGGGAAAACTCACATGAGCCATGTAGCTGGTAGGTGGAGCGCTCAGGAGACTTTTGGAAGGAGGAAATTTATAAACAGCTGGAGGCAGGTAGGAATCATTTACCATCAGAGCCTGTAAAAGAGAAGTAGCTACCCAATGGAGATACAGGGTGGGTCAAGACCACCAGAATGGCCTCCTCATATTGCCATACCTAGGAAACACTAGAAGCAGCCAGCTTTGTGTTTTGTTTCCTCTTGTCAATTGGTGTCTTTAAGAGCTGGAAGCAGGCTAAGCCAGCAGCATCATTAAGAAGATATGGCTAATCAGTATAATATGTTCAACTCCCAAGAAATAGGACTACACTTGGTAAAAAGCAGAAGAAAGAAAAAGCAGTGAAGCAAAAATAATAAGTAACAATTGCCCCAGGGCTGTGATTTTGGATGGGGAATTGTGGAAATTGAATAAATGACTGAAAATAAGATCCTCCCCCACTAGCCTGAAGCAACAAAACCACTAAATGAATTAGCTTAACTATTAATAGAAAGTAGGTTTTGTTTCTTTGCGATGTCCCACATAAATATTTGTTGAAGAAAGAGGTTTCCAATCTTTATTTTCACCTTGCCAGAGTCATTTTGTGCCTAAAACACCAGAGATATCTTGAAACATTTCTGCACTGTACACAACAGTAACTCCTACAAAGCTATCAAGGTTAATGAGACATATGCAGCTCTGCAGGGCAAGCGTGGCTGTGCAAGTTGGATGCCTGGGGGAAAGTGATGCACCCAGCTTTTCCAAGATTTCACACCGTGCTGCCAAGGCAGACCACGTGTTGTGATATGGTTGTTTCAGATCTGACTCTCTGCTCTTTATTTGCCTTGCCCCTCCTTGGACATGTGTACACACATCATTGTCCAAGATCTTAGCTCAGTGTGAGCCTCAGGGAATTTGAAGAAGTGCCACAGAATGTCCTGTTTCGTTCAGGGGTGCATCAATTCAAATAAAGCTGGGGATAAATTTTTAAGAATACAGTAAATTCAGTGCAGGAATAAGGTTCCCAAAATCTTGGGAAGGGTTGTTTTTAAAAGCTGTTGAGTTGCTTGCAGTTTTCTTCAATGGATGGAAGAAGCTGCAAGAAATTTCCAGCTGAGCCAGTCCAGGCTGACACTTCATAAACCAAGGATAGGCTTTAAGGGAACAAGTAGAATAACGCCTCAGTGAGATACATAGACCTTGTCACTCACTAATAGCTTGATTTATTTTAGTACAGCTCTTTCATTATGAAGCATGCATTCTCTGAAACTAAAGCTTCTAGAGACTAATTTGGATTGGAATTACATTCCCTGTGACTAAGAATAGAGCACGATATTAAGTCTCCTGAACATATCATGGGAGGAAGATATCTTTTCAGGTGTATTTATATTCACAACTAACACAATATGAGGGCTGTATCTAATGGTGCAACAGATGGAAGAAGCGTTATATTCAGTAATAATGAAAATAAAACTAGTGGTGATGCTTAGGCAATGAGGCCATCTACAGAACAAATATACAGGGTGAAATTTTAATTAGAAGACAGGCTTAAGTGTAAATACCTACGTATTGGTAAAGGAAGACAACCAACCGATATCAAAGAGCAAAGACATTAATGGCCCTATTGTGCTGAAGTTTTAAAGGCCAAAGCAATGAGTAAAATCAGTAATTATGCCTATGTCATTATTTTTGAAAGGTTCCTGAAAAGGTGTGTTGAAAATATTCCAATAAAACCAAGCAGATATATTCAAACTAACAAAAAAAAAAAAAAAGCTAATGTAAATATATCTTCCCTTCCCCAGTATTGAAATCTGTGTTTTTCATTTCCTTTGAGTGAGCTCAGGGGAGTAATATGGCTGATAAGAAACAGCAGCATAATTTGCTCTGTTGCTCAGTGCATCATGAATAGATCAAGACCTTCTGAGCAAAACTTTCTCCAATGCACACTACTGATGGCATCAGAACCGTGGGCATTTTTTTCTGTCAGATGAAGAATTTAGCTAATGTTAAATCTAATTGATATTTTGGACTTTCTAAAGGCACAGCATTTGCCACATAATATAAGATCCAAAGCCAGCCTTGCCCAGAGTGGCCTCTGAAATGGCTGGCTGGCAGTGGCCAAGACCAGACATGGCAAAGGAAGATACAAGATACAGTGAACTGTACCTAACCATAGTATATTTATTTGTTTGCTTGCTTGCTTATTTCTTGCAAAACTACTGCAGACCACAAAGATTTTTAACCATCGTTAACCTCCTATGTAACTGCTTGCAACTTCAGACAGCTATAGAATTGAACTCCTAAAATAACAGCAGTCAGGGTACTTTTAGCAAAAATTGACTCAAAACCAATATCAAACAAAAAAAAAATTATAAAGATAAGACATAAAATACTAGCCATAATATTGTTAGTTCATGTCTTTTTGAGCACTTTTTGTGTCTCTTACAGTAGTTTCCAGAGCTGTGGCATGCTAGGCACCCAGCATGCATGACCAAAGACACAACATCAATCTAGCACCTATATCTCTGCCTTAGGTGCCATAGTATGATAAGAGTTACTTTTTGTAATTCACCCAGATTCACACTGTAAATCTGTGGAAAAGGAAGAATCAGACGCAGTCCTCTGAAGTCTTGATGCTGGTCTGCTCACCTTCCTCTCACCTCCATGTTAAAGCAGTGGTGACTGGGGAACAGTGTGGGCGAAGGGCAGAAATGGAAAATATTCACTGTAGGAAGAAATGTGTTGTATTATTTCAAATCTTAAACCATTCAGCCAAGACATCTGCTAAGAGGAGGCAGAGGGGGAAAAAAAGATTTACATAAATAGCATAAATAATGTTACCGTAATAATAGTATCATGCACATTGCTATCTCAGATGTCCAAGGCACTAAGTGCATGACTTGCCACAGTGGCATACAATTTGTGTTCCGATAAACAGAACTGAATAAAATCTCAGAAGGTTTAAGCTGGCCTTGATCCACTGAAATTATGCCAAATTGATACTGATGGAGAGGCTGGTCTGGCAGCTATTCATTTATTATAGTGTCTAGAGTTATTCGACAGACTTTTTAGGTGACAAAATTCTATCTGTAATGCCTTCCTAGTTTTTTGTTTCATTTGTTTTTTAAGCAGTGTAGTCTGTTAAAATTGGACAGCAGGTTTTACGTTCCTTTCACCCACTGACAGAGTCCAAGAGATACATGCTGCCTTTTCCAACCTCCTGCTCACATTATAGCCATTTGCTGCTTCACATTCGCTGAAGTGGGTTAGAGATGCATTATTTGAGAATCACAAAAGCAGCAATTAGGAAATCTGTTATCATCTAGAAGCAAACAGGGATGGTCCTGAATTACACTGGAAAGCAAATTGTGATACCTGCTGACAGAAAGAATTGCTGTCTCTCTAAAGGTGCCAGCACTAGTACCATTCAAACTAATAAAGGCTTGGACTGTGATGCTGAACTGGTTTTTTTCAATGTTGTGTAATACATCAGCATTTCAGTTGCTTAACTATACTTTACTTGTAGGATCACGGCTTTTTTGTTATCATATCCTCTAAATTCAATCAAAGCTACAGTCTTTATAATAAACTTAAAAGTGAAAAATAACAGTAACATAGCTTTGTAAAATTCTGCAACTCTTTCTTCTAGAAAAGCGGCAGCGTACTTATTCATCATAGCTATTTGTTATTTATATGACCAAAAAGTACCATTGAGCCATCACATATAAAATCTCTGTCTTTGCTATTTTTAGATATAGAAATAATTTGATTTTCACTATGATTTTCTAAAAAGTTCTTGAGATTTGGTTTCTTGCATTCATTTTTAGTTTCTCAAATGCATCTAAGACTTCCAAGTACTTTCTTGTATGCTCGAGTATCATAGTCTTTTAGGCCATTTCTGAAGTGACTTCGAGAGTTTGAAACTAAAATTGCGATATACTGCTTTTTTTAATTGAAAAAGTCCTTGCTCCATGTGTATGAAAGGACTCAAGCAACAGCTACACTCATCTCAACTGTCGTTAATGTCTGTACACGCACCATGGTTCTCACAAACCCATATTTTCTTTCACAGCATATGGAGTATCTTAAGTGTAATTGGACTCACAACATCTCACATACTGAGTCAGAATACGAGCTGTCAAAGCTAGTCGATAGCAAACTCAAACGGGGGGGGGGTGTGTTGTAACAACTCCTCCCCACCATGTAGGTACCCACCTGCACAGTTGCAGAAGGAGTGGCAGCATTTTAGGTATCTAAATCACTTTGGCAATAAAAATGTTGGTGTCTGCGTACCCTCAGATGCCAAAGGGGACTAGGCAAGATTTTGTAGATGATCGTTTTTATCTTGGCCAGTTAGACTTGAAGTTTTAGTTTAAGTGCGTTAGGGTTTGGGCGTTTGGATGTTTTTTTAATGGGGCTGGCCATTTACCTTGCTTTGATTTCTCATTATGTGAACTAAGGAGAAGGTTGCAGGTGTCTGAAGATTGCTCCCAAAGGTCTATCCAGTCCAACATGTGCAAATGCTTTGGAAAGGCAAAAAATTGCATCGATATTCGAAGGTTAGAATATGCATGAGTCCCAGATACAGCACTTGGTAGGCTGTTGGAATGAGGTAGAAGGAAAAGCACCAGCTCCCTGTCTGCATAGTCAAGCTACTGAGTACTGTACAGAGCAAACAAATGTCTCCTGTTCAAACTGGTGTCTGTATTTGATAAATGCCCTTAGTTTTGGCCTTGGTTGGGCTTGAGGACAATTCACATGGTATCAATTCAAGCTAACTCTTCTCCCTCTCCTGACTGCCCAGAGAGTTGAGCAGAGCCAGCTTTAGAAAACAGACCCTTGGAAAAACGGGCATTTGCTTGGGGCAGCGTGCAGAGCCCAACCTGCCAATGCCAGAGCCCTGAAAAATGGTCTTGCTGTCCTGCAGCCAGGCTATTCCTCCCAGCAGCAATCTCCTCTCCCAGCAGCAATCTCCTCTCCCACATCCAATGGTACTAGCTCCACCTCTCCAAGGTTAGTGAGTTGTATTTTTACCCTTGGGAGAGCTAAATTCAGGTCTACCTACACTGCCATGAGCCTTGAGCCAGCTCTAAAGCAGAGTATTAACAAACACTTCCCTCCATCTCATCTGCCCTGTTTCTTACAGCAACATTTCCAGAGCCACAAACCAGCATAAACCATTACATTATCTGGTCTGACCCCAGCAATGATAAAGGTTACAGTTTGCTCACACACTTGCCCTTTTAGTTCAATACATAACTTTATCAATTTCTTAAGCTACCAGAGTTAGTTTGTGAGATCATGAATGAATCAGGCAATGGGTAGGACCTTTGCAGTTAGATTTTGGTAAGCCAAATTTGTCAAATTTTGTTAATGATGCACTCCAGCAGCAACACATTCTTTGTTCTCTCTTTCTTTAAAGGGCATGAAATTAGTGAATCAGCTTTAACTGTATTTCTTTTCAGCACGTCACAACCTCAGTGTCCTTTTACTTGTGTAGGAGCCTTGAACGTGTATTGTTTAGATTCAGTGCTGAATTTGAAGGAAGCATGAAGTGGTTTCTGGACTTTAGCACTGCCACTTATTCTCACCTAGCAAATGTAAAGCTGTTAGGAAACAGCTCCTCTGGAATGACCCCATGTATAAAGAAGTGTTAAGAAAAAAGGACTTTTTCCCAGTGGGCAGGACTACCGTAGCAGTTCTGATGGCAGAAATGGAGCATCACTCTCTCTTTTTCTGTTCACATTTCAAATGCAGCCATCACTGTAGTATCCAGGCATCAGTAGGAGAACTAGGAGGACTGAGATTAAAGGTTAAATACTGCCTGTATTGATGGCCTTGCAATTTTTGGTCCAGGCATTTGTCAGGAGGAAAGGACAGGTGTACACTTCAGTATTTTTGGACGCACAAATATGAAGAAGCTACTATGGGAAAATATAGGACCATAAATTTGGTTATCTTCAAATTATCTATGTATTTCAATCCAAAGGAAAAAACATCTCAAGAACACAAAGTAACAGAATTATCATTAGTATTTGAGTATTTTTTAATATCAAGCAGGGAGCTTCAAGCCTGATTTTCCATCACACACTTATTAGACAATTTTTCAGATGTGTTGTGGTTTCAAAATGCCTTCCAGAAAAAGAGAGATTATTAAATTTAGAATAAATTTACAGTCAGTTAAAATCAGTTAAATTACAAGTCCGCTCTGAAGTCAGAACACGAGCTATAATATAATCATCTGACCAAGCTGTAGTCATTCGAGTATCTCATGAGCTGGTGTTCAAGTTGCAAATAGCCGGATGCTGTGCTAGAGAGTCAGATTTTCAGTCCTCTCTTCTCACTCTCCAGATCGGTGTCTAAATCTGGGAGTTACTCCCACACCTCACATATAGAGTCTGCCTGGAATATGGTTGCTTATAGAAGGTAAAGCTGCCATTACAGATGCTCTGATGTAAATCATTCATATCTTTAGCTTCACCCAGATGTAAAACACCAAAGAAGCTGGATTACGCAGTACGTTTACTGTCTTCTTCAGTGTATCCACAGCACATGAAAAAGACCTAAGCAACAACCCTTAAAACTGCAGTCGTCTGTCTGTATGCAGAGGACTGACACTGTATGAGGAAGAGAAATGCAAGCTTTTTGTTTTTAAGATGACTTTTCCTATTTGCCAAGAAGAAACGTTAAACTTGTTTTAATGAAATGTAAGTTAAACAAAGCCTTGCTCAGAAGATCATTATTTACTAAATAAATTCTAGAGCAGGAGAATAGAACAAATATGACTCATGTAGAGCAAACTTAAATCCTACATGGGGATAAACACTTCAAAACTAAACTCCACTTTAAAAAACAACACAGGTTTGTAGGAGCCTTAGTTCTGCTGAGGATTTGGGCTTTTAAATCATTGAGGTGTTTAAAGATGTACTCTAGGTGAAAGAAATGAGCAAGAAACAAGGTACAGAATAAATCTGAAATACAGTCTGCATGTAGGAGTGTCTTTTCTCCTGACATATAGAATTTCAGCTGCAGTCAGTGAAGTCATAAGTATGTGGGAAGACTGAAGAGTCTTATGCCACAGCAGTGGGTCCCAGCTGATTGGCAAAGTAGCCACTGTTCCTTAACAAACTCGGTAGGTAATGCCAAAGAAGCTCAATGGAAAGAGAGTTAAAATGTATCACAGAAGAAGAAGAAGAAGAAAGAAGAGGAAGAGGATTAAGAGGGAAAAAAACCACAAAAGCCCAAATCAAACCACTCTGCCAAAGTCAGCTTAAAGGTAGCTAGTGTCTATGCAAAATGTGGGATCTTGGAAAGGTCAGATGTTATTATCCAACAAAAAGTTAAAGGGCACTGAATAAAATGAATTAGTTGTTGTTGCAAAGCATCTAGACATTCTGGGAACCGAGCCAGTGTGAACAGCAAATGATCAAACAAAAATAATGCTGAGGTTTCTGCTAGGAGAAAATGAGACTATTGCTGTCTTACAGCATTCTTACATAGCTCAAACACCAACAAGCAGGGAGCAGACCAATAGGTTACAAAAGCACAATAAAGATTTATTTGCTTAAACTGAGAAATTGTGTGATCTGGTGGGACGTACCTCCATCCTTTAAGGGAGGAAACCTTGCATGCTGGTTTCACTTCTGCTCCAGTTTTGCTGTAGGGAAATGTAGACCCTCCTTTTGAAGCAGGCAGTGAAATAAAACACTGAGGTGAAGGGAACATCTTCCCTTTGCTGGCATCAGTCTACAACATCTTACTCTTCAGAGCGTCACTGACTCACTGAAATGGATTTTGCACACCCCCTCAAGTTAGTCTTCTAGCTCGCTTTGGTAGGTTTCCTGGGTTTAGGTTGAATTCTGACTCTGTGTTGCTGAAGCATTGCCTTTAGGTTGTCAGTTTCAAGGAATTAGAGCTGTCTCCAAAACTTCAACTTTTCCTCTTGCAAACCAAAACTCAGCCCATTAGGTCACACAATGAATAAGGGGAACGCGCCAGCAGGAGGGACTATTGACCAGGCTGTACAAGGGATGTGATCTTTCTGAGAAGCCTCACCACATGATACACCTCTAGCTGAATCCTTGCCCCAGTGCTGGTCCCATGTTGCCGGTCAGGAGGTCACAAAGTTTTATAAAGCTACCAGCAGAGCTATGGAGGAGAACAAGATGTAGGAAGGTGGTTTTGTGCTGTTCATACGCAGCTTAAACAGGTCTGGAGTGTCTATGATCACCCACCCTAAGACTGAGCTATGGCTCTAACTATTTAAAAGAAACAGAGCCCCGTCCTCAGTGGGCTGGGTGAATAAGGTGGCTTATTGCTCATACCACAATTTCACAGCTGCTTCAGGGATAATTAGACTTCGATATAGCTCCTTCAGTTCGGTGGGATTTTACGTGAAAAGCTTGACTCATTAGTAACTTCAGTGCATCATCCCACTGCCCGTAACAAATCTCATTGTTTGGAAGGAGGGATGATACAGTGGAAAACTGCTTTCAACATTGTTTTCGCAGACTGGAAGATATTTGGTAAAGCACTTTAAACCTCCTTTTCTTTCCTGAAACTGCAGGAGAGAGGATCTAGCTATTTGACTTTTCATGTAGTCAGTGCTGAAATGTTCAGGTACCACAATAAAGAGGGCGTATATTTACCTAAGATAATACAATAATGCGAGGTTCTATTAGACCTCAATTTTCAGGACGTGCCCTATGCTCATTAATTTAATACTAATTTGCATTTAGCAGCCCTAATGATTATATAGGTCAAGAAAACTAAAAAGTCTTTATTCTCTGTTTTTTTTAATCTCCTCAGAGTACGCTCGGTTTGAGGCAAAAATCCATGACCTGCGTGAGCAGATGATGAATCACAGCATGAGTTCTGGGTCCGGCTCCCTGAGGACTAATCAGAAGAGGTCACTGTACGTCAGGTAAGCAGGGAGAGCTTTCTCCCGGGAATATATCGGCAGCTACCTAGTCTATGCCTGACTCGTGTGTTGTCGGTTCAGCAAGGTGGAAAAGAAGTTTGAAGAACTGCATCGAATTGAACTGAGAAACACATCGATCTTGCAAAGCACAGCATCATTAACGTGAAAATTGGATAAACCCCTGTTGCTTAATCCGATCGTTTCAAGCCGTTTTCAAAGAGCATTATACTTTTATAGTGATTTGGTTTTATGAGATGAAGATTTCTTACCAATTGTCAGCTCTTTCAATATCTGAGATGCAGATTGTGGTGTAGTGACGCATTGCGTTTCTGTGTGAGGTCTTGCCCAGACATGGAATGATTGCTCTCCTAAAGGGCACTTTTTCCCCAAGACCTCGTTTTGCTATCCCCTTGCATATGTTTACCCTTCTATCAGTCTACACTACAAAGAATTTATCATCTACCTTGCAAGATCAAATAGGCAGATGAGATGCTAAACAAGCTGATGTACATAGCTTAAACGGGGTAGTGAATATCACGGGAATTGCCTAACTGGGAGGCAGGTGGTAGCAATAGCTATAGTTTTGCTTTGACTGTGCAAGTCTATTGCCATAATCATTGCTGGCTGAAAGCTGGTTGTTGCCCTACTGCCCCTAACAAAGTTCTTGCTGTCACTCACCCCTTTTGGAACTCAGGGAGACTATGGGACTCCATGCCAAACATTTTAATAATCTTAATAATTACGCTTCTCTAGGCTTTTTGTTTTCATTTTTCCTCCCATGCTCAGCATATAATTCGAAAATCCTGACAATCTTGAAGTACAAGGAAAAAATTTTTCGGTCTCCAGGCAGTGCTAATTGTTCAAGGGGGAGCTAATTCAGGTGATAACATTGCAGAGATCCAATCAAGGCTAAATTCTGCTTTTTGCCATTATGCCCTCAGCATGAAAGTGTAAGGTAGGAGAGAAGGAAGGAAAATCTTAAATGTTAGCATGGATGGTCTTATTCTAGTGGACAGCAACCACATGAAGCAATAATTGATACTGCTGCCAGAAAAAGCAAGGACTGAAAGGGTATGGATCACTATTACCGGTGATCTTGTTATTGGGCAAGATCAGGTTGGAAGTGTCATGGTTTCTGATGCATCTCTCACCTTCTCTGATCTTTCCAGCTCTATTTACTTCTGCAGCTATTCCACCTGCAGTAGGTATTTCCCAGACCCAAACACAGAGTGACTTTATCGTCAAGAGCTTTGGCCAGCTCCCTGAATTTGCATGTCGTGAAAAGCCACAGTCATTGGACACGTAGGGACAGATCCAAGCTTACTTTGCTCAAGGTAAGCTAGGAACCCAAAATGCAGTGAACAACGGTGCAAGAAGTTCAAGCCAGCAACTGCAAGTCAATTCGGGTGTACACACAAAGGGCTAACGCAGGGTCCTGAGCAACTTACTGATCTGAGCTGCAGCAAAGCTCAATTACCCCTGTATCAGCATTGACCTGGCAAGCCCTGCTGAGAACTGAGGCTTATTAGCTCGCACACTCTGCCAAGCTACTGTATCTGCGCTGCGTCTGGACTAGCCCAGTTCTTCTATACAGTATTGCTCTGTGTGCACCAGTGAGCCTGGTTTTCTGCTAGTTCATGAATTCTGGATGTGGTCTGTCTCACTAAGCTGATATGCCCTGGTGCTTCACTGCAGGAATCTTTGATGTCTTAGCTGTATATCTAAATATCACTTCCCAAAGCATAAATGCAAAAACTGTTCTTTTATTCCAGAATCTTTAAAAAAAATGCCCCAAACCTCTCAAGCAGAAAACCTCAAAAGCCTCTGTCACTTTTGTTAGCATAAATTTTTTGCAGTTAAACCCACACAGTTGGCTGTGTCCAAATCTGAGAAGTCTGTTTGAGAGGCTCAGTATTTTAATTATTATTATAAAGCGTGTAGCACAGCAGCACCTGCAGCATTGTGCTAGGCACTGCTAGTTCAAATCGTATACACTGATTACAAAGCTAGCTTAGGTCTACGTTACGCGCTAAGGAAAATATAAATGTGGCTTCAGAAATGTGCTTCTTTTCAGAGACTGAAATTTTCACTTTACGGTTAAACCCTTTCAGCCAGGGACCCGTGTAAAAAGTCTAGGATTTAGCTTTTTTTTTTTTTTCACTCTTACAACTGAGGACATTTCTGTTTCAATGGATTATTTTGGTCAGCATGCACAAAAGAACTAGAAGCAAATTACCATATGTTGCAAATCTGTAGCTGTAATGCCAAGTTTATGATTCAAGTTTGCTGTTTTCCTTTCTTTGTAGTGATTTTGCTGTTCTTCACCGAGTACAAGCATAGTTATTTTTTAGCCAGAGAGCTTAATCAAAGTAAATAACTATGTTCTAGGCAGCACAAGAAAATAAATTAAGGTCCATATAGGTTGTAATAATTGAAAATAAGTGTCATTATCTGCTCATAGAAAAGCCAACAGAAAAGAGAGCGAGAAAAAGCAAAGCTCCGTAAACATATTTGCCGGTGGATGCAGGGTTCATTGGATGCAGGGTTTTCTTCTTTACCTTGCAGCCTGTGATTTCCCCGTGCAGCCCCTACTAAAACAGCATAGTATTTTTAACTGAGATATTTAAAAGAAGCTATAATAAATGAAGTGAGGTAAAATTTAATGTGGAGAAAATGGGTTGAATGTAGCACTAGAAGCAGCTGGCTGAAAGCAATTAAGAGCCACACTTAAGCAGTGTGTACAACCACATGAAAGCGATCAAGAGTGATTTGTACAGAAGAAATTGTGTAGCTCTTTGACACGATCTTTTACCTATGCATACTCTGGTGTTTCTGATTTTTTTTTTTCTTTCTTTATCCCAGTCTGTCTTTCTGATGCCCTCTGGAATATTCCCCAGAAATTTCCTGAAAATATTTTCCTGAAAATTTTTTTTCAGTATTACCTGTTCCTCTTGTATCACAGACCCTGTATCTCTGTTTTGAATGTTATCAGAAAGTCCACGACACTAGAGGTAAAGTATGAGACTTCAGGGGAGGACAGAGCAGTAGGAAATGCTGTTAACTCTTTTAGGAGCCCACCTCCTCTTTGTCGCTAAGCCTCTCTGTCGAAGAAAAGAAATGCAAAAAGAAAGTGAGAGAATAGGTATGAAACATAGCGAATTTTATTATTTATAAATTAGTTGTTGGTGAAGATGAAAGAACTTAATTGAATTCAGTATCTGAAATGAGAGGCTAAAAAGATTTCTGCTATTACCCTTTTTAACTCATTGGAATTCAGCTATCAGGTCATGATTACTGAGGAAAGTAAACAAACCTATCACCAGCTAAACGCTGCACTATACACGTATGTAGGGGTTTTTTTAGTGTTTTTTTATGCAAATTCTTATCTTCCTTTTTGTCTTTTTGGCTCTTGTAAGATTATGTATTTGATTGTCTTGAAATACATATGTGCCTTGCTTTATCTTTCTGGGTCCAGATCCACAGTCATATTTTTCAGGCTACATGTGGTTACTATCGATACTCTTATGAAATACCAGATCATGTTATTTAGTGCCCAGGCTATTGAGGATGACAGCCTTTTGAAGAGCTAAGCATCAGAGAAGTACAGTCCTTTAAAGAAAGTGGTGAATGTGATCAGCCGTTGAAACTTTTTATATATTATTTTGTATAAATTTGTATTTTATAGTATAAAATACAAATTTATAAAGTATAAAATTGCTAGTTTTTGGAGGAAGCTTAGAGCCTAAGCATGATGAAGGGTTTTTCTGTTGATTTACTAGATTCCCCAGCTTAAAGTACTCGTGCTAGATTTCTGAGGGTAAAAGTAGATACTTCAGTAATTCCTACTAGATGTACAAAGAAAGGTTTTCAGGAACAATCTGGCAACCAAGAACTGCCTTCTTACAGTCTGTTGTTGATTTGCAGATACAAACAGTTAGAGAAGCTTAGGATAAACAGCTATGGCACCTTTTAATCTTTATTAAAATCAGACAGCTTCTGAAATAATGTCTATAATTAAAAATTCCAGTTGTCCAAAGCCACAAACAGGTGCTGTGGAGGTGTATCACTCTGCAGAAACAACTCAAAAGCTTCGCATGCCCCCCAGCCCTTTCACTGACACCTTACTGTTTGAAATCTGTTCAATACCATTTGTGACCAAACATCATTCCACCTAATCATGGCTATTTGTTGCATTGTATAAAGGGCCTGGTTGACCTAACTGAAATGCAGATATTTCAACTTCAGCACTACTTTTAAATATGTCAGCACAATGTGAATTGTACAGTTGGCTGTAAAGTATGGAAATCAGAGCTGGGACAGGGCTGGATCCAGCTGTAATTTCAGAAGAAGTGGTTATGCAGCTGCCTCTCCACCAGCTGACCAGGGGAGAACACTGCAGTGGGAAGTGTAACCAAGGGCAGAGCCTCTTCCCAATAAAAGGAGGAAGTTTAAGATCAATATTTTTGTTCCAGCTCATGCTGTACTGATTTTAAAAGCTGTGCACAGTGCAAACAGGCGCCTCTTAGTCCACTACATATTTGTCTTCTTCTAACTGGAATTAGTGCTAACCATTTCATAGCTCTGATAGGTATGTGCTGTACAAACACAAAGCACTATTATGTGTTAAAAATGAGTGTGTTCTGGTTCATTTTTTTATTGAGACATAAGGAACAGAATCCGAAGATTTGCCATAGCAACTTAGCAGCAGCTGAAAGGAAGTCAAGGTTGAGGTACTTTGGGTTGTTTACTCGATTTCCAGCACAATGAATTCTCCGTTAGGCATTAGACACCTTTATACACATTTCCTGAAGTTAGGAAAAAGCATGATGCCATATTGCTCAGAGAGACACTGGTTTTCAACAAATCACAGAAAATATCACTTGGGCACTTTGCTGAGTTACAGCTGAAGTTTGGCTGAGGCAGTTTGTGAAGATTTAATCTGGCATCTGGGACTGGTTTCATGTAATATCTGTTAGAGTCACCATTTGGTCTCCCTGTCTTCTCTGAGACAGTGAACACCCACAGGCCAGTGAGCACCAGGTCAAGCCTCCATGGGCAAAGTTCTCCTGGCAGAGCTGCACAGCATGTTGCGATGCAGTCAAATCCACATGAGAAATGCAGTTCTTGGAGACATTGTGTAAGTGAAATCTGAACACAGGATACCATCAGACTTCGTAATGGAAAGCTCTACTATAAATCTGGAGGGAGAAATGTGACAATCAGATGTTTATCTTTTGGTAGTCCTGCCCACCGGGCTTTTCAGAAGGAGGTACTGAGGGAACCAGAGTGAGAGTTATGAAGTGGTCATATCTAAATAGTCATTGGAAGGAGAGAGAACATATGTATATATGAATATATGTAAAAAGAAAATCCAAATAGATATATGTTAGTGTTAAATATATGCTATATCCACATGTACGTTGCAAACATATTCACTTAAGCTAGTTGCCTAGTATCTCTCTGGAGTCAGCGGAGTGCACTTGGCACTTTCAGAGTACACTTCATCTCGTCTGGAAGTAGACATTTAAAATTGCTCAGGCGAATCTTGCCCTAAAAATGTCTATTTCTCACAGCTGAGTGGAAGAAGCCTCAGGTGATTAGCTGAGATGTAAACATCTATATTAGAGACACTTCAAGTTGGGTGACCTGAATCCCCCACATTGAATATCTTTCCGTTTTGCTCTCGCACACACAGAGAGCATGCTTATACATGTCTTGAAGAAGTTGTAACACCAGGCTCTCTGGCTCTGAATGCTTCTGCTGTGTGCTTCAGTAAGACATGGCACCACAGCTTTGAAACACTGGCAGTCCTGTTTAGAATTGAACACTCCAAATTATAGTACAGAATGGAGACATGCATTCAGAAAATCTGTAAGAAATGGGGTATTACAGAAAGCTGCGGTTTATGACAGCGTTTAGCAGACGTGTTTGGAAATGGTCAGATAGGTATGCACATAACCTACACTCATGAAATGGGCTGTTGCACTTGAAACACCATTTCAGACTGGAAAACTGAAATACACTTGGGACGTTACTCATTTCACATGTCCTGGTTAAGTGTGAGTTTCTGAATATTCAACTACTACTTTTTAGCTGTTCTTTCACTGAATATAGAGTCTTCTCCAGATCCTGCTGGCACCAGTCTTCTCACTGGCTTCAGCGAGAGCTGCTCAGATTCAGAACCAAGTAAATAGTGCAAATCTTTATTTTTCAAAACAAGGAGGGTCACTCTGTGTGCTTGAGAGACCTTTTCCCCAGTTGGATATTCAGGAGCTGAACGGTATAATTGAATAACTGTTCACTCAGGCCTTTATTAATTATCAGAGACACTAAGGAACAGAGAAGAATGAGGGATATGCTGGAATACAAGAATCATCTAATACGATGGGTAATGAATCTGGTAGTTATTATTTATTACTTTGAAATTCATGTTTAGAGCAAAAGCATCTGGCTCACAGAACCCGTGATTCTCTGTAAAATGAAGAAGGAAAATGATACCAACTCTTGTCTTTGGCAATGCAAATATAATGTTTTCTTATGAAACTCAGACTGTTTATGTGCTTAAAGGATCATTTTTTGGCACTTGCAAAAAGTACCATGGTTCTCATCTTGCTGCTAAGTACAGACTAAATAAGAAATTTAAAAATTCAACTAAAATTGAAGAACAGGGAATATCTGGAGAGAGGCAGTTTTGTTGGGTTTTTTTGGGGGTGGCCTCTCACTGATGTCAGTGGGAGCTGTGAGCATTTCACACTTCTCTGTATTATGCTCATGAAATTTCCACAAGTCCTTAGCTGAAGTGCCTTAACTGAGACACACAACAGTATTGCCACTCTCAGCTGAAAGATGGATGTGAGAATTATTAATCTTGGAGTATTCACAGTTCAAAGGCCTTCAGGCTTATAGTTTGATGGCATTTTGGTGCTAAAAAAAGAACCCCAAAATGTGTAAATATAACAATATGCCTCACCTATACCCTAGGACTGTGAGAATTAATACATTTGATACACAGTCAGTTGAAATTATTAGCCACCTCACAAGCTACTACAGTTTTCCCTAACACTTACTATATTTCTTATTCATCTGGTATATTTTTGCAGTGTTGATACTAATGAACAGTTAAGGAAAAATGAGGTTCATTTGCAATTTTTAATAACATTTCACAGACAAAGAAGAAGCAGTTAATGGAGAGTGAAAATTGAACATGTAAACACATCAGTCAAAACAGTCTCATCTCCGCATCTGACACCAGCTCCCTCCTTCACATATTCATGTTTATCATATCTGCTACTCTTGGCTACCCAGTACAAAAAGAGTCCAACTGATTCCTTCCTGAGGCACGGTGCAATGTGCCGTTAGCTGCGGCATGAACCAACAGCACAGCAAGCCTTTTATCAAGGGGTGATTCTCCAGTTATGCCAAAAAATGACAAAAAGCAGATTTATTTCTATCTGGTTGTGGCTTTGCAAATCATTGAATACTTTGTGTTCAAAATTAAGAGCTAATGCCCACAGTACTGAGCACCTTGAAGGACTGAGCCCCACGTGAATAAACTGCAGCCTACAGTAATCCCAGATAACAAGCTCTGCCTAAAGTTTAGAATATAAAACAGAATATAAAGCAGCTCCTTATCAAAGCCGTTCTTGCCTAATTCATCTTATCTTTACATTATCAGTAAAACTTGTTAGATATGAAATAACTGGCTAAGACCTGAAATCATGTCCTCAGTGCTGAATTATTAATGCCTGCTGAAACAGCTTTTCTATTAGCAGCTTTAGTAGAAGTAGTACCTACTTCTGGCCATTTTCCTTATTGTTCTGTTTCATAAGTTATTGAAATAATGTCCCAGAACAGGTAATGTGATTGACATGTGATGTCTGCTCTAAAGAAGTAGCACACTTTTTTCTTTTCTTAAGAGATGCCTTAATAGCTTTTCATTGCACATATATTCTTCTTTCTAGTTCCCTAGTGGGACTGCCTGCTTTCTTGTTTGGAGCCTCATCCAGCAGGAAAGTGTCAGCTAGAATATTTTCCAAGCCAGAAGACGATGATGAAGAACTTGGCCACATGTGGGAATAGGTTTTGTTTGAAATTTCTGTAACGAAGACAGTCACAGTTTCAGCCTCATTTCTAAGCAGAACATGATCCATCAGCACAGGGGGGGGAAAGTGACAATGAAGATAAACTGTCTGTGGCTTAAAATGGCTGAAAGTGAGTCAGCAAAACATACATTTAAGCTGTGTCTGTTCTATGTGAAACAGCAGTCTTATCCAACAAATAGTTTCTCATGACGTTTCCATGCCAACAGCTATAATAGGACATCATCAGTTTGTGCAGTTCTCCGCTGGACAAGTAGAAGACAGTGATTTAGACCATGAACACAGAGAAGAAAAGCCATTGAAATAAAAACTTGGGGGAATACTGTCAAAGGTTGGACATCTAAATATGGGCATTGGCACAGCGCAAGATAGCAGAGGCTCTTAGCACAGTGGCCAGTTTAAGAGAAAGAACTAAGACTGCTAGGCCCCTATTAAAGAGTTTTCTAACTGAAATCTTACATGGAAAAATTATAAAGGCACTGTAGAACAAGCTCTCCAAATTAGCTGTGTTGGAATAAACCTGAGAACAGTTGAAACAGAACATCACCCTGCTGAAAAGGGCAGTGGGAGTTCCCATCTGAAGTGCCCTCTAATAAAGATAATTGAGGAGGATCTTTCATGTCACCTCGAGGAAGTCCATCTCTGAAAAGGGAGCTCAACCAAATTAAGTGATGAGGCTGAGTAGGACCAGCAGGCTTTGCCGACCCTTTTGTTTCTCATTAGAAATAGAAATTACTCTACTAACTCTACAGTGAGCCCGGGAAGGATGCGGGGAATTGCCTACCAGAGTTGGGGATTATAAGGAGCTCCTCAGCAACTCTGTTTGGTCATTCCCTGCCACCCCGCTCTTGTAACAGGGAACAAAGTTCTGAAAGTGGTCCTCCCAGCCCTCACTGGGACCATGTTGAATAAATCCTGGTTTAGATGCAGCTAGTTTGGTAAGTTTGCCGTAAGTGGCAGTTGTGCACTGGTCGGTAGGGGAAGAGCTGTCCAAGGGAACCCAGCTCAGCATGGGGGTACCGGCCCCAGCAGACTGCTGTGCAAGCGTGGGACTTGCACTGCTTGCCTCATCGCTGTCCCTCTCACGCACTAGCCTTGGTAGGTGGGACTGATCCTCTCTGAATGTGCCTCATATTCAGGGCAAATGGAGTAAAGAAAGATTTCAGAGATTAGTGTCTCTGTGTGCATCTATATACACGTGTGTACATCTGCATTCTGCTACGTCTCCATCTCTTGTGAAGACTCTGGTTGTGGGTCATGCTTCTCTAACAAGTACTTACTCTAATTGCTTTATCTACAAATGCAGCAAATAAAAAAAGACTAAAAACCAGGGCTGTCTGGTGGAGTTTGCCAGATGTTCCTCACAAAATAGGAATTAAATAATGAAACATTCACTCACCTTCCATAAATTCTATTTTCTTTTCTTATACTTTTCAATTGACCTTGCAGGCAGCCCCATTTCTTCACCCAAGGTATTGTACTGCTATAATTATCAACACACCTGCTAGCACCACATAATACCTACAGCTATACAAACCACTGCTTACAGAGAAGGCAATAGCATGTTGCTATTTCTGCTCTCACATCTTCCTCCTATTCCTCCTAGTTGTTCAAAAGTGTCCTGGTATAGCAGACGGCAGCTGAAAGCTTTGTGAAAAATTAGGGCAGGAGCAGTTGCTTGATGGAATACAAAGATTTTTTTTTTTTTTTTTTTTTTTGTAACGCCATATTTCTAACCACTTAGATTTTAATTGTGCCAGGTTGGAATAGTTTTTACCTTGGTGTACTGCTAATGATACACGTCCTCTCCATTTCCAAGAAGTATCAATATTCCTTTCTTTCTGGGAGCCAAAACGGTCTGTAATTTTCCCTTTTAAAAAGCACTATCTCTGCAGACGCGCTTTCTCTTCTTGATGTCCTTGAGACATTTTAGAATCCAGGTAGAGGTTGCAGTGACTGACTGTTGTAATTACTCCTTTCTGCAGGGACTGTAAGACAATTTGTACAGATAAGGATCACAGGTTATCAATCACAAAATGGAAGCCCAGCCTAATGGCCATCAAGCAATATTTTGCCACTTTCTTACAGATAGTTCGAGATACAAAGCCACAGTTCAGTTCTTTCGGCTATTCGCCTCTGTACACAGGCAATCAGATTTTGTTTGTCTGTCAAGCATATGTTGCTAAGATTACTTCAAGAACTATTCTTGTACGTGAAGTAAAGTTTAGATCTGAAAAAATTCCATGTTTTTTTCAAGTATTTCTGTAGAAGGAGACAGCTATCTATGTGAACTCATCTTGAAAACAGATTAAATCAAAACCATTTTCAGTGGCACTGCAGGAAGCATGGTAGAAGCAATGCTTCTAACGTGGTTTGCAGGTTCAAAATGCAATCACCCTTTCAGTATAAGCATTGAAAGTGATTTATTTCTTTCTATACTGGCAGTCAAAGCATGGCCACATTCATGGAGAGTATTGCAACAAGAAGGTTTTGCTGCAGGGAGAAGCTATGAATGTAATGTCCTGTGAGATGTCCTGGCACATGCTTTCATTCTCTGAGTTATTCTGCCTTGGTGTCTCATCCAGACATGACATTAGGAACAGATTTTTATGACATCCTCTTATTATTAATTTAATAGCAAATTTATCGCATTATTAAATAACTTCATTTTAATACTATATATTGTTGTTGTTTAGCACTCTAGTGTCTGGTCCTGATTTCACACCTACCCTTCTTTACAGAAGAAAGGATGAGCTACACTGGCATTAGTGTGGTCAAAACTAGGTTCCTAAAGCCTCTACCAGGAACAGCATGATTTCAGTGCCCAGCATTTCTTCATAAACGATTCACACGGGTTTCATTCTGGCTGAAGTTAGCCCCAGCTAAAGTGCAATGAGAGTCATCAGTCTTTACCCTGGTTTCAAGTCAGACTCATGAGAAGTTCCGGGAGTAAAGATCAGGATTCTTCCTTCATCATTGATATATGCACGTGGATTCATCTTGAAAGGCTTGTGAACTTCAGCGGATCTTTCAACAAAACTGAACTGGACCTGAATTTTCTTGTTAAATGTCTGGAAATCTAATCACCTACTTGTACTTCAATAACTGATTAGAATAGCAGTAAGAAAAACAAAATATGAATTAATAGAAGTGGACCCTTACACACTTCATATATATTTCTGTGTTAGGCTTACTATCTAGTCAGATCTAGTGGCTACTGCTAGGAGATGACGGGTCAGTTTGAAGTCCATGGCTCACGGCATCCTCTGATGCAGGTGCAGTACCCACAGGCACTCAGCACAGGTTATAAACTTCCATGCAAAACAGAAATGAAGCCTGGCAGCCAGGTGAGTTTCACTGGGTTTTGTGGCGAATAAGTGCTCTTTCCTGTAAGTCTGATCTCGTTCAACAAGTGCCTGAGAATTTATTTCAACATCTGAATGATGTACTGCCTTTTCGCATATGCCAGTAAATATGACTTTTTATTACATCTACTCTGTTAATGTAATCATCTTTTATTTTCTTTTCATCTTTCAGGATTGTGATTTTTAAAGGTATTTCTAGTTTAAATTACATCGTTGTTTGCTGCTAAAATTCAGAAATGCTTAAAGAGAACATCATCAGAAATACAGGGATTTTTTGAAATTCTTTGTCCTCAGTCATCAATTTATCTGCCTCCATCTGTCTGCTGCATAAGTAGTAGACAGTCATTCATTTCGCACTACTCACCTACAGGCTCCCTTTAAGAATATCAAAACGTTCTTAAAAGTTTGGATAAAATTCAACAGATAGTTTTGCCTTTAATGAGGATGGCAGCAGCTTTGGCTGCAAGAAATCTGGAGAAAAAAATGTAAAAGAAATAACAATCAGCAGACAGGTTTCTTTTCTCACTAAAGGTATGAAATAACAGGTAAATTGACTGAATTAATGTCTTGAAAATTATCCAGCTGAATGCAAGGATCATTGCTGAATTTAGAGCCTGTAGAAGATGAGGTTGCTTTCCTCTTAATAGAGTGTGAAAGAGTTGCACGGTAGGTGCTTCTTAAGCTAATTCAGTTTTATTTTTTCTATACTGCCATCACAAAGCCATCAGGCACTGGACAACCATAAGAATGTATTCCTTTTCAACATGGACTGTGTGCAGCAGGGTCAAAGTTTCCTTTCCCTAAACCTTGTAGTTGCTACAAATTCCTTGGTTCAGTGCAGCAGCTCTTAGTTTGCACTAAGATCAGTGAAAGGAAACTCTCTACTTGGTTTGTTGTGTCTGAATTTTGAAGAAGGGACACTTCAGGTATACTCAGGTTTTAATGGTGCTTTTTTAGGAAATGTTATAAAAGTATTAAGTCGCTGCAGTTGCACTCTTAGCGTTCCATCTACGGAAATGCACTGCATACCCCAGCACATTACACAAAAGATTTGCATGTGTTTTTCTGTCAGATGCCTTGGGTTCTAAATATATTCCAGAGCTACAGGGGACATCAATTTGAAATGGGATTTTGTTATATTTGGGAAGAGCAGACAGATAAGTATATGGAATAAGAGAAATATTCTAAATGTGTTTTTTAAAAAATTATGCCTTCTGCAAACAGCAGTAAAACCCATCTGCAGTCAGTATAACTAAGAATTAATGTGGTGTGAATCAAGGAGTCATAACTCAGACAAAAATCTTAGTACTAACAAGAATTTTACCCCAAGTTACTGTTTAGAAGTGCTCTACCTGTTTAAAGAAGACAAAGAATTTTCCATCCTATCTGAGCTCTTTGTCCAGGAAAGTAAGTGGTATCACTCTGGAATTGAGGAGCTCAGATTCTGCATTGATGTAGGACCTAAAAATACGGAGTTTTGGGTTAGAGAGATATGGAGTGATGCTGAGAGATATGGAGCGATGCTGAAGCACTATGATGAGCTGCTTGTTCATTGTAGCACACCTGCTTACAGTTATTGGAAGTAAATAGATTTTGAATAAATCATCTGAGACTCTTTAAGTCACAGAACTCTGAAGAGTCTGAGATCAAACTTTATCTGAAATTTCTGAATTAGATGGGTGAAAAGAGGTTGGATTTTTTTATTGCAGACAAAATGGAAAAGGGGACTCACCAGAGACTTTTCTCCTAATGGGATCAGAAGAGTGCTTCTGATGCTGAGTTTCAGGTCAATATGACCTAAGCTCTGGTTGTAGTTATGATGTGTCATAAACAAGAAAACCCCAATAAGTTTAAGAAAAGGATAATCCAGTCTCTCAGCCCCTAACTTCTGTCATATTGTTAAGGTACTGGAACCATGAATCATGAAGAAAAAAATGTTGATTCAATTAAACTCCACTGAAAACACATTGCAATATCATTTCCTTTAACAGCATATCAAATATCTGGCCTTTCATCCATTTCTGTTGTGAAAGGAAGAACAAAGAAAAGTAAAACTCTGTGGAGTTTTCAGTGCTATCATTTCTCTGGAGAGCTGTCCTGGAAATGAGCTGATGGCAGTCCAAGCTTACTGGAATCTGATCTGTGTCCAACCTTGATCTAGAGGTATAGCCTTCTAAGTCAAGGACTTTGTCTTTTCAGTCAGCAAAAAGGGAGTATTTATTGTAATTGTGTCTTTATTACATTCCAAAAAGGGTACACCCACAAGAGAGGCTCAGGAGTGCTGAGATGTGGGCAAAACCACCACTTGTGCTCTCTTTGAGTATTTCTAGGAAGTAGACTTGCTGACATTCAGCTCAAATACTTCAATAAGATTCTCTCTGAGTGATATTTATGCCAGAAACATTACAATCTCTCAAATTCAAACACTGGATATGTTTTTCTTGGTGTGCTTTACCTCAACTGACACTGCGTACAGTGGGGCTTTATGGGGTAAAGATCATTAAAAAAATCAGTTATGCACATTATTCTTGGAAGAATGCAGTACCAACAGGAGTAATTCAGTCTAATTAGATCTGGTGTGGAATGCTTGTATAAAAATATAAATATGTTTTAAATAATCATGGTAGTCTGGGGCTTAAAGATTCTGTGTTTCTGTGAATTAATTTTTCTCAGTGTGAGTGCAGAATAATCTAATCATCCCCAAATACAAGAATAATTGAAACTTTGTTCGGGCTGATTAACTAATTTTAGAATTTATTTTCTGATTTCTTAGCATTTTTCACTGATAAAAGCAGCCATCTACTAGGCAGGCTAAAGATTCCTCTGCCAATATTTTGTTTGACATAGATTTCCCTAACAGCTGATTAATTGGTAACCATGCCTGGTAAAATAAAAAATTAGATGTTTATAGTTTTGGGTTGCTGAGCAATTGTGCTCTGTAGAAGGGGACTGTTCTTTACATTTCCTGAAGGCCTATGAAATTGTACCTCATACATGGGCAACATTTATAAATTCCTCCTTTGTAGCCTGTCCTTGCATCCGCCCCTGTATACTCCATTTTTACATATAACATGAGGTGCCACTGTTCAAGCACCAAACAGTAGTATCTGCCTAGTAGCTCAAATTTTTAAAAAGGTTCAAGCTGCATCTTTCTTTTACCCATGTTTTCTCTGTTCTCTTTACATAAAATCATGGTCTTCTGCAAGTTATTTTTCATCGTGCCTTTCTTCTGCTCTAATTGGTTAACATACATGAAATATACATATGAGCCGAAATGATTAACATCACTCAGTTCTGTTCTTGTTCTATCCGTCTCTTTAATGCTTTATTTGGCTGGTTCCTGGTCTCCACATCCTTCTCCATAGTATACTGCAGGTACCTTGTGTAGATTTCCATTAGTCCTTTGATGAACTACAGGCATCTTGCTCATTAATCCATTATCTAAGAGCTCATCAGTCACGCTTTTCAGCTCTTCATTACTTCAATAGCACAGCTACAGTCATTACCTTTCACATCGTTCAACCCTTCCCAGCTGTGCTTTTATGTCTGCCTGGAACTCAGAGTGAAGTGGAGGGGATTTTGGCTGTCTAGGACTCAGGCTGTAATGCACAAACTGAGAGGATGTTCGCTGTGATTATAGTTACAGACAGCTATTTTAGAGGGTTGAGTGAGAAGCAAATTAGTGAGACTCCACTTGTTCCCCAGGCCACAGATTTGAAATTATAGTCCATCCCTTGATATACATTTTCGCTCTTGCAGTCCAGTTGTCTATTTCAAATGAATTTTTCTAGCTTAATTTGGATTCAGTCCTTGCTGGGTTTCGGAAAGAACGGGATTACACTCCTCTAAAAGATGACTCCATTCAGGTGCTTACATCAATATGCAAATAAAATGGTGATTGAAAAAATACACCTTTATTAATGATGTATTTTGGTGTTCTAAGAATTCTGCTCAGTTGAATAACATCATAAGTAAGTCACTTTAACATAACAAGAGCATCACAATAAATTCTCATCCATTCAATAATCCAGCCATTTTCTCAAATATCATAAGACATCAGTTAAATCATAATTAAACCGTCATGAATGCCTTCTGCTTCCAGTCTGTCTTCTTCTCGAACAAATCACTCCTCACCTCATAAATGAAGAATTTAAACCACTTGAAAACAAATTTCTACACCTAATACAACCGTACAAATAATGCTGTTTTAGGTTCATGTTAACTGGAAGTGAAGAAATGCTTAAGTTGTAGCAAGGCATGATAGAGTGACAGTCCCCATGTTTTAATGCTCTGGTTTTTTCAGGCTTTTCCAGACCTCTGTAATAACATAAATCTTTTCATTGCTATCACATCAGTTCTACCTTATTTTAAATCCTGTTCTCACCCTTTTCCTTATGCTATAGGCAGAAGATAATCTCATTTTATTTGGTAAACCTCTAGGTTTTGTTTAGTAAAACTCAGGGATGAGCTGCTCCTCTTAATGACAGGGAGAAAAGTAAGTGAGCTTTGCGATAATCCCGTTTGGTGACAGTCTATGAAGGAGGTTAATGCATTTTTTGTAGGACTTTCCCAGTATTTGGTTTATTGTGTTTGCAGCAAATACTGTTCTTTACGTCTCTTATCTCTTAAGGGAAAGCCTATGAGACTTCTTTCCATGACACCATTTTTGAAATGATGTATTGATTTATTTTCATTGATCTCACTGCACAGTATTTAAGGAATTGATGTTGCCATTCAGCAACACGGCATGCTCTTGATCTCCCTCAAGTCAATACAAAATGGGTCAGACCTTGAACCACCACTCTCCATACTGAATAGTTTTCAGTGTCACTCAAGGAGAATAGACTTCTTGGTCAGAGTAGAGAATTTAGCAGCCTGTATTAAAAAAAAAAAAAAAAAAAGCCATTATTGATGATTGATGGGGAGAGAAACTTGCAACAGACTTTGCTAGAAGCATTTTCCAAGGTGGCTTGTAGGTGTAAGCAATCCTCACGCAGCGGGGTGAGGGTGCAGAGGCAGTGAGCATAGCTGACTCAAATATTACCTGTAGAACTGATAGAAGTACTTGCAACTTTCAGGTCATATTATAAGCTACAGGAGCCCAGCTTTGGCATCACAACATCTCATAAAACACGGTCTATAGAAGGTGATCCAAGGTGCCTAACTTAGTTACATAAATTCCGTGTACAGTAAATGGAAGTGTTGAGTAAGGAATTCAGTTTTGCTGTGCTAAGCAGGGAGTTTGGCCAACTACATCCTTAATGGAGCTCCCTTACACCTTAGGGGTGGGTTAGGTTCAATCACACTGCCCTGGATTTAGCTTAGAGGAAAAACTAAATGCTGCAATATGTCTGAATTCTGTATTAGGTACCAGCTCTTCTGGAAATTTGAGACCAATGTTGTACAAGTGAGGATAGGCACTTTAGTGAGCAGCAATATCTGTTTAAAATGGAAGAGGAAGAGGTGGAGGTGATGATGGTGTTCCTCACATTTTGCGAAACACCCCGGCAGGTGCATATGCCTTTTCCCTGCATTATTGCTGTTTCAGTCAAAGCCAACCTGGAATCACTGATGACAGTCAGGACAGCTCATTCACCGCTGCATCCCTCAGCCTCCAGTTGAGGGGTCCCCACCAACATCTTTCTTCCAAATTTTAACCTTCCTGACCCCTCGGTCACACTGCCCTTTCAAGGAAAGGGGTGAAAAATGTCCTTTCCACAAACAGCAACCTGGTTATTAGAGCACTTTATGAAGACAAGAGAGTTCTGGCTTTGAGTCCCCTCAGTCTGCTGAAGGAACTGCATTTATATCTCCCACTTCCTCAGTCAGTGGTGTGGAAAAATCTTGAATTTCGCATACTCAAGTAAGCCTCTCACCACTAGAGTACAAGAAAAAGGTAAATATCATAGCTGCATTTTTGAATGGGAACAGCCTTTCATATTATATTTTTTTCTGCATTCACTTTTGTATATGTTTGTTAGGCATATTCGTAGCATAATAAGATTGACCCCTTTAGGGTTTAAATGCAGTCTCGATATTTCTCTGCTTTAAATGTGAATTCCATAAATGTTTAATTGAGAGAGAGAGACATCCAGCTTCTCATAAATACATGAGAGCAAACACAGTCTAAAATACTTGTTCTACTGAAGGGAGTAGGAACTCTGAATTTTGCAGTAAGGCCTTGGTGCTTAAAATCCATCAAAGTCCATTTTGGACATTAAAAATAGCCGATCTGAATCTTATACTCAGCTTTGAGTAACTTACCAGTCTTCAGAAAGTTTTGTCATAGACTGTATTCAATACCCTTTTACCCCACTGTACTTCAAGTGACTATCAAAGAGGTAAAATTAGAAATGGTTCTGATTTTTCAGGATAATCTGAAGTTTTCTGAATAGTGATCATCAAGAAAGTCCAACGCAATTACAATCACAGTCATAGTTATATCTAAAACAAATTGCATGCCAGCCTGGAATTTCATGCTGCTATAGAGATCTCAGAGCTGCCATTTTCTCTCAAAGAAACCCTTAAACTAGCAGGCCATTTTAAAGACAATATCAACGATTAGCAAAGAAAATATTATAGTTAATTTGTGAGCCACATTCACGTTAATGAATCCATTTCACTCTAAAACAGGAATTCCAGCTGCTGCAATGTGGTATGTTAGATATGGCTTTATCTTACCAACAAAAATGATATTATTTCTAAAGTATGTTACTGTAGCACAATTCTATGGGTATGGCTATGTAATCCAGATAATGTAGCAGCCCGGTTTGCATGCAGGGACTTGATTGACCACACTGTACTGCTTGTTTACTCCCAAACTCCCTCTTGGAGCAAATTAACTAGTTCCCTTCAAGACCAAATGCGTACAGGTAATTTTTAGGAAAGTTTCCCCCAGAGGTTTCTTTGGGCAGCATGGATAAGACATCACCGGGTTTGGTTCCCTTTGCATGACACAGTCTTGCGGACTTTCACTCTAAGAGACCCCCCCCATACACCCTCATGCTAATTTTTTGGGACATACAACACTATTCTGGTGTCATGCTATAAAACATGGGCCTTTTATAAGTAACTTCTTTTAGGAAAAGTGTCCGATTCAAGAAGACCTTCAGGACAAATGTCTCGGTCTAGAGGAAATTGGGTAGAGAGTGAAACCCTATATCTGGGTTATGTTGATTCAGAAATGTCAGGGTATATTTACATAGATGTCAAGAGTTATAAGAGCTGCTTCTCTCCCCCTACCACCACCCCCAATATAATTATTTCACATATGCCCAACACTTTCTGTTCAATCTCTGTCTTGTGAGGGCCAGTTTCATGGCATCCGTAGTAAAGATATACTGTTGTTTCTAATCTTGCTTCTCTTTAAAATTCTGCAGACATTGCAAAAGACGCAACAGCTGTTGCTTTAAAATGCAGATAAGTAGGACACTATGCCACTCGTGGGTGCCATCATTACAGACCCATGTTACTGTTTTCTGTCAGCTAGAAGTTAATCACTTAATTTTTTACCCTGTCAATCATGTAGCAAGAGACAAGAACAAAGATATCTGTAGGGAATACATGGCATCTTTTTTCTCCAAGGCGTTTTTTGCATGAACATTATGATGATATTTCTCTTACTTAGTTTGTTATCAGCTGTAAGCATACAAAAATATTCCTAAAAACATTTCTTTAGATGTTGCTCTTCAGCATTTATTTAACATCCAATTTAATAGTTTATTTTCTCTAGAAATGCAAACATTTTTACTAATGAGGTTTGAGAAACAGGTTCCAGGAAATTACCTTTCTGCTCATATCTTTACCCAAAGGCAAAGAGACCTAGATTTGTAGTGGGAGATTTTTCTCTAAGACTGAGGAACACTTGGATTAACTGCAAAAAGAAATATGGTGCTGTACGAGGACATTAAATATATTCAACAGTGTGGTTAAAATCCTACTATTTCTGTGCTAGGTTAGAAAGATATACATGCATCCACTGCCTGGTAAACCTAAGCATATACAGGTAGTTTTTAAAATTATTGTATGCATTAAGTCTTGTATCAGTAAAATTCTGTAAAAAAAAAAATTTGTAGTTTTTCACGAAAATGATGAATGAGTCAGTAAAATTTGTGTTTCAGGAAGATTTTTCTGTGCCCTTAAATCTGTGATGTAGTCAGTATAATCATGCAACATTACTCAATAGTAGAAAATCCAAAGATGACCCAAAATAATATTTATAAATTTATTTAAATTACTCTGATTTAAAAACCTTAGTAACTGTGCCAAGACTTTCAGATAAAAATTAAGTGCACTACCCCTGTAAAGTTAGCCATCAGAAGAAAGGAAAAGGGAAGGGCATTGTCTGAAAGAAATGTTTTGATAATAATATAAAAATAGTCATCTCCATCTCTCAATTCGTGTTTTTCATACCTCTAAGCTTTCTCTGAAGGAAGGACTGGGTGAAGAAACAAGAGATGTAGACAGTGACTTACACAGCCTGCAGAAAATTGTTGGCCCCAGGAGTGGGTCCCAGTTCTATTTATGGGCAGCTGCATCACATACGTAAAAATGGGGTTCCAGCCTGAATTCCTCAGTTGCTTTCCACAAATATGGTAGGACATAAACATAAGAGTTATCTTTCAAGCAGGTTGTCACAAGCCAAATGACTACTGTTTCATGTTGTACAGATCAAACCCAAGCCCCAGTGGTGTAAGGTGAACATGTGAACGTGAACATGACCACCGAATTCAGTTGGACCAAAGGTCTTTCCCACCCATCATTCTGTCTCAAATATTATCTGATAGCAGATCTTCTGAGACTATAAAAATAGCCCTTGCTGGATTTTCCTCTTCTTCGGAAGTTTTTTTTAAGCCCATTTAAATTTTCAGACTCTATAACATCCACTGATTAATTGCCTACTGTATTTTCTCTGTTGTTGGTTAAATTACAATTCCCTCCATTTCCTACACTGTGAGAACAGTGAAGTGTCGCCTATTCTCTCTTCCCTGAAACTCGTAATCTCATTAAATATCATTATACTCTCTTCTTTTACTCTTTACTCTTTTATCACACTCTTTTATTACATTCATTTTTAAGGCTGAGAAGGCTTAATCTGCATAATCGACCCCTGTGCAAAAATTACCCTTATGGGCCTCTCTGTTCCTTCTCTGCCTTTTCCAGGTCCTCTTTGGGATAAGAGAATCAGGACTGTCTGTAGTAGGGGTGTATGGGTGTCTGTATCATGGTATAATAACAATGATTTCTGTTTGGTTCTTTATTAATTTTCTTAAATTATGTGTACAAATTTGCCTTTTTCACTACTGCCAAGCACTGAATTCATGTTTTCCTGGAAAAATGTACAAAGTCTTCAGCATTTAGTCCCTGGGGAGTAATTGCTTAGCTTGTTTATATCTATGTACATTTACCAAGGACTGATACTCCCCACCCCTCCCTTTGCATTTACTGATATTGAATTTCATCAAGTATTTTATCATCCAGTTACTTGACATTTTGAAATCCTTTTGCAAGTCTTCTCAATTAGTTTTTGGGTTTGCTACCCTTGATACTTCAGTGTCTTCAGTATTGCCTTATTTTTCGCCACCTTTTCTAGATCACTTATGGGAATTCATTTGTTGTGAAAATAAAACCTTCTTTGTTAATCTCCTATCCTTTAAACATTTACTAATCCTTCACTCCTAGACCACTACATCTTTTATATTTTATGATCTTTTTGTAAGGAAGTCTTAAGCTTTCTGGAAATCCAAGTGATATTCCTCATCCATGGGGTTACCTGTCATTCAAGTCACATCTACTTTATTTCTGGTGTCCCTTTAAAAAACTGGCTGTGTATTTTCCACTTCCACACACTTGAGTCATTCATCTGTCCTAGTAATTTATTACTATTCATTTTATTGATTTGTTATTAAACTTTGTCTACTGACACATCAAGTGCAGATGGTTCCATTGATTTGACAGGTCTGAAAGGCTCTTCTGTGGCTTCATCCTTAAACACATCCTGTAGTTGATTGTAAATAATTCATTTAGCTTTATTGCCGTGGCCTTTTCTTTCCTAGCTTTCTTATTACACCCCAATGCCCTGTGTAATTGGTATTTAGTATCTGAATGGTGCACAATCCTTACTGTAGTTATCCTCACTATTCTCCTTTGTGGCAGGGAAATGCCATCCATCCTTGCTTTATAAATGCCAGAGACAGGCATTTGGTAAAGGATGCTGAGTAATGAAATGCTAAGGCTTGCAGTTCTTCAAAACTGTCTCCAGCTTTGGGCACAGAACTCCCAAGGAGTGACCTCAAAGGTATCAGCTTGAAGGGGGGAGACAAATGCCAGTGATGGGATTCATGACAGCAAGTACCTTGAGTGCTGGGATACCTACAGTAGCCAATCAGAAAAGCTAAGATAGAGCTGTGTCTGAATCTCTGACTCCTGTTGGTCTCTGTGATTCAGAGCTGGAAGGGACTTCTTGCTGCCAGCCTTATTTTAGAATAGAATCATAAAATCATTCAGGTTGGAAAAGACCTTTGAGATCATCCAGTCTAACCATCAGCCCTACTCCACCAAGTACACCCCTAAACCATACCTCCAAGCACCACATCTAAAGGACCTTTAAACCCATTAAGGGGTGGTGACTCAACCACCTCCCTGGGCAGCCTATTCCAATGCCCGACAACCCTTTCAGTGAAAAAATTTTTCCTAATGTCAAGCCTAAACCTACCCTGGTGCATCTTGAGTCCGTTCCCTCTTGTTCTATCATTAATCACCTGTGAGAAGAGACCAGCACCTGCTTCTCTATTGGTGTCCACCTCCTGCTCTAGCAGGAGTTAGGTACCCCAGTTCCTTCAGGCTGGTCTTACATGAGCTGCTAACAAGCCTTTGAGGAGACAGAAGAGTATGTCAAAGGTGCTGACAATAATGTCTTAAGGCCAGGACATCCTTTCTGTGTCCTGTTTTGCACCTTGGTTGTGAAAGGATTTGAGGAGGCATGCCTCTTCCAAGCATCTGCTGGTCTCTGAACAGTGAGTGAGTCTGGACTTGGGCATAGGCTCACACTGGAGATTAGCTGAAAGCATAGACATCTCAACTGTTGCATGCAGGAGATCTCTCAGCCTTGTGTAAAGGGAGGAACATTAATATAACCTCTTAAAAACAAATCAAGAAATAGAAAAATCTCAACCCACCTCACTAAAGACCACTAATGCAATGGGACTGATAAGTTAGTGGCAGTAAATTATTGCTACAGCTGCAGGAGATACAAAGATTTTCAGATGTGGCCCTGCTGCGTGGAACACTTGGGAAGATTCTTTGAAATTATCCCTCAGAGGCAGTTGCATGCTGCAGTGAGGGTTTGCTTAATAAATGAATTTCTGGTAAAGAAGATAGTGCCTGTACCTATTATTTAAAGGGAGAGAAGCTCTTGCTCTTAACTTCAGAAAAGGATTTGAAGATAGAGATTTTGAGATGATAAGGCAAAGGAACCTTTGAAGAGAAATTAAGTTTCATACAGTCTATTTTTTAAGGTTTTTTCCTTTATATTTGTTTCATCACATTGTATCTTGTACTGACTTGCTTGTTTATACAGAAAAAATGAAAGTTGTTCACTCAGTTTAGTGTCTTTCCACTAACTTCGGTCACATTACAGAGCTTACTGACAGAACTGCAGTGATAAATCATAGCTATGGAAAGGAAATGTTTCAGACTTTGCTGGAGAAACAGCTATTTCCTCAGCTGACATTTGAGGGGAAATACTAAGTTAATGAGACAGAGACAGAGGAAAACTATCGAAAAGATTGCATTTGCGCTGCTAGTCAGAAGTTGTGTTAAACAATCAAATGGAATTTGATCCTCTGAGGCCAGAGGTAGGAATGGTAGAGCTGAACATAAGAGAAATATTTAGATATTGATGTAGTAAAATGATTTAAAGACCACACATCTGGGAACCTAGTGCTGTGGTCAATCTACAAAGTTAAGGCAGACGTGCAACGGTGGTTTGAAACTCCTATTTACGCTATTTGTTGCTGTTTAATGCAGACAGCACTTCATATGCTATAGCAGCTTTCAGGTTGCTGAAGTAATTCTAACCATCAAACACAGGCCTCGACCGAGGAGACACAGGGTAGCTGTGTCTGATATACCACTGAGATTGGCACATGGAAACTCCACAGCTCTGCAGTAACTGTCCCTCTCTGGCCCCTATGAGCTTTCCCAGCTCCCTGAGATGGCTGGCAGTCCATCGGCTGCCTGTGCAGGGTCCTGGGTGCTGGGAATTGCTCTTCCCCCACTGACTGACTGGTAAGAGTCATCACCTACACACAGGGAAAACTGTCAGCAAACTGAAGAGTTCAACCTGATTCTCCTTAAGTCACAAATTTTCATAATCTGTCACCTGCAGATAATTCAAACATTTGACTTTTTTGTAATCTGGATTGCTTTGTTTGTTTTTTAAACAGTGAAAATTTTCCATGTCCTTTCTCCTGTCAGCATTAATGCATGTTATGCAGGCAATTTCAGTTTCCCACCTTCTGTATACATTTTCCTCCACAAAAGAAACATCAATTTTGTTTTGCAGCTATCCTGACTCAGAAGAAAGGGGCATCTAGCCAAGTGTCCTTTCTGTGACAGTGGTTAACAGCAGACGTTTAGGGAACATATAGGAACAGGGCACTTATGGTCTGATCCTCTCCCCGCTGTACACCACAGCCTTCTCCAAAGAGAGCATCCTTATTCAGCCCCCGAATCACCCACTAAATTGTGTTGCTGTTCCCATGTTGGAAGTGAACAAATACGAAGCTCCTTCAGCTTGCAAATGAGCCTGTGAAATACTGAAAAAGTGTAAGAATTGGTCCAGGCAAAAAAATCTCATTGATGAATATTTCTAACAATCTTGTCCATATGAAGTGAAAGAAAACCATCTCTTCGGTTAGAGACATTTGTTCATTTTCTTGCTTATTTGTTATCCCATGACTCCCTGGGATGCCAGAATCAAAAAAAAAAAAGAACTTACTTTTGGTTCTCTATTATTCTGCAAGACTCAATTCACTTTAATGGCACAGCTTTTGTATAAGCAAATGCTAAATGACAGTGTAATTTACACTGCAGGCTTTTCTGACAAAACGTGTTGCTTCAATAGATGTTTCCTTCTATTGGAATCAGAGATTTCACCCTTTATGTTTAATTTACCCATCATGGGCATTGATATGGCCACTTTGCCGTACTCTCTGAGCACTTCACAATAGTCTCCTTAAGTATTCTTATTTTACAAGTAGGGAAACAGGACATCAAAATAAAGAAATGTTCACACCACCTATATCAGCCTATTTTTCTCTTTCTGTGTAAATGCTCTGAGTTCTTCCTTTCCCATAGGTACCTAGCTCTCTCGTTTACTGTCTAGGGAGTTTAGATTCCTCTAATAATCTCTGCATAGCACCTAATTTGTTTTCCCAAAATATGAACAAAAGAAAGCTCTCTCTACTATAAGCCCACAGTCACACCAGGGGTGCCTATGCCGCCTGAAAACAGCTGAGCTACCAGACACTGTAGTTCTCAAATCACTGCAGTGCAGTGCAGCCATATCAGCCATGGTGAGGTACAGCTTTAACATGGCCATAATGCTTTCAAGATTGGTTTAGTATCGGCACACGGTTCTGAAGAATATCGCCTGAACTTGTACATAGCTTGAGCATCTCTGTACCATCCTCGGTTGCATACATCAAGGAACTTTTAAGCAAAGTAAATTTTTTTTACCCACTGCAGAAAATGTTGTCTCTTAGATGCCAAGTCTGACTGTCATTTTACACAGAATATATATTAAAAATTCTTGATATACCCAAAAGTGATAAATGTGATCTGAGATAAGCTGCTGTGTCTCAACATATTTTATACTTCAGTGCTTCTGAATAGATACGATCATAGGTAATTTAGCTTGGAGGAGACCATCCCGAAGTTGTATGTCCAATCCCCCTCTCAAAGCAGAGTCAGCTTCAAAATTACATTAAGTTGCTCAGGGACCTGTCCAGCTGAGTTTTGAATATCCCCCAGGATTGCAGAACCTCTTTGCACTGCCCACACTAATGCTCCTGGTGAGATTCTGCCCCCTCCTACCGCGTCAGAGCAGCTCCATTAGCGATGAACTGATCTGTGAGTAACGCAAATGTGAATGGGGTCCAGTGCTGTTCCTCATTCCTACAAGGTGCATTATGTCAGCAACTGGATTTTCAGAAAAGTTCTTGTCATGTTTCTGTGGATTTCTCTATTGGGAGAGTGGGATTTGCTCCTCTTTCCTACAGTGGAAGCTGGACAGTTGACCTCATGCGTCTTCCTTGTTAATGATTAGATTTTTTTGTTCTTATAGAGGCTTTTCCTCCACCAAAGTAGAATAGAATAGAATAGAATAGAATAGAATAGAATAGAATAGAATAGAATAGAATAGAATAGAATAGAATAGAATACTTGAGTTGGAAGGGACCTACAAGGATCATCTAGTCCAAAGGCTCGACCAATTCAGAGCTGACTAAAATTAAAACATGTTGTTAAGGGCATTGTCCAAATGTCTCTTAAACACTGACAGGTTTGAGGCATTAGCCACCTCTCTAGGAAGCCTCATCAAATACCTCATCAAGGTCAGAAAGCAACATAAAATGAGGAAATTTTTAGATCAGCCCATGATGAACATGACACCCAAAGACATAGTTGTTAAACTGATCTCTTCTACAACTTTCCCAGCTACAAAACTTTTTTGTAGAGGGCATTGTTCAATGTTTTGAAAAAGCAGAGGAAAGATGCCAGCATAAGGAAGTTACTGTTCATTTATAGCTGCTGAAGACATAAACTAGATTTTTATCATCACTGCCTCAGTCTTGTATTTCCTGCACACACAAATCTCACATTAAGGTGTATCACGTTCCAGCTTTTGGCATGACATAATCATTTGATTCAGGCTTAGGAAATGGTAGTGGTGTATGATGTTTCAAACTGTGTTTTGCATCCTGAAATACGCAGTTAATTTTTTAAAAATAAATTTGATTGATAGAAAATATTTACCAATGAGAAATATTAGAAAACAACTGCATCCATGAATTATTTTCTGCTACATGCAATGTGTTACAGCATATATAAGTCTCAATGCACAACTTTAAGTATGTGTAAACTGCTTGAAATTGGTCAGATTACTCAAATGTTAAAGATTATTTTTAGAAGCCTGACTTAAGAGACCGCTATTGTTACTTTTCCTAAACTTAAGGACATGGCTTTTGATAAACATTAAAATTGCTAAGTAGAAGTAGCGGTTCCTGGTAATTTTTTTTCTGCAACACAGAGGAATGTCTTAAAATCAAGGTAAATTTAAGCCAGCATAGGCAGAAAATTTTCATGGCAGGGGAAGGGAGAAGAACACAGCTGGTTTTCTTGGCTTTTTAATGCCATGAGACTCATTTTAAATGAAGATATTAAAAGGAAAGGTCCCAGTTCTGTTGCTTAGTGTCCTTGCTTAAATCAGGAATTACACACAGATAAGGAAGTGTCATTATGGACAAAACCATCAAAACTCTAAGCTTCGTTCATGGTAGCAGAAAAAAAAATGGCTTATCCTAGGTCCTAGCAGCATCCAAGAGCAAGGAATCAAAGCACTTCTGTTACTGTACCAGTCTTTCGTCTTGTCAGTCTCGGAGCAGCTTAAGGCAAATTCTGTCAATCTTAAAGCTGCTTAGGGTAACATTTTCAATGAGACTTAGCAATTCAAAGTCTAATCTTCATTGAAAGTCAACAAAACCTAGGCTCAGATGTGCTTAATTTACCTTTAAAAATGGGACGCAGGGACTTCTGATGTTACCCTTAATCCTGCTTTTGAGCATGCAAGAGCCAGGGCTCCCAGGGAAGGAGGGCGTGCATAATGCAATGGAGTGTATGACTGATTAGCTGCAAGGAGCTCAGTGCTGCATGGACTTAATTTTGTCTTTAAAAGACAGAAGCTAAGAAGTTTAGCATCGTCCTCTTGCAACTTTATTTGATAAATATTAAAATACATGCTGGTGCTGTTAAATATTTTTGGTAATAGTGGTTGATCAGCACTTTTTTCTTCAAAATCCATTTCTAAAGCGGTTTGACAGCCACACACAGAGTGAAACCACCAAATCTAACTGTTAAAAAGAAGAAGCAATCACAGTGTTTTGACATTAACGAGGTGACACCAAAGGCTATTATTTTGATCTGCCCTTTTCTGCTTTTGCGTATTCTGGCATCTTATTTTCAAGCTTTTCTCCATGAGAAAGTGAAACAAATGAAAACTGAGGTTTTGAAGTATTCATTTGACTGCAGAAGATGGAGGTTTATAGGCAACATCTTCTACCAGGAGAGTGTTCAACCCAATCACAGAATAAACCTTAGTGGGATAAACCTCTTTATGATAGGTAAGATTTGACAGATAATAGCTCAAAGAATCCACAGAACTGGTTGACCAAATAGTACATCTCTCATAGCTGCTGCTTTTTCAGGCACCTTTCTGTTTTTCCATTACAGTTTAGAAGATTTCAGTTGGGTTCAGCTCAGCCTTCTGCATTGTTCTATATTTGTTGATTTCTATAGAACTACACCTTGTAAATCTGAAGCCTTTAGAGGCTTCATGTTAGGTCTTGAGAACCAGAGGTTATGTAGAGTCACTTGACCTTTGTGCTGTACAAATACAGTTTTAGACTTTGATAGCATTTGATCTTTGCAAAATCACCCTTCTTCTTTAAAACAGACAAAGTCAAAAATGAAAATTAATTGCATTGCTTCCCGTTGAGGTCTGTGCTAAAACACAAAGGACTCACTCTATCAGCAGCCTCCCACTGACTGAGTAAACTCTTAATGAGCTCTTCAAGTTTTGGCCTAGAGACAAAAGGATTTTATGATTTCTCAAATACTTGCACCCAGCAGAGTTTATGGATTTAGTACATTTCTCCACATTAGGGAAAAGGATTAATTTCCATAATAATTTTCACTGATTTACCGTGGCGTAGTTCCTGTATGCCTGTGACACCTCATTATTTCAGAAGAACCTAGTCAGCCGACGCAATAACAACGCAAATCTCAGACTTCTGACTCTTTCATTGTCAAAGGACAACATTCGCGGCCAAGCAGAAATGGTTACTAAGAAAAAGCTGTTGCAAACAAGTATCTCGACTTCTTCGAAATGCCCTCTCTCATTAAAGATAGAGCAGCCAATGTTCTGTCTCGTTAATACTTTCTCCTAGTTTTGATTGCCTACACTTTTTCAATAGCTGGAGAACAATTTTTTTTTTCAGAACTAATCTCTAAATGTTGGAATGTATAAACAGATTTATTATGACATGAACAAAAGAGCACTTCCATGCTAGGAAAGTCTGTAGACTTCCCCATCTCTTACAGTTCCTGAACAGAAGTAAGAAAGAATATTCTGACTGACAACACTCCAGTATTACATGTTGATTTCTGAAAAAAAAAATAATATTCTATTTTGCTGCCACAATTGTCCAAATTTTGGCTGGTGGGGTATTTTTCAGTACTAGAGGCATTCTGTTTAGTCAATCTTTTACCATTCTTTTCGTCACCATTATGTTCAAATTCTAAAAATCATAAATGCGGATCATTTTTTCGTAGGAAGGCTTTCTCTTTAATTCTCCAGATGTCTAATATCCTTGTCCAAAAAAACAAAGAAGCCATCATATATCTGGCTGGTAGTAGTAATTATGTTATCACTGGGGTTCTTTCGCATGCTGAAAATTTCCTTTTGATTATAACCCAGCGGAAGCACAATGAATTCTGTGGGCAGCCTGGCCACAAAGTAATTTTTAAAACTGCTAACCGCGATACAGGTCATGATTAGGTCTAAAAGAAAGCCATTCCAAGCTACAGGGTATCTGAGACAACCACCTAAAACACTCAACTACCCAAAGTAGATCCTTGAGAGCTATTGTCATACTTAGAACTATTGCAGTCAAATTATTAAAAAAAAAAAAAAAAAAAAAAAAATCAATGCTTTTTTGAATTCTATTCTGTATTAGAAGAAAGATACATTTGGGAGCAGGGTGGGAGGGAGGTGGCTACAGGCTGCACTACGCAGAGTCATAGTATCCCCTTTAAGTCTCATTCTCTTTGAAAGAAAGATTTTATTTGATTTGATTTTATTTTATTTTATTATTTTATTTTGTTTTCCCTTGGGGAAAAAAATCCTGAAATTAATACTTTCAGACAGTAAATAAGTTGTTGTGTCTTTAAACCTAAGAATCACAGAATGACTCTTTGACTCTTCTGTCAAACTGTGCAACCCACAGGTTGCAATTTCAGGTGAATTACCCCATAGTTTAAAGTATCCCTGATTTGACATCCAGTCACTTTTCTTTTCCTTTCTGGATATGGATAATCTTAAATGTCACAACACAGGAATCTGTGCTGAAGAAAGTGCTCAAATTCCTCAGACAGAAACCAGAGATGCAGTCAAGCAGCAGCTTCACTTAGTCTGTGTGGGGAGAAAAAAAATGAAACCCAAGAAGAACGCAAATTTCATATCATTTTAATGCATAAAGAGCAGGCCAGGTCAAGGTCAGTCAAAAATGATCTAATTTATTTTAAAAAACCACCAAACTTAGAACAAACCTGTCCTATGTTTTCCAGTTTGCCGTGAAATTTGAATTGGAGTTTTATTGTGAAATTTCATACACAAATCCAGGAGTGCTGAAGAAGCACTCCAGAATTGAGATGCTATGGCAGACCTGCTCTGGAGTTTGTCAAAATACCTAAGGCTAAATCTAATTAGTGTTCTGACCCAAGGCAGTCTCACAGTTTTAAAGCAAACCTCAAAGCTTCAAATCTGGAATACACCGAGTACAATGCAGATGTATTTAAAATCTTCTGCATTTGTCACAGATGAAACTAGCAGGCAGTTTTTCCTGGTCAATAAATTATGGAAAAGGTCAAGAAACATGCTCACAGCTTGATACTGGTTTCAGACATCTGCAAGCAGAAGGGGAATTCTGTTTGGCCCTTTTATGCCCTGTGAAATGCCAAAGAGACAGTGGGATCAAGTGCACCCTCAGCAAGTTTGCTGATGACACCAAGTTGAGTGGTGCAGTCAACACGCCTGAGGGATGGGATGCCGTCCAGAGGGACCTGGACAAGCTGGAGAGGTGGGCCCATGTGAATCTCATGAAGTTCAACAAGGCCAAGTGCAAGTTCCTGCACCTGGGCCAGGGTAATAATCCTCATAATCAATACAAGCTGGGGGATGGTGTGAGCAGCCCTGACGAGAGGGACTTGGGGCTACTGGTGGATGAAAAGCTGGATATGAGCCACCAATGCGTGCTTGCAGCCCAGAAGGCCAATTGCATCCTGGGCTGTATCAAGAGAAGCGTGGCCAGCAGATCAAGAGAGGTGATTCTCCCCCTCTGCTCTGCTCTGGTGAGACCCCACTTGGAATACTGCGTCCAGCCCTGGGGCTCCCAATGTAAGATGGACATGGACCTGTTAGAGCAGGTCCAGAGGAGGACCATGAAGACGATCAGGGGGCTGGAGCACCTCCCCTATGAGGACAGGCTGAGAGAGCTGGGGTCGTTCATCCTGGAGAAGAGAAGACTCCTGGGAGACCTTATAGTGGCCTTCCAGTACTTAAAGAGGGCCTACAGGAAAGGTGAGGGGCACATAGGGATTGGACGCTATGTTTACAAGGGCACATAACAATAGGACGAGGGGCAAGTGTTTTAAACTAGAAACAGGTAGATTTAGATGGGATATTAGGAAGAAGTTCTTTACCATAAGGGTGGTAAAGCACTGGAACAGGTTGCCCAGAGAGGTGGTGGAGGCCTCATCCCTGGAGACTTTCAAGATTAGGCTTGATGGGGCTCTGGGCAACCTGATCTAGCTAAAGATGTCCCTGCTTACTGCAGGGGGGTTGGAATAGATGACCTTTAAAGGTCCGTTCCAGCCCAGTGCATTCTATGATCCTATGAGGCAAAAAGTGTGTGCACCCTGAAATGAATTCCCCTTGTGCTGGTACAAGAGTATACATGAAAGAGCCTCATTTTCTCAAGCCACCTTTCAATTCCTGCTGGAAGAGCCTAAAGCCAGGCAAACCTGGGAGTAATATGAGTTCTGTCCATGTCTACAGCTGAAAGACGAAAGCTGTCAGTCCTTCCTCGCTGTGGGCTGTGAGAGATTTTGCCTTTAACATAGGGCCCTGTATGCTTTTACATAGCAAGACGACAAAAGTGCAACATATATTCCTTGACTGACGCTTCTGAAAATGTTGAGTTAATTTTTTCAGTACAGAAGAATCCATTTCCTGCAAAAACACTTGCTAAAGACCCAGAAAAGCCCATCAACAACATAAACATTGGCTCATAGGAGCTGACATTAAGACTCATGGTCAGATTTGCAAAATTAACAAAATATTCCCCAAGGACAAATGGCAGTCCTCTTTCCTGGTGTAAACACCATAAAGAAAATATCTCCCTCCTCTTAATGATTTTTTTCTGGATCTAATACTGCTGTCTCCAATCCTTTTTTCATTGAAGTCCATAGCATAACTCTCTGCCAGCCTCCCACTAGGAGCAATATGATAAAGAATGACATGGACTGAATGGAGAAATTGCTGAATGAAGTAAAGAAACAATACGGTAGCAAATGGAAAAGCCTTGGATGCAAATGTGCCACGCTATTTGGTATACTGAAAGTGCCTTAGGGGTAGATCCACTCCCTCAGGGTCTCCATCAGTGCTGTCAGCTATGCCTGTGAGAATCCTCTATATCTGACTGTGAGAGCCCATATCCCTTCTTCTGGGTCCTCCTCTCCATCATAAAAGGCCGGTGCATCCAAACTGTTGCTGGGAATGGTCCCTGACCTGTGCTAACCTCCAAAGTGAACATGGCAGTGCCATGTTGCAGGGCCCTGGTATGACTGAATTTGGTAATACAGATTCTAACACTTGTCACTCTCAGCCCAGCTGCAATAACTAAAGTTGAAGGGATCAGCTTCATGAAGAGGTGCAACATCAGTAAGACAGGAAGTACAAAAAGAGAGGAGAGGAGAGGAGAGGAGAGGAGAGGAGAGGAGAGGAGAGGAGAGGAGAGGAGAGGAGAGGAGAGGAGAGGAGAGGAGAGGAGAGGAGAGGAAGATAAAAAGAAATCACAGTATCTTTGAGTTGTAGGTAACAAGTCAAACATTCAGACGTTTTTTGTTGAAACCACATTGTTGTAACACATTCCTAATAAAAGCTAATAAAACAGTCCCCTCCCACTCTTTCAGAGGAGGTGACATGTACAACTGGAACATCCCTGGCACAGGGGCTTTTCTGGCAGCCTCCTAGCCTCATAGCAAGCAGCACCTCAGAGCTTCCCACACCTCACAAGGAGACAGCATCTTCTTTCTACACTCCACACATAGGATTTACCTGTTCAGCTTCTCCAAATGGAAACAAAGCTGGGTAGAGAAGGTGAAAGTTTTTATTGACATGCCACTATGTGAAAATTTAACTTTTTTAAAGGCATCTTAATTGTATTGCAATGGCTGCTTCTATCACAGCACTGTTGTGCTCTCTGTTGTAGCTATAGCAATGAATTATGCTGAGGTTTCTTTCGTTTTCTTCTTTTCTTCAAATGGAACCTGTGAGTGGGTGGAAATACATCTATTACTGAGAGTGCAGAAAAGACAGCTATGAAACTTGGGGTCTGCATCTGACTCTGATGCTGAATTATTGTCTAAACCCAGGCAAATGATTAAACATCTGTGCACTGGATTTCCCCATCTACAAAAAAGAATTGGTCAGGGGGTAGAATGGATGTGGAGAAGAAGCAGAATAAAGACATGAGAATCTCTGCTAAGGAAATTTTCAGAGTAATATCCTTAAGTGGTGTAAATGCAGATATGCTGGCAGATTGCAGAAGAGTTAGGACTGTTTACAGAAGCTGAAGATCTCTCTTGCTAAGTTGTTGTCGTTTCATAAAGTAAATGGCAGAAAGCAGTCTGTAAATTTATATGCAAACTCCCATCTGTGCCAGAAGAAGAAAGTAATTTCAAAGATGCAAATAAAGCTGCCACATAGTACCTGAACTGTATCAAATTGAGATTACTGGCCATAGTGCAGTGCTAAGAGACTTGAAGATTTTGGGGTTTTCCACTGAACATACAGGAGCATTCAGCAAAATATATTGCTGTGCTGTAAATGCGTTAATATCCCTTGCCTTGTCAGGAAGATCATGAAGACTACTAACTTACGAATGGCGTTTACAACATTATCTGAGGAAGCTGGGTTTCATAGAATCATAGAGTCATGGAAGGGACCTCAAAGATCATCAAGTTCCAACCCCCTCTGCCATGGCAGGGACAACTTCCACTAGACCCGGTTGCTCAAAGCCCCATCCAGCCTGGCCTTGAGCACTGCCAGGGAGGGGGCAGCCACAGCTGCTCTGGGCAACCTGTGCCAGTGTCTCACCACCCTCAGGGTGAAGAACTTCTTCCTTGTATCTAGTCTAAACCTGCCCTCTCCCTGTTTCCAACCATTACTCCTTGTCCTATCACTGCAGTCCCTTGTAAAAGTCCCTCCCCAGCCTTCTTGCAGGTCCCCTTCAGGTACTGGAAGGCCGCTATAAGGTCTCCTTGGAGCCTTCTCTTTCCCAGGCTGAACAAGCCCAACTCTCTCAGCCTGTCCTCGTAGGAAAGGTGTTCCAACCCTCTGACCATCTTGGTAGCCCTCCTCTGGACTCGCTCCAACAGCTCCACAGCTTTCTTGTGTTGGGGGTTCCAGAGCTGGACACAGCACTCCGGGTGGGGTCTCACCAGAGTAGAGTAGAGGGGCAGAATCACCTCCCTCAACCTGCTGGCCACACATCTTTTGATGCAGCCCAGGATGCGCTTGGCTTTCTGGGCCACAAGCACACACTGTTGGCTCATGTTCACCTTATTATCCACCAGCATGTCCAAGTCCTTCTCTGTTAAACTCCCTTTTCTGACACAGGCTTAGCAAGATCACTTAGTCTTTCTGTATCCTATTTTTCATTCTTAAAATGCTGGTAACAATATAGGCATGGTGAGTGCCAATAGGCTGCAATGTGTCACACAATGAATGGATTTGCTATTTCCTTAAAGCTAATATGTTTTCTCCTATGTCAAACATCTATTACTTTAGCTGCAAGAACAGATATTGTTAGAAATAGAAACTTACTGCACAATGCGGCTTAGCTCTTGGACATACCTCAAATTCGGAAGTATTTACACTAAGTGGAGGGGAAAAAAATGTCTTTACTACCACGTGGACACCCCACTGCATGTTTGACAGTATATTACAACTTGGCACTGGCAGTATTTTCATTTCAAACAATTTTTGAGCAATGAATTTTGATGCTGTTGTGAAATGCTTGTCTCATGTTTTATACCAATGTTCGTTCCTAAAATGATTAAGAAGCACCCAAGCACAAAAATAAAACCCATTAGGTTCGGTTCAAATTACTGCTGGGATCAGCCTAGTCTAATGATCACTTCTGAAGTGTGGAATAATATCAAGGAAACAAGACCCTTAAGTATTTGTGATATACAGCTTGTGCTAAACGTTTGCACCTTCTGCTTCACTTCTCGGAACAGTGTAACTTTATCTTCTACAAGCAAAGAAGGCTTTCACCAAGAAGACAGCAGCAATACTTAGCACTTGAATAGCGTTTTTCACTTTCAAAATGTTGTAGAGATATTAAACATTTTTCTGCATCTCATGCAAAAACTGGGAATTGAGGAAAAACATATAAAGGTGTTAATAGAAATTTGGTGCATATACTTTATGCTTTTGATAATCACACCCACTCCTATTGCTGTTTTTATAATAAGGGAACTAAGGTGGCCAAATCATGATTTCACCACATCTGTTTAACTAGTTTGTAGCAAGCTCTGTTCCCTGTTTCAGTGTTATATCCACATCTCTCAGTAATCACTGGTTTTACTATGTTTATAACCTCAAAATGTGTTAGCTGCTCTCTGTAACCCAGGGTCCTGTTTGTGAAAAGCACTCTGTGGAAGATACTGAATAGGAATTTTTCTGACGCTGGTGTGATCACAACATTGGTGACAGCTCTAAAATGAAAGTTAACTAATTTAAACTGATTTCCTTTTTTATTAAAAATTGACTATCACAGTTCAAAAGTGGACTTAATCAGCTGACTGGAAAAAGAGCCCTTACTACTATAGAGAAAGCCCTGTAGAGCTCTTGGTTCTGTCCTATAAGATCCAAAAAGGGCTGAACAGTGGATGTAAGCAGCTACCCGAGGATATAAAACACCTGAAAGAAGAATTGTTCTTTAAGATGTGCTTTTATCAGTTGTGGAGGAAAAAAGGAGAAGCTGTTAGTAACCAAGCCTGTCAGATAAATGCCTTTAGAAAGCTGTAAGGTTATTGAGATTATTATTTTTCAAAATTGCAGTAAAAGGCACTAAAAATGAGTTACGGCTCAGTGCCTTGAAGAACTGCCTGAGAAACCCATGAATAAACCAACTTAGCCATATGAAAACATATAGCCATGTTAGCAAGTTCAGGAAGCTCTTTAGCTTTGCTGAGCATGCTCCCCAGTATCTGCACTATGTGTGCTTTCATTGTGTGTCTAACTCAGCACACAGAGGCACCGTGACGTATCTTCATGGGTTAAATCCACTTCTCTGCTGTTTCTTTTAGACATCTCATTTTGGAAGAGTACTTGTCTGGGGGAGTTATGGCAGTCATATCCTGATTGTGCTGGTCCTTCTCTAACCGAAAGGAAAACACGGCGCTCATCTCTCAGACAGGGGTGGTGGGTGCTCAGTGGGAGGGTGAGTCTCTTGCTGGACTGGGTCGCTTATGTCCTCTCCTCAACACATTATATTCTGCAAAGATGCTACTACATTTTGGGCGTTTCTCTGGTATTCCCCATGGCATGGCAGAACTTACCTAAGGTATCTAACATACCTTAGTATGTTATCTGTGCAAAGAAGCTTGCATAGACCAAATAGACTTTGCTGAGAGCTGGACTTTCCTCTCTGATGAGAGTTTCAGTTCTTGCAGGATGTAGTGTGGTATCCTGTAAGACAGGGCTGTCATCCAAAAACATGAAAGAGGAAAGCAATAAAAAACCATCTTTTTTCTGTCTGCCCTGCCCAGTTCCTTTACCAAATGAGAGGTCTGGCTGCATCTGTTTTATATCACTTCAGTTGACACTCAAAAGATGCAGGTGTGTTATTTTTATATACAGCTGCAAGACTGAGCACAAACAGAACCGGATGCTGCTCATCAGGTAGAAAATCAGAAATGGCATGTCAGCCTCTTAAATAAGTAAAACTAGAGCTTGCAGTTGGATATGTAGAGATCCAAATAGTACTTACAGCCTGAGAACTGAAAGGAGATGAGGATGAGTGTGCCTAGGTCTCTCTATGGCCCAAGGTAGTCATGTTAACTTCTACGTGCATACAACAGTGTCTAGAGTTAAGATCTCCATTTGTTTTATAGCTGGGCCAACTGCCCAATTGCAAATGTAGGTTTTACAAAGCCAGTGATGTTATCAAAGTTGTAAGCTTAAATATGGTTACGTGATCAACTTAAACCTGGCCCTTAATTTGAAATGTTTAGGAAAGAACAATGAAGTCAGGTCTCTTATCATTTTCATTTACTAATGGAGTAATCAACATCTGTAGAGCATGCAGCCACAAAATCTTTAACTCAATGAAAAGTGTGCGCAAAAATTCTCTTGCCTGAGATCCATAATCTCATTTTAATTAGCATTGCACATGATTACTCCAATCAAAGTAAGTCAGTGGCAAACATTGCCATCTGCATTCATCTTTAACATCAGCTAGCACAATGGCAGTCAGTGATTTTAAGTTAATACGTGGGCTCTGAGGTGCAAATATCTGTTCAAGGGCAAAGAACACTGCCGTACTTTCTGTCTGCTACTTAGCCTTTGAAACACACTCTTCATCTTAAAATGTGCCAAATGTGGAGCACTTTCAGTTTGGCATGTGCTTTACATCTGGGATGTGACAGCAACAGAAGATACTGTTATTTGTTTTGAGTAATTTAACTATGCATGGATTCAGGATTGTATTACATCTGCCCAGTATTCAGCACGGTTGCCAGCTGTGTGATTAGGGGTTTGAGATGTTGATAGGCTTCCATGGCAAGGTACACAATTACTCAGTGAATGTTTAAGACAACGACTGTTCAATACAGTGGTAAAACTCAGACCAGTGCATGCTGATAAGGGCAACACCAACAGGATGATTTGTTGTGTGTCTGTCTGTGTGTGCACTGTCATTTCTCCAGAGATGAGGTGTCATTAATTGGTTAAGAAGGAGTGACTGATGATACTTAACTGCTTCTGGAGTTATATGCTGCTTCATCATATGTCCTTACACAAACCATTATTTGAGAAGGCAGCAGATGACCTCCTACTGATAAGAATCCTTTATGAATGTAAATTTTTACTAAGATACTAAGATATAGGCAAGTTTTTAAAGGATTTCCACTGCTAAGCCATTAAATTTTTTTCAAAAGTTACATGCAGTCCAAGAACATTTACCAAGACAGGCACAAGCATATCTAAGATCATGGATTATGTAAAATTCAGCAGGATTATTTATAGTCTTCATCGTCAGAGAAGGGAATTATCTGGGCTTTCTGAAGATGTTAGTACATGACTGTAAACTCTTTAAGAGAAGAGATATTCCGACTAGCATTTTTCCTCCTCCTGAACCAGACCTTTCATGCAGAATGAGTGTTTATAAGAGCTTTTAAATTATTTTGGTCACATAGTTACCACTCTGATAACCTTTTTTTTAAGTTCTCATTATGAGAGGTAGCCTTGAGTGTTTTAAATCTACCCATAAAGCTGCTGTAATCACTCTCTGCGATTACACTACAATGCACAACAATTAATTATATCAAATCCTTCTCACAGAAGTGTTTACCAGTGAAGAGATTGCCATGGCTTTATTTCTGACAATAAAAGAGTAGGAATTATTTTACACCTCTTGGGATTTTACTGATCTAACATTTCTGTATAATGATATTATTTTCCCTATAGGAACCAAACATCAGTTCTTGACAGGCATGATCTTTAGACAATATTTTATATGGGAAAAATATTCCCATGTATTCTTTCCTGTAAGACACCAAGATCTGGATGTTTAGCTAGGTAACTCCAATGAGTGACCTGTGCTCATGTACAGCCTTGCTGGGATTCATGTGCAGGGTCTTCCCATGAGAAACTGGACTATGTTTACCCTGCTGGTGTAGGTGCCAGGCATAAAACTGGACGAGGCTGTGAACTGGTGTCCTGTAGCTTGGTAACATAGAGGTCAGGGCAGGCTCAAGATCTTTCCCAGGATCTGGGTTGAATACTTAGGCAGTAATTTCACACCAAACTACACCCAGCCACAGTCTAATAGCCTGGTACCTTAAAGTTAGCTCTCAGTTTGTGCTTATGGAGTCCCTAGACTTATATATACATCTTCTATTAATATACATGTCCTATAGAATCATAGAATCTTAGAGTCATAGAATAGTTTGGGTTGGAACAGAACTTTAAAGGTCATCTAGTCCAACACCCCTGCAGTAAGCAGGGACATCTTTAGCTAGATCAGGTCACTCAGAGCCCCGTGAGCAGCCTGTGAGTGTCTCACCACCCTCATTGTAAAAAATTTCTTCCTTATATCTGGTCTAAATCCACCCACCTTTAGTTTAAAACCATTACTCCTTGTCTAATCACAACAGGCCCTGCTAAAAAGACTGCCCCCATCTTTCTTAGAGTCCCCCTTTAATACTGAAATACTGTTATAAGGTCTCCCTGGAGCCTTCTCTTCTCCAGGCTGAACAAGCCCAACTCTCTCAGCCGGGCCTCATAGGGGAGGTGCTCCAGCCCCCTGATTATTTTTGTGACCCTCCTCTGGATTCACTCCAACAGGTCCACGTCTTTCTTGTGCTGAGGACCCCAGAGCTGGATGCAGCACTGCGGGTGGAGTCCCACCAGAGTGGAGTAGAGGGGGAGAATTGACCTCGACCTCCCTCGACCTGCTGGCCACACTTCTTTTAATGAAGCCCAGGATATGGTTAGCTTCTGGGCTACGAGCGCACATTGGTGGCTCATTGCCACACACATTGCCATGGAACTTTTTTGAATAGTAATACTCCAGGTAAAGGTCCATTTCAAACTGATGGAAAACATCTTCAACATCAAAGGAAATAGCTAGGACTGCTGGAGTGGGTGCTACAGCACAGCAGGACTGGACATGGACAGTGAAAGCAGTGGTGCTGTGGTCGCCCTGAGTGCATTGGGAGGGGTGTATGTCAGAGCAGTGTTACTCTGGTCAGGGCGTCTTTCAGTTTCGTTTCAAATTTCTGAAATCCAATGTGTACAACCTAACACAGCTCCAAGACATGAACCAAAGCACTGTGAATGCAAATAATGAATGGTCTGAACTAGATGCTAAAATAGGTGCATCCATTCACCTAAAGAAATACATTATCCTGAGCACAGTTTTGGTCCGTTATATTTAGTCCTCCCAATGCACCCTGGTCTACGAGACACACTCCTGTCTGAACACAGGGAAGTGTGAGAAAAGGACAAGCTCAACAGCCCCAAATTGCCGTTGACAAGTTGACAAGAGGGTATGTTCTGTTTACTAGGTGCTCTTATATGGTGATTGTTCTTCATTAAGTGAAAGAGTAAATACCACACTTTACTGTCCAGTTTCTCTTAAAAATAAAAAAGATGATTCTGTAAAGGTTAACTTCACAGTGGAAGGTTTTCCTCCAAGCAAGACCTTTCCCTTTGGAAAGCAGCAAGTGTTTGCTGTAACAAAAGATGTAACAAATTGTTCAGAAGTAAGTGTTCTCGAAACTTATATAATCACCTGTCTTCATATCTTTTATTTCCCTTCACAGAGCCATGTTTGACTATGACAAGAGCAAAGACAGTGGCCTCCCAAGCCAAGGACTCAGTTTCAAGTATGGAGACATCCTTCACGTCATCAATGCCTCAGATGATGAATGGTGGCAGGCGAGGAGGGTCACTCTGGAGGGAGACAGTGAGGAGATGGGAGTTATACCCAGCAAGAGGAGGTGAGTGCTGCCTCCTCCTTCCTACCTCCTTGGCCATGATTTTAAAATATTCCATTTTATGCCAAAGACAGGGTGGGTCAATCTGTTGAAATAATGGGGAAAGTAAATGGAATTCCCAAGCTACTATTTGAAGAGTTGGAAGATAAGTTTTCTGCTGTGAGATTTAAAGAGCTCAGGCTGTTTAACTGCACTGAAAAGAAATTTGAAAGGTGACTCAATTATAGTGGATTAGTAACTTCACAAAGAAAGGAGGGAAGGGAGAGAGAGCACCATCTACTAAAGAGCTTTGGCAGAAAAAGGAATAACCGGAACCCAAGTCTGGGAACTAGCTCTGAATTTGAAGCAGAGCACATGTTTAATGTCAGGGTGATTAGCCATTGCATCAAACTGCTGAGGGATGTAATGAATGTCTTGACATTTTCAAATCAAGACTGTATGTCTTTCTTTTGTGAGAGTAATAAAATTAAACATCTCAGTCTGTGTGATGTAAAAAAATGATGCTAAATTATATAATGGTCCTCTCTGGCTTCAAAATCTGTTAATTTAATCTTTGCCTGCCTGGAAACTGATGGATAATCAATATCACAGTAAATTTTTCATATAATGTAAATGAAGGAACTTTCATCCACTCTTCAAGCTAAATCTGAATCTTTGTTTAGCTCTGATAGATTCATGCTGACTGATGGAGAGAGAACTGACATCTGAATGTCTTTCATTGCTTTTATTGTTTACTCTGTCTAGGTGCTTTTGTAAAATTGGCCACAAGTCTCTGATAGTATCAGAACTACCACACAAATCAGTATTACTTTCTGCCTGTGTTGATAGTTGCTGTAGAAAGGTCAAGAACTGAAAGGGTAGGAGGAAAACGAAATCTGTCAAACCGCATTAGGTTTTCCTTTTGCAGCAATGATCCCATACTGGATATAAACTTTCTATTCCTAGCTATTTCAGCTTTATCATCGATATAAAAATGATCATACCTATTTGGTATAGTGGGGAAAGGGGACAGCTGATGCTCTATAGAGCACCTGCTGCCATTTTAAGAGAGTTGGCCCAGGTGCTAATAGAGCTCACGGTACTCCTTATCCTAAATCACATAAAAGTAAGCTGAAAGGCCATCAAATGCCTTGTTGACATAAGCCCTGCAAGAACCTTATTTTCTGTAATCATGACCATGTTTGAATAGCACCCATACCAGGATTTTCACCAAAGAGCAATTTTGGAGCTGTATAATATATAGAAATAAAAACTACATCATAATTTTTAAGACGGGAAAAATGTGCCAATTAGATTTAGTTGCTAGATATTGAAAAGGGAATACTTGCCTATTATTAATTGCTACAGTAAATACTGTTGCAATGACATGATTGGATCACACATGGGAAAAGAGGAAAGTCTATTCAGTTATTACTGAGGGAAGTACGTGCACAAGGCTCACACACAGTGTGGTGCATACTATGAAAAGCTACAAAAAGCTGTCATACATAACAAAACAACTGTAGGGGAAAAAAGGGCAAAGCAAAGCAACTGATTAATATGTGGAGTTGTATCTTCTGTCAGGTGGAGAGGATGTAAGTGCCTAAAGCTTGTTTGGTTCCCTGCACAGTGATGTTTCCAAGGAGAAAAAAGAGAGGTTCTCTAGTCAAAATCAGACACATGATACAGCCTAGGAAGAAGATGAGGCTTAGGAAATATTGGGATAAAGGAGAAAAAAAAAAGGGATTAAAAAAAAAAGGCAAGATGAAACAGGTTTGTTAGAGTCTAAAAATAAGAGTCTTGAATTTGAAAAGATGAAGGTATAGTTACCATGCTTTACAATTGTCATCCTGACTCTTCACTAGTGAATTTGAGAGGTCTGGAAAAAACAATGGGATCTGATTTTCTGTCTGCATTAATGTAATAATGTGATACAGCTGAGCTGGGGTGGGGGGAGGTTGCTATTATTTCAGAAAAGGTTTCAGTTGTACAAGGTTATTTTTTTCCAACGCACTGAAAAGTGAGTATTATTTCCTTTCTGTATATTATGGATGATCTCTCAGAGCCAGTGAGACTGATGTGCTCTTGACAGTATCTTCTGTGGTCATTTACACCACCCAAGGGGAGGATGAGCAATCAGTGCACGCAGGGCTGAGCTACAGAGAATAAAGCTCATCATATGTGCCAGCACGTACTAGTTTAGAGTTTAATTTCCTCTGCAGTTTTGGGTTATTGACTATGTGAGACTTGATCTAAAACAGAGTAGTTCTACATTGACCAAATGTAGACAACTATGGCACAGAAATCTTCATGTAAGCTCTTTAGTCCAGGATGCTATCTCTTATAGTTTATATGGGACTACTTCTATAGGTATTGCATTATATGCAATGTGGTATACCTAATATCTAGCAGTAAAATATGCCTGGTGATAGAACAGGAGGAAAAGAGCATCTGTAGCTGTTTGTTGGACTCTGACTTGTCCTGCAAGCCCAGCTTCCTATGATGTTGTAGGTTGAAGAGATTTTATATTTGTAGTGTACTTTTCAATCCCCCATTCATTTCTGTTCCTCTTATTTAGTGTTTGGCTGTTTTGGGGTGTTGGTTTGATGGGGTTTGGTTTTGGTGTTGTGCTTGGACTCCTTCTTCTGCATACGTATATATGTGTATAGGTGTGTATTATCCTGTGGGACTGTAACATTTTTTGCACTTTGGAACAGTAAGAGGCCATACAGATCCAGGGATTATTAGGGCCAGAGTGAGTCTTTTAGCTATCTATCTGTTTTACTACCCTGTCTCCTGTCCAGCAACAGCTAATATACCGTTCCTGCATTTTTCATAAGCGAAATCATGATGGGAATACCTCTGAAAGCCAGTGTCCACTTCAGTTTTCTTTTGGTGTGTGGGTATATATATATATATATATATATGTGTGTGTGTGTGTATACAAATGTATGTATAATGTATATATACACTTAAAGCCATAACAAGTACATTATATTACTTCTTTAAGGTGCTGAGTGATGGTAATTGCTGTCCAAGTTTTTAGTTTTGTGGATTTTTTTACATCATTTTACAGGACAGCCCTTCACACAGTGATGTCTTAGCAGGAGCTGATAAGAGAAATTTTGAACAATAAATCAAGACTCCATACTCTTTTTCATCTCTATGATATATGTGATACACCAGAAGAAATAATAATTTATCATTATAAGGGATATGCCACTCATTATTCTCTCTAGGATGTTGGATACATTATCAGACTTTACCACTTAGTGTAGCGTTTGAAAGTTATTTGTAATTAGATTTACTTGCTGCTGCCAATGTATGGACTTTTTGCCTTGTTGAGTGTTAATTTGTAAAGTCAGGCTTTAAGAGGGAGTTTTGGAGGGTAGCACTGCAGCTAGAGGAGAGTTACTGAAAGAAGCAGCACAAAGGCGTGAGGGTGGCCCTATGTTTGTCCCCTAATCTATACAAAGACCAAGCTGAGGGGACATAACTACCAGTCCCATACCAATGTCTCAGGCAGCCTGTGGTATTATCTGTGCACTATTTTTAGCATGTGAATTGCTTCCCTGCCATCAAAAATTACTATTTTATGCTACAGTGACTAACAGAATTAGATTTATACTAGATTTTTGTTGCATTTCAATGTATAGATGTATAGATTTAGTTTAGAATTTCTACATATGCTGGGCTTTTGATCTCAAGAATTTTTATTTGCCTCATTGTCCTTCCTATTGTCCTGATAAGCAAGACTAATTCTGCTTCCCATAAAGGGCAGCAGCAAGCTGACCAACCTATATCTAAGATTCCCTTCCCATGGAAACACTCACATTAATTAAAGCGAATCAGCAAAAAGCATGAAACCAATGTGCATAAGTTAGAGTGTGTTAAATTGCTGGACAGATGCTCTAATTCAGTAGTAAAGAGATTTTCATTTGCTGTAGCACTGATTTTACAGCTCCAGTTCTTTTCACTTTTGCTTCGCTGAGTCTCTGACACAGAAAAGCTCCTACATTGCAAGCTCCACACTACAGCAACCTCCCACTTCATGAATGTCAACCTTCAGTATTTTCTGACGTGTATATCTGCTTGACTTGGGTCTGTGGATCTGAAAGTAATGTAGTCTGCAATTTCACCCAAATTGCCCCAGACTGGCCGAGCATAAATTCTTACCACTTTTACTACTGTTCTCACTGTATCCAATGAGGATTTGGTCCTAAAACACTATTTACACTAATCTTTCTGCTGTCTTTAAGATGTGCAGCCACAAAACTGCTCTCAGACTTGACATCCTTCTAAGATACCCATTTTCAGGCAGTTTATGTACATCTGACTGCAAAATGTTATGTAACTTGTATCTCAGTTATTACCAGCCAAAGGTGTATGATGGTACCAGCCTGATATTTGTGTTCTCAAATAGACAACATTCTCCCCACAAATACATGTAACCATGCTCTCCTTTCAGAGCAAAATGGGGGGAAAAGTACCTAAAATTAATGTTTCACAAATATTTAAGGACAAGGAACAAGAGGTTTTTCCAGCACAGAAATCCCTGTGGGCAAAAAGCCAACTCAAATTTGTTATTCTGCTTAGCTTGGCAGAAGGGCATGTTTATCCACTCAAGTGAGTTTTATATTTAATGTTTATATTTATATAATGTTTATATTTAACAATAAATTGTCTACCTTTCTAAACATCCCTTAAGACTTTAATCCTTAGATGATCAAACTTTTTAACATGGCACAAGCATGTAAGCTTTGTCTAAAATGTTACATGACAATACTTACTAATCTAATTGAAAAAATAAATATGGAATAAAATTGATATGTATGTATATGTATAAACCTCTTCCTGTTCTCTTGCAATGATGGGAAACTTTTACACTGAAAGAAAACAGCCCTTAGCTTTTAAACATAATAAGGTGGTTCTACAATTTTATGAGAATTCACTTCCTAATGGCATTAGGTCTACTCTTTTCATAAAATATTGACCAGGTGCTGAGCTGCTCTCTATAAGCAAGTCACTGAAGGTGGAGAGCTGAACAAGAACATGTTCTCTCCTACTGAAAAATACATGTTCTGTTGCAAAAATACCACTTCAGGAATGCTCAAAAATAACTTTGAGAATGGGAATCTCTTGGTAAGCCCAGACCTCACATTAACAAGACTACGCAGTGCAGAGGATGGAAGCAATAAAAAGCTATGGACTGAGTCCTCATTTTTGGACCATAAATAGTAATACATATTTTCACTTATCTTTCACTTGATGGGCAGGCAAACAAATATAGTGCGGATGACCTGGAAATGGCAAAGCAAGACAAGAAGAAACATGTTAACAAAGGTGTAAAATATAGCAAGGTCTTTCAAATATCCATTTTACATTGCATTCTTCTATTTGATAAGTCTCCTTACTACAGTTCTCATGCTGGATTTGGAAATAACTTTCATTCTGCAGAACACCTTAGTGCCAAGTCTGAGCAAATTAGGCTGCAACCATTTTATTTGATTCTCGACACCAGTTTGCAATTTGCGTCTGTATTCTACATCAGTGATGAACATTGTTACTGAAGATTAAAGCATGTCTCACTTGATATTCCTCTGTGAAGACTGATTAGTGCTTTTAGAAAGGCACTGAAAAAATTCCCAGTGGTCCATTAACCCAAAACAATGGAAGATCACAGTTCATGTCTGGTTGAGTTATGCTTGATATTTTCTTGTCTGCAGTGCAGACGAAGAATGGAAAGTCTCATTTTAAAAAATCCCAGAGGCCCATTTTCAACAGCTCCATGTGCCCATGAACACAAAAGCAGATAAACAGTGCAGTGCAGTGAGTGTTGCATCCCAGTAATAAGTGCCTCAGAAGAGGAGTAGGAAGAGAACAGCGTCCGAAAGAACTGACGTCTTGAACTTGCTGGTGAAGAAACACTGAAGGCTGAGGTATACTTCAATGTACCTCTCCACTGCTTTAGCTTTACATGGGAAGAAGAGAATGAATCCTGACCATTTTTGAAAAAGGGCCATAAGATGTCTAATAACAAAAATAGTTTCAACAGAAAATGAGTATACAGGGTATACTCCAAGTGTCCCAAATGGTCTCAGACCATTCCCCTGTACACAGCAGTGTTTCTGCAGGGAGCTACACCTGGAAAGCGAGTGGAAAGTTACAGGTGAAATCTTCATTGGTTGTGTTAGGCAATGCTGTCTCCACGTGGGGCTCAGAGATTTTCACCTCCTAGTCACATTTGAATGCTGGATGTAGGTGTTTTTGAACCTTTCTTAAAGCTTCACTGAGTTTCAGTGACCCCCAGGTGCTTTTGAAAATGAGACTTGAGCCATGAAGTAGTTTTGGAAACTGTATCTGTGCTTTCATCATCCCTTAGGTGGGATACTGTCGAGTATATATGTAATTAGAAAGGGGCACAGGAGCGACGTGTACATCAGGCAAGTCAGGGTTGCAAATCTGGGCCTCTGCAAATGTGGCAGATGGGAGTCTGCCCCCTTCACTTTATTTTTTTGCACAAACCCCCATAATCCTGCTTTGTGCAGCAGTGGTGAATGGAAAATGGATATAGTTTGAAGTGAAACATCTCTTCCTTTAAAAGCAATTTCCTGCATTAATTGATCAAAATGTTGTCCAAGGGATGGTAGGTTTGCTGTCAGCTAAAGCAATGTAAGGAATTTACACTCATATGCTATCTAGGCATTCACAATGTCAGCTGCTACAAAAAACTCTTTGTGCCTCAACTACCTTTTTCTTGGGGAAAAAAGAGAGTCAAGTTTATTTTTCCTTAAATATAGCAATTACAAACCTGAAGCCTCAAAAAAAATGCTGCAAGTTCTTGAATTAGTGTTCCTTTAAAATATGTGTTTTTAAAGAGCTGGACCAATGATGCTAAAAGAACTGATAGTGAATACTTTTTGTCATCATCATTTTAGTTCCCTTTTTAGCTCTGTCTCTGGTAGCTCAGATGAAAAATTATGGGAACACCTTGGTTCACTGCAGTCCTGCACTCTGACCACCTCAACAAAGACTAAATCTTTGGAGAACCAAGCTAAATTCTAACAGAGTTCTCCAGAGCATGTAAAAACCAAAGCTTTCCAGACATTCAGATATTGGGTTGATTCCTTCAGGAAAAAGCGAGGTATATTCCTGACACCAGAGCAACCCACTGCTACATTTCAAGTCCCAGACCCAAGACATGACAGCAGTAGAGCACCTGAGCTGAAGGGCTTTAAGAGTATATCATAAAGTGGGCAAACCCATTTTATCCTAGCCTTTCTCCAACAGCTAACCCATTTCATTGATACTTCAGGCAGCAACAGTAATGTAATCACCCCGAGACACACGAAATTTCAGCTTGGAAGTTTGCAGTTCAGCTAAACTATAAGTAACCAAGAACAGTTTTATTGTGGAAGGTGTCAGGGAAATTGTAATGGGAGGCAACACTGTGTGCTATCCTTAATACAGTACCAGATTATGGAACGCTTGTAATATTCAGCAGGCAGGCTGAGCATGTATGAATGTTGTTGATATGTTCGCCTGGAGGATTAATGACACTTAATGCCATTATTTATATACTTCTCAAAGCAATGCAGAATGCTTCTGCAGCTCCTCATCTGTCTGCTACGCCTGTAGAAAACACTGATGCCTCCATGGCTGCTAGTGCAATTATGACAAATTTCATAAATAAGATCCACTCTTCAGGGTTAATTTCCAAATTTCTTTACACAGTGAATAAGAAATGAAATTAAAAGCAGATGTTTTAGGAAGCTAGACAGGTCTGGAATGAGTTTAAATGTTAACACAGATTAATAAGTAGAATATTGTGTTCATTTGAGCTAATTATTTTCTCAGAAGGCATCCATCCTATTTAGGCAATTACACAGCCTCAAGTCTTCATTTCTTGCCAGTACTACCCAGGGACTTCATCTGCTAGTTTAAGTTTGGGAGTGTTCATGTGTTTTTAATAACATAGACTTAATTTGAAAGCTACATTTCAGCTGTTTCCATGTGAATATTCCACACTTACAGAGAAATGCATTTATTCTAAATTTAAACTGTAACTATAGTAACCAACATTCACTGTGTTTCAGTAGGAAATATAAAAGCCCACTCAGACAGAAGGAAACATGTTGTGTTAATTATCATTCTATCGAAAGACTAGAGTTTGTATTTTAAAAATATTTATCAGAAGCTAGGTATTCTTACTATCCAGCCCTAGAAACCAAGACATTTACAGGAATTTATTCTAACGTCATTTATAGGAAACTGTGAAAGTTAGGAAAAGGGTCATATGTGTACCAGTTTGAAGGATATAATCACACAGAATCACGGAATGTTAGGGGTTGGAAGGGACCTCAAAAGATCATCTAGTCCAATCCCTCTGTCAGAGCGGGACCACGTAGAGTAGAGCACACAGGAACACATCCACTTTTTTCCCAGCTATTCATTGTCTAATAAAAATACAACATTGAGCTCTTATAAGCTATCTTCGCAGGATCCAACTTAGATTTCCTAGAGCAATTCCTAATCGTAGGCAAATCTTACTGTTTTGATTGTAGGTAGATGGTTGGATTTTTTTTGCTTGGGCCAGCAGATGATAGATTCTGTGGATGGTTTTGCAAAGGTAGTAAATGTCACTTTTACAGTAATGACCATATTAGTCAAGGTGAGTAAAGACATGAATAGCTTCTTCCTTTCTTTAGATTTCTCTCTCTGCATCTGGCTTTCTTGGGGGTTGATTTTGTTTAGGGGTGAGCTCACCTCTTAGACCCTTCTTTTCCATTCCTGGCATTATTATTGAAGCATGATGTGTTAGAAATTTTAATTTACAACATACGTAAATCTTGTAGTAATGGTGAACTTTCCAAATATACTAAGGGTATATAGTTTTCCCACAGGTAAAATATTTACCACATATATTTCAGTATGTTAAGAGGTATTAAGTTTTACTAAAATGTTTTTAAAATAATGTTTATTCATTGGATCATGGAAATTCAGGATATTCCATAATATTCAGGAAGAGAAACTCTGAATTGTCTAGTGCGGTGGCCTTCAAAAATGTCTTACATGTCTCATTTTTCCCTCTATACTGATACTGTAACTTGTGTTTGTCCAGTCTTGATTCTACGATACAAATGGATGGACATGCCACACATTCCTCTTCTATATTATTTTGGTGGCTAAACATATTAAGCATTAAAAAGCAAAACTGTCTGTGGGTTTTTTAGAATTAATTTGTCTGGCTTCAGCTCATTACCAATGATTTTGATATGATAAATTTTTAGATATCAGTATTTTCTCACTCTGAAGACATTGCATATACAACATATCTGGGTCATCAGTTCATGGAACCAGACTAGGACTAGCCCAAAGAAAAGCCCCTGAAATGTATGGTTTCTGTCCTCTCCTATTTGACCACACTATTCTATAGTGTGAACCTGCCTATCTCTGTTTTCAGAACTCACCTCCTCACACTGAGATCAAGTCAGAAAAACAAATTCTTTGCATTCTCTCTGCTGTTTTTGGAGGGCGTGGTTTAAATAAGACCACCCACCCAACTCACAGTGGTTTAGAGTGGCTGAAAATAGCTCTTCTGCCCCATGGCATTTGTACATCTCCCCAGAAATGCTCTTTTTGGCAAAACTGTGTAATTTAAAGTAATCAAAGCCTCAGGAAAGTTTCTCTGAACTTGAATACTGTAACAAATAGCATATCTCCATCTTTCAGAAGATAAATTTCGAGTAAGTTTGTAAGGTTTTTGAAACAAGAAGAACTTTCCAGTGATAACATTTTCAAAATTACTTCAGTCGAGCTGACAGTAAGACCCTTAAAAATCTGTGGCATTGTAAAGTCAGCTGTAGAACCTAAGATTTAAGCAGTGATCATCTGCAAAGGGCTCTGCAAAGGTATGGGCAGACTGTCTGCTTGTGCATGGTGAATGTTGGTTTATGGGTTGGAGGCAATTTGAGAAAACTTAAAATACCTAACACATTTGTTAAGGATTGCCCAATAACACATTGCCTCCTGGAAAGCTTCTAGGTACCTCTTTCAAACTCAAATCTCTGTTTTTCTTTGAGAATCAAGGGAAAGGTTACTCTGAAGCATAAGGGAAGGGAGCTTTGCCTTCCCCTCTTCTAGCCTCCTCCAGCCAGACAAGTTGCTGGATCATCTCAATTGGAAGATTAACTCTTTAAAACCATGATAACCTGTTCACTTTTATTACTTGGTTAGTTTTCTGCTGCGGAGAAGGCAGCAATGAGGGGCGCTGATGTGAGCAGTGGGAAATGGGGCAGTGGGAGGGAAAAGGAGCAAGACTCTCCAACAACTGCAATTTCTTACATTTTCTTAACCCATCAGGTGAAACTTCAACCTTTTTACTTTACATTTGGCATGAACTTAGACATTGTTCACCACTGCTGTGTATCACATGGTGTTTTGTAAGCTATTTTAAGTTAATTTTTAAGGTATTTTTAAAGCAGTTCATTAGTCTGAAACCATGGGGTTTCAGATTCAGAAACTGCAGGATTTGAGGTTTCAGATTCAGAAATTGGGGGATTCACTTTACTTTATTTGCATGATCTTGTATCTACTCCATTGTAAAATGCACAACCAAAAGCGCTGAGGTGAATAGCTTATTCCCTCTCTGTCTTTGTTTCATTCCTCTGACCACAGAAGAACTCTAAATGTTGCCTGATTTTTGGACAGCTTAAATTAGAGAGTGTAAATGTGTCCTTAATATGTTTTTACGAGACTCCCATGTGTGTTGAGAGGGAGTGCTGTTCTGCTGGTACAGGACAGCCAAAGCTCCTCAAATCCAGTCCTGGTTTTGCCAGAAAACTGCTGCTTGGCTGAGGAAGTGACCTGACATCTCTCTTTTTCCAAACTATAAATTCCAATGACAAAATTTGTGTTAAATACTCACTTTATGCATACTAATCCACCAATGGTCTTGGAGATCAGATGTCAAACATAATGTACAAAAGGCTGCTATAATCAGCATGTTTCTTTATTTGTGTTTTCTTTTCCCCAGAGTTGAAAGAAAGGAGCGTGCACGTTTGAAGACAGTGAAATTCAACGCGAAACCTGGTGTAATTGACGCAAAAGGGGTATGTAAATAGTGAAACCTTTTGAAACTGCACTTTGGAATTGTTTTATATGTTTCAGAGTAGAGAAAATTTTAGCAACATAAGGAATATTTAGATTGTTGCAACGAAGACCTGGAGTATAGTGAAATATAGACAGGAGTATAGTATGATATAATCTTCTAATTAAATAATCTTTTTTTAATAATACCAACTGTCAGTGCCTGCTAATTGGAAGTTACTAAGAAAATAAAGAGCATTTTGGATAGGTGTGATTCTAGTTAAATGATGGATAGAGAAGAAAAGACTTTAAAAACCAATGTGAATGGATAATTTTTGATGAAATAGAGCAAGAAGTGTAAAATCCCTGGTTTCAAAAGCTGTTAAATCTCAAGCAAAAGGTTGGAAGTCAAAGAGTCCTGGACGCAGAATTTAGGTTTCAGATGTTCTGCTTTTCAGTTGTGACAGACATTGAACGCGGGTGTGTTTCACAGCAGGCATAACCGGCCAGTCAACACAAAACATGCAAGTTCCCTTCCACCAGCGCTATCTGGACAGAAGAGCGGTCCTGCTGTTACCACTCTGCAGCATCACTTTACTGTGCCCACCAGTCAGCAGCTCTCACTAGCCCAATGTGTGAGATCCTGTACGTTGCTGGCAAGAGTTATAACATGAAAAATGCCCATGGTCCTGGCTGTTGAGGTGTATTTTTCTGCTGAAGTGTAGCTTGCATTTTTAGCAGTAGTGAATACTTGACATTACATATGCAGGGATTTATTCTTGAAAACAGTCCAGTTGGCATGCATGGGATTTACAACTGAGGGCTTCTATGAGTAAACCAAATGACAGACCTTCAGAAACGATCAACTAAAAGTCCTGTTGGGCTGCAGAAAACACAAGGCAGGGCCAAAACTGGGTGATGAGAGAAGACAGTTCTAGGTAGGTGCTAGCAAGAGACAAAACGAAGTGGTTCAGCAAGTCCCTTCCAGACCTGCTGTAGTCCTCTGCCTAGTTTGAAATTCTCATTCTTGATCTCTTCTTGCTTCAGTTTCCCTCTGTGATAGGAATAATAATACTTCCTTTATCCCAGTTTCTTCCGTCCTTTCACTCAGACAGATTAGCAGGGTGAGAAGTTCCCCTTGCTATGAGCATGTGGTTCCTAGCACAGTGGGTCCCAAGCCTCTACATGCCAGCAAAAATAATATTTCAGGCTTGCAAATACTTCCCTATTACTGCTCTACAGAACAGTTCCTAAGTTCAATGCAAATGCAGAATAATTGCACTGTCTGAAACCAATTTTCCAGATTTATAAGGTATGTGGAATCAGAGTTCAGCTTCTGCACATTATTTGCACATGCAGATAACTTGGTATAAAATATATAACAAAATGCATTGTGAAAGGACTTATTCAACTCATTGTATTTCTTCAGGAGTCAGAACTCCATTTTTTAGTTTGAAATGACCACTTTCTGCAACCCTGTAAATTAATGTTGCCATTTATTTTGGGACATAATAAGCTTTATATTGCCAATGAAATCACTTGTTAAATGTCTATTCCCTGTATATAATCAAAGCCCCAGGGGAATAACTCATTCACATAACTAATGGTCCTTATTCAAGTGAGTCTGTCAAGAATTTAATTACCTCTTGATTCTCCAAATTGTTTTTCCATTTTTGTCATCAGTGTAACATTAATCTTCCAGCCACTCACGTCAGTGTTTGTCTCAGTGTTTAGGAAATTGCGTAATTACAGACTAAGACTGTTGTACCCTTTTGGGACCACATTTTCTATTGTTAGTATTTGCTAAAATTTGCTTGTGTCTGTTAAAAAAAAATCCCACAATTTCAGGGCTTGTGTTTGAAAGAACATAAAGGGGAAAAGTGGTCACTGTTAAACTGAGCATCAACATGCAAAATGAGGTGTTTGAGTACGCATGTGTATATATGCATTTTAGGGCTCAGCATTTCCATTTACTTTTCCAGTGTTCAAACAGGAGTGATGTAAGCTGTCTAAGAGTGCATGCTTTATTTTTTTACCTGGAAGAAATTCAGTCCAGCTAAAAAGGGCTGTAGTGAGCCCAGGAGAGCTCTTCTGTTGGAAATTAAGCTAAAATTCAGATAGGAATGGGCTTATGTGTGCCTGTTGCACTTTTGTGCTCACACATTCCTGACCATGTGGGCAAGTGGTACTGTCTTAATTTACTCTAAAGATGAAATTGGGAGAATAGATTTTCATGAGATATTTCTAAATTTGGCCAGGGCATGTGCATGGAAGCATTTTTTAAACAAAATTTAACTGAATACAGAGAATCCTTGGGAGTTTTTGCACAGGTAAAAGGGTTACCCTGTTGCAATCTTACCTGAATCATTTTGCTGGTCCCAACTCCTTTCTTCCCCTAGAGAAACAACGTTCAGGAGCTAATAACCCACAGCAAAGGTTTCATGAGATAGTGCCAAAATTCCTTTGAGCTAACTATGATTTTAAAATATGAACAGTCTAGTTTTTCTACTTTTAAATCTAGGTTTTAAAAGTCATGCGTTTTTATCTGCTCATGCCCCATTTTTAATCCCAAATCCAGAGATAAGAGACAAAGAAAGTATTACAGATGGTGTGGCATTTGTAGCTGATCAGCTTCTCGTGTCTCACTAAAAAGTTGTTTAAGAACAGTCAGCAGCAATACAGTTGACAACCCTGTTAGCAAGGATAGCTAAAGGATAATCTTTTCAAAGGACCAGAATTTCCCCTTTTTCAAGCCAAACTTGGGGTGCATTACCTCATCTAGAAAATGAGCTCAGAATTTTTTTAAATGTGATTTAGAATATTTAAATAATTTTTAATTCATTTCATTGGACTCCTTCAATCCATGGCTGGTGAAATAACAGTCAACAAAATTGGGATGGATACAAAAACAGGAATATGCAACACAATTAGGGAGCTCCAGTGAAATCTTCTTTCTGTTCTCAAGTTTAAATCAGGCAACGGACATAGTACCTTTCCATGCCATGCATAATTAAATTCTGATGTTCATTATTACAGATTATTGCATAAAAAATAAATAAGTTAAAAAGGAATTATACAAGTCAGCAAGCAATAGATCCAATGACAACATTTAACACTTTTGTCATGTAGCTCAGGGCATACTAACTGTTGATTTCAAGAAGCAGAGAGGTTATAAAAGGGGAAGGTTCATGTTTCTTCTACTTTTTCTTTTAAACATCTGTTACTGAACAACTTGCGAGAAAGCTGCTGGGCTAACTGGATCTCCGGTTTAACCCAATAGGGTTACTTTTCTTTCATGTTCTGTTTATTTTGATCAAAAGAAACTTATTTGTTCAGGTTCAGAGACATCATGAGACTCCTGGGTCCTATTAATATTTACAAAGATATCAAACCAGTCAGAGATACTAACACCTGTGCAATAAGGAAAAGAATACAAATACTGGTAGAAAAGGCTTCATTTCACCAACAAAGATTGTGCTTCAGTTGAACTGACCAAGTTCAGTCTCTAACTTCATTCATCTAATTGTAGCAATGACCTTCATCAGCTTTTGTGTTACTGAAGGTGGCTGGAGTATTAAAGCAACCAGTCCACCCCTCTGGTACCCTATGGCTGCTCTATGCTACTGCAGCAAAGGTCAGGGCTTCCAGGACACTGGCTACCTTAACGTTTCAAACATAAAAAAGATAAATGAAGATAAAACAGTTATGATTTCCTAAGCATTTGCTGTCTCAGTCTGTGGGGCCCACTGGTCTATGGATAATTGGTGGAAAATAGAGCAGCCCCAAGGTTTATGTCTGATATTTATGCTGGAGGAAGCTACCGGAGTTATGTAAGCACAAACCAAATTAAGAAGTACGTTTTATGCTATGCTGAACTCAAGATCATACCCGAAGTATCTTCTGATGCTCACCTTTGTACCAAAAGGAGCGGAACATGTTAGTAGCTGTAAGCAGGGTTATATATCTGCCAAAGCAGCATACTGAACTCGGTAATTCTCCCTACCATGGGCTTCAGGCTGAACAAAAATAGCCTTTCCTTTTCTAATCCTAAGACCCACAGTGGTTGAGGGCTTTTCGGATTTTTTACTGAATCAAAAAGAATGTCAAATGATGGAAATACTACAGAGGGAAAAGAGACGAGCCAGTAATCTGCTTTTTTTCTCAACTGTTGTAATTACAACCAGTCTCTCAGGAGACAAAAATAGCATCTCTTTTGCTTTTCTCCCTGTCAGATCGTATATTCTTTCTTGACTGTCTCTTGAAAAATGTTTTCATAGTGGAAACTGTAGCTCTTGGAAAGACCTTTATCAACATGTCACCTTTTGACTAATATTCATGGATGTTGCCTGTTCCCAGAGAAGTGTTGCACTGTATTGAAGCATAATGTTTAGGTAAAACAATTTTATACAGAAAACTGTTCGGTTTTTTTTTTTTTATACCATATGCCTTTTCATTTCACACCTTTTTTGGCCAGTGACTCCAGAACATTGTCTTGTGGACAACTACCCCATTTCAGCTCTCAGTGAAATAAATGTCATGCCTCACACAACCTCTCAACTTTTAATGGGTCTGTCAGGGAGCACGGGGGGGTGTGCAGTCCTTGGTCACCAGGAAGTGTGGCCAGATGGGTGCCTTCCCTAGTGGGTGCCCCCTTAGCGAAGGGTGCCAAATGGGGGCAAGGTGCCTGCCAAGAAAACAGCCCCATCCCTCCAAAATCTCTCCCAGCAGTTCTGCTGCTCAGCAGCAGCGCAGGTCCTGGGCTGTGACCCACACCATATTGCTCCATCACTATCCATTAGCTGTTTTTCTATTCAGTTAGCTTGTCATCTGCAGTGCTTTTCACATTCCGGTCAGATCACCTACACTGCACTCAGCCTGCCCCTTCAAATGCTTCTGCATGTATTTATTATGACAGTCAGAAGCTTGATAGCATTTAATAACATTTCTTATGGCCAGATTCTGTTTACAGATCCCACAGCCCTACCTGTAAAGTAAGGTCATCCTCTTGCTTTATTGTCATTTTAGCAACACTGCACTGAGGCATGAAAGGAAAAAGCTAAAGCTGAATGAGAAAGCGAATTCTGTGTGGTGGTGCAAATCAAATCCTCTGCGTACTCAGTGCACCTCCCCTGCAAATGTCAAAATTCAGTGACTGTCAGGACTTCATACATAGGACATGTTTTGACAGCTTATTAAGTATCTGGGGAAAAAAAAAAAAAAAAAAAACAAACAACAAACAACCCACCTATTTCCAAACAATTTACGCTCTAGCAAATTGTGGTATTTTCAGCTCTAGTCATCAAATGAGAGAAATACTAGTTTATAAGGAACCTCAGGTGGTCACTGAGTCCAACCCTTGCTGTGAGAGTGTCTTCTGTATCTTTCTCCTCTCTTGCAGATTTGTCTAATGTCTACTTAAAGGCCCGCCACAACAGTTATTTCATATTCTTCCCAAACAGCCCACTCCAGTGCTTCACTCTCCTCATCTTTAGAAATGGCTAAACTGCTGCAGTTTAAGCCTATTCTTATTTCTTCTTCCATCATTGTATATGAAGACTGGATTATTTGTCTTTGTCTTCACCAAGCAGAACCTGCAGTCACACCTGCCCTGGTCTCAGATACAGCATCTGTGCTAGAGATTCACCGCGGCAGATCTGGGTGTATCAATGCAGAGAAAAAGGTTATAATCTCAACTGAATCCCTGCTTCTCAGAAATTAGAAACTATAAAGATGTGTTAGACTATATATCCTCTTTCTCTGCCTATCAAAGATTTTTTCTAACATCGGTGTTTTACTAGGCTTAAGTTTTCTAAGTACAAAGTTTCACGACTTTCAGGGAGAGACTGTTCTGTAGCCCATAATAAGAAAGTTTTCCACACATTCAGTGTATTTTGACCAACTTTTCTTTGCACCTCTCTTCTAAAGGTATTTGACAGAATGAATGGATTTCCTAAAGTGATTGGTACTGGGATGATAATAGAAGTAGAAGAAAATCCACAATCTGAGCATGTTCAAAAATCAGCATCTTTTTTCTGGAGGTAGTTGCTTGATTTGGAGAGCCTGGTAACACATGTTCTCCAGTGGGTTACACTGCACTAACAGAAAGAGTAGAGTCTCCGACATGCCCCAGTATTGTAAAACACTAGCTGATTCTTTTTTAATGTGAATTTGCTGTCTCCTAAATTAATATTTCTCCACCTCAAAAATCCCAAAGCAAACAGCTTTTATTTTCTTCATGGTCAAAAGCACCAACCTGCCGCTGCTGTCTAAAAGAGATGTGATGCATCATGCACAGACTGTAAAGGGAGCCTGGGGTCACTGCCTCTGCCCCAGGCACCTATGGGGTAAATTTTTAAAGCTAGGTGAGTGAATCTGATTTCTGTGAGCTTTAACTGGGTGCACCTTCTAAAAAACACAGCAGCCATTTCAAGATACAGTGGTAGAAGGTTAAGGCCCTTCAGTGCTGGACAAGGCTAAGGTGCAACGAGGATTTGCAGTCCTTATCTGCTTTATCTTGATCGGACCTGATAATCTAAACTTTAAAACCACGGGGCCTTATCCAAACTGTGCAGTTTAAAAGCCTAAAGTAAACATCTCAGCCACTTCTTTTGGACTAACCTTTGCACTAGTAGTCGCAGTGAATAAACCAGGAATTTATAACAGGTATTCTGAATATACACTTCTGCTACCACTTTGGCAAGTGTAAAATATAAATGCTCGGATAGGTTAGGTTAGGTGCGGTTCAGATAGGTTAGGTTGGGGAAAGCTGTCTAGAAATGCATAGGGGTAAGGCCTCTGCTCAGCCCAGCTCCCACGGTGTCAATATGAATTACGCTGTTGCTGTGGAGCTAGTGCAGGCTACTGAACTTCTTTGCTTGTGTAGCTACAGGTGTAAAATTACAGACAAGAAAACCCCCTTCTACTCAGAACTGAGCTTTTTATAGAAAATCATCCGGCATGTCATTTATTTGCAAGAGTTGTGAATCAGTATTTTACTGTACACTCCCCCGTCTCAGAATGATTGAAATTTGCTTTGCTGTAACCAGAGAATGAGAACAATTTTTCATGTGTGCTTTAAATAAGCTTTGGAAATCATTCCTGTCACAAAATTTCTGGGTTTACATCTCCATCACTTATTGACATAAAATCTTTTACAAAACCATTGTTTCTGCAATACTGGTATTCAGTTGTTACTCTTTAGCAATCACTCAAGAATGCTTCCTCTGTGATAAAATGGAAATTAATGACAAGGACAGAAAAGTAATGTGAAATCATGTTGCAAGAATTCCTCACCTACTCATTCTTATTGACAGATATTTATAAGAATTCATATAGGCTGATGGAAATTATTGAAAACAAATTGCTGAGCAGAGATATTTTCTGCACAAGGACTTTTTATTGGCACAGGGCATTAGTAGTTCTGAAGATACTCTGCAGAACTTTGGTGTGAAACTGCCCAGCGCAGGGAAGAGGAACAAATTGCTCTTCTACATCTGACTTTGTTGCTATCTTGCTTCTGGTTTTCCCTCTGTTAGATTTAAGTTCTGGCAAAGGCTGCAAGACCTCAGAAATGGGGGTAGCATTAGCTGTCATGGAAGAATCAGATCTCAGCATCATTCCTGCCAGCGCAGCTTGTATCTTGGAAAATGCTCCTTCTCCCCACGCCAGAAGAAAAGCTGGGTCTCGTTTGTCCAGCTGCCCCTGCTCTTTCACACATTTTCACATCCTACACAGTCCTATCTTCACATGTCATGATGGCTGGAGCTGATGCCAGGCAGTGGACGCTGGCTGCACGTCTGTTCTGACCTGAGCCCATCTTATTGGGCTTCCCTGACCGTTCCCCTTGAGCTGAACACATTTTGCTCAGCCTTTCTACAAGGCATATTAGAAATATTGCTGTCATCAGCAGCTAGTTCACTCCTGTGCTGAAGTAATCAAACAAAATTCAGGTGATAAAACAGCACATAGCCAGGAAAATTTAACTGTACAGTGTCTCATTGCTCCAGGGTATCTTGAGGCACTCCACAAAGACATGCAATAATTTAATAATAATGCCTGTCAAGCCCAGGTCACGGTAAAGGAAAACAAGCAAGTCTTCAGTTTTAATTTATGTCACGGTAACAGTGCTGACTCTCACAGGGAACTGGCATCCCTTAAGGAACCTGTTTTTTTTTAAACAGGTGAAACAATTCTAGAAATTGTGAAAAATACTGTCAGGTCAAATTTGAGGCCTTTACTCAGCTGAAGTGAAGAAACATGGGGTTTTATCTTTCTTTGAAAAATCCAATAGAAGTTTTTCTTTCAAATTAAAAAAAAATACTGAAGTAAAAAATCTTTGGGACTGTTTTCCAGCTTAAAATATAAAGAAAAGCCATTTTGCATTTTATTGAAAAGTATAAATTCTAAACATCTGCAACTTGTAAGCATAACGGAATAGAGTAGCAAATGTGAGAAATAAAAGCTTTGGGGTTGAATTTAATCCAGATGGTAAAAAATATTTCTGCCTATTGGCAACTTGTCAGTCAACAAAAAATACTGATGCAGTCATTTCTTCAGTTAACAAGCAATTTAAATACACGTATCTCTCAGATTTTCCAGTTTCTTTAGCCTGGTAATTCTGTGGCGTTTACTTATAAGATAATACTCTTTCTGAAGTGGCCATATTGTTAGGGACTATAATATCAGTGTTTTCTATCCCACAAGAAGTGTGTGCCATCCCTGCTTAGGTAAAAGAAACATTTAAGAGAGTCACTGACAAGAAGATATGTAGTGTAATGTTTAAATTGATCACAGATTAAACGTAACACCATGACAATCTGCTAGCCCAGGTAGAATACCAAGTTTACAGCTGAGAGTTAATTACTTTTCTTCTAAGCTGTTCCAGCAGAAATTTGAGCTGAGTTTAACTTCACGTGTGTGCTATTTTTACAACTTGTCTAACGCCCTGAATTAAATGGTAGGAAATTTGCATGTCTGTACAGATAATATCATAGTTACTTGGCTTTTTCTTCTAAAAAAAGTGGTTGAAAAAAGTATAGTGTTGGTAATAGATATTGACAAAGAATTAGAAAGAGGACAAAGTTTTCTTCTAGTAAGATTTCACACAAAGCTCCAGAAGAGTGGGATTAAGTGTTAACACTCATCAAGTCTCTGTATTTCACATCTTTATTTCTGGCTTGCTCAAATTCAAGCAGTTCAGTTATGATTGACTTAGTGACTCATAGGCCATATTTGGGCCGTTATAGGGACACAGGAACTGCCAGCCTGGGTCAAAGCCAAAGTCCGTCTAATCTGATACCCTGTCTGTGAGACTGGTAACGTCAGATGCATAACTGGAAGATGCAGAAACTTCACCTCCTACACAAACCTCACACCAGTCTCTTAGAGATTGACTTAGGTTTTGATTGCCCATGCCTTTATTTTTTATAATTTTAGCCGTAAGGCCTAAATAAATCAATGTTTTAAATGAAACCCATGAGCCTGGTATGATTCACTGTCTCCTGAGCCAGGTCTTTGTCATCATTCAGCCTAACACTCTTGCAATAAATCAAAAGGGCGGTTGAAAAGATAAGTCTGCTTCAATTATCTTTCACTGAAGAGTTTGAAGTCATGCAGGTACTGTAAATCTTTCTCCACTACTGCTTCACAAAACAAGAGTAATTAAGGTCTTTATGCAACATATTCTTTTTATGCAATGGTCCATTTTACGCAGTGGTTTACACTTGCACAAGTTGAGCGCAGAGCACTTGATTGCACAAATAAATGACTCCGCACACAATAGTGATAAAGGAGCAAGTTGGGGGTTTTTTACAGCACAGATAGCGAACACCTTCTCCAGCTTTATTTATTAGCACGATTAATTCAAAAGATTGCATAGCAGAGACCAAAACCCTCAATTTCATTTGCAAATATAAAGAAGCACCAGCAGTCAACTGGGAATCAGAGTTAAGAAAAACATATGAGAAAATATGGGATCAAAACTGAGGAATGAAGCTCAAGCTGATAAAGGCCCTACAGTGTACACTGTGGGAAAATCTGCGGGTCTGGGCTGGAGATCAGGCAGTCCCGAAACTTCGCCAAGTGCACGCCAATGTTACTGTTGATCTCTGAGGCTTTTTCATCATCCCAAGGACGCTGAGACAGGTTCACGTGTGCAAAGATTTATTAGTGGGATCAGTAGCTGATGGCATATATCAGCTCTAACAGGGAAGTTGCTTCTTGGAAAAAAATTTAGAAAGAGTAGAGGAAGATTTGGGACAACATTGCCAATAATTGAATACACTGTCTAACTCCAGAGACAGCCTCGAGAAAGGAGAGGAAGACCTTCAGGCTGCCCATGTGACTGTAGTGAGCCCAGCTATGTCACAGTCTGTGCTGGACCCCAGCACAGCTCTGCGATGTTGGATCTGTGAGCATCTCATCACAGAAACACAGATGTTAGGGCTCGGAGAGGCTTTCTGGTTAGCTCTTTTCCCTTCGCCACCCCTTTCTTCCGGCACTGCAATATTATTCCCCATAGCACTGAAGATTACCAGATTTGTTTTAAATGTGAAAAATGATCTAGGCTTTTTCGCTTCCCTTGGGGCAGATTATTCTACGTTCAAATTGATTTCACTGTCAAGGAGCTTTGCCCTTTCTTATTTTTACACTATTAATTTCAGTGTTCCTGCTTGAGCAAATCCTTCCCACCCTCTTGGTGTACAACCTTCAGATACTTGTAAATGACCTCGGCTGTCACTGTGCAAGGTTTTTACATTGGCATTTCAATCCTGCCGACAATGATGCAATGTAAATTAGCACAGATGGCTACTCCCTTCATACGGTGCACCAAGTTAAACACATGTTTGCAGAACTGGAAATATTGCTTTCTTGAAAGTCTATTAGTATTTTTGTTCCCCTGGTAGTTTTTGTTAGTTTTAACTGTTTTGTCAGGTATTAAAATTGAATTGCTGGCTGACAGGTGACATTAAGTCATTCTTTAAAAAAGATTAGTAAAATTTCATATTTATGAATACTAAGCAACACTACCCTTGACTGTAAAAGCTAGACGAAATGGAGTTTTTAATCAGGCTTGTATTTTCTTATTTTGGATTTCCAAGATCCAAATCTCCCTGCAGCTTCAAAACAGTTCATGGTGCTAAAATTCAATAAGGAAATACGGTAGCCCAGGCTTGAACTTAACAGAATAGGGACATCCTTTCCCCTGCATCTCATAAAAAGACATAAAGAAGTTGTCAAGTGTTGCTTACCAGCATGCAACTGTGGTCAGACCGAGAATGAAAGTATATGTGTTAAGGAATATACTGTGTGGTCACTATACAACCAGGCTTACAGTTGCCACTAACTTGTTAGTTTATCTTCTGCACGTCTGCACAGATGTCGTCAGGTGTTTTCTGTGTGGGTGAACTCAGTCCATGGCCAAGTTCATGGTTACACCAGGAAAGCAAAAATGGCACAGTAGCATTGGCTTTCTTCTAGACTTGGTCAAGTCACTTAACCTCAGTATACTTCATTAGCTTAATAAAAGAAACTACCATGGCCTCAGTGACAGTATCCACCAGGTTATAATGCTGACCCAGACCTCACAAAGTGCCTGCAAGGAGGGCACTGCTATGGTCCCAGTACTGCAGATGGAACAATGAGGTAGAAGATCCTAAAGTGTGGTTTGGTCCGTGTTCCCCAGACCACGCTGCCAAGCTAAATGCCAAACCACTTTTCCCATAAAGCAAATATACTAACACAGGATTGTCTTCAGAAGTTTGTTTTGGAGACTTCGTATTCATCACTCATTTCAAATTGCCAAGTGAAAAAGCAGAGAGATGATATATATGTCTGAAAGGAGAAATGACACTGAGTATCTGTTACAGTCCAAAACTTTTCTTTCTGGTATCAGTGCAACTTTTCAGTATGATGGGAGAGATTTAATATGTAGAGATTTAACAGCATTTGAGTGCCCAAATCTTTGTTGAAGTCAATGTTCAAACAACGTAAAAGAATGTCCCTAATACAAAGAGTGTAAACTAGAGAAAAGGATTGCAGGGACATAATGTAGATTTTTGTAGTATGCTGTGTAAGTGAGCACTTTTCATTTAAGTGAGGCCAAAACCAAGTATTAAAGAAGAAGAATAAAAAAAAAAAAAGTTGCAGATGAGAAGCAGCAAAATGAATAAACTCATATACACTGCTAAACTAATCTCAGAACAAGACTGATACAGATAATCACATAATATACAAACTAGGCTACAGCTTAGCTCAAACCTGCCTAAAAACAGGTGGTAAAGGAAATTCATCTATACCGTGTGCAAAAGAATTGCACAGCCAATGCTCTGGAACAGCTTTTTCTCAGGTGATGCCCAAGCACTCTTTCCCAGCTCACGACTGAGGATTAGCATTGGCTGAATGAAATACCAAAATAAACTACTTCCGATGTATTTGGGAGTTTAATGGGGTTTAGAAGATACAGTTGCTTTTAGAGCTTTTAGAGCATCAAAGGAAATCTTCCCAACATATTAGGCTAGTCTGCAAAACATAAAGAGGACGACCTCTGTCAAGAGCACAACTGCACTAAACAGTATGGGCTGGATCAGCTACCTTGGGAAGAAGCTCAAAGTAAACAATGACACAGTTGCCTATCACAGTATGGTACAACTATCAAATTACTGGTGCACTGTTCTTTGTGATGTTTACCACTATAAAGCAAATTTTGAAATTGGATTGTTTATTCAATGTTACATGAAAATTTCCTTTAAAAAAACACTATCCTATTAGCTGATGAGTAACAGATATACGGCTGCTGCACCTAGGGAAAAGCATTTAGAACACAAAAATGAGGTTGACACAAAAAAAGTACCGAAGGGAGCTCTTACGAATGAGAAACACACAGTGTCTTAATGTCTGTCACAACCAGGGAAGGTTGGTATGTGTAAGCCAGACTTACATAACTGGGGACATCTGGGGATATTTGGTCAAGCAAGAGTCCACATCACAATTTTTTTCTGGCTTCTCCAAAACACCATCTATGCCTAAGTAATATCAAACAAGAATTCAAGCCAGGACACCAGTGAAAGCTTTTCTCCCCTTTTTTTTTTCTCTGAGAAAAGACTCTTTTTTTCGTCACAGTTCAAATGCTGTGAGGAATGACCTCACTGATCATTTGTCAGACAGTACTTGAAAATTTCATTTGCTTTTTAGTCTCAGGCACTTGTCTATGTAAAGTGACTACTAATGCCAGTTCTGAGGTCAGTGGTAGTCTGTGTGAACTGATGGCAGTGACATATATAAGTAACCTGTTGCACAGGCTTTTCCTTGTGACTGAAATGCCTGAGTTATTTGCCATTACACAGGATTTTACAATATTCAAGGCAAAGAAAGAGAAACTTATACAGGAATCCATTTCTAGGCACTTTTTCACTGACTTTCAGAAACTCTGATTGCACAAATATTGTTGAATCAAGCCTAAGCTTGATATCACAACTTCAATTGCAGTTGTATGCAACTTTTGCATGGGGCTGAGAGGTGTAGGCAAATGCCTCTCTCTCGTTTATCCTTCGGCGATTTCACAGCTCTCCAGCAGCATAGGGAGCCCCTGTGAGAACTGGCCCCAGCGTACTTGACAGGTCTCAAAGTTTCCATTTTATAGAAATAAAGTCTCTCAAAAACACACATCTGAATTTTGCAGTTTAACCTGACCAATGGTCCTCACATGCACATTCCTTTCTTAACAAAGAAAAATATATATTCAGTGTTGGTCTCTATTCCCCCACCGACAGAACAAAATCTGGATTTAACACAATGTGTCCAATAAAAACATGGTTTTATTCTGTATGAGTCTCCCTCTCCTGTCTTTGCCAAGCCCTTTATCTCTATACATTAGAGACATACATCCTGGTATCTGTAAGAAACATTTTGCTGGGTGTCTGCAGGGTTCCATATCCTTAAGTTGGAGACCATCAGCCTGAGTTGAATGATTTATATTGGATACAAAATCAAAATCAAGGCTTCTGGCTTTGGTTTCCTGTGAAGCAACATGCACTTAATGCACAAGAAAATAAATACTTGGTATCCCATTCAGTTGATACCAAGGACTAATTATCTCAGTTTTCAGGATCACACACACTTCAGTGTTTTATAATATTTTACAGGGTTTTTGTTATTCTAAATATAAACTCTCTGACTACACTATGATAGTATATATGGTCATTAACATGAATATACACATTGATTAATCTTTAGAAATATTAACACATGCATAAACATATTTGCTTATGGATATTAATAACTAAGAGTCAGCTTTATTTTAAGAACAAGGCTTTTTACTTGTGTAAACGCAGTGAGACAGTTGGAGATAATAGTCACCTGCTACGAATTGTCAGATTTTGATGGTCCAAATTGAAGTGGAACAGTATCTTATTAAAAAGGCAACCCAGCACTTGAAATTGCAAAAGCAGGAAAAACTTGATACAACACTATAGTATATCTGTCTAATTTGGAATATACTGTTGGATCATGCATTAGTTTGAAAAAAGCGTATGCTTTTCTGGTGAAAATGGATTTTCTGAAGTTTTTGCTGTGGACTGTTGGGGAAAAAACTGAAAAATAATGCTTCTAAGTGTTATTTATTGTATCATCTCTGTGAAACACAGGATATTTATTTATCAAATTGATAACATTCTTTTTAATTGCAAAGTGAAATGACATTTGGTAATGAAGTGGTTGTCATTTTAAAACCCCTTTGTTTTTTGAGGTGTTATTGTGTATATATATATTTTTTTTTCCCTTTTAAAGTGCAATGCCTATAGTATTACTCTGTCAAATTCAGATGAATCATGACAAACAACATTTTCACAATGGGAAATGTTAACATGCTACATTCCTTTCTTTGGAAAAATAAAAAAAATTATCACAGAAAACACATTTTAATTTAATTATATCCTTTAGGTCATTAACGTGATGTAACGTGCATGTCAGTCCTCTCTTCATCCACAGATTACTTTAATCCTTCATGTGCATTTATTTTTCCTCTGGCTTTCTTTCATATTTGCTTTGTTTCGAAATTGCATGCTGTTTGGATTATTTGTGCATGACCTTCGCATTAATTTCACATTGAATGTTTACATACTCTGAGAGATTTTCATGAATCATTTATTCTACATGTGATTTTTTTTCCTTTATTTTCAGTTACTGAACTTTAAATATGCTTGAAATGTAAAAGTGGCATGAAACTTTCGTGACACAAGTAGACAACTATTTTAACAGAGATTTTCAATAATCATCTTTCAGAAATACATATTCTAAACCACAGTTTATGCTGTGCTTCCAAAACAGAAGAAAATAAATTATGTTCTGAAATTGTAACTATATTCCATTTCAGAACTGGAGCCAAATACTGGTTATATTTAATTCAAGCAATGATAAACACATGAGCTATTGGTCCTTTAAATGAGTTAAGAAGGTCTCTGCTCTCTTGGAGGTGACCACTGGAAATGTTCAGTACAGGAAACAGTGTAGGACATCATCTGACGGACAACACAGTTCATTTCCGATAAGCACTATCTGCAGCTCAGCGTAGGTGCCCTCTGGAAACAGCAGCTTCTCTCAATTGACTGTATAGGGACCTTAATTCCTCATTTAGTTTCTGAAATAAATGTCCCAAGTAGGCATATCCTGCTTTTACATAGTACAGTGCTACGAGCCCTTGTAACTGTCTATAAAGTCAAAGATTTTATCATGTAAAAAAACTACAATTTCCTCTATATTAATTTGCCAGTTGAAGAATTAAAACAATATATGTTACTCAACATACAATGAAATACTGCTTACCAGCAGAATTCCATCTTTAAATCACATAAAACTAAAAGCATATCCAGAGGAACTCATTTACCTAATGAGTAAATATACATGTATAAAATAAAACAAAATATTTTTAATTATGACCCAAAAAAAGCATTAAAACACACTTAAAATGTGGTGGATTAAGAGGATGAATAAAACACTATGAAGTCAGCAGCAGTTACTAGAAAAAATACTTGATCTTAATTGGCACAGGGCTGAAATCACATACCTACTACAAGCAAATCAAAGGCTTTCACTTTCCTCTTTTCAGCCTATTCTTTTTCAGCCAGTTAATTAATTCTGTGCACAATCTGCTATGATTAAAGATGAGTGACTTGATCTCAAAGCATGCTGAGCCATCTGTAGCCCTTCATCTGAACAAGGCAAACACGATAGTTTCCAAATAAGGAGCTGAAGGTTGTGACTTGAGACCTCTGTAATTCAATCAATCCAGTCCCTAGGGGCTTTGCCTTCAACCTGCAGACCACACCACAACCACCTCTGACCCTTTGCAGCCACATGGTTTGGACTGATTTGAGTCACTACAGTTCTCTCCACTTTTACAAACTAGTTGTTTTGTCAGCATGAGTGTGACAACAATTAGACGTCCCTGTTTTTGCCCCATGCCTTTTCTCCTTCACAGTCATTCAATGACAAGCGTAAAAAGAACTTCATCTTTTCACGAAAATTCCCATTCTACAAGAGCAAGGAGCAGAGTGAGCAGGAAACAAGTGATCCAGAACGTAAGTAACCTCTTGGAGATGATGTCACATGCAGCAGCACAAAAAAATGGGTGACACGCATGATACCAGTATCCCACACATCTAGGCAAATATCTGTTGTAGGCAGGCAGGAGAGGTATTACTACTGTGACCAATGTGTGACTGCAGTTTGGATCCAGCTGGTCCTTCCTTCCCCGGAAACATCATTTTCAGAAGAATAAAGCAGTGACCTTAACTTTTGGAAGAGCGAATGTGGCTCCTCAAAGTTGTTGTGGCACCTGTCATAAATCAAAAATTGTCTCTGATTAAATATTCCCAGATCAGAACTGGCTCAAAATAATGCAAATGTGATTTCTTTCACAATACTAAACTAAATTATTACTTTTTAAAAGGTCTGCTCTAATCTCTTTTTTGCCTTTGACATTCTCCAAGGTGATTGCCATGGGCAGCTTTACTGGAAGTTTAATAATTAAATGAAGAAACCGAGCTAGCAGCTTAAAGAAGTAAATCAGATCTTGGAATGTGTACCTCCCCGGGCATTTACTGCTTGCTTAAATGGTATAGAGAACCAGCATTATTAAAAATACATGCTAGTTCCAAGCCCAAACATTCACTTTATTTCTTAATAACACTCTCCTAAATTTATCCAGTGAGGATCATTTCTGGAACTTTATTTATCTGGTTGTTCCTTCTTCCTCACAGCTCCAAAAGCCATGTATCATGGTCGCTGCCTCTTTCATTGGCTGCATTCCCATAGAATATGGGTCTAAAGTTGTTTCTGGTAGAAAAAGCAAGGATCCAGATTGCTCAATCAACATGGTCAGTCATGGTAGTATCCATTTCAACTCCACTGACTTCTTCCTTCCTCTTCTGCGGCTGTTCTTCCTTTCTCATTGCTCTCTCTGGGGACTTCCGTGCAGGACATCCCCGGATTAGGTGACGACGGTTATGGAACAAAGACTCTGAGTAAGTTCCCAGGAATGGTCACTGTAAATCTTTTTTTGTTTTGTTTTGTTTTGGCTTCTGTTCCTTCTCTGAGGACCCTCCACTCCTAGCATGCACAAGATAGAGTCTTATCTGTTACCCAGCTGTGAATGCATTAAAATGTTTCAACCGTTTTGTTCTGCATGACGATATTAAATAACATACAGTGTATCAAGCAGACACTTTCACTTCTTTTGTAGTAACACTTTTTGTTTCTGACAGTATGTTATTGTTCCCATCATGGCAGTTCTGTAGAGTAGCATACCTAGAACTCGTTTTGCTGCCTAGACTGTTCTTTTCAACAACAATTCCTCCCTCTCCACCTAAAGGAAACGTTAAACATTTTAACTTGATCACATCCTGAGGAGATCAGTAGAAAATTATTTTATGCTGTTGCTTCTGCATTTTCAGCTTTTTGCATGGGAGTGTTTGTTACTTTGATGGATTTTAGATTAGTATTTGTTATTAATGGAAGGAGTCATTTGCAGGCTAGAGAAGACCATGCCTTCTCCAAAGCTAATTTTGGAACCCATTTTACCATTAGCAACCTATTCTCTATCATGCAACTTTAATCAATTTCTTTTTCTGATGCAGCAATCCTGTCTCAAGACTTGGCATTGCAGAATGTGTAACGTGTCAGATAATTGTTCAGAAACAATTTTGCTTCCTCGAAAGTTGGACCAGAAAAAGTTGTATAGAGTGAAATATTTGCAGCTGATTTCTGTATAAATGGCTATATAATATTCTGTATCCAGACCTAAATAATTTAGAGGCTTGCATGGTTTTGGCTGCTTCTTCCTCAGTTCTTATCTTTTTTCTTAAGCATCAAGTGATTGGAGCAAAATGTGTGTGAATGTTAACACTGCATCGCCTACTGTTTTGTATGTGCTTTTTAATTCCAGGAATGCACACCCATGCACACAATTTTAGAGGTTATTCCATTTCTGACTGATTGTGGAAGGAACTGTTTAATGGTTTAACTTTAAGCCATACAGTAGCTTGCAATTTAAAGATGAAAGCTTCATCTCTTGTAAGAAGAACAGTTCTGCAAGACTAGTGTTGTCAGTGGCAGACAGCAAATGTCGCTGCCACCTGAATTTTAACCATTCTGCTACTTTAAGTAAAGTGCTGTAGCAGCTCATTAGCAGCAAATGCAGATCCTTCGCTGGCTAAAGAGAAATAGAATACTTCTGATCTGATAACCCTCCTGAATATCTGTGTCCTTATAAAGACAAATCTCCATAACATCCAACCATTTGAACGGAGATAACTGAATTCTGCAAATTGCTAAGGGAAAAGTAGCACAGAGGTATTTATATAACCCTAGCTTTTCTATTAGTATTGCACCTAGCTTTCAATTACTGACACACCTCTAGACATTCCCGCCCATCAAATTTCACTAATATTCAACTCAAATATGTTTTTTAATGACAGTTCTTACTATGAAGCATATTTATTCTTGTTTAATAAAGTTCTTCAGGGTCCTGTATAGCATATTAGTTTGAGACGACCTTTGTTAACTTGCTATGAAATGTATGAAAGTCAATCTACTCTTTTCTTCAAAATGGAAGTTTCATTTTTTTTGAAGCTTCTTACAAAGACCAGGATCAAAGTTTTCCATTATTATTTTTATCAGATATCATCCCCTCTCATTTCTGCTGCTCCAGTAACCCCGTCAGTTCCACTCCATGAACCCCAAGCCGTTAGATTGGCACGTGGAGGAAACACAGCACCGTGCACAGAAGGGGTGGTCTTGGCACTGTTCCCATAGTCATCCTTCATGACATCCATGGTGGTTTACTCTGGGTTCATCCCAGGGGATTCTTGGCTTTTATGACCTCCTTCTTTCACTGGGAATGTTTAGAGGCAGCTGCAGGTGGGTGTTGTGGGTCACCTACAGCCTAATCTGCCCACTGGTTTAATGACAAATATTAGACCAGTTTTGGCTCCTGGTACTTGTCAGGAGGTGTCTTATTTGTACCTATTGCCCATTTAACCACTGAGTCTCATTCTCATTGAGCTAGGGTGGCTCCCTGGTATATAGCCATTAAACCATTGACTTCCAAATGTCCTAGACCAGCTGAAAAGTTTCAACTGTGAAATGATCGTTCAGGTGCAAAGCAATCCATATTTCTACCAGAGATAGCTTTAAACCCACCATTTAATGTGGTTCTGCAGATATCCTGGAGACCATATAGCATAGTCTGACTGACCATATAGCATAGTCTGACTGACTATAAACAGTCTGCTGACTGCAGTTTGGGAACAGCCACTTCACGTGCTACAGATTGGACCTTTCTTTAAATAATATGATAATGCATACAGGGCACCAGTCTTGCCAAACCACAAGCCTGACCCATCATGATAGTTTTTATATCCCTGTTCACCTATCCAGACTAGTCTGGTAAAGGTTTTGATATTCTAGCTCAAATCCTGAGGTTAATCAATGTCTGAAAAAAGACTTCTTCCATTTTTTTCTTGTTTTTGTCATGTTTTCTTTTCTTTTGGGACAGGGTAAAATAGATACAGTTACGATATTTGATATCAAAACCATTTTCATGTTAATTTGATAGCCCTTTGGGATAGTGCACAGTAATTAAATATGGACACAGGTTAGCAATTTAGCAGGAATAGTTCTAATGCATTAATGATGCACATTACTGGTACTGCAGGATAATACGAGCAGACATTTAGGTTTCATGACATTAATCAAGATGTCCAGTGAGATGCAAGTGGACCATAACGTACTCTGAAATTAAGTTATCTGAGATGTCATTAACTATCTCATCAAGAAAAGACACGGCTTTGCCGTGACATGTATCGCTAGCTAATACGTATAGTCACCTTCTGAAATGCCACAAGAGAGAAAGCTTTCATTTTACCTGTGTAAATTATCTAAGAGTTTTCAGGTGATGTCACTGCACTGTTTTTATTTCCTCTCTGCACAACTACCTTTGCATGACTGTGGCAGTTCTTTTAAGTTTCTGCGGCTCTGTGGTGCTTGGTTATGTTCTTTAATTTGCTGTACTGTTCTTGCAGAACATGTTTCTTCTAATGCCAGCGATAGTGAAAGTAGCTACAGTAAGTTACTGCTTTCATTAGAGTCCTTTTACTTTGCATTGCTTGTTCTGTTTGTTTCTTTTATTTTGTTTCTCTCCTTGCTACTCTTTTGTTAATGTCAAAAAGGCAGTTGGAGCAAATGGCTTGGAATTCAAATTTATGACCACATCTTGAGTACAAAGCCATAAAAGAAAACTGTCAACATTTATAAGAGAAGGGAAGAAGGTTGTTAATTGGAATGTATTCCGGGACATAAAACCAAACCTGGCTTTGGGTAGCCTGTGAAAGTCAGGATTACTTGGTTTAGTGATAAGTCTATTTCATCAGGGAGGGGGCATTTTCTTGATGACCTTTTAAGAGTAAAATTACTCCATAGCTGTAGTCAAATCTGCAAAAGGCATCCTCTTTACAAGGTCATAATTTTTACCTGCATTTCTGCATGCCTGTATGAAGGGCTAAGAAAGTCCCCAGAATTTTGCTGAGCCCTTAATTTTGGCAGTACAGATATCCTAATGCATATTGAAGTCTTCCAAAAAAGGTAAGATTCACCCCTTAGGCACTGTCACCGAAAGCCACTGATTCCCTATAAGTGAAGGTCCCAACCCTGCAACCTGATTTAGTTGGAATTACAGACTCCATGTGGTCGTATAGCTAAGAGGCAGATTGTATGTTCTGGATAATTATTAGTAATAACCAAAAATTTAACCACTGTAACTATTCTTCTGGAAGTATTGAAAAGCAAAAAAATAAGGCATTAAATAAATATCTGGAAATGTAATAAAAGGTAATTAAAATGATAGATTGCTTACTAAATCACCCAGTTGTTTATTTTTTTCAAGCCATTTGCTTAGCAAATCAAGTTTTCCACCAGTCACTCAGCACTTGTGCTAAGCACCCGCATACATTCAGGTAATCATTGGTATCATACCTCATATTTACCAGTCTTGATATAGTGCATAGCAGTTGAGCTCTGTTAATAAACACTGGTTTCTTTCAGTAAAGCAGCTAATTTATGCAATTCAGAAATGGTAAATTAGTTTGTATTCTCTTGTATTGCAAAGGTTTCCTTGGAAAGCATTTGCCAGAGTCACAAGAAAACAGTAGGTGCTCTTGAACTGCCAAGATCAAATTGTGAACAGCTTTATTTTTAATGTGTCCTCTACTGAGGAGCAGAGGAGGATTTTATGTTTGAAATATAGATGCTCTTTCCCCAGACTGACTTTACAATCACAAGTAAGTCAATAGGCCAAATTTTCAAAAGTTTGCATGAGTCAAATCTCCTCCACGCGTATTTATTTCAGGGTGAGCTCAGGGTAAAAGCCCAGAGGAGAATCTAGGCCAGTGGCTGAGCACATCCCACGCCTGATGAACTGTCCCAAACAGGAGACTTAACAGGGCTGCCCAGTTGCAGCCAAACATTTGGGGCAGGTCCACGAAAGCTAGTTCCCAAATATCATCATAAGACAGGCCAGGTAGCCAGTTCCTCATTGGCTGTGCAAGAACTTGAAACAAAGTGTATGTTTTGAGGTGCAAGAGAGGCAATAGAAGTGGTTTGGGGAAGTCAGTTGGGACATAGACCTTGGAAGAAAAAGTGGTGTTGCAGTAACAACTGCCCGTGGTAGGCACTATCTTTCTACAATAGTTTCTATCCGGGCAAGATCCTGTCTCACCCCAGCAGCATCCAGCCTACATCCTGTCGACTGGAGCTCCCCACACATTACTGGTATGTCCAACAAATGCTACCTGGTGGAGAAAATGCAGACAGGGCTTTCTTCTCTGCCTATGGGAGAGCTACGCCATTTAGCAGCAGAGGAAGCCAATCTTTGGTTATGCCAAATGAAAGTGGCTTTAAAATCCAGGACCTGATGCCCAAAGGGCCTAATTCCACTTGCTAAGGCTTCATTGGTGGGTGCTGACACGACATTTGAAGGCATGACCTTGGGCAACTAGCAACTTTGGCTACCAGTTGGAAATTACTGTTTCAGATGGCCACGACGGCATATCATCTCTAACCTGACTGTGCATTCAACTACTACATGGCCACGGTATATCAGCATAACTCCGTGGGGACTTAAAGCCCTCCTGAGTCCCGCTGGTTACTCTCTGGATCTCTCAGGCTACCCTATGTCAACAGTATGTCCCATTGCACAGCTCATTGCAGTAAATCTCCCCCCAGAAAAATTATGACTGGGGAACAGAGAAGAATCAGACAGTGGCAGTCAACAAATTGTGAGGGCATGGAGATAAGAGAGTGAGACCCGTCATGAAGAAATTGTCTTATTTCACTGCAGTTCTGACCTTGTGGGAATGTTGAGAGAGGAACTGCACAGTAGAAGTCTAACAATATCCGTCATGTGGAAAGAGTAATTATCAGAACTAGTCTGTGAACATTTCCTAAAGATGCTTTTCTCGCTGCCTTGTCATTTAGTTATTCCTAATGAGAGGAAAAAAAATAATAGGTGTTTGGGACAAAGCTCATTCCTGGTAGAATAGGACAGCATGCAGTTATTTCTGCTCTTCTTGTTGGCATCTGGGTAGCTGGGAACGGGGCCCAACGTCAGTCACTGCCACAGAATCAAGTTTGCTTTAACTTCATTTGGAGCCAGCCATGTTGCAAAGCTGTTTTTCAGTAAGATGTAGTGACACTTTGAGCAGAATTTCTGTGTTCAAGGTGAGTCACTACAAGATATTTTACCAGGACACCATGTGTGTTGGCTTGCAAAGTCATCTAGCCCTCAGTCTGTGCACTGGCAAAACGGGGCATGCTGGGAGAGGAAAAAAAAGTGAAGCGGAAAAATTCATGGGGAGCAAACAGAAAACTGCTGAAGAGCTCAAACCTGTCCCGGTGCCCCTTTGAACTTCTGTTTCCCCAGCAAATGTGTAGGAAGAAGGGTTGCCCTGCCCCACTGCTTTCTGAATTGTGGAAAGGTGGAAAAGGACCTGAGGGTGCTGGTCGACAGCCAGCTGAACATGAGCCAGCAGTGTGCCCGGGTGGCCAAGAAGGCCAACAGCATCCTGGCCTGTGTGGCCAGCAGGAGTAGGGAAGTGATCGTGCCCCTGCACTCCGCACTGGTGAGGCCGCACCTCGAATCTTGTGTGCAGTTTTGGGCCCCTCACTCCAAGAAAGACGTTGAGGTGTTGGAGTGTGTCCAGAGAAGGGCAACGAAGCTAGTGAGGGGTCTGGAGAACAGGTCTGATGAGGAGCAGCTGAGGGAACTGGGGGTGTTTAGCCTGGAGAAGAGGAGGCTGAGGGGAGACCTTATTGCTCTCTGCAATTGCCTGAAAGGAGGTTGTAACGAGGTGGGTGTCGGTCTCTTTTCCCAATGAACAAGTGACAGGACAAGCGGAAATGGCCTCAAGTTGCACCAGAGGAGGTTTAGATTGGGCATGAGGAAAAATTTCTTCACCGAAAGGGTTGTCAGGCACTGGAACAGGCTGCCCAGGGAAGTGGTGGAGTCACAAACCCTGGAGGTGTTTAAGAGATGTGTAGATGTGGCACTTAGGGACATGGTTTAGTGGTGGAGTTGGCAGTGCTAGGTTGGACTCAATGATCTTAAAGGTCTTTTCCAACCTAATGATTCTATGGTTCTATGGTTCTATGAAATCAGCAATTCACACTTTGACCAGCACAAAGAAAAGTGTGTAGGTAAGAAATGACTGACAAGTGCCATGTGTTCTCCTGCAGACGTTCATGTTTGCCCCTATAAAACCAGGCCAATTGGAGTCCAGAGTAAGGTGTTATGCATTTTTTCTAGAGAGTGGTCTCTGGCAACTGTTTTAACATGTTTCTCTAACTTTTGCTTCTCATGATAAGCATTTAGTGAAAAGTAGCTAGTGTCAAAACCTGTACTACTTGATCATTCCTAGAACCATTCCAAAACAGGGGTACAACTACACAAAGCTGTCCAGTGCCCTGGACAGTGATTAATAGAGGGGGTTACAAACTCACTGGGCTTTTTCTAGGAGATATTCTGATGTATTCATATTTATTTAGAAAAATACATTGCTTAAAAATTTGAGTATTTGGCTGAAGTATTGCTCATGTCTTGGGCTTGGGGGCTAAAAACTCACGTTCTCAATAGAAGTCAGATACTTTTTATTTCAAAGTAATAACTGAAAGTCCTCCTATGTGGTCTCAAGAGAAAATTCTTTGACCACTCCTTAGCAACAAGGCTGTTGCAGATAGTAAAAGCTGATTTCTTCTGCCAGTGCTCTCCACATTGGGTTTGTAATATGCAAAAGAGCTGGAGACAACAGTGGGATTTTCTTTATCCCAACAGACAACCTTCACCTCCAGTAACTCCAGAGGGAATCACAAACACATTTGACAGCAGAATCGGGCCCTTTATAAAAAAAAAAAAAAAAAAAAATATTTTTTAGCCAAGAACAAATTCTGGCCTGATCTAAAAGGGGCTGAGCAGGCATACAGCTGCTGCTGCATCACACTGGCCATACTAATACGAAGGCTATAACTATGTTAGTTGATTTGCACCTGTTCTCAGCAGTAAAACCAAATTTGCAGAGTGGTATATAAGGTCCTGGTCTAGCAGAAAGTTGTTCTTTTTGTGAGAAGGATGCATACAGCCAACTTCAACTTATCCCTGAATCAACTGATCAAACCATGATTGAAAGTTTATTTTGAGCTCTGGAACTGAAAATGTTCTGATTTCTGTTCCAAACCAAGCTTGTAAGAACTGATTTTTGCTGTGGACTCATCAGGGTTTTTTTTTTTGTGAGACATGATTTTCATAATGGCCGTGAATTTCAAGTCTCTCTACCGCATATGTGTTGTAACACTCTTGCACATAGTTCAGTAAAGGTTTTTACAGCTGTCGTCAAAATTACACGCACATTACCTCATCTACTTAGCTTAATTGCATAACTGGTTGTGATTGCACCGATTACCTAGAGAGGCAATACATGACTAAAAGTTAAAAATAAGGAAAATTGTTAGAAACAAAAATTTTTATTCTCTGTCAGCAAGTCATCAAGTCATTCTTGTACTGAGGTTTGAAGACTCAGAACAAGGCTAAAGGAATGTTGATTATTATGTTAGGCCACTGATTAATTAGGACACTTATGCTGGCTCTTGCACTCCCCAAGGATTACTACGTTATTCAGGCACACTCAAACTGGCACAAGCAGTGAAGTCTCATTTCATGCCTTCACAAGCTACATTGATCTTAAACATACAGTGCCGATAGACCACTTTTTGGTCATAAGTTCATTATCAGATTACTGATGATCTTTTTATCTACTGGATTTCCAGCATTTCATAGCTATCAACATATTTCCAAAAATCGTGTGTTTACTTACATAAATAGCCATCCAGGAAAGCCAAATAGAGCCTAGGATATTGACTATCCAGTGCAGTCTATGCAGATGAAACAAAGCAAGAAATTGATTTCTCCAAGATCTTGCAAGTACAACTCAGGCAATCCATACATTAGCCCAGAGCCTAAATGGATGGTGACAGAAAAATAAGCTTTCCTTGATTTTAGATCCAGCTGAACAACAAAATTCAGGCAAGATCTCAAAAATAACATTAATTTGGCTCATCTACATGTATTTCACATATGTATTGATCGTAACCCAAAAATTCTCTTTGATTTTTCTAAAATCATAAATAATTTTTAGCTGTCTTCCTAAGTACTACTTTTCTGTTATTCACTGGATTAAATCCCTTTACTGATTTTTTTTCATTCATAGCAATTAACAGGATTCCAAAACCCATGGATTCCCACTGCATAAGGTGCTTGATGAGAGTGGGTGTTTGGTTACATGGTGACTGCACCACAGCAGCTCATAGCAGCTCCTCTGCCCCGTTACTCACACGCTGGGTGCAATTATGCCAACATTGTGCAAGCTCTGGATGCTCTGGCAAGACAATAGGAAATGAGGGGGTTTTATGAGTTACATGAAAAATGCCTGATATCTGCCAGATCTACACTGAAACTGGTTTGAGTCTTTCACAGGCTCTCTGCCATCTACTCAGACAGGGGAAACAGAGGCAACACCTTAAATACATTTTAGGGCTACCCCTCTGAAACACTATAAAATCCTTTAAAAAGGTTAAATTAGTCATCGTTATGAAACTTGTCTGACCACGCAGGACCTCTCTGCCCAGTTTATAGAGGCTATGAGTTATAAAGAACTCCAGGTTCTTCTTCTCTTCGCAAGCATTAGAAACACCAACAGGCAAACCAAGAAGAAAGGAAAGCAGAGCCATAGAGATCCTGGGAAAGTTAATTTTGTATCATTTTATTCAAAAGTATATTACCTTTAGGAAAACTTCTTTTTTCTTTCTTCTCTTTCCTTATTTTCTTTCTTTTCTTCTCTTTTGACTTGATGGAATTTTACTGAAGAACAAGGGAATGCACAACCTTCCAATACCTGAAAGGGGCCCATAAGAAGGCAGGAGAAGAACTGTTCACAAGGGTCTGTAGTGATAGGATGAGGGGTAATGGTTTTAGGCTAGAAAAGGGTAGATTGAGGTTGGACATTAGGAAGAAGTTCATTAATACGAGGGTGGGAGGGTCACTGGAACAGGTTGCCCAGAGAGGCAGTGGAAGCCCCATCCCTGGAGACATTCAAGGTCAGGCTTGATGGGGCTCTGAGCAACCTGACCTAGTTAGAGATGTCCCTGCTTATTGCAGGGGGGTTGGACTAGATGACCTTTAGAGGTCCCTTCCAACCCAATACATTCTATGATTCTACGCCAAATTCCCATAGAACGGGCTTTTTCTTTTTTTCTCTTTTTGTTTTCTCTGTTAAATTTCACAAAGATTTTCCAGATCAATATAGCTAACCTGTGGTAATTAAGCTGTTAATGTGGGTGGTAAATGAGGCTTAGTCAAATGATAAATAAGAGCCTGTGTCCTGCTGAATTTCACACTGTGTCTCACACCTCAAAGCCATCACAAGTTTATAGCAATCCAATTATCGATTGATTCTAGAGCTCTTCATTATACTTAACACTGTATGGACGACTTCAAAACCATGCAGTACTGATTGAGAAGAGATCATTACAGAACAACATCTGGTACAGTTAACATGTATATTAGCCTCTGAGGACTTACAGGATTTTGTCTGGACAGCACTTGGAAGGATTTTATTCACATAGGAACTTGAGCTCCCTGAGACTTTTTTCCAGAAAAGTAAAGTAGGAGAAATGGTGCAGCTTTCCCCCACGCTCATACTCCACGTTGAGTTTGAAACTCAGCGCTGAAAAGCCTTCACTTAAGAAAATGTCTATCTTTAAGTGCCTGTGTATCATGGCCAGCCTTCAATTTTCTCCTTACTTCTTGCAGCCCTTTCCAACGGCTTAAGCTTCAGCACAATTTGAGTGGGCTGGAGTTTTTTCTTTGCCTTCAGTCTGGCCACAGTTTCACAAGGCTCCTGTGAAATGACAGGCTTGTTTGTCTCCATAGCCCATGACTTACTGATAGCGTGGATGTAACAACAGCTTTAGCATGGGACGTGTCTGCAGAGACTGCTGGCTTTTTTGTGCTGGTTATAACACTGTGCCAAGGCCAAATATTAGCCCATAGAGAAATTCTTAAACAATAGTGTCAGAGTTATTGGCTACTTTCCTTCTGTTGCTCTTGTCCCTGTCAGTCCCATGGGATTCTACTGTTTAAATGCAGATGTCTGCGTCTGACCTTGCTCTTTAAATGCCATTATGGGACAATGGAGACAAACACGCCCTTCTGACTTTTTCTCTCATCCCAAAGTAGACATCTAAAATAGGTCAGATGACTCATGTCTTAGAACAAGCACTTGCCTATTTGTAGGCACCCACTGACTCTAAAAGGGTACCTAGGGACTAGCTCAGACATCAGCACTCACAATTTGGGTTTCTGCAATTAGCTGAAATTAAACTTTCTGCAGATCTGTATGCCATTGAAACAAGCATTTTCAAGTTTAAGATTGTATTTGTACAGACAGGCTCCCCTCCACATGCTTAGTACATGATGGCTTCATCGCCCACCCCAAGACTGACTTTCTCAGGCTGTTGAAAAGCATAGCCTCAGCTCTGGAGGGCTGGAGGGCAGGCAGTGCAGGAGTGTGCTTATCCAGCCTGGAGGGTGAATCATTTCATCTCCAGAGGAATGGGACATCCTGAGTTTTAGATCACTCCCAAAATTCCCAGAGAAACTTAAGGGAAATTAATACATTTAATGCATGAAACCTAGTGTAACAATAATTCTAGGGTTTTAACTTTGCAAAAAGCCAAAGTTAAGGAAGTTGTCACAGTATTAAACATTTGCAAATAGAGAAGAAAATCCCTCGTCCACACTTCTCATGTTATGTTGCCTTGTTCTCATAAGCTAATTTCTTCGTTTTATTAAAAATTGTTTTCTCCTTTGCTGCTTCAGCACCATTGCTAGGTTGAAGTTGGCTCTGTCTGTTCTCCCTCTCTCCTGACACACCAGTACATTTTTTTATTTGCTTTTTCTGTCGTTGTCCTTAATTACAACATTATTTTTACTTGAAAAGATTTCTTACACATTTCTCATAGCTGTCTAGATAATGTATCACGAAAAATATCTATCAACATATTAGATCCATGACATGGGAGTCAACTGAAGACTAAACCACAAAAAGTTTTGTACCTATTTGGGAGCTGGGCATTGCATTCAGTACAAATCTTTTTATTATAGTTAATGGAGCCTCAAGAGTGACACAGATAGCAGTCACTACTTCAGGTTAAGGTGTAGCCCCACCCCCCCGTAAATCCTACCTATATCATCTGTCAGGTGTCAGGCAGCACTCTTCCCCTGCACGTCCACACTTTGGTTTGGCAGGAGCCCACCAGCAGAATGTAACCCAGGCTCACGTGCATGCAAGCAGATGAAATGAAGGCAATCCGCTCTGTTTTATAAAGCCCTGGTACCCCTTACGGCACTCTTTCTTCTGTAGTATCTAAATTAGTTGCAAAATCCCATCTGGGGATCTTCTCAGAGACAAGACAGAGTAAAAATAAAATCATAATTTTAAACTTCACTAAGCCTAAGTCATATTTAGAACCTGCCAGAGCCCTTATGTGGTACCAAGTATGTGACACTGACATAAAAATGTCCAAGAATTATTCATGCAGTAGCTGGAAGAATCCTCCCCCTTCTCCTCTTGAGCTCTTGTAGAGGAGAGGATAGTGATGTATTGGGGCTGGACACCTGCACCCAAGTCATGGTCCATACAGTGACACTTGTTTCTCAAGGCAAATTTCTCTGCTTTTAGATGTCACCATGAGGAAACAGCACTGTCCTAGCAGGAGTGGAGGGAGGATAAGTATGTAAAATATGATGCTGTGAGATTTGTGTTCAGGGAAAGGATAAGAGTCAGAAAATAGCTCATAGCTAGATGTCAGGCTGTGAATAAACTATACTATGGAGGTTATGCACAGAAGGACAATCAACAAAAATATGTATATTCTGAGGATAAAAATTGTTCGGTTTAGGTAGCCTGTGGATTTTCCCTGCAGCAGCATGTTAGGGCCTTAACAGTTGGACAAGCAAAAGAACTGCATTTTAAATTTTGCACTATTCTTGTAAACAGCCTTGCTATCAAATCAATAAATGAAACTCCATCATTGAAAAAGCCCAATTTCAGCAAAAGAATTGAAAGGTGTGGCAGGAGAGGGAGGGGAAGGAAAAAAGTGGTCTCCACACTTTAAAGTTATGAGGGGCTTTGGAATGGTTCAGGTGAGAGCATTACCAGCGAGAAGTGTTGAAGCCGATCTGTCTCTGTGTGAAGCATTTTGTCAGGCTTTAGCACTTGACATGTTGCTTGTCAGCTTCAATCTCTTCTCTTTCTTCTTTCATCAGGAGGCCAAGAAGACTGCATCCTTTCTTATGAACCTGTCACCAGACAGGAAAGTAAGTTTCACCTGCTTTTCTGTCACTGGTCCTTATGTTTTTCATTTCACATTTTAGGGGGCAGCAGAGCAGTAAGCCTTGCTGTGCCAGACCCAGATTCTCTGTGGCTCCTTTTTCTTGGCCACTCGATCTATCACATGCAAAAGAAATGATGTAAGGGTCTCCCTCGCTAGCCCCCACTTCAGACCGTTCTCAGGACTCTCTCCAGTGTGCTCTCATGGCCTTTACTAATAAATGTGTTAATCGCTCTTCAAAATATTGATGACAATTTTCTAGATTTACTGGAATATTTTTGCATGGGAAGCCTTTATTTTTTTTTTTTTTCTGATGTGATGTGCATCTCTAACGAGAGTAAATGAACCCATGGGAAGGCAACTGAAAATGGGAGCACACCCACCTGATTTAATTGGGGATGATCATAACTGAGGAGAAAAAAATCCTACAATATCCTTTCCATGCCTCATGAGAGAGTCCATCTGCAAGCATTTGGGAGTGACCTTGTTGAGCAATAGCAAATATACACACTTCCACCCAGTTGTCTGACTACGTGTGCATGCACCATCACAGATCTCTGCAAAATGAGCGGTGCTCGTTCCTTTTTCCTTATCCATGTGAATAAATAAATTATTCATCAGTAAAATGTACACCCAAGTTTTCACTTCATGCATAAAGGCAACAACTCTGGTTAGTGCATCTTTGGAAAGACTTACTGTTATTGCCAGCAAGATCATCAAAATGTTCCTTTCTTTTTGTTGTTCAGTTAATTACACCAGGCCGGTTATTATTCTGGGTCCTATGAAAGATCGGATCAACGATGATTTGATATCTGAGTTCCCTGATAAGTTTGGGTCGTGTGTACCACGTAAGTATGATTTTAGTCCTTGTTCTGCAGCTGAGTGAGCTGTATCCTTTCATGCCACACATTAAGTGAATTGCTGTGAATGCAACATCCATGAACTCCATGTAACGGAGTTTTTCAAAAGTCATTTTTCCATTGGACAAAAAGGGGGAAAGGAACAAACAAAAAAAAATCGTGAAGATCTGGAAATAATTTCTCAAAAGAATTTTCCCCAAAGCTCTGGTATTTTTTTGAAGAAGGAGCCTTCTGGCCACTAACTCAATTTACTCATTAATTAATCTGTGTTTTCTTAAATAAGATAAAAGATTGAAATACTGGTAAAATGTAAAACTCCAACTCTATTGCATCTGTCTATAAAAATAGAAAGTAATCTGCACGATTTGTGTGATATCTAGACTGTCTAGTCTGAAAGCAATATTGGACCTTGAATTAAGCAGAGTGTTTATATCTTGGATCATTAGAGCTTGCCAAGTGTTTATTTCAGACCCTGATTGCAGCCTTACTTCATTTTAAACTGTTGTCGCTGCAAATACAACAGCTTAAAGCTGCTAGAATGAGATCAGAACCAGCCTTATAGTTAAGGCTAAATTAAATTGATGAGATTGTGATTCACATTATCACTGTAATAGGATTAGATTTACAGTCTGGAATGCATCTTGTAGTGGGGCTTTCTGTGTGATCCTGCTGAAAAAAAAGTGGTATTCTGGCAAATCCTAATTTTATGTTAGCCTGTATTGATTGGAGGTAAACATCAGAAGGTATTACTTTAAAAAGACAGCTTTATTGTCATAACTACCTTGAAAACAGTATGTAGGAGCCAAAGATCTGCTCCCAGATGTGGAGCATCTCCACTTACAGCAGACCCAGCATTGTTGGCTGAGCAAACCTTAATTGCAGCATTTTTTGCAGGAAATATTTTTACAAATTTCTTGATCTCCTGCCTTTTGTTTCATGCAGATACCACAAGGCCAAAGCGTGACTATGAAGTGGATGGGAGAGATTATCATTTTGTCATTTCAAGAGAACAAATGGAAAAAGATATCCAAGAGCACAAATTTATAGAAGCTGGGCAGTACAACGATAATTTATATGGAACTAGTGTCCAGTCTGTGAGATTCGTGGCAGAAAGGGTAGGTTGCCGTTAGTTTTATTGCCCATGCGACGTGATCTGTTTTGTTTCCACATTGTATCACAGACATGATTCTTCTGCCAAAAATATAAAATATCTGCAAAATGGCATCCTAATATTTATAAGCTTTATAATGACTCCACAAGTGGAGTCTCTGACTTTAAACGACAACATCCTTGATGCTTTCTGTACCTGGATGTAGTGCCATCGATTCAGGAATCTAGCACTGTACACCCCAAAACAGCCTTCCCACTTCCCTCTGTAAAATGGGTAAATGAACTTATCTCACTTTCACAGAGGCAAAAGAAAGAAGCACAGAAAGATTGCATCACTTGCCTCAGGTCACACAGAGAGTCTTTGACACAAACAAGAGCTGAATTAACATAGACATCCTATTACTTTCATGGACTGACTTTCCTTATCTCTGAAGAAAATCCTCTCCCTCCACAAGGTTCATCCCAGTGAAAAAAAAAAAAACCAAGTTTGTTCCCATATCTCCAGTGTATATTTTATGTTAGCACCAAAGCAAATGAAAGAGCGCAGAGGAGAGGAGTGGATGCCCTGGGGTCCCCCTTCCCTGGTGTGCCAGTAATGGCCCCATTCCAGGGCACCGCATTGCAGAATTGCTTCCCATCTCTTGGCTGATCCGCAGCAAACTCTGCAAAAATAAACACACCCTCATCTGTTTCCAACAGGGCAAGCACTGTATACTCGATGTGTCAGGAAACGCTATCAAACGACTACAAGTTGCACAACTCTATCCCATCGCTATCTTCATTAAGCCTAAATCATGGGAGCCTCTGATGTAAGTATAAACCCCTGCAAGCCTTTTATTTTCAGGGTACAGTCTCAAGTGGCATAACACAAGTCTTGAGTCTACATTTCGCCCATCCTCTAAAATCAGTAATCACGAGAAGTAGTAGGAACAGTGGAGACATGCTCTCCTTGCCTGCCATCCACTGTATCCCAGCATCTCAAGGAACATGCCAAAGCTGCCTTTGAACCTTTCACACATGTGGAACATATGGGCTTATGTGCAGGACTGTGAAGGATCCCCTTCCAGTGCTTGGTGTTCTTGTTCCAGCCTGTGCATCAAGTTCTCATGAAGCATTGTCCCACCCAGCCTTGGGTGCTCTTGTGGTGTAGAGTCTGGTCACAGGGGGTGAACCAGAGGGTGTGGTGGGTGCCTCTTCGTCAGCCCTTCATTTACTTGAAGGTCTGTGAGAGGATAGGCTGGGACCCATGGGAGTGGAGAGGGGCAAAGAACAATTTAAGAAGGAAAGAGAAGTCAACATCTTCATGCTGTCACCAGGCAACCTAATTTCAAAACTCAGAAAAACTCTGGGATCCAGTTAGGCAACTCAAGTATAATAACTGAGAGGATAAAAACGTTATAACAATGTATGTGCATCAAGAGCAAATCAAATCAATTTTATTTCATTCTTTCATGAGATGGATATCAAAAATTGTATTGCATCTTGATTTTTATTCTGGCTCGATGGAACATTCTCAGTAGCAGCTTAGGGAAATATAATATTAAGAATTAGGGAAATACAAGATTAAGGAAATACAGTCCTAAGGGAATCTATAGAGCACATGCACAACATACTCAGTTGTTGAAAATGGCACTGTTAAACTGGCAGGGTAACAGAAATCCTGCGAGTATTTCCTGAGCTGTGTCACTGTGGGGCTGCTTGTTCATGAGTTACTTGAATGATGCATTGGGCAATACTTTTGTAAAGTTTGTGAGTAACCCAAGGCTGCGTGAGGTGGCAAGTACTTTGGAGGATAAGATTGAAAGTCGATGTAAAATCAGTAAGATGAAATTTAGCACAGACAAAGGAGAGAAAATGAAATGCACAAGTGCGAGCAGGGAATAATTAAGCTACAGCACTGCAGAAAAGCATCTGGAGGTTGGGATGGATCACACAGGAATATGAATGGATGGATAATGCAGTTGCAAAAAAGGAAACTGCCACTGTGGGCTGTATTGACATCAGTGTTGTGTAAGGACACAATAGATAGTTATTTTGCTTTCCTGGGTATGGATGAGGTCTCAGCTGCAGTGCTGGCCTGGTTCTGGGTACAACCCTGGAAGTGGAGGAGGAAGAGGGGTTACCTAGTGTCAAGGAGAAAAGGCTGAGGAAGAAATATATGAGTGATCTTCGTACTGGTTAAAGCTCAGGTGATCAATTGTTTTCCTTGTACGCCCATGGCAATGCAAGAACTTACCACCTTAATTTCCTGTGATAGGGATGAAATTTTGAATTCTGTGCCTTCTCCTCACCAAAGGCCATGCAAACAGCAGGTGATGTGATAGGTATCTGTTACACAGCTAAAATGTAGGCACCTTCCCTCCTGTGACAGATGTCTATCTGGTTACAGTAAAGGTGTGCCCACAACTACTGGGTGACAGAGCTGGAGAATGCTAACATGCCCCATCCCATGACCAAACGCGCACCCTCCCTGGCCTTGCCTTTTGGTGATAAGGTTGTTGCACGTCTAGCCATGTTACAGGGAATGATGCACAGTAGATGGTACTCACACAGCCCCATCCTGACCAAAGCCATCTTGGGTTGGATGACTTCTTGACATTTCTTTCAGCCCTACAGTTCAATTACGTCCTGATTATGTTGCTGTATAGAAGGGGAAGGGCAGCCTGACAGCCCGCCTTCTGCATTGATTGTTTTAAGATAGATGTTAACCTACAGTTTTCCCATCCGTAAAATATTTCCATTGTTTGTTCAATGCTGACACTGCAACTGAAGTGATTAAAAAAAAAAGTAAAAGCAGCCCTTACTCTGAAAAATACATTAGGCAGAACCAAAAATATGGCAATAACATAAAGGCTTCATTGATTTGATGTAAGAACAGCAAATCCTTGAAGAGATTAACAGAAAATGTTATGAAAATGCAAAATATTATGACAATTGTCCTGTTATGAAACCAAAGCAATGCTAATATTTCACTTAGGACAAAACAAGTTATGCAGAGTTAGCAGAATTTTCCTTACTGATATAAATCAAAACTCAATTACTCTTCACTCTCCGAATCCAAACCTGCCTCAGCATTGACATACAGTAGTGACAAACAAAGTGAAATCCACTATATGACTTTGAATTCCTTGTTCTGCAAATACTCTGTGGAAGACACTCTTAATTAGTATCCAGACTTTCACGGGACAGCAAAAGTTCTTATATATCAGTAGTAGTTTGGGATTTTTTCCGTAATATGGGTTATATAAATAAATTACATAAACACAATAAAACTCCTAGAAAAAATAGAAATATGTAATGAATTCAGGCATTCAAAATTAGTTTATCCCCTGCAGCCTGCTCTCCACAAGTAATCTTTTTATCTAGTTAGTCTATTTAATGTGTATTTACCTTATCAAACAGCACACAAAATTAGTTTCTAACAGAAGTGAGAACTCTTAACATAAACTATCTTTTTCTTTAAAGGATTGTCTTGAGAATAATGACATAATTCTGAGCCCCTTGCTTGTGAAAATCATTCATTGTAATGAAACTAAACCAGTTAGGGTCTGGCTAAACAAATACATCCTCTGACGTAAGTGGTAGTGAGTTGCAGGGTGTGCACAGAGGAAAGATATAACCCCTTCCCAATAGATACGATTATTTTAGTATGGAGAAGTTTAACCTGGAAAACCAGTGCTCTATGGGAACAGCAAGAGGACATTTTAATGACAGAGTAACTGTTCGCTCAGTCTTTTTAATATGTATAACTACTACAACACAAAAACTATAGGTTTTTCTGCCATAACTATTACTTTGTTCATACAAATAAGTCGAAAGTTAGCGTAACAGCAAAGGTAAGAAGAGTGAAGGGAGAATAAACTAAGCTTGCACCTGCACTTGAACCTTGCTTATCACTGGTTCTCCGTAAATACCCTGCTAACGCTAATAACCACAGCAGTGCAAGGCCGTAAGGGGCTATGGGATGTAGAAGTAACCAGCACTCGGGGCCTGAGCTGAATGTCTCCTGATGTTATTTTCTTCAATTAAATTGAGTCCTGGCAATCAAACTGCTGTGAACAAACTGCTCCCCCTTCCTTCCTTTCCCATCTCTACATGACGCTACCTCACAGGTTTAATCCTAGAGGTTGGTTTGATTCTACCCTGTTGGTACCTCTCAATTAGCCTCTCTCTCTCTAGAAGGATCATGGTGGGATCATGGGGATGAGAGCTAGAAGTAATCCCTGGGTGAGCTCTTCAGTGCAAGAGGAAGAAAATGTGCCTGGAGGGACAGCTCTTTGCAAGCATTTTGAATTCACCAGCTGTGCAGGTCCCTGGTTAGGAAAGAAAAACAATAGAAGGGACTGTTGTTTGACAGCTCTTTTAATTCACCATGAAAAGTGGATGTCATGGTCCTCCCCATTCTCCATTCTCTGTCCTTAAGGCATAAGGCATGAATACAACTAGCACAGTTTTACACCCCAGGCAAATCTATACCCTGCATATATAATGCAAATTTCTGCTTATGTCAAAGCATTCATTATTTTAAGTGCTTGTTTATATTTTTATTTGTATTTTCTCCCTTGATATTCAAGGACCTTGAGGAAGACTTCTCAGAAATTTACCAGAAATAGATCTGGAAGGAGGAGGATGTTGTTAGTACTAAAATATTGACTGTGTGTCCTTAAGATGAGATGAAATATTAAGTTTGCATAAGAATTTGCAATGCTATGTCCACCTCCAAGACAGAGTTTTTGTTCAGTCTGAAGTTCAAGTAGGCATAGCTGATGAGGAGCCTGTCTGAACTCAATTAGATAGCAATCTTTCCAATAAACAGAATTAATAGTATTTCAAATTTAATGTATGATACAGCATTACACAAACTGGCATATATTAAACCTATTTATATAATCCACAAATAACTTTCATAAATTTTTAAAGAAATCTTTCTTACCCTTCATGTTATAAACCTGCTTTCTGCATTGCATCGCATCGCATTGCTACTTCCAGAGAGATTTTTCTAAACAATGCTCTCAACTGTATGATTAGTTAGATAGACAGCTTTAAGCCATTTCTAGAAATTCCTTTTTGCATCCTGGACACCTTACAGGGTGTTTTTCAGAAGCCAGGTAGGAGTTAGCTGTAGCAAGTTCATACTGTTCTGCACTTCATAGATCATTTTTCTATGCGCCATCATGCACATAATTTCCTACATACATCACCCATGTCATACTGTATACAGTCCATTACCACATAATCATATGATTGAGTGCAAGGCATTAAATCAGATTTATGTAGAACACAAGATGCTCCTTCCTCTTGCTTTTCTAGTTGCCTCAGAAAATTTCCATCATGTTTTAAGAAAAATGAATCCATGCTGTGAAAAATGCTTAACTCTTCCTGCTGGAAAGACTTGGTTTGATTTCTCATGATTATCTGGAACTTATGCCCGCACCTGAACCAAGAAGTCTCCTTGGAAGACATTCTGAGTTCCTTCTGGGGCTTCCCTACAGGGATTACAATGACTGGGATTCCTCCTACAGGGTCAGGAGTCTCGCTGTGCTGAATTCCGCCTTTAATAATTATTTCACTACGATACGCCCAGCCTCAGTCAAAACACACCTTCCATTTCAGCAGTTTGGGAAATCTCCTTCAGCTGAGACAGCAGCTCTGGGACTGGCAGATAGGGAGGTTCCTGAAGGAGCTTCATCTCTGAAGGCAGGAGTGCTCTGAGTGCACAGACCTTGAGACCTCCTGGCTCCTTGATGCCACAAGTCCATCCACTTAGCAGTTACTAGATTTGTGCCTCATGTTTTGTTTGGGAATGTAAAATGGTGAACAAAAAATAAAAGATTTAGCAGAGAAATGGGAAATAGACAGGGGAAAAGTCTGGAAGTGTACATTTATACTATGTAAGAATGAAATTAAACTTAAATTCCTGAAACTGCCCATGAATTGGTGGAAGAGTTTCACTGCTTGATTTTGGTACTGATATCAGCCCATCTGTGATTCAGCTGAACATACCTTTTAGAAAGCTATTCTAGTAAGAATCTAAACTTGATGACTTCCTCTGTGTCTCTAGGGAAATGAATAAACGTCTTACAGAGGAGCAAGCGAAGAAAACTTATGATCGAGCAATTAAATTAGAACAAGAATTTGGAGAATATTTTACAGGTACGTTTTTAATAAACATAATCTTTTTCACGCAGTATAGTTCTTCATTGCAAAACAACTGGATCAGCTGTTTCTGGCCTAGAGTGCATATCAGTATAGCATGCGCACAGCAAGGACTCCTGGTTTGGGACTATTGTTTGCCTGAAACTCAAAGTTCAGTTGAGGCGTTCAAGCCCTCAGAAGTTTGATGCCCTGAAGGAATATCTTTGCATGCAATTGATTCCCTCCCTGACCAAAACCACTTTTAATGAAGTCAGTAAAAATGTTGCATCATTGCGTTTGTACAGACCAAAGAATTCCTCGCTAGCTCAAGGCAAGAGCTCAAGCTATGGATCATGGGAGGGAAAGAGAAAGGCATCTTCTTCCTAACCTGGAAAATAGCGAGGTTTAAGACCTGCTCTAAGCCCCATCATTTCCTTTGAGTAGGTTTAAGCAATTGCCTACTCGGGGGACTAGTATTTGTGGATAACACTCAGCAATTCCCAACTGTCCCTCCACATGCTGACAGTGCACATAATCTGAACTGCAGGTCCAGATTTCTGCTGGGAGGGACAAGGAATTTAAGGGTATAGAACTCTGTGCTTCATGTTGCAGTTGCTTTATCTTCTGTCACTTTGGGCCTGATCTAGTTAACTTTTGCAGCCAAGAGTGAGTTTATTACACCTAGGTCAGGAAAAGAATAGGGTGTAAATCTGCTGCTACTCACTACTTAATAAGATTCTAAACCAAATGAAATGTGAAGCTTGACTTGCAACAGTGGGAACCCACCATGCTGCCCTCCCCCAGAACAGAAATGCTACTTCTCTAAACTAGCCTAGCTCAGCCTCCTCACTACATGCAGTGGGATGGGTCTTTGTCACAGAAAGGTGTCACTGCTTTGAACTTAGGTGCCATCTGCAGGGTGTATGACTTTTCCATAATCAACGACATCACAGCATTCTAGTATTCCTTCTCATTTCATCAATATCTATGAGTACACTGAAAATCTGCTGACACTGGATGCTGTAGAATATATCAATTAAAAGAAGTATTGATATGTTTTCTTACTGCAGCTATTGTCCAAGGAGATAGCTTAGAAGATATATATAATCAATGCAAACTTGTAATTGAAGAACAATCTGGGCCTTTCATCTGGATTCCTTCAAAGGAAAAATTATAAATTAGCCACTGCACCTCTGATTACGACGGGAGACTATTTAGAAGAAAACTATAATATACTATTTGGAGGCTTTCCTGTTTTTGTTGCATTTATGTTCTTTGCAGTCAATGTGAATTTTGATGAATGTACAACACAAAGTGTTTGAAGCCATGAAGGACACTGATGGGTCAAAGGGTAGGAACAAAAAGACTTCTACCATATAAAGCAAATCTGTTGTGTGCTCAGAGCACCAGTTGTAGGTATAAACTTTTGACATGGAGACTGTCTGTCAAGGGGAGCTAGCCACCTCCTGTGCCCATGCGGACATTTTGATCGATTTCAATGGCTGAGCTCAGTGTGTTGATTGCTTTAAAGAGAAGTTCCCAGCTCTTGAACCTCATATAGGGCTTGATCCTGCAAGGCGCTCAGCACTTGACCCCAATTCCTACACATGAGTAGCCCATTGACTTGGAGTCACTTGTGACCCTTCCCCATGCTGTTCAGTCCCATCAATTCCAGTAGGACTATTCATGTGCTCAAAGCTAAGCACGGGCTTAAGCGTTTTGCTAGATCAGGGCCACATGCACCTTGCAAAATCAAGCTCAGAGTACTTGGTCCACTTCCTACTCAAGTCACTGGTAGGATGCTCTTTGACTTGACTGGGAGGTGGGTCCTATTCTAAGCTTGTCATTGCACATTTGTAGTTGGTACACCTCGACTTTGGTAACTATGCACATCTTTTGATTTCTGAAACCAAGTCAAGCATTTCTTTTTTCCCCTTTGGAAACACTATTGCATCAGGAACTAATAACAATATAGTTTATTTTAATGGAGTTTGGGGGTGGGAGAGGATGGAAGCATTTCACATGACACACACGTGCACACAAACACATTCCCATGCGGACACACACATGTATGAGGATTCGCAGTACCTATGTTGACAAGGAGGGATACAACTGGGAAAAGCTTTAAAATTTTTGATTGTCTATTTTATCATTTATATTGATAGAAGGCACGTAAAGATGGAATAATTTATAAAAATAAAAATATATTGATGTATAGAAACTAATTTCTATAGGTAAAAATGTTTTTGTGAGATATTTTGTAAAGATTAATTAATTGAAAGATTAAATATTTACACCCTTGTGTGACTGTAAAATGTAAAGAGGACCATCAAGTTACATTATCCCTTTTCCGTAACAGATTCGCTATTATTAATGACAAGTAAGATAATTCCTTAAATTGTAGTTGTCAGCTTGTTTTTCTCTCAATTTAATCCTCTCCCTTGCCTCTAATCATGATGAACTCCTGTGGAAAGATCTCTTGAACTGACTGCCCTGTAGGACTTTTTCTGAACACAAAAGGATAATGCATTTTTAAATTGAAATGGATGATTTTTTCAGAAGCAAAATGTCAGTGCTTGAACGCAGTTAATAATTTCTCCCTTGGAGGGAGTCACACTTCAACCCAAAATGTTTTATGATTCTTCCTGTTTCTTTAAAGGAAATACCAAAAGCATTTGATCTTTCCTCTCTTTGCAGGCAGGCAGGTCACCAACTAACTTGTATCTTCATTCATTTCACAGTCAACAAGGGTCTTAAAAGCAAAAACTGAGGCAATGGACATTTGTAAGGGATTTGGGGAAAGTCTGTGGAATTGCAGTTTAGGGTGCAGGGAAGGGGAAAGGGAGGTATTTTTTTCGCGTTTCACATTGCCCTTCCTTTGTATACTGATGCCATTCTTCACTGACACACAGGGGACAACTGCAAGAGATATTATGGTAGTAAACTGAATTGCCTTTGCTGCTGCTGGACCAAGTTTTCTATAAAACCCATGCTCTCCTGCCTACTGCGCTGAAGGAGTCCGATACTTATTAGCTGGTGGCTACAGTAACCCTAATGTTTAAGGACGTTTTAAGGGCGAACGCTAATAGACTCCTCAGTCACTTGTCTATTTGAAGCTTGCATTTCTGCACCCTGTCAAGCTGACAGGTATATCCAGCCAACCTCTGCGGAGAGCGCGACTAGCTGGATGTTTGCAATATAGCCACCGGCAGTGACAGGGTTAAAAATACGGGCATTTTAGTGGCCCTGAGGTGGCCTCTCACTTACTGCCCTACTATGTAACTTGGAGAAGTTCACACTTCTTTTACTACTATTTTTCTCGCCTGGCCAGCGCAGATTTATAAACAAGGCTTTCAGTCAAGTCTCCAAAAGAGCTTTGTAACCAGAAGGGCTAGAAACTTTTTTTATAAAATATAAATGAATGAAAGCTTCGATTTTGGATAATTCTGCAGAAATCCACAGAGTGACCCCAGATCTTTGGAAGACATGGATTTTTCCATGCTAGCAAAGTACTGTTGCCCCAGGTTGGGAAATAGCCCACCAGACCTGAAAAACCAAGTATCCTAAAGCAGGAACTTCATTCTAATTTTCAGCTCTGTTTTTAAGCAATCAATCACATCTGCTTCTTTGTTTCTTAGTTCAGCATGCAGCCTTTTACAGTACTAGTAACTGTTTTGCTTTGTCATGTGCTGTGCTTTATGGTGAACAGTAACACTATGGCTGAGTACAATCAATTTTTCCATCAGTCCTTGGTTACTGTAGTAACATTATTTATTTTTCCCTGTCTGTTTGTGCTTCCAGTTTAGAGTTGCCATTGCACTTCTTTTTTTTTGTTTTTGTTTTTGGTTTTGTTTTTTTTTTAAATAAAATATATATTTAAAAACAAATCACCAAGAGAAGCAGTGAGAGGTCTTATTTCCCTTAGGACTTGTACTCCCATTTGTTTTGTGCGTTGACATTTTCCGTTTCATGTTTCAGCATCCTCAGAGCTGCAGTTCATTTTTGCATTGCAGCTGTTCAGATCATACTGGGTGGTAGTGGGAGGAGGAAGAGAAACATAAGATTCATGCAAAATTACATCTGGTGCAAAAAAAAAAAAAAAAAAGAAAGTCCAAGCTCACAACCCACAGCAATTGGCACCTGAGACCATAGCGGTGCTTACACAGCTTAGCGTAATCAAATTCCTTTTCTGTCCATGTAAAAAACTTGCGAGCATCTAAACATGAGACAAATGCAAATGCTGGACCCTTTAGGAAAAGTGCCAGATCACACCCCTGGTGCTATTTCTCATGTTCTGGCACAGTGTGTAGCACCATAGGGTCTAAGCAGAACCAAAATTATCACAGCTTTTTGTCCACCCATGAATGATCATGACATCTTGCTAGCTTTGTGCAGATGTGCAATATTACAATCTATTTATTTCTCCTTGCCACAAAACATCTTCCATGCACTGACTCATTGAGAGCTTGCTAACAAGGCTCAGTGAAATAGCACTCTATTGGTCTTACAGTCTGACCATCAACCGGTGAAAGAGCCTCTTTCTTGCTTAATTCCCCCTTCCTACAGAGGTACCCTGTCCATGCTAGCGCTTTGTAATTTCTTTGGTAGTAAAGGCTGTTTCTAGATAAATATTCTGTGATGTAATTGTGTTTGTAGCTAGCATGGTTTGATGCTCCGGTGTGGATAGGGTCCTAGGAACCACCCTGTGAAAGTCAAGGATAAGAAATCTCTCCGTTGCACTGAAATTTCAAATCCTCATCCTGGAGAGTGTGGAACCTGAGCTAATAACCACTATGAGCCAGCGACAGTGTCCTAGTTATACAACGTCCACCTACCTATTTACATTCGTTTTCTATGGAGAAATTGGTGTTACACCTTCTCTGTTACTTGCTCATCAGCACTCAGGCAAATTGTATTTTTGTTTCTGTTTTCTTATAATTTTTTTGGTTTTTAAATTGTATCCCTGACCAGAAAATTCAGTGAGTAACAACACATAAGGATATTTGTAGGAAAAATGGTATTAATGAAAAAAGTCTCAATCTTCTTTTTAAGCTGCAGATTTAAAGCCATAATATCCGCTGTGCTCACAGAAAGTGGTCTTCTATCCTTCACAGCTTTTAATCTCGACATTTTTTCTCTTGAACATTTTGTCTGCCATGTTATGCATGCGGTTCACTGTGCAACTGCATTCATGTGCTCAAGCCCATGCCTTGGTGGAATAAATGCATTTGCCCATTCCATTGAAAACCAGACATCTTGTCTATTAGTTCAGAAGTAAGAATGAGGTCACCATCATGTTAAAAAAAGGTTCCTTTCTAGGGCACAAATCAGCATCAAAGTTAACATCAAATAACCTTTAAAACCTATTCAGCATATAGCTAGCCTAGCTCCTCAGCTGGTGTGAATCACGGTGGTGTCCATCCCATTTATACCACCTGAACTTACACATCCGTCCTCCCCGTTACACTGATTTTTTACCATTACTGTAAAACACCAAGGCCACATGATTAAACAGCAGCTCGGCACTTTCCATCATTATTTTCTGCTTATATTACTGTAGCATCCAGAGGGCCAGGTCATGGATCAAGATCCTTTTGAGGTAGGTGCTGTGGAATTGCTGAACAAAAGACACCCCATGGGCCAAATGCTGCGGTCAGATTTTCAGAAGCCCCACTGACATCTCACCAAGAGCAATAGGAACCACTACCCCATTGGCCCTCTTGAGACTCTCTCTTTGAGGTGAGGAGCGTGAGATGCTATCCATCATCCCTCACACCGTGCAGCAGCTTACACCATCTGGCTCTGGCCCTGACCTACAGCGCAGGCAACTTGTCCTGGTGTAAAACAGCATTTCTGGGGACGGGCCGTAGCCAGCATCCTAGATAAGATTTTGGGGAAAAGAAATAAAAAAAAATAATTAAAAAAAAAAAAGGCAAAAAAAAAGCAACACTGTTGGCTCTTAGTGGGATAGCAACCTTTTAATTTCTGGATTTGTGTTCCTAAATTTGAATTGGCCAGTCCAAGTTTCCGAGTGCAGCAGCCTGCATTCAGCGGGCTGCTCCATCCGGCACACTGGCAGGCGCGCGTCTCTAGCAGGATGTTTCTCAGTCCAGCTGTAGTGTGGGGTACTCAGAATCTGAACTGGAGTTTACAAAATACCCTGTCCAGCTTACACTCCTGTTATGTGTAAATACTCTGCGCATCCATTCCATTTGTGTAAAGAATAAAGCACACACAATTATAAAAATTAAGATGTATATTTCATACTAGCTGTGTCCTTGCTTATTTATTCCGGTCCAAGCTCTCAGCTGTGGTTCAGTTGTAAATGCTTGATAGAGTGTTTATAAATATGTCATGAATTTTATTATAAAATATTAATATTAAAGCATTTTTACACTTTATAGCAAATGGCTTCTTCACAAGGCATAATTTGTCTTTTTTCCTTAAAGCAGAATAGTAAAAGAGAATGAATATGCTCTTAACATGTCTTGAGACACTCTCACATCTATCACACAAGACAGACACAAGTCTGGAAGCAGTTTCAAAAATTACTGATGATACAGAAACATTTTCCTTTCTTGCACTTTTTTTTTTTCGTTTTGACTTCACATTGACATGGAAGTTGCCACCAACAAGATCCACTCTGGTGAACTGCTGCCACTTACTCTTTACCATGCTTCTGCTGTGTATTGGGTATCATCAGCATCTTGGTGAATAATTATCGGAATGGTTTTTTTAATTGGAGAATTGTTCTATGTTTCTAACATCACAGCACATCCATTGGGATAAGGACTGCAATAATTACATACTTGGAAGCAGCTTAGTGGAGCATAAATTCAATTGTGCAATGAGGTCCCAACAGCCCAAGAACCTTGGGTTTTGGCCATCCCAGGAATGTGTTTACAGATGGCTTGTGGGCTCCAGGGAGGCCATGTGAACATCGTCAGTCTCTGGCAGAGGCAGAAACATGACAGTGACGCTCCTTTCGACACACAGACGGTGCTAGATTCCGTTTGCAGAAGACCACGGAGCCTCCATACGATTCTGGGAGCCACAACTGACACTATAGGCAGGAAAAACTGTCCAGTGAGTTTTACATGCATAATCACAAGGATGGCTAATTGTCTAAACATTCATTATGATGCTTTAGACTTCTCCAATAGATTCAGAAGTGGGAGAGAATACAAACAACATTTCACATTGATATGCAGATGAGCATAACTTAGGGGAAGAAAAAGATATTTTTGAGATGCCAGCCTGTTTACTGAGAGATTTTTCACAGCAGTAAGTTACAATCTTAGCAACAAAGTGAAGTTGCTTTCCCGAGCAACGCTGTGCAAAGCAGTCTGTAGGTGGGCCTTTCACTACAGAGCAGCACCTCTCACTAAAGTACTTTCTTCTTCATCCTGTCTATAGGCAAACCTGAGCTAATTCCCCAGACTATATTCTGCAAAAACAAGAGAAACATGGAAAACAATCTTTATAAAATGCCTGGGAAGCAGGAAATACTTTAAACTGCAGGAACCTAGATGTGCTGTGACTATCGACTCAGGCAGCGGTGGCAAACCTTGCAAGCCTGTTGCCTTGGCCAGGCATGGATTATGTCATATCATGCGTCATAGAATGGTTCGGGTCAGAAAGGACCTTAAAGCTCATCTAGTTCCAACCCCACTGCCACAAGCAGGGACACCTTCCACTAGATCAGGTTGCTCAAAGCCCCATCCAACCTGGCCTTGAACACTGCCAGGGAGGGGGCAGCCACGGCTGCTCTGGGCAACCTCTTCCAGTGCCTCACCCTAAGGAAGAAGGATTTCTTCTTCACATCCAGTCTAAATCTACCCTCTTTCAGTTTAAAGCCATTACCCCTTGTCCAATCACACATGCCCTTGTAAAAAGTCCCTCCTCACTTTGCCTGTAGCCCCCTTTCAGCACTGGAAGGCCTCTATAATGTCTCCCCGGAGCCTTCTCTTCTCCAGGCTGAACAACCCCAATTCTCTGAGCCTGTCCTCATAGGGAAGATGCTCCAGCCCCCTGATCATCCTCATGGCCCTCCTCTGGACCCACTCAAGCAGGTCCATGTCTTTCTCATGCTGAGGGCCCCAGAGCTGGACACAGTATTCCAAGTGGGGTCTCACCAAAGTGCAGTAGAGGAGGAGAATCAACTCCCTTGATCTGCTGGTCCTGAATGGTCACCTTCTTGCATTTGTCCCACTGCCTTTTAATGGTTCCTTCAGCCAGACAGACAAATATCTGGACTCAGTTGTTCAATTACACCCCGGTGGCTCAAAAGACACTATGTCTCAGTTTGAAAAATTATTTGGGACCAGAGTGCAAGGTAGGTGGGCAGTACTTCTACGTACAGATGTCACCAAGTGCCTAATCCATCTTGGGAAAGTCATTTCACGCTGATTTTCAAATTAATTTAGTTGTCTACCTGGCATCAGCAAGTTATTCATTTCACTATAGTTGTAGCACTTTACAGCTCTCACATAGCAAGGCAATGACACCAGGAAAATGGCAACTCAGTTCCTAAATCTCTGGGCCCATATCAGATCCTCTTCCCTATCAGCAATCCATACAGCAATCTCTATTATCAAAAGTCTTGGACAACGCAGGAATAGTTACTGTAATAGCCCTACCAGAGCAGGACTCACCAACAGCACCATTACAAAGCCCATTGCTGCAAGGAAGGTAACGCCACAGCTGCAGAGAAGGGGCTGCTTGGGTTTGTTGGCTGGACATGTCACCAGTAAAACAGCCACAGCTGCAAAGGTCTATAGACCAGTTTGGAAAGCTGTGGACAAAAGCACAGCTGCCCTGCTCAGTGGGGAGGGCTGTTCTGCATAGCACCTACCACTGCAGTCTCCTGCTGATGGAGATGGTTCCTCCATGACACACTGGGGAGCTAATAGGGCCAAATATCCCGAGGAGGCAGAGCATGGTGCCCAGAAGAGATAAGTAATTTTAGTCAGCAAAGAAATTGAAATGCTTGCTGCAGAAGCTCATTAACTACTGTCAACTGCTCATTAGCCATTGATCTAAGCAGAAGCAGGTGGTGGCAAACAGGGGAAATGAATTAGGCCTAATATATTATTAGCGTAATAGTAATAGAGCTGTTAAAACATCAGTAGAAAGGCAATATGCAGCTGGCCCCTACACTACACTGACTGATTACCTAATGTCTCAGGCTAAACAACTAGCCTGAATTTGAGGGCTTGCTCTGGTATGTATGGATAAAGACCTTTCACCTAAGCTTCTTATGGTTTCCCTTCCACACAGTGACTCCCTGACACCACCAAAGATTTTTCCTTGCAGTAGAGTCTAGAAATGCAATAGGCCATCAGCTATAAATTGCAATTTGCAGATGTCTTTAAGCTGCAGAACTCTGGGATGGGCTTTAAGCGTGTAAGTACAAAGATGCAGGGAACCTGGAATTAAATCCACCTCTAACAACAGCTCACGTGAAGTCCCAGTCCGCAGCAGAAACTCACCTGTGGCACCACCAAACCCTGACTCACCTTTGCCTGACCTACCTGCCGTGGCAGGCTGATTTGAGCAAAAATCATGCCAGACTCCAAGGAAACATTTTCTTTGAAGTCTTCTTGCCACCTTGTCCCTTTTTCCCAAGAAAGGGTGTTGCCCCTGTGCCATCTGCAGTAGCAGCTGGCCAAGGGGCTGTTCATTATCTTCAAAGTCGAAGAACGGGGCTAAATTGTCAGAATCATCAGCGCATTTAAGCACTGTGAGTGTCAAACCTATGTCAAACACCCATTTCTTGCTCTTTTTTTAGCAGAAAGTGTTTTGAACGCTGCTGCCCAATGACTCACAGAACAAATCCGAGGGCAAATGCTTGTATTAAGCTCCTGTCATTGTCTGTGCTTTGCAGGATGCAGGAGGCACCAAAGCACCCTTTTTCCTCCTCTGGTGGTGTATTTAGTGGCTATATTCTGCCTGCCTGGATGTGATTCGATGGGAGTCAGTTGCTGAGTAATGGCAATACACCTCCAGTAAAATATTAGACAAATATTTTCTAAGCTTTTAACTCCTCATCTGTATATAATCCATCTTTAATAGGGCTGGAATTTGCTGCAGGTAAGTATGCTTATCATCTTACAATATAATCTCACAGGCAGTATAACCAGAGCCTCTTTTTTTAATAGACACCGCATTGTCCTATTTTAGAGATACCAGATGAGCAGGAAAACACTATTCTGAGGCTGTGTCTGCTAAACAGGGAAAAGCCCTGCAGATCACCAGCTCCAAGGCAACTGGCAGAAGGAGCATTTCCATTTAAACAAGCTTAGGTCTTTGCCTGAGCTTAGTCCACAAAGGGACTGGGTTTGGGGAATCTGGGTGGATTTGGGGTGGGAAGGAAGGTGGTAATCTCATCAACTATAGCAAGTACATAAGTGAGGCCACAGACCCCAGACAGAGTCGATGGAGAGGTGTGGGAGGGGGAAGGCCTCACATTATTCAGTGCTTGCTTCACTCCATTAACCAGCAGAGTTACAGATGGAGGCTAATGGGTCTCTGAGCATAAGGTTAAATAGGGCAAATATCAATTTCAGTGCATTAAAGAACCTGAAGTAAAACCCTAGGGACCAGGCAAGCAGTAATTCATGGTCCCATTTCTATGGGAAGCTTGGGAAGACTTACCAGCTCTAGCTGCTATTGAGAGAATTAATTCCTAAACAAGCCATACCTCCACAGCTCCAGTGAGATTGTGCCTTGGCTGTGCAGGTTGCTCTCAGGCCCACACTGTGGTGCATCCAGCCCTCAAATCCTACTTAAGGGAATGCAGTTGCTATATTTAGGGCAGACATTTGTGGTCACTGGGGATTTTTCTCCCTGAGCAAAGTCTCCATTAACGACTGGCTTCTGCCATGCTGGAATTTATCTGAGACAATGTGCCAAGCACCTCTGCCCTTTCTGACTGTGTCAAGAGCCCTACCTTCTCCACTAACGCATACTTGTCAGCACATCATGCTATTTCCATAGGTTTACAGGTCTACAGGTCACAGCAGCGCTGTGGGTCACTGTTGTTTTAAACGACTTGCCACCCTAAAGATGTCCTGATTGGTGGAGATAGGAGCAAAAGAGAAAAAGGAGTACAAAAAGTTGAAGGGTTGGTGTGGCCATGAAAAGCTGACTCAACAACAGCATCAAGGCTGCGATGAGAGTTGTCGTAAATCCACAACTTCATGGACACTTACAGCATTGTGTCTTTTCTGGCTACTGACCCTGCTGATCCTGGGATATATGTCAGAACTAATTTACATAGCCAGAATTAAATAGCAGGATGACGATGGTGATAATAACAACCATAACAACAGCAAAAATAAAGACTTTCTGCCCAGTTTGAAATTTCAGGGGTTTGGCTACATGCCAAAAAGAGATGGCAAGTTAAGTGTACTTGAACTTTTCATGAAGAAATAATGCCCCTAAAATGTCAGTTCAAAAATGTCACATATTTTGACATTCAGCACTCAGAACAGATCATTTCAGACTGACAGACCACAGCAAACTCATATTAGCTGGTGGTTCCTTTTTTTTCTAGTGCAAAAACACTTTAAAAAATATCTGTCTTTTTGTCCAGCTAAGATTGGCTTCTAATGGAAAAAAATGCTCCAGACAGTATGACCAGCTTTGCTCAGACCCTTGAGAAGTTTCCACAGTGAAATATGAGGTTTATTATGTGGTATGGACACTCACTTGACAGAGAGAGATTTGTGAACCATTAGTAAGAGACCGTATCATACGCTTACACAGATCAATTCCCATCCGACAGTGAAAGTAGGAGATAAATGACAAATGTGTTATAGAGCAGTGACTAGAGACTTTGACTGCCCAAATGGTAACTTGTTTTTGAAAGTGATCTGGAAATAAGGATATCTGAGAAAAACAAAGCATCCCAAAATCTTTCTCCTTCTCAAGTACCTGTTGAAGTTTTTTTTCTATTAATGCCCACAAAAGAGTCATTTGAATTGTGTATTTTCAAAGAATCTGTGTTTATACCAGAAAACAAGAAGTACTGCAGAACAGAAATGAAGGAAGATCAGAAAGCTCAGATAAAAACATTTGGATATGTTTCAAGTTGTAGGAAAATCAGATTTAAGGTGATGAAACAGAGGAACCGATAGAAACCAACCATCCACAGTGACAGCCCAGGGAAACTAATATCCTAGGCTAAGTCCCTATTTGCACTACTCTAGCCACACAACAATCATCAAATTTGCCTTAAATACGCAGCTATGAATGAATTATGATACATAAAATAGCAGTCACGTTAAGGAGAGATTAACAGTAAAAAAAAATCTGTAAGATAGGAGTGAAAATTTATTTGGTAGAAACCAGCATGGTCAAAAGAGGAAGATATGACAGTGGAGAATGAGGCTGCCCAGAACTGGGTCCATTTGAAGTATAACCCCTAGGAGAAGACTCACCGAAACTTGGTGTGCTGAGAGGACTGACAGTCTTCATCTACAATACACTGTTAGCCCAATCAATGCCTTCAAAACCTTCAGAGGACACCACACATGAATGCCTTGCTGTCTAGTAAACAGCTCCAAAATGGTTTCAGAGCTATGAATCTTCACTATCCCATTTTTTCCCATCCAGAAATCCGACAGACCTTACCATGACCCTTGTCCAACAGGCAATACGCCTAATATCATACTACCGATATGACAATCTGACCTACTTAGAGCAGCCAAATTTTGTTGTTTTGCCTCTGTCTCTCCCCAGCTGAGCCTCTTACTAATCCCTCTACTGAACATGCATTATTTTCATAACCAGCCTAAAGCATTCGTCAGCTAAAAGGGTTCTTCCAAAATGGGTAAAGGAGCTTTGCAATAGATGGCAACCTGTATTTGAAATATTCTACCACTTCAATCATTTACAACGGCCGCTAGCACTAAGCGTTAACCACAGATAGCTAAACCAAGTGGTCTATTTTTTTGTGCGTAACCAAAGCAAATGCCACAGACCCAGCCTCTGGCCTGTCCCATGGCACAACCCCAGGTGGCCACCACAGAGCAGTGGTGGTTCTATGAAGGACTCTGGACCAACAACTTCTCAAGAGTGTTTTCTTTAATCCAAATTCCCTTTACTGCGGAAGGGAACCCTGCTCACACCCCCATGCCCATCATTGACACTGAATTCAGCAGTAAGCATTACTTCTTACATATGAGAGAAGTTTCTCCCTACTCAGCAAAGATCACCCATGGGATTCCCCCTCTCACTTAAAAACCCATAACTTAAAGACTATTCTGCAAAATACTTCACATTTGCATAATACCACTAACACAAGGAAATCTGCCTTCCCACACCGAATCCAAGCGTGTTTTCTTGGCTGGCTTTTCTTACTCTTGTATTATAGTCATAATGAATAAGAAAAAATTATTGGGAAGACCCCCTGAAAAACATTTCAAATTTGTCATGTGAGGTCACCAAGGGACAGTACCTTAAATTTTGATGTCAGCATTTTCCTATGGTAAAAGAATGTAAAAGACAACGTCATAGCAATACTGTCAGCCAAGCCTTGTAGACTCTCACATGAGCATGTGAGACATGCTGTTGGGACTTCAGAAGCTTGAAAAAAGTCTCAAAAAATGTCAGCAAGATGTTTTGAAAAAGAAGAAATTGAAGATGACAGGCAAAAAATCTAGCAAAATAAAGATCTGTTGGAATATAAAGTGACATTTTTCATCAGAGAACAAGTGAAGTTTAATCTACATGTGTTTTTCTTATAACAGTACACTTTTACTGTTTCTCACTTGATGAGAATAGTGAGTCTATGTTGTTTTCTGCCAAAAATTGCCCAGCAAGCTGCTTTTTCAGCTTGGGAATGCAGTAAAAAACTGCTGTTTACCTATCACACATTTTTAAGCTGTTGAGTTTTTCAACTAATAATAAAAAGTGTCAATCATATTTTTAGCTGAGGAAACATGGTCCTGACTGCATTCAGGTTATCTCTTTTGTCAGTTACTGCTCCCCATCAGCGACACATTAGTGCTGGAGCTGCAGGCAGATTTCAAGTTCGTTTAAGGTCACCAGTGAAACTGAAGACTAAAAGTGGTTAGAGTTCTAGTTGTGGGGTAAAAAATCTCATGAAACTGGGGGGGGTGGGGGGGTGTTTCCTAAAGAACTCATTATTTTAAAGGCAATAACATTTCTATTTATTAGTCAATAAATGCTCCAGTCTGATATGTGATGTCTAAGACCAGAAGGCAGAAGGAAAGGACCTTTCCAGCCCTCCCTCACAGACTGGTCCTGGCTGGATGATTCAAGGTAATTTTTTTGATGTTGCTTGCTTGCTTGCTTCTCTTTAAAACATCCAGACTTCATGAAAATTCATGAAACACTGGTCAAGTGATGCCATCACCAGAAAACAAGAAGAGAGAGAACGTATGTGCTGAGGAGGTAAAGCCTGAAAGTCTTTCAGGGACTTATTTGCCCTAGACACTGGCAGTGCTGTGTAGTCCAGAAGAACTGGTGAACACAGTGAACAGGCGTCTGCTGAAACTGCACTAGCACCCACTAGCAGCAATGAGGGGTTGCATGGTTCAGACCTCATCCAGGTGCGTGACGGCTGCCATACGCAGGGATATGCACACCCCTGACAAACCAGAGCATTCTCAGAGGGATGCTCCAGACACCCACCAAGCAGCCATGAACACCAGTTCACCCCTGTACTTCTGAGTACACAGCGGGGATGTGTCTCCCAACCACTGCTGCTCCCAGCCATGTAAATGAGAGTGAGCGCTTCTATTAACTACAGGGGTGAGTACTTTGTGTGAATTAACGATCTGCTATTAATAATAACAGCTTGATTCTGTTAACTGAAAAATAGATTGTTCCTAAGAAATACTAGTTGTGATCTGTGTCTCCCCAAAACTCATACCTAACAGTGAAGATCACCAGCCTCCTTGGGACTGTCCTTCCACTTCCACTTCTTTCAGTGACAGTGTCAGCTTAAGCAGTTGCCTCTCTCAGCCCCTCCATTCTCTGCATGGCTATTTTTAACATGAAGGAGCTCTCTAGAACGGTTCACCTCACGGGAAGAAGCTGGGTCAGACTTTATATGCTCTTCAGATATCTACAAGTGATGAGGATATCTGTCTCTAAATTTAGATACCCTGGTGAACGTGAGTATCCAACATTTATGACTCTTTCCCCCTCCCTGGGGCCCAGCCACACACCCAAAACAGATTTTTTCAGAAACAAAACATCTGCCCGGAACTTTGTGTATCTCACCAAAAGCACTGAATCTGTTGTTGCACTCAAAAAGTGCAAGGACTTATAAAATACCACTAGGTGCCCATCTGTGCCTGAAACCCAGGGAAAATCAGATCATCTGCAGATGACTAACAAAAGATCCTCTTTGGGGCTGAGCTGGGAACTCTGTATCTGCTGTGCCTGTTCTTGTATTTTGGCCTGAAAAGACACCCTTCCTTATGAGATTAAATGATGAAGGAAGTGGAACTGACCTCTAGTAAATATTCTTTTCCCTCAACATACTTCAGAAGATTAGGAGCACCCTGTGTTTTCCTGCCTCTGTTAGATTTCAGAGCCAAATGAAAACACTGCCATTTGAAAGTCTGAAAGTTGTGGGCCACAGGGGGAAGAGGAAGCATCTAGTCAGAAGGAGAAAAATGCATTAGATCTATATGTAAATAGATAGTAATCATAAGTCAACTTATACAAAGAATCTTGTTGATTTGTGTTTGCATGAATTTTCGATATTCCTTGTGACCTGGCAAATCTCACTGAATGGCATTATACTTGCAAAGGCTGCCTGCTTTGTAAAGTCTCTATAAACCTAATACCTCTACAGGGAGAAAAAGAATTAAAAATTAAAGAATAGGTCACAATGTACATCTATAACCTGATCCTGATTTTCATGTAGGTTTTATACTGATATAAGTGCCCTTGTAACTTTGGATCCTTAAATTAATGCAAGCCAACAGTCATCCCTGGTCTCTTGTTTTCCTAGTACCAGTGGGGTTCTTTACGTGGCAGGGTTATCTCTTGCTGGCTGTTTTCACAAGATCAAGACTATGTGTTCAGTAGCTTCATTTCCAAGTGACCCCAACAGCCTGTAGCATCTCAAGGACTAGCTGTCTTTGCAGTCCAACTGCTGTTTCAAGCCATCTTTGCAGTGAAGATGTAATTATGTCCTGCAGGAACTATAGCAGGTACCACCTTGGCAGGGGTGACTCAGAATGCAAAACATTGGCATTCAGGAAAATAAACGGGGTTGGGGAAGCTCTTTATGGGTCTTTATGAGTACCACTGCTTCAGAAATATTTTCACTTCTTAAAGACATTCACACACAAATTTTCTCAGCCATTGCAATTGCTATTTCTTCTTTGCTGAGTTCACACAGATCCTGGGCATTAAAAACCCATGGGCATCTTTTCACTGTCCTCTCTGAAGGCAGGCTTGACCTGCAGATAAACCATCCAATGACCACACTACATTTAATTATTAGATCAACAGAGATGCCTAAGATCAAGGAGGAGGTAAGCACTGGTCTTGCCTGCCAGACCCTGGCTGTGCATTTATCTGTCACCACTGTTTCACCACGAAAATCATGGCACTAATGAGCAGCCTGAGGATGGAAGAGATCCTGTATCAGTGACCTTAACCAACAACTGTGGCAAAGAATGTGCCAAGATAGAATTTTATTAGTCTACTGCTGAGCAGCGTAGTCAGAAAGCACACAATTTCTTAGGTTTATTGAGTTCATTTCAAAGTTAGTTAACACAATGCTTCCTGTATTGAAGAATAACATACAAGATATTCAGGTTGGTACCTTTTTTTTATTTTATTTTATTTTTTTTTACCTGGCACCCAGAGGATGATGTCTTATCTCTTCCTTGGCTGTTTTGGCAACCACTTCTTGTCTCTTGCCTCTAGACATCGCTGAACTAATGTTTCCACCATGGAGTTCTCCTGCTATTGAAAAAAGCTTGCTGCCTGACTCACCTCCCTCCACCCTATGCTGCTGAAGGCTTATAAGAGAGCTAAACCTTCGATCTTAGGCAGACAATGGACTGAAACTCAGAAAGGCTTGATTTAATTCTGGGTTCTTTCCATGTCTCAGGTTCCCCATCTGAAACATGTGGATGGTAAAACTACCCTTCCTATAACAGGAAAAGCATGCTTGAGAGATGGTGATAAATTGATATGTGATATAGACAAAAGCAAAATCAAAATTATTTCAGGGCCTACTCAGAAGGAAGTCTGAGCTTAAAATTCTCAGTTGTATAAGATAATGCTGAATAAGCAGAGACAGTGACTTCTTACCTTCCCTTGCTCTATGGGGGAAGGCCACACGTCCCAGTGATGTGCCCTTGAATGGATCTAAACTCAAGTTGTGTTTGGTCTCAGTTCTATCCAGATTTTTATCCAGTGCACAGCAGAGGGTTTCTGGCTGTCAAAAGCTTACTTGTTATCCCTCCATGGAGCCATTAACTTACAAAATGAACTTCCACAGAAGTATAGTCTCAGTCTTCAAACACTGAGCACATTCTACTTAGTATTTATAGGCCAAGCCAACTCGGTTGCAGCAGATTTGAAATATAATTAACTCTCACCAGATGTAACATCTTTTGTTTTCATCTCAGCATCCAAAAAGATAAGAAAATTCTGCCCTTGAAATATTCTGCCCTTGAAACATCAACAAATCTGAGCAAAGGCATATGCAAGCTGAACTAGTCAATGCAGTTAAATGATCTAGTCAATGGTAAACTCTTCTGATCAGAGCAGAAGGGATCACCTCAGCAAAAATATGGAGAAAGTAAATATCTGAACAGCCAAATAGTCGTTGCAATTGGAGATGAATTATTAAACAGCTTAACACTCATAACAGCGAACTTGCAGGGGCACAGACACTGAGTAAACACATAGTCTGTATACTTTGGGATGCAGAGCAGAACAAAAAGAAATGAGACCTTGAGGGAATTTCTCTAGAGCTGAGTCAGCTGGAAATTTCCTGCTGCTTTCTCTTAAAAATATTTTTTTCCCCAGGGAAAATACACAAAAAGGAAAAGTAGAAAAAAAATGTGGGAGGATGTAATACAGCCCTGCCACTTAAGAGCTGGTGAAACTTTTTTCTTCATCTGCAAATGTCCTTCTGGAAAACTTCATGAGAGCCATGCACATTTAGACGACAGATGATGTGGGTCACTTGCTCTGCTTAACTAGTTGGATGCCCAGAGACACACTGGCTCATGCCAGTTGTTCCCTTTGGCTCTCATGTTCATTTTCAAATGCTGCATTGCACTGAGGGAAGCCAAGAACACATTACATATGCAAGTCCAATGGCTTCCAGCCTTGGGAGAGCAAGGGATGTTGCTGTTCCTGCCGGCTGGTGAGCAGGGTGAGCAATGCAGAAGTTTCTGCAGCCTCCCAGCAGCCCCTCCCAGGGTGCCATCGAGGGTACATGACTGGGTGACTGAGGCCTTTTTTTGCACTCAGTTCTCAGAGCATGTTGGAGACAGCCCATAAGGCTGCATATTTATGGAGGTTTGGAAACAAATGTGCTGGAGAAGCACACCCAGCATGCGTGATGTGCTGCAGGCCGCAGCGCTGGAGCGATGGGGCACAGGGCAAGGAAACAGGGTAAGGAAGAACAACAGACTCTCTCCAAAAATACCACCTTCCTTCATCAGGAATCAAATCCATCGCCATTGTCCAAAGCACTGCAGAGTCTGAACTGAAGTGGAGCAGGAGTTACCTGTCATACCTGGGCTCCAGTTCTGCTGGCCTAGGCTGGGAAGTGCCCACACACTTCCACAGTCTCTCTGAGAATGAGCTGGACTCCTTAAGCACCACAGACACCTTGAACCCAGACACACTCAGGGATGACAAAGCATGAGGAGAGCAACTTGCTGTCCCAGAAGCCATTTATAGCCATGGGAGAAGGACTTGGTTCAGATTTTTTATCCTACTACTGTTCTAAAAGCGGATTCTTTACCCAGTACGCAATAAGCCAACTCCACCCGCTCAGGAGAGATGTTGCTTTTATTCGGGCCCGTGTGCTCAGTGGAATTAATCCACAAATTGAGCACACCTGGACACACCTGTTGGTCACATTTATGTTCCAAAACATACATCTAGCTAATACGTACTCAAAACTAATTTGCATTATGCTGAATCACGTGTGCATGCTTGGGGGTCTCATACAGTCTCTGGCGGTTGTTTGGCGGTCTCGACCACTCCTCAGATTGACCATGTACGGTCAAGAGTCTTTTAAGGACATCGTGGGTGTGGTCCAGCCTATCCCAACAATTTGCCCTTATCTTGGGATATCTTCCAGAACTTCACCAACTCCTTTCTTTCTTACCTTTGTTTCTTGCTTCGGTCCTTGATTGGGGGCTGTGGTTCGGTGGACACTATATAAACTGTACTTACCTTTCAGGTATAGTCAGCCAAGCCTCTGTTACTTGTGTACTAACAGTACATGATTTAAATGTTCAAGCTAAATCCCTGTAACAAAGTGAAATCCCTTTAACCATATCCCTGCACGCAAACTAAACTTCCAACACAACACCACAATATCCTGAGATAGCAGTGACAGCCTCACTGCTGATCTATTAATATTGCTGAGCTCCTATACAATATAATTTGCTTTCTCAGGTACCGACGCGAAGCTTGCAGGACTATTGCTCAGGTACACACGAATAATCAGTAGCAATCAATGCTTGTGGTTTATACTGTCAGAAGTATTAGATAGCAAGGTTACAGCTATTTTCCAATATTAAGCACCTGTCAGCAGGTGCTTTAATTTCTATTGATTGCTGCCTCATTAGTGGAAGGCAAGCCAGAAGATGAAAAAACAGCCATAACTGGACACCAGGGGTGGTTCTGTAAGATGGTTCGTCTGTCTATAATTCTGCTTCACATTCAGGAGACACTGATCCTCTACAGAAATCCTTTCAATATTTCTGCCTCTCATTTCAACATCTAGTTGATTATGCTTGTGAAAGGTAAAAAACAGCTTTCATTTTGACTGAAAATGCCACGAGTAAGGTGATGTGACGTGTTTGGTTTTAGATGCGATTTCTGCCATTTCTGATTTGTAAAGTCTTTCTCAAGTAGGTAAAACTGTGCATTGAATGTCATGTCATTGACCTTATTTTTTAAAGCTATTAATGACTCACCCATCTCCCCTTGACCCCCGTTCTTCGTCACTACCTAGTGATGCACGGCCATCAGTCTGGATGTATTTTGTTCCAAGATGGACTTTAGGGGTGGTTAGGACACATTTTCTGTGCTTTGTTTCCTCCACCACATAGAACGACAGCAGCAATACTTAACTTCCTCATATCTTTAGATTTCTTAGAATTCCACAAACACTGTGAAACAGAGATAGACCTCAAGTACATGTTTCCATAGCTCCAAGCAGATGTGACCGTGATCTCTACTGAGGCCAGGAGCCACAGCTGTCACAGAAATGATAATGTTAATGCACTGCCAGGGGAGGGGCCTACCTCTCACTAAGAGGGAAAAGGCTTGTGAAAACTGGCTAAATTAGTATTGCTTTCTTTGTCTGGATGTTGCAGCACTACCTCTCCACACCGTATGACGGCAGTCACAATGTAATATATACCCAGGCAGAAATAACTGGTAAATTCTACCGACACGTTAACCTCAGATCTGCACCTATGCATTTCCCCTTGAGACTCATCAATCCTAAAGGTTTCACCTGCTCATCTCAAAGCACTTCCTACCAGTCCATTAATTAAAGACAGACCCACCACTGGCCAAGGCCGAGCCCATCAGCGACAGTGTTTTTCGCCTCTGTGATAACGTATTTAAGAGAGTGAAAAAGTTGTTGCGCAGCAGGAATTGCAGCAAGTGAGAGGAGTGAGAATATGTGAGAGAAACATCCTGCAGACACCAAGGTCAGTGAAGAAGGAGGGGGAGGAGATGCTCCAGGCGCCAGAGCAGCGATTCCCCTGTGGCCTGTCAGAATGTCCCAAATACATTTTATTGTGGGAAAAAGTCCTGTTAGCATAATGTAACAGTTGCATCAGAAGCACTAAGGGGTGCTGACATCTGGCTGGGACAGAGGTGCAGAGAAGAACCAGTTGTCGAAGACAAGAAGGGCTCACCAAAGGAATAGCAGTGTGCAACCTTGGTGCAGGGGTCAATGAAGGGCTGTCACTTGTATAGATGTATCGAGTTTCTTTACTTTTTGTGCCATCTGCAAGTCCAGGGTTCTGTTTCCAGGCATGCTGGTGTGGGTATCCCACCAGTATCATGGATGAGATCCTACAAGGCACAGTTAGGCAGAGAAGCTATCTGCTTCCTACTCTTCCACAAGACCTGTATGGTCTCCTTTTAACTTTAGTGTGCCAAAGATTTCACCCTGGCAGCTCTGCAATGCTTCTCACATGTGGGCGGTTAAAGGCATCTCCTGCTCCTATCAGATCCTCATGAGCTCGGAGTGACAACTACAGTCCTCGACCTTCAGTTTGCAGATGAGAAGTGAAAAGTAGGTGACGATAAGCAGAATTGCCTGTCAACCCCTCGTACAAGAACGCTTCCTTAAATAGGATTTCTCTTCAGAAATAAAAGGTTCCTCGGAAAGCAGAAAGCTTCTGTCCAAAGATACCTTTCAATATCACTAAAGCTGTTAGGAAAAATGCCTTGAGGGCAGGAAAGTTCAATATTTTTCAATTTAGCAAGCAGAAGTAATTCCTGTTCTTACAGATCTTCCTGCTATTTTCAGCTACCTAATCGAAAAGCGTAGAAAAGATGGAGACAGACTCTTCTAAGAGACGGACAGTGACATGACAAAAGGCAATGGACACAAGTTACCTCATGGAAATCTTCAATTAGATATATGGAAATTTTTTTACCACAAGGGTGGCCAAACACTGGAATTGGGACACAAATAAGACTGGATTTGACTGAGCTACCTGCTCTACATCGACCCACTCTGAGTGGGAGGTCAAACCATATGATTTCCAGAGCTCCCTTCCAACCTAAATTATCCTATGATCCTGTGATGCTTAGAGTCACATACACTCAAGCTATGGCTTTAATTTTTTTTCCTTACAGCAATGCAACATGAGGTTCAGTTTCTTGTTTTGCAACTCAAAATTTAAATTTTACAGTTATTTTTTGCAAGGAGCTGTGGAAGCACCTACTTAATCTGTATCAGAGCACTAGTAATTGTTTTATGTGCACTATAGGACAAATCTATTATGTATTGCTGTGTAGTCTGTGGAAATACATTTCTACTCTGAATTAGTCCTATTTGAGATAAAGGAAGATAACAAGGAAGAACCAAATTAAATTCTCCATAACGTGCAGCGTGCAAATAGGGCTACAATCTCAATGCACAATGTCTGCCAGACAAGACCCGGTCCCCTCTGCCTGGCAGCAGAGGAGGACCTGAATCATCGAGCCAACCTCAAGGAGCCCACACAGCCACCCATTGCAACTTTTAAAGCCTTGGGTTTCCCAGAACTAGGCCAGCAGCTCCAGAGTGAGACTTCAACTGGTTCCTAACAGGATTAGCTACAGTGATGGTCCTGGATCCCCATCTATTATACTGCTTTTATTTTGCTGTAACAGCCCAACTGCAGGCCATTTGGCAACCAAGTGAGGATCGGGAACACTGAATAGTATTCAGACTACCTGCATTGGTTTCCAAGATTTAGGTGGAATTTATTGCCTAGATCCAAGAGCACTACTCAGACTAATGGCTGTTCAGGGCCCCCTAAACTTGTCAGCACATAAAAATCTAACGGCACCCTGGTGTTAACTGCAGCAGTCATTAAGCATCTAAACACGCCTAATCAGCTAAGTGGGAACCTCCCACACAAACTCTGTAATATCTCAGCGAAAGAAGTGTGCCCCTGAGGACCTTCATCTATTTGGTACATCCAAAGAACACTTGGTGCACTTGAACATGATTGGCCAAAGGAGGTCACCTCTCATAGCAGTTGAAGGACAAGAAGCACTGATGGGATTTGAACCTACTGCAAATCAAAGATATGCTGAAGAAAATGAGTCTTTTTATAAACACAAATTTATTCATATTGTTCATTATCAGTTACAATACTAAATTAAGAGAATGAGAAGAAAATTTGTACCTATTATCTGTGAAAGGTATTTATGAAAACACTGCTTTAGTGTCTTACTATGAAAAATGTGGCTAGATAAGGAGGAGACTGTTATTCCCAGCTTAGCTGACTTCAGGGAGCCCTTAGGATGGGTCAGGGTATTCCCCAGTGTTTGTTCCAACAGGAATACAGTCCTGCAGATGCATGAAATCATATACCTTAATGATGGCACTAACTCAGCTAGCGTGGTAAAATTTTACTACAGAACATTTCTGGTTAATAAGTAAATCATAGTGATTAAGAAATGAAACCATTAGAAGACCTTTAACAGCACATTGGGGATATACAAGCAGGTTGGGCAACAGGGAAACTATTGATGCAGACACCCTAACACTTTCTTTTGAAATTAGTCAAAAATTTTACCTCTCACTTTCCAGGGAACAGCAGCAGGTTCAGAATACTATCACCCACTAGTCTGCTCCTTGATAACCCTAGAAAACCCATCTCCTTATCAGCTTCTGACAAAGAGAAGATTCAATTCATAATGGTCAGGAATCAATTCTGGGAAATATTCCAGCTCTTTCTTATGTTTGCTCTCACAAACAGATTTTTGAAAGGGCTGGGGAACTTTCTGACCAGTAATGTTTAACATGTATTACGATAAGGACAGTCAAATCTCTTCCTTCAGGCTATTCAACCTGGATCCAGGAAGAAAACTCTTCTCGCTAATAACTACACAGCTGACACATCAAGGATCTTTCCCAGTATTTAGAAGCATCATCTACTGCTAGGTTTGATGAACTAATAAAGAATGCCAAAACCTCTTCTCCTATTCATCAACATACACTGCTGTCAAGCAGTGCAAGATTTTTTTTGTACTGGTAGTTAAGAAAAATTGAGAAAACAAGGCAGTCCTACAAGGAAAGACAGACCTGGTGTCTCCTCCTATGGGACAGGCCCTCACTTTGCCCTGATATTGCCAAAATTCGTCTTATCTCTTGTAAACCGAGACTGCAGAGATTCTTGCTGGCAGCACACAGCAAAGCATTGCAATCTCCTGTGTCGTTCAGAAGCAAAAACATCTGACCAGCAGCAAAAGAAGTTTCCTTCGTTTGCTATCAAAACATTCTGCCACAACATTTGCTGTACACATTGTTAACAAATAGCAAGCCTTTTATTTTGCTTACAAATTGCCAATTACATGATTCAGGAGGAATTATTTTATATTGTCTTTCCATTCTGTATAAAAATAGCTTTCCATTCAGTGTTTCTTTCCAGATGCGAGCACTCAAGCCATCAGATATTCCCCAGTGATATGTAATGATTTATAAACCTCTGCTTTTCTGTGTTCTAAAATGCATTTGTACCAAATTTGGGCAGCAGAGTTAGAGTTGGAATCTGTCCTTGACCTCCTCTGGGGACACAAAGATTTCCACACACACTATCATCGTGCTTTTGCCTCTAAGTGATCTGGGCTGTACAAGACTTCAAGCTGAACCTGGACTGCCTAAAGGAGTTTGGGGCAGGAGAGGCAGGAGGAATTAAAATGTCCAGAAAAACAAAGGTAAAATTTAAATCAACTATTTAGAGCAAAATCTAGGACTCCTCATTAATAGAAAAACACAAAATGTCACCAAAAATCTACATCTCAGGAATTGTAAAAATGCTCTAGCAGGGCAATAGTATGGTGCTCTTCAGCAGAGAATAACATTACACTTCTGTCACCAACCGTGGCACATCTGCATGCAACATTATGAAGAATCAGAAAATCTACAGTGAAATCCACCCTAGCCCTGAATCACATCATTGGTACGTTAACATCATTCGCAGTTTCCAGCCTCACAATAACTCTCCTTCTCAGGAGAGCAATACAGGAGAGCAATAGGGAATTTCCATCAAAATATTTTTGATGAATAAAAAATCAGTTTCTGCATAATCTAAGTTTTTGGTGAGAAGATTTTCATTTCTTACTGGGACCGCTGATGTTGAACATGTTTTGAAATCTTTGGCTGCCTGAGCTGCTGCAGTATCTCCTGAAAGACGCAGTGCAGCTGATTTACCCTCCAGGCTGGATTATAGTGTTCATAATTTAGCAATGCCTCAGCTCATGCTGGAGCAGCATGGCGCATCCCAGGTCATGGATCTAACAGAATGAAAACTCTCTACAACCACTTTTTCTCCCCTGGAAAGTCTCCATCTGTTGAAAACCAGTGAAAACAAATGTCAGATAATCAAATATTGATATCAATAACAGAATTTCAGATAAAAAATAACAAATTATTTGCATTTTCAATTCATAATAAAGTCAAATGACTGAAACCTTAAAAACAAACCTGGAATTTTCTGAGGGACTAAACCAAAAAAAATCAAGGCAAAATGCTACAAATAGTCAAAGACAACTCATTAACAAACTATTTCACTACAGTGAGCTGTTGCAGGTAAATGTGCATTATAACAAGGTGTAGATTTTTTACCAAAGTTATTGTACCATAGGATGAGATGCCATGGGTGAGGGGAATATTATGAAGCTAATGTGGCAGAGGGGAGACTGAAACGGGCGCTTTCTTCTTCAGTATCCGTGATCAAAACCTTTTCTTTGGAAGGTGATAAAATAAAATTGAATGAGTCTGAAAGAAAGGAGAGAGTTGGCAGGTTGGCAGCAAATCAGGACTGGGCAATAACCACAAATGGTCACAGGAGATAACTGCACAGACAGCGAGCTGTAGCCCCATCCACGCAGATATTTGATGTATCGTCTCCACCTCTGACAGACCCAAGGGTGTTGTCCTTTGTACACTTTGGCAAAACTTGTGTCACTAGCCATGTGAAAAAAGTATAAATGAGTTGGCAAGAACTGAATCTTTCCACCTTCTCTCACGAACCACCATAACAATATATGTCAAGTACACTTTTACAAACTTTATTGGCTTAAGCCACAAAACAAACCACAGAGACAACAGTAAATATTTCTGCTTTCATACCACAAGGGAGTAACTAGGGCTGAGAGCTGGGTGATTGATGTTTTCCAGCTACAGTGGCTGTAAGGGAATTTGGACAAGTTCTGGGTGGGTTTTAGACAGAAGAAGTCAGCTAAGATGAATCTCACTCCTCGGAAACAATAGAGATTTTACTACATCTCTGATGATATGCAGAAACTGCTGTGCTTTGGGATGAAAGGCAAGTGCATGAGGAAGTTTGGGCTCTAGTAGTTGAGGCATTGTTTCTCAGTATATCTAAGGAGTTTACAACCAACACAGGGCTTTTTTTTTTTTTGAGCTGTACAAACAACTGGGTGTCTGAAAGATCCTATACCTGATTAATTCATGCTCTCTCTCGTTGCTCAGATAAAAATGCTACACATCTCTGAGTGTAACTGCACTGAGATCTGAAGTCAATTGAGTCCTTCTTAGTGGTGGCTGAGGAGCCCAAACAGGTTTAAGTCCTACTGGAAAGGCATTCTCCACAGAGGAGTATGACATAGAGTTTGGGGGATATCCATCAGAGCAGACTGCTTCCACTACGGTATTATTTTTCTCTCATCATCATTGCAGTGCTGAAAGGCCTCAACCAAAAACAAGTTCCCCATTAGGCTAAGCATTATATAAAGGAAGCCTACTAGAAGTAAGGAAAGAAGAGTGAGATTTGTTGCATCCATCTTTAAGAGAAGGGTTTAATTAGAGACTCAGCCATCTCCATATAGGTGGCTATACTTTTACAAATGCTCACAGATACACGCCTAGAGTAATCTGAGACCCCTTAAGGTACCTTACCTGCTGGTTACCTTCAGCCGCTGGTTCAGAAGGGCACACACAGGTCTTCCATATGTTCTGTGTCATATTTGCCAACCCCATGCAGATGTCTCAGATACCCTAGAGCCTCTCAGAGACCATAGATGTCTACGGGTGGGCAGCTGAACTGAACCATAGATCTTTAAATTCCCTGACAATTAATGGAGAGTGATTCCATAAATCAATGGCCCCTGAAGAGTGATTCAGCTGGCCAGCTACTGGGTATCTGCTTTGAGGTGAAATGATCCCTCCCTAGGATCCACTGACCATGTTGACTAAGGCCAGGGTTCAGTTCATCAGGGTGTCCTCTGCTATTTGATACACCCTAGAGTGTCTGAGACATGCAGTGATACAACGCAGCATTTACCTATTTCTAGAACAGCACCTGCGGGCCAGGTGGGAACAGCGAGACATCTCAAATGGTACTGTACACCTACCTATGAGCAGCTGTGATGAGCTCTTATGATTCATCCTGGGTGCTCAGAGACCAAGTTCACACGCAAATATTTACCTGAAGATACACCCAAGTGCCTTAGCCTAGAGCTGTACCCCACCCAAAGGGCCCTATTCAGTTTCCAGCAATCAGTATTTAGTGCCATTTGAGACGTTCTCTGCAACCTCACCTCCAGCTGCCACTCTTGAAAGACATGTGTCTCCTACTGGCCTCATGTTGTCCCTGCCAACCCCATGCAGATGTCTCGGGTCCCTAGAGCACCCAAATTACACTAAAGGCCTCCATCTGGTTAACTGAGCTGTGGAAATGTCTGTAATATGGTTGTCTACACTAACAATGCTTCAAGATTTCCTTTATTACCAGTGGAAGAAAATCAGGGTTTAGGATTCATTTCAGTTGGTCTATTTTAGAGATTTACTTTAGAATGAGATATACTATGACCAGAGAAGCCAATTTCTCTCCATTCTCAATAAATGGAAGCGAAGGGGATCAGCTCGGAAGCAGGCACTTACAGTTAGTCAGCTGAATCCCACCTCTCAGGAGTTAACCCAAGCCACAAAGGCAGCTCCAACATTAATTCAGATCCACTGCAGAGACACAGCCAAGTCATCAAGGTTTGATGGACCACTGTGAGTCTCAGTCAAGCAGCATAACTAGACTGGGCTTTAGTTATGATGCAAATTCAGATTAAAACCTCAGTGCAAGAGGCTTAAGATAATGAGTTTTAACATGCATTTGTGATGGAGTAGGAAGATAATCACAGCCATGTGCACTTCGGTACACGGTCGGTCAGCTGAAGTACAGCAACTGTGTGCCTGAGCCAGAAGCTGCAATTCCTGCTTTAACCCACCACCACTGTTTTTCTGTTAATATTGCTAAGCTTTCCAAGAGATGCCATGGTAACAGGAACCTTGGAATTACTTCACAGATTATATAGCATGTTACACAAAGTGGCCTGGCAGGTTTTCTGCTTTTACTATTCAAAGGATTACCTTTGAGGTAGCCCATATATTTTCAAATTCTTAAATCACTTGATACCTGGACACTTCGTATGTAGCTCTAAATATACCATAATTTTGCCCCCAGACTTCAGAAAATCATTTAAAAGTAGAGCAGCATGAACAACACTTCTATCAATTCCTCTGGCAGAGAGGCTACAAGAGACATATAGACAAAGTCACAGGAAGAAAAATAAGCAGTAGCTACCTAAAGGAAAGAGTCTGGCTAAAGTAAGGCACCAAAACTGCAAAGGAAAGTCAATCTAGTGGTTTTGTATGATGACAAGGAATGCTGTTTCTAGCTCTGCTTGCCACTAGCCAGCCTCACAGTTTTCATTCAGGTGGGTTTAAAGGCTCATGCCATGCATGCACAGGGATTGTTCCCCATCAGCTCACACTCTGTCCTCACTTTGCATCCTTATCATACTGCCACTCTCCGTGCTGCTCTTCATCCACCTGTACATCCAGCGAGCTTTGTGCAGGAGCTGGGCACTACGCTGGTCCTGTCACGCCACGTTCCTCTAAAACCATCGGGCCGGGCCGTGCCGCATCCCAGGAGGGAGGACACGGCGGGCAGTGTCTCTCAGCTTTCCCCACCACAGAGGAGGACAGCACGTGCCAAGGCACGCATCCCTCGCCTGCCCCATCCATACATGCAGCTCTCCTGCCACAGCCTACCCTGGGCTGGGGGGCTCCAGAGGGCAGCAAGGATTAGCTGAGCACAGCACCGATGGCTTCTGCCTGCCAGCCCTCTCCTGCCCACCCAATGTTACTCCCTCTATAGGAGTCCCAATAAATTAGACAAAATTTCCCCTGGGAGGCTGTTACAAAAGCAACGCTGATTTATGCAAGCCTAACAAATAGGCACTTGGATACCGTGGTGATTAGCACTGTGAAATAAAAACAAAAGTTTTTCTTCTCTCTTTCAGCCGATTTGTGAATTCTCTAGGGAATGTGCATTTTTGCATATGCACATACCACGTGGGCAAGCAAGGGCAGAGGCATGGTCTTTCTGAAATCTCTGATGCTCACCTGAATTATGAACAGTATGGAAATTCAGAATAATCTCATCCAGCCTCACTTCCACCTTTATTAAATGTCACAACCACAGTTCTTGAGTGACAGGCAAATTTCCTGCACCAAATGCATTCAGTTGCCCAGATCTGCAAGGAAAGAGCAAATACTCTAATTTGTTAAGCCTTCTACCACTGTCTCTTCCCCTCAGCCCTGGCAATGACATTATCCTCCCCACTGGTTCATTGCCTCCTCTCACCGACACTGCTACACCCACCTATCTGCTGCATCAGCAGCTTGGAGTCACCTCCCAGATCTACCCTCCACACCTGTGCTACTTAAATCTCTCCCAAGGAACCAGGTTGGCCACCTTCCTACCTGCAAAACACAAGCTGCTTGCATCCAAATTCCAAGAGCCAGTATTCATGAGGCTTTCCACTCTGCCTCACTTCACTCAGGGACAGGCCCATCCTTTCCTCAGCGTGCTCATGGAGAAAGCAAAAGCCCCTTCTGCAGCCTGACTTTGCCTCTGCACAGAGCCTCTTCCCTTTCCCTTTCCTCACGCCTTTGCAATAGGGGACAATAGGCTTTGTATGTGTTTGGACTGATATTTGCTGGACCCAGAGCACGGATTACGGCAACGTTAATTGCAAATCACCAGCATGGAGGAGTACAGTGTCTTGTTCATCTAGAGAAAATACATTTCCAGGGTGTATCTGCACAAAGGCCCTGATTTTAAAAGGTGAAAACCTATGGGTCAGAACTGGGTGATGCGGAGCTGCATACAGCAGTAACACAGACTGGCTACAGGTACCTTTTCGTAACAAGAAAAGCATTTCCAGTGGTTGGTACCCAGCCAGACTTACCACAGGTGGTCACCAGTACCCCTGGAGTCATCACGCCCCTTTTCCATTTCAGGGTAACTGGAGGGACTACCCTGGAACAGGTATGAGGAAGGCTGGCTGAACACAACAAACTTGCTGCAATGCTCCTGCTGTTCCCACAACAGAGGGGACACATCCTAGGGAGCTGAATGAAGAACCCATTCCTGACTGCCACCAGCATCCAAACATGAACCACTCAGGCCAACTGGCACATGAAACAGTAAACTGACAAAAAAAAAAATCAAACCAAAGCCATGGCGTTTCAGTGGGAGCCAGGGGGTTTTTTCCTTAGGGAAAACTGCTCATACCGCTTTGGAAAAGAACGAACAGGTGAACTTCACCAGATAGGACTGTGGGATCTGAGAAAGGAAAATGGAGACAAACAAGGTACTTTCTTTCTGGGACCTTACACCTCTCAACCATTGCCCTATCTCTTAATGTTCCCAGGCATCTCCAAATCTTGGTCCCTATTCTAGACCAAGCCTAGAAAGTGCCCACAGCTGATGAACAGTCTTCATGTTGTAAGCCTTCTCCCTCCGCCACACAATAATGTAACAGTAAGTGTCGAATAAAGCCCAAGACATCTTGCAGGATAGACAGGTCAGATCCAAATGCTTTGCCTTTCAACAGATTTTGCTTTCTTAATGCCCATTTTCTAGTCGGAAGTATTCTTACAAAGCGTGACTTCAATTTTCACAGTGTTGGTAAGTAGTTTCTCAAACCCCAGATTATGCACAGTCCGTGCAAAAATAACTCTGGTAACAGCAAAGGGATTATATAAAAAAGTAAAAGACTGGGTAAATAAACAGCTCCTGGTTAAAAATCTGAACCTCTCATTGGCTTTAACACAAACATTTCCCCTTGAGGGTGTATCCATCTGAATCGTTTACCTCTCTGAGGAAGCATTCTTTTACATTTAAATGGTCCTGAAAGGCACAAAACACGGCAATGATTTATACACGCATGCATGTGTATCTGTGTATATGACCATCATCTATGTATACGTATTTGTTGCTGGTAGAACCAGAGCAGTTCTGAAGATCTTTTCCAGACCTGTTTTTTCTGTGAGAAGAGGCTAATTAGGAACCTATTTTCAGAGGCACTGAGTATCTCCTGTTGCCACTCCAAAAATGGCTTGCTTAGAGATCAACAACTCTGAAGAAAATCCTGGTCTTCAGGCTTATCTCTTCATGAGAAGTGCAATGGTTTACATTGAAGTCATTTAAAAACAATTTAGTGTTCCTATGTTTTCTGAGCAGTGCGTTATATTGTTTTAATTTGAGTTAGTGAGGATTTGACTGAAATCAATGTGAGCTGTTCTTCTGCTTAATGGGTTCATTCCTATTAAAAACATGCCTTTATTAGGTTCATGGATGTTTTTTGTATAAATCAGACCATAGAGTCTCTAAAGGGCTCCAAGATACACAAGGGAAAGATAATGCTTATCTTTATTTCCTGTTTTTTCTGCGCTAAGTTATCCAACAGTACATCAACCTGTCTTATATAGCACTATCTCTGCAGTCTTTTGGCATCTCACAACGCACCTGGGAAGCGGAGAACAATTTTCTTTCCAATTTACCTACAGGGAAACAAGCTGGAGAGCAGCCCGAAGCCCTCAGTGTACCAGAGCTGGGTCCTGCATTCAGCTCACCAGCCGCTAACCCATGAACCACTCTTCTCCCACCCTGGAGGTCTCTCCCTGTTCCTACAGTGCACCTGGCTTAGCCCTAAAGAAGACACAAAGTCTCTGACAAAACCATGGGACTGAGTCACCCACAGATCTGGTTCCCCCTAAGACTGAGGACAGACCAGAGCATCTCCTGCTCCCTGCATACACCAGGGTTTTCTTCCAAAGTAAAGGGATATGGCACCCCTGGGTCTTGGCCTGACTTGCAGTCTGGAGACCATTCCAGGACCCTGAGGCAGGGAAGTGCTCTCAGGCACTGACAGCTTAGATGTAACCTAGAACAACTTGCACAAACCTATTTTTGGCAAACAGCTTCCCTCGTTGCTGTTCAATTGCTTCATTAAGTCAGATGCAGTGGTTGATGTTTCAAGGGGCCTAAGAGCCAACACAGTCTGAGCTGCAAGAACTTCTGCTGCGGCTGCCAAGAGGTTATGTGAAAACCTTCACAGATGAAATACACTGAGTGCAGCAGGGAGTGGGAAAGAAGAATATGGAGTTGAAGATGAGAGGAAATGCTCCAGTGCCAGATTCTAGACTGCACACAGGGGCATTTGCTCTCCTTTCTTATGCAAAACTCAAAAACAACTGTAGTGCTGATGTTTCAGGAAGCCTTGAGACAAGAGACTTGGTAGTACAGTCATTCAGCAATCTGGTCTCCTTTTCTTTTGCTAGGACTGGAGACTTTGTCAAAGAAAGCCACACTTGATTTTTTAGGAGGAAAAGTGTTATACAAGGAAGGAGGCATGGCACACCTAATTTTATAACCTCCAAAGCCATATATATTATTTATATATGCACTACATGTTAGGGAGACCTCTTGCTGGCATTTGGAATTAAAAGCAACCTGTAATACTGTGAAGTACTAAAGCTCTCATCTGGAGATGTAGTCAGGAGAGAAAATGAAGAGGGTGAATCTGTAGGCAGATTTCTGACAAAAACTGCTGTTTATATCCAAGCAAGGCTAGGAGGCGAGTGCCAAAATTCCTACAAGGTTTTCCAAACTTGGTGGAAAGCAGTTTGGCTCCCACATCCATCATTTGGCACCTCTTTGGAAGCACAGAGCACCCTGGCCTCTCTCCTCGGGGTGTGCAGGGATGCAGCATGCTGACATTGCTGCGTCTGTGCTGGAAACCTCACCGTCCCCACACGTCCCTCTGTTCCTGTCTCACACAGATGTGCTTCATTTGGAAGTGGGGGCAGATGGCATGAATTCATTTACTTCTGCTGCATAAACAGAAAACAAAACTCAAAATGAGATGTGCAAGAAGAGGCTGTACTCTGCAGCCTGATCCCAATATCCACACAAATACAGCTCAGTCCTGCAGGATGCTACCAGATGGAGACTATGGTAATTTTAAAGAAAAAAAAAAAATACAAATACCATTTTACAAGGCAGGGGGATGTACATTTACGTTTGCATTTGGCAGAGCAACAGACCTTATCTGTCTAAAATACACCAACTAGAGTGGCACTCTGCAAAAATAAGCCTTTGCTTCTACCTCCCCCGCTGCCCACTCTTACTGGAGCTCAGATCTTGCGTAGCATTTTGGGTGGTGGAGTCGTCCACCTCCTGTAGCATCCAGGAGAGAAGAACAATTTTTCTAACAGAAAAAGGCAATTCAAGGAGGTTAACAGGAACAAGGACGCAGCAGTGAGGTCCCAACATCCATCATTTCATGAAAAAGACCAAAGACCGGTCAGTAACTGCTGGTGGGTGGGACAACAGCTTTAAGCCATATTTTTGTTAAATGGCTGACTTCACCCTGGTCCTGTGCAGGACATACCACTCTGAGCCACACGCTCACACAGCTAACTCAGTGTTTTCCTTGGTCATACCACCCCAGTGCTGACCAGCTCTAGAACTATTCAACCACTTGTACATCCCTATCGATCTAAAATAGAAGGCAAAGCTCTTTCATTACCAGCTCTTCCTGAATAAGTTTTCACAGTGGATCATACCCATCTGCATACACACACTCATTTCTGTAATCTAATAGAGGGATTTTTCTCCCAAAGGCTAAAAAACAAAAACCAAAACAGCACGAAGAAATATTATTTCCATGACCAAACGCTCAGGAGTATGTCAGATGGTACATTCAGTATCTGGAAAGACATCTAGGCTGCATCTGAAGTTGCACTGATGCCATGTCCATGGCAATGACTTCAAGCTCAAATTCCCTGGCCATTTTCACCACTTGGCTCTTGGGTCCAGGTGTGCCCGTCTCCTGCAGGCTTTCCAGCTGGGCCACCAAGGGAAGCATCAGCAATAGTCATCCTTACCCGGCCAGACCCTGCTGAGACCCTTACCACAGACAGTGCCAGATCACAGCCTGTACCCCACATCCTCACCCTACAGCCCCCACAAAGTGCCTCCTCAGCCTCCTAACACAGAGGGTGGTGCCACCACTGCAAGCCCATGGTCTGTCATCTCTGGGGCACGCTGGATTCAGCGGGTACTTGTACACTTCTATGTATGTGCAGAATATAGTTCAGGCAGACCACTGGCAACAGCCACGTATGTGAAGGTGCTACAGGTTTGATAGGTTACGTAGTCAAAAACCGAAGGAGCTATCCCACAGGGTCGAGTGCAGTGGGGTGGAGAAGAAGCACCACTCCCTCGAGTAGGAGGTGCTTCAAGGAGCCCTCAGCAGTGAGAATCCACGTGGTTTTGCTTGGCCAAGCTTAATTTCTGTCCTTGTGAAAACAATGTCAACTCTTGCTAGGAAAACAAACAAGGAGCAGCACTGTACCATCCTCCTGGTCAGGTATCTCAGTAATGAGCAGCTTCCTACAAGGGCAGATTGTGAAATACCATCAAGGAGGGTCCCCTGGAACTGATGGCCTGCAAGGGCATATCACTAGCTCATCTATATCTCCTGTGCTCAGCCATGGGCCACTTCCCCAGCACTGTACACAGCAGCCAGGCTCCCTCTGCCCCAGCTTGCAAGTCTGGATAGAGCCCTCCTACCCTGTCCACTTCGAGCCAGAGGAGGAGACCTGACTTTGCTAGGCACTTCTCTTGGAATAAACCCAAACCTCTCCTGAGAAACAGTAGTGGAGGGAAAGTGAGTCTGTCTTTGAGTTGCTGGTCTTTCAGAGAGCTCATAAGGTTGATGGTGTCACAAACATGTGCTGCAGGACACCCCACACAGGCCATAGGCTCCAATAATGGCGCTTATCAATGCAACTATCTTCCAGACAGCAATTCTTACATGGCACTGGGTGGGGATGGATATGCCATCACTCCAGAGACAGCATCAGCACCAGCTTCAAACTGCAGGGAACAAAGATGACTTTTCCCATGTGAAAAGCTGTGGCAAGCACAACAACTAAGGTATTCAGCCTTGCCTGCACCATCAGCCTTCCTCCTTCCCCAAGCTATGACTCTGAGATGTCTGCTGCTCCCTGTGTCACCCATCCTCGGGACAGGGAGATCATCCCAAACGCCCTTATAGGGCTTAGTTCTCAGAAGCAACTGAGGACAGTGAAGATGTGGGCATACAGTTCAGTGGCAAAGCAAAAATTATAGCCTCATCTCATTGCCACAATGCAAGAGCATAATGTAAGAAAGAAAAACCTGGTCAGCCTGACTAGGAAGCATTTCACGTGACACAGTAAAATAAGCCTCTGACAAAAAAGATTGTGAAAAAGAGTCACTAAGAGACTAGTGTGAGAGAAATGCAGAGAAGGGGTAGTTCCTGCCTTGGGTCTTAGTACAGCATCAGCCTATATGTCAAAAAAAGGTTGGGGTCCTGAACTCTGTATTATAACATGTGACCTTCCACTGCTCTAAGCAATAAAAGATCACAACAGCTCATGTCACAGCCAGTTCCTTCCAGAGCATTCAGACATCTGCTGGAGATCTACATTGACCTCAGGATTATCACACCTGAGCACCACAAAGCCCCCATCACTCTAAACTCCACAAGCACCCAAACTCCCTGTGCAGAAACAAGATAGTCTTGTCAATCTGTCACATACACTTTCATGCCCAGTGTGACAGTCGTGTGGCTGGATCTGACAGGTTGTACTGCAATTCTCACTGTGCTCAGCACTAATCAGGCCCTCTGACTGTATCCAGAGATAATAAGTATGACAAAGCAGATTACCTGCACAGATACCCCTAGCCAGCTTCTGCAGCTTTACCAGAAGAGAAAGTAGCATTGCTGCCTTCAAATATGAAATTTGCCCAAACAAGATCTGACCTTCAGTCTCTAGTGGTATGATTGTACAGGTTTACATTATGATCAGAAGTGTAAAGACAGTGCCTGATTCAAAAGTTTTTCAGTTTAGGCAAAAAATGCTGAGGTGCTTTCACTCATACGTGACGCTTCACAGTAAGATAGAGACAGGAGCTGAGGATTTGATATGACAACAGTGAAAAGCTCTTCTCCATCAGTGGCTTCTCCCCACGGAGTCCATGGCCACTTCTTCATTCCCTCCCTATGTTGGGAACCTTCCATGAGGAAGTAAGGGCATTATATCAATGTTGTGGAAGATATACTTTGAGTTGCAAGGCTTTCAAGATGCATGAAGAAACCCAATGCCTGAACAGTGGGGTTTGCAAAGCTGGGATTTGCAGAAACAGGAAAATGCTTTTTGCTTTTAATCTGATTCCATATGAAATGCAAACACTGAGATACAATGACCCTGATTCATAAAAGATTGCAAGAGAGCACAAATGGGATTTAAGTTACTGCTTGCCCTGACAAGGTACACCTCCAAATCCAAGCACAAAACAGAGCATGACCTGGGAGACAGGGCTACTGAGAGCAGATCTGGGACAACACAGATCAGTCTATGTTGAAAACTGGTTATAACTGAGCAAGTTCATCACACTGGCCATTAAAAATCCCAGCAGGACCTCAAAACAGCTCAAAACCCTCCTGCTGAAATCTCCTCTTTCACCTCTCCTGGAGGTGAATTCCTAGTCCTCTTCCCATCATATGCCCTTCATCTTCCTGCCAGGAGTTCAGCAGCAAGCCGCAGCCTGGCTTTTCCATCCAGTTCTGCTCCATGTCCTTGCAATAGTGCCTCCAGGGGAGAACCAGCTCCATATGTGGACAACCATGGCTCATTTCAGTTGCCCACACATAAGAACAGATTATCATTTTTACATGCCCTGGCTGACCTGGAGCATCCCTATGAGGCTGCTATATATGGTACAAGACCAAACAGAGGCACATGCTCTTCTGCAGTGGCAGAGCAAGGTCAGAGAGCAAACTCCAAGAAACTCCAGTGGCCCTAGGTGCTCATGTTTAGGTAGGTGAGCCACATCCCACATCTGCTTTGCTTATAATAGGTAGTTAAGTCCCCAGCCACAGGTAGGCAGATGCATTTAAGCCCCTGAATCCAGAGGCAGTTTCAACCTTCTTTGGGTGCCTCCATTTCCCCATCTATACAGTTGGAATGATGATACTCTATTTATGTAGCACCTTGGAGAATAAGATATAAAAACACGTTATGAGACTGAAACAAAAGCAATCTCCATGTGGTCTGTCTTACATTCTTCACTGTGTTTCCCTCCTTTCACCTTGTACCTGAGCAACACAGCAGAAACCCACTACGTGCACGGGTCTGCTCCACAGCCCCCTGTGCAGGTAATGGTGTCTGATGCAAACAAAAATGATTTTGTCAAGCAAGATCATAAAGAACCTTCCTATTTACCATGTGTGTAGGAGAAGTGTTATGATCCTTCACATAAACTGGAATAGCAAAGATTTCATTTAGATTTTTTTTTCCTCAAAGTATGACATTGTTCTTCTATATGATTACCAGGCAGAATGTTAGCTGCTAAACTGTGCATTGTTGAGACAATAACGAAGCAGCACTGAATTTCAGCGCTACAAAATGGATTTCCTGTTGCTGGCTTCTTGGCTGCTACCCTCTCACAGCACATCTTCACCACATGCTACACTTTTAGACATCTGTCTAAGTTTAGCCTGCACTCAGGGCTAAAATATAAGGCAGTCTATCGCCCAACAACCCCTCACCAGCCAGGGAGGGGAATCAGTAAAAAGGAGAGGAGATCCACAGGTAGAAGTGAAACAGATTTAATGAAACACCACCAATACTAACAGAGATATACAGAGTTATACTCAGCCAAATGAACAGCCAATTGTCACAACTGATCAGAAAACAGTCCCCAGGAGAAGCCAGGGAAAGAGCAACCTCAGCAAACCTTCCCCCTTTATAATGACCATGATGTTATGGGATGGGCTACACCTGTAGCTAACTCAAGTCAGCTGCCTTGGCTCACTTCAAACTGCTAATGGCGTGCCTAACATGGCTGGGCTGCAATTCTGTCACAGCTAAACCAGTACAGCATTCCACCCCTTAGCACATACCATTTACATCATGCCCATATCACTAATATTCTTCCCATTATTTTTTTTCCAATACATATATACAGACAGGTACTTGTCCAAAAGGTTCATTGAACCTGTCCAGTCCAGAACCATGGATTCCGTCTATCACAGCAGTCTGTCAGGGCAGGAAAGACGGTACGAATTTCATGGCGGTTCATGCCCACAGGTTGTCAGTCCATCTCAAGGAAGTTGTTGGATGTCATTTGATGAGGCTAGCTCCAGTCATCACCACTACATCATCCTGAAAAACACTTATTGAACATTTGCATCTCCTCCTTGTTCTTTGGTGGAGACATAGCTGTTATTTTGTTGATCACATCCATTGTGATCTGGCAATGCCCGTCTTGCCACTTGATTCCCAGAAACTGGATTTTCCTTGCAGGTCCCTTGACCTTGCCTCTTGATGGCACAACTGGCTTCTAGAAGAATGTTTTCTCCTCTTTCTCAAAAGGGGCTTTAAACTAGGTCTGAAGGGGGAAGGGGATAAAACCGGGCTTGCTAGAGTTGAGCCTAAGGGTGGCAGGCCACTGTTGGGAGTGAAATCGTTAGCCTGGCTCAAATGCATCTACATAAATGCATGCAGCATGGGCAACAAACAGGAGGAGCTGGAAGCCGTTGTGCAGCACAATAGCTACGGCATAGTCATCATCACAGACACATGGTGGGACGACTCCCATGACTGGTGTGCTGCAATGGATGGCTATAAGCTCTTCAAAAGGAACAGGCAAGGTAGAAAAGGCTGTGGGGTGGCTCTCTATGTCAGGGAGTGTTTTGACTGGATAGAACTCAACAACTGTGATGGGTAAGGATGAGGAGGAAGGCCAGCAAGGCAGACATCTTGTTGGGAGCCTGTTATAGACCACCTAACCAGGATGAAGAGGCTGATGGAGTGTTCTACAGACAACTGGCAGAAGCTTCGAAATCACCAGCCCTTATTCTCATGGGGGACTTCAACTTACCAGACATCTGCTGGAAATACAACACAGCAGAGAAGCAGCAGTCCAGGAGGTTCCTGGAGTGTGTGGAGGATAACTTCCTGACACAGCTGGTAAGTGAGCCCACCAGGGGAGATGCCTCGCTGGACCTCCTGTTTACTAAGAGAGAGGGACTGGTGGGTGATGTGGTGGTTGGAGGTCTCGGGCTTAGCGACCATGAAATGATAGAGTTTTCAATTTTTGGCAAAGTAAGGAGGAAGGGCAGCAAAACCACTTTGGACTTCCAAAGGGCAGACTTTGACCTGTTTAGGACGCTGGTTGAGAAAGTCCCTTGGGAGTCAGTCCTAAAGGGCAAAGGGGTCCGGGAAGGCTGGTCATTTTTCAAGAAGGAAGTCTTAAAAGCACAGGAGCAGGCTGTCCCCATGTGTCGTAAGACAAACTGGCGAGGAAAGCGACCAGCCTGGCTGAACAGGGAGATTTTGCTGGGACTTAGGAGAAACAGAAGAGTCTACCACCTTTGGAAGAAGGGGCAGACTACTCAAGAAGAGTAGAGGGATTTAGTTAGGTCATGTAGAATGAACAACAGGAAGGCAAAAGCTCAGTTAGAACTCAGTCTGGCCACTGTTACAAGAGATAATAAGAAGTGTTTTTACAAATATATTAACAATAAAAAAAGAGCCAGGGAGAATCTCCATCTTTTATTGGATGTGAGGGGGAACATTGTCACTGAGGATGAGGAAAAGGCTGAGGTACTTAATGCTTTCTTTGCCTCAGTCTTTAATAGTCAGACTAGTTACCCTCAAGATAACCAGCCCCCTGGGCTGGAGGACAGGGATGAAGACCAGAAGGATTCCCTCATAATCCAGGAAGTAGTAGTTAGTGACCTGCTATGCCATTTGGACACTCAAAAGTCTATGGGGCCAGATGAAACCCACCCAAGAGTGCTGAGGAAGCTGGTGGAGGAACTTGCTAAACCGTTCTCCATCGTTTATCAGCAATCCTGGTTAATGGGAGAGGTCCTGGAAGACCGCAGACTGGCCAGTGTGAACCCTATCTACAAGAAGGGCTGGAAGGAGGATCTGGGGAACTACAGGCCCGCCAGCCTGACATCAGTACTGGAGAAGGTTATAGAACGGTTCATCTTGGGTGTACTCACATGCCATGTACAGGACAACCAGGGAATCAGGCCCAGCCAGCATGGGTTCATGAAGGGCAGGTCCTGCTTAACCAACCTGATCTCCTTCTATGACCAGGCGACCCACCTACTCGATGAGGGGAAGGCTGTGGATGTCACCTACCTGGACTTCAGTAAGGCATTTGACACAGTCTCCTACAGCATCCTATCAGACAAGCTGGCAGCTCATGGCCTAGACAGATGTACTCTTCACTGGGTTAGAAACTGTCTGGATGGCCGAGCACAGAGAGTTGTGGTAAACGGAGTCAAATCTAGTTGGTGACTGGTCATAAGTGGTGTTCCTCAGGGCTCTGTATTGGGGCCGGTCTTGTTTAATACCTTTATCAACAACCTGGATGAGGGGATCGAGTGCTCCCTCAGTAAGTTTGCAGATGACACAAAATTAAGCATGAGTGTTGATCTGCTTGAGGGTAGAGGGACTCTGCAGAGGGACCTGGTCAGGCTGGATCAATGGGCTGAGGCCAATTGTATGAGGTTCAACAAGGCCAAGTGCTGGGTCCTGCACTTGGGTCATAACAACCCCACGCAGCCCTACAGGCTTGGGGAAGAGTGACTGGAAAGCTGCCCAGCATAAAAGGACCTAGGGGTGCTGGTCAACAGCCGGCTGAACATGAGCCGGCAGTGTGCCCAGGTGGCCAAGAAGGCCAACAGCATCCTGGCCTGTACCAGAAATGGTGTGGCCAGCAGGAGTAGGGAAGTGATCGTGCCCCTGTACTCGGCACTGCTGAGGCCACAGCTCGAATCCTGTGTGCAGTTTTGGGCACCACAGTATAGGAAAGACGTTGAGGTGCTGGAGCATGTCCAGAGAAGGGCAATGAAGCTGGTGAGGGGTCTGGAAAACTTGTCTTATGGGGAGCACCTGAGGGAACTGGGGTTGTTTAACCTGGTGAAGAGGAGGCTGAGGGGAGACCTCATTGCTCTCTACAACTACCTGAAAGGAGGTTGTAGTGGGGCTGTTGTTGGTCTCTTTTCCCAAGTAACTAATGACAGGACAAGAGGAAATGGCCTCAAGTTGCACCAGGAGAGATTTAGATTGGATATCAGGAAAAATTTCGTTACTGAAAGAATGGTTGGGCATTGGAACAGGCTGCTCAGGGAGGTGATGGAGTCACCATCTCTGGAGGTGTTCAAAAGATGTATAGATGTGGTGCTTAGGGACAAGGTTTAGTGGTGGGCTTGGCAGTGTGCCCTGGTTTGGGCTAAACCAGAACTAATTCTGGTTTAGTGCTTTAACTTTTCAGTTAAGTCTCCTCTAACTAACAGCAGCCTGTTTTTCCAGACAGTGACTTCTCCCAGCAGTGATAAGGCCTGATGTTTATAGTTCGTACCAAGGAATGGGATGCAGAGAGGCCCTTGCTTGTACTTGTTCTTATAGCGACGAAGGTCACTGCTAAATCCATGTTGGGGTGCTGGGAGTGAAAAGTGTCACAAGCACCTAAGAGGTCGCACCTGCAGGGAGAAGTGAACTGGACAGGTGACCCAAACCTGACCAACAGAATATTCCATCCCATATACATCATATTCAGTATAAAGCTTAGAGATCACGAGGGTCAATCTCTCTTCTTCGATGGCCGACATCTGAGGAGGACTCTGTCTGTTCTTCTGTTGTCAATTCCAACACATGCATCCCCGAATCCAGTGCCTGAGTCCAGCTCCTGCATCCCATTCCTGTCTGTTGCTGTGTCCAGCCTGGGACTGCCCTAGTGCCAGCCCTGCAGTGTCGGTGGTGACTTATCGCCATCGGGGGGTGGGGGTGGGGGGGAGGAATTTGGTTCTGTATTGGTTTTGTATCTATTTGTATATATTTGTACATATTGTACATATGACATTGTTTCCTTATTCTTATTATTATCTTTTTCTTTTATTATTATTGTTTCATTAAAGCTGTTTTAGTTTTCTTTTCCAAACTGTAAAGACTCTCTCCCTTGTTCTCTCTCTCCTTTTCCCTTTTGGGAGGGGAGAGGGGTTAACAGAGAGTGTCTGTCATTCGTTAGTGGCCGGCCCAGCCTCAACCCATGATACAGTGTTAGGATAATGGTCGGACTTGATGATCTTAAAGGTCTTTTCCAACCAAAATGATTCTATGTTTCTATGAAAAGCTTCTTCTGCTGTGTTACTCCATACAATCATGTCATCAATGTATTGCGGGTGTTCAGGAGCTCTATCCTTTTCCAGTGCAGACTAAATCAGTCCATGGCAAATTATGGGACTGCATTTCCACCCCTGGGGCAATCAGTTCCAGGTATACCGGACACCCCTCCAAGTAAAAACAAACTGCGGCCTGCACTCCACCGCCAATAGAGAAAAACACATTAGGAATGTCAATAGCAACGTACTACTTCACTGCCTTCGACTCCAGTTCATACTGAAGTTCTAACATGTCCAATATGGCAGCACTCAGCGGTGGCGTTACTTCATTCAGGCCACAATAGTCCACTGTCAGTCTCCGCTCACCACTGGACTGCTGCACTGGCCATAGAGGACTTCTAAAGGGTGAGCGTGCCTTGCTGATCACACCTTGGTTCTCCAGTTGACAGACCAGCTCCTGGATGGGGATTAGGAAGTCTCTATTAGTACAATACTGTTGCTGGTGCACTTTTTCAGTGGCAATGGACACCTTTTGTTCCTTGACCCTCAGCAGCCCTAAAACAGCGGGGTCCTCTGATAAACCGGGCAAGGCAGACAGCGGTGTAATTTCCTCCGTCTCCACCACCGCTACACCAAACACCCACCGGTACCCTCTCAGGTCCTTGAAGTACCCTCTCTTGAGATAGTCTACTCCCAGAATACACGGGGCATCTGGGCTGGTCACGATAGGATGCCTCTTCCAGTTGTGTCCAGTCAGGCTTATTCTGCCTCTACTACCATCATTCCTGTGTTCCTCCAGTTACTCCAGAGATATAAATGGAGTCTGTTCCTCGGTAATTTGACAGTATCAAGGTGCATTGTGCACCAGTATCAACTAAGGCCTTATGTTTTTTGTGGTTCTGATGTGCAAATCAAACCCATATAGTCCAGTATACACGGTTATCCCTGTCCTCCCCCTGGCTGGAGGCAGGGCCCCTCTACTTTTGAGCAGAGCATCCATCATTAACATCTGCACGGGAGCAGCTTGTGTGAACTACTCTCTCATCACTGTTACTCACAGGTCTTAAATTAGGATCCAAGGCCCATCTATATTGTCTACGGGGCTGCTCTCTGGAAACTGGTACAGCACTTCTCCTGAAAGTGCCTCTTCTTGTGGTAATTTTACCTTTTAGCTCATTGACATGTGCCTGCAGGATAGTGGTAGGTTTCCCATCCCACTGTCTCATATCCTCCCCATGGTTCCATAGGAAGAACCATAGGGTGCCTCATGAGGTGTGTCACTTCTCCTGAGCAGGTGTCACAGGAAGATTCCTTCTCCTGACAGCAGAGGTGGGTATCGGTTCAAATAGAGAGTGGACTTTATCCTCTAAGCAAGACAATCTTTCCATCACTTCACCAATCAATTCTGTGGATTTATCAGATGTCTGTTCTACAGTAGAAATACCAGCCCGCAGGGAGGCAGTGAGGTTATCAGCATACTGTCACAGCCTGTCATCCATTTCACCCACAGTTGGTGCCTTGTCATCCCTCCAGCTAAATAATGCCAATGTGTTGGCATACAAGGGTGGCGCGCTCAGGACCCATTTGCACCATGTGGGTCCAGTGAGCTTAAGTTCATACGGGTCTACCGGTGACTGTGGGTTGTTCAGGTCAGAGAAGATCACCTCCTGAACAGCTACTTCTCTCAGGTAGCTCATACCTTTCTCAATGGTTGTCCACTTGCTTGGGTGGTATAACACCATCTCTAAAGGGATACCTGTTCCTTATACTTAACGAGTCACCTCCAGAGAGAGAGGATGTGCCACTCCTCCAAGATCCCTGTCAATACCAGTTTCTCTCACCATTAGTCTCAGCTGTTTGGCTTCTCTACTGCTGAAGTCCACACCATTGGCTCCATTATCCCAGCATCAGAGCAGCCAGGTAACAAGTGTCTCTCCATGCCAGCTTTAATCCTTGTGGATATCTCGCAATTCACCCAGAAGACAGTGTGCCTATCTCTGCCTGAGGTGTTCCTGCAGGACCTGCTGTTTTCTTGTATTTTGTCTTCTCTACTGGGGTCATTGGCATTGACTGAATCCCTAGGTCCACTGCATCACCTGTCACTGGGGGTTGAGTAGTGGCAACACTTTAAACAGGGCCTGAAGTAGCTTCAGTGCTTCCTATAAGGCCTGAGGTAGCTGCACAGCACCTTCATTTATACCAGTGGTTTCCTCTAAGCCCAACCAGGAACTGAAAGATATTCAAAAGGACTGATAATATGAGCATGGTATCAGAAATGTCCCTTGAATATTGCTACTTGTCTTTGCCCATTGCCATTTCCTAGAAATCAGAAATTGGTGTAACTACAAAGGAATTTGTAATACATAACCAACCACCAGAGTACTCAGAAAAGCAGCACCTCTATCCCTACGCCCAAAAGCGATCAGTCTCAGAAAAACAATAACAAGCAGCGGTAAAGCTGTGCATAGCTGCAAATCAACTCTACAACCAAATAGCCGAGAATTCCGCCAAGTGTGAACACCAGCATAGTGAATGACTCCATCAGAATCTGTTGGAACCATGACATTATGGGATGGGCTAGACCTGTAGCTAACTCAGGTCAGCTGCCCTGCCTGACTTGAAACTGCCAATGGCCCGCCTAGCATGGCCAGCCTGTGGTTCTGTCCCCGACAAACCAGGACAGCATTTAGTGCCAAAAATTCTCATTTTCTTCCTGTATCTTGGTTTCTTCAAATATATTTCTATTTACTAAGTGGAGCTCCCTCACACATTTTTAAAAGCAGTAAATAATCTCAAAAAGGCATATCTGTTTCTTCCATATCCATCTCCAAGCTTGATCCCTGAGCTGCTTGTCCTTGCCTCCGTTACCCACATTCACCCTTATTTTCCTCCTCGGCTGGGAGCAAAACTCATATTACTGCTATCAGTCTCACTCTCCCAGTAGGGCAGAAGATCTCTGTGTGTCCGTATTTTCTGTGTTCATCTAACTGCAGTCAAGGAGCACCCTGCTTTCTGGGTAAGAACTCAGACAGCAAACTGACTCCTTTAGTCAGTGGTTTAAAGCTCACAGCAGACTAGATGCCACAGATCATCTCCTCCTATCCTGAAATCAGAATCTCTCTGAAGTAGAAGCAACTTTTTTGAGAGTAAAAGAAACTTTCTTTTGCCACTTTTTGAAAAATAAATTATTTTTTCTGACATTTTTTGTCCAGTTGTATTAGCTCGTTGTAATTCTTAAAGCTTTGCAGCTTGCTAAGCCTAGGAGTCTGCTTTTTGGCTCTGCATGAAAGCAAATATAGACATGGACAGCTCTAAAGTAGTGTTTCTGTGTTAACACTTTGCCTAGCCATTTTCCACCCCAGAGGAAAATGTTTCTAAGCAAAGAGTGTTACAGTATGAGACACCAACTGTGATCTCTGGAATGAAACGTTACATTTTATTAACCTCAAATATAAAGCCTTCCTGCACTGGCAAGGAAATTACACCATTCTAACCAAAAGGAGTTTTTAATAATTACAGTCAGAGAGGCAGTAGCTGTAGAAGGTGAAATAATCTCCCAGTAAAACTCTACTGGCATTAACAAATTGTAAATTAAATACTGTGAGGACCTGCCCACTGCTGTAAATTGTTTGCTTTTGAAACAGTCTGGTCCTTCTTCTTCTGGGTAAAAGGATAATGGGACTTGATGTTATAGTCTCATTACAAGAAAAAAAAGAGGCTCTAATAGAACAATTGCATGAAACTGGAGATGAATGTCATGGCGATGGCCACGAGGTTGGAAGCTGGGAGGTGCTGTCAGGGGGTTACAGGTCAGCTTCAGTCTTTGGTAAGAAAAGCCCTCCTGGTCTGGAGATGTGACACTGCGCTGGGGTGAAATGGGGCTCTTCCACCCAGGGGAGGATGGTGGCTGTCAGCAAATCACCCATACAGCAGAAAGGGGAAAGCGCAAGGACTCCCACCAGCTGTGGGGACAAGCTTGGGGGCAGGAACCGGCCAGCTGAGGAGCAAAGCAATTATACATCCCACTGAACGGACAGGCAGAGAGTGCTGTGAACAGGCAAAGTGCAATGCTGACAAAGGCTGGGGGCTTCACAAGCAAATGAGTACTTTGAATTATACTGCTGAGTTGTTACTCAGCCACGTTTCCAATTTCACTTGAAAGTGCATTGCTGCAGATACTTTGCCTAGTGCCTTGCAGTAGTCAAAATAAAACAAACAAAAAAAAAAAGGGCAAACAGAATACTCATCTGAATCAAAAAATAGCAGAAAAAGCTGTAAGTTCCTTTATATAACCTGATGCACACCCTCACCTGAAACATTCTGTTCTTTTCCAGTTCTGCTATTGCAGAGAATGCAGTGGAAAGCAGAGCAATTGGGGACAAGAAATGCAAATGCTTAATGGCACGTAGGAAGAGCTGAGAAGATTGGGATGGCTGGGTTAGGGAGAAGACAGTGTGTACACAACATGATGTAGATGAAATGATGACTCAGACTCAAGCAGGTAAATTTATCTCCAGAGTGTCATAAACTGGAGCAGGGGAATGTCTGATGACATTTATGGAGCACATCTGAAGAATGGGCTGCTAGTGGTACAAAGCAAAATTAGTTAAAGCTAAAAATCCCCGGAGAAACAGCACATCAGGATTTTCATATGCTATCGACCACAATACCTGCACTTCCATTAAATAATAAAATTAAAAATAAGATAGAAGATAAAAATAGATATAAATTAAAAGCAGGTAAATGTTAAAATAAACAAAATCCATAAAAATAGAAGAAAAGAAGTCTTACCCAATTAAAGTACAAGTTCCACTCAAGATGAAAAGATTAGGTGGAAATCAGGGTATTGAGCAATTATTTCCATATTTTCCAATAACAGATTTCAGTGATAAAAAGAGTTTTTCTTCTACAAGAAAGTAATGACAATGCGCAGGGTCAGACCATTAAAATACATTGCCAAGCTTGGCTGTAGAAGACAATGCTGGGTAGTAAGCTGTGGTGCAGTGCCATCAATGCTGGGTAGTAAGCTGTCATGCAATCTTATTAGAGGATGTGGCTTTCAGTAGTTATTTTTCTGATTTTGCTGCCTGAGCATCTCTGAGTACAATCTTTTTCTACTCAAAAGCAGCCATACACAGGATACCTACACAGGCATAGAAAAGAATCTCTCATCCAAGGTAATTCCTTCAATTGCAACGAAATGTGCTCAAGAAAACTGTTGCATAGCTCTGCCCTGCTATCTGGAAACTCAGCAAGAGCAAATCTGCCCACACTCCTCCTTCCCCAGGGCACCAGGACTCCTAAAGACCTCACACTTCTGCCCCTGAAAACTGCAGATGCTTCTCAAGCAGTGACAGCTCTGCCCATCCCATGGACAGAGAGGCCTCCATCAGCCTTGGGATGGCTGTGCTTCTGAGTCGGGACCAGTGTCACCGTACTTCCATGCACAGATGCGGTAGATGAGCAGCACCGTTCCTTAGGTTTCAGCTCCCAGGTAAAGCCTGGATGGGGTCACTTCGGAGACCCACCAGACAGCAATTAACAGTAGTAACAATAACCGTAAGAAAGGTAAAAGCAATTGCCATTGCAAATACGGCCTATCGGTATATCAAAGTGCAAGCAGCAACACTCATCAAAGCAACAAGCAATCAAGATAGCGATGCATAATGAGCTGCTGCTCATGACTCAGCCACAGGCTGATGGATGGCTCTCAGCCCATTAGAGACTATGAAGTTAAAAGTGCTCATTTCAAAGCCTGTAAAACTGTTTTCTTCCATAAAAGCAGGAGGTTTGTGCTAATGGAATTTATTTCACATTCGCAACGGCCTGAGAGTACACGTTCGCAGCTAATCGAATGAGCAATATCTTAGCAAATCAGAGTCACCCAGTGCCTTCTGACACCCTAGGCACACGGTGCAGATCCAGACCTAGCTCTGGGTTTTGGATGTCTCAAAGTCCCCTGGAAGCTCAATCTACATTTTGAGACTAGTTCCAACACAAAATCAAGCAGAACTCAATTCTGATTTGGACGAACACTCCTCTCTCACCACCTTTGGAGATGTTCAGATCCAGCGTTCTGGTTCAGGTCCATTTGGGAGAAAACATAAGAAAGGATTTATCAAGAGCTACTATTAGAGGAACTGGCAGCAAGACAGGCAGGATCCTTCTGCTGTCACTAAGCTTTGACAAGCTGGCAGGAAGCAAGCATAGCTGTGATCAAATGACAAAACAGAGGAGCTCCTTTTTTCTTTTAATCCCTGAATTTTGTATTATGGCCCTGAAAGACACCCAAAGAACAGTTCCTCGCTGAAGTCAACTGCTTTAACTGTTCATGCAGCTTTGTGACAGCACCAGCTGCAGCAGGGAGTAAAGTCCCATCCCATCCCATCCTACCAATACTGTGCCACAGGGCCTTCAGGAATGGATGGTGTATAAATGTTTGGAAGCCAAACACATTGGCTGGAACCCCCAAACTTAATCTTTCTGAGACAGGGTAAGCAATGCAGTGAGAGATTCCATCCAGGGCTCCGTTGTGGGAGTTAATTCCAGCCCCAGAAGCAGACTGGTCTTTCCACCAGGGTTTTCCTTCCTTCACTGGGAGCCACCAGCTTGGTTGTGCAGCTCTTTGTGCAGCACTCTGGGGGTGGCACAGGCTTTCTGAGCTCCAGTGCTCTTTTTGACCTCGCCCAACTGCTCAGTCTTCATGTCTTCCTTCATCTGCCCATCTCTCAGCTCCTCTTCTGCTTTCCCAGTTCCTATCCCCTCTGACACACATCCCACCCAATCTGCTGCTTTTTGAGGGCCCTTCTCCCAGCGGCATGGAAAAAACACAGTTCTGTGGGCAGGACAGCAGGTAGCCTGGCTCCTGGTTCCTGTCCTTATTTGATGCTGTGGTTTATCTACCGCTGCTCCTCTGCATAACCATGAAACCATACCATAAGAATCCCTTCTACAAATAAGAGGGCACCGAGGTTTGACAGTCTGCACGAGTGACAAGCTGGTGAGCTGTTCTCTCTGATTGCATTCTGGACTCCCATGCCACAACTGAGATGTTTTAGTCTTAATTTCCAAGTACTTCATAGCCTGGCTCATGCTTCTGTTTCCTTTTCTTGCCTTTTAGGTAATCTAACCACGGCCTCTTGGTGACCTCCTCTCTTGCTGTCCTACATCTCCAGGTGCCTGAGTAGCTAATTGTTATGCCAGAGGCTTCAAAAACTGCTTTTTGCTGTGTTAACCTCTGTGGAATGTCCTGCATTCGTCACCTTAGAGAAAGAGTGCATAGTCACAGGGGCTGAAACCAGTGTCATCTTTTCTAGCCCAACCACAAAGAGAGACACTACAGCACAGAAGAGCACTTTTCTGGTGGTCTAACCTTCTCCTTGCCAGTGCTCCCTCCTCTCCTTCTCCTGTCTCCTCCTCTGCCTTGTCTTTTTAGATGTAAATACTTTGGGGGTTGAGATTTGCCATCGGTAAGCGCTGCCTAGCAAGGAGTGCCTGATCTTTAACACAATAAAACCATACAGTTTCTCACAAATGCTAAATAAAAAAGTCAGGGGTACAACTCAAACACCAGACCCTGGGTCCTCCCCACTGCCCAGCTATTGCCTCTGTCCCTGGCCCTGTTTTGGACCACACCTGCTGCCTCCAAAAAGTATCTCCTGCAGACACCCACTAAAATTTTGAGGCTGTATTATAACCTGTTTCTTTCTTGGGATGCCTTTACTCAGCCAATGTGTCCTCCTGGGAGCCACAAGCCCTCGAAGAGCTAGAACTTGCAGTGGGGATGGGCAAGTTACAGGTCTAGGCTTAAACAAACAGAATATATTCATTTAAATTTGTATGCAAATGGTTGGAGAAGACTCCAGGCAAAAACTCTGCACAGAGGCAGACACTGGCAAAGTGGCTATTACAGCAACAAGACATTTCTTACTCTAACAGAGCTCCTCATTCAGCACAAATCTTCCTGTGATGTGCTGTCATTGTTACCAGACAGCGGTGACACCGCTTTAAAGCTCCTGCTTTCGAACACATGTGGCTGATGTCGGAGTGCAACAATAGCACAAATCAGATCACATTTGATTACAGTACCTATCTTTAGCTCCTTTCAGGGTCTACTAAAATCAGAAGGATTAGGAATTTCGTAAGCTTCGCATCACAGTATCCATGAAGTATCAGAGAGCTGCCTTCAGGTAAATGCATAAACATCAGCTGGCAACCCCACTCTTTCTGAAGGCTGTGGCAAATCTCTTATGTCCTCTGAAGAGCTTAGACACTCTGGATTAGTAGCAGCATAGTACTATCTATTTTAACAGTTTGTAGAAAATATTCAGCAACTGGAACGAGAAAGAGAGGGTGAAAGGTCTCTGCATATCAGAGTAACAAAAGCATAACACAGCAGACCGATCAGCTCATGACCATTGTTTTCCAAAAATCATCAAAGTGCCAAGGCAGATTAATCAGCTTTGTTTCACTCAAAGATGTTTCAGAAAGATCTTGATGTGAAGGAAACCATGTGAAGTGAACAACGCTTCTGGAAGCCTAGGCGAAAATTGGAGTGTATTTTTTCGGGATGGGAAGGGAAAAGAGGACACATCGCTCTACATGTTTCCGTGTTACTTGACTAAGTAACAGATTCAGCTATGTGTGGTGGAAATCTTAGTACAGCCTCCCTGAGGAAGCTCCTGTCTCTTTTGGCAACGTGTGCAACACTTTGCCACTGAAGTGTCCCCCTCACCATTCCCATCGCTTTCTTTCCTTCAGCAACACTGATCAGTTCTGGAGTCTTGCACTTACAGAGGCACTTCTGAATTACCCACCACTGGACCATCTGGGCTGCATGTTATCCATGCCATGGATGCCAAGCCAGGGTACCTTGAAGAGTATGTATTAGCTCAGACATTGCTCCACAGAAATAAAGGCCATTTTTGGTGTATCTGCTTCCTTGTGGTGCACAGTTGGCGCTAATAACACATGTTGGACCCAAGCTGGTCTCACACAGGCTCCTTGGCTTTTGAAACCGGGATCATGGTGCAGGCAGCCTAGATGGAGTCAGCTGATGGCTGTAAACACATGCTGCATTTCAGATCAAATAACTCCGAAGCACTGGACTCATCTTCAAAGGTCTTTCTGACCTCCGAGGTCTCCAATGGTCACTAAGATCATTTCAGAGCTAAAACTACAAGGTTGAGAGTTTGCAGGAAAGTGTGAATATTAACACCTCTCTTCCAGCATGGCAAAATCACATTCTGCACTATTTGTTACTTCATGCATACATATTGTACCGCACTATTATTGTGATTCATTTCCTTTGTCACCTCTTCCTCTCTTATTTGATGTACTTTGTTTTGTGCTATGCAGTAGCATGTAGCAAGCACAAAAAGCCCCCAGTGAATACAGGCTGACTGATTAGGTGGAAGAAGAAGGTTATTACAAGGACTGGTAGAAGTTTAGGCTGTAACTGCTGTGTAGACGGCACCTGTCTCTGCAAAACCATAGGGACGATAATAAGGAATAAATAAATGTATCTGCTAAACCAGACGGGCAGTTCTGGGTTGTTTGTGTCCCTCAAAAATAAATGAAATGGTTTGGGATAGCATGAAGAGTTACAAAGATAGAAGACTGCTAATGAACTATGAGCTACTTCTTAAATCGCTTACTGGAGTCCTTCAGCTCTGGCAGCAAATTCACCTGTCAGACTGAGCTAGAAAGGCAAGATCAACCATTTAGAAACAGCTATGATTAATGTCAAGTGAGATTTTATCTAGTGGTCAGGGCAAGGGAAAGGGAGGCAGAACAACAGCTTTATGTTTCCTATCCTGCAAGGCAAATTGCTGCGTGAAAACTGAAAGGTCTGCATTGGCAGCATTATTTTAGCACAGTGACTCCTAGAGACAAGTGAGCTTTCCTGTTGGCTCACTGTAATGAAGGATTCAGTCATGAACACAGAAGTCCAAAACCTTGGCTACTGCATTCAGAAGAGACATAGACCTCCAGGCTTACCAAAGAGCCACCATGAGCTTGCGAAGCCTAAGGAGAAGGCAGAGCTCACGAGGACTGTGAACACTGTCCACCAGTCTGAAGCAAGTGATAAGGCACAGGCTATCAGTTATCATGGGCTAATCATTTCCATAATTACTTAGTGGGGGTGAATGCTCCCAATGCTTTCTTCCTGTGGGGCAATTATCTCCTGGAACTGGCTGGTTGCTTATACAGATAGTTTTATTTTTGGTAAGAAAAGGACTAACCTGTTTTCTGCTGAAATAAATGACATCTGCCATTCAGCATGTTGAGCACCAGCTGTGGAACGCAACAGATTTATGACTCACACAGATTTCTCTACTTCTTCAAAGTTAGCCACTGGCTGTGCAAAAAGGTAGGCCAGAATCCTTTTTTTTTTTTTTTTTTGAATAATTCTTATAATTGGATTATTGCCAACGTGAATTACTCACTAAAAGGTTCCCTCCCTTGCATGAGAGTACATTTTTCTTCTGCTTACTTCCAGTGAATAAGCCTCAGGAAAATGTATGAATCTTAAAGGGAGTGAAGGAAAATGAAAAAGAAGCTCTAGCCAGCTAGTTTGGATCCAGATTTGAAATAGACTGAAATCCAAGCACGTTTAGATCCAGGATTTTCATGTGTGCTCAGCCATCATAGGCAGTATTCCTTTATTGGAAAATGAATAGAGGCAATTTGGACTAGAAAATGCGTTCTTGGAAACTATTTTTAAAATGACCCTTAAGGAAGAGTGAATTCTTGCTGTGCAATTTGCAAGATAAGTGCATTTGAAGCAATCCACAGATAAAACAGCATGATGAAAGGTGGCAGTGAGTGATTGACTTCACGCTAGCCCACAATGTCAGAAGCACCTCAGGTAACTATAAATATATTTTTCTAGAAGAATAAATATAAGAGAGAATTAATTTGTAGAGACACCATTGTTTCTCCAGTTGCGCACATGCACACACAGCTGAGAAATACTGGAGACAAGAGTCAGGAGCGAACTTCCCCAAGAGAGAACTGTTCCTAAAAAACCCAGCCCAGGCCACCTCCCTTTGGGCAAGGTCAGAGCAGTCAATGAAGAGGTGACAAGAGACCAACAAAAGCAAAGGCTGGTGCATGTGGCTTCCCATGTTGCAGCTCACTAGGTCCCTACACCAGGTGGGCTCCAGCTACACAGCAGCTCTTGGGACAGGGCAGCTTCACAACTGGGCAGGAGACACTGGTTACAAGTGCTATCAAAAATGGTGCAAGGTTTACTGATCATGTCCCGTGTCGGAAACATGTAGACTCCACCCATGGAAGATTTCTATAAGGAATCAGCAAGGCCATCCCTGCTTCCCTCTGACAGGGAGGGAGTGCTGCTGCTCGCTGGCTGCCGCAGCTGGGACGGCACCAGAACAGGAGGAGACCGATTCACGCCACTCTCTTAAAACCAGAAAGCCACTTATCTAAATACAAATTTCTATGAAGACTGACTTTGCCTATTTGGGGATTTGTTTAGCCATATACCACTTGCCTGGTGAGTTCCTTTAAGCGTTAATCATGTCCTTGGGTGATCTGCAGAGATGTCACAGCCCACAACCCAGATCTAAATAGCTGGGATGCAGGATGGTCACCCTTCACAAATGGAAGTTGTGGCTACAGCTTGTCTGCTATTGTATAAGGCAATCGCAACTTGATGCGTTTGGCTCTCATGCCTTGCTCACAAGGTCACCCTTCTTTCTGACTCAGTGAATTTCTGAGCCAAATTGATTTTTTTAAAGTGCACCTTGCACTAAGCAGGTCCATTTGATTTTGTTTATTTAGGGCTTTTTTTTCCTATTTGGGAGTTGTCTCCGTTCAAGCTGCATCCTGGTGACCTTTAAAACCACCACATGCTATGCAGAATGAGATATTTATTTTTCCTTTCAATGTCTTAGGGGAGACAATCCCACATCATGGTTTTCCTCCGTGTCACTGCTGGTCTACCCACAGTCTGACCCTGACTGCTCATTCATGTCTCCAAGACACCCCTTCATATGTGTCAACACACCAAGGGCTGTTTGGGAAATCCAGCCGGTGAGCTGAACTGCCACCACTAATGTTTTGTGGCCACAAATAATTGCCAGCACAATGCAAAGGTAAGGCTGGGGGAAGGAGCTCCTCCAGCTTGCACGACAGCTCAGAAATCTGTAGTAGCAATAGCTCTTAAGAGAGCAAAAGCTCTTTTCATGCTTTTCAGGAATACTATTATACGCTGTACTGTGTGGGCCACACCTAAATGTAACACTACTATCCCATCAAACAGTTGGACCCTACTGAATTTAAATTTTAAATCCACCAGGAGGTATGCTGAGTTACCACCTTTGACTCCAAAGTGTCAAATTTCTGTCTTTGGCAGACAGATGATTATCAAGTTTACAATTCCTTGGTGTTTCAGCCCAACATAGGAGGTATGAGGGCAACAGACAGCCCTGTGCACCAAATGGAGCTATGCAGTATGCCGCAGACATGGAAGAAAACCCCCTATGTCCAAAAGAATAAATAAGTTCTATGCAAAGAGTCCCAAAATTGTCATAAAAGTTAGAAGAACCTTTCTATTTGACTAATTTCCAGGATTAGAAAGCAAAGCTCTGATTCCACCCTGGAGGATTTGTTCAAAAGACAGAATGTCAAAATCAAACTGATTTACTAGATAGGAGATCAACGAGTAAAGACCACAGATAATAGATAGGGGAGTTCATCGATCAGACAAGGGGAAAAAATTACACTGCTGAAGGAATCCTTTCTTGGGCTGAGGACAGGAAGGAAGACAGACCTTGCAGCTATTATTCTCTCCTTTAAGAACAAATACTTCAGTGTCAATATATGTGAGCAGGGTAGTTTTCAGCCATGGGCCTCTCCAGAAAACTGAAAGCTGTTGTTAGGATATGACTCTCAAATTCCTCCTTGAGATTGACTAACACAACAGAATATAGAACAAATACAGCCATGCAAATTTTAACAAGACTCTAATTATCTGTAGCACTTTATAGCCCTGTGTGTGCACCAGAAATTTTCTCTTACAAGTTCCTACTTTCAAACTCTTTCTGCGACTATTTTAGATTTTGTTACCACCTATGGCTTTGCAGATTTGTGTGTTCTGATTCACCCTTATGTGTATATACGTGTGTATACACATACACACATAGACACACACATTCATCACGCATGTCCTGTGGTGGAATAGCAACAATTGCATCATATTCCCGGAAACCACTTCCAAACATACATATGAATAACCAGAATGTAATTGGGAGTAGTCAGCACGAATTTAGTAAGAAGAAATCATGCTTGACAAATCTGACAGCCTTCTATGATGAAATGACTGCCATGGTAGATGGGGAGAAGGAGTTGACATTGCTTAATTTGACTTTAGTTAGACTTTCAACACACTCTCTCATAACATCCTCATAGACAAACAGATGAAGTACAGGCTAGATAAACGGACGGTGAGGTGGACTGAAAACTGGCTGAACACACGGGCCTAGAAGGTTCTGGTCAGCAGCACAAAGTCCAACTGGAGGCCAGTCACTAGTGGTGTACTCTGGGGACTGGCACTGGTGATAATACTTACCATCCTCATCAGCAACTTGGATGATGGGACAGACTGCACCTTGAGAAAGTTTGCAGACTACAAAGTGGGACGAGTTGTTGATAACACCAACAGATGCACTGCCACTCATAGAGGGACCTTGACAGCCTGGGGAAATGGGACAACAGAAACGTCATGAAGTTTAACACAGGGAAACAGAAAGTCCTGTCCCTGGGGTGGGATAGTCCCAGGCACCAGTACATGCTGGGTACCAACTGGCTGGAAAGTATAACGCTCCCGAAAGGTGACTAAATATTATGTCCATAGTAAAGATATAAAAGCTGAAGCAGAGCAAGGACAGCAAAGGGCATCTGGAGACTCCAAAACAGGATGAGTTGACTCTCCTGCTTTAACACCTAGATAATTTCCCTACACTAACTGGATATCAAACAGACTTCAATTTTTTTCTTTAAATGTGTTATCTAATCAGTAAAAGAATGACAGTGACTGCTTAAAAATTCTAAACCAGCCTACTAGGAATGAGAGGGTGACACGACCTGACTTTCTGCTGAATCTATTGGTCTCTCAAAGGGCCTTAATCCAGTATTGCCTCTCTTGCCTTCAATTGGACTTTTGCTATTGACTCTCTTCTGACCGGGCCACTTTAATTAGGAAAACAATCTTTTCTTCTTTCCTCGTCCTTCTTTCACAAGGACACAGAAAGCATTCAGATTAATAATTTTACTTCTGTTAATAACTGCTTTTGAACTGGATCAGTGTAATATACAAGATAGATCTGAGAGCATTTGGCTCTGCTTTCTATGTTATTGAGTTACTCGAGACTGCTATTATGGGTTAGATTAGAGAAACATTAAGAGAGCTGAAACCATCCAAATGGCTAATTTCTTTTTGATAGAACAATTGATTTTTCTTGAACTATCAAGAGTTCAGTTGTAACTTGCATGTTCGTAATTTTGTTTGCACCTCAGAGGGAGCTGCAGCAAATCTTTGAGGAGCTTGCTGGATGAGTCGATCTTAGACATGAAAAATCGGCACAGCGAACTTTCAGTGACATAAAATACACACACACTCAAACACTTAACTTTTACTGGTGGAGGGACCCATATCATGAGTGGCTTTGAAAATCCCCCAAAAGTAGATAATTTTGCTGGTGTAAATCCAGAACTAACAGGGTGTCTTCTATTTGCTGCACATTTGAGTGAGCAGCAGGAACAAGAAGCAGAATGGTAACCTTCATACACGGCTTTAACTGCTCTCCTATTGTGGTCCTCTGAGCTTTGCTTGTTATGATTCTGTGTGTTTTCCTGTTTGCGCTCTGAGTTCCAGGAGAATCCATATTCCTCTATGAAAAAGCACAATGCTTAAGCACTAGAGCCCGGGGGCACTGCTAGCTAAGCCCTTACATTCACATCTTTGCAAGTATACGGAATTTACTGGATTGCATAATGCTTCCCCTAAAGCCCTTGCAGTCTGATGCCACTCTGAATCACAGAGGACTCGGCAGGCACAGAAGGGCTGGGCTTCACTAACAGCCTTCATTGCGCAGGACTCAAGAGGTCCTTCAAACCATGAAGCAGATGCTTGAAAAAGGAGGCGATGGAAGAAGCAATGTCTACCTGAGCCAGCCAGAAGCACTTCTACAAAGGAAGACATCATTTATATGGGTCAGGCCTGGCAGCTAAAGGTTGCAAAAGGAAGGGACTGTTTTTCTATGGATCCTCAGATCACCCAACATTTTGATTCCTGGTCTGACTAGGACTTTCATGGCCATAAAACACTGTAGCTGTTTGTATTGTAAGAATTTGTACGAACAACGTGTCACGGCATTAAATGGCATTGTGTCCTATGTATTTCTATTCCAAATGCAGTTGACATGAAAAGGCTTAAGAGTCCTTTAGGGCCTTACCCTTGTTGGTTTTGCAGAGAAATACAATGAGAGATTTCATGCAACTCCTTTGAGTGCAGCTTTTTCTCAATACTGTGATATGGTCAATTAATTTTTAAAGCAGCTATTAATAGAGCTTGCCTGTAAACTAGATGTTAGACTTAGGAGAATAAATAGTGACAGATTTTTTTCAATTAACCCAAGAGCAGCACAGCAATTAGTGTATCAGTATTTGCTGTTGTATTGCACATCCTCTAATGTCTGAATCATTCTTCTGCTTTTCAGTTTGGATGTCTGCAAAAGATTTCTAAGCACTCTCTACTCCAGATAATAAACAGAACATTAGCTTGGAAGGAAAAGTTGCATTTTATTCGAAGCCCCATGTCTGCTCTGTGTGTTGTTAAGCTCTCCTCTTCTTTCGGTTTTCAAAGACATACCTCAATAATGGACATTATTATCTGCTGACATTTCTGAGTAAGAAATTTTTTGTATAAAAGGGTTATTACAGTAAATGCAGGAAAGTATATTGATTAACATTATATTCATCAGATCAAAGAAGTAAGGGTGATGGTAAGAAAGCTACTGAGTAATTTAGCCAATCCTCAATACTATTCCCACTAGTATTACTGCAAAAGAACTTGCCTAATTAGGGGCCTGTCAGCTCAGAAGAAATAAAAAGAGCCTAATTCTAACATACAGGTTTGTATTGGCATAATTCTACCAATTTCATTCGTGTTACCCCTTACTTACTGTACACCAGCATCAAGCAGATAATAAGGAGAATGTTTTCTGCTGTGTCTCATGTTGTTTTGTGAAGACTGCTAAATCACAGAGAAAGTGATGAAGGAAATATGTCTGTAGACACTCTTTAGCTGGTGGTGCCTCTGTTACATGCACTACAATTAATACAGCAGATATTATTGCAGCTATGTAGTGGAGAGGTTAATTATAAACCATTACAGCCATTAGTATATCAATATCATGCAACTTTCGTGCCAGCAGTCTTTTAAACTCTTTTGTCTTGGAAAAAAAAAATGCATCCCTTTATGAAAAGTTCATGACAGCAATTTCAGAGCACATAAGAAAAACATGACAAGAAACCTAAGTGGAAAATTTTTATTCCAAAGGTCTTACCAAACATTGCCAGGACAGGTCCTAGGGTCTTAATCGAGCCTTAAACAGCCACAGTATCAATATCTGTGTCTGAAATACTCCCCATAGGCTCTCTTTCTACTCAACAGGGAGAAATAGTCACTTTTAAGTTGGGACTCATCTGGCATATTTTCAGTATCTATTTTATAATGAGTTGAAGTCCCCATTACTCTCCCATTGATTACTAAAGTAGATTAGATAATGAGATCATATGTGTAGGTGCTTCCAGTTGGTCAGATGAGGCCCACCTTTTGCTATTTTTGAAAGGGGAACGTGGAGAAGTAACAGTAGTGAACTTGTTTAAATCTGTAACATTAACTCATTAGTATGAGGAGCAGTCTAAGTTGTCTTTCATCAGGAAACATCAGTCAATACATTTCTCTGTATAAATACAAGGAATTTTGGACAGTCTATTGAAGCAACCCACCATTCAACTTCTCCAGGCACACATACCTGCTGCCTCACAATATATACAGCTGGCAAGCTGCTAATATGAGATGGAAGGGAGGTTTGCTGCATCCTCCTCAATTCCATTCCAGGGTCAAGAATAGCCAAGACCAAAACATTACAAATCCCAAAACAGTTCAGAAATGCAATTCTGTGGGTAAGAGTCAGTGATGGGCATGTAGCTTCAGGTGCTTCCCATGCATACGAAAGCACTCCCTCAGGATTTTGCTGGCCACCATACAAAATCACTGAGTAGCCTCAAACATCCAGCCCAACCACCTCTTACACTGTCTTGGAGATAGCAGATGTAGTCTCCAAGATAACGGATGTAGTCCTGCATCAATGACAACATAAGGTTTAATATCTTGTGATTCTACTGGACTAGAAAAAAGATTCCAGCTCTCCAGCAGGGAACTGATCAATTCCTTCTAACACTTTGACAGCAAAAATGTGGCATTCTAGATGGAATTTCAATTTTAGGCCTTTTAACATGGGTTTCTGAAATGTTTTAGTTATAAATTATCATTGCCTCAATGGCTTGCACTGCTAGACCCAGGGTGGTTAAGGCAATCATATTACCAGCAGGGGACAAAATCTTACAACTCTTAGAAATTTTCTATAAGCTTTCCCCATTCAAATATATGGCAGAGTGTGACATGTTCAGAGTGATCCCGGAATTTCATCTCTTCTTCTTAGTCTCCAGCTAAGAGTTACAGACGAGAAATGACAAGGGAAAATTTGCTCCAGATTTGGCACTGGATCAGCCACCTACAGCCTGGCCCTTACAGCGCTGTTGAAGAGCATCCAGCAAACCCAAAGAATGGTAAGCTCAACACACCCAGCACAGTCCCGTTCTTGCTAACAATGGTCACCTCTTGCTAGGAATGGCGCTCTCTTAATTTTAACTAATTCTGATAAGATTTAGGGTAAAAGGATGCATCTTATTCTATTTACCAGAAGATTAAAACGGATTAAGATAATTGGAAGAGTTATACAGGAAAAGTCCTGTGTGACCCACCCTGGAAGGCTCTTAGATATACATCTTGTTTTTACTGTTATCTGGATCACTCTTATACTAGGGATACTGTGGAGGTAGAGACCAAGATCTCCACTGGCTTGACTTGACAGGGGTCCAAACTTTCATTAATTTTTCCTTTCTAAAAAGTCCTAACCATTGATTTTCCACAGAAAAGACAACTGGGAGTAAGTCCCATGGTAGATTAGTTATTTTCCTAAGCTCAAGCTTTCTTCACCATCATTTTGATCTTTTACTGCCACTTCATGAGGAAAAAGTCATATAAATTTGCTTTTCAAGGAATATATCAGTCTATACCTACCTGAAGCTGGGAATGAAATGCCTCAATTCAGTCCCAGTTCCTACCTTCATTTCCCTCTAGTACACAATTAACCCAAGGGGGGGAGGGAAGATTGAGAACAATATGGCGCTGATTCACCCTCTATATTCACTACTGAAAACAGAGTATTACAGCATGCATCAGTGGAATTAAAGAAGAAATTAGTGTGAGATCACTTGTAAACAGATCCAGTCAGACATGATTGTTGCATGAATGGGAATGCATAAAGCTTTGCCAAAGGTTACTAGCAATTTATGGTTTTGGCTTTTTGGAAGCTCCAAGCACAATGTTATTTACTTGTATAGTTTATTGTACAAGTATGTTTAACAGGGCAGTCACAGTATCTAAATGCTACCTTGCCTCTCAAATATATCTTGATTGATGAGCAACTCTGAGATGTCATAGGCCAAACACTGCCTTTGAAGTTGGAAAACATCTATTGATTGATGTTTGCCTGAAGAGCTGTCACAGGGAACATGGAAGAAAGAATAATTGTCATAACATGCCTAATATTGAAATGTGATGTGTTCCTTTCTCATCTTTTCCAAAACAGAGTAAACTGAAAGATGCTTCATGACAAAGAATTTAAATATAGATTGACTTTTTCAACATGTGTGTGGAAATAACTGATGGCTTTCATTTAAAGAACACTGTAAATAAGTAAAAGAACTAAGAGAACTAAAAGAAGCGCAAAATAAATATGTTTGGATCCCTTTGATCCCTGGCAGTCACTGGGGAATTCCACAGTTCTGCTCTGTGTGAGGTGCGGATTAAAAGCCTGGCTTTAATTATTCCTTGAATATGAAGCCATATGATGCTGGAGTGTGATCTTTTTTTATAGCTTAGAAGCTTAGCAAATCAAAATCATCATCTTATCAGGAGCTGGACAGAAGACCTATTTAGTGGAAGCCATAGTTCAGATTCAAAAGATGGCATTCTTCCCACACACCTACGAATGCCTCAGCTTTGTGCTGAGGAGGTCTTGCGTTTTCTTACAGATAAGGAGAAACCAATTGTGATCATCTGTTAGCCCCACCAAGTCATGATGAGCAGCCTTCTCCCAACTTGAGTAATTACACTGACCGTATTTCAGCAGGATGTGGTCTGTCTCCGCATTTCCCCTCTGATCTCTATTTACTGTCTGCAAACACCTCCTTTCCTCCTTTAATTTGCCGTATCTTTGACTTGATAGCTTTCAAGCCATATGGTTGGAGGATTTTCTTGACTGCCTCATTGTTTACTTTGTTTTCACTTAATTAAGAACTCCACCATCACTAGAGTTGACTTTGCACTGAACTCTCTCACTCCATTGTTATTTTCTGACTCCTATAACATCAAATTTGAATACTTACTCCTTTTCTAGAGTCACACTTTGGGATAAATCGATTCTATACCAGAACACAGCTTTTCCATCTCATGTACAGCTGAAAAGATCCATGCATGAAGTTGCTTAACTTGCAGCTACCTCATGCAGAGGGTAAGACAAAGGGCAACATCAGCAAGTTGTTGTGGCACAGCACAAGGAAAAGTGTGAGGAAGACACGTGAAAAGCGTAAGAAGCAGATACCATTGTCAAAGTACATGAAGCTCCTTCACCCCAGCGAGAGGAAGGAGAGCTGGTGGTACCCCAGCTACATTGAAGTCCCTTGTCTATGCAGCCAAATTAAACCCTGTAAGTAAGGTTTTCTGGAGCATAACTTTTTGCCTGAAAAGACTGCATGTCCATCGTCCCACAGCCTTTCTGCTGCATTCGCCAGCACTGACTGGAGGTTACGGGTCAGCAACCTTCACTGCTCCTGTCACAGCTGCTGCCACATTACTGAACACATCAGTGGCAAATGGAAGACAAAAATGATGTGCTGCTTTATGTAAAGTTCATTGCCTTGTGCTAGATGAGGGCATGTCTTTGATGTGCTCATCTCTGTCTCTTCTTTAATAGCAGGAGAAACATGCTGCTGGAAACACTGTCATAAATCTCAGTGCAGTCGTTAGGGAACAAGAGCTGATGTCATGTTGAGCTGAATGTTTTCAGTCACATAAACAACATGAGGAAAACTTAACTCAGGGCAAAGAACTGAATTCATCCCTGACACATATAGCAGCAACTCAATTAATTAATGAGTTTTGAAATATTTAGATAATGACAGATTGAAAGACTCCGTTTCTACTATACTCAATAGCACTAAGCTGGGTTCTTAAGAATCCTATTTGCCGTCAGTCTCCATACTTAGACTGATGGAGTGACTACGTCAGTGGACAAGAGCTATGGATGTTGTTTACTTCTGTAAGGCCTTTGACACAGTCCCCCACAACATCCTCCTCTCTAAATTGGAGAGAGATGGATATGATGGGGGGACCGTTCAGTGGATGAGGAATTGGTTGGATGGTCACATCCAGAGGACATCTGGCTTGATGTCCAGATGGAGATCAGTGACGAGTGACGTCCCTCAGGGGTCAATATTGGGACAAGTACTGTTTAGTATCTTCAATGACAGACAGTGGGATTGAGTGCACCCTCAAGAAGTCTGCAGATGACACCAAGCTGAGTGGTGCAGTTGACACGCCTGAGGGACAAGATGCCATCCAGAGGGACCTGGAGAAGCTCAAGAAGTGGGCCCCTGTGACCCACATGAAGGCCAAATGCAAGGTCCAGCACTCGCTGGGCTGTGCCAGAATCAGCAAGCTGTGAAGTCCAATGACGCATGTGTTGGCTACGGACTTTCATGACATCAGGTGCAATGTGGGTGGCAGGAGGCATTAATGGGAATTAGGAGCAGGAGAAATGACAGCTACATGATGCCTTCTGCGAGAGTGCAGGGGAAGCAGCTGCAGTGCACAGCATGGCTCTGCAGCCCCAACCTTTTCACTTGGACCTTCTTTCTCATTTGCCATTGCTTTGCCTTCCCAGCAGCTACCTGAAAGCACAGATCATCACAGACCCTGGACAACACTCACTGGTTCAGTTCATGGGGTGTGTGATATGGGTTTGTGCTGCTGGTCATTCTGGGTCTGTTCCATGGGAGGAAGCTCAGGAAAACCATGCATGATCCCAGACCCTCAAAATGCAATTTAAGAAGTTTGCATGTTGTCCTGGGCTTTGGTGAGGAGATGACTCTTATTTTGAACAAATTGCCAAGCCTACAAGTCAGGTGTTATTGACTGATTTGCTCTGTGTACAGACAAGGAGTGTGTGTGAGGGATGGGGGAAGGCTGTGGGAGAAGTGGAGGCAGGGAGGCTATGCAGAGTCCAAGGGAAAACAAGTGACTCTACTCTACATGCAATGTCATCAATCTGGCGTCAGCAATGTTGCTTTGATCAATAATGGCTTCAAAATGGGCGGCATGTTTTGGCTTCTTAAAAGGAATTGAAATGTTATCTTTCCCATTTTATTATTTTAAAAGCCAAAAATGTTCATTTTTTCCACCCTGGAGGTGTCCGTAGCCTCCCCACAGCTGTTTTCCTGGTGGACTGAAGGATGTGAAATAACATCTTGGGGAGCAGCTGGGAGGAGACGCTTCCTTGACGGTTTTTGACTGTTCCGAAAATAGCGGCCACAAATAGCGTATTCTCACGGGAGGCATTTCTGCCCACACACTGTGCACACCACACTCTTCACTGCAGTGACACAGGTCAACTCAGGAGTCCCAAAGTGCAACTTTTAAAAGCCTTCTGAAATGAAGTTTCTCCTGCAGTTGCCCCAGCACACCTCGGCGCCCACAAGGCATGCGTGCAAGGTCAGCTCCCTCTGCCAGCAACCTCCACTCTTGATTTCTCCCTCCTGAGCAAGAGGCAGGAAGGGCAGAGCTCTGACACCCTCTTTGGGGGGCTTTGTATTTCGCTGGCCTCTTCCCTTTAACCAGAATAGAGCTGCATGATTCAAAAAGCCAATTTTAAGATTGACAGTGAAATCTCAACCCACCTGAAGTGAAAGTAACAGAAAATGTGAAACCAGGGGACTATTTATTTGTAGCACAGTCAAAGTTAATCATGCAGAACACAGCCCCACTGACAGGGATGTTGCCCATTGTAGCTAAGATTCAGAGGACTCTGCTATAATCTTTAAATTAAATGGAATAATCTTTAAATTAAATGCAATTTTTTATACCATACACAATTATCCTATCAAACACATCCCACAAAAGTATAAGCCGACCACAAGACATACACATCTGTTTAAACTCTCATCCATCAGTCACACCCAGGAGGCACAATGAGCTCTTTGCCAACTAATTACAGACCAAATATCACTCTGGAATTACTCATCTACCAATCTTAAATAAGGAATGAACTCTGAGAAAATTGTTAGCAACCAGCACCTAAAACCAGTAAACACCACTGAATAAATAATTTCCAATTAATTTCTTCCTTAGCACTATTATAGTGCCAGGGATGAGTAATTGGAAATTAGAAATAATTAGTGAGGAACTTTAGGATAAAAGATTTTTTACCTGAAACCCATTTTGGAGTCTCTAACCACAGGCCTATCCAGGGAGCAAATTTTGCTAAGAGTGCTTTGTGAGAACTTTGATTTTTATTGCATTCTAATGTGATTTTAAAGATCATTAAAGCAACTCCTTTTGCGCTGCCAGCAACGAAAGCCTTAATGTTAAGCGTCCCCTGGAGTCCACAGTACAGATAAGTGCCATAGTTTTTCACTGAGCTCAGCCTCTTAAGCTACCAGCTCACAGAATAAAACAGAGGCTTGCTGCCAGCAGCACCCTGGAAGCCAGATTTCTAGATAATGCGCTCACAGCAAAGACATGGCCCTTTCTGTACAAAAACGCTTTAGTCAGAGAAAATAAGCAGCCGTGTGTCACGTGTTGTCCAGGGTGTAACACAGAATATGTGCTAAGCATTTCCCAAAACCTTCCACCTTTTATTTACCAAGGGTTCAGATATGAAACATCCAGGTAACATAACTGCTCATATATTTGCAATGCAATGATGACTGCATGTTTTAAAAGCCATAATGAACTTTCAAATAGAATCCCTCTCTTAAAAAAAAAACCCAACTCTTGAAGTCTCTGTACTTGATCAATGACTCCACATCAAATTTGTCCAATTTGCAAGTAAAATCGATGGGGTCTTACTCCTGACTGACAGCATATTTTCAGCAGACAATCAGGAAGTCAAGTTGGTTGGTTTTTATTGACTTGCAAATCACCTACTAGTAATAATGATTTTGTGGTACAGAAACTGTAATAGATTGCAACGCATTCTCCTGTAGCGTATGAATATTCCATGGAGATTAACAGAATTAAACTTCAGGACTTGATTTACCAATTTAAAAGATGTCAATATAGGTGGACAGATCCATTAGGTCTGGAAGGGTGCGGGTTAGGGTTTCTTTATTTGTAACTGCAGTAAAATGAACAATTGCAAATTTAATTATTGAATAAACTGTTGTCCAAATAACAATTCTGCATTTCAGTTAAAACATATTATGAATGCCTGAAAAATACATTCAGCTAAAATTTACGGAAAGATTTTTCACAAGTGAAGTTGTAAACTCTTAACAGCTCTTGTTCTCAATGAAAATTAGATATCTGCACTGATTTATCCCATAATTCTTTAAAACATTTCATCTTGCCTTTACTATTACACCTGGCAATCAGTACTACTCTTTTAACCTTCGTGTGTGCAAAGGAATGTTTTATTCAGCAAGAACCTTAAATGGAAGCAACAAGATCTTTCTTTCATTGCACATGCTGCAAAATGGAGCTCCAAAAGCAAGAGTTATTTTAACTTTCACCTCAGGCAAACGATGTGGTGTAAGCACCTCTGTGACATGCAAACCACCTGGCTACCCTGGCAGGGTTAGCCATGCTGCGTGGGCTCTGGTCTGGTCTCAGAGTCAAGACATCTCTGCTGTCTTCAGATGCTCTGTGTGGGTAAAGACTGCATAGGCTGTCGGCAGTGGAATGACATCATCTGCAAATGCCCCAAGCTTGCTTTTGACCATGGCCTGCTAGCCCTTGACCTCAAAAAGACATTCTCATGCAGTTTCTTGATTGGTTCATATAAGAAAAATCACTTTGGATTTTACCCTAAGAGGGGAGCACATAGGAGACAACTCATCCATCACAGTTAGAAGAAGCCTCAGGTCCCCAACGAAGGCCTGGACAGAGTGCTGCTGGTGTGGAGAATCTCTTTAACAGCATTTCCCCTAAAAAGCTAGTGAACCTCTTCAGGACATGAATAGCTGGAGAAAGCTATGATGATTTATCAGCTGTGCACAGCGGAGAGGAGATAGTTTAGTTTGAAGAATGCCTTTGGAGTGCCCTTCCCTGCCCATCATACCAGACTCCCATAATTTACAGGTGACTCTAAAGACCACGATGCCCTGGATCCTGAACTTCTGATTGACTCCAGCCCATGCTAGCATGTGTCAAGACAACACTCTCATCCTTTCACTATATGTTGTATCCTCTCACTACCAGGCAATTCCCAGGAGCTGGATTTGGGAGCTCCCTGTCACCACAGCCACCCCAAGGAGGACCTTTTGTGTAACACATAGTCTTCGACAGGCATCTAGAGCACAGTGCAACAGCAGGGATGTTTTCCCTTCTCAGAATTGCTCTTGACATCTCTGGAAACATTCAGGGTGGACCAGCACATGCCTTTTCCCACCAACTATCGGACAATAAACTCGCTATTGCTCCCTGATCACTCCGCAGAGTTGTGTTCCTGAGCGTCGAAAAGAGGCATTTAGATGTCTTCCAAGTAAAGAGCTATTCTAGCTGAATTTCATAAATGCAAATGTCAATGTTCCAGTAGTGAGCAATATTGCACAATGACTATCCCCACTGTAAAGCTAAAGTGAGACACAGTTTACAACCAGCGTTAGTGCTGTCTTTCCGAAAATCATCTTGTAATTCCCAACAGGGCAGTTCTTGTTATGACTGTATTGGAGAGATGCAGCTCATCTGGTCTGTTTGGATTGTGAAGTTCCCCAGGTGCACAGGGGCATATGCCCCCTCTCAGTAGTTTGGCACCTATTCCTACTCAAGCCAGACCCAAAAATTAGGCAAAGGAGCACACTACCCCCTGAAAGGTCTGATCAAATCAGTACATGCTCTCACAGCATGCCTAAAGCCCCAACAGCCTACCCATAAAGTACAGGCGTAACTGCTTAAAACACAGGAGGAAAGAGGGCCAATGTCAGCATAACGCTTACATTTTATATAGCAGCCTCAGGTTACTGCATTCACCTGGGGGGTGGCAGGGAGAGACCCCAAAATACCTGCCCTTATCAGGCTGGGAAAACCACTCTCTCACAAGGTGTGTTTTCTGAGGCCCTTTGGCTGACCTGAACACAGATCTCCTCCATCCTGGGCAAGCTCATTATGCTGTGAGCTTTGCTAAGGTCATCAATATCTCTTCTTTAACAAGATTAGTTCTTTTCCCATTACTGATTATGGAGGTGTACATCATATGCACAAAACTTCGGCAGAACAGAAATAAATGTAAGACCTTGAACATCAGTGCATAATGAGAAAGCATATGTTTTTCTTAATTGAGGAATAGGACCATTAGTGTTAATAACAGCATTACTATAGACATTTATATGTTAGGGTTTAAAATGTCTCTATACTAAATCACAAGGGTATTTTAGATTAAGATGTGCTCGCCAGACAGTATATCTTACAGCTACTTGCACTTGTGACTGGTGCTAAGGATTGTAACAAAGGATGAATGTAAGTATATTAATAGCTATTGCAATATGATATTCAGAGAACAGACTACACTATACAATGGAGTATATAACTATTGCCTGTATCCTACAAATTTATACAGAAAATGTATGATTTAGGGATAAAAATAATATTCTTAAAAGCTTAGAAAGAGAGAACTGATTGCCCAAGATGAGGTCACTGATATTTGTCATTTGGGACTGTGAGTATAACAACTGTAGGGATTTTCCTTGGTTAATGCACTTACTTAATGCTAGTGCTAAACCTGTATCTAGTTTCTACTGTACATGTGCCTATTTTTTCCATATTGCCATATGACTGCTGAAGACAAACCTAATTTAAAAGAAAAAATATCCTATAGCTTATTTGTTAGCTACTAATTTCTAACAAAGTGGTCTTCTTCTAACAAAGAAGAAAAGGAAAACAAGCCTCTGTAATGCTGCCTAGAAGACTTTGCTCATTAGGGGAGAAGAAATATGACTAATATTTCCATCTCCTGTCCTATTGAATCTGATTGTTCTTACTCAGTGTCTTGCTTCTACAATACATGAGATAAGCTAATCTGTTTATCACTACTGGAGGATCATACTTGCAATAACTCTTACACTGAAAAGTCATTTATATGCACAGATGTCTCAGTGTGCTTTCCCAATAACTCCTGGGCTATGGCCAACATATAAATACATAAGCTTCCCTTGCTCATTTTAGCTGTCAACAAAGAAAAACAGCAGCAATGACCATTTAGAAAGAACTTGTTTTCACACATGCTATAAAGTTTGTGGTCTGAGGGAATCAATAAAACCTCCTTGCACCCTTTTATATTCACAGGATTAGGGTGAGATTTTTCGGTTGTTTATTTCACTGTTTTGGTTCTTTCTCTGTTATTAAACCCTTCCATTCCCATCATGTCCCAGAGTCTAAGGTCAAGTGAGATCCTAAACTAACAGGGAGATGACCTGAATAGATCAGAAACAGTCACCTGGAGAGAACTTACTTTTTCTTCTAAGAAAAATAGAAATCATAAAGATATATATGCACACAAAGCTTCCCAATGACTTCGGTAAACAAAGCATATAAAGCTCCACAAGTGGTCACAAAAGGATGTCATTTCAAGAGCAATGGAGACTTGGTGAGGCTGCTCACACAACTAGACTGCTGCCACAGGTGGATACAAGCTCTTTAGAAGGATGGGCAGGAGCAGTGAGGATGGGGGTTGCTCGCTATATGAAGGAGCAGCTCAGACACATGCAGGGAGCTTCTCTACAGGATGGACATAAGTCAGGTTTGGACATCATGGGTCAACCTTGGAAAAGATGCCAGTAAGGGCAACATTGTGGTGGGAGTGTGTTACAAACCATCCGATCACAGTAAGGAAGTGGACAAGCCTTCTCTAAACAGCTCTGAATCACACGCCCTTGTTCCCACCTGGGACTTTAAACTCCCTGCTATCAGCTGGAAGAGCAACATGGTGGGACGCAAGCAGTCTAGAAGATTTCTGGAGTGCGTCAGGGATAATTTCTTAACAGAGGTAGTAGATGGGCCAGTCAGGAGTGACACACAACTGGATCTGCTGCTCACTGCCACAGAAGGACTGGTTGGGGATGCAGTGATCATTGGTATGCCTGGCTCTAGTTACCATGAGACAGCAGAGACCTGACAGGCTTTGTCCAAGGGGGCTGAGAGAACTGGCTGATGCCACAGCCACAGTTACAGTCATCTTTGAAAGCTTCTAGAGATTAGGAGAGGTCTCTGATGACTGGGGAAGAGCAAATATATCGCACCCATCTTCAAAACATGCCAAAAGCATGAACAGAAGGACCGTCAGCTTAACTTCAAACCCTGGAAAATTCATAGAGCAAGTCCTCCTGGAGCAAGTGTCCTTGAAAGCCATGCCCAGGCAACTGAAGAAGAAGAGTGAGAACAGTCATCATGGATTAATCAGAGGTAAATCACATCTGATCAGCCTGACTGCCTTCTAATACAAAATGACTTGATCTGTGGATGAGGGGGAGCAGTGGCTGTCATTTACCTCAACTGTAGCAAGGCCTTCATTGCTTTCTCCCACAACAGTCTCATAGCCATTGGGAGAAACCCTTGAAATTCTTGCAGGCAGGGCTGTCTTCCAGACAAACTAGACAGGCTGGAGGAAGGGGCACACAATAACCTTATGAAATTTAAAAAAAAACCCAACCAAGTCCTGCCCCTTGAAGGATGAGCTGGAGATCAATTGATTGGGAAGCAGCTCTGCTGAAAAAAGCTTATGGGTCCTGGCAGATCACAAGCAAACAGATCAACAGCCTCCCGGGTTGAATGAAAAGGAGCAGAGCCAGAAGATCCAGGGAAGTGATCATCTCCCTTCTAGATAGCACTGCTAGATCATATCTAAAACATAGCGTCCAGTTTTGCACATAACACACATCCTCAATACAAGTAGACATTGATTAAAAAAAAAAATTCCCCATGAGGACAGGTTGTCCAGAGAGGTTGTGCTGTCACTGTCCTTGAAGTTTTCAAGTCTGTGGTAGGTTGACCCTGGCTGAATGCCAGGTGCCCACCAAGCCACTCTATCACTCCTCTCCTCAGCAGGAAAGGGAGAGAAGGAAATAAGATGACAAAAACTCATGGGTCAAGATAAAGGCAGTTTAATAAAACAAAAGCAAAGGCATGCAGAAGCAAAGGAAAACAAAAGAATTATTCTCTACTTCCCATCAGCAGGTGATGTCCAGCCGCTTCCCTGGAAGCAGGGCTTCAGTACGTGTAGTGGTTGCTCTGGAAGACAAATGTCGTAATAACAGATGCCACCCTCCTCCTCCTTTCCCTTAGCTTTTATTGCTGAGCAGATGTTAGATGGTATGGAATATCCCTTTGGTCAGTTCATCACATGTTGTCTCTGCTGCTCCTTCCTCCTCAGGGCAAGGACTCCTCACACTTCTGCTCCAGCGTGGGGTCCCTCCCACAGGAGACAGTCATGTCTTAATGTCTTAAACACTTGTCTTGTCTGAACGAGACAAAAAGGGTGGAGAACAGAGGAACACATCCCGCGGAGGTGGGGTAACATTTCTCACACACCTGTTCCCCCTTTCGTGCGACATTTTGTTTCTGCATTTGCACGCCAGACAAGGCCAATGACCGGTTGCTGGAGTGGGGAGACTGCACGTGTCCCAATGTCACTATTCCCCCAACTCATTTCTAGAGTATTCTTACCACAGAGTGCACATGCCCTGGTGTTAACCCCCCAGCTCGTTTCCAGAAGATTCTTGTCACAGAGTGTGCATGCTTGCGGTGGCCAGTAAACCCATCTCTTACAGGCAGGGACAGAGACTTTAAGGAGCCATGTAGCAAAAAGATCATGTGCACCCACTGTCTGAGGATCAGCCTGCAAGTTACATCTTACCAACGTGGTATCTGAGGGTGGTGATACCTTATTCGTCATCTCTTTCCTTCCTCTCCTTTCTGCCTCTTCTTTCCTCTCATTCACTGCTATTACTAGGGCCAAGTGGTGCAGTCATGTTTGCCTTCGACAAGCGCTGTGATCGTATCTACCTTTGCCAAATCTCAATTCGGTTAAAATAACTCATTCTTGTTATGGTACCAGTTGTTGTTAAGTGAAGTTAATTGAAACTCTGAACCTTTGGGTAATTGTCATTACTTCTCATTGCCATGCAGAGATCCAAAACAACATCCCCTTGTTCCACCAAGTGGGACAGGACTGTTAACCTCCATGGGCTGCAGGGGGACAGCCTGCCTCACCATGGTCTTTACCGCGGGCTGCAGGGGAATCTCTGCTCCAGCACCTGGAGCACCTCCTTCCCCTCCTTCTTCACTGACCTTGGTGTCTGCAGAGTTGTTGCTCTCACATATTATCACTCCTCTCTCCCTCAGCTGTTTTTCCATGAAGGTTTTTTTTTTTCCTCTTTTTAAACATGTTATCCCAGAGGTGCTACCACCCTCACTGATTGGCTCGGCCTTGCCCAACAGCAAGTCCATCTTGCAGCCGGCTGGCATTGGCTCTATCAGACACCGGGGAAGCTTCTCACAGAAGCCACCCCTGTAGCCTCCCTGCTACCAAAACCTTGCCACGTAAACCCAATACAAAGTCCCAAATGGAAAAAGCCCTGAGAAACCTGGTCTGATGCCTGGGTGAACATGCCTTGAACAGGAGGTCGAACTAGAGACTTCCCAAAGTGTCTTCCAACCTGAATAATTTTGTGATTTGAATGAGAGAGAGAGAACCTCAAATTATACATATCATACAGGCTAATGCACCTGGTAACGATAAATTCATACATATTATGATGATTAGTCTCAGCCCTTTTCATCCTTTTTCCCAGCCTTCTCTTCTGCTGGGGAGCTGAATATCTCCTATAGCCATGAGCCATCCCCAAACAAAAGAAAGAGAAAAAGAATCACACTCAGCAACACTGAAGATCTGCTTTACGATTTCAATCATAGTTATACACTCAGGAGTGTGCCTCTGTGTTTTGTCGTTGCTGCTGGATTTTCTTTTATGCTTTTTTTTCCCCACTCCCTCCTCCCCCAACCCAATTTCAACTCAATCTTTACAACATCAACCATTTAGCCAAGCAAATTTTTTCCACATCTATAGGCTTTTCCCACATCTATAGGCTTTTCCCAGAGTCAAGGAATAAGTTGAAGAGTCATACAACAGTTATTCATCCATAAACACAGTATACAATCATAGAAACATAGAATCGTTCAGATTGGAAAAGACCTTTGAGATCATCCAGTCTAACCATCAGCCCTACTCCACCAAGTACACCCCTAAACCATACCTCCAAGCACCACATCTAAAGGACCTTTAAACACATTAAGGGATGGTGACTCAACCACCTCCCTGGGCAGCCTATTCCAATGCCTGACAATGTTTTCAGTAAAAAAACTTTTCCTAATGTCAAGCCTAAACCTACCCTGTGCAGCTTGAGTCCGTTCCCTCTTGTTCTATCATTAATTACCTGTGAGAAGAGACCAGCACCTACTTCTCTACAATGTCCTCTCAGGTAGCTGTAGAGAGCAATAAGGTCTCCCCTCAGCCTTCTTTTCTTAAGACTAAATAGCCCCAGTTCCGTCAGCCACTCTTCATAAGACCTGTTCTCTAGGCTTTTTGCCATCTTCGTTGCCCTCCTCTGCGCTCTCTCGAGTACCTCAATGTCCTTCTTGAATTGAGCTGCCCAAAACTGAACACAGTACTCGAGGTATTTGCCATTGTATTTGCCATTGTGTCTAACTCTGACTTGTATATGTACAATAAGTATTTCAATTATGCAGCAACTGGAATTTGAACCTTTTGTGTGTGTATATCAGCACATCAATTTAATGGTCTTTAGCACAGATTCTTCCAGCTTATGAGCAATATACACACTCGCAAGGGGACAGTTACAGTCACAGTTAAAAGTTACACCTGGTAAATGAACCATAGCTACTCTTGCACTGAAATTCTCAACGCAAACTGTATTAGCAATATATATAAGTAGGGGTTGCACAGAATATAACCTCTTCTCCTTTATTTGCATTTAATCAGCATTCCTGAGGCTGACTTCATAAAATCATAGAATCATAGGATAGTTTGGGTTGGAGGGGACCTTTAAAGATCATGAAGTTCCAAAAAAACAACTGAAAAATAACACATTATTTTATATTCCTCCCTGCAAGCAGCAAGAAACCTTCCCATCAATGGTTACAAAGTCCGCTGAGCTGTTCCTACTGAAAACTGCTGGGTGAATTAATAAGGGTGTCAGCTGATATTAGAGTTGCTCCTTGAAAGCCCTTGATGCAATCAGTACATAGGCTTAAGCGGTGTTTCACTCCACAGTAACCTAGCAGTGGTTATGGCTATAATCTGTACCTATATTAAATAAGCAGAAAGTACAGTGCGTGTTGTCATATTGTCTCCACAGGCTCAAAGGAGGCAGAGGAAGCCTGCAGACTCAATCTTCAGCTTTATTCCGAGAGCACACAATGAAAAGTGGATGTGTCACTTTCGTAATCCTATAATTACAGACAAGATTTGCACCCAGTTAATCTACTGAAGGCTGAAAATTCCTATCAATTACAGCATCCAGTAGCTCCAAAAAAAGCTAAGCCAGGAGGGAGCAATGGGACACAGGGAAGACAACCCTACAGCAGAAGCCAGGCTGTTGTGCTGGGATGTGAGGATAGCTTTGCTATCCTTTCTGATGATAACCCTATGTTGGCACCCCAGAGCCAGACACACGGGTCTTGTGTTTCAAGTCTTCTGAGCAGATTATTCCACACAAAAAGGCACGGTTTCTACATCCAGATCTATTCAAAGACAAACTCCAAATGTTCTATACAGCCAAATAGTCAGATATGAAGTCCATGAGCCTGTTTGTCTCTTTTGCAGTCTAAGAATTTTTGTGTGGTTATTTCTCCTGATGAAAAGTAGATCTGAGAAAACTAGTCTCATGGGAATGGGGGAGAGCTCTCATTTGGTAACGCTTTCTATTTCAGCAGAAAGAAATAGATCCTTTGTTCAAGGAGCATGGTATTTTAGACTGGACATTAGGAAAAATTTCTTTACTGCAAGAGTGGGTGGGCATTGGAACAGGCTGCCCAGGGAGGTGGTGGAGTCACCATCCCTGGAAGTGTTGAAAAGACGTATAGATGTGGTTCTTAAGGACATGGTTTAGTGGTGGGCTTGGCAGTGTTAGGATAATGGTTGGACCTGATGATCTTAAAGGTCTTTTCCAATCAAAATGATTCCATGATTCGATGATTCTCCTCTCGTACATTGTAACACCTGCATTGGAACTGTTTATGAGTGGATATTACTGATTCTTACCAAGTCAGCATTCAAAGTGCATTTGTCCCAAAGCAATGGCATTGGAAAAAAAGAGGCAACACACGTTCCCCACTGCAAAATTTCAGTTTTTCCCATTTTAGGAGCTGAACACTGTTACGTCATAATTTATCTCATCAAGTGTGAGGGTAATTGCTGCTGAGTTCATCCATTCTGTACAGCACCCATTTCAGAGTCAGCTTGGAGCAGCCACCACCTGAGTTCAGACATCCCAGGAATCAGATGATTAGTAGACACCAGCACACCTTCAGGCAAGAGGAACCGCATGCTGGTGTCAGGCTGTCAAAATTAGCCAGACTCAAGGCTTTTGAAATCACAACTCCTTGCTTTTATTTGTCACTAGCTTAGTGTAATTCTGTACCAAGTGAACCAGGGACACTGATGTCATCACTCCTGGGGCCTGCACAGCTCTGCTCACATTCTGACCAGAGAAAACACGCTTCAGTCCAAGTGTCCATGATGTTTGGATTACATTTTTTCAAAAAAGGATTTCACACATTGAATATTTTTAACAGAAGGGTAACATTGTTTTACATTCAATGAAAGCTCTAAAATTTTTGCATCCTTTTTTTCCTGTCCAGAGCTGACTTTTTGAACAGACTTATTGTTGCTTACCTGTTACTTACTCAAGTGGAGCTTACTGATCCATTTTCTCCTCAATTATACTTTTATTAGTAAATGCTTCTTGACTTTGTCCCCCAAAGAAACCTCTTGGCAGCTGAAAGAACAAAAGGGAGAGGCAGAAACAAGAACATCTCTATTTCTTCATTCACCTTCTCTTTTTCACCACATTGGGGAGAGTCAATATGAAGCAGGGCTGTCATTCAGAGGGACCTCCACAGGCTGGAGGAAGGGAACAACAGGAAACTCATTAAATTCAACAAAGACAAATACAAAGTCCTGCCCCTGGGAAGGAAGGGCCGCTGGCAACAACACAGGCAGAGGACTGGCAGGCTGGGGAGCAGCTCTGCAGAAAAGTCCCTGGAGGTCCTGGCAGGCAGCGAGCTGGGCATGGGCCAGCCATGTGTCCTGGCAGCAGAGACCAACAGCCTCCTGGGCCATATGAAGAGCAGGAGACCCAGAAGATCCAAGGAGATCTTTATCCCTCTCTGCTCAGCACTCATTGGACTCATGTAGGTACTGCATTTAGTTCTGGGCTGATACAGGGAATATAGGGAGGACACTGATAAACCAGAGCAAATTCAGGGGAGGCTCACCAGATGGTTGGGGCTGGTGCACCTGACCTGTGAGGAGAGGATGGGGGAGCTGGGCTTGTTCTGCCTGGAAAAATGAAGACTTCAGAGGGTCTAACAGCAGCCCCCAGTGTTTACTGGGAGGTCATAAAGGAGACAGAGCCAAGCTCTTCACTGTGGTGCAGGGCAGGAGGATGACACAGAATGGATGTAAATTCAGGGAACAGATGTTCACACTGGATATAAGGAAAAACCTTCCCCATGAGGACAGTCAAGCACTGGGACAAGTGACCCAGAGAGACTGGACGGCCTCTGTTCTTCAAAAGTTTTTCAACACTCAATTGGATAAAGCCCTGAGCAACCTGATCTATTCTCACAGCTGACCATGCTGTGAGCAGGAGGTTAAACCAGAGACCTCCTGAGGTTCCTTCCAGCCTCCATTACCCTGTGATCCTATGATAAATCACATACCATAGGTATAGACAAGGAATACTGGAACTGCCATATTTGACCAGATGAATGGTTTACCTAGTCCAGGATCGTTTTCCTAACATTCACAGGCTTCTGAGGAAGATGCAAGAAGCCCTTTTGGCTACTGTAAGGGAATAGAGGGCACCCAGAAGAAGTTTCTTGCAAATGTTATATACGGTGTCAACAGACAGCCCAAACAGCAGCCCCCTCCTCATGAGATCTGTGAGATAAACGGCAGCAAAGTCACCAAGCAGACCTCTCATTAGGCCAGTGTTGTCAGCATGTGAGTTAGAGTCACCTGGAGTGCAGACTTTGTGGCAAGAGATAGAGCATTTAAGCCATAAGTGTGAAACCCAAGTTTGTCCTACAGCTATAGCTGTGGCACAACTGGGTATCAAGGATGTGTCTATCTGCACACCTAGTGCAGCTGAGTCATTAACTCCCTCGGTGTCCAGAAAATCCTGAGCTCATTATCTGCACGGATGAGACAATGGACTGGCTTGAGACAACAGTCCTACCTGAGACAAGGTGATTTACTGCCCTCCTAGTGACCCTTGCAACTAAACTCTTGACTGACTCAATTTCAGAGACTATTCTAGCAGCTCCTGTCTGTGCCTAGACCAATTTTTTTGTCGCAGTGTGCCAAGTCACATCCTGGGGTGGTGAATCTGGACATCCCAGAGACTTCCCAGACAGTTCCTGCTAAAGAACTGACCTAACTGTATATAGATATTTTAGTATGCAGTAGTAACAGTGCCTGCAGGTGCAAACCTGGCCACATGGGACAATCTTCTGTGCATAGTTAAGATAGTCCAGAGGTATTTGTACATAGTTTAAGATAATCACAGAATCACAGAATGTCAGGGGGTGGAAGGGACCTCTGGAGATCACCTAGTCCAACCCCCTGCTAAAGCAGGTTCACCTACAGCAGGTCACACAGGACTGCATCCAGGCGGGTTTTGAATATCTCCAGAGAAGGAGATCCACAGCCTCCCTGGGCAGCTCTGCCATCCTCAGGGTAAAGAAGTTTTTCCTCATGTTGAGGCAGAACTTCCTGTGCTCCAGTTTGTGCCCGTTGCCCCTTCTCCTGTCGCTATGTACCACTGAAAAGAGCCTGGCCCCATCCTCTTGACGCCCACTCAAATCAGTAGCAAGGGATCATTCTTGTGCTGTAGTGGTCCTATAGGACCATTAACTAAGTCAATAAAGGAATACAGGAATTCAGCAGAACAGCAGCATGGGGAGTCTCACACAATCCAAGCAAAGACATCATTGCAAGCACAGTTGCAACCTCCCAGTAAACAACTTATCTTTTTCACAGTCTGTCAATGACGCTGGTGCATCTACTTCTTCTTCTTCCACTCTCCATGCTGTTTATGCAGGACATGCTCTGGTGCAGGTGAAGACCCAGCACCAGAGCTCCCAGTGGGGCTAAGCAGGCAGAGAGGGTAGGGACAGTTTAAGGGACACTTTGCACATGAGTTCTGGCTCATCCTTTGGCCCCTCGGGCAGTGGCAAGGAAACACATCCACTCTGCAGCTCCATAGTTTGTACCTTTATCAACGACAGTGATGACATTTTGAAGGTAAAAGGCAGCAATGCAGACAAAAGTACCCAGCTCATAGAGTCATAGGATGGTTTGGGTTAGAAGGGACCTTAAAGATCATCTAGTTCCAACCCCCCTGCCATGGTCAGAGACACCTTCCACTAGACTAGGTTGCTCAAAGTCCCATCCAACCCAGCCTTGAACACTGCCAGGGAAAGAGCATCCACCACTTCTCCAAGCAACCTGTTCCAGCATCTCACCACCTTCATTACAGAACTCAACTTGTGAAAGCCTCTTCTGGAGCCTTCTCTGAGCCTCACAGTGCAGGGGCAAGTCCTTCTTGCTACCTTCCTGCATTCGAAACTACCAGCTCCCATACTGAAAAAATCCACACACTCTTTTGCGCCAGGAGGTGCTGGTCCATTATGATTCCAGTAAGAACAGAATTAAAAATATACTAGACTAGACTAGACCAGAACAGAACAGACTATTTCAGTTGGAAGGGACCTACAAGGATCATCTAGTCCAACTGCCTGACCATTTCAGGCCTGACCAAAAGTTAAAGCATGTTGTTCAGGTCATTGTCCAAATGCCTCTTAAACACTGACAGGCTTGGGGCATCGACCACCTTGTTCCAGTGTTTGACCACCCTCTCGGTAAAGAAATGCTTCCTAATGTCCAGTCTAAACCTCCCCTGCTGCAGCTTCGAACTGTTCCCATGCGTCCTATCACTGGATGCCAGGCAGAAGAGCTCAGCATCTCCCTCTCCTCTTCCCCTCCTTGGGAAGCTGTAGGGAGCAATGAGGTTGCCCCTCAGCCTCCTTTTCTCCAAACCAGACAAGCCCAAAGTCCCCAGCCGCTCCTCACATGCCTTCCAGCCCTTTCACCAGCTTTGTTGCCCTCCTCTGGATGCATTCAAGGACCTGAATACTCTTTTAAAATGGTGGGGCATTCAGACTCTGTAAAGCACCATATAAGATGCTATTTATTAGACCTAAGACTATAAAGAAAAAGAGAATAGTACAGATAACCTCACACCCTTTCAGATTCTGGGAACCCGGAGTGTTATCGCATCAAACAGCCCTCTGATCCACGCACAGCATACCACGCAGATCCCATCCATAAAACGAGATTCTCCTCATTTGGTTCTTTGAGCTATTTTTTAATTTATATTTTCTCAAAAGGAAACAGTCATAATTTCTACTGTCAAACAGGAAAGGTGTTTGCACGAGAAGTTCTTGCTGCATGTTTTAATAAAGACAAGGCCACGCAGGGGGTGTAATCACCGACAGCGCCTGAGAGCTGCCTGCAGGCTCCTCCGTGACAGTGAGCTGGCCACGGCAGGGGCTCATGCAACACAACACATGCTGTATGTGCAGCACAGTGCAAGCCACAGCCCTCCACACCCAGGACAGCCCCTCCATTCGTGTCAGCTTGCTTTAAACATGAAGGCAAAACCTGACAATGATGGGACAGATTTTCTCTTCAGACCTCCCTGCAAGTACCACTGCACGGACTACCTACGTCACGAGGAAAGCACCGTGCTGCCAGTGCTCATTCATCTTTTATAGGGCTCTGTCTCCTTTGTACTTTCACTTGCATGAACATCTTCCTTTTGCTCTTGTAGGCTGCAAGGATTGATTGTTTAACTGTGTCTGCTCTAGCATACAGAAACATGCCCCTGTGCAGCTTGCAGCGCCGCTAGCAGCCTTCCTTCAGCAGACTGGCATGAAATGTTTTGGTCAGACAGTTCAATTGTCAGAAATTACAAATTCAGACACTCTCAGCTAATAAAAGCTTCAGGTCCTGTTTCCACTTTTTTTTTTAATGGAACATTTGCAATTTTCTCTTATAGTAAAAAAGTTTTGAGACCTATGTTTTACCTAAATGCAGTTTTTCAAGTGGTAAGTACATGAACTGTTCCAATTGGCATGAAATCTGTTTGGTTTTACAGCTGGGGTTTTTTTGCTTTAGATCAAGCCCAAACAAATTAATTTTAGTGTTTTTCATTCAGGTCATGAATGCAAAAAATCAGCTGTTTCCACATTTCTGTCCCTCGGGACAATGAGAACGGTTTCCTTCTATAGCAGGAATTGACCACAAAATTTTCACACTCCAGTTAACTCCTACCAGAGTTAAACGAAAATTGACTTTTTCTCCACTCCATTGCCTTGCCATGTTACTCTCCTGGATTTACTTGGCAGCATAGATAAGCTGTTCAAACTTTGCTGCTATCAGTGACTTAGGAAATTGTTTTATGATGCATCACCCTCAATTCTGCGTGCAGAGTTGTGCCGATTTGAGCTACTAACCTACCTGGCCTTCATATCTGCAAAGCACACATATTTGGTCTTCAGTTGATATAAATTGAAACAACATTAGGTCTGTTTGTCAAGCAGACAGGGCTCTGCTGATGTACTGCTCTCAGAGACCAGAAGGTACCAAGACCTCCTAGGCTGCAAAACACTTCAGAAAGTGTTTTCTGACAGATTCATGGAAAAATGGAAGTTTTTAACCGATTTTGCCCATGTTGTATCTGCTGTTCAGACCTACTTAGTTCCTTCCCTTCACACACCTCAAATTATTCCATAGAATTTTCACAGAATCACAGAATGGTTTGGGTTGGAAAGGACCTTAGATCATCTAATTCCACCCCCCTGCCATGGGCAGGGACACCTTCCACCAGACCAGGTTGCTCAAATCCCGCCCCCCGACCTCCTGGCCACGCTGCTTTTGATGCAGCCCAGGATGCGATCGGCTTTCTGGGCTGCGAGCGCCCATTGCTGGCTTATATTCAGTTTTTCATCCACCAGTACCCCCAAGTCATCCTCCACAGGGCTGCTCCTGATCCACTCTTCGCTCAGCCTGTATCTGTGCTCTGTAGTTTCTTTTGGGGTTTGTTTTTTTTTTTTTAAAGAAAAGAAAAAGAAGAAGAAAGAAAAGAGTAACTGCTAAAATCCCTTTGCTCTGCTTTTGAGTCTGCATCCAGACTATTACAACCTTTTCTTCTGTATGTGTGCCTCCCACAGATTTCTCACTGCCTTCAAAAAAGGCAACCATGGTGAAGCACGATTACTGCACTCTTCAGACACAGAAAACGCCTATAAAAAAAAAAAAACACCACAAACATGGTCCAAAGTTTAAGTTTCATCATCTATTTCATCACCAGCAGTGACAATATCACCACATTCTGTAAGGGCGGACATGCAAGGCAGAGTTTTGACTACTCTAAGTGGCTCAGTAAACACTGGAGCTGATTTCATACCCCTGGATTGGGAATTCAACAAGTCACTGACTGATCAAGATTTTCCTAAGTAGTTTTGTAACTATTGACCCATTTACCTGTCACTGTAGAGCTTTAACAAACGGAAGCAGACATCTCTCAGAGGTCTTCCTGCATCATCGTCTCCTTCAACCACACAACCAGAACCCTCGAGGTAAGGGGGCGGAGGACAGCAGGCATAGTTTTCACACTCTGCTGTGTTCTAAAGAAATAGTTTTAACAGTGAGTTTAAATAGAGTGCTCTGAACAAAACTGCACTTGGAATTCCACACAGCTCAGCAGGCTCACGGACAGTACAAGGTGCACCCCCTGCACTTAAAACTTACACGGCAACTATATACTATCACGAAGCAGAAAAGAAAAAAGCCTAAACCCAGAATGCTTTGGCAGGCTTAATTTCACCTCACACAGAGCTCTTAAAAGCCACTGTGTGGAGGTATAGTCAGTTCTTGCATACATACAGCCTGTGTCCCTGAATGATTTTCTAGCTGGAGGATCACACAGGACTTGATGGAATGACAGACGGTGCATCCCTGAAAGCCTTCTCTCCCTCGGCAGAGTCTGGACAGCTAAGCGAGCGGCACTGAGCACACAGAGTCAACAAGAACCATTTTACAGGTCACTGAACTGCAGGAGAGCTGTTGTCTTTCACACCATCTAACCAGCCTGGGTCACCAAAACCCTCTTGACATTTTCACTGCTGGCAAGAACACCAGATCTGGGTTTGCAAGAGCATTCCATGCCCTGCTGCTTTCCAGTTATTAGCCCTCCTACATGAAGCTCTGGAAATAAGCTGTCTGGCTGTCAAACACCTGCAAACACTCCATCTGTGGGAGATATGCTTCAAATAAGTCACTACCAGAGCACCCTAAAGAGCAGGTCGCGAGCTTCTCGAGCGACTAGAATTACCAACAGGTTCAACCCCAGCCCCCACTCCAGGGGGGGAAGGAATCTGATGCTGTGACTACTGAAATAATGAACCCAGAGGTAATTCCACACTCAGCACCTCCGCAGCAATACTTGACTGCTCACGCAAGTCTCAGTGCAGCATTGGATGGTCTATGGGACAGAGGAAGATCTCCCTTCACCCTGGCATGACTGGCCTACCTGAAACGCTGACTCGTACATGGCAAATGCCTTGGAAGTAGAAGCCGTTGGAGGAAGCAGATCCCAGAGGTGGACAGCCAAGCAACGCTTCCAGTCCATCAGTGAGCACACATTGATACTTATTCTCCCTGATAACTGCCACACCTAGAGAAACAAATTGCCAAGTCAAACTTGTCACTCAATGGTCAGTATGTACCAGGCGTGCAACAGCGTGAGGTTATGCTAGTAAAAAACCAACGGGTCAACACCTTGAACTCCTTTTCTGCTGCGTAGCACATGCTGCGGTCGAGTGTTACAGCTTAAGCGCCCTGCTGTCAAGAAGGGGAAGTCAAGTCAATGACAAGAGCCGAGGAAGAGAACTTACAGGCTTTCCTGCAAGCAGGGCAAAGACCCACAGCCTCTCCTCCTGGATGAAGCAGTCTGCTTGCAGCCTGTGCCAGTCCACCAGTAGCACAGCCAGGAGGTCCTGACCAGGCTGGCTACCTGCCAGGTGGGAGAGGAGCACAGCAAGCCTGTGGTCACCTGGAACAGGAGACAACAGCACATCAGGCAAACCTTCCCACCTAGCCCTGCCACAGCTGTCTGTTTCTGAGTTGTGGGGCACTTTGATCAGCCTACAGCTGCACAACTGCTTTTTGTGCACAGTTTCTCACCAAAGAAACCACTCCACAAACATCTACTAGAATGGGGGTGGGGGTGGGAGAAGACAAAGGAATGGAAAGGACAGACTCCCCAAAGGAGACAAATGAATGGAAAAGTTTGCAGATTTGAGCTGACATAAAACACCAAGACGAAACCAGCCATTAGGGTCTGGAAATGTACATTTTCAAAACAAATGTGAAGGAGTTTAACAGAAGCTCAATTAAAAACAACAGCAATTAAAAAAACATTCAAAGGAGATACCGTGCAAAAAATCAGTTCCAAATGCAAGACAGCCCCACTTCCTACCTGTGGGAGAGCTGACAAGTAAGCCAGCATAAACGTGTCCAGGTACTCAAGCAGCAAGTAGAGAAGCCAGCCCTGACTCTAATCACTGTCTGACAAGGTAAAACCCTGTCCTCAGAGCAGCCAGTTACTATCAGCCCTCAATGTCTAAGTCCCCTTTATTATGCATCTCCCTTCCTCCCCACCTCCAAAAAAGCTGAGAGATTTCAGCACCTTACCTGACTGCTGTGCCAGCCTGCAAGCTTCACCAATTCTCTTCCCAGCCTCGACATCACTACCATGCCAGGACAAAGGGACTTCCTCCTCGATCCGTCCCGCAGCAGTCTCTGACAGCCAGTGAGAGAAGGCTTTCCTGCACCCCAGGGCCATGATGTATTCACTGGGCTCCTCCAAGCTCATCTCTGACTCTCCATGTTCCCCCAAAGTGCTTCACATAAAGCCCATGCCAAGCACCAGGGCCTCACACCACCTGTCAGGACAGAGTTATTCAGTCATTGGCAGCGAAAACACACAGAAGAAGATTTAGAGAGGACTCCCATAAGATTATAGGCAGAACCTTGTAGGATATCTTAAAGGATACCCTACTGTTACAAGTTGCTGCAAGAAGTCAATCAGCTCCCCAAATGCAATCAACCTAGTTTATACTTTCAGAAAGAACACCGAGTACAGTCAATTTTTCTGGTTTATTCACATTTCACTGCTCTGATGCAACCTAAAACTGATGTGAACTGGACAGCTTTCCATATTCACTGTCACCACTGTGAGAAGAATTAGTCCATACTCACTTGCTGTCACAGCAGGATCCTCGGCTGCCTTCCTAAGCCAGTCAGCATAGTCATGAATAGCAGAAGCTCCTGTGTTGGGCACCAGAAGAGGACACTGTTCATCCATATGGACAGTGCCCCGTTTCAGCTTTATCTCCAGAGGGATGAGATACAGCTCTTTGTCTCTGCCTATCTTCCATTGTTCTAAGCTCAGCTTCTCCACGTGAACCTTGAAAGAGGATTGTGAGAGTCTGGAGGAAAAAAGAAGATCAAAACAGGTAGCGGTGTTCTGAATTGTTCTCCATGCAAGCGAACTGCATCCATCATGGAGCAGCTGCATTGTGCAGCCTGTCCTCATTTTGACATCAAGACAGTAAGACTATGATCTGAGGTCAACAGCTAGGTATGAAAAACCTGGTTACACAGTCTGGGACTTAGAACCAGACTTTGGCAAATAAACCTCATCCAACTGGGTGCTTCCAGCCCTCAAAAGGCATTTAGCCCACTTTATCACACCCTGTACATTCTGTGAGAGCACATCATTCTGACAGCAAATCAGATATGCTGCAGAACATCAACCAAACAAGATTTTTGGAAGACTTAAATGGTAGAACATCTATTTCTATTCCAGTCAAGTTTAGGTATGCAGTTACACTGCCCAGGAAAGGTCTGTATACTGCTTTATATACTAGCAAAATTGAAGGCATCTGAGAATTCAGAAGCTGAACAAGAAATTCCTTAGGTAGGGCAGGTATCCTCAGGGAGGATCAACAGCAGATTAGAAGCTTCCTGGACAACAGTTCTTGACTTTCCCTCTTTTAACCTTTTGCTGGATGACAGTGCTATTTACTTGTTAAAAAAATAACTACTCTTACTGCAATATTCCAGGTCTTTGACATATAGATTTTTATATAGCAGCAACCTGAAGGAAATCTCCATGGCTAACATGATCTTGCGTCACTGCTGCACATCAGAAGGAAGATTGACCTACAATCAAGATTCTTTCAAACATGAAGAGAGAGTACATCAGAACCATCCTGAAGAAAAAGACTACTCATGATTTTGGAACAACAGGAGTTGGCAGGAATTTGTATTCTACAGACTCACACTGAAGATCCTCCATTTCACTTGACCCACTCAATCAGCCTCCACAGCCTACAAGTGTCCAGTTGGGTCCCCAACCAATACCAAACGAGCGCCCCATGAAGAGTGCCATATCCATCAGTGGCTTCCCCATTCTGTAGGTGATGGAGTTTTCCAGAGGCACACGTCACTCCTGCCTGCAGACACCAGCTGTTCTCATCTGTATCTCAGGGACTGATGGCGGTACAGAGAATGCAGACACCAACAGAGAAGTCGCCGACAAAAGGGTAACAGCAGGGGGACTGCTCGAAGTCCTTGGTCCCTTGAAATCTTGCAAAGAAGCACTTGGCGGTTGGAAAATTACGTTAGCAAATTTGGATTGCATCAGCCCTCCGACTAGAGGGAAGAAGCAGGAAGACCATTTAAGTGAATGGGGCACTCACTTTTCAGCAGCACACTTCTGATACTTTAAAGGTATTTTAGTACTTGATCAGCCCGCAAAAACATTTGTCATGGTTTGTGATGGTAACGCAGAGCTAATTGTGATTTACTTGCAGTACTGAGAACTGCAAAACCCTCCATGCCCAGCCTGATTCGCGTTAGCCAAACAAAAGCACGTGGTATTACACCAAGAACGTGTACAGTCTCACCCCAAAATTCACCGTTTCCACTAATTTAACAGATATTGTCATAGTGAGACCATTAGAACAGAAGCATCCCATGGGGAAAGCAGACACTGATTGCTATTAAGAGGATCTGGGCTGAAACCATCCCCACAGAAACATCTCAGGTCTGCCCATTTCATCAAGGAAGCAGCTCCATGGTTGCTATCAGAGGCATTATTCCTACTGAGATCACCATCTAGTGGATGTATTGGGTGTAAACAGCAAGGTTTTGGGAGTGAGGGGGGCTGCAGGGCTGGTCTCTGTGAGAAGAGGCCAGGGGCTGCCCTGTGCTGGACACAGTTGTGCCCATCAGGGGGTTTGTGGCACCTCTGAACCAATCAGCAGAGTTGGTGGTGCCTCTCTGAGAACTTCAAAAAGGGCAGAAAATGCCCCATAGGCACAAAAACAAAAAAGCGAAAACATCAGTGTGAGCACCAGGTCAAGAGACAGAGGAGGGCAGGAAGAGCTCCAGCACCAAAGCAGGTATTCCCCCTGCAGCCCGTGGGAGAAGACTCACGCTGGAGCAGGGGAAAAGCATGAGGAAGAAGGAATGGCAGAGAGGAACTGCTACGGACTGGCCACAACCTGCCATTCCCTGTCCTTGCTGCCCCGCTGCAGTAGGCAGGAGATAGAGGAGTTGGGAAGGAAGGAGGGAAGTTGAGCCTGGGAAAGGCAAGGCAGGGTAGGAAAGTGTTACTATAATTCGTCTTTGTTTCCCACTACCTAAACCTTTGTTAACTGGCAATAAATTCGTTTCACTCAAGTCTGCTTGCCAGTTACTGTCACAAGCAAAACAATCTCTCTGGTTTTATCTCTACCCATTTTTCATCCAATTTTGTCCCCTCATCCTCTTGAGGAGAGTGAGAGAGAAAGTGGCTGGGTGGGCATCTGGCTGCTGGCCAGAGCTAACCCACCCCAGCACACAACTGCTCTGCCATATGTTCAGCCAGTGACAGGATTTTTCCTGCTTATACTAGAATTAAACTCTTCCTTCATGCAATATGTGGTTTCTCACAATACCTGCCTATCTGTTCTGTCCTTGGGATTTTGAAATAGGGAGCCTCAAAGAACAGATCTCTTGAGAGGTATCAATTTTTACTGGTTGCTTCCCAGGATAATGATCCAGGATCAAACCTAGGTCGTCTCCATCAGGAAGCAAGGAAGCTTTCATAATCTAGAAAGGTGAGAAGGCAAGCCTGCACATTAGCAATCACTCTCACAGCAGCAGCGAGCTGATCTCATCAGCTCCTTTCCCAACCAAGATAACTTCTACATGTGGCATGTAACCAAACAATACACTCCTGCTGCGCACACTTCAAGTAACCGTGAAGGCACACAGCTCAGGAGAACTGAAAGGAAGCCTGCCAGCTGATGATAAATTTTTACAAACTACTAGTTAAATCAGTGTCACAGTACTTGTTAGGATGGGCACCAAGTCCTAAAATAATCGTGGTTTCTTGGATCTTAGCTCTACCTACTGTTCAGCTTAAGTAATAACTCCACTATTGTTTCCTTACAAATTAAAAACACATTTAGAAGCCCGTAAGTGTTCCAGGTACTACCCTTTCATCAAAAAAAAATAACACCACCAAACCCCAAACCAAGACCAGTTATCCTGTTACCTTGTTTTCCCCAAGCTGGCCCTGAGGCCCTGACCAATAGCTTCTCCATTGCCCACACTTCAGAATTTGGATATCTCAGTTCTAGCCTATAGATGATTTTAATTTCTGCATTAGGCTTTTCATGTCTATAAAGGCTTACCACAGAAACATGCCAGTCTAACATGTGCCTTTTAATCATACCATAGGTGTGAAGTATAGTTTATTACAAGTTGGTATATAAATTCCCTTAGGGAGGCAAATGGAGAAGTCAGAGATATTACCAAGTCCTCTCTTTCAGAGAGGGGAAATTGCAAGACACTCAGCTGCAAGACGTGGGGGTTAATACCCAGGGTTGACACGATGTGAGTCGAAGCAGGCACTGCCTCCTGCTCTTCTGCTATCTTCTACAGCGGGCTCCTGGGGAGGCTCTGGGGTGATGTCTGTCATACCACTGTCCAGTTGCTCCACTTCAGGGGTCTGCGGACACATGCAGAGGCCACATCAGACAACAGACTGCAACAGTTTGCTGGGAAACAGCACTTAATAGTTTCAACTATCACCTGCAAATGAAGCAGAGTACTCCCTTGCTTGTGTTGAGTGAGACTCCGCATTAAGGTGAGGGATGAATATCAATAACCTGTTCCCAGTCACTTCAGAGTTGTAACGTAACAGTGCAAGTTACAGTGAAGGAGAAGTCACGGTTTAGTACATCCTCCTGAAGTTTACCAAGTTCTGCCATTCAGTTTAAGAAACTGTTCTTCAGCTTTCCATTTTTCATGTGACCGACAAAAAGGAAGAGGGTGCTGTGCATCCTTGCCTTCCTTCCCTTCTCAAAATGCTATCACGCAAAGAAAAGTCTCCTGTGCCTACGTTCAACTTGGGACATTTCAGATGACTGAGCAAACCAGTTTAAAAGCAGCCATTCTCCAGCATTACTGTGTGGTACCACTGGTGGCTGATGAGCAGATGAGTCACTATACTACCTGCTTTGTTTCCCCAGCTGTGATGTAGTACAAATTAAAAACAATCAGTTTATATTCCACAAAGAACTTAAGAGAAGTTTCAAGTGGACATGAGCCCCTTCAAGATCACGCAACACTGGGCCACAGAGTGTGTGTGTGCACCCACAGGCCTGTGTGCAATTTCAGTTTTAAGTTTTAAACCAGGACACAACTGTCATTGGACCGGAAAGCTGTGTGGTTTTTCTAATGATATTCTACCTATCACTAGCACATCAGCAGTTCCAAAGTTAAACACAGTAGTTTTCTTCCAATCTGCAGCTACATTTCTCACCTCCACTACTAGTCCAAGGCAGGAAGAAGAATTCATTTTTTATTATTTTTCTGAAGGCAATCGCATAGCATCACCTTTGCGATGAGCCTGAAATGACCTCTACGCACCTTTGGTCACCTAAGACAACTTGAACTCCTGCTCCAGGCAGGGCCCAAAAACATTCAGTCCATACAAACAAAAAGCAGGCATCAGAAGTTAACTCTGACCACTGTCATCACCTCTACTTCTGCCCAGCTTGCCAACTGGGGCGACTCTAGCAGTGAGCCCCTCAAGCTGGTACCAAACACGGAGCGTAACAGCGCGCTGCAAGCCATTCAACTGCTTGTCAGCTCTGCCACCAGAAGCTGTTTGAAGGACAGAAGCCCCTGGAGAATGCCATTCCCTACCGGTATTGTGCAGCTGATGGGCCAAAGCACCCGGCCCAGGAGTATTTAGCCTGTGCCACAGTAGCTGAATGGCCTTCGGGTGGTTCCTGATGGGCTCTGAACCCAAGCAGTGCACTGGGTTTGCTCCAGTCTAACCATCCCCTGTTGCTTAGATACGAGTGTCCTGTGGAAGATTCATGCCTACAGTTTACCTTGTTTCCAGAAGAAACAACGTACGGACTGCTGAAGCGATGCATATAGGTGAGCACAGAAACCATGGCAGACACTGCACTGGAAATCAGGCTAAGCAATTTCAGAGCATACTCAAATGGCTGCAGCTTAGCTCATGAGAATCAGCCAAGAAATGCGATGAAGGTTACCAGATGAGGCAGACAAAATGAGACCAGGAGGTCTGTAAAGACAGAACTTACTGGCAGGCACAGCAGGAGCATTAGCTAGTGGTGTCTGAGCATGCCTACCCTACCTGGAGCAGACTTACACCCAGGGCATCACCAGGCAAGGGCTTGCTCCCTGGGCGAGCGGACAGAGGGGCGCAGCCGTTCGCGCGGCAGGGGCGCTCAGTCGGCGAAGAGCAAAGCAGCAGGGACAGCAGCGGTGAGTTGTTTAGCCGAGCGCTAGATCAGCAGCTCAGCCATGGTCTCTGCCTGGCGGAAGGCAGCGGTCTCTACACGCACCAGAAGGGACGTGGGAACCCAGGCAGAGCTCCCACGGAAACATGCAGCCGTCCAGGTCAGAGGCCGCAGGGAGTGCCAGAGCCTTGGGCTGGCAAGAAGCAGCAGTGATGAGAAGTTCATGGTAAGGGCAGCAGGCAAAAACCCCTCTTGCCCACCTCGCCCCTCCAGGCGCCTCTGAGCAACAGGTATGTGGCTCTGGTTGAGGAAGAACAGCTAGATAAGGATGGGGACAATGGGCAAGCACACCAGAATTGTCTACACAGTCAGACAGGCCAACCACCCATACCACCACTACACACAAAAGGAAGAAAAGAAGGGGTATAGTTGTAGGTAACTCTGGTCTGGGGGGAACAGAGGGTCCAATATGCCATGTAGGCCCCTCTCACAGAGAGGTCTGCTGTCTCCGTGAAGCCCATGTTAAGGACATCACTAGGAAACTTCCTAGCTTAGTGAGGCCCACAGGTTACTACCCACTACTGATTTTCCACGTAGGGGGAGATAAAGCAGCAACTAGTAGTCCAAGAATGATCAAGAAAGACTTCAGGGCCTTGGGACGGTTAGTGGGAGAATCTGGGGCGCAGGTTATTTTTTCTTCTCCCGTTCCAGTTGAAAGCAGTGACATTGGAAGCAACAGGAGAATCCAGTCTATCAACACATGGCTCCGTAGCTGGTGTCACCACCACCATTTTGGGTTTGTGATAATGGGATGACCTACACAGCACCAGGAATGCTGGCATCCAACAGGGGACACCCTTCTCTAAGGGGGAAGAGGGTCTTTGCCCAAGGGATTTTGGGGCTGATTGACAGGGCTTTAAACTAAATGTGAAGGCGGTACATGCAGCCAAGTCTACTACACAGCCATGTGTGTCACGGTCCACTCGGTGGAGCTGTGACGGTTCGTTTGCTGTGATCTCGAAGAGCAAAATTAGGGCGACCACACCAAAGGGGTTTGCTTCAATCAAAAAGTGAAACTTTATCGTTCGCCCATAAAGCGGCGTGCAATAGGGAAAGAGGGCGAAAGGAAAGGGAAATTAAAAGTGAAAAGAGGAAAGAGATTGATAGCCACCACTGCAGGTCCAAGGCGTCCCTATGGTCCCAGGTCTAGGCAGTGTCCCGCCGGTCCTTACAATCGTTGTGATCCTTGGTGGGGAAAGCTTCCAAAGTTCGGGTGCTGAGGAGTCATCTTTTATGCCAAGTAACACACCTTGCTCCTCCTCCGTATCTCTGCTTCTTCTTGGCTCCATTGATGCTGATCAGTCTTTCATGACAGCAGTTATGTGGTCCACCTTACCAGCGCAGGCTTGGCTCTGGTGATCGTTGAAAGAAGGTTGTAGTGGGGTAGGGGGTCAGTCTCTTCTCCCAAGTCACTACTGATAGACAGGAGGAAATGGCCTCAAGTTGAGCCAGGGGAGGTTTAGGTTGGACATTAGGAAAAATTTCTTTACCAAAAGAGTAGTCAAACATTGGAACAGGCTGCCCAGGGAAGTGGCTGAGTCACCATCCCTGGAGGTGTTCAAAAAAAGTTTAGATATGGGACCTGTAGACATGGTTTAGCGGGCCTGGTGGTATTAGGTCAACAGTTGGACTTGATCTCAGAGGTCTATTCCAACCTAATGATTCTATGATGACGATCTGCAGTTTCATGTGCATGTAGACCCAGCAGACAGCAAGAGCTTGCATCCCCTGCAGCCCACGGGGCATGCAGTGACCCCGGGCACCAGGCTAGTCTCCCCCTTATTCAGGCAAGAGCCACTTTCTTGCTAAAGCTGAAGGATCCGAGCATGCCATTTATTTTTGTGCATTATATTAATTTACCAGAGCTTTCTGCGTAGCTGCTTTCTGAGTGCTTTGCAGCTGACGCACCAGCGCTTTGTCAGTGTATGCACACCAAAGCAGCAGCAGATGACAACTCATGTGCTGTTTTGGAGGACTCAGAGCAAGAAGGAGGTGAAGAGACAGGGAGATGGTAATGAGCTACCAGAAAGCATTTAGTAACAATAATGCATATTCCCAATCCAGTGTTTTAAAGGGGTGCTTTCCAAACTCTTTTTCAACTGGCTTCACTCCTATTTGAAGCAATTTTTGAACAGTTGAAGTGGGTTTTAGAGCCTTGAGGAACACCTGGCTTCCTGGTAGAGTAGCTGCAGTCAGGCACAGACCATTCATCTCTTTCCCAGGGCAGCGGGTCAGACAGACAGCCAACAGAGCAGAACAGCGAACATAATTACCACGCCATTAAAACTCACCGTGTTGTAGGAGGTTGCTTATGGAAAGGAGCAGGTGCAGCACCAGGGTCTCGTAGTTTCAACTGAAAATGGAGAAGGGCTATGTTACAACGCTGAACACCAAGGACTGCCTCCAATAGAACACAATGGCCATAGCATGGTGATAATTTCTGATCCTTACCAGCTCTTTGTTTGTGAGCAGAGCCAGCTCCAAATATCTGCTGGGCACAAGTGGGATCTGGAGAACAGGAACCTCCTAGAAGTGAACAAATGACACTGCAGTTATTGAGGTATGTTCAGGAGCTTCAAAGTAAAAAAAACCCAAAGTGGTGTTACTCAAACACAGAAATTCCCTTATGTACAAGAACACAGAGCAATTATGCATTAGAGAAGGATTAATGAGCGTAGTGAGTAATCAGGGCGAGAGCAGAGAGATTCAGAGACAGAACACACTTGCAGGTGGGGTTTTCTTGGTAGCAGAGGGACCACCTGGCATCACTCACATTCAATCAGCTCATTACGAGCTGCAGACCTTTGCACATGCTCAGACTATTTTTTAATCATTCCGTTTGGCACCACAAAAACCGTGTCAAAGGGAGAACCGAGTGGGGTCAACATGAGCTGCCTGCATCAAGCAGCTCCACGCTAGAACCCAGAAGGGTAAACAGATCATTGCAGATCAAAACTGGTCCTGAAGTGAAATTGTTCAGGCCAGGCAAAAACCACAAAGATAACTCTTAGTTTTGCTTCATTTTCCCCAGCACACCTGCATAATACAGCAAACAGGAGCGTGCCCACCGATAGACCCAGCCAGCAAGAGGCACCACGTACTGCGCCCGGGATCCACCAGCCTCTGGAAAGAAGGTGGACAGTAGTTCTTGCTTGTGCCCTTTGCACATTCACCTGTGCAGCAGCAGCTCCCTAGTTCAAATCTGCTCTAGGTGCGACACGCTCCACCTTGGGCTGGGCAGAGCTCGTTGACTTCTACATTTGCTACATCCAGCGCATTAATTGCCAGTGGCAATTGGTTAATGGGTCATCTGGGGGGTTATTCTTCTCCTCTGAGCATGTTATTGCTCAGTGGCAGCACTGTCCCATCACTGATAGGGTGAGCGTACAGTAAGACTGTGAGGGCATTCAAGATCTGCAGGTTTGGTGAGGTGGCGAGGGAAAAAAGCAGCTGACCCTACAAAAATCTGGCTGGTAGCTTTGGCATCGGCTGAGGTGGGGATGAGGAAGCTTTTCTCTTGAGTAGTTCCCAGGTGTTTTGTGGTAGAAGAGAGCAGGATGAGTTGCTGTCTCTCAGAAAGACAACTTGCTAAATGGTTTGGCTGTGGCAGAAATAGGCAAGGCTAGAAAAATGCTATTGCTTAAGTCACTTGAAGCATGGGGTCCCATCTCTCTTCCCTGTCAAACAAATAACACTTTATTATTCTTCTTCTAAATTACCATCCTTCCCTGGCATGTTCTCAGTCAACTCCGTCAAATTGTAGCAATTTATAAAACTAGATTTCTGTCATGGGAGCTGGTAAGTCATTCTTTCATCTAAACTCTTCCTATTATTGTCAGAAGGCAGCACCTCTGAACATCACCCTTTCTTTCTTTCACTGAATACAATCACAGGACGCTGGCATAGGCCAGGCTCTTCCTAGAAATAATCCACACTCACAGGTACAAAAATAAGACTTGATCTCAGCTCTTTTGAAAGCAGGAACAGCAACGGCAAAAGTCCTCACAAGCTCTAAAAGCATTCAGAAATCAAAGCAAATAAACTATTTTTCTAACAAAGGTGTTTCTGAAAACAACCGCATCAGTAATAGCCAATAGCAAATGATGTCAGAACAAACTCATTTCCTTTGAAAACACGGAAACTCTGTTTCTGAACACAAAAGCACCAGCAGATGTGTGTATTTTGACATTGCTAAAGCTTTTGTGTGTGTGCCATTTAAGGAAACTGGGGCAGCAGAGTTTAGATTTGCTCCCTCAAAGTTCAATGCTAACTGACGACAGAGAGACGGCAGTTGTTGATCTTGATTGCCAAGATGGAAAGATGCATTAAATGGAGTCCAAGGGAGTCAGACCGGGAGCAGAAACTGTTCCACACCTAGCCCAGCAACGTGCGGTCAACACAGCATGCTGGCAGACTTGCGGACCACTCCACCAGAGAAGAACAATGAGCAGTGATGAGACTCGAACCATCCTGGCGTTGGCTAGGACAGGGTTAAATTTCAGAGGAAGCTGGGAGGGGGCACAGCCAGAACAGCCCAACCGAACCAGCCACCATATTATTCCATACCATGACGACTTCAGGCTCGGTATATAAGGAGGAGAGGCACGGAAAGGTGAGCGGGCCAGGTGGTGAGCCATTGTGTCCTGTGTCACCTGCTGTATGTATTAGTTCATTACTATTGTGGTTGTTTCCTCTCTCATTGTGTTGTTCCATTAAACTGTCCTTATCTCAACCCACCAGGTTTTACCTTTTTCTCCCAATTATCCTCCCTGCTCTGCTGCCAGGGGAGGGGTGAGTGAGCAGCCTCCTGGTGCCCTGCTCCTGGCTGGGCTCGAACCATTACAGCCCCTTTTGGCACCAAACTTGGAGCAAGAGGAATCTGAGATAAGGATAGTAAGTGAGAGAGGTGGCGGGCAAAACATGAACTGGACTTAAGAATGTTAAAAGAAAATAATCATGGGGATTGTTGTTGTAACTGTGGTGCAGGGACGAGGGGTGGATTGTGCAAATTGTCGATTTTCGTTCGGTAATGCGATGATGTGACTTTAATGTTGGTATGGGCAACTTTGGAGAAGGTTCTTTTGTTGATGCGAGGGAAGTTGGTGAAGATTGTGTGATAACTCTTAAATGTGATTCGCAGAGGCGAGGGGTGGAATGTGATGGTTTGGTGTCTGATGGGGTTTTGGTAGCGGGGGAGGGGGCTACAGAGGTGGTTCCTGCAAGAAGCTTCAAGAAGCTTCCCCCCCCCCCTCCAATTTCGGTATCTGGCCAAGGCCAGACCTGTGGCACCTCTGCAAACAGGTCTACTTAAGAGTGAAAGAACCTGTTGAGGAGTTCTTTGTTCACCTTTTATTGTTGGTGAGTGGGTGAGAGGAGGAGGATGTGAGAGAGACAGCCCTGCGGACACCCCGGTCAGTGAGGCAGGAGAGGGGGAGCTGTGCCGGAGCAGAGGTTCCCCTGCGGCCCGCGGGGGGGTGGCGGCTGAGCCCCCGCAGCCCCTGGAGCCCAGCGCTGCCCCAGCCGTTGCCCTGCGGCCCGCGGAGGGCCCCGGGCCGGAGCAGGGACCGGCCCGGAGCAGCCGTGACCGGGCCGTGGCTCCGAGGCAGCCCGCGCTGGAGCCGCCCGTCGGCGGGAGGGCGGCAGCCCCGGGAGGGACCCGCGCTGGGGGGTTCTGGGGAGCTGCGGCCCCGCGGGAAGGACTCGCGTTGGGGCCGTTGGAGGAGGAATGTCTGCCGGGAGAGGGACCCCGCGGTGGGGCAGGGGAGGGCTGCGAGGGCCCCTCTCCTGAGGGGGAAGGAGCAGCGGAGACCCCTTGTGCCGGACGGGCTGTGACCCCCATTCCCTGCCCCTGCGCTGCTGGGGGGGAAGAGGGAGCAGAGCTGAGCCGGGGGAGAGTGGAGGGGGTGTGTGTTTGGGGGGGGGGGGGGGGGGAAGATGCGTTGTTTTTAAAACGTGGTTGTGTCTCTCATTGTCCTTGATGGTGGTGGATGTTTTGTATTAAATGGATGTTGTTATCCCCAAGTTGAGTCCGTCTTTTGCCCGTGACCATAACTGGTGAGTGAGCCCTCCCTGTCCTTTGTCTCGACCCTCGGGCCTTTTGGTTGTATTTTCTCCTTCCCATCCCTCAGGGGAGGGGGTAGGGGTGAGCAAGTGGCTGCTGGGGGCTTTGCTGCTGGCTGGGTGGGCTGAAACCACAAGTCCTTTTTGGCGCCCAACGTGGGGCCCAAAGGGTTGAGATAACGGCAGATCAGGCCAGAGCGTGTTAAAAGTTTTGTTACACACACTTCTTTTATTAGTTAAATAACCACTGGGCACCACCTTGGTTCGTTTGTTCACCTGGTGGTGCCATGTAAATTCAAACATGCACTGCGTACTCCCTGCCGGGATGTTTGTGGCCTCTGGGAGAGGGATCAGGACCATCATTTTGCTGCACTGGCTCACGTCGACTTACGATATGATTGCATCACTGGTCACGAGGTTAAGCTGGTATTTCTATCCAGCACTGCTGTCATGCCTGTTCCTCGGGCACCTTCTCTCGAAATTTGTTACTGATCACACCCAGTCCACGGGAGAGACAAAGGGGGATGCTTTCTCCTGCTTTTCCACCTCTCCTTTCACCTTCAGGCTAATTATAGCAGCTTTTGAGAATTCTGAATATCCCTGGGATGCCCAAGCCAGCATGTTCTTATTGCTGAGTCTCCTCAATGTGTCCCAGGTCTTGTTCAGGGTTAAATACATTTTTTCTAAGAATAGCACCCAGAGATCTGCCCTGAGGCTGGATAATTGCAAGATCGGCAGGGTATGTGGGAGAGCATGGGGAAGTGCCTAGGACAGTGGTCACCCCCAGTGTTTTGGAATTTCACCCCTGAACAAATGCAGAATCCTAAAAAACTAGTAAAATACTTGGAAAAGGTATGCTGTCACCCTGGCAATTCCAGAGAGACCCAAATCACTGCAATATGCTGGGGCCTGGCCTGCCAAGCCCTTCCCAACACAACTCGGTGCCCTCGAGGGGAAGAGGAGGACTCTGGACCTGGAAACAGACTGACAGGTGCTACAGCTGAACCAGAGAACCAGCCTGTGCCGCTATCAGTTGCCCCTACCCAGAAGTTGATCGGAATACACAGTCTAACCACCAGAGCCTGTCTGGCTGTAGGCTGCTGCCCTCCCACGGCAAGCTGGGCCAGCAGCCGCTCCTATCTCTGTATTCCTATGAACTGACTTCAGCTCCTGGGACCAGCTGCCAGAAACCAAAGCTTCCGAACACCCACTTTGCTGGCTCACTGTCTGAAGCTGAAAATCAGCACCCTGGGGCACTCAGCCTTTCTGTCCTGCGAGGGAAGCCTTTGGGGTTGGGAAGGACTGCGTGCTGCTCAAGGAGCAATTGCCCTCCTGAGCCTGGGAGTGACTTTGTTAGTGCTGAACAATGATGTCCCAGGAGAGAGGGTGCGGATCCCAGGCTCTTCTCCCATAGTGACAGCTTTTTATTGCTATCGTCGGGGTGGGTTTTTTTTTTCTAATGTCTGTATCTTGGCAACCCAGGAGTTGTTGACTTGGAAACTCAGTGCTTCAAACAAGGCTGGGCTTGTTGGAGCGTTTCTGCTGAATCCTGCACCTGTTACCATGGCAGGGCTGTGAAGTTAAACCTCAGCACAGGTACCAGGCGCTTGCTTTCGTGCAAGTGCCCTTCGGGTGAGTTCCCGGGCTGCTGGCGTTCTTTATCACCCTGGTTCAGACAACTGCCACCGGTAGCAGTGCCTCCTCCCCCAAATATCACGTACACATCTTACCTCCACCTCCGTTCTCATCCTAGAAGGGCTCTGCATGAAAGTCATGCCACAACAGAGGAAACGCCTCTGAATTAATTAAGATTCTCTCACCTGATTCTTATGAACAGAAGTAAACAAGGCAGGACTGAAGCTCCACGTGAGTGAGTTCACTGAAGCAACAGACCCTTCCACTGAAGGCTGAAGCCAACTTGTCAGCAGAACAGACCTTCAAGTAACTGAAAACCAAGGGGGTTTTATTATGAAGGAGATTTTTCTGCTCTGAGAGCCTGAATTTTTATGTGCTCAGCTTAAAGCACTGCATCATACTAGCTGTAAGAAAAACAGGCCTCTGGGAAGAACTAAGAGCACTGAGTTCAGCCAACCCGCAGCTGCTGGTGACTGCTGAAAAATGCATCTTCTTTACTCACAGATGTCTTGTATCATGGCTCTCAAACTCTACTACTTCAGTTAGAACTTTTTTATAAAAAGTACCATGAGAAATCCTCTTTTTTGGTCTGCACTTATATTTTAGGATTAGCATCAGCATCCCTGGACTTCTACAGTGAAACAGATGTCCAAGAGAGTCTAAAATATTTTATTGTAACTAGTACAAGCTGAAAAGCAAGAATTCAACTTTGCAAAAATATTCTGAGGCTGTGAAAGCTGCATTTTGCTTTGATAGGGAGTAAAATAAAAACAGGTTGCAGAAAGCTTCAGAGTTCAAAAGCATAAGGACCCAGAGTTATAGTTTCATCTTAACCAACCAACCAGGGCTGGTTTTGCATTTAAAGTTGGGGATATTTGGACACAGGCAGTGCCAGGCTCAGAGAGGTTCACCTACAGCAGTTGTCTGAGCCTAGAGTAAGTTCATAGAAAGTACAGAAATCAGGCTGAGTCAGGAGCAGCCCACATCATCCAAATAGTGCTGGGAGAAAACAGGGCCCCTCAGACTCTGCACAGTCCTCTCAAACACAAATCTAACTCTGTAACCTGGCACGGATGTCCATATGTAAGAGAAATTCAGAGCTATTCTGCATTCCCAAAGTTTTTCCAGAGTCTTTGGACTGCACATGCAGTGACCGCTCAGACCTCATGTCACTAGACCCTGCACTTTTAGTCAACAGGTTTGCAGCCTCCAGAGCTGAATCTTCCTGTTCACACTATTTGCATGGATGCTCCATGCCTGCACCTATACAGATCTGAATTGCTCTGAATTCTTATGGCCTGTTGCAGGCAGCCTGCATTTTCTCTGGACTCTGCCTGCCCAGAAATCATTCTGGCCTGAAGACAAGCAACGTCAGGGCTCTTACAAGGGAGGTCTTTGACAAACTCATCTGTGCCTCGCTAGATTAATAAATCTGTCTTACTCAAACTACAGTTTAAGCACTCTCTGTAGAACACTCAAAGCACTGGGCACACCTTCCTGGATTCCTACCTGCACCTCAAGTATGCTCCATCAGGCTGACAAGCAAACAAGCCATTCAGCTGCCCCCAGGGCTACCCAGCTGCTGCTCCACAACAGACAGAGCCACCGCAACTTCCCAAGTTGTTTCAGTGAGATCCATTACATTAAACCTCCCCAGGGTGCACACACTGTCTGTCAGCAAAGCAGGGTGTCCTTTATTCTAATTTGCAGTACAATACCCTGGATAATTCTCCATTTCAGGGCTGTGTCAGAGCACTGCTTATCTCCGAGCCCTTGGGCCAGCCCACTGCCAGAGACCTCTCTCTCCACATCCCTCCTCCACACATTTTCCACGCAGAACAGTCTGCAGATTATTTTTCCTATCTCCTCCACTGCCCGCTGCATTCTGTCGGTGTTTGAACACTGCCTATTCACCTCGGCTCTCAACAGGCACCCACACCTTTGACACCCACTGGAACACCACAGACCGGACCCCCCGCTGCCATCACCGGCCTAAAACCCCAACCGACCCGGGCTGATTTGCTCCAGCTCAGCCTCCTGCACACCGCCGGGCTTGAGCCAAGCTGGGAGAAACGCTTGTGCTCTGGTTCAGCCAGGTTAGTGACAGCAATCCGAGCTCATACAACACACGGGCCGACGCGGGGCTTCTCAGGCAGAGAAAACATGGCGGCCGCTGCCCTACCTCGAGCCAGAGGCCTCCGCGTGCGCATGCGCGGCGGCCGCTATCGCTCCGCCTGGCGGCGCGGCGGCGCCGTCCTCAAGCTGGCGCCTTTCTCTTGTGGCGGGGGACTACAGTACCCAGCATGCCCCGCGGGCCCCGAGCGGAAAGATCTACCGGCGGCGCTTGCCCAGTGGGGGAGGCGGGTGGTGTGCGCCGGAAGTGGTGGGTTCGTGCCGCCATGAGGGCGTCTCGGCGCTCCGTCGCGCTCCTCGCCTGGGGCGGCGGCTGCGGGTCGGGCCCGCTCCAGGGGCTGCTCCGGGTCCTGCTGCCCCCGGGGCCCCGGAGAGGTGAGAAGCGCCGGAGGGCCGTGCTCGGGCCCCTTGGCCCGCTGGGACCCGCCGACTCAGCCGGCAGCCTCCGCCGGGCCGTGCTGGGCGCTGCGCGCAGCCCCTGCGGGGGACGGGGGGCGCAGGGCCGCCTGGGGTGCTGGGGGGAGCCTCGGCCTCGTGGGTTGCGCTGGCGGCTGCAGGGGGCTTTTGGCGGGCTGGGCTCGTTGCCTGAGAGCGATCGTGGGGGCCTGGCGCTGAGGGAGAGCAAAACCCTTCCCTTGGGGCTGGAACAAGGCAAGGGGCGAGTTCCCTGGGCACGAGCAGCTCATGGGGAGCAACAGAGAACGTTTGAGACGGGAGGAGCAACGGGAGTTAGCCGAGGGGCGCGGAAAGGCGTCACGAAACGGTGTCTCACATCCCGCCGGTGGAAACGTGGCCGAGTTTTGAAAAGAGCTTCGGGCTGAGAGCTGTGCCTCGAGTCACTACGGGAGTGAGGCGGTAGGAAGAAGAGCAGCACGTCTGGGCAACCAAAAGCTTCCTGCTGTAATATTAGGTTTTCCGAGGGAACGTCTACAATATTTATGTTCAGTCCAATGGAAAAAAAAAAATCCACTAATGCATTTAGAGGGCAAAGATAGGTGTTGGAAAGCTCTTGTGGCTCAGTTAAAAAAAAAAAAAAGTTTTATTCCACAGTAAATTTTAATTTGCATTATTTGTAAGTACTATTCTGTGTTTATGCACTTAAACACAAGTCTTTTGTCTCTTTCCTCTTAAGGCTTACACAGACTTTGGTTTGTATACTGCAGCTGGCTTAGTCACAGTCGCTTCTTTAGAATAAATACAAGGTAGCACTTGGTTTATCTATCGGTGGCACAATACAACTGCCCTCTTGTTAAAATGATACAAAACTTTTGAGTAGAGGTCTAGGTAAGATACAGAACAACATTTTGGTTAAGGCAGAGCCAGCAGTGCAAAAGGTTTCAAATAAGCATGGATGTAGAAGTACAGAATCTGTAACGTGCAAGGCCCCACACAGATAAGATGAAGAGAAAAATAAGCTTGAAATAAAGTAGGAGAAGCAGTGAAACATCTTATACAAACTCCCTCGCATAATAGATAGGATGGATCTTTGACTAACACCTTTCTCTGAGGCATTAGTTGCAAACATCACATTGCTTTGTTTCCCAGTTACTCTTCTGGTGAACCAACAGATTCGTTCTGAGCGTTAGATTTGCCTGGCTTTCTGGAAAAAAAAAAAAAAAAAAGCTGTAGCTTTATCTTCACGCATAGCAGTTGCTGGAAAGGATAGCGGTAGAGAGAAGTGTAAAAACAGTGTGGTTGAGGGATTCTGTGAGGAAGCAAGTTGATGACGTTAGCTGTCACCGGGAGAAATTGGCAGTGTGTAAGAACTGCAGATGTTTTAAGAGAAAGAAAATTACTTAAGTGGTGTTTCTCAAATACTGCAAAACCATTGGTTGTGGCGGGTTTATTTTTGTTGTATCAGGATGCTTGTCTGTTGCCCAGCTTCCCAGTTCTATGAATACACTTAAGATCGAGATAGGAGTCCTAGTTGGTACAGATTTCCTACAGAAAAGGGGTTTCTGATGCGCGCTATAGCCAGCGGTTGTTTGCAACATCCGTGCAGCTTTGCTGTGATGGGAGAAACCAGCGTATTGTGTGATAAACCGATCAGGTTAAGTTTAAGGAACATGTTGTCACTTCCAGGTTTTGCTGCCACGCTCGTTAGGAGGTCATATGATGTCAGAAGAGTTGAAATCACTCCCCTGGAGCAGAGGAAGGTTACATTTGACACCCATGCTTTGGTGCGGGACCTGGAAGCCCATGGTAAGTGATATCTGAGAAATGATTCAAAGGAAAACGTGAAGTACTGTCACTGAGTGCTGTCACTTTTCCCAGCGTGCCTGTGCTTGGTGCTACAAAATGGGTTGGCAGCTGGTGAAGGAGAGGCACCGGGCACTATTTGGTGCCTCTGTAACCGCACAAGTAACTGTTTCGTTGGAGGTACCTTGTTCGAGGCTGTCGGCAAGGTTGTGTCGTGTCTGCCGGCCGAGGAACATAGTGCGGTTAACACGTGTCAAGTAGCAATAACAGTTAAAGAACTGTTTTCTGGCAAAACTGAAGCTTTAACAGAAGTTCCTTCTAGACTGCTAGTAGTAACTTCAGGGGTTTTTCTAGCTGGAAATGCTTGCAGCAGCGTTGTGCCACGATACCTTCTGGATACCTGCGCTTTCGGTTCGGGAGCGTGGCTGTCCGAAGGGCGAGGAAGGGTCCCTCTGGCCCTGGGCTCTGTCTCCTGGCAGCGGCTGTGCGTCGGTGCCCTCAGGACAGCGTTAGGACGGGAGGGATGTGTGTGACACGTCCTCTTGTGGTTTCTAAGCCCCCGGTGGTTTTCACCCTGGAGGTATTTTGGGTCAGGTGTGAGTTTTGGTGACCTTCAGTGGAAAGCTTTTCACAAGCTTTCTCAGTCCCTGAACCTCTGTAAACCCAAAACGTCCTTTCTCATGCAGTTTCAGGCACTCTCTCTTTCTGCTTATGCAGAACCTGGCTTCTGTGAGGTGAACTTGATGCCCGCTCAGCTCTTTCCTGGGAAGAGGGAATGAACATTTGATAGCTCATGTCACTCCTGATTATGTAAACTTCTGTCATATTTCCCCATCGTTCTTTTCTGAACAGAAGAATCCTCACTTTGTTGAATTTTTCCTTCAGCAGTAGCTTTTCCCTACTTTGGATCGTTTGTGATGCCCTTCTGTGAGTCTTTCCCACTTCTGTTTCGGAGGGAACACAGCTGCTGGCGTTACTGACAGAATCCCTCAACCACATGACAACTGAGCATCCTGCGGATTTGAACAGTGGCATAATGTTGCATCTGTTTTGTTCTCTGATCCTTTTCTTAGTAATTCTTGAGGCTTTGGTTTGCTTTATTGATCCCTGCTAAGCACAGAGCCGATACCTTCATCGGACTAGCAACTGTCTTTTAAAATCCCAAGATCTTCGTCCTAAGTGGCAGCTGGAACTTTACCCAGTCTGAGGTTAGGATTTTTTTCCACTCTTCAGGCCTAATGAGAACATGTATTAGCAGTTAGAAGACTCCTAATAGTCCACTGACAATGTTTATTTTCTTCATGCATGTCAGACTTGTCAGCCCATAGTGCCCTACATCTCTTCTGGCGCTGTACCGGCCATTTTCCAGCCCTCGGGTAACCGAGATAGGCCGTGAGGTGTTACTTGTCTGTGAGATGTTACTTGTCCGCAGCTATTTCTTTTTTAAGTTCCTGTAGAACTCGTGGGGTGATGTCTGCCTGTGCTGGCACACTGGGTTGTTACTCTGGTTTGTTCCCTGCACTTCTACAAACACTTCATTGCTACAGTGATGGGGCTCTAGAGATAGAACCTGCACGTATCACAGAAGTGAGAGAGGCATTTGGTCTTTCTCAAACTCGCTGCAGGCTGTTTTCAGGCTCTACTCTCTCAGTTGCATGATTTTCTCCCTATTTTCTGAACTTCCATGCAACAAGGACAGCCCCTGCTGTAGGGGAAGAGTAAAATAATGAATTGGCAAAAAATCAGTAACCCTGAGAATTCAGAGGAACGGAAGCAATGCTCTCGCAGCTTTTAGTGGGAGGAAGCGGCCATAAAGCATGCACAGCCTTTTTAGAAATGTAAACCAGTGGTGCAGCTCAACAGTACCAGTGTTTTAGAATGGAGCAGTGGCATGTTTCTGTGCGTAGTTTGCCCTGAAAGCATTTTTCAACAAAAAGTTAATTGATCCCCCTTTATAAAATGGTTCAATTGAAGTACCACACGCCAGTGAGACCGCTGGGAATAAATCCTTGGGGCCAAAGCTCTCAGCCCTAGATCGGATATGGCTAATGTGACAGCTGGGGTTTTTTTGCCACTCATCACACCTCATCTGTAACACTTCGAAATGGCTACGGACAAAGTGTAGTTTTTATCATCAGAAAGCAAAAGTCCTGGTTTGAATCCATTCTGCAGGCCATGGATGCAGCAGTTTTAAAATCAGTTTTGCACGTGTTCCTATCTGTGCAGAGCCGTTTCGGTCTATGCAGACTGACTTTGTGATTTTATTACTCTAGAGGATGCCACGCTTTGTAGCTCAAGGTGAGTTTGGTTTTAATAGAATTTGTGAAAGTTTGCTATAAAGTTTTGCCGAATTATTTTTATAATGCACGGACAGTTAAACCTTGTACAGAAATGTGGTCCTCCTGGCAGCTGCATGCTTAGACTGTTTCGGTGCACTGAAAGTCAACGTCCCTCAGATTTTTGCAGCGTTAGGTCTGTGGTTTTTCTAGTTCAAAGCCACAGTGACCGGCCCCTCGCTGCCAGTTTTTGGTCACTGTGTCACTTCCCATTTGCCCCTATAGTGGGGTACAGCACCTGAGGGTCACAGTTCTTTGTGTACCACCTCTTGCTCTTCTCTTCGTCCAGCTTGCTCCTATTACCCAATCTTGTCGTCCTTCAACTGTCTTCTAGGCTTTGGGAAGGAACAAGCGGAGACCATCGTGTCGGCATTGATAACCTTGTCGAATGTCAGCTTGGACACAGTCTATAAGGACATGGTGACACAGGCTCAGCAGGTAAAAAGTAGCGTATGGTGTGGGTGTACAGCGCTGGGGGGCTGTAGTGGCTCACGCTTGCATGTTTAAAAGAGAAATGAGCAACTCTCTATAGTACTATAAACCACTGAGATGGGTTTTCCAGAGTTTCAAGGTGGTGTTAACAGTACGTTAAGCCTTTCATCTCACAGGAGTGGTTTGCAAATGCAGCCACAGTATGTAAGTGTCATGCAGAGATTGCTTCATCTGCTGCTGAAAAGCTCTGAGGTGAAACCAGACTTTTAACTGTGTCTTGAGGGCAGGAGAGAGGTTCAAGGAGGAGTTTCTGAGAGATAACAAGGCCATCTAAAATACAGAAAATTGTCAGTTTTTATTGAACTTCAGTAAAGATGTCAACTCTCTTCTGAGATACACTGTATTTGTCCTGTTTTCCTATTCATAAACTAAAAACTACTATTAAACCGAGTTATTTTACTCTGCATTTCAGTCTCTAAAGCTACACCTGTAGTTACAGCTAAGCGTGGTTGGGGTGTGAGCTCAGACACCACCGCAGGGCTGTCCGGAGTGCTCGGCAGTTACTGCGGCGCCTTGGCTGGCTTTTGCCCTGTGCCAGCCCGCAGCCTGCCTGACCTGGTTTCTGTGGAGGCCCAGAGCCAGGGCCTGTTGCCGCCAGGCGGGGTGGGCAGAGCCACCTTGGCTTAGGAGGGAGCGATCTTAGCGTCTGTGGTGCGTCCCTTGCCCTCGGGGGCAGCCAGCGGGCTCTGCCGTGTTTTGCCGTGGGTATGAACCCGGCTGCTTGCGCTGGCCGGGCGGCACCTCAGCCTGCACCCCAGCGGATCCTCGGGGTGGCTCCTTCGCGTGGGTGTTCAGCGTCGTGGTTGTGGACAAGGCCGGTGGCCGTGAGTCGGGTCAGTAGCCCGGCTGGGTCCTCTGCTGGTAATGGAGGTGGTGACAAGTTTTGTTTGAACAAATTGCGCAAATAACAAGAACTTCAGCTCTTCTTGGAGGCTAGACATCTGGGGCAGGATAGTAAAGCTCTGATGCACAGTAGTGGCTTTAATAATTACTCAGGAAGGCTGTGCAGGCTGAAATTACGTGCCATTCTTCTTCAATGAGTTAATGCAATTAAGCATTGATTGCTATTTTAATTAAACTGCTGAGCCTGCCTTCCAACAGATTTTTATCTTACTGGCATTTATTCTTAATGGAAGTTATCTAGCTGCTTTGTCCTGTAAGTCCCATAAGAAGACAAGAACCTGTGTCTCTGTATTTTTTTTTTCATCAGAATGGAAACCTTTCTTTTTGGAAATCCTATTATGCATAAAGAAAGTCAGAGGCCTGAATATAATTTGCATGGAATTGTATTAGGCAGAAACACTGTTTTTTATCATGTTGTCAGTGTTGAGACCGAGTGTTTTAAGGTGGGATGAGGCAAATCAGCTCCTCGGTGTAAATGCTACGGTTCAAACCAGCAGCAAGTGCTCTGTAGGCTACTGAACATTCACTGAAAGTGGAAGAGGATGAAGGACAAACTTCATGTGTGTCGGGTCTGTTTCATTTCGTAGCTACCTGGACTAACACCTCTGGCATTCTTGATTAAATTCAGAGTTAGCGTATTAAAGCAATAGAAAAAGCACAAAATCAAAACGCCTGGAGTCTTTCAAACAAATTGCAGTTACAAAATTGTGTTTCTGTCACTTTCTTCTTGGAGGATCTCCCCATTTTTGTGCTCTTCAGTAGCTAATTTTGTGATTTCAGACCGAAAAACCTTGCCTTGCCTTTACTTGCCAGAAAGCGTGCAACTTAACCAATGCCGTGTTTTATTGTTTGGAAGGAAATAACTTTGCAGCAGATAATGGCACATTTGGACTCCATTCGAAAAGATATGGTCATCCTGGAGAAAAGTGAATTTGCAAACTTGAGAGCAGAGAATGAGGTACTAATAAATATTTTTAATTAAGCAGTTAAATTGTCATATGTGTTGGGTTATACCTGTCGTACGCTTTTGTGGAACAAGATACAAATGTAAAAGTAATTCTGGGTACTTTTATCAGAGTTGGAGTGTTTGTAGTTACAGCTTCTGTGATCCCATAAAAATATCATATTTCACATAAGACTTGCTCAGTTCTTCTATAAACAAAAAAAAAAATCTCCACATCTTAGAATCATCTTCTGTAATTTTATTTAAGGGTGATTCTGGGACAGTCTCGTCACCGTTAACTGTACAATGCAGGAGACTTGTCAGCTGTTTCTTTGCTGTTGCTTTGTAGCATTTTGGTATTTTTCTGCTGTCTTTAGTCTCAGAATAACAAGATCATTGTCGTTACAAAATAATCCCTGTATTTTGAGCAAAATTCCCAGCAGGTTATATATGGCTATACAAATTGAACACACCAGTTAGGATATTTAATCAAGAACAAATTGCTCCTTGGGGAGAAAAATTAGGAAGAATAATTGTATGCATGTGGTGGTAACACTTACATGACTGATTGACATGGTCAGCAGCGTTCTGAATTTGTAAAATCTTTTTCTTTTTCTCCTCTGCACTTAGAAAATGAAAATTGAATTAGATCAAGTGAAACAGCAGCTGATGGTAAGTAAACAGCAAGTGCTTACATACTTGTATTGGGGAGAGTAAATAGTTACTTTCATCATTTTATTTGCTTTAAAGAATGAAACTAGTAAAATCCGAGCTGACAGCAAGCTAGACATAAACCTGGAGAGGAGCAGAGTGACGGATATGGTAAGCTGGTCTGTGAAGATACCCCCGTCCGCTCTGTGTCCCGTTTGCCGTGACTACAGCTGTAATTCATCTTTTATCCACAGTTTACAGATCAGGAGAGGAAGCTGATGGAAGCAACTACAGAGTTTCATAAAAAAGTAAGTCTTGAACAAAGTTCATCTTGTATCGAGCAGGATACAGTTGCGTGTTGCAAGTTACATAAACCCCGAGCTTCTGTGAACGTTAATGGATTTTTGGGTGGGGTAAAGCAAAAGGCTGGGCTGTGTCACTGGTCTGTGGTACGAGTTCCTTGCCTGGGCTGGGGGGTTTGCCCTGGGCACCGTCCAGGCAGAAGGAAGCAAAGAGCCCGTGTCTGTCGCTTCCCGAGGGCCTTGCGGGCGGGATGTGCGCGGTCGTGCTGCCCTTCCCAGCATCACAGACGAGCTGATCTGATCGGCTGCAGGGGGTGGCTCAGGTGCCTACGGCCAAGCCTTCCAAGGGCCGGCAGTCCTCCAAGTGCTAGGGGGCGCTGCAGGCAGAGGATGAAGATGGCCGTGTCCCATCTTCAGCATCTCCTCCCTCCCTGGGTACGGCTTGTGAACGCTTAAGCCTTTGTTTTGCAAAAATTTAGGGTTGCTCTCTAGGTGCTGTGGGGTGCCTCGTTTAGGAAGCACTGGCGTATCAGGGGCAAAAGTCTGTATGGTCTGAGTTTTCTCTTTTTCTCTCTCCCTCCCTCTTTAATATTCTTCCCCGGTTGTATTACATGTGTTCTGTGGCTTCCGATGTCTCTTATCGGTCATGTATTTTACTTCAGTGATAGGTTGGGAATTTGTTTCTCTTTCTTATTGCTGGCAGCATGGTATTGTTTGGCTTTGTAAAGCTGAAAGAGCTAGAGGTCATTGTCACATATATGTTATCTTTTAATATTTCAGGATTCAAGTACCAACAGTGTGATCTCAGAAATTGGTAATAAAATTGACACTGAAATAGCTTCCTTAAAAACGCTCATGGAATCGAATAAACTTGATACAATACGTTATTTAGCAGGTACGTGATAGGCAAGGAGGTGAGTGCCAGTATCGTATTTTGGATGTATGAAACTTTATTTAAGAATATATGCAAAGTGAATTCAAGGAGTTAGTCCCCACCTGAAAGAAGCGTGACAGAGAACATAGAAGGGGTGGGAACATGCAGACACTGCTGCAGCTGGGCTAGGGCTGCACCCAGAACTGGGATTAGGGGGAACATGGACCTGAGCTCTTAATTACTTTGTTAGAGAGTAGGAAAGAAGCCGGAATACCTTGTCTGGTCTGACAGTACCTGTGCTTGCTGCAGGGCAGCTGTTTGTGTGGCAGGGGTGCTCCAGCAGTCCTCCGGGGCTTATTGAAGTTGCCCTGAAAGTCAGCTGTCGGTCAGGACTAGTCTGGGAGTGACCGGTTCTGCTTCCCATTCAGTCTGGTTTGAGATTCTCTTGTCAGTACATACATAACCAGGGAAATTTTTGTGTTGGAGCTGGATAAAGAGAGAGTAGTACATTACATTTGGAAGTGAGAACAAGTTCAAAGGGAAACATAATTGGCTTTATTCTAACACAAATTGAAACAGCAGCTTAACAAACCTGAAAGACATCAGGTGTCAAGAGGTGCTGCCTGGATATCCTAGCATTGTGTCAGATACGTGTGTCATTAGCTCGTTGTCACTTTGTTCAGTGGGAAATCGTTTTACTCAAGCCTAATGCAAGAGCTGGTACGGCCATCCCTCCCGTCACGCAGTTTCCAGTCGATGGGTGACAACAGTAAACGTTGCCGCAGCCTCTTGGGCTCGGTATCACCCAGTACTCAGCTGTGTCCCTGCAAACACAGCTCCGCAGGCTGCTGCTGAATTCGGCCTCCCCCCTCGCCGCCTGGGCAGCGCCACGGCGCTGGGTACTGCGCCTGAGGCACGGTGTTGGCTCCCGAAGTTGTCACACCTGCAGCAACCGGTGCAGCGCGGGAGGCTCTGCTCTAGAGCTGTTCGCCGCCTTCCATCTGGTGGCCGTTACTTTCCTGTATGTGGAGGGTGATGCACTTGAGCATTCAACTAATTATTTCCTTTCCTTTAACAGCTTCGGTGTTCACGTGCTTAGCGATAGCACTGGGATTTTACAGGTTCTGGAAATAGCTGTAATGGGATGACGGCGTCAAATGCAGATGGAGGAACGGCCACCCGGGCAGCATGGGTTGGACAATCATGTTTGTGCTGTAGATAACCGTGGTACCTTTTTGTTTTGATATTCTTACTGGGCACTAAAAATGTTTTCTGGATCTGTAACACTGGAGATCAAAACAGTTTGAGGGTGAAGTAGGCAAATAGTAGTATTTCATTGTCCCCTGTTGAATACTGTATTTATTTCAAAGGGCTTCTTATGCTAAATCGGAAAGTGTTTCCTAATGTGTTTTACAATTAATTTTGTTTTCTTTTGGGAACATGCTCACTCCCAGCTCCTCTGGAAAAGAAAGTATTAAACATTTGATATGCCTTTGAAATGGGAATACTTGCCAGATTCCAACAGATCTACTCTGATCCAAGTAAATTAACCTTGGATTAATCCAGGATCTGAATTTTTACCTTCAGTCTGTTCTCTTTTTTTTTTTTTTTTTGACGGCTTGAAGCCTGGCACTTTGGGGTTTTTATTTATATATAAACGCACACTCCAAGGCCTTTACTATAAAGAATCCTTGTTTCTCTTGAAAACTGGTTTACATAAATTTAAAATCTCATGTAGAACTAAAATATCTCTGTAGATTTATTTATTTTTTTGCAATTTCTGAAACTCCAGAGGCAAACAGAATGGGAGAACTTCTCTTTGTCTTTCCAAGGGGAAATGCCTCTGCTCTCAGCAACTGGTGTTCAGCCCTGGGGCAGAGAATTGCTCTTCACTCCTCCCTTCAGGTAGTGCAGAGTATTTCCAATAAACCCTCCCGTATTTTCTGGGCGTAGGATCTGGCTTGTAACACGGAAATACTCAGCATCTCAGCGGTGCCACTGTGGGGGTGGCCATCCTCCTCCCTTCTCCAGGCTCCTCCGGACTGTTCTGTAATCCCGTGGGACACGCTGACTCGCCTGCCTTCTGGTGGTGACCCTCTACCTTCTGCAGGGACTTCACCACTTGCATTGCGGAGATGGGACGTAGCAGGTGGATGCTGTCCAAAGCTGAAGCAGTCACATCTTGTTGAGTACAAATGCGCATGCTTGGTTTGATTCTTTTAGTGAAATAATGATTTTAAAAAAATCTTCCTGGAATAAACTTTTAAGTAAGAGCAGGCCCTTTGTGGGCTAAAGAGTATGTAGCACTGATTAGTGGCAAATTGTTTTGTTGCAGTTTACTCTGTTTACAGTTGAACTTGCTGGTTTCCTGCCAATTCTTATATTCTGTGCATTAAATAATTTATCATCTTCATTTAAGAAAATAAAATTAATTTCTTACATTTGCTATCTAACTGTCTGAGAGACTTGAATACAGATTACCAGACTTAAAAACGTGGCTTTTGCAGCAGGCGCAGTGCTGTCGTATTGGGAGTTGAGGCTGCTTTTTCTGGGGGGGGGTGTGTCGAACAGGCAGGGGGCTGGCAGCCAGGATCTGGGCAGGTGGCCAGCAGCCGCTGGTGCCTGTTGTAGCTGTTGCACGTACAAATCCATCTTCTTGTAAGCGGTAACATTTCTGGGGTTCTGTGGATCACAGAATCATTTAGGTTGGAAAAGTTCCTTAAGATCATCGAATCCAACCATTAACCCAACACTGCCAAGCCCATCACTGAACTGTGTCCCTCAGCACCACCTCTACATGTCTCAAATACCTCCAGGGATGATGACTCAACCACTGCCCTGGGCAGCCTGTTCCAGTGATTGACAACCCTTTTGGTGAAGAAATTTTTCCTAATGTCCAATCGAAACCTCCCCTGGTACAACTTGAGCCTGTTTGCTTTCGTCCTGTCACTTGATAGTTGGGAGAAGAGACCAACACTCACTTCGTTTACAACCTCCTTTCAGGTACTTGTAGAGAGGATCAGGTCTCCCCTCAGCCTCCTCCAGACTAAACCCCAGTTCCCTCAGCCGCTCCTCATCAGCCTTGTGCTCTAGACCCTTCACCAGCGTCGTCGTTCTTTGGAGGTACAGTGGCTCGTGTGGATCTTTGCACTGTTTGTACAGGAGAGTTTCGCACAACGGGGATGTAGGAAATAGCTCATCTACTGCAGCTTCTGACCACCACCATCCCCCCACCCCGGCTGAAGCGGGCTCTAGAGACCAGTTCTCCTCTTCAGCTCTGATACAAGGCTTACACTGGCAGTCAGCGTGCTTCTCCCTTGGTCTGTGCACACGAAAACATTGATTTTTTTTATTTTATTTTTTTTTTCAGTACATTTGAAATTCTCCGAGATTAGTTTTCCTTTGTTAACTAAGGAGAGAACAGATCAGGAGTCAAGCACTAGCAAATTAACCTTATAGTGCAAGGATTTCTTACTGAAAGCTCTCGAAATACGCACAATGAGGGTTCCAAAGAGAAACAAATTCTACAGTAGCACACAGGTAAGAGAAGAATCTTTATATGTGAAATCATGAAATGTTTTTCAGGCGAGGAGAGGTCAGGATTGCCGTCTCTAACCACAACATGCCCCAGAACCTAGCAAACTCCAGCACTGAGCCTTTGGAGGCCCACGCCTGCAGTGCAGCTGGCACCTCCCGGGGGAGGTGCTTCCTGGCTTATTTAGGAATGACTTGAAGATGAAAAGCAAGGCACCCGGCACCCGGCTGCAGCTGAGGAGTACTTCTGCCAGACTGTATTCTGGTTCCACGCCGAAGGTCCTGTCTGACTGTTTTAGGGGGTAAGGTGCTATTTCCCCCCCCTCCTGAGGCAGTAGTACAAAATGGACACAGAGGTGGGGATACTTTTCTCAGACGGAGGAGGGCCTATGACATCGCTGCAGTTTACTACTGAAATGTCACCTTATAATTTGTAAAGCTGTTGCAACCTGGACAGGAAAAGAATGCTTTTTTTTCTTTTTTAAGATAAAAAGTGCTGCTGCTGTGATTGAGAAAGATTTTCTGTCCCAAAGAATTAAAAAAAAATAGTTCAGTGGAATGCAGAGAACCACAACTCCTCCGTGGAGCTGGGCTATGCGAACACTTCGCGTTGCCTGGGATATCGCCGTCCACCCCCTCAGTCTGCCGGCCTCTCCGAGGGTCACCCTCAGCACAGTCTCACAAACACACCTCCAGGGCTGCAGGCTGGTTTCTTCTTTATTTTCTTTTTCTCTTTGCAAGACTTGGAGGTGGTCTCAGCTTCCTGAAACAAAGGACGTTACAGCCGTTAAATAGCAATCACTTAAACCTGCTACATCACAAGACAGGATTTAAAAATATATGGCTTTGAGTAACCACAGCATGTCCTGTTCAAACTGAAGCCAAGGGCAGAGGGTGGTCCCAGGGCATGGGGTGACACAGCAGGGTAAGATTTGAAGGCCACTTGGCTGGAGCAATTACCCAGAGCAGAAGTTTTTGAAAACAAACCTGACTCAACAGAAGTTCTTTCCAGTCCCAGCTCGTAAACCTAATGCCCAGCTGGACTTTTTCAGACTGCTGCTGCTAAAAAAACCCAACTACAGCCACTCTCCCACCCTAGAAATGGAGCACTCTCTGCCCTCACTGCCCCAGACTTTTAAACCTGCCAGGCAAGTGGAATGGGTAATGTCTTAAAGTGAGCTGTGGAAGCTCAAAGTGGTTGGGTTTTCTTTTTTTTCAAAGGTGGAGGCACCTGGCTGGCCTGAGGGTTGCAGCAGCATGGAAAACACCAGTCCCAAGGATACAGTGGGAAGCAAACGGCTGTAGGAGCATCACAGCGTGTACATTGTGGCGGGGAAAGCTGGCACAGCCTAAAGGAAAGGGGAAAAAGGGCACGGGAAGGCAGGAAAGGCTCAGAAAGAATCCTGCAGGAGGAAGAAAGCAGGAAAGGGGGATAGAGGGAGATGGAAAGAACTGTGCCACGCAGTTGTGCCAGACCACGCTGCATTGCTTAGGCACCCACAGGCCTGTGAGGACGTAAGCTGTGGAGCCAGCACCCTGCCCAAGTGTGTGACACAGGCGCCGGAGCGACGTGAAGGCCTCGCTGCTGTGAGCTGCAGCAATGCAGCGCCACCCGGCCACGCTGCGCAGGCAGCCCTGCCACGTTAGCCTGGGATCAGGCGATGGCAACAGAGGGACTAAACTTCTGGGATGGAAATTCCTCTGTCCTTCTCCAAGGGTGTGCAGCACAGCGCAGTCCACAGCTCCTCTCCCGGCAGCCCAGGGGTGGTGTCACCTCTGCTCTCAAGGGGCCTGAAATGCCCCAGACGTTTCAAAGGCCAAATCCACACACAGCTTAAACAGTAACAAAATCGAGCTCTAAGTCCTTTTTTCCTGCTCAAAGCATCCATCAAACATTCTTCCCCATCACACTCAGAACAGGACCATTACCTAGTAGGGACATTCCAAGCACCTGGGCCTCGTTCCAACCTGGCTGAAGGCGGCGGTGACATTACCCCTTTTAGCCAGCAACCCAAGAAATATGTAAATGTTTCATGTGAAGCACAGGCCAGCTCCTCCCTCCTGCACGATTGCCCTAATAATCAGCTTCTAAAGGTGCTCTTCTCACTCATTCCCTCTGGACCAATTAACATGGAATTACAGTGGTCACACTGCACAGCTGCAAGCAGGGGAATGAATACGGCTCCATCTCAGAAAAGCAGATGTGCTGGTTAGAGCATCCCCCCGGGATGGGTCTGCTGGGCTCCTCTAGGCAGAAGAAGGAGCTAAATCCAAGTCACTCACGTTGCCAGTGACTAGAGTCCTCGTCTGGTTATAGCAGGGCCCTACAAACAGTTACACAGTCAAGGCAGTGAAGCAAAGCTCCAAGAACAGCAATGACCAGCCCAGGCTGGTGGGGCCATGGGCCTTTTCCACCAGCTGTACCCTTGGAAGAACCAGCACTGTTACTGCACACCAGTCCCCACAACCCATAGCAGGAGGAATTTGGGTGCCTCACCCAAGGTTGCTGATGGACTGGATGGCAAAGATCTGAAAAATGGGGTCTGGACTGTCACATCAGTTTGTGGGAGTTATGTGTCAGGGAAAGGTCTGAAGGGGCAGCTCTCCTGTCTCCAAAATTAGCATGTGAACTTCTCATCTATCCCTAAGATATGATTTCAGTAAAAGCTACAGTTCTTCTTCCTTGCCTGCTAAGCCAATCGATAGTTCATATTCGCATCTTCTTCGCTGTCAGCAGGCTTGATAATTAAGATGACTGATAGCAGATGACACACGAGGACACTCGCTGAAATCAGCCGCTGCACACAGCGATGCAGTACTGTACTACAGCTCTCCACCAGCTCGCTTCCCAGTCTGGTGTAAAAGGGAGGAAAACAAACCAGTTCTGAAGGAGAGTTTTGAAGCAACAGAAATATCCTACATGTGCTGTGATGGCTACAAGCCATGCCAGCTGGGGGCGAGGGGCTGACACCTGATGTGAGCAGCCAGAAAGGCAGCCTGGTTAGAAGGGGAAAATTAGTGACTGGAAGAAACTGCTTGCTGAAAAATGCTGACAAAGAAAACGTCTGCCAGCCTGGGAACTGTGAGGTGGGGAACCAGAAACATCCTTGAAAAGTGCAGCTGGTCTCTGAAGTGTAGCTGTGGTACAGAAATCAGAGGCATCCTGAGATACCACCGATAAGCACAAAAACAAGGGGTTGTAAAGGCAAATTATTGTCAAGAAAGTGGAAAATAGTCTGGAAATATAAAAATCGTCTGAAAGAATAGAAACCTCATCATCTATTGGCTGTTACAGGTGAAAAGTAGAAAATCAGAAAGAGAAACATCAGCATCTATTGGCTGCTGGCAGTGGTGGTGTCCTTCATCCTCTTATGTCTCTGGTATAAAAAGGGAGTAATTTTTAATCCAAACTAGAGTCTCTGTCTCTTGAGAACTGCCCACACATACTTTTCCTTCCCTACACAGGCTGAATTCTCCACATGAACTTTCTACGAGATCTTGGACTCTCACTCGGGACGCCTGGCTGAGTCCAGACTCTGTGGCACGGATCATCTTTGAAGTGAGACCCTGTTATTTTCTTGGTCCTCCTCTGGGGCCCACTTTTGGGTTTCAGTTTGTCCTCTCCTCTTCCGGGGATGGTTGGGTGCCCCTCTGAAATCTGTCTAATTCACTTCATACCTATATGTATATCCTTGTAGGTAATCAATCCTAAGAACATCAGCTGTTATATTGTTAAGTTTGCTTCAGTAATGCTAAGCTTGTAGTAACCTGTAACAGTACACGCCTGCTTGGTTATTGCCATACTATCGATTGTTGCTTTACCACTGATTGCTACCATGCTATTGATTGCTACTCTGTTATTGATTGCTAATAGTATTTTGTAATAGCTTGAGATAGATATATATATTTATATTCACTTCATTAATCACGGGTACGCTTGCTGGTGGTGATTTTGTGGTATTTGTGATAATCTGTAACAAATTAGAAAAATTTAGAGGCTAAAAGCCTCTATGTCCTTGTGTATTGCAGAATCCTACAAACCCACGGTTGTGATCTCTGCACGCCCGTGGCCAGGTAAGCCTTTAGGTGGTGACACCACCTCTCCTGAAGCACCAGTCCAGCCTCAGAGACCAGCCACCAGCCAGGATGAACTGTCAGGCGCTGCATGTGCAGTGTGCAAGTACTCAGGGATCAGTCCACTCCCTTTTGTTAACATGAAGATGAAGAATATCGGTGCTTCTCTGCCAGGGTACAAGGAGAAACCAGTATCCTTTCACACCAGAGACTCTGTCAGGATGTGACAAAGGCTACTGCTCCCTTCAGTGTCCCAAGCTACAAGCTGCTAGCACGTTTACTCCAGTGTCTCCTAGCTCCGTGCCTGGGAATCTCAGAACAAACATGCACGAGCAACGGGCAGTAGCCTCTGCCCCACGCTCTGGAGGAGCTTGTGTGGCACTCACCGGGGGGAGAGCAGGGGGGATGCGGGTTTTCTCCAGGCTCTTTCTAAGGTGGCTTATCTCCGCACGGTAGGCATCCAGCTGGCTCTCCAGCTTCTCTCGCCTGACTCTCTCATATTCCAGCTGGGCCTCCAGCTCCCTCACAGCCCTGCCGAAAGCAACGGAGACAAGCAGAGCATGAAGCACAGCCAAAGCTGCCCTGGCTACTCCACGCGGTCCTGTGCCTTTGCTAAGGAACAGGGTGGTCCCAGCAGCAGGCAGTGCAGTACTGCTCACGCCAACAGTGCTGGGGGGAGCTGCAGCGTGCTCCTGGCTCAGGACCCTTTGGAACAGCTCTGCACGGCTGGTTTCCCTTCTCCGCTGTCAGTGTGCTCAGCGCACTCTGACCACGAGATGGAGACGCCTTCCCGCACACCCAGCCAGCCGCTGGGGTCTTGGGTAGGCTGTAACCCAGGTCCCTCTCCAGCTCCAGAAGAGGGAGAAGCACCCAAGGAGTAAAGAGGTTAGTATGAAACAGAGAAAAAGCATAAAACCGGGATTCTGGAGGGGTCAGGGGCAGCTTTTTGGTTTACAGCTGGTGCCTCTACATCCTTCTCATTGATTGGCTCAACCACAGATGAGGAATACTCAAATGACAGCCAGCATGGCACTTACTGAAGGGACACTGAAGCACCGGCTGATAAACAGTTGCACAAGATCTCATCAGTCACACCCACAATGGCTCCTAAATTAACCGAGATTCCTGGAACTCGTTAGCTGAGACATAATTCACATATATTCTTGTCATAACAGCAATTGACCTCAGCAACTGAGTCATCTGGAGTTGAGCTGGCTCTCCTCTGTCTGAGGATGAATTAGCACAGCTACAAAGATGGAAGACTGGTAAAACGAAAAGGGAGAGATCTGCCCCGTGGATTCAACCAGCACGGCAGCAGAGCTCTCTGCAGCAGCTACCGCATGTCCCGGGCTGAAGGATTCCTGGCTCACGCAGCCCAAACCCACCAGGCTGTATCATCAGCCTTACTGACACTGTGAGAATGGCCTGTGCCGGGGGGAGGATGGGGACACAGGTCAACTCCTTACATGCTTCAGATTAATGAGACACAGCTCCAAAACTGTGTGGCACACACATGGTGACAATTTTTTCCATGCAACGCAGCCTGGTCACAGCACTGCGCAGTGGTTCACACCAGGCCTCTCACTCTAGTAGCCAGAAAACCTGGCCTAAAGCAGAAATCTTCAAAATCTGTTATAGTGGCCTTCCCAAGTGGCAACTCCCACTTCTCACCTAGCAAAATGGTGTTGTTATTAATTATTTTCAAATAATGACGTTTTCTGGCATACGATACAATCGTCTTGGGGTTTATCCACAGGTAGATACTGCTGAGAAGAGCTATTTTCATTTCAAAACGCCAGTGTGGAGATAGGGATGCTTTCTGGCCTCCATGGGTAAGAGAGGCCCTTCAAAGATCCTCACAATTTTTCTAGTTTAGCCACAGATGCCACAGAAACCAAAATCCCTTAAAGAGCCTCACCAGAGCCCTCTAATATGCACTGTTAGCTTTTGAGTGGCTGCTCTATCCAAAATGAACTCTAATTTCTGACCATTAGTCAACAGTGACTTTTCCATCATTGCAAACAGATGAACCTCCAACGTAGACATCAACGTCGGAGCTGGTCATCCTCCTCCTTCAAAGCAAGGAGAGATACTCCTAAAAGTGATGAATCTCATCCTGAAGTACCTGTCTAATTATGCCCTGAAATTGCCTACCTCTCTCCAAGAAATCTAAAAAGGAGCTCAAGGTAGCTAACTCAGATGCAGATACCTACATTGCAGATGTATCAAGTTAAGGAAGATGGACCTCCAGCCTGGGCTGAGTCAAAGGGTGATCTGGAACCAAAAGAAATCCTGACCTCAGTTCCTTGGCTCATATAGGGTTGTAAAATGAACTATTTAATTCCAGTCTGTGAATTCCAAATCACCTGCTCCAGATCTACACAGAGTGGTTAGGTCTTCCTGATGGCACACACAAGCCCTCCGGATACAGTCTCCGCTCAGTGACCAAACAAAGACAGTGGTTTGCAGTGGCCCATACACATAATGGACACGGTCACCTACAGAGACTGAGAGTGGACAGCCAAATCTTTGACAGGTACAGCTGGAGACAAGGCTGTCTTTTGGATGCCGCATTATTGTTTAAGCTCTAAATCTTTGATAGCCAGAAGGGTTTTTCTTTGAAACTTGGACAGTCTGCCCATCAAATCACCGGATCAGTCTAAGAGGCCCTGAGAATTAGACAGAACCTTAATGGTGACCCTGAGAATTAGACAGACATTATGAAAAGTGCTTCATGTGCAAGGGCAGGTTTGCTGAGATTTCTTTTTTCTGTGGTCTGGATATGAGCTAATGCTTTCTTGAACACAGAAATATATTGCCCTTGACAGAAACGTAGCAGGTCATTGAATAATTTCTGCTGTACATGCACTTCCATCCAAGCCATGCTAAGACTAATGTCTTTTTTTTGGATTTATGAAAGTCCATACGTGTATTTGGCACCCTTAATGCAAACAAAACAGCCAGGACTTATCAGACCTACTGCACAAACGCTGCAGGAAAACCTGAAGGCTGAACAGATGGTCTTGCACAAGAAGCGTGGACCCATCAAACACTTGTGCTGTGGGGCTGATCCTGACGGTAGAAGTTTAGAAAAGGTCAGACAAATTGCTGAAGTCCCTTTCTTTTTGGCTGGCTGAAGTTGGCAAGTGAAAGGCAGAACGGCCAAAGCGATCTGAGTGTAAGTTAGCCTTAAAGGAGGCTTTAAAACGAGCCTCACGGAGTTAAACATTAGCAGGGCAAATTAACCTTACTTCTCAACTTCTCTTTCTTCTTTTTTCATCTTCTTCTCCTCTTCAGTTATTCCTCCCAGCTGTCTGTAGTTGCTGTAGGCAATTTCTAGAAGTCGCTGAAGTTCTTGAATCTTGCGATAGGCCCTTACTGTAAGACAGAGTTCTCCCGGTAGGTAAAACGCACGGAGAAGACAGTCATGCTGGAATCCAATAGTCTGGAATCTCATGAAAACAGAGCAGAAATCACACTGCCCAGCAACTACTGAGCTACACCTGCCACCCACAGAGCAAACAGATCTCAAAACCAAGTGGCAATCCAACACGGTTTCACTAACACGGATTAAAACAGCGTAACAATTACGCTCTGATTGCCCTCTGCTATGCTTTCTAATTTTTCCACAATTTGGTTGAACGCTCAGTGGTACAGATATCCTGTCAGCTATCTCATCTGACAACAAAAAAGCTGCAGCAGTTGGCAGAAACTGTGCAACGAGGACTATCATGTCTTGAGACCAACTTTCTCAAATAAGCAGTAATGGAAAGACAGTGCTTACTGCGTGCGTTCCTTTTCTCTGCTTTATCCAGGGTTAAATCTTCTTTGTTATCTGTACTCCCTTCCACACCATGCCTTTCAAAAAACTTTATGTTGTTTGCATCTAGTTCTTCATCACTAGAGTTACTGTCTCCAGTTCTTTGCGTCAAAAGTTCCACAGCTGCCAGCTGGGCAAACCTGCAGAGAGAACAGTTAACCTACGCTGAAATATCCCCATCGTCTGGAAAAAAGCACGTGATGATCGATAGAAACTCTCTGAAACTCTTCATGTTCCCATTTATCAGAGGGGGTTTTAGGATCACAGGAAGCACTGGTACACAAACTCTGAGCAGCTAATCTGCTTTTTGTAGTATTCTGATGAGGCATGAGCTCTGCCTCAATGGAATCTTGTGACGATGACTCCTACATCAGAGATATCTTTTCCTTTGTAGGATTTTTTAATTGAATCTGATCAGAAACTGCAGTATTTTTATTAATGCAAAAATTAGCTGGCCTTCGCTGCTTCTCATTTACTTTGTACAGCAAACTGTGAGCATACTGGCTCACAACTTTCCTTTTCCAGGTCAACTAGTTTTCATCTTTCATGTCTGACCTTGCTAAAAAAAAAAAAAAAAAAAAAAATTAGATTAAGTGAAAATTAAAACCTTTTACAGCAACAACACAGGCTTTGCTTATCAGAGCTGGAATTCATGGGCCTGATCTGTTCTTGCTCCATCACTGAAAATCAGGATTAATTCCAAAAAAAAGCTGATATGATATTGATATATAAATAGTAAGTAAAAAAATGACAGAGCTACAGGATATGTACTGCTACCTCTTGGCTACATCCTTTGGAGTCTCTCCAGCATCATTTGTAATGACACAGTCAGCTCCCATTTCAATCAACCACTGTAAGCACTGGATATGCCCCTGTGCAGCAGCTAAAGGAAGGAAGGTGCACACAAAACAGTTACATACAACTGAAGTGTTTCAAACCCAAAATGTCCTCCTCTCGTCATTTTTTGACATGCCAGACGTTGCATTCATTAAGACGCCACAGGGGAGATACTATTTCAAGAGAAGCCTTTATGTCAAGGTGCTCAAGTCATGTGGGTACACACAGGTTTGGGGAAGATCATGCAGTGTGGTTTTGTGACTCTTTCTAGCTCCAGAAATTTACTGGAAACTCTTCCTGGACACGAGTTAAACTAAACTTGCCCAGTCTCATGTGCTGAGCACGAGACACACAAATAAATGCTGCCTCACACTCTCTTGCAACAAAGCATTGTCACCTCTCTGGCTTTGGGCTCCCATATATCAGACACAGCTGGTGGCCCCAGTCTGTGGTGTGTGGTGATGCCTCACGGAGAAGAGAAGCCAGGGCTCTGTGCTGGAGCTACAGGTACATGCCATTCAGCGAGACCTGGACAGGCTGGAGAGCTGGGCAGAGAGGAACCTGATGAGGTTCAATAAGGGCAAGTGTAGGGTCCTGCACCTGGGGAGGAATAACCCCACGCACCAGTACAGCTCTGTGGAGAAGGACCTGGGAGTTGTGGTAGACAACAAGGGGACCATGAGCCAGCAATGGGCCCTTGTGGCCAAGAAGGCCAATGGCATCCTGGGGTACATGAAGAAGAGTGTGGCCAGCAGGTCTCCTCCCCCTCTACTCTGCCCTGGTGAGGCCACATCTGGAGTGCTGTGTCCAGTTCTGGGCCCCCCAGTTCAAGAGAGACAGGGAACTACTGGGGAGAGTCCAGTGGAGGGATATGAATATGATGAGGGGACTGGAACATCTCTTTTATGAGGAAAGGCTGAGAGAAGAGACCTGGGTCTGTTTAGCCTGGAAAAGAGAAGACAGAGAGGAGACCTTATCAACACATATACATATCTAAAGGGTGGGTGTCAAGACGATGGGGCCAGGCTCTTTTCAGTGGGGCCCAGTGACAGGACAAGGGGCAACGGGCACAAACTGGAGCACAGGAAGTTCTGCCTCAACATGAGGAAAAACTTCTTTACTCTGAGGGTGGGAGAGCACTGGAACAGGCTGCCCAGGGAGGTTGTGGAGTCTGTGAAGGAGCCTGGACACGATCCTGTGCAATGAGCTGTAGGTGAACCTGCTCTAGCAGGACGGTTGGACTAGATGATCTCCAGAGGTCCCTTCTAACCCCTGCCATTCTGTGATTCTGTGATTTCTTGGGCTGGACACCCAAGGCAACACTTCCCAGCTGCAGCCTAACACAACAGCTTTGCCTAGTCACATGATCTGGCATGGCTACTGCTCACGCCACGTGGTGCCAGGAACGATGTCTCACATATGGAAGATGGTATTTGGCACGTCTAGCTGAAACCTGTAGCTGTTTTTCTCAAGGAAGGATAAATCTATTTCTTGACAGCACCCCCTTTGGATGTTTGCCATATTTGTCTTCTTACTGAGATAAGGAAATGAAATTACAGTATCAGCCGTAGTATTTCCCCATAACACCAACATTGCATGTAAAGACTGGGGATGAAACTATTGTAGGTTAGCACCATCCCAAGAAAAGAGGGTGGGAAACAATGTAGAAAATTCAATTATATTTTAAAAAAATTCTACCACTTATATCCAGACAAAAAGAAATGTGGGAAATGGTGTTAAAAGCATATTATAAAAATATCTCACTCCTTCTTTCCGCTCCTACTTCTTCTTTCAGACATTACTATAAAACCCCCAAACACAAGAGGACCATTTTTCTGTAATGCTAGCGCTCCACTGCATTTCAAGGTGTCAGATACCAGAAGTTTACCTTCCTTCACAGCATCCTACCACATGACTTTGTTGTGGTTTTTACAACACATCTCCACAGCACCGATACATTCCATAAATAAAGGCCCAGCCCGTGATGCAGGTCACTCTTATCCCTAGCTAGCCAATGTTTCCAAAAGTCACATCTTGCCTGACAAGAAAACCACTATTTCAGTTTGGATGTTGTTTTCTCTTTAATATAAACTTTTTTTTCTTGACTTCAGCTTGGTTATTTTCTTTTTGAAGAGACACCTACGCACAAATACATCACAAAATATGTTTTTCAGGTTTGCCCTTTTGAGCCCTCAGGAAATGAGATGCTGTTTTTCATAAAGTTTATCTGATGAGCAGCCACTTAAAAAACTAAGTAAACAAGTCAGCAACAAACAGTAACAAGCTGAAACACAAATCATAATTACTGACCTTTGTGCATGAGAGTGGATCCCTTATCATCCCGCTCATTAATATTGATTACTCCACTTCTCACTAATCTTCTAAGCACTAACAAGTCCCCTTTGAAAGCAGCGTCATGAGCTGGGAAAGCTAAAACTGAAGATGAAATACACATGTTTCCAAACAGAGGCCAGTAATTCCACTAAACATGCTCGTATTTGTCTCTCAAGGGTTGCCCCTCTCACAGCAACTTAGGCACGGACACTTCATAGCTGTTGTTAGCAAGGTTAACGCACCCTTAATCAGTCAAACTGCAGCTGCATAACTAGCACTGTTCATCACAGACTTGACTAAACATGTCTTGGTTACGGCTACAGGCATCTTACACAGTTAGAGAGATTGATTTCATAAACCTGACATAACAAGTATACCTTTGTCTTACAGTTGACGTTGTATTCCTGGTGGTAACTGGAGTCATTTGCCTATTTTGAATTCCATACTCTAACCAAATATATAAACTATTTCACTTCTTCATGCTTAAAAACTACCAATACAGACAATTTGATTTTTCTAGTTATTTTTTTATAGACAGGGAGTACTGACATATATCCATATATGTATAATGAAAAAAGACTAGCAGATAAGGTCAGTAAGTGCCTGGAAAAAGTAGAGAGGGGAAGGTGCAGTTCTCGTATCCTCGCTCTGTTGAAGGCTCTCCTTACAGACCTCGCCCGCTTGCACCCTTCAGCTGTTCTGACTGCAGTAGCACTGCTGGTTAGCAAGTAACCTTAATTTCAGCGGGACATTTCCAGGCTGAGTTGCTGTTCAATGCAAGTCAGGGATTCTGAGCAGGCTACAATCTGCACACTCACGGAAATGATACAGTTTTTCTGGATCTCTGCTGGAGTCTAAGAAGAACATGGATAATTTGGTATTCATAGTGCCACACAGTGTGACAAGTTTTATTTTGATCATGGGTAAACCTAAAAGACATTTATAAAATCACGTTGAGTATCTCAGTCTTTAGCTATCAGTAAGTGTAGCAAGCATTGAATCTTTATATTGGTAATTTAAATGTTACACTTTTGCTCATAGAAGTTTTCGGAATCAAGCATTTTATAGAATTACAGTGCCTATTTTAACAGTATCTTGATCCATACTCACCTTCCTGCGTCTCTGGATGCACCCCCTCTTTTTCCACACCATCAATGTATTGCAGAATATTATCTTTATAGAACCGTTCAGCCAAGTCCCTTGGAGTCTCTCCTTGGTCATTCCTGGCTTTCAGTGTGTGCACGACGCTGGCCATTTTACTGACCAGGAACTTAAAGCAATGCAGGTGTCCTTCCGCTGCTGCCAGATGAGCTGTAGCACAAGGCGAAGCAAAGTACGTCAGAGCAGAGCACTGCTGCCCTCCGAGACAGCAGTGCTCTCCCCGCTAGTCAGAGCTAGCTCAGCTACCAGCACCTGAGCCATCCAGCACCGCTCAGCAAGTAGGAGCGGCCTCAGCTGAAGAGGGGATGTTCAGCTCCTGCCCAGGACAGGGTTCAGCTCTGTGCGAAGGAGGCAGAAAAAAGCTGTCGAAGACAGGATCTGCAGAGAAGATCCCCCAGCAGAGCAGGTTGCGGGAGGCAACGTAACACTGCCAGGAGACCACCGAGCAGCAGCTAGGAGAGCGCGCTGCTGGGGTCTCATCTTCCCCACGAACACAGAGCTCACTCTGCAGCAGCCGTCTGACTGCGCCGGGCTAGGGGCACTGGTCACAGAGGGCCAGCAAGCGGGGTCCTTGATGAGGAGTTCAGGCCATTTCTACTGTGCCACCACGAACAAGGTGCATCGCCCCCTCGGTTACCCCACCTATAACAGGAGGACAGCGACCGCCACTTTACTGGGTGAAGTATGGGAAGGTCCCTCCCAGGACAGAGGCTTCTGTTCGCAGTAGGTCAGTTACGCACTTCTTTCCTTCCACTGCTGTGGGCAGCTGCTGCGCGCAGGACCTGCTCCGCCTCACCACGGCAGCCACTGCTCCCCTCTGGGGGTCAAGTGTTTCCTCCCCTGTCCTTTATGCTACGCTGAGGTTTAGTTATTTAACAGTACTAGGGGGCTGGGCCTATAACAAAGGAAGAGGTACAAAACACATGCTCGTTATCTTGAAATGAGCAGCATTCTCTAGTCCCATCAATGGGAAGAAGTTGTCAAATAAATGCTTATTATGCATTCTCACTCCATGAAAATGCTCCGTAAAAGCTGGCTGATGTTCCATGGGCAAAAGGATTAGTTTGTCTCCAGGTAAGAAGCTCATTAGCTTCATAATTAATAGACAATGTACCCAGGACCAAAAAAAAAAACCAACCCCATGTCACCTGATTTTTGGCACATGCAAGTTCTCTATTGCAAACCATCCACAGCTTTCCAGGGCATAATTGCTCCAAAAGGTGATGGATATTGGTTTTACAGCCAGATGACAATACTCAGGTACAGATGACTGCTAAAATTTAACGCAACAAAATCTGAACTTCACTGAAACCAGGGTAGTTTTTCCCATTGTCTTAATTTTATTCAGTGAGTTAGTTGCTCAGGGAGAAGGGAAAAGAAGAGGTACCTTGTTAAAGGTAAGTACTGGTTTCTAGTCAGCTGGTGAAAAACTGGCTCAACCCTTATGAATCCACTTTCAGATAACTAAAATCTCAGGGATAAAACTTCACCTTTTGGGATGAAACTGTTTTTTTTTTAATCAGATGTCTGTTCTGTGCAGAAAGTGGTCAGGAAACCTCAAGGTTTTCTCCAAACATGGCAGGGGGAAAATAAATTAAAGAGTTGTATTCTGTCCATGTCTTTTTGCACAGTTTCAGTGGGATGCCGGGGCAGACACATAAAGCGGATTTTCACAGCTGGCTTTTAGCCTGTGAGCTTCTTAGCAGCTAGTGGCCAACATGTAACTGTGCCGTGCCATCCTCAGGCATGCTGAGCGCTTGCAGTCGAGACTAAAGCCAAAGGGTACTGTGATGTTAGCACAAAATATGCAGTTTAGGGCTGAGAAATTGGAAAAACCTTGTCTCGGGCATCACAAATAGGCAGTGGGTAGTTGGTGCTGGTCTCCCAACTTCTCTGTGTTTCACCTCGCCTTGTATAAAATCAGGTTAACACTATTGGCTCTTCTCAAAGTCACAAGTGAAAAAAGTGTCTGTGAAAAATTCGGATGTTGCACTACGATTAAATGAATATTGTATTTAGAACAGGTTTGACTAGCAAGCGATAAAAGAAGCATGGATATGGCTCAAAACCAAATACAGAGAGAAAACAAAATGTTGGATTAATAAGCACGGCCCACTCTGTACAGTGAATGAGCCACAGTTCTTCCAAAACAGTAGCATCTATAGGTAATTAAAGCCTCTGCTACAACACACACATGCAAAAGGTGCCGCCAATTTTTAAGTTTTAGGTGTATGGCACTGCCACCTCAGTAAATTTCTTTCAGTGTAGTCTTAGGAAAAACTATAGCACTGTCCAGCCAGTCTTGAAGCTGAAGTATGTAAAGATGATTTAAGTTCACTTCATTGTTTCACAAGCTGAGGAATAGCTGGTCTGTACAGCACACCACTTCCATTAATCTTTTACTAGTGATGTTCCAAAGCATCTTCTTTCCTTTGGATGATAATATGATCAAATGAAAGAGAACAAAGGCTGGAGGATCAAGCTTCTGTAGATGTCAAAATAACAACAAAACCAATTTTCTACTAACGAGCATATACACAGCATTTAAGTAGAACTGTGCTGGTACTTTTTACCTCTCCATGAAAGTCTGTTATCAGGGGAGTGTTCCCAAATGCAAATAAAGCTACCTTCTACACTGCCAGCAGGGTGCCTAACATCATAACCACGAATGCTGATACACCAGATGTCCTGCTGGGATGCAAGAGCCGCACATCCTTTAACAAGACGTGGGGTTGCAAAACTGAACGCAGATGTCACTTTACTAGGTAAGTGGTGCTTAACAGAGGATAAAAGCTGTTAAGAAGGGATTTAAAAACATAACTCTATACATGTTATAGAGAAAAAAATACGCTATTTGGAACAAATAATGTGACAAACCATAAGAAGTTAAATGCTAAAAGGGAAAGGATGCAACGAGAACCCAGGATATGGGCAATACCATTCAACTTACAGAGGATATTGAGGCAGTGGCGTGTTAGGCAGAGGGACACCAGAGAAGCTGTGAAGAGCAAGGAACAGACACTGCCCGTTTTTTGTGCCAAAGCCATCACGTTCATGATTATGGAAAGAGTACAGATTACAGATAACGCAGAAATAGCGGTATTGCAGAAATCAAGATGAAGAACTCGCAGGTAAATGACAACAAGGGTTTTACCAAAGCAGCCAAGAAACAGCAGGATACAAAAACCTGTGTAGGAACATGCCACAATCTGACCACACCGGCAGAGGCATTAAAGCCTGGCACGAAGTCAAAAGGGAGCACACAGCAGCTGAAACTGCCTCCTGCTCCCCCTACCCTGCTCCTCCTGTGACCTCCATTGGCACATGGGCCCACCATGTTTGCAGGAGATGCTGCCCACCGACGCGGCGCTCTCACCCAGGCTCAGCCGGCTCCCTGCCCAGCACCCATGAGCTCTGGTCCTTGCCAGCAGCAGCAGGAGGTGAAGAGGATACTGTCACCGACAGATAAATACTTCGGATTTCATAAATCCTCCCCATCATCGTAAAAACAGAATAACTATGTTTGCATGGAATCAAACAGCAAGTGCTGCTGGTGTGTATTACTTACAACTTGCTACAATTATCGCATAACACAACAACTGTAAACCAAAGGTTAAAGCCGTATGACTTATCCTGATATACCTGGAAGGTTTCCATTGCTGTCCACATCATCTGTACATGCTCCCCATCTAACGAGAAGCTGCAAACACCCCAAGCGACCGTGAAAAGCAGCATAATGAACAGGCTTCCAGTCATTCCTGTCTGAAACATTCACGTTCTAAAATGAAAGCAGCAGGTTAATTCATTCATTTATGAATCTTAGACAGAAGACAAATTTTATAAATAGGAATCAGCTGTTCAATAATTTAAATCAAATCAAATGACATTTTTCAAATTTCATGCCATGTGTGCAGTTCCCACTCCAAGGCAGGCACTTTTCATAGGTTCTTGGTTTTATTTAAATAATACATACATAGAAGGTGCATTTTTAGACATGCTTCTATCACTGCATTGGTCTTTAGTCCTTAAATATGCATCCGGATTTTTTTTTTTAAGTTTTTGACTCCCTCACTACAGAAATTTGTACGATTGCAAAAAACCACGACCACCACAGCACCTGGCTTTCATTTAATGACACCCTCAGTGGAGCGTGGTTTACTCACATTATTGATTCTCTATTGATTAAAATTAAAAAAATATGGAAATTTACTCTAAAAACAAATTGACCAACAGCAATCAACCCACAGTCCCAAATCTCAGTTTAAGCTCGGGACAGGTTTGTTTGGAAAAAGACACCAGACTTTGGCTCTGCGCTAGGGAACTGCGGGTAAAGGTCTCTCACCGCCCCGCTCCGCAATACGGTTTGCAAGGTGTAGGACTGCCCATGGGCCGCGGCCAAGTGTGACGGCGTGCACCCACGGTCATCTTGAGCTTCTGCGCTTGCTCCATTTGCTAACAAAGCCTGCAAGAAATGCAAAGCAGAAGTTGAGTTCACAAGCTGCAAAAGCAAACATTGCCCAGCAGGGTGCCTTGAGCCGATCAGCAGGATAACTGCGGGCTGACCTCAAGGCCCTGACACTACACAAAATAAACCTGGTTGCACTGATAGCACGAATGTGTGCGCTGGTTTTAACAAGAGTGACTTGATTCCAGATGTAAAGACACCAGATGAGATACCCGTAGCTCCTTTCGGAGCTCTCTCAGCTGGTCTTCATAATGAATCAGTTGACACTGAAGCTCGCCCTACTGACCTCGGCTGGCGAGTGAGTATTTGCACATACCTGCATGCAAGCGTCCTGCCCGCGGATAGCCGCAAGGTGAGCTGCCGTCCAGCCTCCGACAGTCACGTGTGCTGTATCAGCTCCATGCCAGAGCAACCAGTGAAGGCACTGCCCAACCAGAACCAAAGTTTTTTATTTAACTACTCTTGTCATGTCTCTGAGGCACATTTTAACTAGAATTTACCAGTCAATACTACATTTCAAAACAGTATCGGAATACTTCCTTATGGAAAGCTTACCAGAGCATGCCTTAGCCAGAGACTTGTGCATTAGAAGCTACAGGTAAGTTACACTTTCCAGGTTTCACCCAAGGGTACAAAAAGTGCAAATAACCTGCTAATTCAGACCCTAGCATTGATTTTACAGTATGGCTTCTTAATCCACTCTTCCAGATTTAAAATGTAATCTGCAACAGTATTCACATGGCATGAGGTAAAAGCATTGGAAAAAACAACGCAAACACGCTCAACTTGGATTCCAGCTAAAATTATTGGCAGGAAAAATACCATGAACCAAATTTAAAGCTTCATTTAATTTATTAGGGTCCTTAGGTGTACGTAACTCCATCTCTCTTCTCATCCTTCCACAGCCTAGTTTTGTTTTATTCACCTTTTTCCAGAAGATATTATTGCTTGCGAAGTAAAGCTTTATGGACTATCCCAAGACAGCTAGAGCACCAGTTACAATTTTTTATTACATATTGTTATGATTTGTTATCTTCTTCTAGGCCAGCCTACAGCTCTGGTTCTTCCCCTGTTTCCACCAAGGGGCTTTGTGATGAATAGACAACAGATAATTCAATAAAGCCTAACACACTGATTGCAAAGTAGGAGAGTCAAGTGAAAAATGGCAGAATTTATAGAGGCAGAAAAGGGTGGGTAAGCAACCTATTTTTAGGGTCGACAACATGATGATCATCATTTCCTTGACAGTTTCTGTACATTCCAGAAACAGCACTGCACTTATTTTTTCTGGAGTTTAGCAAGAACTTTACATTCTTTCCTTTGGGACATGAATTTTTATATGGTTATCCACGGCCTTGTTGCGTCAAGGTTATAAAGATTGTACAAGGAGGCTGCAACGAGAAGGTCAATGTTGTGCTGAACACAGCAGCTGAGTTCTTGAAGTTCAAAACATTCATGCAGGGACCTGCTGATTTCTCCATCCACAGTCAATGTTTCCATTTATTAAAATAAAATGTATTAGAACTATTCCTACAGAGAATGAGGCATGGGACAGGACAGTGGTAAGCAGAATGAACATGTTTTCATGTCACTCCTCACCTGTTTCACACACCTTCAGAGCATTTTACACATCCTACAAGGATTTTCTAAGTGTCCCAAGAGAAGGGAAAAACACAACAGGGACAAAAGAAGGTCCTGGGTCTCGAAGGGAGACCATACAGCATGCTTTGCTCAGAGTAAGAAAATCACTGATTTCGTAAAATCTGGCAATGTTGACTTTAGAAACTGCCTGGGGCTTCAGAAAGGCAAAATGAAAACCTAAAATCCTGTAGTTCTGCCCTTGGTGAACATATTTAATGAGAAAAACAGGCAGAGTTTATTGATTCAGTTTGATCAAAGCTAGCAATTTTGTGTTCAGCCTCTCCCAAAGAAGGAAAACATCAACCTATAAAAGCCTTGCTGTGCCTGAACACTAACGTAATGCTTTACCTCCAGGCTTCCAGAGTGTGCAGCACAGTGCAACGGTGTGAATTTGTGGACTAAATCCACCTCGTTAATACCGGCTCCACTTTTTATCATCGACGCAAGCTGTTCTACATCACCAGCTTTCACTGCCTCGTGCACACTAGTATAATTTTGCTTCTTCTTGACAGCTAGTGAGGAATAATAAAAGGGCATTAGTCAGTTCAGAAACATTTAAGAGATAGGAAATAAGTGATGAATCAAAGAAACATCAGGCTGTCAGCTTCATAGGAACCAACCAAAATGTTCGGAGTAACGTAGGAGATGGAGATTCATATCAGCAGGAATCCTAAGTCACTTCTGTTTGTCAGAAACAGAGCAATATGCAAAAACCTGAGACAGCCATGCCCCCTCCAGCCCCAGAAAAGGGCCCAAAAGGGTAAGACCCAGAAGAAAGATGACAAGAAGCACAGCAAGAGCAGGAAGCACAGCTACTCCATCTGTGTATGCAAATGCTGGAGCAGGTCCGCCTCCACGCTGGCTCTCTTCCAAATCTGTGGGCATCACAAACTTTCATTAACCACATTCTCAAGTGCAACACCAGCGAGGCTTCTCACTTGGGCAAACAGCAGCCTGATATTCTGCTCCCACCGAAGTCAACAACATTTCCACTGACCTCAGTGGCACAGAACCAAACTCTAAATGTAGAAGCAGTGCAATCAAAAAAAAAAAAAAAAAAAAAAAGCCATCACTAGGCCACGGGATCAAATAACCTGTGTTCTCCTTCAGGCCTTTCCACCAATTAACTATGTGACTGGAAACAACGGGAGTTACATAGCCAAATCCCCTCGCAACATCTTGATAACTTGCCAAAACTTGTAAAGAGAAATACGTGATGTAATTGGCTCTACTGGGGTTAACTTCTGAAGGGGTTAACTTCAGATAGCCAAGCATAAGAGGAACCTAAAACAATTAGTAATCACCTTCTAGAGCAGTCATCCTTCCAGTACCAAAACGCACTAATGCTGTTTGATTAGATTTCACCCTGTTAGAAGTCTTGAAGAGGCAGGCTGCTGTTCTGAAGTCAAACAAGCATGAAAATTTGGGTCTTAAGGTATTAGTGCCTCAGCTTCTCTGCCTGTGGGGAAGAAATGGTAGTAGTAGTTAGAATTGTTATGCAATTGGGATAAAAAATATTAAAGAATATAAATGAGATATTGCATGAACATGTTCGTGACACATGTAAAACAGCACTAAATATGATTAAAAACAGCCTTTTGCAGTTTCCCAGTGCCTATTTTCGTGTAATCTGTGGCGTGATAGTAGTGCTCAGGCAGACTTGGTGTTGTCACAGAGAGGGAAAGAGGGCTGAAGCCGTTTCGATAATCCAGGCTGACAGTAACACACCCTGTGCTGTAACACACCAGCTGATCTTGTGACTGTGTATGACTCCACTTCCACCTCCCCCAGCGCAGCAGGCTGTATCGCTGCCCTGCGCAAAGCGGTTCAGTCAGGAACCAGGCCTCCATCCTGCAAAATACTGTGTGAACAACCAGCAGTGGCATAGAAACACAGAATAATTCAGGTTGGAACGGACCTCAGGAGGTCATCTAGTTCATGCTTCCGAAAAAATACTTGTTTTGTGGTTTGAGTTGTTTTTTTTTTAAAGAGACAGTATCACCAGGACATAATTTTCCCACAAGGGAGCAATTTCTCATCATGCCAAGCAAGGGTTACAGCCTTCAGTGCAATTACACAGACTTACATCAGCAGATCTGGCCAGTTACACTACTTGACAAAGTCCTAATGTGTTTAACACAATGTTCCTGTGCCGTAAGTTCAAGGTAATCCTTTTTTCTTTTTTTTTTTAATACAGAAGAAAAACAAACGACAAGGCCCCCCAGCAGACTGAATTTTGTCTCCCTTTTCCCTCTGCAGATCTAGGACTGCGCGGAGATGGGTGCCAAGTGCTGCTGCATGGCTTCTCAGTGCAGACCACCACGAACAAGCTGAAAGCAGCTGCCATGGAGCTGAAGCTCAGTCAACAGCTGTTAACACGAATTCTGTACAAAATACGTGGATTTTGAAAGTGAAGGACAGGTTCCATCATTTTAGTGCCATTTTTTATCAAAACTGTTATCAAATGGTCATTGGATGTTCCAAGAGAAAACTCCTTTGCAGAAAGAATTAAGGAAGCACTTTGGGATGGGTACCTGCCCAAAATCCATTAAAGAAACTAAGAGACGAAGAACGTGGCTCAGAAATGGGGGGAGGATACGACTTTAGTTTGTGCAACGTGCCTGTACGCAACACAAAGCCAGTCGCGGCAGCTCCAGGGGACGGGGGGCGCTGCCAGCGCGGCCAAGCCGGGCTGCGGGCGAAGGGCTGACGCCGCCATCCCGGGAAGCGCAGGCCCGGCCGGCTGCGGCTGGCGGTGACCGTCGCCGTTGTGCCGCCTTTCCCCGCACGTTTGGCGAATATTGAGCGATTTCGGTGCCGGCGAAGCCCCATGTCACTCGACTGGGGATTTCGGGCAAAATAAATCAGGAGAGCGGCAGCCAGGAGAACGCGACCGCCGGCGGGCCCTGCCCCGCTCCGCGCCATGGCGCCGCCGCCCCCTTCCCCTCACGGCCCAGGCGGGAGAGGTGCCGCTGCAGGAGCGCAGCTACCGGCCGCCGCCGCCATGGCGGAGATCGGGGAGCAGCCGGGGCTGCCCACAGCCCTCGGGGAAGGGAAGGGGGAAGAAGGAGCGCGGGCGAGCCAGTCTCACCGGCCGGAGAGGGAGGCGGCGCGGCGGCGGCCGAGGGAATGGCGGCCCCTCGCAGCAGAGGCGGCCGGGAGCCCGCCACTCTCGGCGGGGAGCCTGCCTCGCTCGCTGCACCATCCTCCTCCTTCCCGCGCCCGACGCCGCCGAGGGGTTGCTATGGGCACAGCGTGCGCTTCCCCCGGGCTCGCCGTCCGCACGGGGAGGCGGCGGCGGGAGGAAAATGGCGGCCAGGGCGGGAGAGGCGGTGTGTGCCCGGCGGGGGCGGCCATGGCGCCGGGGTGGGCGAGGGGAGAGCGCGGGGCCGGGGCGGCGGGGCCGGCTCGGCGGGGCCGGCTCTGCCCTGCCCGGCGCGCTCGGCGGTGGGTTCGTCCGTACGAGCTGCGGTGCGGCCGCCTGCGGGTGGCTGAGGCGCAGAGGTGGGACAGCGGGCAAGGGATGGCGTGGGGGAACTTGTGCTGCCGGGTGGTGCTTTCTGGCAGCCCTGGGCTAGTGTCTTCGGGGCGTTCCTCGGGGAGGAAACCATCAGCGGTGTCTTGGCGAAGAGGTATTTAACCTGTTTATGGTCTCTCTGCGGGGCAATCAGGACTCCAGTCACGATTTGTGTAGGCTCAACCCTCTCTGCGCCAAGATCACAGGGTACAAGGGGGATGTTTTTTTCCCTGCAGTTATATAGTCCCGCTCCTCACCCCCCTCAGCCCAAACCAGCTGGTGCCCTGGAGGGAAGCCGGGTTCCTTTGATGGGGCGGAAAAAAGCACCCGAGTCCTGCTTCCAGGCAGAATGAACCCTTCCCAGTCCAATTTACAGGTGCACACTGATGATTAAATGGACCAAGTAAGGTCGATTTAGAGCTCAGCTATCCTTGTCAGTAGAAGTTGCCATAAATCCTGCTGCAACTTACAGGTCTCTCTTTGTTCTGTCCCTAGGAGACAGAGTAATTTGTTCTCTGACAGCCTTCTACATATTTAAAGACGTCCCATCTCTGCTCAGTCCTCTGAATTTCACTTTGTACCGTTTGGGAGAAGGTTACACTATTCCAGGACTCAATCGGGCCAAGCCCACACCCCCGCCCCAGGAAGGTGCAACAGGTAACACAGAGGAACCCCCCTGCACAGCCCGCAGCCACACACACCGCCCCGAGAACTGATGTACCCCTGATCACAAGTATTTTTGTTCCTCTGGACTTCCTCTTATCAAAAGGTATTTTTAAGGCTGAAATCTACAACAGGGCACACTTAGAACTGTCGCTGCAACTTCAGTATGACAGGCAAGGAATTACATCTTAAAAATGCCTGAAGCCTGGTTGTGAAGATGGGAAGTGTTGCAGCCAACAGCAAAATTGCCTTCGCCTCTAATTATTTCTAGTTACATCATACACAAAGGGTGAATTCTGATCTCCCAAGTCTCCTCACTGCAAGCGTAATACACTAGCACGCCGACATCATTCTGTGACTTCCAGTACTCCCATCTTCCTCCCACAGCTTTAAAAACACACACCGCACACATGGCAGAGTGAACAAAACATTAATGCTATTGTCCCCAGACACACAATTGTATGATTATTTCCAGGCCCACAAACATGCCAGCCACACAAACCCATTACTGAAAGGAAGAGACTCACACTCAAATATATGCTTAATTTTATTTATTACATTTAAGAAATATTAACATCTCAGGATATCTGGTTACCATCTAAGCCCAGTCATATGCAACAAAAAAAAAAAGTTTACCATGTTTCAAATGAGCATTCTTACATTCATTCCCCCCTGTAATGTAAAGAAAATTTTGTTCAACTGTATTAAATTCTTCGGTGTTTGACTAAAGGAAAAAAAAAAATCATTAAAAATGTCTTAACTACCAGGCATCCTGGTTTGTTAACTGTTTGTTGGCACTTGTGTTTGCAATCAAGCACTCGTGTTGCTTTGCTGAATTTTCCCCTTCTACCCAGAACTGTCTTTTGGGGTTTTTTTTGTGTTTGTTTTCTTTTTTTTGTGGTGGTTTTTTTGTTTGTGTTTTTTTTTTTTTTTTTTTCTTTTGGTGTCTTTTTAACTATCTGGATATGTAAGTTTGTTCAAATAAGTTTAAAAAGCAACGAAACCTATGGTTGTCTGAAGTTCCTGCACTGCTTCCCTTGATAACCCACCTACGGGAGAACTGAAGGAAGGTAATTGCTTTCATTTTTCTGAATGTTAGTGAGCAAAAGTTCTTTTTAATTCCATTTAAACTGAAAAAAAGTACAGAAACACTGTCTTCGTTTGATGGTGTGCATAAACATTACACTCCATATATAGCAAAAATATCTTTTATTTATAATTTACATTTCCACAAGTGAAAATTGTACAATTTTTACATATACCATTTCATTCCATTAAATTTTCACGCATCTACAGACCTTTCACACAATGATACCTGAAACTGTGCAGGCAATAAGAAATTCAAATACAAAAATGTATTTATTAACCAAACAGTAGTTGAGGCCCTGCCTCAGTTGACGTTTTTATTTCATATAAAAAGTATTTGCCTTCCAGAGATATCACAGCAGCTCTTCTGTAAAAAAAAAAAGAATAATAATACCTCAGTGTATTCAAACGGACTCCTCAGGTTCTGTTTTAATGTCTGTAGATGCGGGTGTGCTCTCCTCGGCACAGGCAGTAGGGGGGGTGTCATCAGGTTCCTCTTTGACTTTAGGCGAGTCACACGACTCTTGTGTCTCTTGTTTTACAATATTCAACATCATATTTAGTGGATTTTCTACTGGAGTTTTGCTGGGTGATGGTGTGCAATCAAATGATGACGTCTGCAAAGTGGAAGTCAATGTCACATTAACGCACATTAAAATAATCGGTTTTAGCTCCTTACCCCCTTTTTTTTTTTTCAAAAAAGCAAACACATTGATAGCCAGGCATGCAAAAGCCAAACTTCTGCTTTATCAAGACCCAAAGAAAACAACTTTATTCTTTAATAGCGTTACTTTTTCGCAGTTACTTTGAAAAGGTGTCATCCAAGCAGTGACAAAATGCTTCACACATTACCATGAACTACTCCCTGCTGTCCCCAAGGGACCTGTAACTCCCAAAGCCTTAGAAACCGAACACGCCCCAACACCCATTGACTCCGTTTTTGCAAATCCCTAAGATGACGCAGGTGACTCAACGACAAATGGGTGACGCGCTTTCACACCACGGTTTCGCTTCAGTCACGCAGGACACACAAGCTGCCACGGCACATCACAACAATTCCTACATCTTGGCCAATTCTGTGTTAGAAACCCGCCGTGCCCGAGGCCTCCCGTACTTTGTCTAGTCATGGGCAAGAGACACGTAGCACGTTCTGAACACACCCGCGCCCTGCAAAGTCAGCGAACACACTGAAAGCCAAATGCTTCAAAAAATATGAGAAAGGATTCACTTACGTTTTGGTAATCTTCATAGCAGGATGGATGGTAAATCTGAAAAACAATTATTAGACATTTAAATACATAAATTCTAGCAGGATCATGGGTTATGAACAGCGCAGTGTCCGTGGCACAGATCACACCATGTGTCCAGCAAACACCGGTAAGAGCGGGCCAAGTACGGTGTGTCAGATATAACGGGGGAAAGACTTTGTGTGTGCTTGTTTAGGGAACGTGGTCACACAGAAGCCTGCTAAGTTGGGAACTGCAGAGCCTGGTAAGTGTTGGGGATTGTTTGCGTACATCTCTATGCAGAAACACTTGAACCAGCATCTACACCCACACGGAGAGACAATCATTTTTCTTTCAGCCCCACAGCACAAGGGAAGGCTAGTGAGCCTACACGAGTGACTTTGTGCACTTCCAAAGGGTGAGATTATCTGTGTACCTGGAAGCCAGGGAAACTACCACCATCAGGAGAAAAAGAACATTTCCTTCCCCGCCCCTCCCCCCCTCCTTTTTTTTTTTTTTTGCTATATTTCTCCAGGGCTTTTATACTATAAATAAGGATCACATGTAAGCTCAGATTACCTTTTCATCTACTCTGATCGCATTCTTCAGGTGCCACTCTTCCTCTTCCTCATCCCAATATTGTTCAAATTGCTCTTGGCAAATTTCACAGCTCTGAAGTTATTAGAGTAACAGAGAGAAATGAGGTTATTGCAACAATTTACCAAACACATGAACTTCAAGAATCTAGTAACAGTCAAAAAAGGGTCTTTTAAGATAAATACAATAAGACTACAACACGATCTCTCCTCCACACTTTAAAAACAATTTAAGTAAAGTTTTCTAAGTTATCTGAGTACAGTTTGCAGACTGAGCAGTAATCATCATCTGGCTTTGAAGACTGTTGTCACTTGAGAAAGATAAGCTTTGCCCTTTTAGCTAGGAATTCTCTGCAAACACTTTGAAACAATCTAATGCTGTTTTACTGTCATTTAAGACAATCCGGTACGTGTATTTAATTCATTTTATTTATGTCATTTTCTTTTCTCTTTCCCTTAACCTGGAGTCTCAATTTAAAAGGAAGAACTTTTAGATGGAAGTATTAGCATTTTTAGTACTTCTGTGCAAAATAATCACCTTGGAAAACAAAGCACAAAAGGTACTTTTTAAAATTAAAGCGAAGGCCTTCATGGCTTGATAGCTAGTTCCTTAGAGGCTTAGCGTGTACAACTAAACTGTAATTCTACCAACATCTGTATTTGGTTACTACACCAATTCATCTACCAAAATACAGACCTAATGGTTACTTTAAGATTGAGGTATGTCTTTGTCCTAACGCCTCTCTCCTACCCAAAAAGGAATTTCTGTGTCAAAGTATCAAAACCCCAGTAAACGCCATCATTATTTGAATGACAAAGGACCATTTCCAAATTCACTCGCTCCATTTACTCTTCCTGGGGTAACATTCGGTAAATGAACACAGTTTGCCCATCTCAATTTCGCTACGATGACAGAATGCCAAGGGGTGTAGATTTTTTTGAACTACAGGTGACGTACAGTACTATCTGCCCCTGGGAAACAGCCATTACATACAGACAGTGGCTGCACAGAGGTCCAAGAACAAGACTTCAGCTGACACACAGCCCGCTGCTTGCGAGAATGCTGTACGCTGCTTTGAATACTTGATGATTCCCAGGTAGCTGGGTTAATAAAGGCAGGCTGAAACTTACCTCGACTGCTCCAGCTGGTCCAGCAGGGACACTCTGAAACTCCTTCTCTTTTGCAGCTTCTTGTGTCTTCAACACAACCTCTTCGTGAGCTTTTTCAAAAAACTGGCTTTTTGCACGCTCCTCCAGATCGGCTATCTCTTCAAATTCAATCCAGTCCTAAGGAAAATGTTTTCATTCACACCCAGACACTGACAAATAGCCAGAACTGTTTAGAAAACACATCTCGGGAAAACCCCCCCAGACATCGCCAAAACACTGTATTTAATAAATCTTACTTCACTGAAACGCTCCTCACATGCAGCACTAGCACAGTGCACGCTTTCTCACAATGCTACACTTCTTCCGAAAAGCTTTTTCCAGAAAACCCACTACCCTTCAATTTCCATTCCGTTCCCAGTGCGATGAAAACAGCACCAACAGCTTCAAACTGTTCATTGTTCATCGTACAACTGCCTTTTGTATTCTGACAGGCATTTGAGAACTACTTGAAACATCCAAGACATCGTTGTTTACCAAAGGCCAACTCCGTGACGATGTAGATTTCAACCGCAATCCTACAGCGCGCACACACACAAGTAAAACAGAGACTCCAGCAACATGACACATCCTGCTTTACTCACTGTTAAACTGTAGTACCATCTTCTGTGGGTGATCTTTCTGCTAACATCTTTTTCTGTCCGGTTCTGACGGTAATGCCAATCTAGATGATCTGCATAAACATCTGTCTGTGAAGTAGTGAACCTCATTCCACATGAGTAACACTGAATTCCAGTGTACAGTCGATTTATAACACTATCGTAACGCCTACAAAAAGGAAGGAAAAAAAAAAGTCTTAACATTTCTTTGAAAAGAAACAGGTAAGACGTTTCTCAGCAAGCAGCTTCATATGCCCACGGAAGTAAAGGAAAGGCATGAACCTACTGCAAGGTTCAAGCACACAATATAGCTAAATTCTTCCTGATTTTCGTAACACAATCGATTGAAACATTCAAGTAACACACAATGGGCTCACACTAACTATTCATGAGAAACACGCCCAGGTTGTGTTTCATGCCCACCACCTTCATCACCTAACAGTGCATAGAACGGGAACGCCAGTCTTTGGCTCGGCTTTGCAAACTACCACGAAGGTGGTAAAATTCACAGTAACAAAGGAAGAAACACTGACTTCAATCACAACCTTACTGATTAAGTAACAACACGCAACTTGGGTAAAGACTGTCTTCCCAGGTTAATTTTCCCTCTTCTCCCTCCCTCAAGCTCCCCAAGGCAAACAGCCAAAGCTGCAGGTCCCCTCAGTCACAAAGCTCTCAGCTGTCTGGGATTAACTATCTCAGTACCACCACGTCGCTGTTCTTACGGCACAGTAAACTCCTTCTACTATACGCACTGCCTAAGTTCTTCAACGGTGAAGTTAGTGAGGTCAGGAACATTCTGATCTTCATTCTGGTCATCATCTTCCTCTTCAGCAGCTGGCTGGGCCGATGTTTCATTCACTTCTAGAAAGCATAAAGATTATAATTTTATCAAAATTTTGGTACATCATCAGAAAGAAACGACATGCTCCTGACAGTTATTTTTATTCAAGTATTAATAAACACGATCTGACTACGCCAAAATACAAGTGTGCAACAGCTAAGCCAGTCATCTTCTAACATAACTTTAAAAAAGCATAAAAGACACTGTATGTTACTCAGAATTTCAGCTTCAGAAAACAGTACTTCATCTCAGTCTTTGGCATTAAAATTCAGTCTTCAGAGACACAGAAATATTTCAGGAACTGACAAGAATCTGATTATAATCAAGAACAAGTTACTGAGGCACAGCACCCAAGACAAAACCGACTGCTCTGGATAGCTGAAGTGCACAAATTAAACTAAGAATTTACTCCATCGGATGCAGTAAATTCCTTCCCAAACCCAAAGTTCAGTTAAAGAAAAACCATGCAGGAGTTCACAGAAGTTCTTATACTTAGCTTTACACTTCAGCTGGGGATAAACGGAGTAGTTAGGACATAATGGATCTACATACGTGCTGAAGTGGAATCAGTTTTTGACAGCTTGAGGATCCCTGTCGACAGCAGTTTAGCGAACAATTCATTGACATCAAGCTGTCCGAGATGGTTATCAGGGTATGAATGTGGGAGGGCTCCTAGGGAAAAACATCGACATTCAAGGAGACAAAAGGTTAGTGTCAGACATTGACTTCCCTTTTATCAGCATTATTTCACAACACACTTTTCCTTCTGCATCCCATTTGTTCCATTTTTTATTTCAAATTATTTACCAACTCTCTTTGCTTTTTGTCTAGTCTTTGGTTGATTTCTTCCCTTGCAACAGCTTCCTTCATAAAGTATTCTGAAGTGCTAAGCTGGTTGCCCACACACAGATTTCTTTCTACTCGATAGTGTTTCCTGAAATACAGTATTTTCCTTATTTTATGCTTAAATAATTTCACCAGGTCAAATCTACTTCATTGCCTACTTTAACCATTTCTGACTTTCTAGAAGCTTTTCTCTACTAACCACTCCTATACGGGGAATGTTTACACACCTGTGCCTTCCAGAGAAGCAGACCAAAATTTTTATTTTTATTTTTAGCGCAACTACAGACCAAAACCTCATGGTTAATGAAACTAATGAAAGCCTTCACTGTTTGAGGCAAACCCCTGAAGAGATGAAGGTACTACAGAAACCACATCTATAGCCACCTGACTGAGAAGGCTTCCCTTAGTCCACACCAAGACATTAGTAACCAGGACACTGCAAAAGGGTAATTTTTGTGGCCACTAACAAACAGAACAACCCAAAATAAATAAAAGGAAGTTAATTATGTTGTTACACACCTGAAGGGTTCTGAACAAAACTTCCAGGATTTGGCAAATACTGTTGACCTTGGCCATAAGGTCCTGGTTGAGCAGACATGAGAGAAACCTGCGAAAGGAAATATTTAAGTATTTTTTGTATAATAATGCCACAACAAACTTACTTCTTAAAACGTTATCGTTAACTTCTAGACTTTTCTCAATAATTTTATATATATAAACTCCTTCCAGGAGTGAACCATGTCGGTTTGAATGACTACATAACTTTTCCTTCATTTTCATTTCCCATTAGAAAAATTTCAGAAAAACTTCACTCATTTTGCCTAACGTTTACATTAAAAGAAGCCAACCAAACATCACACCTTTTCTTCTACCTACTGAGCCTTCAATCACATTTTCCAAACGCTCATCAGAAAGAAACTCAAGAAACCGGTAAATGTCTATGAACAAACGCCACGATTAACTCTTATCTAAGAACTGAAATAGCATCCACTGTGCGAAACACATCTTGAAAGCAGGATTTTTCAGCAAACCAGCTACAGTAAGCTTCAGACAGAAAAACAGGTTTTGTAACACACTTGTAATAAAAATGTTGAGTTTTTTTCCTAATTGAGTGCCTTCTGGATTTACAAATTATTTACAATTTTATCCCCTTAGAGGTTAGCAGGACACACACTCCCTGCTTTCAGTCAGGTTTTTTAACCAGTTAACTCTTCATGTTCAATTAGTATCCACCAAATGAAAAACGCTAAGATCTCCAATCTACTGGAAGAAAGAAATTACATCGTTTTCACTGATGTAAAGTATCATTTTCCCCTTTGGAAGAAAGCATTTCCAACCGGCAACAGCAAAGACAACCAACTCATAAAGCATGCTGCTGCCAAGGTAATTTTAAAAGACTGGAGTTCAACAATGTCCGTATCTTTCTCGACTCCCCCAGGATATAGGTAGCTTTTTAAAACTGGCTTGTCACCAGTATCAACAGCTGCACAAAGACAACAGAATTATTTTGGTCCGTTTAATTCTACACCTCTTCGAAAAATCATGTATATTCACTGACATTATCTTTCATGCTTTATCTAGAATTCACTTTTGTGCAAGTTTAATGAAAACACCACAGGCTTCTAATTACCTAGTTTTGTTTTCAACTTAAAAACATTAATTTCACTGTCATATTCTGAGCCACAAAGCGATGGTAAAGATCCGCTATTTTGTTTAATTCTTAAAAAACAGCAATGCATGTCCTTCTGGAATTATCTAGAAACTACTGCAGAAGAATTGACTTTTTTAGCTTGAAAGTGGCTCCAGTCTGCCAGCTCTTCAGGAAAACCTTCAATTTTTAGAGGATGAAAAGAGCTAATTCTCTACACAAAACTACTTCTGCAAGCAAAACATTTAATGCAATCGATTCTCACCTGATTGCTTCCCATTGGCATATTATTGAAGTTGCCATATTGAGGACCCTGAAGACCTTTTTCCTCAAAGTAATGTCCAGCTGCTCTCAATGGGAAATTCTGTGCTCCTGGGCCAGCTGGCCCATTGAAATTTGGTCCAGGTGAACCATCGAACAAATCAGGTCTCTGGAACTGCATCCCATGAGATGGTCCATTGTAGCCCTGGCCAGGATGTTCAACAAATGGGCCACCTTGTCCGTATGGTGACATTTCTAGTCTTGAGGCAGGATGGTTAGCTACATTTTCAAAACGTGCACCTTGAAGGCCAAGGGGCAAGTCAAATCTAGAGGCTGGCTGGTGAGGTCCATCAAATCTTTGAGGTATGGCTGTATCAAATCGTGGTTGTGCCTGTTGGCCAGGTGCCCTTTCAAATCTTGGACCAGGCTGTCCTCCATGGATTCCATCAAATCTTTGCAAAAGAGAGAGCTGTCCAGGCTGACCATCAAATCCAGCTGCATGGCAACCATCAAATCTCGGGCCAGCCCGACCCAGAGGACCATCAAACCTAAGTCCACCAGCTCCCTGGTGTACTGGTCCATCAATCAACCTAGGCCCTACACCTGGCTGACCATGTGGTCCTTCCAATCTGAGCCCACCACCAGATGGTCCATGTGGCCCCTCAAATCTGAGCCCACCACCTGATGGTCCATGTGGCCCCATAGGCTGACCATGGGGCCCCTCAAATCTGAGGCCACCTCCAGGTTGACCATGGGGCCCCAGTGGCTGTAAATGTGGCCCCTCAAACCTGAGGCCACCCCCTGGTTGACCATGAGGCCCCAAGGGCTGACCATGGGGTCCCTCAAACCTGAGACCACCCCCTGGTTGACCTCGAGGCCCCATAGGTTGACCATGAGGTCCCTCAAACCTGAGACCACCTGAAGGCTGACCACGGGGACCTTCAAACCTGAGACCAACTCCAGGTCCTTCAAATCTAGGACCACCTACAGGCTGCCCTGCAGGCCCCTCGAACCGCAAAGGCCCACCTATCTGTCCAAGAGGTCCCTCAAACCTCAGTGGACCTCCTCCACCAACCTGTCCGGGGGGTCCTTCAAACCTCAGGGCCCCTGCCAGCTGCCCTGGTGGCCCATCAAATCTTAGGGCTCCAGCTCCCCCTGCTCCTGCCAGTGGACCATCAAACTGAGATGCACCTGCCCCCACCAATGGCCCCTCAAATCTCAGCGCAGCCTGTCCAGGTGGCCCATCAATTCGGGAACTTGAACCAGCAGCTGGACCATCAACAAAAGGACTTCCTTGTCCGTCTACCCCAACCCTTGCAGCAGCCTGTCTAGGTGAGCCATCAAATAGAGGTCTGTCTTCCATTAGTGCACTTATCCTCTGCTTTGCTTCAATGCCTCCAAATCTTGATCCTGGGCTTTCTGGAAACGGTGCTTTCTCTGCATCTTCATACCTAGCTCTTTTGAAACGCTCGCTGAATGGTGATCTTGGCTCCTCTCGAACACCTAAAAAAAAGGGAACAAATCAGGTAACCACTCACTAAAATGTTACCCATTACTTAACAGATGTAAAATAAGTCAAAAGCACATACCAGCTTGCCCAAGAAGCTGTCTTTCTTCACGGTTATCGAATCTGCAGATTGCATCACCATCTATTTTCTGGAACTCTGTTGTGCTTTTCCCTTGTTGTCTGAGAGCATCCCTAAATTCATCTGATTCTCCCCAGCTGTCGTAAGGATCGAAGTTCTTAGACCCTCTTGCTCCTTTAGTAGCATTTTGTTCCTCAATTCTTCGTCGACTCTCAAGCGGTGACAGGTTCTCAGCAAAAGGTCTATTAGTGCCACTTACAGGAGAGTGTCTCCTTGATCTTTCGCCAAATGGTTCTTTTCTGTCAAACTGTACTCCACGCTTGGCTTTTGCTTGCTCACATTCTATTCCAGAAAGCAATGCATCAGGTATATGATAATCCAAAATATCATCAGGATCCAACAGATCAAGCCTTGACAACGAATGCTGAACTTGTGTTCTTTTTAGTTTAGCCTTATGTTCGTAATATGTTAATTCTGCATCCGACAGAAGAGGTTTCTTTTTCAAACCACATTTTTCCTCTGTAGGGCTATCCCAAACATTACATCTGTGCTTTCCTTCCTGATACTGGAACAGCTGTCGGATCTGATGAGCTACCATGAGGAACTCATCTTGTGTTATTTCACCAGATGTTAAGCGTTCATTTGCCTATAATACAAAGTTCAAGTTTAGACTTCCGAAAAGAAAAGCAAAGCAAAATACACCCATGACACTTCTATGAAGACAGATGTATTAGTATTACCTTCTTAAGTAATTCCCTCTTGCTTGCAGATGTTAGTTCTTTGGGAATCTGTAAATTGGCATCCACGCTTAACCGGTGCTGTTGCTTTGGTGCTCGGGGGGATAAAATTCCTTTACCAGCAGGCCAGTTTTCCCGGTGTCTTTGGTGAGGAGATTTACCAAGTGCTTGGTGTTCTTCATTCTGCTGTGAGCTGAAAGCAAGAATACATTTAAAATATAGATTACTTTTTTATTCAGGACATAACCATTACATTCCTATTAGAACTGATCATGGCAAAACATCACTATCACCTTGGAATCCAAACATGAATCATTGCCGTATCTCACTAGCAAAAATAAGTTAGCAATTTTAGTAATCTGAACATTGCCTCACAAAGCCGACTACACTGTTCAGCAGTAGAGTTTCCACTGACTTCAAACAGAAGTTGTTTAAAAGATAGTAACTTACTTTTTATTTTCTTCCCAACCAGATTTCCACCTCTTGCCTGATTTGGATCCCTGCCAGTTCTCTGCATTCTCCTTTGGATCAGGAGAAGCTTTTGTAGAATGCTGGCTTGCTGTTTCTTGCGGCCTGTCTTCTTGGGCTTTTTTCACTCTCCTCGGATCTCGCACCTCTTGCTTAACATTTCTCTTATTAGAATTTCTTTCTTCTCTTGCTGCTGGTGTGCCTTCTTCAACATGAGACTGCTTAGGGCCTATCTGACGTATCTTTCCAATTTTAGGAACTGATGAAGTGGGAGATAAACTCCTAAGTCTTCTTTTGGGTGATCTCCTCTCCCGTCTTTTTGGAGAATGTGTAGACGGTGATCGTGCCTTAGGAGAGCGTGACCGTGACCGTTTCCTACTACTTGTTCTCCCTTGTTTTCCACCCTGTTTTTCTGACTCCTCTGGCGTCGTGTCTTGCTTCTGAACAGCACCATTGATTACTTTATTTCTGCTGCCTACTGGTCTATGTTCACATGTCTTATGCTCCTCTTTTTCTTTTTTCTCTGTACTTCTCCTCTTTTCTTTCACCTCCTCCTCTTTGCCCTCTGACTTATCCTGAAGATGCCTTTTCAGTCTTGGATCCCGCTTACTAATTTCAGACACTTTTGTGCTTTCACATTCCTGGGTTTTAGTATCTTTAGTATTGGGAAGCTTATTTTTCAAAGGGGATGGTGATTTAGATTTTGCTTCTGACTGCTCAAGTTCTTTCTTCTGTGTTTTTTCATTTGCTTTCAATTTTTCTTGCTTTGTCGAGTTTTGTTTTTCAGCCTGTGTTGTTTTGTTTGCCTTTGTATCAGACTGACTGGTTGTGTTTGGTGGAAATTCTTTCCTATGAGATTGATCTTTAGCATGAGAAGAATGTTGAGCCACCCTATTGAGTCGAGGATCCCTGTTTACTATTTTGACATCATGAAGTGGAGGACTCGGGGATGGTCTGTTTTTTTCAGATTGCACAGCAGATTGATGAGGTGGTTTAACCGTCATATGAGGTGCGGGAGACATGTGTTGCTTGGAAGGGGCTGGAACTGAAGCTATAGTAGATGATCCCTGCTGAACACTCAGAGATACCGCCTGAAATAGAGAAAATCCAGCATTAATCTGCATGACACAAGTCCTGCCCCGAGATGCTCATACTCTGTCTCGAAACAAAAACTGTAAATATCTTGCAAGTTATGAGATTTGGCCACAACCGAAAATTACAATTGCTAATTACAAGCATTTAATGCATCACCCTTACAAGGGATCAAATTAAAATATAATGCAAGATCAGTACTACAAAGTCAATACTGCAAAACAACATAGTTAACTTAGGCACATGTTTCATCACAGCATTAGTTTTTCTATACATTCCACATGCTCAAGGCAACTAAGCTGCCAAGTATCTTACACAATTTTTTTATTTCTACACTTCGAAGATGCTTTATTTTGGTATCATCAACTGTCAACATAGCAAGACTTACAGTTACAAATGTAAAACACCACCCTCTTCAGATGGTGGCAATCAAACCAACCCAAGGAAGAAACTGGCTTTATTTTCAATAATCAGGCTTCCTTGTTCTAGAAGAGCAAATGTATTTGAAAAAGCTTGTCTTCCTGTGAGCCACCGGAAGAGGTGGAAGATGAGGATCACCAGCAGGCATCATTTTGGAGAGAAGTTAAAAACAAAAAAAACAAGGACTTGACTTTTCCCCTCTATTTTGAGTGTAACTCTTTAAGCTTTTTAGGTACCAACACTGTTCAGGAAGCCCAGATCAACTCGCATTGCACCAGTCCTAAAATAGCTGCACTTGCCTAACACGAGGAAAAAACAATGTGCTGCAGTGACCAGCATAGCTAAGTCCAAAAGAAAGTGAGACCCAACAAGGCAAGTTTCATCAACTATCCTACTCACCAACTGTGCTTTAGTCTGTTCCAGCTCCAGCTCTAATTTTTTTTGCTGAAGTTCTAATAACTGCTTTTGCTTTGCAAGCAATTGCTGCCTGATCAGTTGCTCCTGTGTCAAATTCTTTTGTATTTCAGGAACAGCTGGAGGAGTAGAGGCACCAGAAGTGACAGCAGAGGTAGGTGCAGTAGATTCCTCTGGCTAAAAGCAGAATAAAAAAAAGTTACATTTAAAATCCTGATGGAATCAACTAACTCCATCTCTTGTAACTGTTATCGTGATCTAGTACTGGGATTTAGTTTGTAAAGCAGTTACAAATTGCATATTTAATGCAAAATATAACTGAAACAATTTAAAACTCCTGCCCCACTAGAATTTGACTGCTGTCACAGCTGTATAGCATTTAATATGAATTCCTCAATGTTCCAAAAACTACAGTACAGTTTTGATATATAAAAATCAAACCCATGAAATATTCTGAATTCAGAAATTCCTCTTACCTGTCGACAAAGGCCAGATACTTCTTTCTTAATATACTCAATTGTCAAAAAGCAGCACACAAACAATGAAAACTACATGTATTACCATTTGTTCATACAGTAGGCGTAAAAACTTACCGATTTATTTAAAAACTTAGGATTCACATGGATGCTAGAAGTATTCACATTTGGGGGCAGAGGTTTAATTGGCCAAGCAGGATCTAATGAGTTGACTCTGACATCAAGTGCATATAGTTTCTTCAAAGGAAAAATATCATCCCATGTGGAGCGTAATTTAAATAAACTTTTCCTAGTATTTTCATCCACCTAAAACAATAAAACAATTCTATGGCTTGTTAAGTTAATATAAAACAATTTCTTAAACTTTTCTGTAGAACTTAAAAATTTCATTGATTTCCTATTTCTAACAGCTTGCCATTTTAACACATTGAACCTGCTATGCAGCATTTAAAAGCAGTGCAGATCACATCAACGGAATCAGTAACAGAAGCTCAAATGTGAAATTGTTGTTTCAAGGCCATTTGAAGGTTTTATTGTGTATTACCATTCTCTGAGAATTTTCTTTCAACTTTTCCATTACCAAAATTCTCATTTTACTTGCCCAATTTCTGTGGAAAAAGTACAGTAACAAAAATATTGAAAGGCAACAGCCTCTGAGACAATATATTATTCAAGTGTTTGTGCTGAATGGAGTATAACAATGACAAATAAATCAGGAAACAACAAACTTTGTGAACAGAAAAGGTGTTTTGCTCAGCTGTTTAGTCACTGAAGGATCTTTTTCCCAACAAATACAACAAAAAGGGGTATTAGCTAAAACGAAGTCAATAATATTTCACTTCAGCTGCAAAATTAGACCGATCTGTGAGCCACAAGCTCAAACATACTTGTAGGACCAGTGCCTGTTTTATCTCTTCACAAACAATTAGTTTGGATCATATCATGACAGCCAAGTTAGAGATTCATGGTAAAGCAAAATTTAGTTCATCTCGTAACTTGAGTAGTTCAATTAAAAATAGAGGACAAAATATACGCAGCTGTCCCAATGTCAGTATACAATTCAATCATTCAGCATTGACTATGTGGATGTTTTTTGCTGCAGTTTTATTTTTAAGATGTTACAGCAAGACATAAAAAACAGTCTGCAAAGTTCAGAGATTCTTTGGGGGAGGAGCAGGAACTTCAACAAAAATAAATGATACTTGGCTGGGGGGGGGGGAGCCTCTATACAATTTTCCATGAGAGTGTATGAAGTTCACTGCAAAAGTGCAGAAATGACTGAGCAAAAGTTTTTCACTTCATCAAGCGCCTAAATATACCTTAGTGACCATCTACTAATAAAATAAGATTTGTAACAACGTCAGTGCTGGAATTCTACTTGCACCTTTCAAGATGACCAATTAAGCTACTAGAAGTGACTGCCACTTTACACATTTAATTTATACACATTAATTAAGTAGTTCCAGTTCGCTTAGTAGACAACATACAGAACTCTGAAAATTAGTTATTAACCAGAGCTTCAGCTGCAACATTAAATGCAACTCTGTAGAAGAACATTCACAATTTAATACTAAAAAAAAATCACGTAAGCGTCCACCTATCTACCTACTCTACACACAGGAGTTCAAGTCTTCTGTGGTCATTATTACAATCTATTCCCTGTTTCATCATGCATTCTACATCTGAAAACCATATATAAAGCATACTGAGATCTCAGATCATTGCTGATACATAATGATAAATACACAAAAGCTCCATTCATCTAATTCACCCGAGATGCCACTTTCTTATCGCACACAGGAAACCACAAAAGTTAACCCTTCATTTCTGATCCAACTTAAATCCATTCAAGTCCAGCCTTTCAAAAACTGGACTTTGATTTGCCTTTCTCACTGGGGAATACGCATAGTTACTTCACTGGGTTTCAAGAGCAAAAATTAAAAGATATGGCAGCAGTTTTCAATGCTGAATGAAATTAAAACACGTATCTGTAATGTAATATAGAAATACATTCCAAGACCCTTCCCCTCCCCAGCTTTTTTTTTTTTCTTTTCCCAAATCACAGGCCACCAGGAGAGAATCAGGTGTCAGCGCTATTCGCTCTTCACAGTTTAAGCACTCATTTTCCACATCGGCCAAATCTAACTACAGGAGAGAGCAGCTCTGAGAAATCCACAAGAAACTGATTCTCAGTCTATTCTTGGCATAAGACTATTTGCTATCTTAAAAATAAACCAACAATTCATAATTAATTGGTCTATACATTACAAAAAGTCCATCCAGGTTAGCAATTGGTAACCAAAATACTGTTAGTAAAATCTTGCCTGGATAGGAAAATTACAGACATTTATAAACCAAATTAAATAAAGTAATACTTTGCATCTTTCAGCTAACAGGTAATTTACATGCACGGTAACAGCAGGAATTATCTTCCACAGTATACATTACTGAGATTTATAAAAAAACAATCCATTTGTATAGTTCACCTCCCAAGAAAACCCAAAACTGAAAGCACGTATTTATTTTACCAGGAACAAATTTTGCTTAGAATACAGAACTTTTCTGAAAGTGTATATACCTTTTCAAATACACAAATAAATGTTGCAACTAGGTTTTTAGTAAATGCAGTAAGATATTCTCTTCCCACGTTCTTGACAATGGAATCCATAAGGTACATAACGGGGAGCTTCTCTGATGCAGGAGCCTGGAGTAATAAGAAGAAACTGAGAAGTTTAGTACAACAAAAACATATTTTAAGATTTTTAAATAGAGGGATTACCAATCCCAGAAATACAGACCTCTCTTTTTGGTTGCCACTATAAACACCAAGGGGTTTGGTTTGGGATTTTTTGTTTATACAAAAACTTAATCTGGAAAATTGATACTCAGTTCAAAGCGTAACGCAGTGGGTCTATCACACAAAAAAGGAACACCTTAGGTTATTTTGTGTATAAAAGGTTTGAAAAAAGGCGAAAAAAGGCAAAAAAAAAAAAAAGAAAAAAGAAGCCCACAAGACAGTATTGCTGCTAGTGTAGTGAGGGTAACCGTTCAAAACCCACTTGAGAAAGTAACTTTAAGTTAGCAGGAAACCATCGTTAGCACTTCAAAGAACTTCTGAAAAATAGTTTATAATTCAAACCTCCTCAATGCTTGTTTTTCTGGATTTCACAGAACACAAATCAGACTTCTGGCAAACAGCCCAAATTAGTGAACTTCTGTAGCTGTAGATTATATGTAGAGCATCAGTCTTTTCATAAACCACACGCAGAACAGGTCACAACTATTTCATTGTAATCCAAATGGACGGAGCAAGGAGTCTCATTCTCTCTTGGCACTTTAGATAGTGACAGTTCAGATTTCCAGAGCGTGTGCAAAAACGCAGAGTCAGAACAAAGTTCAAAATCCAACCAAAACTCAGTCATCTAGTCGACGAGGTAAAGGCACAGACAAGCTCAGGAACGGCAATCACGATTTTCACAGAAGGGAGTCTTCAAACTCTGGACACATCTTTGCTACAAGATAAAGCTTGGGTTTTGTTGTTTGGTTTTGGTTGTTTGGTTTTTTTAAAACTCATTTTCAAAACTCGTAGCAAGTTTGAGTGATAGAAGTGTGGTGATGCTGGACTGCTACAGCGGCTTCTAATGTACACAACACGCTACTGGCCCAAACTGGTGATTTTAATGCCCACCATGGGCTTTCACAAAGCAGAAGGCACAGCAAAGTTCCAGAAAACATCAGCAAGTACACAGACTTGTTGAAGAGGACAACATGAACAACACCACCGCAATTTGTGTGTTGACCATGATCCCCTTAGAAGAGCATCCACTTCTAATATTTTAAGTCCCATTCAGCATCCGGTAAACTCAGGATAAAACCAGAATAACTTCACTCACTGCTCATTTTAAACAGGATAGGCTACTAGGTTAATTAACGACACTTTACTTTGCAGCCCCATTGTCCAGACAAGTGTGTGGAAGTGCTCTTGCTTTACAAATTTAGATTGAATTCCTTCCCCTCTAAGGTGGTTCATAGAAGGGCACTAAGTCAACAATACTTTTATATGGGTAAATCGCAATGTTTCCTCACCCTTAAATGTGTATTAATTTACCAGGACCCGAAACTTAGTACTGAGGAGGGCTGAATTCCTTGTTAGTTCGGGCGGGGTGGGGTGGCGGTCACTGCCTTTGAGCATGTTGAAAAAAGTAAAAAGCAGGCAGGTGTATTTTGTACGTAAAAAAGAAAAATGCAGTTAAGCTAGATCGCAGCACATTAAAAGCCTATCTTACACTATGACATAATATCGAGCTGTACACCAGCTAACAGGCAAGTATTAGAATTAAAGGCACCTCTTTAGTCTCAGAAATCAAAGACTGCGGGTCTATGGCTACTGTATTAAAATGTCTGTGGAATACTTCTTTCTTCTTTAAAGCAGTCTGCACAACGGCACATTAAAAACGCTAAGTTCTGAATGCCTGCCTTTATAAAAAAATGACAGTGCACCATTTCTAACTTTTGAAGTCAGCTGTTGGGGAAACAAAGCTGCCTCAGACCTACACCCAAGAGCTACTGACATAGCATGTTTACGTTCTTCCATTTCACCAATGTACGGAAGTAGCTCACTATACTCGGCTAAGCTTCAAGTTTCAGACGCTGGGGAATCATTTAGTAGCAAAGGCACAGTAACAAGTTTAACTGCCGCTTTCACTAGCATCAGACTGCTAAACATAACCACACACGGAAGCACCGCAATCTAGTAAGGCAGCCTACTTCAAACTATGGCACAGAATGAGCAGCTTCGCAAGCGTACCCTGCTTCAAATGTAAGCTACTCGGGTGTCACATTTTAAGAACCATGACTTAAATATGGTTGTAATATTTAAGTCTTCTCTTCTGGAAATGTTTATTATGTCAAGGTACCTAGCGCAGATTCCGATAACAACAAAAGGGAACCCCAGACTTGAATGTATTTTGTTTTCAGGCGCTCTATACAGCATCCCCTAGCAAGAAAGATGTCCACACGACTCAAACGAAAAGGCAGGGAGGCGCCGCATAATCACCAGAACACAGAAGAATGCTAACTCTGAGCTCATATTAAAGACTTAATTACAGAATTCCCACTCTTCCTTCAAATAAGGTAGGAAAGCTATTGTTGGAAATGTGTGGCTCTTTTTTATTAGTTTCCTAAAAGATTTCAAGTTTAAAATCAGATCTGGCAATTGAACCCCAAGTCACAAACTTGTGCAAAAATTTGTTTAGAAAAACAACCTTGTATACAAAATGGGTCTTGGAAACAAATTCTGCACTATACAATGGTAAATAAGAAGACAAATACATATTTCACACTTTTTATTTACAAATTTTATAATACCAGTCACACATTTCAGAACCATTTATTAAATTGTAAAGCAGACCACTCACGTTTTACACTAAACAAACTGTCTCCAGGCAACACTTTTTAAAAGTGGCTTAGTAAAGGAGATCACTTTCCCAGAAACAACTAAAAACTTGCCTTGAATAAACCACAGTCACAAACAGTAACTAGGCAAAGCTAACCATTGATACAGGATTTAAGACATCTTTTTTTTTTTAAAAAAAAAAAAAAAAAAGACACCCACACTTCAGGGCAGGCTCTAAATCACCCAGAAATGAAAAAAAAAAAAAAATTGACAGCATTGATATTTATCACAAATCATTTTATACATATCCACTGCCCTTTAGGAGATATAATGGTGAGATCTATTAATGAGATCACCTCCCCAAGGAATGGCAAAACTCAGCCAGTGGCAGCATTTAAAACTAGACTGGAAGAGGTCTGTGGAACACTAAAAAAACCATCCTGCATTGATAGAAAGGTAGATTAAATAACTTAATAGATCCTTCCCTCCCCATCATTAGATAGTACAATTCTCACCATTATAAACCACGATTTAAAGCCAAAGGAAAAAAAAAACCCTTTGAACACCTGAGATCAGAGGGAGCAAGGGAAACAACGGGGGAGGGGTGACTGGCACGAATAGGGGAGGATTGAAAGAAGAACCCTTTCCTTACAAAATGCTCTTGTTAAAAAGGTGCTGTAAACCCCCATCCATGTGCTGTGGCTGACTGATGTCAGCAACTGCCTGGGTTGGGCTCAGAGGGAGCCTCCTCTTTCCCTTCTTTTTGTATCATGTGCCTTTCAGACGCCATGTTAGGATCCTACAGGCTGCTGCAGTTTCTACAGTCAGGGAGAATTTCTTCTTCCCCATCCTCAACCAATAAACTTCTCTAGCCAAAATAAATTAAATACGCAGACAACACTACCATTACTCAGGGCACAGATCACCTGAAATCGAAACAGATTATCCCAAGCCCACAGAATTTTCTCTAATCAGGCAGAGCAAAACAACCCCCATCGCCACCACACACACTTCTCTATCCGGAGCAGATAATCACCTTTCACCCACAAACTTTTCTGTAAGATAAAGGTGCCCACCCCCTAGAAATTGATATTTCACAGGGACCACACTGGGAAAATAGCCTTATCTCAACCGATCCTTGAAATTCATTATATTTAGCCTTTCAGAAGTGGACAATTTACGTGCTATAAACTTAACCTTATTTTCAACCCTTTAAGCTAACACCCCCCCCCCCCCCAAAAAAAAAACAACCCACTATATAGAATCTCCCAGTCAGGCCCTCTCTAATGATCGCAATATTAATCTACTGTCGAAATCGCTAAATGCAAGGGTTTAGACACCAGATTCGAGGCACTGAATACTGGCTCCATGTAAGGGGAAAACCCAGCTACAAGGGCGAGGTGCTGCTGCCCAGTCACTACCAGGCCGCCATGTTGTGAGTGATACTCACACGGGGCTTAAACCGCGAGCCACGCTGCCCTCCCAGGGCTTTTGGTGGGGGAGTCCCAAACCCTCCCCCCGCCCCTACTACGAACAGGGTGATGTGGGGGCTGTTCCCCTCCCTCGAGTCCCCTGCTCCCTATGGGGTGGAGGGCAGAAAGAAGCTGCAGCCTTAAGCTTAGCGATGAAAGGAGGAGCCCCCGACGTCTCGCCCCGTGCTCCCTGGTCCCACCTGAGACACGCTTTCCTCCGTCTGCTCCCCCACAGCTCCCTCCCCCCAGCCTCCTGGCCCTCTCCCCGCTGCCCCGGCCGGAGCGCTCCCCACCCTACCCCGAGTCCCCGGCACCCTCTGCTCCGTCTAAAACCTGCTCTCTCTGCTCGTCCCCTAACTAGCCAAGCCGCCCGCTACGCTCCCTGAACCTCCCTACCTCGCCCAAGCCCAGTTATACCGGCCCCGCCAGGGCCCCCTCACCCCACCCGGCCCCCTGCCTCCCCCGGAGCCCCTCTGCCTCTCTCTCTCTCTCTCCCCACTTCCCGCCCCTCAGGCCCTCTCGCTCCCGCTGCTTCGCTGCCTCTCGCTGTCCCCTCCACCACCCCTCAGCCCGCCGCTGCCCGGCTCCGCCCGCGCCCCTCAGCACGCCATCTCCCCCACGCCCTTCCTCCGAGCCCCCGAGGCCGCCCTAGCCCGCTGCCCCGGCCGGTCCCCCCAGCAGTATAGGTAGGAGTAGTAGTCGGTGGAATATAAAAACCTTGGCGATTTGCGCCTCGATCAGGGAGACGATGTCCTTGGCGAAGGGCACGTTCTCCTCGGCCAGGATGGTCAGCATGTTGATGTGCGGCTTGCTGTTGAACGTCAGGTCCTCCAGCGACGACTGGTAATCGCGGCACGCGTCCTCCCGGGCCTCGCTGCTACCAGCGCTGCTCTCCGGGGCCGACATGCTTCTCCGACCGGGGCCCGCACCAGGACCCGACCCACCGACCGACAGCCCCCTCCCCGCGATCCCCTGCCGCCGCCGCCGCCGAGCGATGCCGCCCCCCCCGCCGCTGCCGCTGGGCTCCTCTACCGCATCCTCCGGGCTGCGGCTCCCGCTGGCTGTGGTGCTGCCGCCTGCGCTGCCGCTCCTTCCACCGCCGCCGGCTCAGTCTCAACGCTCACAAAATGGCGGCGGCGGCTACGGTTCGCAAACCTCTTCCTCCAACCGTTGCGTCATGTGAAATTGTGCTCGGGAAAGGGGCCGGTGCCTTGGAAAGCCCCTTTTGTTCACTTACTGCGCCCTGATTGGCTGGCGCCCCGTCCGCTCGGCCCGCGATTGGCGCGTCCGCGCGACAGCAACCTCCGATTGGCTAGGGCGGCCCTTCGTCTCCTCTGATTGGCTTCTGAGCTGGCGTCCCGACTTGCAATTGGTTGCCTTTCCCTACTCCCCTGCTCCTAACGCGCTCTGCCGCTTCCGACCGCCCTCCCCGACCGCCCCGAGCGCTCATCGATGCCCCCGCGCAATCCCGCCTTGCCGCCGAGCCCTCGACTGCGACTGCGCGGCCCCGCCCCCCGCTCGCGATTGGGCCAGCCGTTACCCGTCGCCTCGCCCCCCGCTCGCGATTGGCTCAGCCGTTGGCTTGGCAATGCCGTTGCCCGCCGCCCCCCCGGGCGGCTCTGCGGTCTAGGGCCTAGCGAGGGGCGCTGCCGGGCCGTCACGGGCCGCGGCCTCGCCGCCTGGCACAGCCCCCGCAGGACACGGGCCCTTGGCACCGGGAGAGCGGGGAGCGGTGTCTGCCGGCAGGTCTGTGCTGGAGAAGCCACTCGCCCCAATGAAGCGAGTCGTACCGGTGCAGGCCACAGCCCTCGTGTAGGCCCGTCAGCAAAACGCAGCCTTGTCCACTTCGAGGGTGGTTGTACCGCAAGAGCCGGCAGGGCCGGTGGGACCCAGGGGTGCCAGCATGCTGCTTGGTGCCAGTTGATCCAGGACACTGGCCTTTCCCTGCCTGATGGGGATTCATTTGTCTCAGCAAGTGACCCTGGCCTCCCTGCTGCTCTGCTGCCCGTCTGTCCTGTACCTTTTAACTGGTCACCTCTCACACCAGTGTTTTTAGGCCTAAAGAGAGCCGAGAGCAGCGTTTCTCCTTTTGCCTACACTGGTAGGAGAGAGCTAGCATAGTGAGAAGTAACAGAACCTGCTCTTGTCATGAGATTTGCCCAGAGGTACCTCTTGGAAGTTCACTTGCTTGCAAAGCACTTTCAGGTATAACCATTCCTTCCCCCCACTGCACATTACTTATTAACTGTGGAGAGCTGTCAGCATTTGAAAGTAAGCCGTGGGCCAATGCTTCGTTAAAACACAGTTTGAAAAACACATTCTGGGAGATCGTTCTTAAAATGCAAATTACATATCTATTAAAAAAAAAAAAAAAGTATATATGTATATATTCTGCGAATAACAGCAGAAAGATAGCAAAAATGGAACCCTGGCAAGTTTCTGCTAAAAACTGCTGCTTGCCATTTTATCTGGATAAAAATGTATTTTACTTTCTGTGTTCATATTTTTATCCACTTTCTGAAAAATGTGACCTTCAAAAAGGGAAGAGGGGACAGGAAACGCAACAGAGTTTTTTACTTGCCCGTTGAGTTGTGTGTTCATGTTTGTTCCTGTGAGCCTCGAAATGCCGTACTTTGTACGCACGACTTCGCCTTTACTGTGTGTCGCCACAAGATAAGAAAATGAAACGAAAGTGTCTGTCTCTGGCCGGACGAAGCTGGGACCGCAAGACTTTTTCTCGATGTAAATATTAGCCAGCTATTTGAAGAAACACTCTCCATGAAGAATATTAATTACGTACCAGGAATCGAGCCATAATGTAAACCCAGTTTATTTGGCAAAAACAGTGCGTATTGTTCTGCTCCTAGGGGAAAAATGTGGGGGTGGGGAAACCTAGCTCCTTCTCAGATGACTCTGTTTGTAAGTTAGAATGCTCGTTCGTGCTAATAACAGGCGCACAAGCAGTAATACGAGCAAAACTGCCTTGATGAGGATGTCATGCAGTCCAAGGCCACCCTCAAAACCAGATTTGCTGTTTACTGATCAGCAAAGGACCGAGCCTGATGCGAGGCAAAGCAGTTTGCTGCCCTCCAGAACACACACGGCTCCCTGAGACCAGGTACACCCTACGTGCCTGAGCAGATCCAGTATTTTAGTATATCATTAGTTTGTCTTTACTAGTCCTCATATGAAGCCAGTAGCACCTCAGCAAGGTCTACGATCTGCTAGCGGGAAGTTGCCTGCCAGGCCCCTGTGCTGGTGAGTTGTGTGAACCCTCCATGCTCAAAGCAGTTCTTGAAACAGCTCATAACGAGTGGCACAGAAATGCCCGTTGAGTCTGTCTTTGGGGTCTCTGATGAAAAGCTGTTGATTATCACAGGAATTGTACCAGCACTATGTGCAGAGTGTGGATTTATCTGTGCCAAAGCACGCTTCATACATGTGTTCTTGAAACCACCCCTACCAAAAGCATAGCTTTGCTGAAATCGTTAGGAATGATTCTGGTACTACAGCTATATCCCGACACTCTTATCCCAATTGACTCAGCTGTCAGTTAAAGGTGTTTTTTTTTTTCCTTTTTTTTTTACAGATGCAGCTAGGGGTTTTGCTGGTTTAAAACCCACTAAAAAGCCTCTACACTAGACCTACACATATCATACTTGGCTTGAGAATCACCAGCAACTGATAATCACCAGCAACTGGATAGCTGTGAGATTAAAGTACTACAGAAGAAAATATATCAAGGTAAGAAATCTATCAAGAATGTATTACATTCCAAAACATCTGTAGTTGTTACTTGAAAATACTCATACTTGTGTTTATGCTTGAGCTGAATTTTCTTAGGTAGTTTAATAAAATTCCTCTATAGCTAGGCAAGGGTGGAAAAAAGGGATCTTTAGGCACCTAGAAATGTTCTTGCTGCTTTTCATTCTGGAAAAGTAAAAAAAAAAAAATAATTGAAAATGCATTTGATATGTTTGGAAAAGAAAAACACAGACACTAAAGAAACAAACACAGGGTAGATTTTTAAATATTAGTTTAATGAGATGTAAATTACCCCTCTGTTTATGAGCTGAAGTCCTTTGTTCTCCAGCTGAGATTCACTTAAGGAAGCAGACAGTGTTTCTCTGTGGGCCTCCCAAAGGGCGAAAAGCTTTACACTCTCGTCAAGCCTCCAAAGCAGCTCTGCTGTCATCAGCCTCGCACTTTTCAGTGGCTTATTTGTAGAACAGCCTCAACTAGAAAGGTTGCCAGCGTAGCTACAGTAGAAGAGCTGGTAAACCCTCCTAGAGACGGGATCCGTAACTGTGTATTGCTTATATCAGAGCTGCAAAGGATGTTTTGCCATTGAAACTACACCTGCAGGTTTTCACCAGCAAAGCTCTATCGATTGAGGAATGTTGTTATAGCCCTGGTATTGCTAAATCAGCAAAACTTCCAATATAAACCAGGCCTGTGTCGTCTGCTAGTCGGATTACTCCTTGTCTAGGTTACACAGGTCTCATACAGCTTCCCTCACCTTTATTCACATTTAGAGTTGTACCTTGGTGACCTCTGACCAAATAACCATAAGCCTTTTATAACTGGATTATCTCCTGTTTAGAGCTAAGCACCTAGGTTACTCCGAATGCAGGGAGCCTAGTTTTGTGTGTAAGGTCGAAATCTAGGAAACGCTGGAACTACAGACTTGGGAAAGCACAAAAAATTGCAGTTTACTCTTCCAGTGTCTGGGTAAATAGGGCTGAACCGGAGGTGCACGATGAAGCAACCATCTACTAATATTTCTGTACTTATAAAATTCTGTATATTGTAACTTTTCTAATATGGCTTGGGTTTCACAGCCTCACAAATTCTTCGAGACAAGCTGAATATATTTAGTAAAAGATCATTTGATAGGTTGATAATTAGGAACAATTCATGTACTGACATACTGAAAAATATGTTTAGTATGTCTAGACAAATGTAACTAACCTATATTGCCCTTCAAAGCTTTGCAAGATAGTCCTGACAGCTTGTAATTTCAGTAACATTTTCATTGTGATGGATTCATCTTTACAAGAAGGCAGACAGACTACAAACAGCAATGAGCCAGGATCAAAGGCTAAGGATAGATAGGGAAGAAACTGTTGAATTCACATATTCCTGCCAATCTACACTAAATATCATGGCATAAAAAACAGATCTCTGAAATATTTTGGACAATATTCTCAAATCCAGTATTTGGTATGTGGATATAACACCTAAAGATGTGACAGGAGGCTTTTGAGAACCTCATCTTTATTTACACTGACTCTAATGAGCTGGGCTGCTGGTATGACCCTGACTGCAGCAGCTTGTGTTCCTGGTCCTAAAGACCTGCTAAGTTCCCACAAGGCTTGTGTAATCTTCTGAAACCACCTGTTGTCACAGGTAGATTCTTACTGGTACCCAAGTTGACATGCCACCAACTCACCTTCTGAAATGACATCGTGGTGGGTCTTGGGAAAGCAGAGGATTCACAACCCAGATGTATTTTACTCTGTCACTTCTGTGTCATCTTCAGCTACCCAGGCAGATACTTATTACTGTTCTGTGGTACTTGTGACTGGGTGACATTTTGCTGGGCAAGGTTCTGGGTTGCTACAGAAACTGTGTCTGTAGATCCATTCAATCAAGCAAGGCTTTAGTGACAAGACTAATGCTTTTAGCAGGAACATAAATAATTCACATTTTTGCTGGCCTGCTCTCCTTGCCTTCCCTACAAGCAGGCTGGTGGCTCAAAGGAAAGCAGCAGTGATTAGCTGGAACTCATACCTAGAGAGTTAAAGGCATGCTTACTAAAACATTTTTTTTTTCCAAAACATTTTGCTACAGAGCCTAGGGGTTTTTTTTTGGAGAGGGGCCACACCAGTAAGCTTCTTTGTCAACCATTTTTCAGAAAGATAGTGGGAGAGACTCTTCATCTAAACCCTATCGCGTCACATCACACTCCACCGGTTGCCCCTTGCTGCAGTACAGCCGCCGAGGAGGCAGCTGGCTTTCTGACTGATAAAGCACGCAGTCAGTAACGCCATGGAATTAAGCTGGAAAAGATCCCCCAGTGTTTCAGATTTGCCTGGCTGTCCCTGCCTGCGGGCAGCAGCAGCCATTGGCACAGGTATCACTGGAAAACCGCAGTGGTGAAGGACTCACGGCATTTCGGCTCTGTTTATGCACAGTGCTGGAACTGCTCGTTCAAACTTGATGTTAATCTGTAAACTACTAAAATACTGCTTCTACACACAAATTCAAGAGGATTCCCTGTGTACAAGTTGCAAACCCTTCTCACTCTGACTTTTCCCATCTTCACCCAACTATCAGTCCAGTATTTAATCCATCCACTTCTCAACCATGCTTCTGCTTTTCGGATCTGGGAGTTCAGCTCTTCCTTCTGCAACAACAACATCCCCTTTTACAACTATTTTCAACTAATATGGAATGGATGTTAAGGAATATGGGATAGATGTCAATGAGTATGGGATTGATGGGAGTCCACAGTAGCGTTGGGGGGAGCCAAGTTCTTGTCCAGCTTTAGCAAGTCCATCGCCCAAGAACTTTGTGAGTAAATCCCTTGTAGTTAAATAGTATTTAGGTAGTGTTTGTGTTTAACGTGACTGCAGCTGGCCTGGCCTCCGCTGGAGTCATGGACTGGCCTTTTTGTCATGTTACAGTGTGGCCTGATAAGAAGCACACTGTATGGTATGTAATCCACGTAAAAATAAAACAACTCCTTTAGCACTTACATGTCATTTGTCTTCTTCAGTGGTCAGCTGCACCTGCTGGAGGTTGAGGGTGCCAGGTCATTGCGCTGGGAGCCGCCACCCAAATTAGAGCCCCTCCTGCCTCCCCTCTCCCCAGCACAGCTGCGTCTGGCTGCCAGACATTCTGTATTTTTTGATGCTTCTGTGCATTGCACCAGCTTGCTAAATGTTTTGAAGTTAGTGTGGGAGAATGTATCTGTTTTCCTAGGTCCCTTTTTAGAAATATTTCTAGCCTGCCAGCTCTGTGGAGTAAACTATAAAGAGACTGAAAAGCTCTAGACTTCTGGCTGTGGTCTCCACGCCGAACAGCAGCAGCACATGGATCCACATCAGGGTAAAGACCAGCCATATCCATGCAGCTGCCATTTCTGCCACAGAAAGCAGCTGTAGGGCATGGCGGGTGAGGGAAGGTGTGTTGTGATCCATTTTACTTCCCAGATCTTTTTCCAAAAACTTAACTGCTCACCAGCTCCTCCTCAGCTTGTGTCTGTGCACCTGATCAGTCACGCCTAAGTGTACGGGTTTGCAGTGGTCCCCACTGAGTTTCAGTCCTCAGAACATCGTGTGGTTTTCAAGTTTATTTTAAATTTGAGTCCCATCCTCCATTATAACTGTGGCCTTCACAGTTTTGCACTATCAGCAAATTTGATAAGTGTATTTTCCATTCCATCATCCACGTTGTCAGTGTTAGGACAGACCTCTGTAGCCACCTTTCTGCGCTGAAAATTTATGAAACCAAATTTCTACTGATCCTGGAGGAGTTTCAGCTAGCTTGTTTACAAGAATGCACCATGAGACAAAAATTTCACTGGAGTCCAGATATCTGGGATCTACTGCTTTTTGCTTATTTGTGAGTCTTGTTAGCCTGTCAGAGAAAGGAATTTGATCGCAATTTCTATCTGATATAGCTTCTACCTGGTGAATCCATGGTAGCTGCTACTCTTCTCCTTGTGATCTTCCACATGCTTACAAATAACTCTTTATCTGAGGAACTGACGATGGCTGGTCTTTAATTTGTTACTTCCAAAGACCAAACACATCAGATCCTGCTTCTCCTTGATGGTATTAAAGTCACACGCCTTACATTAACCCACTAGAAATGCTGGAAATGATTTACATAATGAATTTACAGCCTGCACGACTGCATATTTCCAGTGAGCGAGGACCTGACTAGCAGAGAAGCATCTGATCTTTGCATTAACTGTAAAAATGAATTGAAAAAAAGGCAATGTGAACACCAAGCTCTGGAAAGGAGGAGCTGTTCCTTTACATCTTTATGGAAGCAGACCCGAGACAGACCCCTGCAGGTGCATCACTCTGTTCTGCTTGTGAATCACTGGTAAATATTTTCCAAGTACAGTTACACAACCAGTTTTGCACCAACCCTATTGAAGTTTCAGCTGCTTTGCTTATGGAACTGTTATATGGGAGAAAAGCTCTACTGAAGTGCACATCTTCAGTGCTTTTTCCCCCCTCTCTAAGTGGCCTCTTGCCCATAACAAGGATTTCTATGGTTTGATAATATTTTTTTTCAGATAAATTCATGCTGCTGGGCCCCTCTTTCAAGATGTCGAAAAAAAAAAATTGAACCGTTAGCAAAGATTTATAAGGGATTTAAAAAATATGTATTTGTGGTGGTGTTGGTTTTTTTTATTAAAAGGAAAGCTTCAGATTTTCTTTAATAAAAGCACACTGTCCATCAGAAAATGCATGGCTTGACTGTAAGATGCAAAGTAGTTTTCCCCAAAGTCAGTGAATAAGGTGGGTGGTGGTCTCTCTTTCTAGCTCTTCGGTTAGATTAGAAGGAAGCTCCATGAATTGAATTTGGTACTGCTCCTCAGGGCATTTTTCTGGTAGGAAATGGTGTGATTCTTGGCTAAAAATCTCTTCTCACTTCCCTGAAAGTGTCAGTTTTGGGGGTTCAGCTTGCCCTACTAGCCCAACGATAGCTTCAGGTTGTGAAAAACCTTTGTGTGTACTGTATTGCAAAAGGTTTCCAGCATTTCTCTTGAGAAAAGCAAATCTGGTCTCAGGATGGCATTTTAACTCTTACTTAGCACGGCTGTGTTCCAGCAATGTTAACACTGATGGGAGCTTGAGTAGGGGCTAAAACAGGCACCCTCTCTTTTCGTGCTTCCATGCTGGATGGCTTGCACTGCTATGCATCCCCCTACCAACACATCTCTTCCCTCTCTAATTTTCAGTCTGGACAAGAAAACTCATGTATAGGTGAGAAAACAATTGGTTTTGCAGTGTCCTGAGCTTGTATGGTCATTAAATAAAATTGTTGCTAGCTTAACTGCAGAAGCACTGCCAAGAAACCCGTCTCCCCTTACCCCATCCTGGACAGTGCTCCTGTATAAAATAATGAAAAACCATCAAACCACAGTGGGCCGGACTCTGTGGCCACTTACAGCGGATAACCATATAGAGGTGGGGGGACGACAGCATTATCAGCACTTTATCTCTTGTTATCCGGAATAGGCTCTTCCCTGAATCTTCAAACAGGATTTTCCTGTTACTGTGTGTGGGCTGGGAGGTTTAACTACAGTCTGACTCTTCGTACTGCTATGATGCTAATTGTCTCCCAGAGATCTTTATGGGTATTGAGTAAGGAGGCATAAACCTGCTCGGTAGAGTAGAATCAGTCTTTCTAGGGGACAGCTGTCATCATCATCACAAAACAGCCAAGCAAGCAACTGCCCCCCTCGACCCTTTATATTAAGGAGCAGTTTTTGACTTAAGCCTATTTTGTATCTTGTAAGAAGATTAAAAGAATTAAAGAGAAACCAAAGGACCTGTTTAGTTCATTTAATATTAAGCATATGACACATGGCTTCATCTTTTACCGGGCCAGGATAAGCAGAAAGACATGATTATACACCTTTTATGCTGCTCATGAGGACTTCCAAGCTGAAATGTCCTGCCTGCATCCATCTCCAGAGGATCCCCAAGGCGCTGTAGTTGCATACACATGCCACCATCCACAGTTCCTGGAAAAAACATCCAATTTTGGTGGTAGCAGAGCAATTATTTCAATATATGAAGAGGAAAGCTACCTTAGCTGAGCTGCAAAGGTTTTGAGGAGGTAGAAACTGGGGTGGTGGGTTGGTGGGATGGGGCATGTGAAGCCACGGCACCCCTGCAGACCCTGCCTGAGGGCTCCTGCACAAGGGCCAGGTGAAGCAGCACTTCCTTCACTGATGGTCTGAGCAGACTCCACTCATCCCAAGAGTGCAATTGTGGCGCGTTGGTGGAGGGGACAAGGCGGGGACAGAGAATACAATCTTGAAAGAGGGGCCCAGCAGCAGATCTGTGCCTGTAAGCCCACTCTCCAAGGCTGCAAGACAACGTGATGAAAGCACAGTGACTTCTTCACGTGCTGGTGGTGCCTAAAGCTCTCGCCTTTCCAGGTGAGCCCCAGTAACGCCAAACTGAAGTGTAATCTTTTTAAGGACTCCATAGGCACTACAGTAAAACCATTCTCTGGCTGGCCTAAGCTGGGATGTTTAAAGAAGTACTCACAATATTCTTCTTCAAGACCATCATAAAAGTCCTGGGCTAATTCCCAAGTGTTGTTACAGTCCATTTCCCTGAGCTGCTAGCCGGGAAAAAACTCCAGCTACAGTTTATCTGCACGCTGTAGGAGCATACAGCTGCCTAACAGCCCTGTCTGTTTGCAGCACTGGGTTTGTGCAAAAAGTCCTTACAGTAAATATTGCCAATGAGCAACAATCTGTAATGAATGAAGACACTGTTCTCTTTACCTTGGGAGCAGCTGGTATATTGGGATACACTGTCAGAGTCACCGCTCAGAGATGTGCCGAGTGAGATGGGATTGGGACAGGTCACTAGCCTGGTTGCGATCAGTTCTTGCTTTGAGTTGGGTTTAGGTGAGGCAATATCGTGTTTGGGCAGTTCGGCATAATTTTAAACATCTTTAGACAACGGGTGAAAGTTGTGTATTTCTGTGTCTGATTAACCACTTCAGTGCTGTGAGTGGAGCCAAAATCTAGCCCCATAATAAAACCGACCCATATAAATATATATGCTCTATATTTTATATGACTTAGGCTGCAATTTCAGTTAAGTCAATTAATTAGCAGATAAACAGAATATATACCTACTGATGAGCTGGTGAACTGCAGCAGAACTCAGCAGTAAGCAGGCACATTAGTAGGTTGCTCAAATAAAATCTTTTTAAGTTCTCTCTGTTTTTTCTTCCTGTAAGCAGGAATTCTGGCTTCTCCTTTTGCCCTTTCCCCGCTCCCTGCTTACATCACAGGTATAAGGAAGTACACAGGTACCTATTTGTTTCACTCACACTACGTGAAACACTACAAAAATTACACAGTAGCACGGAAATAAGTAGAGGGGCAGCAAATAGGCTTCATTCAAGCTCTGCATCTGTTATAAAGGGCCCTATGCTGCAACTTTGTAAAGATACAAGTGTTTAAAAGGGCAAAAATCAGACTGATAATAATATAGCCCAACAAGTGAGCTCTGCTGAAGCGCTTTATGAGTCTTTCTCCTTTGCCTTGCCCTTTTATTGCTCTTTACCTCTGTCCTCAGCTCATGTAAATGTGAATGATCAGGAAAGCAACTTGATGCTTCCAGGCCAAAGTTTAGCAATGGGTTTAAATTCAAATCACTATGTTCTGCAATTTACTCTTGCCGTGTAAGTGTGCAAATCAACATAAGCATAGGGCGGGGGAACCCTGTTTTCAGCAATTAACTAAGGAATTCACATTGTAATCCTTCAAGACACCTAAAGGCAGGCACCTCCTCATTTTGGAGGTAATAAACATATATAATGATATTAGCACTCTGGTAGAGTCAGCAGATCTTTGAGGCAGACCTACCTCCAGTTTTCTCTTTAAATAAATGTCCCAAAACACAAAGCTTTTAACTTCAGAAATCAGATTTTGTTAAAACGTAAAGGAATACTTTTTTTAAACAATAGAGAACACTTCAAGTGAGGCAGAACAGAAACAGAAAATTTCTAAATCAGCAACTTGTAGGGCAGGTCCTTTCTCTCTGTTCCATCCTGCTCTTAAAATGGTTCACCCAACTCATCGTGCTTAACTGCACCAAAGAAAGCCATCTCGTCCCCTTCCACGGGTCCAACCATGGCTGCAGCATCCAAGACAAGACAGAGGCAGCCTTCCTCCCTGGTGCCAAACGATGCCCTGTCTGTTTTATTATATATCCTGTTCCAGGGAACAGGACACAGCATAGAAATGAGCAGAGCAGGTACTACACCTGCAGGCCGAGAGAGGAGGCCCGGTGGCTGTGGCTGTTTTGCCCTGCAGCAGTCAGTTGGACGCTCTGTGTAGTTGCCTGCTTTGTCTTGTTTCCAGCCGGCTGCGTATCCACGTAGGTGTTCATTATAGATTAATATATTTGGCAATTGTGTGTCTTCTGTTGATTTATGCAGGTGAACGAAGGCACACTAGCAACTCCATAGCGCATATTTATCATTTCTCAACAGCCACATTCTCAGTATGGCAATATAGATAACGATCGTGCTTGGGGTTTTTTTTATGAGGGACGTTACAGCCTGTGTAATGTAAGGGATGTAGGTAGTTGCTTTGGAGACAGACGCAAGAGGCGGGTGGTTTCACACTAGAGCTTCTGTGTGCCGTCAGAGTTTGTGACCCGGGTTGTGGTCTGATGAAGTAAACACATCTCGGGTCCCACGGTTACATAAAAAGGGTGAGTGCACAAACATGAATCTCACAAAGTACATTACGTACCTCATTTACTTACAGTTTCATCAAACTGATTAAAAACAAAGCAATGCTCTATATTTAAACGATTCAGTTAAGTCAGTAAATTAGCAGATTCAAATTATCCAGTCACCAACTTAACACAGCAGATAACCAGATTACATAATGAAAGAAATAATTTTTTTTTTACTCTTCTCTTAGTATTTAATGAAGGTCTAGTTTTCTTTTAACCAGAAAAACCTAGCTGCTACTTAGCTAATAGTTTATTGACATAGTTAACATGTCACTGGAAGACCCTGTCATTACAGGGCATAGGTGCCTGTTGAATACGAAGTGTATCTTTTGGTCTTAGGCCAGTGAAATGATCCAAGCAGACAAGAACTGCACCCGTACTCGACTCAGCAAAGTACAGTTATACAAATGCCTATGCCACATCTTCTTTAAATCTCCCTGTTAATACGTTAGCAGTTTGATGTTGTTCTTTGCCATCACTACGCAGAATGTTTTTGAACATTTAACATGCGGATAGATGATGGCTGAACGATTTCCAGCAGCAGTTTTCAAATAGCCCTGGCTGTTTCACTGAGAAGAACACAGCAGTGACAGAGTGCTTTCCATTTTTAGCAACTATAAAAGACACAGTTCACCCTTTTCCTCTCTAACTGGCTTAATGACACAACAAATACGACATCAGCGTCCTTAGTATCAGACTGGATATGCCCTAACCCGCTATCCAAGGTGCAGGTCCAGCTTTAACTTGGGCTGTCAGTTAAAATTTATTTTAAAGTTTTGTTAATTTTGTACTGACACACTTAATGTGATTACAGCTACTGTCTCTCTGTGCCATTGTCACTTTATGTCAGATCAGATATCAGCTACCAGCTGTTACAAAACTCGTATGAACTCCATACCATAGATACTTCATTGAATGGAAATGTGGTTGCGTGCCCACACCTGACTGGAACCAAACCCATGTGCTTGGGGATCCACTAGTGCACGGATCCAGTAGTAAAAATGATGGAAGCAGCCTCACGCATGCACTGCATACACACTAAAAATAAAACATGCTTTCACTGAGAAAAAGTTAAAAATAAAATGTTCAAGCAGCTATTTAATTTCTTAGGATCTCTCTCCTTAAAGTCACTCTGGGATTTTACCAAATTAGGTGTCTTTCATAAGGGTGAAAGGCAGAGCATGTAAGGGTCTTGGTTGAGAAAACATAGCCCTGGCTTCTGACTGAGATCACGAATGCAAGACCTACATCAGTATCAATTTTGTTTAATAAAAAATAATTAAAATTTCTTCAGCACAGTATCTCCTTACATCCCTTCTTTTCTTGTCAATCACTGTCATGTTCTCAGCAGTTTTAAAGCACTCTGAATTTTTACTGTGAAGGAACAGAAGAAGTAATAAGAGTTCATAGCTCATCTTGTTAGGTTTTGACCTAAAAAGCACAAGGCTGTTTGGCATTTTATAAGATGGCATTCCACTCATAGCTAAATAGTTAAAGTTTTCTTGTTCCAGTTATCAAGGGGCTTTTTAAAAAGCTTCCCATGTTCTTCTCTGTGTGTGTGAGTGAACATTCAAGCTCGGGAAGACATGGTGTGCCATCAGTCTTGGTTGCCGTGTTTCAGGGAAGAGTGAGGAGCAGAAGGAGGAGAGAACTGGCACCATCACTGCTTTAAGTCCGTTCTTGGACTCCTGGCTACTTGTGTTCAGGTAGATTTCCAAAAGATACAATTGCTCTGTGCAGTGCTTTAAGATTGATCTTTCTGTATTTAAAATAATGGCATTTTTCATACAGTTGGGTTTTGCACCGTTGATTTATCTTGGAAGACTGACACGTCTGCCCCCCGCCACCCACGGCCAGGCGGCAGAAGGGCAATGAATGCCGTTTCTGTGTGCTGTCGTACCAATACGTACTTCCTGCCTTTGGCACAGGAGCTGCTGCATGTGTTGATACAGTGCAAAAACAAACCCTGTAATAACTGCAAAGACTTCTAATCGTTACAGTCCCAGCTGGTTTAATGCTTGTCTTAGTTCAACACAGTCAAATGGCTGGAGTTTAAATAGCGTCTGCATAGATGTTCTTACTATAGTAAATCTCTTTCCCTTGGCTTCTTGCAAGACAAAACATCTTCTTAGCATTGCTGCAAGGCAGAGACAAGACATCTGCAGGGAAGAGTAGAGCTTGTTTTGCTGATAAAAAGCTGCTTTCTGAAACAGTAGCCCCGCCTCCAAGCGTGCGTTCTCTTCAAACATGTCACAATTTCCCTGTTGCTAAAGTCCGTCCTGTCAATTCCTCCCTTGTTGATTTTGGCAGAAAGTTCAACCAAATCAAGCAAGTGGTGACAAATCTCTGCTATAAGAAAGTAAGATCCCACTGGGAAGGCTAGGCATAGCCATTAAAATGTTCCACAAGAAAAACTGTCATGTCGCATCCGTATTTTCCTTGCAAAGATTTTGCAAAATTCTGTGCCTTGACGAAACAACTGTAAATTGTCAATACCCAAAGGGACTGCATTTCAGATCTGGAAAATCGTTGTTGGTTTACCCCACCGATGTCATTTGGCTTGTTCCACCGTCTTTCCTCTTTCTCTGTGGGATGATATCTAAAAAAGACTTGGTTCTAGGAAGGCACGGTGGCTACACAACTGGCATATAGCTTACGCATGAGTTCACACCGTATCAGCTGGGTCCAGTGACAGGCAAGACCAATAACTGACTTATGATACTGTCCAAGAGATGAACAGGAATGTCTCACTGGAGAAAGGAATTGACAACAACATAGCTCTGTGGTCTCCAGCTATTTGTTAGCACACCCATCGGTCTGCATAGCCACTGAAAATGCAGCTCTTTAGCCAAGACATTATGTTTTCAGAGTCAAAGTTAAGCTAAACTAAGCCACTGTGAACAAGAAAGACCATCCAACCTGCTTTACCTAAGCCCCTGCTATCATCTGTAGAGACAGGATAAAATATCCAACTGTGCAAACCTGATAAAAGAATTTATGTTATGTTTCCAGACACCATTTCATCCCTTGAAGGGTCAGATGTCATACTGCTGAGATTTCAGTGGCGTTAGGGGCTCTCTCCAAAAGACAGTGAAATACAATCCGGTGGAGCATTGCAGTATCTACTTTCCAGCTGAATCCAGAATTTCTTGGGCCTCTGGACTATGGCAGGAGAGTTGGTGCCTTGGCATGTAGTAAATGCAAGTAATTAATCCCCAAAATCAAAACTCATTAATTTAACCCAAACTACACACAGCTTATTTTTGAGCAATTTATTACAACTCAAGTCAGCAGTGATACAGCTCAAACCTTTTCCCTAGGAAAGGGCAGTAATTCATCCAAAACGGATAAAACTGAGACTAGTTCAAGTAAAAAACTGTTGTCTGGTATCATCAATCCAAATTCTCAGGGACAGGTAGCAAACAACAAAGAGCCTGTACAGGGAAGGCTAAAGGGCTAGAGATGACTCAGTATTTGACTGCATCATTGCAAACAGGAAGAGGTTATTTCATAAATCATGGGTCATTTCCATAACTTGAAAGCCCATGCGTATACTGACAGGTCATTAGAGCAAGGAATCACACACAAGATTTTCCATGTTATTAACCTCAAGCAGACCACAAGTGCTGGGCACACTTAAATCCTGCAGAAAGCTCTATACAGGCTGGTGCAGCCTGGAAACCGTTCCAGAAGAGCCACAGCATATGCTGGTGTCATGAATACACCCCTGTGTTTGCAACCACCTTGTCTTACCCTCCTGACCGTGTTCCTCTAATCTCTTAATCGTGGCATTTCTCTGTGTTCAGATACATCCAACACCCTTCTTGCACCGGGGACATGGTTTTGGAAGCTGGTTCCAAAGGCTTGATCCCTGCAGGAGAGGAAGATGTGAATCCTACTTAGGTGTGTGTTTAGTATTGCCTGTGTTTTGTGGAAGGGAAAGCCAGAGGTCGGTTATCTGCTGTTTGTAGCCATGATGGAAGATGCTTCTTCCATCTTTTCCTTGAGTTGGTCACTAGGTTGCTCTGTTTCTGCAAACAGAGAGGAATGTCACCTGCTCTAGCAGATACTAAGGCCTCATCTGTGCTATACTTCTGAAATAGTTCAAAATAAAGGCTGTTGGTACTCATTTTTTTTTTTTTTTTTAAATAAAGAACTTTAGGTAGGAATTCAGTTTTGAAAACAGAGGTTTTGAGTGGTAAATAAACTGAAATCAGGGACAGCTATTTTTGAATTTTTGTTCAAACCTTTTAAAACTACTTAAATGTGTAGAATTCTCCACAGATCACCTAATACAAATATAAATCACTATATATTAGAACATGATAAATTTTCCATCATTGCATACTACTACCTTTTATTAAGTACAGCTTCTTAACGGATCTCCAGTCAACAACAGCCTGAACTACTTACACTTGTGCAATTGCTCCCATGTGGAATTCCACTGATCTGAGAAAAGTTAATGACGATCTACTAATTACATAAGTAACTGTCGCGCTTTATGCCATTGGATGTGAAATCAGAGCCATAAAATCTATTAAGCATCTACAGACCTTTAAAGATGAGGCAGAGGATTACCCAATGTTAGTTAACACCAGCCTGTGGACACAGCGGGTGAGACTATCTCAGCGAGATGGGTAGGTTAGAAGTCTAACTTCGAGCTAGTCTAACCTCTGCTCCCTCTGCAGTCAGCAGAAAGGAACAGACATCTCAAGAGACAAATTAGTCTCCCTGTAACACAAGCATGAGAATTGAGCCCATTCCTGCATAATCGTTACTCACATAATTAACTCTCATCATTAACTGTTGCACATAGTGGGACTCCACATGAGAGTAATTATACACGCAGAAATAATGTTTGGGATCAGGCTCCTGCTAGCTTGTGTTCTGTAAACTTAGATTCTTAAATTAGGGTGAGAAGTATTGAAATCAGCCTTAGGATGTGCGCAGTCCTCTCCACAGAGCGTAAGGAAAGCCTCAGCGCGGACCAGGCATCGGTTAGTGTCTGAAGCTCGGCCAGATGAATTCCATTCACTATTGGTGTCTTAAGTTTCAATCCCTAATGAATGCTAGAACACTGGCAACTTACTCACAGGGTTATTTATTTCAAAGACTTTGCTAGTAGACTGAAGTAGTTCCCAATCAATAGCAACGTTATTTCAAACCTCTCTTCCCAAATTTAATTATAAAGTTTGATTATTCTCACCTGGAAGAATAATGTCGAAGCAAAATGAACAGCGAGGAATGAATTTTTTTGTTAAACACTTTATTTCTTATAATTACTAACTAAAGCTAAATGCAGAATTAGGAAATAAGGGAAGCATTAAGGCCATCACACTCGATATTCCTCATGTAAAATGTTTCACCATCCAAGGGATGTACGAACAGTTCCACAGCCACCCTCTGCTGGCAGAGGCCCACAAGCACAGCGCACCAGCACCCTCAGCAGCCTCTCCCACTCCAAAGCCAGCAGGGCTCAGCACCGAGTGCAGCATTTGCCTACACTGCAGGCTTCGGAGGTGTGACCCGAGCGGTGGGGAGCTGCGGACACCGAGGGGCCGAGACCCTCTCCCTGCCCGTTAGCGTCATGGGGTGCCAGGGGCTCTGCAGTGGGGAACTCTGCCGGTCCCTCCCTCCCCTTGCAGCTGCATCCAGCCCAGGTTTAAACTTAGAGCCACGTCCCTGGGGGAGAAGACACGAGAGAAGGATTTATGACTGCTAACGCGATCTGCGTTCTCTTTGCTGCTCTGCAGGCAAAACAGATGGGCACAAACCCTGCCTGAACATCGGCTGTATAAGCACGTGCATGCATTCATTCTACTTAAAATATTCCTGTTTTGAAAATCAGGGCTCCTTTTATGATTTTTACTGTTTTCTAAAGAAATAACACAAAGGCACTTTATCTCTTGGAGTTAGAAATGTGAACATATCCAATGATGACACAAACTGGCTCTTAAAACTCTTTCAAGGTTCAGAAGTTACATTTTATCTACAGATGGCTCCAACATAATCTTTATTAAAAAGTGGGAGTGGTAGTTGACTGCATTTGTAAGTGCATTACAATGGAGGGAACCCTATAGAGGTACTGTTAATTATTTGATTCTCCTCTTGAAAGTGTTGTCAACTGGTTTTCCAAGGGATAATAATTTTTAGACAGAAACACTGTAGGCATAACATTGTAGGAAGGGCTGGGTTTGCTCAGCCTGCCGACAAGTTTTTTCACTATTGTATTTTGGTGGTGATGGGTCAGTTCCAAGCAATACTGTGGTTCTGCATCTTCACTGGGTATCTGAAAAATGGCTTTTCGGCTGTAGAGATCTATTTATCCTCAGGTGCCATCAGCTTGGGAAATGGAAGGTGTTACTTTACATTTTTAAAATGCAAGGGTTAAAAGTGTGAAACTCAGCACATGGAGAGCACTTTTCATCTACCTTTTAAGTGTTATTAGATCTCTTTTCCCCCTGTGAAGATTCAATGGGAACCAGAAGAAAGATTTTCCCCCAGAGAGAAGAGATGCTGGAGCAGCAGCAGCCAGACAGGTACACAGATGTCCTCCAGTGCAAAACATGGGCCTGAGGTATAAATTATTTGCCCACTGAATGTACCAGGAGATGATCCGGGTCCTCAGAAGTTTGAGCTCAAGAACTCTTGTGGTTTATAACACAATTTTACCATTTCTTATTCAAATATTCCTGACATCTAATGTGGATACATGCAGCTGCAGTGTAAAACATTGAAGAAATGCCTACGAAGAAATGTCATTTATATACCTTTGCATAAAAATGGTCATTTTTGTACAAAATGGAGAAATGTAATTGATTGCAAGTTACACAGAATATGTAGGGATTCTCTTGGGCTGAAACATCTACTAAAAAAATGGAAATTGGGCAAACATGTTCTTCCCATCAACACCTGCTCTGAAGGACCCTTGAAGGAAGTATAGAGCCACCTTCACATTGTGAGCTCATCAGGGCCTTCTTACTCAGCAGAGGATTTTAAAACCCTCAGGCAAGATTACCATGTAGGGCCATGGAAGAGTATTTGATCACACTGCCACTACAGAGAAGACCAAGGGCTTTGTCAAATTTAGCAGAGGTCACACACCAGACTCTACAAGGGTATTTCTTGGACCTTGTCCACGTTAATGTCCCTTTTGTTACAAACTACGTAAGGACCTGAAAAAAGTTCATCTGATGGCATGCCAAGACGCATCCTGGCCTCCTGGATCTAAAGACTGCTTGTGCTAAAGGCCTGTATTCGAGCAGCTGTTTTCCAACAACAACGGGAATGAGCCTCAGGAAGGGGGACACAGAAACCACAGGGACAGAAAGGGACAAAGATAGAAGATAGCACCTCTCGAGACTGGTGTCCCCTCACCTCCTCCACCACAGCGTGCTGCTGTCCCACCACCCAGGGCAAGGGATGGATGGAGGGCAGCACCTGATCAGACCCCTGCAGCAGCTCTGGAGCTGTTCAGGACAAAGGAGGGCTCTTTCCTCCAAGCTTTCTTTTTTCTTCTTTAGAATGATGGGGAGGCAATTGCTGGAATGCTGCAGCCACTGGAATCACCAGCTCCACACAGCTGAACAACTGGGGAATGATCCTAGGGCTTCTCACCCACATCAGGGCATAACCTACAGACTGAACACCGAGTGCGAGGTGCTGCGTATGGGTGACAGGGAGATACTACAGCAAAGGAAAACGAACCCGAAGTTCAGAAGACCCGTGTGTGGGCACACAGCCTCCCTTAACACTATGCATTGGCTAGGAACAACAGGGTGACCAAAAGCAAATGCCATTTGTGGCTGGTGGACATGAGCAAAGTAACACCTTGCATTCCCTGCCACGTCACCGCCTGCTGAGCAGTAACTTCGGGGCAGGCTGGGGGAGCCATCCCTTTGCATCCCACAGAGGTGAACATCACCTGGAGGCTGTGCAGATAAAGCACTGCAGTAGCACAGGTGAAGTTCGGGGCGCACATTTCCTTTGGAAGGAAGATCTGCCTGCACCCAAGAGGGAGATCCACCCATACCACAGAGCATGACTGAGTATTACAGGGGGCAGGCGAATTCCAGGATCTTGGCTGTCACGATCCGTACCTAAATTTACCTTCCGATAACAGAGATGGGACTGCAGCGAAAGGCTGGGATATTTGAGATACTGCCAGACCCACGTGAATGAGGCTGCAACGCCACTCGGAATGAATGGCAGCAACACTACCCATTCTGGAGAGCCGCAACACTTCAGTGTTGACAGAAACTTATGAGAGACCCCGCACATACCTGCTGCCAGGGCCAAGCACGTCACATGCCTCCGTACTCATGCCAAGGTTAATCCACAGCCAAATAACCTTCTCGGGGATGAGAGTTCAAAAGACAGACATGATGAGAAACTTTAACAAAACAAGTTGATTCACACAAACTGTAGTTGTTGGGGACCAGACCATCACCTTCGATCTGTTCTCAAAAGGGAACAGCTACTCCATCCCAGGAGTCTGTTGGCAACACAGAGCTCCTCTATTTTTTCTGTGATTCCCCTGGCTTATTAATTTGTATGTTATAAATCAGTAATTTATGATTAAGATATTTATTAACAGACATAATAATGTATATAAAAGTATTCAAAGACATACATTTTATATACATATATGCCTATATTTCCAGGTATTTATTTATATTCATGCTATAAATTATTATTGTATAAATTAATATATTTAATTTTTTATAATGAAGAGTATGCAAATTCCTTTATTTTCATCAGACCTACTAAAATAAACTCTCTTTCCTCACCCAGGAGGTAGCATTGGGACAGCGGTTCCTCCGGTCACAATCCACCCTGTTGATGACAGGAGCTTTCAGGGGGCAGGAATTTGCAGGAGGCTAAATGGACCTCCCTGATAGGAGCTAGTAAAGCACGACTGCCCTCCATCCCCGCTGGGACGGAGTATCCACTTGGCCGTGCACCTCCTGCCAACTCACGTGAGGACTGCACCTGCCTCTACTTCTCATTTGTTTTTCCAGAAAGTTTAACAGCAGCAATAATCTAACTCTTCGGGGATGCAATTACTATTTTAGCTGACATTCACTAAAGCAGAACAAGTACAGCGAAGCCACTGCATTTCACTCTGAAACAGCTGCCGCCCCATTGTCCCTATCAGAGGACAACATTCACCGTTACCAGAACGGAGGCAGTGAACCCTATTTGCATTGTAAGAGTTCACGGCAGTGAAGCTGACTTCACTCGTATCAGCAGCACTGCAAAAACGCTGATGTGGAAAACTGAGATTAGGCTTTTCATCTATCATACATGAAACATTTTAGCACCCGACTTTCTTCCTTGCAGATCTACTCTGCCATCAAATATTAAGGGGATATCTGGCTATGTGTGCAGTGGCAACACACAACTCCCTGTGTAAGAAATTGGTTCCATCATGAGAACATACTGGTACTCTCTGTAACAGTCAAAAACTCCTAAACTTAAGGGAAAACTGCTCCACATCTTATTCCAGCTCTCTTCTCCCACTGGGACTGTCTGGGTTACACCTAACAACCACCGGTGCTGCTTACAGACAGACATCAGGGCTTCTCGAGCTGCCGCTGCCTGGTCAAAGGCTACACGCGGCAGAACATTTGGCTGGGTCGAGACCTAAAGCAGAAAAACATGGTTAACAAAGGCATTTGTGCACAAGGGACACCCTCCTGCTGCTGCTGCTCCTCCCACAAAAAATAAACTTCATCCTTAGCCGCATGATTTAGTAAGACAGAGGCTTCTGCAACAAGCCTAAGAACTTGTGACTCCTGCCGTATGCCTGGCCACCTATTTTTAGTGCCATGTTGCAAATGCTCTAAACCAGCCTACTAACCTGACCTGGGTTTTAGAAAGCCACACAAATCTCCTCTGCTTCCACCCTCAGACACAGAAAAGTGTACCCAGGGCAGGCAGCGTGCGTCAACACCCCGATTAAGACACCCACAGCTCACTGCGCCGCTCCAGTTGTGTTGGCATGAAAGGGACCGGCGTGCTGCAGCGCGGGAAGGCAAGGGGCAAAAGGTAACACCAAACTCCTTCAACCAGCGATGCCACCACAGCCTCTGCATCATGTGAGTGTGTTTTGGAGTGCTCAAAGCCGGGAGCTCTGGCAATACACCTCCCAAGACTGCGTGCCTGAAACGGCTCTACTGGATGCAAACCAACTCTGACGTGCACGAACGCAGCACCTGAGGCTGAGACTCTACTTTGAGCAAGGCAGCTTCAATGGTCAGCTTCACACCTCTCGCTGGTTTTGAAAAACCTCTCCTGTATTTCAGCATGTCAGAGCTCTTCGGACATGAGAAGAGTACCCTTCTCACCTTGAGAGCCCTAGGTCTGCTGTACGCACAGGAGCAAGGTTCAGGAGATTCTGGGTCATGCAGCTCGGTAGGTAAAGTGATCGATCCCAGCGTGTCCGTCTCTAAATCTTTGCAAGAGCAGCACAACACTATCTTCTCCCTACAGTCATGCAACAGGAGACCAAGGGCTGTAAGAGTAGCCACTGAATTCCTCAGGAGGGAGCAGGCTTGTGTAAACCTGACCTATGCGGACTGGGGCCAAGGCATAAAGGTTAGCTGCTTACTAGCAGTCCTCTAAATGCTATCCTGAGGACATGGCACGTCAATAACTTGACAGTGCAAGTGAAACCGTGCGAGTGGAAACTCGGCCAGGAAACCGAGATACTGTTATTCCCAGTTCTCCAAGAGGAGGTATTTGCAGAGAAATGGCAAAAAACCAACCAAACAAAAAATAACCAGGTGGTGGGAAAAGTCAACCAGTGATAATGTAGAGAAAGGCTAAAAGTTTGGGTAAACAGCAGAGTCCAAGGCAAGGAAGAGAGCAAGCACAGGGAATTCTGCCACAGGAGACACTATCAAATGATGCTCTCCCCAGAGCTGTGTGCTTTTTCACAGTGCAGTGTTACTTACCCAAAAGTAAATGGTTTGTGTGCACTAAGGAATGCTCTCAGGTACCCACACCGCCAAGTCTTGTATTTTAAGCTGAATCATACAGGAAGTAACGTGTAATTTTCCACCACTGCATCCAAATACCTGCAGAACCCAAGACCACTAGCACGTGTAATCAGGGACTCCAGTGTTATCAATTTAGTCGCAGAACTTTCTTGGAAAATAAATAATGCTGCATGATTTGACACAAAATTCCAGTCGCTAAAATTAAATTTTTACCTGTGGTTATGGCTTTCACACTTTCCCCATGTCCAACACTTTTCCCTTACAAATGTCACAAAAAACAGGGACAAGGACCAGCGCTGGAAGACTGCTGTAACCAAGGCTCACATTGCCTTTGTCACAGCAGTCATCGTTTCCCAAAATGTAGTCTTTCCACAATGATATTGTTAGTGGGATTTTACTGTCAGTAGTTTATGTGACCCCTAAAAACTTCCCTGCTGCTCTCCTCTCCCCTTTTTTAGCTGAGTAAAAGCGAACACTATGCTTGAGGATTTGTCAGCCCATGGGCTAGTCGGGCACAGACACGCGCGTTGGCGGAACGGCATCACTTCCCAACTCAGGTTCACCACCACACAACAAAACCAGACCCTTCCCGGGTCAGGGCAGCTGAGCGAGGCCCACGCCGGGGGTACCCTCAGCGCGACACCCCGCCTGCTTGACGCGGTACAGGGTTTTACCGAGTTTTGTGCTGAAGAGGGCAGTGCTCGCACAAAGCGCATCGCAACCCGCACAGCCCGTGTGCTTTTGTTCCACAGGCACCGCTCGGCGCTGCAGACGACAGCTAGAACGGGTGCAACCAACCGCTTGGCCCCGGAGCCCATCGGAGCCATGTCTGTGTGCCAGAGCTCCCAGTGACCCACGGGAGGGGAGGGCTGCTGATCTTCAGAGCAGCGCTGCCATCAGCCACACGGCTCTGCAGAGGCTGGTGGACCAAGCAAAGCTAGTTTTTAAACCAGGCAATACTCTTATTTCATGAAAACTGAAGCAGTTTAGGTGGTTCTGAACTGGATAGGTGCATGTATGCTCCCAAGAGAAATGTGGTCTGCCTACGACCCTGCGGTCCTCCGCGGGCACCTCAGGCCATCCCACCCTAAGAGATACATCCGTGTGCAGCCACGAACAGCTGCAGAACATACTCAGGTTTTCAGTCTCCTCTGTTCAGCAAGTTTCCCCACTGCTAGTTTGCCTTCCCAAGAGGGAGCTTCCCACAACCGGAGTCCCTTGAACTATCTGCAGTGTTCCCAGAGCCCATCACAGGGTCCTGACTAGCACTTTTATGTCCCCTATTCCCATCTCCTTCTCCAGTATCTACAATAAAAGTAGTTCCCTGTGTCAGCAATACATGAGCTCTCGTTTAAATTCAAGGGAGTTAAAAGTTGTGGAAGAAACAGAGGTTTTCTCTCTGTTAAAACGAGTTCTTTCAGACACCAGCTCTAAGGAACCCAGGGCCCTGCGGCAGCCTGCACACCCTTTCCTGCTGTGGAACTGCTGCTGAACTGCTGCCATCGTTCAGGTGAAGAACATGTCCGTGATACCTGAAGAGGTTCTTGACTGCTCTCAGAGCGCTCCTCTTGTGCTGAAAGATAAAAAAGGTTAACACTTCATAATTAGTCACCAGAATTATTTTCAAAGCAGCTTTACAAACTTCTGCTATGCAGGAATACTAGGTTCTTCCAGGAACTGGTTTAAGAGCTGCCTCCTCACAATTTCCTTGAGAACCCTTGAAAGGACACAGATGCCTTCCACTCTCACCTCTGTTTTTCCAAGCTGCCCCCTTTGAAGAACAAAGCAGACAACACAATCTACTTGTCTGTATTGTTATCAGTAAGACACTTGGAAGCAGTGACACAAACCAGAAGTACTTACCAATTCTACCCAGCTGAACTCACTCTCTCACCTTGCAGCGCTGGTAACTCTTTGGAAATAGCTCCATGGGAGACAATTACAAACCAAAACCCTCCATAGCAGCTTCTTCAGCCTCCAGTATCTGATCAGCAGCTTTGATGTTAAAGAGTTTACACCCTTTCCCCATGGGCTTTGAAGTAAGCAGTTGGTCAGTGACACTTCAACTCTCCTCCTTCCTCCAAGGGGACTGTGGACAATGAAGTTTCATGGCTGCGATCATGAAGAAAATGGGATTTTAAGATAAAACTCGCGTGCCAAGACTACAGCATAGATTGTCTCAATCACCCTTAGAAACCATATTCCACTCCCTGTTTGAATGCATATGAAAATCTTTTCATCCAGCTCCTTTGCACACTAGGAATTACGCAAGGCCTGACCATATGCAAGAACCAAGACAACCCCAATTCCCCACCAGTTCTCCAGGCTGCACTGACACAGATTTGGCACCGTGACAGCAGAACACCAGACACCTTAAAATCATGTCATCACGTGACGTATTTGTACACGTAATCTTGGAAACACTCGTATTCCTCATGCAGACAGCAGGGCTGGTTTGGGTGTACTAGCCAGTGAAGGCTCGATTTAGACCATCCAAATCCTTGAAGTTTTCACAAAGAGCAAGAACTTGTCAGAATGAAAGCTGAGCTAAGAAGCCAGGTTATTACATGTGAACTTAAATGTAGATTAAGCAGTTTCTTCTTTAAGCAAAGGCATCACACGTTCCTACTTACCTCATCTTTGCTTCCTTCCTGCAGGGTCTTCAACCGCTTCTCCTGGTCTCCAGGACACTGCGTGGTTGCTTACCTGAGTCCACAGTGGCCAAAATCACTTTAGGAACAAAGCCAACCCCCAGTTTCTGCAGTGCAGGGTGTCAGCACAGCAGCCCAAGTACACACAAACGGGTCACCTTCCTGGGCTCAGGACCATACAAACCCTGGAGTAAGTTTTCACTAGCGGTACTAAACCCGGAGTACACCAAAGTATTTCAGAACGGCCAAAGGTAGGCTTTCAACTCTACCATCACCGTATGTCTTTTCAGATGAAATGCTGAGACAACGCTTGTTTCTGCAATAGCACTGTAAGCTTCTTGGGGATCTCGCTACTAAGACCTGTTGGGCCAGAAGAGGTTCGGACATTGGTGCTTTCAGGTGAACAAGGTATCCAAGCTTGAGACATGTAACACAGGTTTCATCGTTAGCACCTCTGACAAGCTGTGGCCAACGAGCGCGATCCATACACGGACAAGCATCAGAGACCCCCAAACTGCCAAAAGTGAATTATACACACACAGAAAACTATTTCATTTCTGTCTCTTGCATCAGGCATTCATTTGGGTACTTTCTGAAGTCAGTTACTTCCTTCTACATGTCAGTGTGCTACAGCAACTCTCAGACAAGACATCTCCATGTTCAGATAAAGAAACAGGGTAAAACCAGTGAAATAAAATTATCTGTAAAGCAGAATGCACCCTTGTCTCCTTCCCAGAGCAGCAGCACTGACACAAGGGGGAAGGGGAGGAAGAGAGGGACTCAATGCAGCTGCAACCAACTGTTTCTAAACCAGTTCAAATAACGAAGCACTTGTCAGTACATCAGCAAACTATCTTTGGATGAAGATTTTGCATCCATGTTTTCTGCCAGTTACAAAAATACAACCAAGCTCCCCCTCAATTATCCCACTGCAATACTTACCATCATTAGTCGGTATCAGCTGCAGAGACTTAAAGCCTACAGTGGGCAACTGCTGTGGCAGAAGTCGGCATGCCACTGCCCCTTTTTTCACCCACAGCACACCTAAAGGTATCTGTGCAGAGAAGAATCAGTAGAAAAGAAATAAAGGGGGCTGTACTTCCAATTCCACATTCGTCAGATGTGTGCAACTACTGAAAGTGACAGCAGCAATGGAGCATGATACTCCCTCTGCTCTTTTTCTTCAGTGAGGAACACAGCAACGCTCGACAACCTGGGATGGGGGAGAAGCACCTCCTGTCCCAGGACACCTGACATTTTACAGGAAGGCAGGCAACTGCTTCAGATTCTTTAACTGGAGGGAGCTGGATTTAAATAGACAGACAGAAGAATGGCACACAGCGTCGTAGTATCAACAAACCTTGAAAGGATGCAAGATTCAGGTTAAGTCATTTGTAACTGCATCACAGAACATCTCATGACATCCTTACTCCACCATTCAAGTGTACCCTGGGGTGAAGACTCCTGGATCTGTGTAGTTATTGTGAGGCAACATCCTGAGCAAATGCATTATACTCACCTCCAGGAGGAGCCAAAGTATGAAACAAACTTGTAACCCCATTGTTCCTGCGCTACACCACTACAGGACCTTAAGCAAGGCTTTCAGCGACCCTGCAACTCTTCGTGACTCTTTTCAATGGAGTATCTTGAAATAATAAGGCACTTTATTTCACAGGAACCAGCTGTAAGTAGAAATGGTGTTGTTTTACAAAGCATGCAATACTTTTGAGTGTCCCCCTTTCCAGTTTTGAGCAAAGACCCTCCACACATTATTTCAGGGAACTCCAGTCCCCTTAAGCCTAACAGAGATTTAATTAATCTCTCATTTGGTGAAATCTCTCATTTCCCATTCCCTGACGCCAAGACCAGCAGAAGCAGGGATGCTGTTCAGCAAAGGAAAGTCTACAACCCACTGCTCACAATCTAGCCTACCTCCTACACACCAGCCAGAGAGTATGCTGAAACTCAACACAACACCAACTCAGCTGGCTGAGCCATGCCAACGCTAGACAGTAAGCACAGGTTAAGAAAACAGGGAAGCAAGCTAGCTTGGCTGCTCCCATGCCATGCTGAGAGGTCTTATGCCATCTCATCCATTCTCCCAGCTTTTTCAAAGTTGGTTTATGTCTCTACGGACACACTGAGGACAGGAGCCTCCAGAAGGGAGCAAATCTCCTCCTATAGGTCACACTAAGCCACATACCTATGACAGACAAACAGTGCAGTTATTAGACAGAAGGCACAACCGGTAGAAGAGCCTCAAGTCAGCAAGCCCAGGCTGTCACCTGGTGTGTGACAAGGGCATGTCCCGGCCTGCTCCCGGCTGAGGGCCTCCCCCACCAAGACCAGCACAAGAGTACAGCCCTGCCCTTTGAACCACAGCCTGTACCTCACTCCAGGCAAGGGCCAAACACCTCGGCGGCTACAGCCCCTGCACGGGGCCCCTCTCCCCGGAGGGCGCAAGGAGCCCCAACCCCGAGGGCCACCGGCACGGCACCGCCTTCCTGCGCCACGCTACCTCCCCCTCCAAAACCAGCACCATCCCAGCCCCGACAGGCACCGCAGCCACCTGCCAGCCTGCCCTCACCACCGCCATCAGCAGCCCCTTTTCAATCACCAACCCCCCCCCCCCCCCCCCAGGTCTTTCCACAGACCCCTCCCGGGCGCCGCCCCCCGCCGCAGAGGCCTGCCCGCCTCAGGGCCCCGCTGCCAGGGGCGCACAGACACCACCCCCCCGCCCCCCTTCCCACCCCGGCCCGCAAAGGGGGCGAGCCCCGGGAACTGACTGCCGCCCCCCACCTCGCTCCGCCACGGAGAGACACCGCCCTACCAAGAGCCGGCCGGGCATCGAGGGACAACCGGGCGCTGCGCGACACCCCCCCCCCCTCAGGGCCCTCCACAATCCACCGCGCCTCCTCGGCCACTCCTCAGCCTCTCCCCTCTCTCTCTCGACCCCTCGCACAACCTCTCCGCACCCCCTAAACCAAACCTTGACTCCCACCCTCCCTTATTTTCCGACATCTTAACCCGGTTCCCCGGTCGCTCCTCCCGAGCTAAGAGCATCCCACGCCATCAACATGGCGGCAGCCACCTCCTCCCTCCCCCCTCCCGCTCCCCACTGCGGCCGCGCGGCGCGGGGCCTGCCGGGAAATCGAGTCCCTTGCCCTGAGTCCTGCCGCACAGCGGCCTTCTCGGAAAACTACAATCCCCAGAAGCCCCCGCTGCCGGAGGGTGCCTGCCAATGGGGAGGCGGCGGCGTCGCCGCTGGCCCCGCCCCGGCGGGCGAGAGGGGTGATGTCATTGCCCAGCGGGCGGCCGCGGGGGCGCGCCGCCGTTCATTGTGCTCGGCCGGTGCCGCCTCCCGCTGCCGCTGCCGGCCACGGCGGGGGGGCCCCGCCTCTGCTCCCGCTCGGCTCCGGCCCCCTAGCACCGGCTCGGGGCGGGCCTGCTCCTGTACCGGCCCGGGAGACTGCCCTGCACCGGGGGCGGCCCTGCACCCATCCCCGGAGAGGGCTGTCTTGCACCGAGCCCCGCAGCACCCATCCCAGGGGGCGGCCTGTCCTGGCCCGAGGGAGGCTCAGCACCCATCCCGGGGGGCGGCGCTGCGCGGGGAGAGGGGCTCAGCACCCATCCCCGAGCGGGACTGCCTTGCGCGCAACCCCGCTGCACCCATCCCGGGGAGCTGCCCTGCACCGGGTGGGTGGCTGGCCCCCATCCCCAGCGGGCTGCCTTGCACCCATCCGCGGGGGGCTGCACCGCGCCGGGGGCGGCCCAGCACCTACCCCTGGGTGTGCGGGCGCTGCATCGCCCCCAGCCCCGCTGTCCCCGTCGTGGGGCGGCCCGGGGCTGCCAGCCTTTTCCCATCGCCGGCGACCGGCTCCTGGCTCCCACCTCGTTTTATGGTCGTGGAGAGGGAGGAAAAATCCCAAACCAGGTGAGTTCTGCGCTCCTCTTCTTTTTTTTGTGTGTGTTTACCTCCTCCTTTTACACCCCCACCCCGTCTCCCGATGGGGTTCCTCTCACCGTGCGTTCCCCAGCGGGGAGAAGCGCTGCCGAGCGGGGCTGCGCCGCCTTTCCCTGGTATTGCTGAAAAAGGGGGACACCCCCCACCCCCCCCAAATCAGAGAAATGCCGCGGAGATGAGTACCCCGGCGCGTCCCCGCCGCGGCGGCACCTCCGCGGTCGCGTTGCGCGTCCCGCAGCCGCCGGGAAACTCCCGCAACTTCGGGATGCTCCGGGCGCCCCGAAATAGTGCGGTCCTGCACGGCGGACACCGCGGGGGAGCCCTGTCCCGTTTGTCTTCCGCACTGTGTAACAGCGGGAAGTCAGATGGATTTTTAATTGCTGTCGTTAAGTGCCGCTGAGCGCCTCTGAGACCCGGCGTTCCTGGGGGGAAAAAAAGAATCCTTTAAAAAGTCGAATAAGCGAGGTCTGTTTTAGGGCGCTGGTGCGCTGCGTCGTGCGGCTTCTGGGTTTTGACACCCTCGTTCCTCCCCTCTTTTAGGGATATGCGGGGATTTGAGTCAAACTGGCTCTCAATTCTGGCTGCGTGCAGTTGGACCAGGTTTCTTTTCTAAGTCATGAGTATGCATCTTAAAAATTGTCGGTTGGACAGCCTGGTGGTTTATTTCAGCTTCCAAACTATCACTCTGGTCTTTTACCCTTTTATCGTCAATACAAGAAGCGCGTGGATTTTAAACTTTGTAAAAACTTTGTGGTCTTGCAGAGCTTCGTTTTAGTGTGGCTTTTCTGTTTGTTTCCCTGTTCCTTGCTGTTTGTGGGGTGCAGTTCAGATCTTTGCTTGAACAGTGCAATGATGTTAGTGCGAAATACTAGATTTTTTTTCCTTAGTGCATAACATTGAAACGTTTTATCCCCTTCTATAACTACATTATCACTGCAATTGCTTGTGGACCCCAGATATCTAATTTTGTGCTGCTTGCAGTGAAATGCGTGCACACAGGGGGGGTCCTGCTCGCCTCAAATCTGTCAGCGTCTTTTGGTGCCTTTTAAAGTTAATCTACTCCAGAGCCCGACTTGGAGGTTGTTCTGAGAGCAGGAAGAGAGCGTGCAGCTGAGCTGATATTTTTACATTTTTTTCCCCCTTTCCCTCTGCTGCATATTTGCTTCTGCGCTTCTCTTGTGTAACTGGCACTGTGTGTCCTCTGGCAGACTCTCCCTGGAATCGCAGCGCTGGGGGACGGGTGACATGAGTGCAGTGGGGACAATGACACTCCCTGTTTGGCTTGATCAAAGTGTTAGTAAACACCAAGCCAGTGGTTGGGGTGTCCGTGTGCAATGCACGGCGTTTTACAGCCTCCCCTCTTCAAGTGGGATAAACATGCTGCATCCACACCTCCTCCTTGCATTTATTTTATCTGTGTTTTTCCTTCCTTCCTTCCTCTTTGTTACTGACCCAAAGGGGAAGAACAGTGTGTGCAGGAGTTGCCTTTGTTTGGTTGGTATTTTTTTTAACATTTTGATTTCCTGGAATGGCATTTTCCTCGTTATTTTACAAGGGAGGGAACGGGTAATCTAATAGAGAATTTCCCATCTTGGCTGTAAAAGGGGAAGTTTTATAGCAGTCATTTTGTTGGCTGGGGAGGGAAGGCACTAGAAATGAAGTGATAATTTGAAAGTGTAGCCTGGGAATTATTCTGGGAAATATTGATACAGAAGTTGGGGAGAACAAGCCGTGAATCCATGGCCAGGGATTTTGTATTTAAGTAATGCCATTTTTGTAATGTCCCTCTTCTTGATTCTGCTTTCATCTTTATATGTTGTATATATATATATATCTTCACAAATATGTGTTGGTATTTATTCTCATTTTATTATTTTGCCAAATTATTAGATTTACTGAAGTTGGAAAGGCTTGTGACAATATTGCCTTGCATGCTAGCATTTTCAAGCTGTGTTATATTACAGCAAGAAGTGGATTAAAATGTACCTTGGAAATCTACACTATTATGTTAGTAAGATGAAATTTTTCATTGCAGGAACAGAAATACAGAGACATAAAAATGGACCGAAAGCTGCAGGTTACTCAGTAGATGAGTGATTGCTGTGAAAAAGCACAGATGAGCTAAGGGGCCCTTCCTCTTGACTACTTTGAGTCCTGATCTTGCAAAGACCTAAATGCGATGTATGCATTTACTGTGATTCAAGTCCCTGAGATGCCAATTGCTGGAAGCGGAGAGACAATCCCAGGAAGCCAGCACTAAATATTTCCTCTGGTCTTTTACTTTTTACCCAATTTCTTACTAGCGTCCAGTTTCTGAAAGAGGATTCAGATGCTCTTATGGTCGTACTCTGTACAGTTTTCTTGTATTTTAATCCTGTTCTTAATCAAATTGAGTGTGATGCCATTGATTGGCTTCTTAGTAAAGCCAGAGATCACGTTGTTGCAAATTGGCTTTGTCAGGATCAAGTACGTGCCCTGAGCTGTATGAAATGGCCCATCCCAGAACAGTTCAACTGTTGTAGAGAGAGGTTCAAGCTGCCCTGGGATGCTGGGATGTCTCCTAGCTTCATGTATGGGGGCAGCCAAAGACTGGTGAGATGAGGTGGACTGGGCAGAGTCAGAGCTGTGACAGACTTGCTGTCTCTTAAACTTGATTTTCTTCTCTGCTCCAGAGCTGAGCTATGAGAGGACAGTGATTTTTGTAGCCTGGAGTCAAGGCCTGGTGAGGGAACTGGAGTTTCTGAAAGGAGAGGTGGATGGATGAAGAAGGCTCTTCAGGGAGGAACTGAGCAGTCGCTTCCCAAACAGGCTTGGGGAGGGAAGGTGAGAATTGAGGACTGGGAGAAAGGTGTCAGCGAGCAAGTTGAACCTCTGTTTGTCACCTTCCTGTGAAAGAGCTTTCCTCTATTTCCAGATCTAGGCTGCATGCTCCTTTTCTTCCCAGGCCTGGCTGCAGGTGGTAGATGTTGCTCGCAGCCTGAGCTGGAGTGTTGGAGCTCTAATGGAAGCTGCAGAGCTCCTGGTTTTAGCTCTGGAGCTGCCCTTGTCGGGTCCTCACTGTGGCAGCCAAGCTGGCATTCATCGATCATCAAATTGAGGTGCTTGCTCTGTTTTGTGGTGTGTCGCAGGCAGATGTGTCTGCAGCTGTTTTTTTTTTTTTGTGGGTGGAGTATGGGGTTGTTGGCATTTTCTTATTTTTACATAAAATATAGCCAAACAAATAATAGTCGAGAATTAGATCAATTCCTTTTCTAATTTTAAGGCATATTGCCTTTTTTTTTTTTTTTTTAGGGCAGGACCAACAGTATGAGTGCAAGCCTTGCTCTTGGCAAGTACAGAAAGAGGAGTGGGGAATGTGCTAGGAGCTAGTCCGTGTGTATTGCCAAATAACCACCCAGGCAACGCGAAAGTCTGAGAGATTCGTTGCAATAGTGCGGCTGGCATGGTAGGAGCACAGAAGGTGGCACACGGTGGGCATACCTCACAGTGATGAGGCTGCTTGGGGATGCTTGCAAGACTTCACAGCAGGAGATTCAGGAGACAATGAAATCATCTTCTGTATTACAAATGGGTTTCCGACACCAAAAACATCAACCCTTGGGGCAGAGATGCTCGGCAACATCCCTGCTTTGGCTGGAGGTGATGAGATGACCTAAGGCAATGTTTTGATTGACTCTCCAGTTTCTGTAATTTCATTTTGCAGCAAGTCATTTAGCTTTCTTCCCCCCCAGTGATTCTGTCAATAACTAACTAAATCCTCCTTTTATTTTTAATGGCTTTCTTACAATGTGAAAAAACTGATCCGTCATGTGGTATAATCCTTGTGCCTTTTGGTCAGCCTGTGCTTAAATAATGAATTTAAATGGGGGGGAGGGAGGGGGGCATTGAGTCAAATATTCCTCAGGTGCTAATATATTGCATTAATTAGGGCAGAACAGGGATGAGCTTGTCCCTTAAAATCTTTGTCAGTATTTAAACAGAGTCAAGACCACATCAAGGTCTGTCGCTATTACAGCAGTTTCATAACTAATCTGTGCTATTAAACACTGGCCCTGAATAAGGAATTAGTGAGATTTGTGTTATAATGTCATTTGATTTCACCCTGTGTAGATAAAAATCATTAGAGAGCTTTGTTGCATTGAGCTGGGGATAGATATTTAGGTTGCAAACAGCTTGAGACTGAATTGCTATTTGTCATCTCGCCTCTCCTGGAGTCAGTGCTCTCACTACACTGCCTTTCTCTCTGCATGCGGAGGTGCACTCTTCCCTGATATACCTAGGGCAAAATTTAAACCACGTGTTTAACGTAGCTATTAGTTTCCTGAGATAATTAAAGAACACTCGTACAGGGGAGATAAAACCTTCTGTAAGGTCTTGCTTTGCTCGATGTACGGTGTGCCTCATGGAAATCTGCTACTGTCCTTTTAAAGAGGACAGGATACCCTGTTTATTTTCTTTCCTCTTAGCAGAAATGCTTTCTTTTTGCTGAACTAAAAGTTAACTGTAACCTTTAAGTATCTGAATAGTGTTTTCTTTTAGACCTTGAAAAGAGTAATGGGAAAGGGAAGAGAGAGAAGAGAAAGGGGAGGAAAGGCAGTGCTGGCATGAAAAAAGATGAGCTTGCACATGGTTTCTCAAAAGACTGTATTCTGCAGGGTGGATTTAAAAGGGGAGGAAAAAAAATGTGTTAGAGATGCCAAAGTGTACAGAAGTCAAGCAGTGTTTGGGTGACTGTTCTGCTAAAGATGCTCTCCACAGAGAGAGGAACTTAATGCAGGGCCCCAGCAGCCCGACCCAATGCTGCGCTGTGCTGCTGCTTGTCTGTAATGAAGTTACCGAAAACTGAACTCTGCTTTTTTGATTAAGCAAAAAGACAGTTACTCCAAGGGCAGCGTGTGTGTATTTAAAGTGGGAGTACTTCTTAATATAAATCAAGCCTATTATTTGCAAAAGGGAATCGTCATGGAACTACCATCCTGTAGGCTGATGCTGAGCCTTGTCGCCAATTTGTTGGGAACAGTGAAGAAAATGAATCTGACTGTGTACGAGACTCTCACATCCCACAGCAGCAATCAGTTGCATATGCTTTCCGGAGTGTTTTGGACAGAGCCCCTCACATCAAAAAAAAAAAAAAAAAAAGGAGCTTTTATTGCTTTAGCAGGAGGGATCGCTCCCTTACCTGGCTGTGGAAGTATGGGATCCTTCTCTAGAGTAATCAAGTGGTTAGAATAGAGTATTTTCAGTTGGAAGGGACCTACAAGGATCATCTAGTCCAACTGCCTGACCATTTCAGGCCTGACCAAAAGTTAAAGCATGTTGTTCAGGTCATTGTCCAAATGCCTCTTAAACACTGACAGGCTTGGGGCGTCGACCACCTTGTTCCAGTGTTTGACCACCCTCTCGGTAAAGAAATGCTTCCTAATGTCCAGTCTAAACCTCCCCTGCTGCAGCTTCGAACCATTCCCATGCGTCCTATCACTGGATGCCAGGGAGAAGAGCTCAGCACCTCCCTCTCCTCTTCCCCTCCTCGGGAGGCTGTAGAGAGCGATGAGGTTCCCCTCAGCCTCCTTTTCTTCAAGCTAGCTGAGCTGCTCCTCACAGGACGTGCCTTCCAGCCCTTTCACCAGCTTTGTTGCCCTCCAACAACACTGTACAGGGTTGTATGGGATGTTTCACCTGGGGTGTCACTACTGAGATGTACCAGCTTGAGGGGGAGCTGCTGACACGCTTGTTCCCGTCCATTCTCTTCGTGCTTGTTTTCCATCTGCCTAAGCCTCTCCTTGCTCCAGTGCAGCCGCACCAGCTCCCCTTCCCCCCCGTTTTTCATCTGTCTTGTGATGTTCAGCAATAACCTTTGGGAGCTTGGATACTCCCCAGCTACAAACGAATCTGGGGAATGCTGTGAATGGGTGTAAATAGAGACTCTCATCTGAAGAAGGCGTGATGCCAATAGGGAACAGGTTACTAAAGATGTTGGGTAGAAAGAAGAATGTATGTCTGCTTAGTACATCAGTGCCCCTGTGCTCTGCCCTGTGGCAGATGCAACTCAAGGCACAGGAACTTGTCAAGCCCTTCTGTCTTTCCAACGCTTGCTGTTTGCTCCAAATACCCATTCATCCATAGATATAAAAGTGGTGGGAAATCCAGAAAAATCTGTGCTCCAGAAAAATCCCAGGTCCATGTTCAGGGTGTAGATTAACACCTTGAGTTGAGAGGTGAATGCCAACGTTCAGATTTACGGCCAATAAAAGAACAAGTGAAAGGGATTGTCAGGATTAGACAAGAGATTTTGGGTTTTCTGTGTTGCAAAGAATGCTTTCAGTAATGAAAAGCTGACTTGAAAAATAATCATTAGCACTTCTCTGTGATTTAAATTTCATTGCCTGAACTCAGAGTAATGGAAAATAGATCAGTCAAGGCTTTTTATCTAACAAGTTCTTAAAGGAAACAACTTCATGTCTAATTAGTGAGAAGTTCTCCATGGTGCCATCTCTTATGCTTCCAGGGTCTAATGCATGGTGTTTTCATGACAGTTGTGGCTGCAGCATGGGAGTATTTACTTAAAATAACATCCTTTCTTAAAAACATAGTAAAACAAACTTGTGTATAAATTTATTCCTTAGACAACCTGAATTCTTGTTAATGACCTCAAGAAAATCCCCTAAGGGGTCTCCATGCTGTGTGGTCTTGTTTTCCTGTTGCTTTCTGATGGCACAAGGGAGTTTTAAATTCCATCTTCTCTAACACTGAAGATTCAAGCTTTATTCTAATGGCTACTGAACTTGATTAACTGAGAGAGGAGATGACTGCCACTTGAAAAAAAATAGCCATCGTCGTTATTGTTGTTGTTCTTGCTTTATACCTTCTCTGGGCTGCCAAGGACCCCGAGGTGGCCGGTTTCAGCATCAGGTTCCACGTCCTGGTTGACTGGGAATGTAGCTGCAAGTTCAACCTCTGTGATGATGGGTTTGGGCTCTGCTTCTCTTCTCTGTAATTCCTGTTTCTGTGGCGTAACTACAGAAAAGTGCTTTCACTCTGAAGGCATTGTTTTAACAGCTTAGTTTGCAGCTAATTCCACATTTTCTATCTAAAATACGCTCAAATGAAGCAAATACCTGCACCATCGCAATTACCCTGGCCCTGCAGGCAATAGCTGTCTCCTGACTGTAACCAACAGAAGATTGTGGCACCCTCTAATTCTCAGGTGTCGGATAATATAACAATCCCCACTGTAAATATTCGCTCTTGAGAGCTTTAGATAGTTACGGGAGGATTCTTGAATGATGTTTGATGTATTAAAAAAAAAGACTGTATCTGAGCTGCATGTACCAGAAGCTTGAAACAGCAGAAGCAAAGTCGGTGCCTGATTGCTCTATTGCATTTGTCCTTGTTCTGAACAATTTGTTCCTTCTAAAAAGGGAACTGTGCCCATTTTCTTCAAGCCAGCAGTATTCACATTTCTAAAATATGGTAGTGGTGTTTTGCTGGGATAGATACGTGTGTGTGTGCGCTCAAAGAAAACCCCCAAATAGGTTTCTGTTAACTCTTTAATTTCAGCAGGCAGACAGGAGGTCTAAAGTCAATCTCTTAACTCTGGGCTAGAGGATTTCTACTCGACCTATTTAGGAGAGGGAGGAGTGAGTGTGCGACTTGGCTGGAAACTGCTTTGAGGTATCTGTAGCAATGAGGTCTTCTCTTGTGCTGTGACCTGCTGTTGGCCATTGGCATGCCTGACCATCACTTGCAGGGATGTAGTGTATGCTCAATACAGAAACAAACTGTCTCTCTTCAGTAGTCACTAACCCCAAATTCTGAAGCCTCTTTTGCTTCCCCCCAAAACTGAAAAACAAATATATCCATATTATGATCCTGAGGTACTTCTCAGTATTTCCATTATGTCTGTAAACCTTGGAAACTACTTTTGTTAATGTAGAGCATTTCTCTCTGCTAGGAAATCTTTCTTTCCTTTTTTTTTCTGTTTTTGAGTAGCAGTTCTGTTGTCACAATTCTGCAGGAAAACTGTGTCTTGGTGCACTTGCACTTAGCTGTGCAGGTAGTTGGTCCCTATATGTCACCAGGAAGCATTGACAGAAGTGTCTTGAAATGCATGGCCTTTGAGAAGTGTGTCCACTCCTGGGGTCCAGCGATGTCTCACAGGTCTGGTCTGATCTTTGGTTCTCTGGTGGTGGGTGCACATCTGTGTCTTAATTATTGGTATTTTTATTGTCCCTTTTCATTAACATTTGAGTCCTGTTCACGTTATCCCTTCCTCTTCTTGCTTTCCATGCTAACTAGGATGCAGGCACAATATACAACATGTTGGGGGTTCCAAGGGGGTTCTGTCCACTATAGATAAGGGAGTGGGCCTCCCCAACTCCAGTGTACGCCTGTAGATAAGGGAGTGGGCCTCCCCAAGTCCAGAAACACCCCTCTTCTGCAGGGTTTGTCTGGTTGGATAGGGGAGGTTGGGTAGCTGCTCCAGCTGAAGCCCCCCTTTATCGATCGCCCCAACTAAAGTTCCTGAAGGAGAACACCGCTTCACCCTCCTGTCTCCGAGGAGGGAGCACCGCTCCACCTTCGCAGGGCTTGTTCCCTCCCTGGAGCAGGCCGTACTGCACAACAGGCTGGTCTTAGGGCTAATACATGAACTTGCACTGTAAAACACGTTTGTTCAAGACACGTACATAAAAGCTGCAAAACGGGTTGTTTAAGGCAAGAAAAATCAGACTGTCCTTCACAAATGTTTGCTGGATCATGCTGGACATCCCTTTGCTGGAGGTGCTTGAGATTCCCCTGTCCTTGCCATTATACATGGTCATTATGGACCATTCCTGAACTTCCTACTGCAGATGTGAATGTAGTATGGGAATTTTTAAAGCTCCTTCTCAAGCTGCTGCATGGCCAGAGACTTTTGTGCTTCCATCATTAGTAAGTTCACTTTCCATTGTAAACCTTCAGTCTTTTGTTAGTGGTCATCCCATTTATATCAGTGTTGTCTCTAATCTGTTGTGCCTCTGGATTGCGAAACTGCTTGGTTAAAGCCAATTTTAAAATTAATCTTTTTTTGCTGGGTTAATTTTTTGCGAAGAGTGTCTGCAGGCTGATTCACTTTGTGGCCATGCAGGTGACTAGTTGGTATTTAATAATAATAGTAAAAGCACCTTTAAAACAAATCCCCCCTAGTTAGAAATTCAGAACTGAAAAAAAAAAATCAAAATAAATTAAGTATTGACTTGCACAGTGAAATAACCAGGGAAAACATTCATTGTGGGCTGAGGCTAATGCTGTTAGAATAAAGGAGGCTGATTGTGAAATAAATATTAAATAAAATGTCTCATTAAGTTCTGCAGTTTTACAAAAGCTGTCGCCACAGGGAGGAAGAACCTGGCGTGAATTGTTGTTTGTTTACTGCAGCTGTCAGTCATTGCGGTGGTGAGCGTGTCGCATCAATTCGTAGAGTAGCCATTCGTAACCGGGCCATCCCGCTTAAATGTCAAACTCCTTGCTAGAAAATGTGTGAAACTACATAAAAATTCTTTCCATCTTGTTAACACATCTTTCACAATATTCCTCATTTTGCTTGATGACATCAGTTCTTGGAGATACAGAAGAAGGCTTTAAAAATATCTCCTGGGCAATGTTGGGTGATGCTTAGTTAATGAATTCAGTTATGTCTCTGTCCGATATGCTGGAGGGTTGGTCCATTCAACTGCATTGACGCAGTTTTTGAGTAATTCATCTCTTTTTGACTGTTCCTGTACTTTATGTATAGATTAGATTTTATTACCCATGAAAAGGTCTTTGGGATAGGGCTTTTATCTCTTAATCTCTACTTCGTACAGTGAGAGTCTGCAGTTCTCTGCAATCTGTAGGTGTTAACTGTGATGTAACCAGTGCTGTAACTTGTGGGAGGGAATGGCCATTAGTGATTTTTGGGGAATGACAGTCTCCTTAATTTCACTGCAAATCAGTCTCTGTAATTTACAGTTTCATCTAGAAAGATGTATTTTGTACTTCAAAGGCAAGACAATTGAATTCTGCGTCTGTTTTGTGTTTATAGGCAAGCCGCTTCTAAACTTCCTGTCTCTTGGTTGCATCCATCTGTAAAATGGAGATAACCTCAGTGGGATGCCCTGAATATTCATCAGTGATTTATTGTATGCTGCTGAAGAAGAGTGTTACGGGCAATGGTAATGAAGTTTGTTACTCAGCCTCTGTGCTGCACGTTGATCAGTATTTCAAACATCTGCAGTCTCCACAGTGAGCACTAGCAAATTCTTAACTAAGCTTAGCCTGTAGATGACAATAATAACTTCAATTTACGTGGGGCTTTTCCTTTGGAAGAGCTCCAGAGAATTTTATAAACTGTAATGCAAACCATACAGTAAATATTGCCTTAGCAGCCACCAGCTATCAGTGAGGTGCTGCGTGATGGGTATTGCAATGCAGCTGGCAGCTGTATGTGAGAGGATAGCAAAAAAGAGAAGTAATATTGCAAGCAGTGCAAGCGACACAGGCAGGGAAATAGGAAGACAGAACAACACTGCCTGAATTGTGATTTTTTAGCTTTGATGTGATCAGCGATTCCTAGAGATCAAGTGACTCTCATGTGAAACATGGCATTTTTGTGGCAGTCCCACAGTCCTGTGATACTGGTTCAATTCCAGTTGAGCAGAAAGAATCCTGCTAGCTCCCAGGGGTTTCTTGCAGAATGTGTGTGTTTCTGGAGGTCTTCATTCAAATACTGTGGTACAACAGTGTGATTTTGGTGGTTTCTCAGGCTGGTATGGCTGTGTCTCTAATGAGCTCTTATGGAGCCAAAAGGAGTGGTGACTTGGACTGTGGTCCGTACATCAAAGACTTGAAAGCATAACCCAGATAACTTACTGCCCAGCTGAAGTCCCATTAACCCTAAGTCTTTTCAGAAAGTGTAAATAACTTTCCAAAGATGTTGGCTAAGAATTTGTTGTGTTCAGCTGGGTTTATTCATTGAATGATGGAGCTTTGGCTTCTCCCCTGAATTGTAGGCACCTAAGTTGGGTTATCTAAGGTTGGCTGTTGTTATTGTAGGTACCAGACAGTTGCTGGAGAGAGATGATAGATTCAGTAGTGCTCAGAGATGCCTCTCCCTCAGTTTGGTAGGGAGGCCAAGCCTTGTATAAGACTAGCTTGGACATTTTGGTTAGCTCCTCAAAGGTAGGTAACACAAAACGGTGCCACCATGTACAGTATGATCTGCCAGACCAGTTAGTGCTTTAATTAGACTAGACACAGGGCTCAAGTTGTCAAATCGTTTATTAACAAGAGGTTCATCAGCTTTTGTGTTCCATGCAGGAACATGTGTGTTGGAGAGGTTTTGAACACTGTTGACTCTGGAGGCTGAATGCTGAAGCTTCAAGGGCTCAGAACCACGAAAGACAGAGAGGTCCAGAAACTGGATAACACAAATGAGTAGCTACAATTGGAAGCTATGACAGGAACATCTGGAGAAGAAATTCATGGCTGCTATGTGTGCTCCTAGTTGACAGGCATTAGTTTCCTGAGGAACCAGCCAGCTGTAGCCAAACAAAAAATGGCAAGAGCAGAGATCAGCCCAACAGTTACAGTGTGAATGTTGGTTTGGGGCTCATTCCGCTGCCTGTTGGTCACAAAAATTGTAGCAATTGTATTGTCTTTGTAATTTTGCTGAAACAGTTTTTTCTTCAGTAACTTTTGAGCCTGTTGGCCAGACTCAAGCAGGTGATTGCAAAAATCTTGTTTTCCTTAGAAAATAGGGTTAAAATGTGTATACAGAGAAGGGAGTTTGTTGAATTCAGATGCTTGTTGGGCAATGCTCATCCAAAGCCTGGTGTGGAGAAGAGGTTGCATTGTAACATCTTTAGGCTTGATCTGGGCAAACCAGCATTTCTGTTTGGAGCACCTTGGGCTAATGGAGACCTCAGCAGAAAGTAGAGCACAGTTTGAGGTTTGGCTTCCTACCTGGCTATGTGCTTACACCAATCTTTACAATGAAAACAAAGCACAAAGTAAAATTATAGCCTGGTGGATGAATTGATATTTTTGGTACATTGTGTTTCTGGGACTATTTTAAAGCCTCTGTGTCCAGGATTCTGGTCTTTCTAGATATTTAAAACCCCATCAATTCTATATTTTGCTAGGCCCCACCCTCCATTAAATATATATATTGATAGCAGTCAATGACTGCATTAATGTTTAATCCAGTACATTTTTTAGTTTTAGGATCCCATTCATCCATGTTGCTGTAATTGATTCCTCCTGGAAATACTGTGGTAATTAGAGGAGAGACTGATTTGCAAGCATTACTGTGACATGTGTTACCAACCTGTCTTGTTTTGATCCTTTCATTACCTTCACTTATGACTTTAATTGTGTACAATCTTGAGTAGGGCCGCTCGAAGGAGGAGTGTGAACTTTTCATTTGCATGTTAATGGCACTGTGTCTGGGAAGGTGTTATGGGGTTTCAAGCAGGGTTATGCAGAAAAAGATAACGTGTCCAGTGTGCAAATGACGTTGATGGCTAGTGGTTCAGACATTGCTAATAAGAGGGGTCTTTTTTTTCTTCCGATATAGCAAATGTGCCTTTCAAATGGACAAGGCAATTGTTATGATTTAGGAGGAGAATTGTTACAGAGAACACCTTCCTGTAATCAGCGTCTATTTTCTCCTAGGAAGGAAGGGCGTGTAACTTGTGTGCCCTTTTTTAAAGGGAGGATGTATTAGTTGAATCTTAATATGTGTTGTGATACATAGGGATACCTCGGGAAAAGTTGTACGCTGAAACTAGCTGGATTTCTCACGTGCAAGAGGTGTGTGTCGCCGGGAGTGTGGGCAATTCTCAGGAGTTGAAGGACTCATGTAGGTTATTTTGTGACACTTGTTTGGCACGTGAGGGCTTTGTCCAAGGCTGACATTTTACTCTTCAACTTCTGTTTTTAAAAAGGAACATCTGTCACTATCCTAACCGTGAAGTGGGTCCCAGCGTGCCTCAGCGTGTGATTGGGGTCGTTTGTCCTCTTGCAATGGACAAGCTCGTAATGGCTATTTTGGCTGTTCCTGAGAAAGTAAAGATACTCTCGATCACACTTGTGCTTTTGGGTGGGAAGGGCTCCTTCTGAACAGTCACAGGAATCCTTGTAAATATCAAAAACACGTATCGTGACACTTCAAATCCTAATTCCCTGCACTCCTGCTGTTTGCAAGAAACCTGAGCCACATGCTTTCAACTCGCCATCAGTGTCTCAGCCTGACGGCCAGGAGGGATTGCCATTCTCTGTAGATCAGACCCAGAGGAAAATGAGTGGCGTAGGAGTAACAGCTTGGCATTTCCATTTAGGAACAGTTGGATAAGCCTCAAGAGGGGAGACCTGCTGCTTTGAATTAAGTGTGGCCCACCAAGCAGGATCTCTTCTTCTGCCTCTTGCTGCTGTGCATTGCTGCAGCACCCCGTGGCCCATTGTTGTGTCCAGGAGGAGGGTCACAAAGATGATCAGGGGGCTGGAGCACCTCCCCTGTGAGACCCGGCTGAGAAAGCTGGGGTTGTTCAGCCTGGAGACGAGAAGGCCCTGGGGAGACCTTAGAGCGGCCTTCCAGTGCTGAAAGGGGGCGTGTAAGAGATGGGGGTAGCACTTTTAGCAGAGCCTGCTGCAATAGGACAAGGGGTGATGGTTTTAAACTTAGAGGGCAGATTTAGACTAGATCTAAGGAAGACTTTTTTCACAATGAGGGTGGTGAAACACTGGCACAGGCTGCCCAGAGAGGTGGTAGAAGCCCCATCCCTGGAAACATTCAAGGTCAGATTGGACGGGGCTCTGAGCAACCTGATGTAGTTGAAGATGTCCCTGCTCACTGCAGGGGGGCTGGACTAGATGGCCTTTAAAGGCCCCTTCCAACCCAAACTATGACTCTATGAATAACTGCAAATGTAAAATACAGTTTCCACCTGACAGAGCTCAGTGCTTTCTGGTGGGTGACAACAGGTCATGGTCACAAACAGGCAGGGAAAGGCCAGGTGACAGCAGTATTTTTGAGCAGGAGAGAACTTGGTGGGTGTTTTCAGGGAGAGTGTAGTTGACACAGCTGCTTTTGCATTGAGGATAATCAGTGGGCTGTAGGCTAGTCTGTAAAATAAATATGAAAAGTAATAACAAGGAGTTGGGGTGCCATGGAAGGAAGAACAATGGGAAGCCCTGAAGATACAAATCAGGAAAATTGTCCTTTAACGGTTTTATTTTTGTTCATTTTTCTTCTTTTGAATGGGGATGCCAGTGATCCAAAATGAGATCTGTCAAGGACAGAGAGTGACAGTCACAATAACTGAGATGTGAGGAGATGCTGGATTGGATAAAACCGAAGTCCATTCAGGATTACTTTTTTTTTTTTTTTAGAAGGCTTCACTGATGTACTTCTGCAAGAGAGAGCTCACTTGCCAACAGAGATTAAGCCAGTTCTGTGTAAATAGCGAAGCTGCTAGTTGGTAAGGCTTTGGTTGGGGATGGAGGGGCTGTTCTCTGCAGCAAAGGGAGGAGAGGGTTTAAGAAGTTGATGATGTCTGGTTTTAAGCTGGAAATCTTCCTAGATAAGTATCAGCTACTGGAGATTCACAGCTGCTTTTGCTGTCCAGGAGTCTTCCAACCTTCAGCATACGGGAAAAAATAGTATTTTCTTGCTGTTCACATCTTTACCAGTTGAATCGCTGCCTGCAGAAGTTGAATTAGGATAGAAAGCATTTCTACTGGAGTCTGGGGATGGAGGTGGCACTAAGGCATTGGTGGCTGCAGGAGAATTTGGGCAGCTGCAGAGCAGTGGGATGTGGCCTGTCCGCATGGAGAAACGGTGAAGACCCCCAAGGGAAGGCTGTACCGTCATGGGTGGCCTGTCCTCCAGCATGTAGGAGTGGGTAGGAAGAGAAGCTAAAAGAAAGAATTATCTTCCCTATTTTGCTAGCTGTAACTTTTCTATAAAACTTATTGGTTGAAAGGGGAAACTTCTTGAATACAACCCAGAAATAGTTCCCAGAGAAAAATACTAGCCCTATACATCTTTCTTGGCAGACAAAGACAAAAATGCATGTAGAGAGCATGGTACCAGAGCAGAGGAAGGCAAGTATCAAGACTGCAGAATGAAAAGGAGGAGAGATCAGGGATAGTAAAGAAAAATGAAGCAGAGTTGAGAGAGGCAGGGGGGAATGAGGCTGGAGAGGTAAAATAGTCCAACAAAGAGAGCATGAGGCTTAGGACTGGTTACATGGGGGCTGTTCCCAAATTTATGACCTTGGGAAAATCACTTGATCTGTTCCTTTTTTCCATCTTGCCTGTGGGTACAGAGTGCTCAGAGATGGACAATAATGCTTATTAAGTGATTTTTTTGTGCGTGTGTCTAGTACAGAGTACAGTGAGGCCATCAGCCTGGCTCAGATTTAAGTGTTATCATAATACAGATTTGAAGTTGGAAAGGGGAAAAATGTACAGACTGTTTATGCACAACTTTCCCTTTAAAATTTAAAGGACATATGTGGGCATGCATGTGGTGGAAAGTGTGCTTGGACACTCTCTCTGTGTGATAGTTAAATGTTGAGTGAAGCTTTTGAGTTTAAGTCTGACCTTTTAAAAAAGTTACAGGCCTCTTTCAACATCATAGACCAAAAAAATTGACATATATTCTCTCAAAGCACAACTCTTATTTGTGTTGTTGGAGTCCATGCAACCTTCTATACAATGTGGTATAAAGAAAACTTACACCAAGGTACCAACAAGTAGCAAATAACAAAAGGGAGAACAGTCCCAAGAAGTGGCCAAAGCAGAGAAGCCACATGTATAGGGTCTGTGACACTCCTCTTGTGCTCTTGAATAACCCAGCTGATGTTTGAGTTAGTTTCACGTTCGGATTGGTGTTTGTTGCAGCGTCATGATGAATGAATAGTTTAACATGATAAAGTATTATATATTTAATTGTGACTGCCTAACACTAACGTGCTCGTCACAACCAGCCTCTGGATCTGTCCCCATGGTTCATTTGTGTTGGGGGTGAAGGGGATTATGATTGTGACCATGCTCAGACCTTCTTTTGCTGGCTTTGGGGCAGACATGAGAGGGCACAGACTGGCTCCAAAGAGCACACACTGTCTTCACTGACTGTTTTAAGTGTAATGTACAAAGAACGTGAATGTGATGCTTTCTGTGTGATCCTCGTTATCTGCAACTCCTGTGTTGTACCTGGGAAGTCTCACTTGGTGCTTATCCAATCTCGTGGGAGGGGGAAGACAGGTTATTAGTTGTCAAGGAAAGAAACTGAAACTAGTTTAAGAGAGAACTTAGAGCTGCCAGCTGTAACCCTGGGCAGTATGTGAGGCTACTGCAGAGCAGCAGAAATAGAGCTGTGAACCAAAGCAGCGGATTAGTGAGCCCACAGTGAAAACTTGATTTCTCCACTGGAGGTGAAGTTCTTTCGCTCCAAAGGCTACAAAGACGTTTTTTGATGTGGAGCACTTGTCTTTGCCACAAGCCAACCTACATTTCTATGCCAAAACAATACTCAAACCTGATCCCTTGTATTGCACCACAAATGGGATACTTGACACTTAATACTTAGTTTTCCCTGTTTGTCTTGGATTGTTTTGTGCTTTTGACAGTGAACTGAAAGCCTATTTGTGACTTACAAATGCGTGTTTTATTACAGATGGTTGTGTTAGCTGGGGTTGTAGTGACTGTTGTTCAGGCTGGCACTGAGATTTGCACTCGAACCTGATTTGTGCTCAGTGTTTGAATTCAGATTCCCAGATCCGATGCACAGTCTCACCAGAGTACTCATCTCCTTTGCCATTTTAAAAACTGAGTATTTTCTAACTTTTAACAGAGATAACCTTAAAGATTTTGAGTGGGTCTCTGTAGGTAGCTGGCGGGTGTCCTTCCAGGGTTAGGGATCGTTTTTTGAGTTTGTTCTTCCCATTGTCCCCTCTGGGCTGCAGTTCTCCTGCTGGTGTTCTGCTGTGCCGGGCACGGATGCTCCTTTCTGTAGTGCTGCCGGCAAGGGTCATGCCTTGGTGCTCCAGCAGCATCTGCGTAGGCATCCTTATCCCCGATTCATCCCGTGTCCTTCTGTGCTTCCCGTTTTCCCTCTCTTGTCACCCTGTAACTTTTATTTCTTCCTTTTTATATTCCTAACCCAAATTTGCCTTAGTTTAAAATGCCTTTTTTCCCCTTTAAACCCAGATTTTTACAGCTATAACATGTTTCCTTTCACGATCATCTGTAGCAATTCAGAGTGCTGCCAGCTAAGCAAATACCCCAGTCCAGATGAAGCCAGTTTTGCAAGTCTTGGTCCCTTGCCTGGATTCTTTACCGCCACAGCAGCTTCTCTTTTGCTTTTTATCATACACTTATGCAGTTGTTCAAGTTGGCTCAATTTAAGTTGTTCTGCACATGACCGTTGCAGAGACACTGAGGTGCTTATGCGACAAGGTAGCAGCAGCGAGCATTAACAGTGAAGATTTCCCTTCCCTTGGAGAGCAACTAAACAGATTGGAGAACAGAGCATTTTGAAAAGGCGGTTCAAAGCTGGAATTTGCTTGTTCGTGCTGGAGTTAGCTCACTGCAGTAAAATTGTGCAAGTTGTTGCAAACCCGCTCTTCTCAGGGAGACAATGAGTGACTTTGTAAATCTGCTTTCGATGTTAAGCCTTAAGATAATGCTTCTGCAAAAATTCCTTGCACAGCTTTGCAGGATGGGGGGGTTTGGTCTTGCAGTGCCACTTCAGGGCTATGAATATAATGATGCATAGGGAAGAATAAAATCTAATGTAGGATCTGTCCTGCAAGCTGTAATCAGCAGAGCTAAAAAGTCTTATATTCTGACTTCTAGTCTTTGTCTTTTACCTTTTTCCCCTCTGCTGAGAGGATAAATATACACCCAAAAAATCATCTGTTTGTTCTCTGATTTGTGGTACAGTCTTGTATATCCAGTTTCAGTCACATGTAGTATAGAAATACAAATAGAATGGACTAGAAATAAATATAGAACTTCTCGAGAAGTCCGTTCTTTGCTTTAGACATGAAATCTGTTTATAACTAATGATAATTTACTGTGCAATAGGATCTGGTGCTTGTGCATTGCTTTATACTTGATGGTAGCATGCTGGGCTGGGAGGCAGCAAAGCTGTGCTTGCGTTTGGTGGAATAAATGGCAAACTGAAACATGAAGAGGGAATTCTGTATTTTACTAAATCAAAATGCCTTAGGTTTTCAATGACAAGTAGTGTTTTTTTTGGGTAGACCACCCATTTTATTAAAAGAACAAATGGTAGCAGTCCAAATAGTTTTGTATAGAATTGGGGAAATGCAAAGAATGAACAAATGTGATATGTTCCTTACCCCCGTAAGTCTGTCTAGCTCACGCCATCTCCTTTAAGCTGTGTCCTGAAGAAAAATGTCAAAGTATATATGTATTTAAAAAGCTGCTAGTGCAGTCTTTTTTTATTTTTTTTTTCATGACCGAAGCTCTTTTCTTTCAGGATTGTGTCAAGATCTTCAACACCTGAGTGTAACCAGCTGGCATTGGCCTTGGGACAAAGGCTTCTAATCGGGATGGAAAACATTTGCTCTGTCACATCCCTTCAACTTAGTGTAAAACTATGTGGTGTCCAACAGTGTCAGCCCACTCCGATGTAATACCTTGAAGAGAATTATTCTTGCTTGGATCTAGTTTTCTTTGTTTTCCTTTTTCTTTCTCAGTTTATCTCTTAATTCCCCTTCAGCCCATGCTTTCTGACTTGCCCATCCCTTCCCACATCCACCCACGTGCATAGCAATCCAGAAATGCTCCGGACTCCAAACTGCTGAAGGACTGAGCGTGCAAGCCAGCAGTGCTTGCAGGGCGGGGATGCTGCAGGACTGGCACGCTGAGGGATACTCTGGCTGGAGTCCTGCGTGGAAAGATCTTGGGTTTTGTGGTTTTGGCTTATGGCCTGCGTGAAAGAGTGGAGTTGCCTTGTCCCCTGGGTTATAATTGCATTTCTAGCGACTTCATCAGACTCAACGTTTCAGCTCTGCCATGTGGGTAAGGGTTAATGTATGAGGCTTGTGATACAACTCACAGTTTTGAGCTGAAAAGTTATTGTGGAGATCTATTTATCTCATACTCGATGCAAAGTGACCTCCTTTTGGTATGTGCAGGCTGTAAATGAGAAGGTGGGTGTCTCTCCTGCAGGCACAGCCCAGCCAGGGAGGACGATGATGAATCTCCTTCCTTCTGCCTCATATCCAAAAGATAAAGGAGCCACACTAGCTATCCTTGTTATATCCTGTTCCCTTGAGCTAATTTGCAGAGGCGTCCCTGATTGTGGCTCAGTTTTGCAGATGAAATTTGGAGAGGAGCACGGTTCGGTTGGTGGTCACGATGAAGGCTCTGCAGTGCAAACGCACACTGAGGCCCGTGACTTCGGTCAGATACAGCCCTCGGTGTGCGCTGGAGCGGTTTCATACACAGCTGCTTTTTGGGGAATGTAGGGGAAGGAGCTTGTGGCTTTCATTAGAGAAGGGGCTGCTTTCCAGCCAGCTGCACGTGTGTGGTTGTGCAACTTCTGGTCCCCTCCGTGCAATTGTGGCAGATGGGGGTGGCAGAAAAAAACCTAACCCACAGAGAAGCATCGCTCACAACGTTGTATAATAAATATTATTCCTTAGGGTCCTGTTGTTCCTTCTAGACAAAAGGCCTTGCGTTGGAGCCTGGGAGTGAAGAGAGATTTGTAGGAGGGGAAGGGCTGGAGACAAAACCAACCAAAAAAGACCTGGTGGTGAAATGTGATGTAAATCTGCCGCGTGGATGTCCTCAGCTTCCCAGATATTTCGCATACAGCCAAGAACAAAAGGCAGCATGGCTGGAAGGAGCAGGCTCTCTGAGTACCTGCTGCTGAAGTTACAGCCAAATTGTCTCTTGCCTATATTCAGAAAATCTACTCTAATGAAGGTGTGTGGTGCTGGTCGTGCAAGCAGGGTGGAAGGTGCTTTGGATTGCCTGTGTTGGAGAAAACGCCGGGGTGTCTTTGCTGCTGTTACCTGTCTGGCAGAGTAAAACTCTTCACGCATACCTGTGGTTTTGGCTTGCTTTGAAAACATGTGAAGAAACTCCTGTTGTTGGACGTGCAGCAAGAAACGCTGTGGTGATGCCAAGTGTGGGAGCAAGGGAGGCGACCTGTGCCCGCTGCCAAGTTCCCCTGGCTGTGCTGTGCTGGCAGCCTCCCCAGGGAGCTGGTGGCAGAGCCATCATGGAGCTGAGACACCCCCCCAGCTAGTTCAGGCTCCCTTTGGCAGTCACCCCATTTAAAAGCACCTGATTCTCATTACCCATGCCTGAATGTCTGCTGGGGCTGAATTGCCTGGATCTCTGAGACTTGCTTGGTAAGAAACAGCAAACGTTTTCCCTGGGAAGGAGCAGCTGTTTATATATAGTGTGCAGGGGGTTCATGAGTGGTTATTAGAAAAACATTCCTTTCTAGTCCTACAACAAAAATGTCTTTTTTTTTTTTTTTCCTCCTTTCCTCCAAAACACACAAGTTGGAGAGTCAGGGATTTTCATTTGCCATGACAACCAAAGAAACTGCAGAGCGATGTGATTTCTCTATCCTTCCTATGATTAATTTTTTTTATAAAGGCCATGTTGCTAAAGGAGTTGGGAAACATCAGGTGTTATTTGTTTTTCTCATGTAGATTAGGCAAGATTTAATTTGCATGTTTGCTTGGGAGCTGGAGAGAGCTGGAGGATATTGATTATTTCCATGATTCATGGTAAGAATGGTGTCTTAGTTCAGAATTACTGTGTTGTACTGAAGTCTTCCCGCCCCCCTCTTTGAGACAGTGCTATTACTGAGGGGTCCTGGTTCCCACAGGACAAAACCCATCATGGGACCCATAAGTGCTGCTGAACAGTGATGAGGTTGAGGCTTGGAGATGTTGGTTTACACATGTTACAAATGGCTTGGAGACTTTATGAGCCAATAAATCTTTTCCTAGCCTTATGCAGGAGCAAGGTTTTGCAAAAGCAGAAAGTGTGATGGACATGGACGTGATTCCTGGTCCATGTAAGGACTCCTGCCAGCTCCAGGTCTGAGCACTTCACATTAACCAAAAGCCTGGGGGTGGTGTTACTGTCATCAAAGCTTGAGTGCCAGCATTTATCCTCTCTTTTAAAAATTGCTGTCTTCTGCTCAGGAATTTCCCCAGGGTGCCAAATATAGATTCAATACACAAAAAAACTCAACCAAACTCAAACCCCAACCCCAAGAGCTGCTCTGTTGCTAAGGAATAAAAATAAATGGTCACAAACACAGTGCTGACGTGCCAAGTTGCATCCCTGTGACCATGAAGCTGTAAGTGTGAAGGGCCCTAGCAGGGCAGTGACAGCACTACCCAGGCTGCACACGTCGTGTTGGCATCAGTGCCTACGAAGGACTGGCTGCTTTAAGTAAACAAAAGGAAATAACTTTCTGCTTCCTAATATTAGTCCCAAAGAGGTCAAGACTTCAGTAGGCTGCAGCCAGGAGATCAGTAGTAGTAGAGGACCATCTCTGAATTTTTAAGTGGTACTATATATAACACAGCAGCGTCTGTATTGGAAAAGGTCTGAGATCATGTTTGTGATAGGAATATATTTTTGAGCAGAGGGCGTGCACGTACTGTGTATTGGAAGATCTTGGGCAATGTCATAAGGTTGTTGAACATTGACAACATCAACAGGGTGAATATTGGTGCCGCAGAAGCTGCGGTTGTGCCTTCACCTTCTCTCCAAATGCAGATTTCTATCTGCAAAACTCTGCAATAATTTATTAGCCCATGTGGCTGGAGATGGGGAGTAGCTGAGCTGGGAGTAGAGGTGTGCAGAGGTGAAGACGTGATTTATCCAGGCTAGAGAGCTGCTGTGACCTATGCGGTCTTTTAATGTATGTGTGTGTGTGCGTGCGTGCACATGCGATGTTCGGTTTTGTGGGGCTCTGCCTGCTTTAGTCCTCAAGGTACCACTTGCTGCATCAGCTCTAAGTAATAAATCTCAAAGACCCTGCCCCTGGAACACTTTTTATTATTTTTTCAGAATTCAGGCTTTTAGGTAAGCTGCTTGAGTAATGTTGCTGCAGTGGTAGGAGACCTAGAGCAGAAGGCTTCTACTAAAGAGCTGGGTTTTTTTGATTTCTTTTAGTGTCAAATTTAACCCATGCAGTCTCTTGAATTGCAGCTGTCCCAACACTGAAATGATATTTTAACAGCACATAGCTTCCCTAGATGAGTAACTGTACTTTTGCAGTGGGTTAAGATATATGAAAAGTGCCATAACCACCTGAAACTGTAAGGGGAACTGAAAACAGGCTGTGAGAGCTAAAATTTAACCAGAACATGAATACTGTTCCTTGCTTTATGAAGAGATGTGTGATATTCTTATAAAAATGTTACTCAGGAGCCATGATACGAAAGTATCCTTATAGAGATATTATAGTAAAGATACTTTTTTACAAAAATGAAATTCTGAGACTGGGGCTGTAAAATCTAAATCTGCTGTCCCACCCCCAAATTTTTTTTTCCCTGTCTGGATTGGGTCCCTCCTGCAGCTGGCAGGGTGCTGGGTGCAGGCAGGGCTGTGCGGGCAGGGCTGCGAACCTTCCCTTTGGAGGCAGCAGGGCTTACATCAGCTTAAACCAGCCCTGAAGCTACGCCCAAGTCTCTATTATTTTCACTTTCTCCCTCCTCTGAACAATTTGTTTTCATGAAACATCTGCTTCTCTGGCAGAGACTCGCAGTTAAAACTGTACCGGAGCGTTTCTTTGCAGAAATGCGAAGAATATTCCCTGTCAGCTCAGCCGCTTGCCAGACGGGTGGCTGATCCCAGCTGGGGTTTTCCATCAAATGAGAGCATTTTTAAAAGGGAAAACTTCTTAGAGGGGACAACGCTTGCACTGCTGCTGCAGTTTTGTTAGGAGGAAGAAGCATATACGCTTGGGTGCATGAGCATGTATGATGTTACAGGTAAAATGTGCTTCCCATCTGGAAATGAGAAGGTGATGAACTGGGGAGCACTGCGGCAATAATCAGCCTAGGAATACCCCATCACCCCAAAGTTGATCTTAGTGGCAGAGAGGACCCTTTGATTTGGGGTTTCAAGCTTGTTTTTGGAGGGAGCAAGTACTTGGGAGATGAGCTTCACTGAGCTGCCCTTATCTTCTCCAGCATCTTCATCTTTCTCCCCATAAGGATTTAAATAGCCAATGCTATTGCGTTGCCTCTGCCATCTTAATAGGAGCCTGTAACACTTAACTATTTTATTCCTTCATTGCTTCATGCTGAAAAAGCTTTCATTTCTGCAGGGGAAACCTTCCTTTGAAATGTATAAAGGAGGCAGAAGTCCTTCCTAAATGCCACCTTGCCTATTGTGGTGGCACAGGGGTGTGATGCACAGCTCCCATGTGGCTGTCTGATCTCGCACCTGTGATTGTGATAAGGGAGCCTCCCCCTGAAACAGTCACTTCTTTATTTCCTCATGTAAGTTAAGAAAAAAAAAAACCCCAACCCACAAAAAAACCCCTTTTCTCTTAACAATCCTACTCTGTAGTAGCAGCCTGTGCTCTTGAATTAGAGGGCATGCCTGAAAGTTTTACCTGGGGATGCCAGCCTTCCTACTGAGTCACCAGGAAGATGCTGCCCCACAAAATCCAGATGTAAAGGGACTGATTGAGGGTGAGTTACCTGCACTGTGCAAATAATGGCCCTAATAAATTTGTGTTCCCTTCCTGGAAAAAGCTTCTTCAAGGAATTGTGTTGGAAAGCTTCTTCACTGCACTTCAGGCTGCAACATAAAATGTGTGAGAGGTGCTAGTTAGGGGTCAAGATTCTCTCACTGAAACCTTGTCAATCCTAATGCTTCAAAGGAAGGTGATTTTTTTTTTCTTTTTTCAGCTTTTACAGTGCAGGTACAGTTCTAACAGCTGTAGTGTCTTGGCTTTTGCAGTTTTAGCTTTGCTTCTTGCTGTTTTAAGAGAGCCAGTGCAAGTGCACGCAGCTGTAGCAGGAGAGCATGCATCTCCCCTTTGGAGATCTGGTGATATGGGATGCAGACTAAATCTGGTATGGAGGAATGGTGGGTACTGTGCCTGCTCCTCAGGATGTCTAGCTGTCTGAATATTAGCAAGATCAACTCGATGATGAAAGATGTGGTCAAGAACAGTGTGCAAGATAGTTTTGGGGGTTTTTTGGTTTATGGTGAGGGTGGTGAGACACTGGCACAGGTTGCCCAGAGAAGCTGTGGCTGCCCCCTCCCTGGCAGTGTTCAAGGCCAGGTTGGACGGGGCTTTGGGCATCCTGGTCTAGTGGAAGGTGTCCCTGCCCATGGCAGGGGGGTTGGACTAGATGATCTTTAACAGTCCCTTCCAACCCACACCGTTCTGTGGTTCTTATTTTAGTTATTACCTCTTTCCTTTACTGCTCATATTGCTAATTTATTGTATTTCAGGAAAGTTACCTTTAGGTTTGATATGTCTGACCCAAGCCACAGAACCAAGAGGCCAAAGTGACTTTTTTGCGTCTATCCTGTTGTCCATTCTGAACAAACTTCCATCTTAATATAGCAGTTTGGTTTTAGCTTTTTGATAGCTGCTGGATGACACTGTTGAGTTGGCCCAGTGTGGACTCAGCAGTGGCATGGCATGACACAGCATTCCACGGCACAGTAGCGTCATGCATGGTGCCCTATGGACCCCACAGCCCAAGCTGCAGGGTACCAAGCACAGCCCTCGGCACCAATCTAGGCCACATGAAAGCAAGATTAGATGAGGTTTAATTACTTGTTCCTTCTACTAGGTTTGATGGAGAATTTTTTTGATGAAGTAAATTCCAGTAAATCACAAGCTTACTTAAGCAGAAATCAAGAGGTGGAAATAACTACTTTTTTAAAAAAATTAAAAAGCATTCTTACAAAACAGAACCTTATTAGTAATTTTTTATTATTATTTTTTTCATGCTACAGTCTCTCTCACAATCAAAACAAGATGGTCAATAGTGTAAGACATGTCATTGTAGTTAAAACTCAAGAAAATATTCTAGGATGTGCTTTTGTAGCCCGAACTATCTAATACATATTCATATTTCACAATATATTTATGGTACTTAAGTCATTGGTTAATGGCATACTTACACTTATGCTACTTCCGTGTTTGCAACCTCATTTGAGTCACGATGTTCTTGTAAATATTTTATTGAAATCCTTTAGTTATGATAGCATTTCTTGTATCTTTTCAAAAATGTTGGTGTCAAACTGTCTAATCTTGCGAGTGCTTTATCAGAGCCTTGTCACCCAGTCTTGAAACTTCTCCACATATGACCGCATTGTTACTCAAACCCATGCCAGCCCAGCGAACTAATGCATCAGGAGACTTCTTTGCCTTTTACCCAGTTGACATGTACAAACCTTTCTTCTAGACCAAGGGTGAATTGTTTCTCCACCAGCTTTGCCTCCATGAAGGCTGTGCAGCCAGCATGTCCCTGCTTGTAGGCATGCTGTCCCCAAAAACCTTGCCCAGCTCATGGGAGACACCTGGGGTTCAGCCTGATCCTGCACCTGGTTTCTAAAGGTTTCTAAGGTGCTGATGGTTTTCCCCACTTTAGTGGGTCAGGTCTTGGTGCAGGAGCTTTATTTCCCATTGTAGAGAGCTGGACTTAGGAAGCTTTCCTGGCTTTTCCATGCAAGACACGTTCCAGTTAAAGCCTGGCTCTAGTTTTAAATTTTTTTTTTTTTTTCCTTTGGGAAGAGGCTGTTGTTTTTGAGTGGATAAAACAGCATTTTTGGCTGGATTTCTGGCAGTGCAGTTTTCCGTGCTTGGAAGCCAGCCTGTCTGCTGTGCTGGCTGAGTCTTTAACTGCTTCCATGCAAAAATGCGTTGCTGCAGAGCATACAGCTTGGTGGTCGCATGATTTACTAAAATGTGGCCAAAATCAGCAGGGCATTGTTTTTGAGCATGCAGTATTCGGTCTCCATGTCCAGGCAGGTCTTAAAAGATGTTTATAAAAGCATGTATTATGGTTGCAGTGACTTTTTTGCAGTCAGAACCCAGATTCTGCCAATAAATGGTGTGCAGGACCGTTCTCATGTTTGAAACGGTTTTTTGAAGATGGTCTGTATCTGGGCGTGCTGCTGCTGGTGTGTGGTTTGGTCAGCCACTATTGTGGCATTGTGGATGTGCATGTCAGCATTCTTTTTTCCTATCCTAAAGAAATTAATTTTCTATTTGTTATTTTGCAAGTACTGTGTGTGTCTCATTTTTCCTAAGTCATGCAAAAATCTAATTAGTTCATTTATCTGTGCAAGAAGAATCATCACTGATTAACAGTTCAATCCTCAGATATATTTGATGGAATATAACTTGCTGTCTGCATGTGATATTTTGCACTTCCATAGCTGTTCCCAGCACTGAAGCATGTTACAAATGTCACTGAGTCTCCCCTCCCTCCAGGGGGTGGGAAAGTTAAATGAGGACACTGAACCACAGAGCTGTGACTTGCTTGGTCTCTCCTGAGGAGCCTTTGGTGGCACTGAGATTCTCAGGGGTGTGTCCAACCCAAACACCACCCATCCTTCCACCATCCAACCAAAAATGATTGATGATGTGTGTTAATGCTGCCTTTGACAATAATACTAGCAAGGCCTCCTGGAAGACTTCACCCAGAGGGGGACAGCATGGACCTCTTTTTGCCATCAGGGGACGCCAGGAACATGTGAAAATCCAAAGATTGCTCCTGAATTTGAGATCTGTAACCTCCACTGTTATGCAAAGCAGGCAGATGAAGAGGGCAGTCTGCACTCTGTTACCCCTGGAAGTGAGGAGAGCTGGTGTCCAGCCGTGGGCTGTGGCAAGGCTGGGCCCTCTCGTGTTGAACGTGGGCATCACAGCTCAGCACCCTGCTCTTCTGAGCTCCTGCCCAGTAAAGCAGGGCTTCTGCTCTGGGCTCTTCCTTGGGATGATGTTGGTGCTGGATTTACTTGCTGCTTGTATGGTAAAGTGCCTGTAATCACTGGTCAGTGGGTTCCTCCGTAGCGTTTGCACAAGCTCCTAGAGGCCAAGTAACCTATGAGCCATGATCTGGTCTAAGTAGTCTAGTGAGCTGCAAATTTTCCCTGGTGGCAAAAGACATAAGGGATAGGGCTGTATGCTCTGTGCAGTCATTGATGCAAACCTCCTCAACTTTAGCTTTTCTGTTATTTACAGAAATATATCTGTGAGATAAAGCATACCTGTGGTACGTGAGAACTTGTACCTACTCAGCTCACTTGGTTTCTGTAGCAGAAATATCCTGAGCAAAGGGCTGAGGAGCAGAAATCTCTACAATTAGGGTAGGGCTGAGGTTTTCATAATATACTGCTTGTTCCAGCTGGGAAGTTTGGATGCAATTTGCTCTTCTTTCAAATGTGTCTAGACTTTTGAATGACTGGCAGCTGGTCAGCCAATGCTGACAGGGCTGTCATGCATAGGGGAGCCCCACGCCTCCCTGCACTGTGTGTGTAGTAGCTTGATGCCTCCTGGAAGTGTTGGATGGACTTACTGAGCCTGAATTTGTCATTGGTAGTGTGAGCACACTGCAAGCCCAGTGTGCCATGGAGGTGTGGGCACTAATAGTAAGTGTGGGATAGAAGCTGCTGTGTTTCTGCCTGCGAAATCACACTTAAAGGCATGGTGTTTCTGGACTTGGGACCTTCTCCCTTTCTATGAGGGACCATCCTTGATGAAGAGACATGTTTAGGATTGCCAGTGCACAGGTAACTGGATATTGCTCACCCAGAAGGGCAAGTGTGATGGGAGGAGATGGGAAATGCTGCATTCTGCAGCTCTAGATGCCTGCAAGAAATTTTCTCCCTTGAATTTGGGAAAGACATTCTTGGAGTTTTAACATCACACCAAGCTGAGAGTGTGGGTTCTATGTGCTTGTGGCTTTGCCACTAGCGGCACAGAGGCATGGGTGATCCAGGCTTTTGTGGGATGAAGTCTGTCTTAATTTTTCCAGTGTGAATGGAAGTGAAATTAAACCTTGCAGAAAGGAGGAGTGAGGAAGGTGGGCAAGGGAGCAGAAGGAAATGCAGGCTGCTTGCTTGCAGAGGGGCATGAGCTGGGCTTGTGCTTGCTGAGCACAGGAGCCTGCTTGCGTTGGCAGGTGCTTTGGAAAGGAAAATATTTTATCCTGAGTTACATAATGCAGCAGCATGTCCAGACCAGAGTTCCCTGCAATTTTCTGGCCCGCAAGAAATAATTTTCTGCTTGAAATATTACCCTTAGCTTTGAATTTCCTGGCTCGTATGGCATGTGTGATCAATGTAGTATCTGTATACATAACTGCTGCTGTTTGAACTTGAGATGTTTAGGTAAATTTATTTTTGTTTATAGCTATTGGATGATGAAGAACAGAAAATACTTGTTCATTAAGAACTATAAATGCATCAAAACCCACCCTGACCTACTGGTGAGATCAGCAGGTGGAAGAGGCTGTGGATCCTTCTCTGTGCCTAGTTGAAGCAGTGGGTTGTAAATGAGGATTTGAGGTGGGATAGAGCTGGGGTGCAAATTATCAGTGTTGCTGGCTTCGTATAGTTTTGGTCTTTATCCCTAGGTGTGGAGAAGCCTTTGCAACTGTGGGTAGTTTTTTTGCTCTTTGCTGGGTAAAAAAATGGATGGATGGCCGGGCCCAAAGAATGGTGGTGAGTGAAGTTAAGACCAGTTGGTGACTGGTTACAAGCAATGTTCCCCAGGGCTCAGCATTGGGGCAAGTTCTGTTTAATATCTTTATCGGTGATCTGGACGAGGGGATTGAATGCTTCCTCAGTGAATTTGCAGTTTGTATGAGGTTCAACAAGGCCAAGTGCCAGGTCCTGCACTTGGGTCACAACAACCCCATGCAGTGCTACAGGCTTGGGGAGGAGTGGCTGGAAAACTGCCTGACCGAAAAGGACCTGGGGATGCTGGTCATGAGCCAGCAGTGTGCCCAGGTGGCCAAGAAGGCTGACAGCATCGTGGCCTGTATCAGAAATGGTGTGGCCAGCAGGAGGAGGGAAGTGATTGTGCCCCTGTGCTTGTCACTGATGAGGCCGCAGCTCGAATCCTGTGTGCAGTTTTGGGCCTCTCACTCCAAGAAAGACATTGAGGTGCTGGAGCATGTCCAAGGGGTGTAGTGAAGGGTCTAGAGCACAAGTCTTATGAGGAGCAGCTGAGGGAACTGGGGTTGTTCAGTCTGGAGAGAAGGAGGCTGAGAGGAGACACTGTCTCCCATCACATCCTCATAGCTAAGCTTAGGAAGTGTGGGATAGATGAATGGACAGCAAGGTGGATTGAGAACTGGCTGAATGACAGTCCAGCTGGAGGCCTGTAACTAGTGGTGTTCCCCAGAGGCCAGGTCTTGTTCAACATATTCATCAGTGACCTGGATGAAGGGACAGAGTGCACCCTCAGCAATTTGCTGATGATGCAGAACTGGGAGGAGTGGCTGACACTCCAGAGGGCTGTGCTGCCATTCAGCGAGATCTGGAGAGCTGGGTGGAGAGGAACCTTATGAGGTTCAATAAGAGCAAGTGTAGGGTTCTACACCTGAGGAGGAATAACCCCACGCACCAGTAAAGGCTGGAGGCTGACCTGCTGGAGAGCAGCTCTGCAGACAAGGACCTGGGAGTCCTGGTGGACAAGAAGTTGACTATGAGCCAGCAATGTGCTCTTGTGGCCAAGAAGGCAAATGGCATCCTGGGGTGCATCAAGAGGAGTGTGGCCAGCAGGTCAGGGGAGGTCATCTTGCCCCTCTACTCTGCCTTGGTGAGGCCACATCTGGAGTACTGTGTCCAGTTCTGGGCTCCCCAGTTCAAGAGGGACAGGGAACTACTGGGGAGAGTCCAGTGGAGGGATACGAAGATGATGAGAGAACTGCAGCATCTCTCCTACAAGGAAAGGCTGAGACACCTGGGGCTCCTTAGCCTGGAGAAGACTGAGAGGAGACCTTATCAACTCATAAATATCTAAAGGGTGGGTGTCAAGAGGATGGGGTCAGGCTCTTTTCAGTGGTGCCCAGTGACAGGACAAGGGGCAACAGGCACAAACTGGAGCACAGGAAGTTCTGCCTCAACATGAGGAAAAACTGCTTTAATGGTGGCAGAGCACTGGAACAGGCTGCCCAGGGATGTTGTGGAGTCTCCTTCTCTGGAGATATTCAAAACTCGCCTGGATGCAGTCCTGTGTGACCTGCTGTAGGTGAACCTGCTTTAGCAGGGGGTTAGACTAGATGATCTCCAGAGGTCCTTCCAACCTCTGCCATTCTGTGATTCTTATCGCTCTCTACAACTACCTGAAAGGAGGTTGTAGCAAGGTGGATGTTGATTTATTTTCCCAGGTGACAAATGATAGGACAAGAGGAAACAATTTCCAGTTGTGCCAGGATTGTTTAGGTTGGTTATTGGGAAAAATATCTTCACTGGAATGGTTACCAAGCATTGGAACAGGCTGCCCAGGGTGGTGCTTGAGCCACCATTGAGTCACCATCCCTGGAGGCATTTAAGACACGTAGGTGTGACACTTAGGGACATAGTTTAGTGGTGGACTTTGCAGTGTTGGCTTGACGGTTGGAGTCTATGATGTTAAAGGTCTTTTCCAGCCTGAATGATTCTAAGGTTCTATAGCCATGCATAGGTCTGCATCAGCTAGCTGCGCTAAGCCTGCTCTGATCTGACCTGTTCTTATTTGGGGACAGTGGTCCCCTAACTATGGCTTATAAGCAGGACATGCCCACGAAGCCTTCTGATGCTTCTTCAGGCTACAGGATATGAAAACCCATGAGTGAGACTGGTGGGGAGAGAAGGTGATGCCATGATGTGCCACGCACTCCCTGCTCAGTTGTTGCCTGGCCTTGCAGAGATGCGAACTGCTGTTCCACACCTCTCACTTGTAAGAGGACTGAGATACCATGGAGGTTTAGAAACAACAGGTTGTTTCTGTTTTGTTCTTCTAAAATGAAGGTGTCAAAACATTCTTTTAGACATGAAAGGTTTTTGACTTCAGACGACGGCTGGCTGTTGTGTTTCCTGAGTGCGTTATCTTGTGATCTACAGGGGGAGGGTAAAAGACAGGCAGAGTTTGGCACACCTTGAGGTTGACTGAGAAAGGCTGGCTCTTTTGAAGTATCCCACTCTGCTTTTGGCTCCATGAGCCAAAACAACTGGGGCAAAATCATTATCGTAGAGACTGCTCTGATCATGCCTAGAGGTATAAAGTCTTCCTTGAGCAAAAGAGTCAAGAGTGAAGTGCCAGAGACTTATCAGCTAAAAACCTCACTCATACTTGCTGGTTGTTTTGTGCAAAGACTGGTGCTGGTGTAAAAGCTGATGAGGGACACGTAGAGCAGTGATGTCGTCCATTTGAAGGAGAACTTGATCACTCCAAAGTCATTCATGTCTCCCAGGTAGTATTTGAACCTTTGCATTGTGTTTCTGCCATTTGGTTGGTACCCAAAGAGGCTGAGCATGGCATGGTCAGAGATGAAGAGTGAACCTTCTGTGCCTATCCAAACATCTCCTGTTGTTCTTCAGTTGCATTCCTGCTGATGGACCGCCTCTCTGGGTGGTCATCCCGCTTCAATTTACTCCTCCTGGTTGCTTGTTTCTGCACATAGTGACTGTGCATGGGACTGTGCGATGGAGTGGAGCAGAGCAGCAACAAATGAAATAAAACCCTGCAAAACTGATCCCCTGCAAGGCTGGTGGGAATCCCCCCGGGGTGCCATGAGCCACGGGAGCTGGTTGGGATGCAAGCTGTTTAAACTGCTTCTGGGGAAAAATGGCCGTGAAACCAAATTTTCTGCCCTGCTACCAGCCTCAGGCTCTGCTCCTGCTTCATCTCATGGTAAGGCATGTCTCTGTGCTGTAGCCAGCCCTGTTCGTGATTTAAACCAACGCGGTGAGGGGTGGCTGAGGCATGGACAGGCATCCTGTCCCCTGCCCTTGCTGCAGGGTCTTGTCTCTGCCAAAGGGTGGGAGGGGCAAAAACAAACAACAAAGTGGCACTCTGCAGTATTTTTTTTTCTTAAGCATGTCATTCGAAGTGTGATGTATTACTGAGATGCAAATTCCGCAGCCCTGGCGAGCCGGGCAGAGGTTGAGACACATCTACCCTGGGGAGAGGGCGGGCTGCGTGAGCCTGAGTCAGCAGCAAAGGTCACTTGGCTGAAAGGCTCGACTTGCAGGAGAAGATTTCGTAACGGTAACTGATGCAGTGTTTCTGTGTTCAGCGCTGGCTGCGTGGTAGGTTAGTGTGCGTGCACAAAGGAGGGAGAAACACCAGTTTTGGGTAGGGTAGGGGTGGTCAACCTCTTCTGCCCGTGCCACCTCCCAGATCACTTCTCTCTCTCCCTTGCTGCTTCCTTTGCTTTCTCCCCTCCTATGCACCTACTTTTTGTGTCTCTTCAGTTCTGGCACTTAATCTCATCGTTGCATTGTTTGTTTTATGGCCTTGGCTCATCTTCCAGTTCCCATTTGGGGTCATTATCACATGTGATTAGTCTTGGAGCCTAATGAAGGGGATCAGACATAACTCTAGGGTATGTCTGAGCCATTTACCATCTCTGAGCTCAAAGATCTGCAGAGGAAGTTTATTTTCAAGCTTCCTGAGAAGATAAATTTGAACGTTGAATTGTTTAGGGTACAAGTAATAGAACTGAAATCCCTCCAGGGGGGAGCAGTGCCCTCTGGGATTTGAAGCATCCCAGGCATAATTAACCAGTGCTGAGTAAGTCTCGTTAGTCTTGAAATAGCTTTTAGTGGATGATCACATTTTTCTTGTTGACTGGTGTGAAGGCTTGAAACCATATATTAACATTTAGACTTCATTGTAAGAGCACTGTCAACGTGTTCTTAACACTGTTGTTATCCAGTCCCGCTCTGGGAAAGCCAGGCATAGAGATATGAAAAGACTACACAAAATAATAACCCCAGAAAGTAAGAGAGCATTTTTTTGAGGCTACTCTTTAAGGTCTCACTCTTTCACTGTGTTAAGAGATAGGAGGGAGCTGCAAGGTCTTGAGTGTCAGAGCAAGGCAAGGTTAGAGCATCCTCAGGACAGCTCCAGATGCTGCGGTTTGGTGGCATTTTACAGGGGACTGCAGCTCCAGCTCAGCAAAGCAGCAACAGGGCAAGTGTCATGCTGTGTCACTGGACCAGGCAAAGTGACAGGTTCGTGTAGTGACTCAGCTGTGTCCCTGCTAACCATCTGCTGATGTGATGCAGATCATTAGTCACTAATTGGTGTGATTACCTTTTTTTAGGCTGCTGGAAAGGCCAAGGATCACATAGACGTGAAGCAGCTGAGTCAGTCTTCCACCTCTTTTGCCTTCAGGTCCACCAGGCTCTTGGTGATGCTTGAAGAGCCATTTCTGTGTGCCCTGCCAGGCAGACCCAGCCTGTCTCAGTTTTATCTTGTGCTCTCTGGCTGTTTGACTATAAGCCTATCACAGCTGTATGGTGGGACTGGGATCTGTAGCTGGGGCCTTCTGGTGTGTGGCAGTGCACCCTCCTGAGGAAGGACCTTTGGATGCAGTGGGAGAGGGCACTCTGCCTTTGGGCTGAGTGTGAGAAGCTTGTTTCAGCTGTGCTGCGTTTGCTCCCCTTGTCAGCTCTGGAAAAACCCTCTAAGCAATTGGGGCTTTACTGAGGATAGCAATTTCATAATACTCTCCCCCCATCTTCTACGCTTCCTGCCTTTGGTGCTATCTTCTCAGCCAGCGCCTGATCTATAGGTACTGGTGGGTTAGGTACTGATGCTTAGGTATTGCCTTACCTGGTATCTCAACTGATGGCTTGTAAATCTGTCTCTTTACTGATCTTTTATGCTATTGCCCCAGACCAGTCTTGGGGACAGGTCTCTGATGCCACATACAATACTTGGATCCTCCTCGGCACAGCTGGGTTTGGACACTGCTCTTCTGCTCCTTTGTCTGTGAGTTTTTCTGTCTGCCTGAAATCTCGAACTGAATTTCTTCTGGCTGTTGTTGCTTTTCTTGAAGGTTACAGCCCCCTTCTCTGGTGATAGTGTAGGCAGCACCCTTGGGTGCACTGCAGATGGAGGTGTGGATACTCATCCCTCATGCCTTGCTCAGCTGCAGCAAATTCTGCATTTGTCTTTTTGGTCCTCCCCATACCTTGAGTGGCCTAAGGAAGCCCTGTAGGTCTTCCTCTGTGAAGGTATCCCTGCCCATCTCCTGTGACATTGCTGAACTGTCAGTCTCTGCATCCTGCTAAGGAGGTTGGAATTGATGGGGGGGGTGGTGGTGTGGTGTGCTGGGTAACTCCTCTGTGTTCACTTCCCATTTGAGCTTTAAGCCAAGCAAGCTTTCCTCACAAAACTACAGAAAATTATCATAGTAGTAACAATATTCCTAATAGCATCTATTACTACTTCTTTTTTGAAAACCTTTCTTAGTGTACTTTAGCCAAACTGTTACCCACTTGCCACTATGATTTTAGCAAATGAGCTCTTTCTGTTTTTAAGGCAAACACTGCTGCTTTTATTTTAAATTCCACATCTGTTCTGCCCTCATGTGTGTCCCAGCCCTGCTCTGTGGGTACCCAGTGCCCACCTGGAGGAGCTCACAGCAGGTTTCTGGGTATTGCCCTAACAGAAATAAATTATGTGATTATCTTGGACAATGTGGCAAAGTCCACACTGTCCCTTGGAGCTGACGTATTTAAAAGCGAAACAAACATTTGGGGAAATCTAGGAAACAGTGGCTCGGGCTTGTGGAGCGTTGCTTGGAAAGCTGAAAACTAGCATCTCTAATTAGCAGGCAGCCAGGTGAGAAGGTGCGAAAGCTGAAACGTGGCTGAGGTTTTGCAGCAGCTGACGTTGGACTATGTGGATGCCCCACTCGGAGCACAAAGAGCTCCTCTTCCTTATCTGATGAGCCACACGTGTGCCAGAAGACCTTTGTTCTGAATATTTGGAGGAATAAAGTTCAGCAGGAATAAAAAGGCATTTCCCTACAGCCTTGGTTCACATCGTGTTGCACTCTGTCTCTCTTGCAGCTGCGTAAATGAGTATGGAAGATTATGATTTCCTCTTCAAAATTGTTTTAATTGGCAACGCCGGTGTGGGGAAGACCTGCTTAGTCCGTCGGTTCACTCAGGTAAGGCTGGCTGCCTCTTGGATGTGGGACCTCGGGGTGGGGATGGCATTGGGATGGCAGCATGGAGCCTGTGGCTGTGCACCAGGGGCTCTGCTGGTGTTGTAGCTCCAAAGCATTTTGTTGTCCATGCTCCCGGTGCATGAGTCTCCTATAGCGACATGCTGGCCCAAGCAGCACATCTATATCTAACACTGTACTTGGCCCTGTTGGGCATCTTGCATTGAGAAAGCTCATCCCTCTCCAAAGATGGAAAGTCCCCTCTGAAAGCTGTTGGGACAACTCCTCCTGATTTGAAGGTGTTCTGGACCAGTTAAAGACCAGCACATCTCCTGGGGTGCCCCTATGTGCCTTCTCCTCCTCATCCCTCGCTGCACAAAGCTCTCCCTGTCATTTGTCATTAGTAGATAATTAAATAATCTGGGTCCTGAGCTGTCAGTCCAGTGTCTTCTGTTAAACACTAGACCCTTTTTTTTGTGGTGGAATAACAGGGAAAGGACTGTGCTTCTGTGACCTGGGGCAAGAGAAGATTTTGCATGATGCACTATAAGACATAAGTTGTGGGGTCTTTGCTGCACTCTCCGCTAGGAATTGTCAGCAGTTTCCCCCCTCACTGTTAATTTTAGCTTAAAGCCATGGTGATGTTAAACACTCTCCAACTGCATGTGACAACTGGTGGCTATAAAGCTAGTTAACACCAAAGGGTTAAGCGCAAAAAAATCTGTGGCCACTTCTGCTTGTGCTTTGGCAGCACAGCTGCTGTAGGTGATGGATGTGCCCCAAAAATCAAAGTGTCTTTGTAGACCTAGACACCAGGAATCAAAAAGCTCTTTTTGTTTGTTTTTTTAGGGTTTTTTTTTGTTGTTTGCTGTTGCTCCTTTCTGATGGTGTTGCAATCAAATACCACCAGCATCATGCTGGCCCTTGCCATTGCTGTGGCACCGGTAGTGGCTGGCTCTATGTTTCACTTCTGAAATGCTGTGCAGGGATGTGACCCTGGTGCTGGGAGCTTCCAGAAATGCCTTTATGCTGTGGTGTATGGTGGAAGGAAGAGGGAAGGTGTGAGGTTGCAGGAGCAAAGGCATCTCATCCCGCGTGGGTGCTCACAGCTCTTTCAAAGCATTAGGAAGTAGGATGGATGGCCCTCATTTACCCTTCCCCTGCTTCTTCCAACTGCAAGTGCTTTTCTCCTCTTTTTCCCTGTGTGCATCCTCCTTTTCTTCTGTTTTCCTACCTCCGAAGTCAACAACTTGCTACATGACTAGGGACATGTAGGCAGGGAAAAGACCGTGGGGTTGAATTATGGTAACCTTTGTGATGGGGAAATACCACATTTTCCTCTCTAAATGTGATGGAAATAAGTTTCTGGGGAAGGGGACAAAGGAGGAATAGTTTTGAGAATGGAAAAAGGTGAGGATTGGCACCCAGAGAGAGTTTTGTCTTGCTACGGAAATTTGGTTAATGAAACTCTTTTCTTTCAGGGGCTTTTCCCACCGGGTCAAGGAGCCACGATTGGGGTTGACTTTATGATTAAAACTGTGGAGATAAACGGTGAAAAAGTAAAGGTAGGAGCCTGGCGGTTTTAAGTGTAAACTTGTGTGGCAGTACCATAGCTGAGGTTTCTTGCTGCTGCCCTCCTGATGCTGGAAGGCGTGCGGGGAAGCACAGGGCTGTCTGGCATGGTTCAGGCAATGCTGTGCCCCTCTGTACAACTACCATCAGGATCATAACAGTGAATTTACTCTAAGGGAGAAAATAGAAAGAGGAGATCCTGCAAAACTCTGTCCTTGCTCAGTAGGGACTAAGATCGTGCCTGGCTGGGGTTGAGGAAGCACAAAGAAGCACTTCAGTGCAACCTCTGCTCACAGAATTTCTGGTAAGCAGAAATCTGTTGCATTCCCACTGGGATGTGCTTGGTGAAGGTCTTCTCCCAGGACAGCTGTTACGGAGAGCAGGCTTCTGGCCTTGTGCAGTTCTGCACAACAAAGGCTCATCTTCCACTTCTGTTGAGTTACGGATTTGGGAGAAGCAGAGGTGGTCACAATATTTGTGCTTCAATCAACAGGTTGAATTGAGAAGGTCCTACATATTATTACCTCTTTTACCTTCCAGAATAGGGTGGTTGCAACCAAACTGCTGCTGGGAAACTGTCCTTGTCCTGTGCTAACTCCTGAACTGAGACTGAGCATCACTTGACAGCTGCTTTGCCTGGGCCAAAACACACTGGGGACCAATCTCATGCTTTAATTGGACCATGGGCGGGTTGCAGCACCCAGAGATGTTGGCTGGTGCCACTTTGTTCATTTGTAGAGATTTTGCTAGAGCTGCTCTGCTGCCCAAGAGGTGGGAGAAGAGTATGTTTATCTGAGCCTCTAATGTCAAGGTGTCCAGGGTCCTTGAGCTGCTCCTGCAATTACTGTGCCTGCACTGAATCCAGGGGCATCAAGGTGAGAAACAGCAGTTTTCCCCTTGCTGCCTTCATCAAATCTAGTAGTGAGCAAAGGTGGGAGCGTGGCAGCAGTGTGACAGCAGCTGGATGTGACATTTTTAAGCTTGTGTGAGTGATGGGATGGAAACAGTGGATTTGTGCGGATTTTCAGCCCCGGGTTGTTTTTTTTTTTAACCTGCATTTCAGCACAGAGAGTTTTTAAGAAGAAAATCATAAGTTTAGGACAGATTTTAAAAAGCTGTGATCATGTCAGCAGGCTGCCACCCCGCTACGTGTACAAAAGCTGTACAAACCTATGGTGATGGTCCTTGACCAGAACACGTTCCAGCCTGAGCAGGTGAAGGACAAGAGGTGTAAATACCTTCACCTGAGAAAGACCGAGTTAATATTCAGCATGTCGCTGTGCAAGTGGGACAGAGCAGCAGGGAGGGAAGCGGTGAGGGTCACATGTAGCCCCTGTGATGCTGGTGCTTAGCTCAGTGGTTGTGATGTTCATTACCAGGCGTCTGGCATAGCAGGGTTGGCCAGGGCATGGGTGCTGCTTGTCCAGGCTCCTTGGGCAGCAGAGATGCTCCTTCCAGCCAAAACCAGCTCTAGTGGAGCAGCTCAGAGGATCTAAGCTGGTAAATGCCTTAAGTACTGGACTGAAGGTGAAATTCATTTTTTCTCTTATATACCTGGCTTAAACCCAGCTATCTCAAGATTGTCCTGGTCAATGGAGGGAGAAAAGCAATCTTGAGGAAGATGAATCTCATCCACTTCAAACACCTCTCCTTTCTAAGCATCTGGTTCCTTCTCAAGTACAGATGGAGCCTTCAGATCATTGCTTGTATCTGAGGTCTGGTTTTTGGACAGGTGAACCCCCCCTGAGGATTTGTCTGCCTTTGACTTGTTGCTCCCATGACATAATCCTGTTTTAAGACTAGCTTGGACTGAGGATGCAAACTCCTTAAGAGAATGCTGGGAGCAGTCGTGCCAACATGGGCTGTCTCAGGGGCGAGGATGGTTCAGGGCAGCTCTACAAGCTGAATGAAAACTCATCAGCATGGTGAGCCCCTGCTGCCCTGCAATGTACAAGTGCCCCCCCCAGCAACTCTCTTAATCACCTTGGGGCTGGCTTGTGTTTCACAGAGCCTTAGCCAGTGGTAGCTGGTTTACCAGCTGTATTTCACATGGGAAGTAATGAGTTGTTAAATCAAAGTCCCTCTCCTGACCCCACCAGTGGAATAAATTGGAGTCAGCAGAGCTCAGCCACAATGACCGAGCTTGGGAGGAAGCTTAGTATGATGCGTTTGGGCATTTGAATGAGCCTTCTGGAGTCTGAAAGGCAAACAGATTTTTTTCAGGGAGTAATCTTGTAGCTGAAACTTCTTGAGTAAGCAGAGCTAGTGAGAATAAACATGTAATGAGCAGGAAAAGCAGGAATGAGTCAGAGCACAGAGCAATAAAAATGACATCTCAGTCAAACGAGGTGCTTCTCTGACTGTTAGCTCATTTAACAGTGCCCGAGCCATGACTCCGCTTCTGTGCCGGGCGGCATCTCCTGCACGTCTGCTGGGCAGAGCTGTTTACTGAAGAGGTTTTCAGACTTGAAAATAAGTGATAGATTTCTAGAGAAAAATACTTTCCAGCTTTCAAAATTGTGTTTGAAAGTCAGTGGAGAGGGACTTGCTAGCATAAAAGCTGTGTGCAAGCCATATTGGATATGAGTGGCTACTAAAGCTTGCTGGCAGGTGAGCTGAGACAGCACTGTGCAGTTGAACGGGCTTTTGGTCTGCCTGGCCTTTCCTAATAAAACTAAAAATGTGTACAACACCTGTACTAAGGCTACTCATATTTGAGCCAAGTAGATAGCAGTTATCATGCTAGTCAAAGCCAAGCATCCTCAGTGCTGTAGAGGGCTATGGTATATGGCCCTGTGATCTTATTGTACTTGGTGGAAATGTCCATGTGCAAATGTTGGGAGAGCTGGAAGTATCAGCTGGCTCCAAGAAAATAAACATCTAGGTTTTCTGCAGGCTGAGTCAGGCACCATCCTTTAGTTCCTCTGAAAAAATTATACCAGTAGAATGGTTGCTGTGAAATATTTTATTTGGCAGAAATAATCAGTGGGGTGAAGAGAGATGTGCATTTTGTGTGCAGGAAGAGTTTATCAGTGGCTGTAAGGTCAGGGACTCTTCCCTGCCTTCTGCACCCAGCTCATAGGTAGACTTGTGGCTGCAGCTGGTAAGAAACCCTCTCCCCCAGAGAAATCCCTTTTGCTTTCAATGTCTGTTATATTAAAGCAGTGGAAGAGCATACATCGAGTTTTTATCAACTTCGAGATCTTCTCAAAAAATAGGAAATGTATATAAGCTGGAGTTAACCAGTAGACCAATCAGTAAATATTTTTCCTGGGAAACAGCTGAACAACCACAGAATTATCTGTATTTTTCCATCTGCCAGAGTTTGGAGGCTGGTTTGTTTTAATGGGGACACATTCTTTATCTGAATTTCATGTGCAAGTAATTTCACTTATGGTTTTGTGTGTCACTGAAGTGCAGGTGCCAGGTTCGGCCATTTAAATACAACTATGTGAAGAGATTAATCACAAAGGTGCCCAGGAGCTGTGAGCCAGCCACAAATCACTTTCTTTGTAAAAAATGTACTTTTTCAAAATCATACCCACATCTGAAAGCTGCTACTGGAAGCTCTCACTTCAAACTAACAGATTTATGATGAGTAGCTGGCATAGTTTGACTTTGGAACTGGACAAGAATAATATTTTCTGTTATGGGCTGCTGAATATGTGGAAAAAGTCTCAAATACTTTACCTTTTTCTTCCCAAAGTACACAAGATTCTGGCTGGAAATCACCCTTTCACATCTTTCATTCCAGGGAGGGGTGCTTTAAAAAATAAAAGCTGAAGCAGAGAAATACTCTTTTATGTTGAAATGTTTTAGTTTTGGGTGTTTGTTTCTTTGGCTGCCTTTTTGGAGAACTGAGGTTTTGATGACCACCAAAAACTATCAGATGGTCAAATTATAAAAACATTGAGTTGAGTTTGTATTGGAAAATGTATGTTGTCTTCCTGGACGCAGAGGGTTTGGCAGACACTCGTGACCTCTTTGATATAGTTAAGGACTTTTCAACCAGTTCTACTGTTGGGAAAGCCGGCAGCTGAGATGGCTGAAGCTGTAGGAGGAAATGTGTTAGAGTCCTTGGATCAGCCTTCAGCTGAGCTCCTTGTTTACTCCTTGTTTCCACCCATCAGTGCTTCATCTCGGGATAACTATAACTAGCTTTGGGAGCTGGAGGAGAGGCTATCTTATTGCTTCCTGGGCTGGATGCTGCTGTTGGTTGGACTTCAGGGGCAGAAGTAGTGACTTTCTCTCTCCAGCACCTCCATTGTAACTCCAGGCCAGCAGCTCCGTCCGCAGCAGAGGGAGGTGCTAGAAGTCCCGTGAAAGCCTGCAGACCTGTGGCTTCCAGGGGCCGCCGGCCCGCAGTGCCAGCTGACTTTGTGCCTTGCATTTCAATCCACAAGTGCAGGAATGGAAACAAAAAATGCTGGGGGAGGGGAGGCCAAAGGGGAGAAGAGCTAAGTGCTTTCCCAGCATTGGTTTTATGCTGAAGGGTTGGGGTTTTTTAGGTCAAACCAGTAATGCTATCAGATACAAAAGGTGAAATAATTTTTTTTTTTTTCCTTTTACCGCCCTTCCTTGTTACGCCAAAAGCTGCAGATCTGGGACACGGCAGGACAAGAGCGATTCCGATCCATCACGCAGAGTTACTATCGCAGCGCTAACGCGTTAATCTTGACCTATGACATCACTTGCGAAGAATCCTTCCGGTGTCTCCCCGAGTGGCTGCGAGAAATCGAGCAGTATGCCAGCAATAAGGTCATAACCGTGCTAGTGGGTAAGTGACAATCATCCCCAGCGGGGTGGTGCGATGAGGGGGTGAGCCGTGTCGGGGGGCTGGTGGCAGATGGAGGTGTTAGCAGGAGGAAAAAGTGGCATCTGTGTGAACTGGTGGTGCAGGCTGCTCAAACTGGTGCAGCAGATCTTGTTGCCAACCAGAGTGGTTACCGCACGTGGGCGCAGGGTGCAGCTGGTGCCTTAGACCCAGTGCTTGGACCATTCCTTCTGCGAATAACCCCAAGATGCTGATAGTGATGTTCAGGACACCACAGGCACCTCTCAAAGCGCGGTCCTGTCTCGGGTCCGAGGCTGTTGCATGCAGGGGTGGGTACGTCCCACCAGCTGGTCCCGTATGGGACTAAAGTGTTGATGGTGCAGCTACCAGCTGAGCTAAGAATAGAGCAGTTTCCCTCGTGACTCCCAGCTCGGATCTCTACAAATATACAAGGATCTGCTCAAGTTGGGATTGCCTCTGGGTTGCTGTACCCCACAGCTGTGGGACAATCAGAGTCTTGTCTCAAGTGGGTCAGGATCTGGGAACCAGATCAGGGGGTGATGGTTGTGTGGATCACAGCAGTCATAGGTGGGACAGAGCTGGAAAACTGGATATTTTTACGTGGATTTTAGGGAAATTGAAAATGAATAACTGAATGTTACATTCATCTGTAGAGCTTCAACTGAAGCTAAAGCAGACCTCAGGCCATCTGTCTGCTGCAAGCAAGGTGAAGTTTACTTTGCCTATCTGTGCTTTTCCGTGCTCTGCTTTCAGCACCTGACAGTCAGGACTTGGCTTTTAAAGGCCAAAGAATATATTAAGAACAGTAGAAAAATAACTTGAGGAATGCCAAAAAGTTTCATGCTGCAGTGTTGGTATCACCTTGAATAGTTTGTTGTTTAAAAAAAAAAAAAAATCTAGAAGGCTGTAAGATGTGCTTAAGATGGCTTTAAAAATCTTTTGAGCTTTACATGCCCCAGTGGTATTGCAAGTGAGCCTTGGGATTTACAGAGCTTCCATTCAAGAAACTCATTATACTTCATGAGAAGGGTATGGCACGTGTACAAAAGTGCAGAAATAATTAATATATGACTAACAAATGTATACATGATTTTTTTGGGAGGGGAACATTAAGTTGATTATCAACATCTACAGCACAAAATGTAACAGCCATAACACACACTTTGAAGATGGTGACACGCTTGTGTTGAGTGATAATTTGTTTAGAAGGGTGACTTCAGTGTGTACAGCAGGTCCAAGAAACTGCTTTAGCAGGAAAGAAAGGGGATGTGGAATGAGAGGAGGGCAGCAAGACATGGCTTGCCAGTGGAAGTGAAGTCTTTTCCTCCCACTAGTTCTCATGAAATTGCTGGTAGAAGCAAGGCCAGGAGATGTTTCCTCCTGAACCTGCCAGGTCTCTGCACAGAGCCCCCTATTATTGCAGCTCCTGGTCTGATAGCTTCTTTATAAGATTAATTTATGGCAAAAACATCATGTTCCAAGTGAAGTGGCCAGTAATAGGGTATAATCATATCAGACACTTGCTTGAGGCTTTAATCAACTGATTGCTAAACTGAGCTCTCTGAATGAAGGTTCCTCGCCCCACCTCGGTCTGAGTGCCCCTGTGCCCATCCCTCTTCCCGCCTCAATAGCCAAATCCTTCATGGGAATATTGAAATAGGAAAGCTGCCTTCCATGCCAGGCTTCTTTTAAAGCTTTTAAAGCTTGTAATGACATGAGAAATACCACGTTTAGTGTTTCATGTGCTATAATTGACACTTTAAGTGCTCCTCAGAGTAAGAACAGGAGAATCTTCAATAGATATTAAAATGGAAATCCTTTAATGTTGGTTGATAGCAGCAAACAGATGCACTGGTGCTAAATTAAAGCTGACTGACTTGGATGTTCACAAAACATATTGCATCAAATGAGCTGATATTAAATGAACTTGGTTGTGTGTATCAGGGAATCCATTATCCGCAAGGGAGAGCAAGCACTAAGCTTCACATCAGAACCACTGTCCTTACATATATACAACACCAAACTCTTCTTTATCCCTTATCAACCTCTGTTTCTCTTGTTTTGGAAGTCAAATTAATTCCTTTTCTAAAATATTTTATCAATGCAGGTAATAAGATTGACTTAGCCGATAAGAGGGAAGTCTCACAACAAAGAGCTGCAGAGTTTTCGGAAGCACAGGACATGTACTATCTGGAAACTTCGGCAAAAGAATCGGATAATGTGGAAAAACTCTTCCTGGACTTGGCCTGCCGGCTGATCAGTGAGGCACGACAGAACACCCTTGTGAACAATGTCTCATCCCCCTTGCCAGGAGAGGGGAAAAGTATCAGCTACTTGACTTGCTGTAATTTTAATTAAAGAGCTGGCATGTGATTTCCCTTCTGCCATGGGCCAAGAAGATTTTTTTCGTTTTCCTGGGATTTGTCTACTTGAAGGGGATTCCTGCCACTTTGACCCATCTGACTTACCTTGTGTCAGGTTGCAGACCTAGAAGCATGGCAGGCTGATGGCTCCAGCTGCATGGCAACACAGCAGAATATAACATGGTTTAAATTTAATTTTTCTTGCAGTCTCTGGAGTGGGTTAGGAAAAGAAGAGTTGCACAAGTGCGTCATGTAATGTAGAACATGAGCTATTGTGTTGCCTTCTATGGGAGACTAGAGCAGCCTCTCTTGAAGGTATTGAAGAGATCGAAATCTCTCTTACAGAGCAACGTGTCTGGTCCTTCTTATAATTAAAAAAAAAAAGAGAAAAAAAAAAAAAATGAACACTGACCCTGGACTACACTGGCAATCTTCTAGGCTGCCAGCGAGCTCTTAGGACATGTACATAGCGTCTGCCCGCGCGTCTTCATGGAGGACTCTGGTGTTTGACATAGTGTTACGTCTCATCTACAGGCACTTTCATGAACATGGAATTAAAAAAAAAAAGTTACATTTGTCAACGTTTGCAAGATTTAAGAAGTCATGGATACAGCTCAGTTGCTCCCCTTGGTGCTAGCAGTTCAGCAAATATTCTGTAGACCAAACGTAGTCTTACTACATTACTGTCCTCTGAATGTGTAACTTAGACTGGTTAGGAAAAAACACTAATAAGCACTGTTCATGAAAATAAAAAAAAATCTTGTTACCTCTTTTTCTAGGCCTGAACATAGTGGGAAGGGACTGTGCTTCTCTTGATATCCAAGATAGGATGAAAAACTTTCCAGAAATAAAAAAAAAAAAATAAATTTTTGAATTAACCATTCCTCTTCTAATTAGTAATGTCCTAATGTGAAAAATGAACCTTGGGAAAGGTTATTAGTGAAGTTGGAAAAAGTGCACCAGGCGTGACCAAAATCTTGTGCGTGCATGGGTTGTGTATAAGGGTTCAAAGAGAGCACAGTTCGACGTGACAGTCTGCAATGTGTCTGGCTTCAAAATAAAGCTTGTAGATACAGTTCTTGTTGAAAGGCAGGCGGACAATTTTGTAGAGGGGGTTTTTTTAATGCTAAGTGGAAATAGCACCAGGTTGCAAGTGGTATCATTCTGTGTCTGACCCATCCAGCGCCCTACCTTGAGGAACTGCTCTCCAAGATGCTCTCAAAGGTATCTTCTTGGCATCCAGTCTCTCTGCTAGAGTAGCTTTCAGGTTCAGGGCTGTAGAGTCGTTTAATTTACTTGATGCTTTGTATTCTTAATCCCAGGCTCCAGCGTATGTGTACCTGTTCTACAAAACCCTGAAGCAGAAGCACTACGGAGTTTGCAATGTTATTATACCTCTAGTGCCATATGCAAATAAGGCATTGCAAATTTACACATTGGGGTGAAAGTGAAATTGGAAGATAGTAAATGCGCACATGAAAAATGATATTTAGAAGTTTGAGTTCAGTTTAGCTAATCTGGATAAATCTCTCCTGGCAATTACATGGCTGTGATATGCTGTAATTTAGAGTTAATCGATTTAATATTATTTGGCTTTCAATGAAGATTATAACAGAGCTTTTGTATTGACTTAAAAAGCTGCCAGTAAGTACTTCCTGAAAAGAATAACAATAAAAAAAAGGCATTTAAAAATGCTTTTTCATATTTTCCTGGAAAGACTTCTTTGGGCTGTATCATGTTGTGCCTTTGATCTGTAATGGGGGGCTGTGACTTGACTAAATGACTCAATGTGTCAAAGAGAGGGGATTGGTCATATGGCCATTTTTAATATTTCCTTGCTATTTTTTAGATCAGTTTCTTCTTTTATGAGTAGTGGTAGAAAGGAAGATGTAGAAGTTGTGGTACGAGGCTTATTTGTCATTTAGGTAACAGTAAAGAGCTTCTGTAAGTGTGAGATGTTGGGGGATGCGTCATCTGCTGTGCTGGCCTGGTCCTTTTCAGGCTCTGATCATGGTGTAATCCAGAGGATTTAGAAATGTGTGGGACTTGGTGGTTTCTGCTGTGCTGGACTGTGTGGTACAGCCTGTGCTGAAGAGCAGTGTGTTCTTGAGCATTCCCCAAATTGCCAAATGCAGCCTCGTTTGAGCTTGTGAAGACCACCCAGCTCTGAGGCAGCTGATTCTGCGCAGCTTTTAGGGAGTTGTTAGAGCAAGGCTCAGGGTGTTACACGTAAGGTAACACTCAAGTTAAAAATCAATACTGTGTATATTTAATCTGTGAAAGCTCTTACTCTCCAGGTGCTGGACTTGTCTGCCTATAATTGATAACAAGTAGGGTAGGGCTGTTTGATCACGTTAATCGAGGAGGAAGGAGACTGCCCACTAAAACACCTCTGATTTCCAAAAGCATCAAAGCTGGGCAGTACTTCTCATTCCTGCTGAGTACCACTATAAATGCATTTTGAAGTGCTCCTTGCATCACTTCTGGAGGTTGAATGCTAACACATTATCATAACTGAAGCTGAACTGATCAAGCAGCAGAAACTGCTAACTATTTTCTTGGATATTCACTTTGAGGTTTTTGGAAGGCTAAGTCTGTTTTTTCCAGTGCTTTCCTAACATGTAAGTGACTTTCTTGGAGACTAGCTGCCTACTAGCAACCTCAAAGCATGGATTCTCTTTATTGCAAGCAAATCTTCATGTGAGGGCTCCATCTCCAGACAGTGATGTGCTTTTGCAGTGGGGTGGAGTGCTGCAGTTGGGCTGATGTTACAGTGAAGTATCTGACTTCCCCAGGGACAAATCTGAACTGACTGCTTTCAAAGTCTGTTCTGCATAGACTTAAATAGTTCAAAGGAAACAATGGTGGTATGTGCAACGTTTTATAAGGTCATAAGCCAATGTAGTTTGAAACTCACCTCTCTTTCTGCAGTGAACAAACATGCTACCTGTTGAAGAAGTAGTATTTTGTTGTAGTAACTCCTTTGCAGGAGGTTTGTTTGGTTTTTTACACCTTTGTACATCTCTGTAGTGCGTACAGCCCACCTCTCCTTGTAGTGCTGAGGGCTTATCTTCTCTTCTACACTCTGGTCCACTGCTGAAGGCTCCCCAACTAGAGGAGGAGCTTTATCAAGTGCTAATGACGACTTAGTGCTGTGGCATGGTAATCAAACTCTTGAAAAATAAAAGGAGATGAAAAACAACTAACAAATCCTAATTATCTGACAATCAGCTCTCCAGCTATGGCCAACATCTTGTGAGAGGAGTGGATTTTTGAGAGCACTGTCAGTAAAAGCCATGTAATTCTTGCTGGGTTGAACGTCCAAAAGCCATGCAGAATTGATATAATGGGGCCAAATTTGACTGGAAATGTTCTCTACTATCAAAAGAGTGAGGCATTGCTTGTAATGTCGCTGCTAGATTTTGATGTGTTTTCAGGGTGATATATTCACAGCCATGGAGTAATCTTGTTTCTGGGTGAATATTAATTTTATAGTAGTCCCATAATGAGACCTTTTCTTGAAATTTTTAAGCACAATGAGTAGCTCCAAGCAGAAGCCAGTATTGGATGGTCAACAGATGTTTGCTTTATCTAGCAAACCTGTTTGTGGAGATAAGTAAAAGCATTTCCTGAACACTGGATGGTCTAAACTCTGTTTTCCAGTTTAGTCGCTGATTCAGTCAGGCTGATCTGGGGTAAACCATCGTATGTTCTGTGCTTCAGATCACCATATGTGAAGTACTCGCCGGTGTTTTGCATTGGGTATTTACACTGCAAGTTTGCTGGGACAAGCCATGATGCGCTTCTGTTCCTATTTGTGTTCCCCATGAGAGACCAAGTCCTGAAGGCGGGGGGGGAGGTAAAGGCCTTCAGGTCAAAGTTACGATGGAAAAAATGAAATTATGAATTCTGTAAAGAAGGGGACACTGGGTGCCTCTTCCTACCTCTAACACTGAAGTCCTGATTTGATCTACAGGTAAGTCGCTTGAGCGTGCAGTCAGATACGTGTTTGTGCTGAATGCTAAATGGCTTTGTGATCATTATTTAGTGAAAACCACACATGACAAATTGTCAGGCAAGATACTTTGTTCTTTGTTGTAGAGCACATGAAACAGCCCTTAAAATCTGTCAGCCTGCTGGTGCTGTTTGTTTTTTTGGAAACAGCTATATTGGTAACAGTTGGCTCCTGCTAGTCTAGGTTTAGCAGTTAATGGCTATTGAATTCCTTCAGCATCAGTGATAACAGCAGCAGACTGAGGTTGACACAGGAGACAGTGATTTGAAAAGAGGGAAAGTCGAAATTAGTGATGCAGAAGCACAGTGGGTGCACACACATGGGACAACAGGCTTTCCTGAGCTTTTGCTGACAAGAGATGCAATTAGTTACAGTCAAACCCGCTGGGTTTTGCCTTATTCGTTATCCCTAAGGACTGCTGTTTGTCCAGCTGCTTTTCCACTTGCCTTCTCTTTTCAGTGTGAAGAACTGTCTATAAATCAGGCTGAGATGTTGAGCTGCCATGATTTCTGTAGTCGGAGACTGAATTCTGTTGGAAAATAGGTGAAATTCTCCAGCTATTAAAATAGGTTGAGCACGCATGCAGGATGTGCTGCCCTTCGGGGACCTGTGGTGCCATCGTGGTCAGAGGCGGCTGGAGACGCTGTCAGAGAAACCCTTTCCTGGCTGTGGGGCAGACTGAGTGCTATAGCCCTTTGTGCAAGGGGAAGGATGACTGTTTGAGGCAGAAGATGCAAAGTAAAGAGATGGTTCTACTGGCTCTGGATTTTCTCAATCCCATCCTCTTAAAAAATGCATCTGTGACTTAGATTTTGATTGTTCTGGACTTTAATAAGGGATGCTTTGAATTTGAGTCTCAGCTGAAATTCTGCATTCTTTTGCTTTCAATATCAAAGCACCTGATATCCTTATGTGGGTTGCTCCTACCACAAAGACCTTTTTGAGTTAATTCAGTTAGAAAAAGGTGTTTCTACAGCATATTTTGTGAATTCCTAGCGAGCAAGTATGGAAACTCTCCGAAATGCTGGTGTACATAAGGGCTCACCAGAAAACCCACTGGAGCCAAAGGAAATACTCTAATCAATTCTAATAGCGAAAACCCTGTGAAAGACGTATCAAAATTTATCAACTTTATTTGCTTATCTGAACAAATTTGACTCCTGAGACCACCTTTTTTCCTTGCATCAAGTCTGTCTTCTTGGTGCTGTGGGTAATAATTGTTCTAGTCACTGTTCACAAGCAGTGAAGGATCATCATTTTGAAGGACAGTCTTGTCTTGGAAATCGAACACTAGCTTTGATTTCCTGCAAGTGAGCAGTGCATCCTAAGCAAAGCAGCCTCAACTGGAACTGGTCGTGTGCTTGAAATGTGATCATCCACTCAAGCTGCAGTTAAATGTACCATAAAGGTTACAGATCTCACATCTGCCTCAGTGTAGGATTTATCTTGGCTGGGAAAACAGACAACAGGATAACCATGGTGAACATGATGCAAGGCTCCCAAAGTAGCTCACTGCGTGGCTCTGACTTACCTCACTAATCACCACCTCGCTAAACTGACCCAAAGCCTCCTTTGCTGTACTGTACTGTATCCAGCTGAGAGAGATTGCGGGCTGTCATCACCCATGGATGCCGTCACACCTTTTCCCCTCATGTGAATGAGCTGTAACTTAAACCAGAAGTAAAAACTATGCCATGTGAGTTGAGGGTGTTTGGTTTTTTCCAAGTGAGAGAGACAGATCCAGGAAAAAAAAACCCCTCATCTCTGATGCTTGCCCTTCCAAATACTGGTAACTGGGGAAAGATAACCCAGATATAGTAGCAACTGAGATGGCAATGAGTGTAATTGCTATAAATGTTGTTGGTGAAAAATTAGACTGGTTTTAAGAGTATAGGCAGGCTTAACAGCTCAGCTCATCTCTCTGGATAAACAGGGGTTGGCTGTACTGTACTCGGAGATCGTATCTGTTTTCACATTAATAACTAGTTATTAGCACTTCCTGGATGCAATCACATTTGTTGAGCCAGTTCTCCTTTTCCAGCAAGCTTGGAAGATAATTTTAGCTCTGGTTAGTGCTACAATTAAGCTCAAGAAGCAGATGCCACCTTTACATTTGTACCTTTGCTCTTTCCACTACTGCTTATCTTGGGGTAACATTCCCATGCTTGTGAGTGCACCCTGCTGGTGTCCCTGCCAAGTATCTTCTGGAGACCAGCCCTGGCCCACAGGCACCTGACATAGCCAAAAGCTGTGTCAGTTGTGGGTTTAGCTGTGCGTGGCTCCCTGGGGGAGAGGGGACGTTAAAAGTATCCTTATGCTTTCATGGGCAGTGATCAAGGGCTCTGCTGTGTCTAGTGTCATATGAATGCAACCCACGGAGCTTTTCAAAGCCTGGTTCCTCTAGTACCTTTTATCCATGAATCTGTTCCTTCCCAAGACTGCTCGTGCCTCGAGCACTGTGGAGGTCTCAGGCTGGAAACAATCCTGGTTGCGTGAGCCACTGGGTCTGACTCCTGCTTTAACTAGAAGGAAGAGCGTCCGTGGTTCGTCTTCTGTGCCACCTTGAGTTTCATGCTATGAACATAAACCTAACTGATAAGGCCGTTCCCGGTCAGGGCATCCTGTAAGGAATGTTTCCCTTCTTGTGGGACCAGCACAAGAGATTCCAATGTTAAGAATCGGTAGGGGTTTGGTGCAGGTGAGTGAATCTCCAGTGAGCAGCTGGATGCTGCTCTCCCTCTCCATCCAGGGAGACTGAACAGCCACGTGGAGGAGGAGAGTCATTCTGAGCTGTCTCTTGGGTGGTGGTGTGAATATCTCCGAGGGTCTGGGTTGCATCATTGGCATGAGCTTTAGTAAATGTAACGGCCATAGCATCCCCAGCAGCCAAGCCTTTATGGAAGGAGAAGCGGAGGAGAGGAGGATGCTGTTTTGACCTTTTAATAGGGTGAGAATAAAACGTTTGGTCTATGGCGGCGAGAGCTGCTGTGATTTCAGGCACTGCTGTTGCCTCCACTCTTGCAGACTGCTTGGAAGAAAGCCTTACTGCTGGCCCCCACATACAGTCAGCACCGAAGGGGAAAAACTAACTTCTTAAGCTAATGTTTGGGGGGAGAAAAGGCCGTCTAATGAGAGTATGGAGGAAGCCCAGTGCTTGTTGCTATGCTGGTTTGGAGTAACACGTATATCTCTGGATATTAGAGAAGTAGTTTAAAATATGCCATGGTTTTTAGCATAATAAGATGCACTGCAGATATGTCACATCCATTTTATTCCCCACAGCTGTTTACAAAGGAAAAAAAAAAAATAAAAACCCTGAGACTGGAGCAGCTGCAGTCACTCAGCTGTCAATATGGGACAAGGCTCTTTCTGCTCGTCTTTTATTTCCACTTCACTCTGTTCTGCTGCACGTATTTGGCTGTTCTGTGAATTTGCAGATCATGAGATTTTTTTCAAACTGCCTTTGATCTATACAGAAAGACTCACCCCGCTCTCATTTGAATTCATTAATACTTTGAGTAGGCATTTTAATTTATGTTTACTGGCTTGTTTCCCTTTGTAATGTTATCTAACTGACAAGTTCGTTGTGCTCTGCATTACCTTCAGGTTTTTGAGTCTAAAACACTTCCTCTTTCCTGAAAGCTATGATCATATTCAGAGATGTTATAAAGGTATCTTCATTTCCTCAGGAGAAAACCTGAATTACTCTCAGCTTTGATTACTAGCAAATCAATATTGAGGCACGTCATTTTTTTTTTTTACAGCATGAGCAAAGTGTGTTTTATACCATCAACTGTAGTTTGAATTGTAGTTTAAAAACCTGCTTAAGCACTAAAAGCAGCATTTTGTTTGCAACTTCCATGCCAGGGAAGTCACAGCATTAAAGGAATTTCCTGGGTTGGAGTTTTTCCCACAAAGGTCTGCTGTCATTTCCCCAACAATTGTGAATTTAGCACAATGTACAGAATTTTAGCGGGACCCTGATTCCTAAACACGTGGCCAGAAGGATGAGAAGAGGATGTGTTTCTCATTGATCAAGCACAACCATTTCAGTGGAGAAAATGCACTACATCTGGTCAGACCATCGATCTCGAGTTGCTGGGGTGGTGCTGCCTTTGGGAAGGGTATAGGTGTTAGCAAATCGCCAAACTGTGAATCGTTGACTGTCAAAAGCATTTGGCTTCTCTGTGTTTTAAGTTCTTGTGGTCAAGTGTGGTACAGTGGGGTTGAGAAAGGAATGTATTTTGGATGACCAGGATGATGAATGTATGATGCTTCATGTTAATTTGTAATGTCCTTTTTATACTTAGAAATTGCTTACGTATGTATCTGTATGTAAATAAATGTTTAATCCTTTCCACTTGGTATTTAAAGTGTTTTTGTTTGGTTTTTTTTGATTTGAACTGCAAAGCTGCCTTAAAAATGTGTACAAGACAGATTCACTTGACGTGATTTAATATCAGACTAACAAATGAATGGCTGCTAAGGCTTCTCTGCTTGGGTTGAGCACACCGAGGCTCTCGCAGCATTGGGACCTCACCAGAAGAGCAAAAGTAGAAAACAATAGAGATCGTAGCAAAGTTTGAAATGCCAAAGAAATGCCGGTATCAGTCACTAGAGGGTGATCTTTGACAGGTACCATCTTCACTCACCCTCATTTCGAAACTGTAGCTGGTAAAACTCTTGTCCTAGCAAGATGCTAGGTTTGTGTTGGATGAACATGATGGTTGGATGCTTCAGTTGTCTTTTATGCTTTTTCTTTTGTTCAATATATAAAGTTTGTGCTCTGACTCATTCTGGGGATCAGGTTTCCTCCCCTGTGCTTTGCTCCACATCAAAGGTGACTTCTGCTAACGCACCAAGAAAATGAGCTGTGAAGCTTGAAGACACCATGTGTCTTTTGCCTCTTCCACTGACCTTGAAGCTCCTTGCTTGGTAAATGTCTGACATGAGGGCTGGACCATCTGCTCTGTGTTCCCCAGGAAGCTGGCAATTTCAGTTGGTGATAAAACAGAGAGGTATGTGGAGAGGGAAAAGTCTCTGGGTGTTTCTAGGTAGGAATTCGCACAGGGAGAGGAAGAAAACACCCTTAAAGCTCAGACAGCTTGGGAATTGAGTATTTACTGAAGGAGAGGAGGGCTGGAGTTGGGATGCCTGTGGGGGTGGTGGCTGGAGAAGCCAGACCAAACTCTTCCTCGGGGAAAGGTAAGGGGCAGATGAAGAGTGGCAGCTCTACCTTGCAAGGAGCATGTAACTGATGGGATGTGCAACCACCTTCTTGTTCAGCAGGCGTAGCAGCAAGGGCACAGCCTGTGCCAGGCTTTGCTGGGGGTAAAAGGATTGAAGGAGCATGAAGGCTTCCTGCCAAAAGGGAAGAAACTGCCCAGGGGAAGAAATGCAAGACTGACAAGACCACAGGAGCAAAACCAAGACAGCTTACTGCCTCTCCTCCCCCACTCATGTACAAAGTCTTCCTACCGAGCACTTGGGGAGCTCTGCCCAGAAGATGTCACCTTGCTGACAGGGGCCTGTCACACAACTGAACTTTTTCGTCTCACTATGCATGCCGCTCTCTTGCACAAAGCATAGGAGAGCTGACCGCCCTGCATTAATTTCAAGGGTATTGTACAGACAGTCCTGCCTAATTTAAAATCTAGGCTTGATGTATGGATTTCCGTGCATAGGGAATCAACCACAAACCTAGTGTGCACTTTCAGGAGTTTTATTACCTTCAAAATTAAACATGCTGAGCTTTATTCTTTTTGTACAAGCTTATAATTATAATCACATCAGCTTGCACCAAAGCTATCACTTACCATAGCATGTGGATGAATTCTCTGCTGAGTAAAACCACTCATGCTGGACAAAACACTTCACATCAGGACGCTGTCAGGTGTACAACGTAGAAGCTCTGGCAGCGTTTCATAGCGGCATCAAGCCTCTGGTGTACCATGTGGATCAGCTCTAAGCCCCATGATGAAGTGGGTGTTCGTCCAGTTCATCACAAGGGAGTGCTTAAAGAGCCAGTGCTACCGCAGTCCCGTGTTGTGTGGGAGGCTGTAGTAGAAACAGCTAGTTTTGAGTTTTAGCTGTTTTAGCACTGATGCCTTAAAACCCTTTCAATACCATCCTCCCTGTGCTCAGTGATTTGGGCATGAGTAATGCTTTCCCTTTATTTCTTACACATAAGCTATACAAGCAGATTTACCGTTTCCAGGCAGGCTACATCTCTTACTCCTTTTCCACTTGCCCCTAACACAGATTCATCAAGGAGCCTTTTACTTGCAATAAATAAACTTTGGAACAGGCATAGCGTTGGCAAATGCAGGCACAAGCACAGGCTTGTTCCCTTGGGCTTTCCCTAGAGCCTGCACTGTCCTGACTGGAGCAACCCTGGTGCGGTTCTGGTGCTCTGCTTCGCTGTCAAGCGCAGGCATAAAGCTCCGCTGGGCAAGGCACCAACAGCTTACAAAGTCCATGTGGCTGCTTCTACCACCATCATCATATCCCTTTGGCTGTGCCGAGAAGCCCTGCACAGGGATTGTGTCCCTTATAGCACAGCATGGCCACCGTCTGCCGTGGGGGATTAGGCAGTGTCGCTGGCAGAGCACTTCACAAGTGACTCCGCTCGCAGGTATGATGCTTGATGTTACTTTAGTCATCAAATTATGTTTAATTCTGCCTTTCCCCCCCCCCTTTTTTTTTTTTTTTTCTCTAACTGGATGTTCCTTTTTCTTCTGTTGATGTGTAGGCTCCAGGGACGGCAGGGATCTAGGCTTGGACCGGTAAGAAGAAACCTCGAGCCTCTTGCCACCACCACTTACTGTTGCAGCATCCTTAAACACCGGGAAGAATTCTGGGTTGTGCTCAAGTATCTTGCTGAGTAGGACAGCAAGGAGAAAAGGTGGTTTGCTGGTTAAGGGCTTCCAGGGATACCCAGGGCTCGGCTCCTCACTCTCTTAACGCCTTTGAACCTGTGCCTCAATTTCCTCAACTGTAAGTAGTGAAAAAAATAACCAACCAACAGTGGCTGCTATGGAAAAACTTCTCTGTAAAGTGAATTCGCCCGTGTGCAGCCTGGCTGTGCAGCCACGAAGCACCGCTCTGCAGGAACACCTGCACACTTGTGCCCTTAGTAGGAGGGGCCCTATCATCTCATTAATACCCTGCTTTGCTGCAGAACAAGTTTGTTCGATATCAAACACCCTTCTCCCTCCCATTCCCCAGTGGGAAATGCATTTGGTTAGAAGGTGCAGAACTCAGGGTAGAGTCCAAGAAACTGAAAAGGTTTACCTGTGTATTCTGTAAGGGTGATCCATGCTAAAAATAGTGGATAAGCAACAAGGTGGTGAGAGTAAATGCCCTCATACTTCCCCGAGTGTCCTGAAAAGAACGAGCTGGTAGATAATGATTTTACCGAAGAGATACAACAGCACACAAAGATTACAGCTCAAATTCCAAAGGTCTTATTTCTTTTCGTCCATCCCAAACACGGTTTCCACTGGCTGTCCTGGGCAGGTCCTGCCGTAACACGCTCGTTGCTGCGCATGCCCCAGTGAACGTACGGTGAGAGAAGCCTTTGAGCCACACAAGAAGCCCTTCTAGCCCCGACAGTGACTCACAACAGACAGGAGGTAAGGTGCACAGGAACAAGGTGAGCACAAAGTGACACATTCCCCCAACACTCTTCTAACTTCCTGCACCTTCTGCCTCTCAGACTTCCTGAGGCAGAGGCGGTGTCTTTAGAACCTGAAAGTGCTGTAGTTACCTGTCTCCATACAATTTGTTCCTTGCAGAGACACAAAACTCGTCTGAACAAACATGAGTTGGGGCTTAAGTAGGTGCATTAGAAATAAAGCTGCTCCCAGCCTCTCAGGATGGTCCCTTCCACCCAACTCAACTCTGTCACAGGATCCCAAGTGGGCTCAAACACACGGCTCCCGTATGGTGTCTGTAATTCTTTGATGAAAACTTGGCCCTTCCCCACAGAGAGCCATCAGATAAGAATCTGGAGTGGATGTGGACTCCAGGGCTCTTCTTGGGAAGCAAAGACAACACTGAACACTAAAACGCTTCACCTCCCTGTACTTTAGACAAAGTGAGATGTAGTAAACATTCACTCATTTACAAAAGTTTTTATTGCACAGTCTAGAGTTAATTTACAATAAAATACAGTAACTCCAAATTTTGTTTTCCCTGTCTCTGTGGTACAAAGATCTGCAAATAAACATAACTCATCTTAGGAAGACGGATGCAAATAGGTGTATAAACAATTTAATTGTTAAATAGCTCTTTTTCTTCTACTGGATCCTTCCCCAAAGTCTTAAAAATAATTAAAAAGAACACAGCATAGAAATGTCTTCTTTTAGTATTTTGGCTTACTGGAAAACAGGATGCGTGCTTGGAAGAACAACTCGGGAGACCAGCCAGCTGCCCCTTCCAATATACCCCCTGAGAGGAGACCCCTGCCTTCCGAAGGGGAACGAGTTCCCAGGACTGTATCACTGGAGAACAAGGCCTTGGTGACACCTGCAGGCACAGGAGTTGTCAGAACCCTGGCCGTCTCCCCAGGGTTTAATCTCTCCTATACATCATTTTCACTGTTCTTTTTGCTTTCAGAAATAGGGTTCCTGCCAGCGTGCCCCCGGGCCGCCTGCGAGTCAGCAGCCCAGCAAACTGGTTTTGAGTTTCAAGCCACAGTTGGTTTCCACCGTTTGGTGGCAGAGGGAGGGATCCACTCCTCCAGGTCGGCAGGCAGGGGGCTGCTAAGGAACCGCTGTGAAACAGAGCTATCGCGTCCTGCGGCTTCCCTGTCACGCTTCCCTGCCCGGCCAGCGAGCTGCTGCAGCAGAGTGTTTTGAAAGGAAGCCCTGGGTCGCTTGCATTTGGGGTGGACTTCAGCGGGATTTTTAGGGGTGAAGACAGGGACAAAAGAGCTTCTCTTCCCAACAGGCCACAGGTTTGGGAGGGGTTTTGTCATAGGAGTCGACTGTGAATAAGGAACGAAGTCTTGAGCGCTGAGGGAAAGGCATTCTGAATCACAAAAGGAGTGAGTCACTGGGGGACTGGGCTTACCAAAAGCAGGAGGGGACCTATACAGGGATGAGCTCGGGTTTGAACCCTTACAGGGAACGCGTCCAGGATAAAGCACCAATTCAGGAGCTGCGACCTCTTCTGTCAAAGTATCTTCCTCTATTAAAGAATGACATGATTTATTAAAGAATTCTACAGGTTTTGCTACCTCTCTTGCACTTGCATCAAAGAGATCAGCAGAAGCATTGTAGCTGCCCTCAGGGAAAACGCCGTTCCACAGCACCTCTCTCCTATTAACACCTCTGAGCGTATTTCCTGACAGTTCTGTCAACGGTTTTAATTCTTTTTTATATATCCTTCTTGTATTGCTGGGAGTTGCTGGATCAGAGTCCCATGCCCCTGTGAATACAAGACCTGTTCTTTGGCTTGGCGTACAAGAAGAATTTTCTTTATTTTCCCAACCAGCTAACCAGCTGTCGTGTGCGGAATGCACACAGGTAGCTGCATCGCTCCCTTTTAAAGAGGAGGTTTCTCCCTGTTCGGCAGTACGCTGGAGACTGATAAAAGACCAAGATGACTTTGAAATGTCAGTATTTGCTTCTTCGGACTGCACGGATCTGCTCTCAGAAACAGAACGCTCTGATGTAACTGGCAAGGACTGTGATAGAATAGGCAGACGAGGGTTAGGTATAAAGCAAGATGCAACACATTCCTTGTCAGCTAAAGATAAAACACTCGAGGAAGACTCACACTGTGACACCTCATCACTCGGAGGGTTTGCGTTCGACTGCAGACAAGCAAACACGTTCTCCCAACTCTCATTCTCTGCTGGCGGCAAGAACCTCCCCGAGACGCTCGCTTCAGGCAAACCACCAGCTCGGGTTTGCCTGGGGTACGACTTGTTAAGATTTACACCCAACTTGCCACTTTCAAGAAGGGCCTGTTTGCCTGCATCAAGGCTGGGTGACGTGACAACGCTCTTGCCATTTTCTATCCTGGCTAAAAATTCATTTAGGCTTTCTGAGAACGGGAGCTCATCCCAAAGCACAGAGTCCATCTGAGACACTCCAGCTGCATTTACGTGATCAGCAGCTGAGGCGTCTCTCTTGTAAAAAAGTGAGTTGTGGGATTTTTCTGGGTAAGAATAGTTTCTACTATTGGTCTTTGGGTAAATGCTTCTTACCCCAAATTCCAAGGGATGTTGTAACAACCTGGAACTGTTTCCACGTGAACACTCAGCCTTTGAAAAGGATACTCTCTCCAGTTTATCAGGCGCAGAGACACTGCTAGTCCAGCTAGGCTGCGAACTCAATTCATTTTCCTTCTCTTTATCCCCTTCCTCCACAGAAGCGCTGCAAAACCGCGAATCCCGAAAAGTCGGATTGTCGAGGCTCACACTGCACGGTTCTGCAGAGACAGGCCTCCCCTCTCGTTCATGCTGCTCACTCACCCGCTTTCCCACTTCCAGAGTGGGAAAGTCTTCCGCTGTTACCCAAGCAACAGATGAAGTCAGGCTGAAGGACTGCTGCCAGGACCCTAAAAAACTTTCTCTGCCGCTAGAATGAACAAAGCAGGAGTTCCTGCTCAGGCTGGACAAGCTGCTGAGCTCACTGACAGGTTCATCTGTTGGCGCTGAAGACACATCAGCTAAGTGTGAGCCGTTACTACAGCTCCCGAATTTTGCCGACTGCAGGAGCCGATGGACGTAGCTGATAACAGTAAAGCCAGAGACAGCAGCGTTTGGCAGGAAGATCTGGCAAGCTGTAAGGTTTTTTGTCCTTCTATTAATTCTGGACCAGTTTTGCAAGATGCTGCTGGCAGCAGAATGCCCTCCATCTTCCCTTGCACAGCCCTGCGGGGGAAACAAAGAAACTTAGTACAATGCTTTATTTTTGATAGGGGAAAAAAATAAATAATTAAAAAAAAAAAAATCATGGATGTCTTTTAAGCCGGGCTTAAATTTAGGTCTGACTTTTTGTCAGGATCTGCAGGGAAGGGAATACAAAACAGGCTGTCACACAAAGCAACGCTCCCTGGGAAATAAGGACTGGCAAGGGCTATAAAGGACACCACAGTGAGAGGTTCTTTGCTTGTTGCAATTACGCAGAGTTTTGGAGCCGCAAAAACAACCAAGAATTCTAAGAAAGGCCTTCACAGAAAATTCCCTCCTCCCTTTAGAGCACTGGGTGCTTCCAGGCTTCCTCCAGCGAAGTGCTGTGCGAATGGCCAGCTGCCCAAGGGCAACGCTTTTCCTTTATCTGGGAGGCACTGGGCAGTGCTTGAGGCAAAGCACTCTGGCACCAGGTACCTGACTTGGCAGCTCAGCTATCACAGCCCGCACGACACTTTCTATGCGCTACCTCTGTGAAAGGGAAATAAGCTACAACCTTTATCTTCTCAGATTTATTCTGAGAGAAGTGTTTCAAAGGAGCTTCAGCTGCAATTCCTTAGAGAATCTGCTTCTCTCTACACAGAAATTACAGGTGAAAAAATACATTAAAAGCAGAAGGAATTATCTAATGTTTCGAGAAGTGGATAAACCTTTTTTCACCTCCTGCTCAAGGTTTGGCAATGCCAGAGAGGCCAGAAAGCAAATAGAGCTGTCTTCAAACTCAACAACCCTCCTACCCCGAGCCTGTGCAAAGGCTGAGGCTGAAGGCTGTTGGGCAAGGACAATATCCTTCTAGGTAAGTCTTTCTAAAGTACGTTATGTGGCTTCTGAGTTTTACCTGGGGGAGTGCACTGCATGCACAGCTGACACAACCACACAGAAACATCTACAGCCAAAGGCTGAACAACGGGTTTTCGAATGTGAGTTCAGTCCTCGTGCGCGCATGAGCAGCAACAGGGCTGCTGATATGTAGGATTACTCGTATTTGTAAAGGCATCAGACCTAGAGACCTGCTAAATAGTTCCAGCTAAGTAAAGTTAACCCAGGAAGTCCTCTGACTTCCACGACTCGGGATGCTGCGCATTAGGACAGTCTCAGATACAACCTCATGGTACCTGTGGGAGAGGAAAAACACCTGCCAGGTAGGATTTAGTTCACAGACTTTATAAGATGAATGACTCACACTAATACCACTTGATGAGAACTTCAACGACTGTTTCTATGGAAATGCTACTAAGAACTAATATTTCAAAGTCTGTTAAGCACACGAGCGAGCCACAGATGCACACGCTGGACCGCTGTACTTCATCAACATTTTTAAACACGCTCTTGAATCCAGAAATATCAAAATGCTGCAAGGGGATGTGCTTCTCCTTACATTGCAGGCACAGGGAGACTCCGCTGCATGGGAAACGTAGGGCAGTGCTTGAAAAGACAGCCTGCTTCTTGCTTGAACTGTACAAGGCTTGTGACAGACTCCAAGCTGTTCCTGCTACGTGCAGGAGCTGGCACTGCTCAGGCTCGCTGTAAAGCAGCCCTGACAAGCTGTCAAGCTGACTACTGCCATTCAGGATGGCTTTTGGATGTGACTCATTTAAAATAACACAGGAGTCTGGGGGAAGAGGAGCAGAATCCTTCCCGTTGTCCTAGCCCTAAATTTTCTCAGACTCCCAGAAGATGTTGCGCACGATGCTTTGATAACTCAGTCTATGCCCCCAACTGGCTACATGCTAACGAAAAATCTCTTTATAAGAGAGTAATGTGGATTAAAAGTTACCTTCACTCCAAATATAAATCTTTTTCCAATGAAACAGGTTTCCACTGCTTGAACTAACACTCCTGGAGATGCATCTGTGTGTGTTTCTCCTGACAGCTGACTGAAGTCTTGAATACACCTTGAGTGAGAACATACAGAAGTATTGGACCAACACAGGAAGCCTCACATGGCACTTTAGCTGTAGTATAGGTAGGACGCACGCGAAAGCAAAGGTACTGTGGTAGCTTAAACTAAACGTAGAATGAAAACAGGAAACGATGAACCTATAAATTCAATTGTTCACATCACTTAATTAGTGAAAACACAACCCCCCTCTGAACAGGTTTAATGCAGACACAACTTCCAGGTGTTCCCTGTGCGGCTGCGGTTTTTGCATCAAGAGCAGGACCGCACAGCGCTGCCACCGGGCTGCGGCTGCTCACCCCTCCCTTCCGCCTGCACCTGCGCAGCGACAGCAGCAGCCGGACCAAGACATGCAACTCCCTGGTCTTCCCAGCCGGCAGGGGCACAGCGGCCTGGCGCAGAACGGCTGCCACCAGGACGTCGGCAGCGCTGCCAACAGGGGAGTCACAGAGCGTCCATCTTCGCCGGTGGTAACACAAGGCCCCGGGAAGTCACAGAACCGAGAGCCAAGCAGGGAATGTAGCCAGACATCCCGTCCCAGCAGTTTCACGGGAGGTGGTCAGGTCTCTGGGATCTAACAGAGGCTTTCTGAGACATCCCTCCTTGCTAAAGGAAAATCTGGTCCTACCGAACACCGGTCATAAGGTGCACAGCTTTTTTTTCCAAATCCAAAAAAAAAAACCCCAGGAGAGTCTCTATCTTTACCTTAAGACTCTTCTAAAATCTTCAGGAAAAATTAAGTCTAAATCTCTGGAAAAGCCAATTTACTTAGTAATCTCCCGTTAGACAACGAAAATTCAATCGTCTCAAATAAAGGAAGAAGGATGCAAGGAAGAAGCCCAGCCAGCCACACTGTGAAGCTCACTTCGCAGCTGGTAGCTGTCTTCAGTAGTCAAGTGGAGGATCTCTTATGTAGAAGTAATCCATCTCAAACCTTCAAGATTTCAAGAAGAAACCAACCATCAGCATTTTCTCAAGGTGATGGGTACCAAGGAAATGCTGGAAGGGAGCAATTTAGCAGCTTCTTCCCACTCATCTCCCCACCATCCCAGCTCATCTCAGTTTTTTTAGGCTGAAGAAAAAGCAGCAGCTAGACAGTTGGAATCAATCCATTCCTTACCTCTGCAGATGTTCCGCAGTGACCCCGAAGAACGGATCTAAGCAACTTCCAAACACGGTAACGTCAAGCACATCATTAGTGTCAGCCACCTTTAGGGACAGTCTGTACCTGTAGCTTGCATCCTTGGCTTCACCTGTGCAGCCACATTTTAGACAGTTAAACCTGACAAGACAGTAAAAGGATAAAAAAGATTGAATACGTGAACTTCTGTTAATCCCTGCTGAGGCAAGAACTCATCTGCGGCTGTAAATGTTACTCCTACCATGTATCAAATATTCCATTACAGACTGTAAGATTCTTTCTTATTCTTTACTCCTAGAGGCATTAACCTTGCCACAGGCTCAGCAAAGGGGTCGGTATCATGACAGAATCCCTCTGGCTCCTTTTATCGATTTATTAAATGCTCGCCTGTGGGGAAGTGGGAGATAGACAGTGGGCTTTGAGCGACCTGCTGGGGAGTAATCCTGAACTCCCTGCTCTCACAGTGTTTGCATTTTCCTCTGGTTTGGGATTTTTCTTCCTGTAGCTTTAGTATAATACCTAGATTTAAAAAATCATCAGGAAGCAGCACTGTCATCTTTTACTTCAGCATTTGAAACAACAGATATTCTTGCTTTGCAAAGTCAGCTCCTTGCATTTAGTGCTGACATTCACGGATTTACTGGTTTTCTGTGTGCCATAGATTTCACGTAACAGAGGGATTAAAAAGGAAAGCCCACTCGTTTCTGGACACACAGTAAGTGGAAGAGTCATACAGGGCTACCTGATGCATTGCACATATAAAATGAAAAGAAATTTTAAAAAAATAGGGCTTGATTTGGAGGGCTTTCCACAAATGCTTTCCAACTTTGGAAGAGCACTGAAGAACTGGACTGTGGGGGATGCACTTAGAAGATATTAACACAATTTATTCTCCTGCATGGCACTGAACAGAACTCTTGATCCAGAAGGACCTCCAAGTCCCTACTGGAATACAAAGAGATCTAAATAGTGGTAAGTAACACAAATACATGAAATTAGAGCTTATTGCTACGATGGCTGGATTTTCACCAATTTCTTTGAACTTGTGCTCAGCTAACAGAAATTCCCAAGGCCTCTGACAGTTACAGCTACTGGTCCCCAAAACAGGATGTACCTCCTAGAATCCAGTATCAGCCTAGAGAAGCATTTTTGACAGGCAGGATAGATGAAGCAGGAGTTCTGGATGGAAATCACAGAGGCAGCCAAGAGTCCTCTCACACTATTCATGTGCTCACAGCATCACCTGAAACAAGTTAAGTCAAAATGGTTCAAAGAATCCTCATTTTTTGAGATGGTAACATTAACTGCTTTTAGCAGGGTTTTGAATATTTTGAAGGGTGGCCCTGAGGAAACTATGATCTCTGCTTGGAAATGGCAGCCCAACTGAGGAAACATCTATTATTACCCTTTAAAAAGAAAAAAAAAAAAAAAAAGCTGAAGATATGTAATAAGAAGGAAGTGTTCACGATATCTGCACACCCTTGCAGATAAACATACAAATTCCCACTTGTGTTTAGGGAATCTTTATAGCAGAACTATCCTTGAGCACAGCACTGCAGCAAATCAGTTTCTGATTTTTTCCTTACTTTAGAAGGAAGTCACAGCATGGGGTTAAAACCTGAAATGATTCTACCCTTGTAAATCTGCCATACCCACGACTTGAAAGGAGAGGACGCTCAGAAGATCTCAGAAGGGCTTGCAACTGCACCTATATTCACACCCTTTGGGCCAGAGGGACAGCTCTACAGCATTTACCATTGATTTCAACAAAGAGGCTGCATGGATCTGACAAATAAATGAGAACTAAATGTTTAATAAATAGGAATTAATTAATTTTTATTCAGTATTGCTTTCCTGCAGAATTGTCATGCCTTTATTATCACCATACTGTCCAAAATATCAAGTTTTAGGAAACGTCCCCATTTTAGAAAGTTAACTTTGTTCTCATGAGATGCTAGAAACATGCAGACAAATATACTCTAAAATACCTCAAATAGAGTTCCAACTGAAAAGAATGTTCTTGAACTAAAGGCCACCTTAAAACCCCTTCTTTGCAAAAGCACTTTTATCCCAGTAATAGCTAAATACACACCTCTTCCCAAGGTAACCTGCAGAATAAACTCAGGATAGGAAGTGAATTTCAGATCTTCATCCCAGAACTCCCTCAGGGAGGCAGAAGGCCAAGGAGCTAAAGCAGACTTAAGTAGGGCTTTTACATGTTAAAAACCATTCAACTTTTGTTCGTATTTTGCCATAAAAAAAAGTTCAACTTACAGGCTACCCCTTTGCGCTTAGGGGCACCACTCAGCATTCTGGTAAAAACAACATCTATAACATGAGTACTAGAAAAATGTGAGTGACTAAACTCACTACTCTGAGTAGTTCAGAAAAGAAAAAACCAATAATGCCAGCTATCCCAACATTCCCTATGGCAGAAAGGCCAGGAAAACAGAGATAGGAAAAGGTAAATGCTTCACTGGAAGGCCAACCAAACTGAAAAAAAATCTCTCTTCAGAACCCATATTAACAGAGGCATATTTGACCTAATATATTAAATGCTGCATGCCTTCAATTCTGGCCAAAGCAGAACTATTTTTAGTTACAGTACAAGATATCAGGAAAAAGTACAAGGAAAACATACTAATACATAGAAAAGAAGTAATAAAACTAAGTCTGATTTTGTTATTGCCCGAGAAAGCGGACCTGAAGAAACCAGATGGTGCTCCACATTCCAACTGGTTTTCAACTCAGAACTATATAACCAAAGTATACTGTTATCTGCAGTTTTAAATGAAATAAAACCAAACCCCAACAGCCCCAAAGACACAGCAAACACTTCAAGTACTCCACTGGAATATGGGAGGCAAAGCATAGCATGTACGTATTCACACAGGTTCTGGCAAGAGCTCCCTTCAGAGCAAACAGACTCCAGATTTCCCCCCAGCATTGGGCACTTTGAAGATTCAGATGGACAGGGTGCTGGGCCATCGTGTCTAGACCGTGCCCCTGCCAAGGACTAGGTGACCCTCGAGGTGTCTTCCAACCTGGTATTCCGTGATTCTACGAAGATCTACACCTCTATTTCCCCTTGGTAGAAATGCAGCACTCGCTATCTAGACAGAAGTTAAAGAAGAACAGTACAAATAGATGGCTTTTATTTTTTTTTTCTTTTAATAAACGAACCAAACCAAATCTCACCACCTCACAGCCACACGACACTCCGGGTGCTCTCCGCCGTCCGGAGCTTTCCCTTTCAACAGCCCCCGTGTCCCACCGAGACTTCCACCAGCGCCCGCTGCCCTCTAGCGGCCCGCTGCCTTCAACTCTGCCCCCCCCCCCCAAGCCCCCAAGCCGAGCTGTTACCGGGGCTCACGCTGCCACTCCTAACCCCTTAACCCGCGGCCTCTCCCCGCTCCAGCCCCGAGGCGCCCCCGGAGGCGGCCAGCGAGCAGCCCGGCCGAGCCGGCCCAAGGCCGCTGCAGGCCGGACGGAGCCGCCCGCCTCCGCCCCGCTCCTCCTGGGCGCTGCAGCCTCCTGTTCCCGAGGCGTGACCGCTCTTACCGACGTGCCTGCTCCAGCGCTCCGGGGCCGAACCGCGTCTCCGCCCCCCGGCCCAGGCACGGCGCTGAAGCGCTGCCCTCCGGGCAAGGGAACGGGCAGCTGGCGGTGCCGCCGCCGCCCCTCGGCGCCCTCAGGCCCGCACGCGAGGCCGTTCCCAGGGCCGTGCCGCCGCCGCCGCCGCCGCCGCCTCCCCAGCGCTGGCCCCGGGGAAGCACCGCCCGCGGGTCGGCTCCACCGGAGCGGGCCCGGCTCTGAGGGGAGCCCGGAATGCGGAAGCGCACCTTGCCGAGGGTCGTCGCTGGGGGCGGGGAGGACGCAGCGCTCACCCAATCGTGACGCAGCCCTGAGGCAGGGCCGCCCCGCTTGCCCAATAACAAAGCGAGGGCGTCAGCCTCGCTCTCACACGCCCCTCACACGGCGCCTAGCGAAAGGGAAAGGCGGATCACGTGCTCCAAGCAGCCAATCGCTGCCTCCTTGCGGGACGCCGCGCGACCGAAACCCTGATCCCAGTCGCCGCAGCCAACCGCGAAAGCGCCCGCGGGCGATCCTTGCCTCCGTGGCCAATCGGAAAGCCCCGCTACTTAGTGCCCACCCCTCCACGTGCGGAGGGATAAACCCTCCCACTCCGGGGGCGGGGCCGCCTAGCGCTGCCCGCTCCGGGCGCATGCGCGGCACCGCCCGCTCCGCTGGGTCCCGCCGCCCGCCGCTCCCCGCGGGGCCGGGCCGGGCCGGGGCAGCCCGCCGGTGCGGGGCGGGGGCCGCTATAAAGCGGCGGGGCGGGGGGCGGCCTCCGCTTCTCCTGGCCATGCTGCGGCTCCTCCTGGTTCTCCTGCTGCTGGGCGCGCCCGGCGCCCTGCCCGCCCCCCGCGGTGCCTCACCGCCAGCCGCCCCGTACCTCACCCGGTACCTCCGGCAGCAGGTAGGGCCCGCCGCGGCGCCGGGACTCCCTCACCCCGCGCCGGGGCCGCTCCACTGAATGAAGAGGCTGGTTTTAGGCGGAGGGGGTGAGGAGGGGTGTCGCCGCTCGCTTCTGTGCCCCCCTGAGCCGTGCTGGACCGGGGGCGGGGGGGGAGCTGCTTTGGGCCGGGGCGGGGGGGCAATGCGCCCCCCGGGAGGGTGCCCGGCGGGGCTGGCAGGCGCTGCCGGGGCGGCTTCTGTCACCGAAGGGTCTGCCCGCAGGCCAGCCCAGCGCGGCTGCGGGCAGGGGGTTTCCGCGGGGGTTCAAGGGGCGTTTGTACAGCAGGCAGGGGTGTCTTTCTGGGGGTTTCTGGGTTTTGCGATGCTCCATCCCTTGTTCCAGGTCTTGAACATTCCAGCGAAGTTGGAATTACTTAAACTGACAAGTAGCGTGCTCTGTTGTGTCTCTACACCAAAGTCTGTGTTCCAAAACGCACTGCACAGTACACTGGCAGGGAGGGGCTGGGGACCTCAGTTGTACCCTGATGGTATTTGGGAATAACAGTTGTGTGATTTTGGTTGGTTTGTTTGTTTTAAATATGAGACAGATTTCCATTACTAACCTGGTCTTCATTTTTCTGCCTGCTCCAACCATTCTCCTCGCAATTTGTTGGCAAAATCCATGTATGCAGACAGAACAGAGAGCTCCACAGTGTTGGCTGTAAGCGCTGGTGTGGTCCCCTTGCAGAAAACTTGAAACCCTGCTTGTTTATGGGTTTTTTCATAAAAACAATCAACAGTTCCTTTGCACGTGTCAGGGAACATCTGCATCTTCACCTGTGCTGTACCTGATTTTGGGGAAGGTAATTGTTCCTTTTACTGGGAGGCGTAGAATCATTAGGTTGGAAAAGACCTCTGAGATCATCAAGTCCAACCATCAACCCAACACAACCATGCCCACTAAACCATGTCCTGAAGTGCCACATCTACATGCTTTTTAAACACCTCCAGGGCTGATCACTCCACCACTTCCCTGGGCAGCTTGACTGCTTTCTCAGTAAAGAAATTTTTCCTAATATCCAATCTAAACCTCCCCTGCCATAACTTGAGGCCGTTTCCTCTCTCCCATAGCAAGGGCAGAGGACACTTTTCTAGTATTCTCCTGCTTTGGTTAGAATCAGGCTTATAGCCTGCATCGGAATTTCGTGCCCTGGCCTATGTAGGGAACAGTCAGAAGGAGAAGGTGGTTACTTCACAGGCATTTTGGATGATATGTGGATTGAATGTCTCTTATTTCAACTTTGTAGAAGGTGAACTTAGGATGGAATGAGCAAAATGGGCAGATTTGATGTGCCTGTTTTAGAGATTTGAGGTTTGGGTCCCCTCCAGTAACTCCTCTAATAGCCCTGAAGCTTATTTTGGCAACACACTGCGGATGCCTTCTGCAATGTGTGGTCTGTGTTGGCCGGGATAGCAATCCTGCAGTAGTGTTGTAACTCCTAAGCGTGACACCTCATTGTTCTGGCCTATCAGTTACACATTGCTGTCATAGTATCAGCGCTACTAATTCCGTGCCGTGGTCTGAACCAACTTGCTGTCACACCTCTGTCCTCCCTGGGGTGTGTTATCACCTGGTTATTCTGCTCAGCTATCGGCAGAGACAGCCCATGTGCCCTCCAGTTGCCAGCAGAGCTGCTGTGTACCTGACACCTGTGGCTTTTGGGAGGTTGATAGATCTTGAGAGAAGGGAGGGAAGAGTCCCAGCAGTCATCCTGTTGTAAAGTTGATGCTACATCTTGCTCCTTTCAGTCTCTTCCACGTTCTCTTCCTCCTGTACTTCAGGCAAAATCATGTTGGCTGAGAGTGGCTGCTGTGGGAAAGAGGGGTCCTATTCACAGGTCTTGAAGTCCTTGCTTTCCTTGTCCAAAGACCTACTAGTATTGTTGAACATGGTGGGAGATGTGTGCATACTCATCTATTTTTTGTATTCATCAAAGATTTGAAGGCTGCTGCCTGGCACTTGAAAGATGTAGGGTTAGTGTAAGAGGTCTAATCACACGGAGGGTGTAAGGCTGCTTTTTACCAGTGGCGTGGAAGGCAAACTCTTCAGGCCTTATGAAACGTGCACCAAGTGCTGCTGTTCGGGAGTTTGTAATTACATCGTGATTCTGTAGTGGAACATAAATACCATGATTAGCATAATTAATAAGAGTCATGATACTTTGCTGCCTCTCAGGATTGTTGAAGTTTAATTATTTACGTTGTAGTTGCTTGCAGCATGAATCATCTGCTTCTGTTCCGTGCTGCTGAGTTTTTCTTCTTAGCTAAAGTTCCTGTTTTGATTCTTGTTTCTCTTTGGTGGTTTTCAATATCAGTGGAAACTAATTATATAAAAGTAATACAATATTAAAATTGCTTCATAATATGGCAAAATATTATGCTGTCACAAAGGAAACATTTCTTATACCTGTTGATATTTAAAAAAACCCTCATTGAATAGTCTTTAAATATTTAATACTTCCACAAAAGAAAATTTCAAAAAGTCTAAGTGGATTTCTTGTCTTTTTAAGCAACAGAATTCGTGCCTCTTCAGCACTGTCAACAATTGATCGTGTTGCATACTGGAGGAGTGAATTTCAGAAGCTGAGAAATTCCCTGGGGAATTCCAATCTCTATCTGGAGCCTCTTGGCATGAAGGTCTATAGACCTGTAGCATTGCTTGAGGGTTTCGTGTCTGCCTTTACCGAAAAGCAATGATATTCACGTCTGCTTTCACAGATGGACAAATAACAGGGTCAGAGTTAGCTCAACGCTCACTTACGCTGAACTTCCTTCTGTTTACCATTTCAAGTATCAGTCATCCTTGATGATGGGGCTGAAGTCTAGAATATTGAGAAATAAGTCAAGCAATGCCTGTGTCACTGTGACTAGGATCTTAGTGTGCTTACTGGCCTTTGTATGTCCTTAACAACTCTTATTATTTTGGCTTGGGGGGTGTGACTTCACCCTCTGCCTTCCCCCCTCTACTCCTCCAACGCATGAGTGACATTACCACAGTATAAAGGTACTTCATGCTGACCTAGATTAGTAGATGGCCCTTGAAGGAGAAGCTCTGCCATCACTCACATCTTTACATCACCAAATTTTATATTGAGGAAGTTGGTCTCTTTTGGCTCTTCTGATATACCAGCGTGACTTTTGTAGGCAAGACTATTCTCACTTCTGCTTTGGTAGCTTGCTTTCTGAAAGATTACTTAGGGTTTGTGTGTTAAATTAATCCATCCAAACCTGAACTTTACAGAGAGAATGATGTGTAGGGTGTCTAGAGGTGCAGGAAGGCCACCACTAGCTGAATGGCTTCTTTGTAGGCAGCTGCGTCCTTGACCACAGTTCAAATTCATTGGAAGGACTTGGTGAGGCACCCAAGAGCCATCTCTGTCTTTTTGCCCAAGTGGAAATAATCTCATAGCAGGGAGACTTGGGCAGCTTTTCTGACCTTTGGGGAGCCTTGTCTTGTGCCTTTGCATCCCTGTCTTCAACACACAAACTGGCATTGCAAAAACCATAGCCTGAGGTCTTGTGGTGGTTTAAGTGCAGTACTGCTGAAGGATGGTGCCTTAAATTTCCTGATGTTTGAAGGCTTCTCAGTGATAAACTATTGTCTTAGAAAAGAGAGCAGATGTGATGTCTCTTCACTAAATTTGGTAACTGATGGCTGTGTGAGATTTAATGTGCTGGTGGACTCTTCACCCCAGTCACACTTTGTAAGCATGTCACTTGCTTTGTGAACTCCTACGAATTTGGCTAAGAACCAATGTTACAAGTACAAATTAACTTTTGGTCAGCAAGTTGCTGAGCCTGGTGCTTCCATCAGATTGTCTTTTCAACTAATACATGTCAATCGTGTCACCGCTTCCAGAAGATGGGTTCTGATTGCATTTCATAACTTCCTAGATTTCACACCTATGTCAGTATTTCATAGCTTAGTAAATTCATGGGCAAGTCTTTGGGCTCTGAAACGCATCTGCTCTTCATATTGTGTGTACATCAAAGGAAGCTATGTTGAAGCTTCAAAGTAATGAAGTTTAAAAAAAGTAATGCAATTTGATCTCTTTAGCCTTATCAGTGTCTTTAATACCCTATTTTGTGTTAGACTGAAGTTCTGGGGCATACCAAATTAAGGCCTTGACTGAAAGCACAAAACTTAGAACACAACTTTCAAGCCAGAAAAGAGAATTTGAGGAGGACTGCAAAGGAGAAGCAAACATATTTTTATTTTTTTCCAAACACGGGTCTTTGTTTTACAGGAAGGGCTAATTTAGAGGAAGCCAGTGAATCCCAGAATTTTGCTGCTCTGACTGAAAAGCAGTTCAACATCAAAACCCAATTTTACTTCAGTCAGGTCGCTGCATGAATGCACAGAATAAAGGGAAGTGCAGTGAAGAGGCTGGATCACCTTTTTGATGAGAATGCTGACTTAAATTATCAAATTAATCCAAACTAGGGGTGCAGTTTTGCCCTTAAACAAATGTTGCATCTGTCTTACTCACAAAAAGGAAGTTTGCAATTATGGAACACGATATTTTTAGTCCAATTTAGCATTTTTTCAGTATTTGAAATTTTCACTATATGTAAATGGGTGTCACTAAAACCATATATACAACAGTTATGTATAAGCTCTTTTAATTCTGGTTAGCAGCTTTTTCTGCATCTTATTGTGACTCAGGTTGGTGTCTCAGAATAGTAACAGATGTTGGGGATGGTTGAGATGGGTTTGTTTTTCGTGGCTGGCACCATAATACAATAGCACTTTTAACTTACGGTGAAGGAAAAAACAAAGTACTTTTTACAGAGCCCCTTGGTACCAATTAAAAGATGTCAGTGGTTAGAGGAGAAGTGATGCTGCTGTTTGTTTCTGAGGTGAATGACTTGGCATATGTGTTTTACTCATCAAGTAGTACAGGAGTACTTGGCAGCTCTTACTCTGTGATTTCATAGTGTGATTTAAAACAGGAGCTGTAAGCTATAAACCAGGTTTATAAGCAGAAACAATAGCTCTTCTTCAGTGGACAGGAAAATGGGGAAGTACTTGTTAAAGCTTGTCAGTGAATTTTTATTTTTATGCACTGCTTATCTGTGGGTCACAATGCAGACATCAGCTTCTCAAATTAAGCAGGAAACACTTAATTTCCTCAGAACTTGCAGCCTTTTCCTTCAAGCAAACATTTACTACTAGAGACTAGAAAAAGCATCAATGATCACTACTCTCTGAAAAGAAGCATTTTTTAATCTCACTAGCTTTAATCATTAAAAGCTGTAAGAGGCCACTGAAAGATTTCTGATAGACTGTCTTGATTAACGAAAGTCTAAAGGACTAAACAATAAACAAAACCGCATATGGCTGAAGGAGCAAGCTGTTTACAGGCCGGACATGCATGAGATAAATCTTGTTAACTTCACTGAAGTTATTTTGACTTGTGCCAGTTGCCCTTGAGCTTCTAGCAGTTGAATCAAAGTCTTAGATCTGAATTTCTTGCTTTGGGGGGGGGCAGGCAGGGCAGGGCAGCTGGGTAGGGATATAGGAAGGAAAATGAAGTTCAAAATGGAATGTGATGCTAATGTGTTCTGTATTGATTTCTTCATCTGTCTTTGAGGAGATGGAGACCAGTCAACAGCATAAGAAGGTGTGGTAGGCTGCTGATAATTTGTAACGTTATGCTGAATTGGTGAGAGACTAGAGGTCACACTTGATTATTTCATTTTAAGTCTTCAAAACCTGAAAAAATACCTCAATTTTCTTCATTTCATCCATTCTGGAATATTTAGATTTTACATCTAAAGCAGTGAAACTTGTAAGATATGTAATGGGGAAAACCAGGCTGTACTTGGTCATTGTCCATGTACTTGCAAAATGGTTCGTTTCTTTGTCTTCCAGGCATGTGAATTCAGAGAATTAAAATACAGTCATAATAATGGCAATTGCAGTTCTTTTAATCACAGTCAGTAGGTACTGTACTCCTTCTCTGTGGTGTAGGGGGATAATTTTCTTTTTTGTTTCAAATTTTTTGTTGCTGTCTCCTATGCTTTTGTTCAGCCTTAACGTGCACGGAGTATTTTCTGATACTCAGTGCTGTTATAGTGCTACTGCCAAGTCAATGTCAGTTGTGCTGTGGTGTGGTTGCTGTCCTCTAAAATCATACAGTGAGCAAAGAACAAAACTTCTGATCCTTTTGGGCTGTTGTTTCTATCTTCAAATTGACATAACGGCTTTTTCCATTATTCATTCCTGCAGCTGAGATGCAAAGTTTGTGTCCAAGCTTACCCTTGTGTCAGGCCTAAAGTGAGAGTGATTAGGTGAAGTTTATCTCGAAAAGGTTGTTGTATCTCTTTCCTGAAGAGGTGAGGGTTCGCTGAAAGGCCTGCCTGCACGGCGTGTGTGTATGCAGGGAGCGATGATGCCGTGTGCTAGCTTCTCCCTCCGACTGCTGATATGGACACACTTGGTGGTGCATCTCCTTTCATCCCTAGTTAGTTTATGCTGCTTCCAAAAGGTGTAAGTTTTCTTGCATTATGAAGCAAAAAACCTTTCTAAAAAGCGTCCACGAAGGGATTTAATGTGAAAAAACTAGTCAGAGGTAGGCTTCAACAGTGGTTTCCACACAGGAACTTCGTTTCAAGACAACAGGAACAGAAAGTGATGGGCATCAGGCCCTTTGACTTCAGCAGGGCTTGGACTGAGGCCAGACTGAGCTAGGAAGTGGATGAAAGCAAAACTAGCGTTAACAAAACATTTGATTTATGCCTCAGAGCAGCAGCTTGCTTTGCGCTACTGCACGACTCCCTGAAAATGGAGTCTTCCACAAAAGCTGTTCAGAACCACATGCTGCTCTGGAAGTGCTGGCTTTTCTGTAGTGCTTCCTATACAGTGATAAATGGCTGGCCACCTACGAGTGTACAGTTTTCAGTCCTGCAAGTCACTGCTACTGGGGGGGAAGGTAGAGTTCTCCCTTGACTCCTTAAGCAGGAGCTCCAGTCCCACAAGATGGTGGCACATGGCTTTTAGCATGTCTGTGGAGTTGTTCAGAGTCTGTTCCTAACAGAGTAGTTCATAACAAGATGTTCTTGCCTATTTTTAAGTGGAAAAAGGAAAACAGAAATGCAAATAGAAAAATCTTTTTGGATAAAAGTCTGAGCGCCTCTCTTTAGATGAGAAAACTGTTGCTATGCTATGAGAAGAAAAGCATCTGTGGTCCATCTTGTTTCTGGATGTTAACTGCCCTGGTATAAAGACCCATTGTTTATCCATATGTTTGCTAGAGCTTTTCAGCCACTGGAGAACTTTTGTAATGGTTACCGGATGACACAGAATCACAGAATGGCAGGAGTTGGAAGGGACCTCTGGAGATCATCAGGTCCAACTCCCCTGCCAAAGCAGGTTAGCCTAGAGCAGGTCACACAGGAACACGTCCAGACAGGTTTTGAATATCTCCAGAGAAGGAGACTCCACAGCCTCCCTGGGCAGCCTGTTCCAGTGCTCTGCCACCGTCAGAGTAAAGAAGTTTTTCCTCATGTTGAGGCAGAACTTTCTGTGCTCCAGTTTGTGCCCGTTGCCCCTTGTCTTGTCACTGGGCCCCACTGAAAAGAGCCTGGCCCCATCCTCTTGACACCCACCCTTTAGATATTGATAAGTGTTGATGAAGTCCCCTCTGAGTCTTCTCTTCTCCAGGCTAAAGAGCCCCAGGTCTCTCAGCCTTTCCTTGTAGGAGAGATGCTCCAGCCCCCTCATCTTTGTAGTCCTCTGCTGGACTCTCTCCAGTAGCTCCTTGTCCTCCTTGAGCTGGGGAGCCCAGAACTGGACACAGTACTCCAGGGTGTCCTTACCAGGGGAGAGCGAAGTGGGAGGATGACCTCCCTTGACCTGTTGGCCAACCTGCTGGTTGTGACAAAAGACCTGAACGTTTGTTGTAAAGCGGAGCAATCTATAGAAAAACTTCCCACCTGCAGGGAGCCATGGATGTCATTTCCCTGAACGCTGCTGGCCTCCCTATCATCCCACCTACCCGTGTCTCAGAGCCCTGCAAGCAGGCAGCCGCTTTCCAGTGTTCAGATATGTTGCAAGCGTGCCAAAGCAGCAGTTGCTGTGTGGTGGTTTTGTTACTGCATAAGGGCTGGGTGACTAATTGCTGCCTTGATGCTGTGTTTCTGAATTTTTTTTTTTCCCCCCTCCCTCTTAGATGCTCATCAGAATTGGTGGCTGTTAAATAAATGATCCACAGTGGCATGTGTCAAATCCTGAGCACTGGACCTTGTGTGCCTCTTAATGCAAATAAACTGCCATCCCTCCACTGAGCTCCTGCCATTTTGCCTGTGCTTTGTCTAATTAGAAGAACATGGATGATAAGACAGTTTTCCTCTTTGCTTTCACTAAGTCTGTCTCTTCTTCCTTGGATCAGCTGACTTGTGTGGGATTAGCTGTAGAAAATAAAATACAAATAATAGTGGTTGAACTAAAGCTGGGAGAATGATAGAGCAGGTTTCTTTGTAGCTCTGAAAATCTGGAAAGTTAAACAATTGCAACTTGAGTTGAACCTTTAAAAATATTTGTCAAAGTAGAAAGTTCTGCCCTCTTTTGGGGGAGAGGTAAAGGTATGTTAAATTTTAATTTGACTAAATCAAATACTGTCTTGAATCTGAAATGCTGTTCTTCCCCATGTCTTTGCTTAAACCAAAGACTGAGGAAGCTGTTCAGATGAAAACCATTTTGATCAGAGAAGACCAAACTTACTTTGTAAAGTCTTTTGTTTAAACAATTGGTCCTACTCTAAACTTTAGGATGGTCTCAGCAAAACTGGAATATATTTTTATACTGCTTAATCTGTGACATACTGAAGGTTTAGGTCTTATTTTTTTTTTTTTTCCCCTCTCCTCTGAAGTTAATCCTCCAAATGTGATGGATTTGTAATTCAATCTGGAAGGCTGATGGAAAAAATGACAGGCCTTTGCCTGTTAAGGGTCTGAGAGACCTTTTGCAAGGGTAACTTTGTTTCTGCTGGTCTTTGGGCTTATTTCAGCCTTATGAAATAACGGTCTTTGGGTAATACAGCTTTGACCTCGTTGTTCCCAATGCCTTGACCTGTGGAAGAATTTCACCAGGATCATAATGCCTTGAATGGAAGCATCAATGATGTGAAAGTTTGGTGTGTTTATCACCATAGTGGTTTGTTATAAATTTATATAGCTGATTGGTTCTCAGCAGCACGAACCTCTCCATTGCTTGGAGGAGAACAGAGTGGCAGGGGAATGGAGAGCGTGGTTAAGGAGTGTCAGCAGTAAGGGTAATTGAAGTGATTCCTGCCATCTCCTGCTTTGGTCACCCATTCTTTCCCTTGTGCTGGAGCTTTGTGACCCTCGAGTCTGAATCAGGAAATGTTGGGAGGGCCTGTGGGACCTCTCAGACTGTCTTTCCAACTGGAGGAGTTTTAACAAGGAGTTGTAGCTTCACTGTGACTGCTGGAGGATTTTACGCCTAAGTAACTAGAGCCTAAATGTGCTCATGGGATTAATTTTTATACGGTAAGCAGCATCTGGAGTTTCAATTGCAGCACAAAACTACTAATGGTTTGTGGAAGTTGAAACCAACTTGTTTATGTTCTCATTAGCTGCTTAGGTTTCCAACATAAAAATAACGTTTCATCGTATACTGTTTGGGAACTGTTTGTTTCTAACAAGGGCTGACCTGAGTAGCGTGGTGCTTTCCTACAGTATATCCTGTATCTGTTTAAATGTTCTTTGGTCTTTTCAAGTGCCTTGTCCAAACTGTGTGACTCAATGCAGGGGTAGAGTTCCTGTCTGAGGTTTTCCTTGTCAGTGCTTTTTGATCACTAAAGTGATAAATGAGTGCCAAAAGCAGACTTACTCAAACAGTTGCCACTTCCCAAGGGTAGGTGACATGGTTTCTGCTGCACAAAAGAAGCTTCAGTAAAATGATTCTAGTCAAAGGCCAGTGTGTTCACAAGGACATAGTCTCAATGGAAGAGATCCCTCTATTACAAGGATCTTAAGCCTGCGTTTGTTTTGGGGAGCATGTTTGGCTGAAAGCTAATTCTAACCAATGAAAAATTGGTAGCAGTTGCTCTAGACCGTTGTTAGTTGGGTAGAAGTTGGAATCAATTCATAGGTGAAAAGCATATATATTGTTATGCCTGTGTGTTTTGTTAATTGTGACAGATTAATGAAATAAAATTAAATCTAGTGGATAAAACCTCTGAATTATGGGGAGTGTGGAAGATTACAATGACAGAGTCCATCTTTTCCAATTTTCTGATGTTATTTACATGTAGGACTTTCAAGTTAGTGCATTGACACAGCCTGATGCAAGAAGGTGCAGTTTCCATCTCCCTGCTCTTCCACAGAGCATCAAATGATTATGCATTTCAACAGATTGGTGCTAATCTTCCATCTCTGCTGTCCCTTGCACAAGTATCAACCTCGAAAGCAAGGAAACGCCTCATTCCTCGCATTTGAAATGGAAAAGATGAAACAAAGCTAACCTTGATTTTCTTGTCTTTTTTTTTTCTTCCTTCTGCAATAAATGAGCAGGAGCAAACTGAGAGAATCTTACCAGCTGTCAGTGAGATGAAGCCTTGGTCCTGTAAGGCTATGATACATGTAAATGTGCAATAGGAGGAAGCAAAGAAACAAGAATAGTGTCAGGGTGGGAGACTTTTTTAAAAAACTTTTTTTATTTAGCTTTCATTTCTGGTTCAGTGTCTCTCCTGCTAGGAAGACCTAAATAGTGTGTGACTTTGTATGTATTTTTTTTTTAGTGGTACTCTCCTGCTGCAATGGTTTTTATGAGCTTGAATGTTTAATTATATGTAGCAGTACTTGTAACAAAATTTGGGCCTCCCTCGAATAGGATGCTGTGCAAAGATGTCCAGGCAGTCCTTGCCCTCATGAACTTGCAACTTAAAGGAAGAAGCAGATTGTAAGAGGAAACAAAACTAATAGGGCCAGCTAACTGGGCTGGAGTCCCACAGCCTGTCAGGAGTAAAACCCGGAATAGAAACACATCAGTGAAATCCCAAAGAGGCCAGTGCCCACACTGCAGTTCATGCAGGAGGATATCCTCAGACGATCCTGTATCTTCCTGTCCTCAGGAAATAATTCAGACAGGATGAGCACTCAAAACAACTCCATGAACGTGTGGAGGGTGGAACGTGACTCTTAAAATCCCCTGGCTTCTCGCCAGTAAAACTACAAACTTGGTTTCATGTGGAATATCCAAGTTTGGTAAAATGAAGTTATTGCATAGAGGATTGAAATTCAAGGCATGACAGAAAGGCTTCCAGACACAGTCTTGCCAGAAGCTCAAAAGCGTGAAATCATCAGATGCTGATTTACTGCCTCAAATGACATTTTGATTAGAAGCTACCCTGTGAATGATAGTCTGTTTTTGGTCAAGGCTTGGGTTTGCTGGCCTGTCTCTGTAATTGCTAATGACCTTAAGGTGCTGCTGAGAAGGAAGCGAGTTTCAGCCCACATGTCCTGTTTTGTCTTTGTACTTTACTCATCACCATAGTTCCTGAATACTTCCAGGAGTATATTAAGCAGGCTAACCTCTGTACAATAACTAACATCTGTTGTGCCTTTTTTGTCTCCTCCTCAGGGGAGATGTGTGGCAGAGCGGCTTGTTTCATTTTAAATGAACTTTCAAAACCACAAAAAAGCACATTAAAAACCCCCACCCTGAGATAAGTCATCTCGGAGAGCTCAACAAAAGCACATGACACGTGTGCACATGTACCGTAAAGTGCCGTGTATTTCAAGCAGAAGGCAGCCAGGTGGGTTTTGGCCCTTCCTCCCAGTGTGGGTTTGTTCAGTACACTGCTCTGGAGAAGGCTCCTCATCCTGAGCCAGCAAGCTGCTCTTCACTGTAGAAAGGTTTTCTGAGCTAAAGGATGAAAGCTGCTGGCTTGAGCCTTCAGTCTGATCTCTCATCAGGCTCTTGGGCACAGTGTCCCGTGCTGCCTACTGCCATTTTTAATCAAACTCTGTGAGTACAGTTCTTGGCAGCCGTGACTTGGGTTGTGGCTGCAGTCTTCCGTCTGAAGCTTGTTGCCTCTTCAACAATCTGTTGTGCGTATGTTTGTGTTTTCCCAAAGCGCTTTGTGAGTCTTTGGACTCAAAGATGTGCAGGAAAATATATAACAATTCCTTTTTTTAATCAAATGTGGTTCATGAAGATTTTTGTACATGGAACTGAAATTTTATTGCTCGCTTTCTTTGCCTTACAGCTGTACCTCTCTAGAGTAATCCCATCTTGCCTACCTCTGCTGACAAAAGTTTCCCTTAAACTCGCTACTAACCTATTACTTGTGATACTCCTTTTTCTATTTTTATCTTTCCTTTTATTAGTACCAGAACAACTGTTTCTGTGTGTGTTTTATGTACATCGTACTTTCATTCCTAAAACATTGCTGTTGTGTTGCTGATGATGACTGTGTTCTTATTTCTAACCAGACTTGCTGGGTAGTCCTGTTTACAGAGGCTTAAAACTTCAGGCTGTGTAACTTGTTTGGATTAATCCTAGAATAGTTTAGTTTTGGAAGGGAGCTCTGCCCGTCATCTGGTCCCGCTCAAAGCAGGGCCAATTGCAAAGCTGTGTTAGGTTGCTCAGGACCTTGTACTCCTGACATCCATGATTGTAATTATGAAAACTGTAGTTAGAAAACCCCCATATATACCCGTATAGCTGTACCGTTGTTACTTTTAACCAACAGTGAAGGTGTTGTAAATGTGTACTAAACTGCTTTTTTCTTTTGCTGTTGTGATGTATTCTAATTAAGCCTGGTTGCAAAAGTCATTGCTTTTGTCTAACTTCCTTTGTGTAAGAGGGGAAAAGAAATTTCTGGTTCAACTTTTTAATGAAATCTGACTTAGGGAAAAAAGCTAAAAAAAAAGAAGTAATCTGAGTTATAAAGTGTACTTCACACAGTTCGTGGGGTTTATTCCTTGTTGACGTACCTGTTCTGTGAAGGAAAGCACTCGTTGAATGAGAACCAGCAGCTCCCGTGGGCAGCCCTGCATGTTCCTGCAGCGCATTTGGCTACACGAGAGCTCCATCTGCTGTTCATGAGCTAGAGCTTTCCCTTTGTGTCCAAACCTTTCCCTTCACAGTTTTATATTGATTCTTGTGCTTCTTCCCTCTGACTTAGTACATTTCCAGACAATTTTTACTCTTGTGAGGAGACACTCCTTGGGACATCTCCAAACTGTGTCTTGATGGTCTGGATTCAGAATTTCTTTGACTTTCTTGGTGATAACCAGCACTTGTGACACCTTTTTCTCTGTCTGCTTTATGAACATTAATGGTTTTTTAGTCATTTATGTGTCTTACCCTTGCAAAGACAAGCTACTACAAGGTATGAAGCCTCATTATCTAGCAATAAAGGAGTTCCTGCTCTTCAGTTGAGTAGTAGGTACCTGTCATTATTTTTTTTCTGGAGAAGTCTGGACTTGTGTCGTCTGCCTGGGATCTTACCCTTGTCCATGGTTTGATGTGTTAAGGATATGACCAACAGAGGCAGTTTTGCTGCTGTGAGGCTATCAAAATTTAACAGATTGAGGGCGGAATGGGAAAGAACAATGTGACTGATGGCAATGAGAGAGTCTACAGCATGGCTCAGCATCAAGATGGAGTGTGGTTACTAAAACTGGTGAAAGAAAACTGAAGTTCCTGTACTTTCTCCCTCTTGGTATTGAGAGGCAGAGTCATTAGAGCACTGAGATTTTGGGGTTTGTTTTGTGGGAGCAGACTGACATCTACTAAAGATGTCATCTTTTTCTAAAGAAAACCAGCCATCATTTAGGAAAATATATTCGTATTGGAATATTACTATTCTAATTTTCCAGCTCCTGTGGAATAGGAACAGTAAGTTGGGCTTTAGAATCTGTTCTGTGCAATACCTCATTGAATAACCTCAGCCTGGTACTAACAGGGTGCTTATCCGTTAAACTATTCTGATTTTTTTCCCCCTCTACTGTATGTTTTTGCTTGTTGCATATTAAGCTGCCTGCACTGGGAAGATTTTGGTACATACCTTTGTAGTTCAGGAAAGTTGAATGCTTTTTGTGGTGTAGCCTTGTAGTTGGCACTGTGGCTTCAGGCAGGAAGGATGCAGAATCAAGTTTTAAAGCTAAATGTTTAATTTTAGGTGATTCCATAAAAGGCAGACAGGACACCTGAGCCTATTTTTTTCCGATCTCTGGCTGGCAGCCTAACTAGAAAAGTTAAATAGAAAAAGATGCTTCTCCCCTTTACAAACAGACCTGGAACAAAAGATGTATCAGTTGTACTTTCTAATAGTGTTGGAGTTTATTAAACTGTACTGTGATTTTTATTAGATGTTCCTTATCTAATCTTTCTCTTTAAGTGTCCCAAGGTCTTGTGACCAAAGACTTTCTCAGTTGCTGACCTTGTTCTGGTTTTCTGCATGTAATCACTAAATCACTCTTATGCTTGATGTAGAAAGTGAAACTAAAATTAATAGTGACTGTGCAGATGGAAAAGAAGCAGATGAGTTGTCAGTGTAAAAGAAGCCCAACATATGTTGTCAGCACCCGAATTCAGTGAAAGAGCCCTTCAATACGTGCATGATAATATCACTATGTACTTATGTGTAAGTAGTAAACAGTTCCACTGAGCAAAACTCTATAACATACATAAATTAGTTTTATTTGGGTCTGGAAGCAGTCACTGAAGTTAACTTAGGGTGAAGACCTTGTCTCTTCTGTCTGCCAAGACCATGCACAGACCTTCAACTGCTCCTGCTGTTCTGCAAGCAGTGAGCTGCAACACAGCTGTACTCTCCCTTCAGTCCGTGAGTTGAGTAAGCTTTGGGAGAGTTTGGAAAAGACACTTTGCGGCAGATTGTACCTATTCAATAAGTTCCTGCACTCTCTTTGACCCAGAGCACGTGTAAGTACATGGTGTGGAGTAGCTGGATCCTGCGGGTCAAGAGTTAGGCTTCCCTGAGCTGCCTGGAGGAATCTGCCTAGCAGTCAGGTCACTGCATTAGCAGGGAGTGCTTGGATTTGTGTACGACTTGCTGCCTTTTTAGCATTAATTTGCAGATGTTCTCAAAGCAGGAAATGTGAAAGGTTGGTTCCTGGAGCATCTGAGAGTTTGTCGGTTACCGGTGTAAAGGCAGATGGGTGAGCAGAGATGCTCGAGCCAGCAGATGTCAGGCTGTTACCGCCAGCAAGAACCGATGAAAGGAAAAGATGATGCTTTGTGCTGACAGAAGTCAAAACTGGGAAGCTACAGGTCATCTTCAACTGATGAATAAGTAGTGATGATTTGTGAATACATGATAATTAAGCGGCATAGCTCTTCCGGAGTAGTTTTGTGTTTTGCTTTCTTTTTTTAAATTTTTTTTCATAATAGAAGCCTGCATGGGTATTCCAGAATAAGATTATACCCATGCAGGGAGTTACCTTGTGAAAGCAATCTGTAAACTTTCCAGTGTGGATGAATGCTTGGGGAAGGATCAAGGGAAATAGTGCATACAAAACAGTGTGAATAAAAGCTGAAAAACTGACTTTAGGAATTGAAATTGAATTTCTAATGAGGGAATAAAGCCAACACTGTGGGGTTTGGGTTAAGTGGTATGTGTAGACTTGCAACATTCGTAGGGCAGTGAAAAGAATTGGGGAGGGCATGGGCAGTAGTGAGAATTGCAAGGAGAGAAGAAGCATGCCATAAAACTGTCGGAAATATGTGTCAGTAGCACAACAACTACAGAGAATTACTGGTTTCTAAGAATTAAAAAAAAAACCCAAACTGTTTAAATTTCAATCTTATGCCAAAAGGAGAGAAGGAAGAGATGTTGGGTGTGGTTTTTTTGTTTTTTTTTAACCAAATTAGGCTAGTAAGAAATTTTCTTAAGACTCAAAAGACTGCAGGACAGTGACTGGTTCTGCTTGTTGATACAGTTTTATTATATCAGATACTTTGTGAACTCTCAGCAGATTTGCCTGATTTCCTAAATATCTATTTAGAATATCTCATGTTGAGTATGATACTATAAAAAGGGTATGGATTTTTTCAGCTATTAAAAAACCACTATATTTCTTCTTCAACATATACACTTGTAATTTTCACTGGTTTCCTTTGTAAAGCAGAAGAGTTTTGATGTATTTGGAATATAAATCAATTCAATGCCCTATTTTTTTAATCTTAGTAAAACTTTTTTGCTTTTCTTTCATTTTCACTTGCAAAGTGACTGTCAGCACTTCCAGTGGACTCCAGGATCAATTTTAGCTTTCTGAACATGTTGTTGTTCCTTGTTCTTACAGATTGATCACTTTGGATTTGATGAAAATCTTACATTCCAGCAGCGGTATCTAGTAGCAGATCAGCACTGGAAGAAAGACAATGGGCCAATACTATTTTATACAGGCAATGAAGGAGACATCACGTGGTTCTGCAACAACACGGTATGTAGAAAATTGATTCTTGAATCTTGAGTTACAGCCCTTTCCAGTAGTGGTGTACTGAAACAATAAGGAAGAACAAGGAGACAGTGTCAGAATATCGCTTAAAGAGAAGTTTGTAATGGTCGTTGTGATTGCTATAGGAGGAAGAGGAAGCTGAACAAAAGCACAGAAAAAGTTTTGGGAGGTTCAGGGTCCTGTTTGAAGCTCCTAGAAATCAAAAGGATGCACTTGCATTAACTTCCTGAGGTAGTGAAGAAAGTTTCTGGAGGAAACACTATAAGGTGTCTCAAACTTAGAATGCAAAATTTTAGACCAAATTACACCTATCCTAGTGCTTCAGATTCCTCAAGTGAAATGGGAGGTTTTGATAGGGTTTTTTACCTCTATAAGAAAAATATGAAGCAAAGTGAAGGGGACTGGAAATCAAAGATAGATGGTTCTTGTTCCCTGACAAGACCTGGGGAAGTTTCTACTTCCCTGACTGATACAAATGCAGAATGGGGTGTGTGGGTATTTTTCAGCCACTTTAATGTGAAGTCCAGTAACACAACAGGAGGTGGTGTGTGCTGAGCTCAAAGCAACCAAGGACTGCTTACACACTTGGTTCTGTCAGCAGGTGATCTCTGCCTGCCTGTTTCCATAACTGGTGGTAACAAGCTGCTGTCAACAAGTAATAACACGTTGTAGTTGAAAATAAGTGTATTGCAATGCTCTAGATTATTGCTTATTGCCAAACAAATGTTGTAGTCCTAACTCATCTGCATGCTTTCCTCCTGTAGTGTTTTTTATTTTCTATGGATTAAGCTCATGCCATAGGAGTTCTGGCAGGATTGCCTGTGTGTACTCACAAAACAATGCTGCTTAATATTTTTCAGCATTTATTTTCTTTGTATGTGTCCCTGTCTCTGGGTGGATATCTGTTCCCTGTGGGTTTTTTACTTCAGTGATACTTTAAAACCAAATTGCACTCTGTCTTTCTAGTTGTATTTTGGTGGTGATATCTTTCTAATCAAAGAGTAAGAATTGGAAAACCCTAGGCTGAAAGCAGAGACTTTGAAAATAATTGATTCAACTTATTTAAATGTCTCTTTTCCTCCAACCAGGGTTTTATGTGGGATGTGGCTGAAGAGCTTAATGCCATGTTAGTATTTGCTGAACATAGATATTATGGAGAATCTTTGCCCTTTGGGAATGAGTCTTTCAGTGTAAGTGTTGTCTTTTGTCTTCCTTAAGTGTGTTCTGTACAAACATATTTCCGCCTATTGTAATTCTTGCCAGTGCAATGACTGTTGGCCTGAGTAAGATTTAAATGTGCTAGAAGCACACAACTATCCTATTTTTGTAACTGTCAATTCTAGGATAAAAAAACCCCTGATATTTTCTAGCACTTCAAGGAACACTTGGAAATATTTCGTTTGTTCTCAGGCACAGATTTAGAGCTCTGCAGCGGCTGTGGGGAATAGAAAGGCTGCTGCTAGAAGTCACTCCCATGCTCTGTATAACCTGCTTGCTTTGTCTCAGGATTCCAAGCATCTGAACTACCTGACATCAGAACAAGCTCTGGCAGACTTCGCGGTACTAATTGAGTACTTAAAGACAACCATTGCAGGAGCCCGTTACAGTCCTGTCATAGCGATAGGAGGATCTTACGGAGGAATGCTTGCAGCCTGGTTTAGGATGAAGTACCCCCATGTGGTAGTTGGGTGAGTGTACTCATCCTGCTCAAACACGGAGCAGGCATTTGTTACTTCTCTGCTATAAGTATTACAGCACTGAGAGAAGCACCGTAATTGAAGCTGGCTTGAATTGTTCACTATTGAGAGGAGGAATTAAGTTATCTTGAATTTGGGAAGAGGCACTGTTTGCCTAATAAAGACAGCTGTAGGTCAGCAGGTACTGAATGGTGTATATCTTCAGAGCCACCTGTTAGTTTTGTAAAAGCAATTATTATGAACATTGACTTTACATCTCATTATTTTTAGGGTCATCAGACTTTCTGGTGACTTGAGGCAGGTCTTTAATCTCTTCCAGTGCCTTAGTTCCCCTCTGGGAAACAAGAGTACAAATTCCCCTACCTTTGCTAGAGAGTAGATTTTTGTGGGCAGGGGCTCTCTTCAGTTGAGTTGGCACAATGCCTCGTGAGGAGGACATAGTTGCTAGATGAGAATGAAAAATAATAAAAGTAGGCAAGGCTGAATTTCTACTTTATGTATTTACTGATATCTTTGTATGAGTGTCCAAGACTTAAAACCTTCAACACCGTTTGCACGCAGACCTATGTAATAGTTTTGCAACACTATGGCTAGTTTGCCTAGGGTTCAGTATCCAAGCTGAATTATAAGTGCTGCTTAGCTATGGGGAGGGTGTTGAGCAGAGATTACTTCGCAGGGGTTCAGCATCTTCTTATGTCCTTTTGCAGAGCTCTGGCAGCCTCTGCCCCAATCTGGCAGTTCGGTGATTTGGTTCCGTGTGGCACTTACTTCAGCATAGTGACCAATGATTTCAAAAAGGGTGGGAGAGGCTGTTCAGAAAGCATCCGGAATTCCTGGAATGCCATTAACCACCTTTCCTCGACAGGTAAGACCTCAACAATACTCTTTCAAAGGGTGGTAATGTTCAGGATGGTGTTGACTTCATAAAAATCAGTGAGCTTGTGTTATGGCTTCCACCTGTGTATGTACTGGTTTTTTTGAAACTCTACTCTTAGTTCTGAAAATTGCCAATGAGCTTAGCATTATTTTTTTTAAAAGTCTGTTTGGTTGGATCACAAGTTTCATTCAAGCCTGGTGTGATTCAGAGTCCAGGTCCAAACATCCCTAAGGTCAGACGGGAGCTGACTCCAGATCAGAACCTCAAGGCTTGTGTTCTTTTCTGACAAAGTAGGCCAGACAGTCATTACTCTTAAAAAAAAAAAAAAGTTTAAAACCAACTAAGGCAATTTGGTATAGGAAATCACTGCAGTCCTTATGGATTCAGAGCTAGGGAGTCAGCTGGACTTGATCTTACGGGTCTTTTCCAACCTAAATGATTCTATGGTGCTACAACTGCCTGAGAGGAGGTTGTAGTGAGGTGAGGGTCGGTCTCTTCTCCCAGGTAACAAGTGATAGGATGAGAGGAGATGGCCTCAAGTTGCACCAGGGGAGGTTTAGGTTGGATATTAGGAAAAATTTCTTCACTGAAAGGGTTGTCAAGCACTGGAACAGGCTGCCCAGGGAAGTGGTTGAGTCACCATCCCTGGAGGTACTTAAGATGTATAGGTGTGGCACATAGGGACATGGTTTAGTTGTGGACTTGACGGTGTTGGATGCAATGATCTTAAGAGTATTTTCCAACCTAAATGATTGTATGATTCTACATCTGCCGAATTCCTTTGCTGTACAGTGACCTCAGTTTTAAAAAGACAATCTTGCTGCTGCAGTTCAGTGTCCTAAAGAGAAAGCCTGGTATGATGAGTTAGCTAATTAAAATTAAGGAAGCTGAATTGGATGAGTTCTAGACCAAATAAAATAATGATAGGGGAAGCCAGGAGCATCTCAAGAGATCTATCTATTAATAGCCCTTGCACTATGATCTAGCTGGTTTGAAGTTTTTCCTTTCACTGGAAGAAGCATGCCCTGATGTTACTTCCTAGCAAAAAAATGCCAAATGTCTTGTCAATATATCCGATTTTTCAGATAATGTTACCTTAGCTGTGACATACCCGTGTACTGAAGTATGCAGATTGTATTTCCCTTCACTTAGAGGTGCTGACTAAAATTTGTTCTGCTATGCTTGTACGTATGTGGAATAATTTCACCAGATTAGTCATGCTAAGTGAAAATATTTTTTAGCAGCAGCACAACTGGCCTATGTGTTAATGATACAATACATTAAACATGATTTTATTTATTTTTTGATTGAAGATGCAGGTTTACAGTGGCTTTCCAGCACATTTCATTTGTGCAGCCCATTAAAAAATCCTCAGGATGCTGCTATATTGAAAAATTGGCTGAGTGAAACGTGGGTAAACTTGGCTATGGTGAACTATCCCTATAAAGCTGACTTCTTGCAGCCTCTGCCCGCCTGGCCTATACAGGTAACTGAGAATCAATGTCTTGTGGAATTGACCATTAGGTTCAACTAATTCTCTCCTTCTCTCCTAGCCTGCACCTTTTCCTTTATTTTTGGCTCTGTAGAACCAACATGGTTGAAAAGAGAGCCAGGGCAGTATCTTCTTCAGCTGGTTTGTTGACTAACTGCCACTTGTAGGGATAATAGGTTGCATCAAGAGCCCAGAAGAAGAAAGGTGCCAGGAATGACTGGAAAACCTTGGCTGTCCTGCAGATTTGTTCTTGAGGAGCAGAAATGCTGCACAAAAAGCCCATGCAATTAGAGCTGCTGATGCCAGGCTTGGGTGGCAGAGCTTGCAATTGAAAGAGAAAGTTTTGAGCCTATGTCCTTTTTGATGTGGGAGAGCTAGTAAGAGAGGAAGTCTGGATCCCCACAGATGTATTCCTTGCAGGGTCGATTCTCAAAGCAGAACCACTTTTCACACTTAAAAACCTTCACTTGTGTAGTTCTGCTTGCCTGCAGTTCTTTCTCCAAGATTTCTGTTTTCTTGGAGTGTTTTTGTTCTTTTAAGACCCTGGCTGAACATCCTGCATGGCTTTGGGTTACTGTGTGTGTCAGGTAAGGTAGATAAAATATTAGTATTTGTCATCATTAAACAGTAGTTAAATAAAAAATAAAAAATTTCCCTTATGTAGAGCTGCCAGATGGAGGAGGGGTGGGACATTCATCCTATGTGGCTGTCTGCAAAGGGCAGTATGAACACCTTGAAAATTATTTCTTCTTTGTTGTCCATCTGATACAACCTAAGAAATGTGCTCGCCTTAACCACTGTCCATGCTACCCCTCTGTTTGATTGAGGTATATACCTAAAATAGAAAAGGCTGTGGCTTGTCTGGACAATGCTGATGTATGAAATCTGAGTTAAGATGTTCAGATAATCTTCCTGGAACAGAAGCTCTAATCTGACACTGAGGGTGAGAAAGGGGGGAAAATGTGTTTGAGTAGCTGTGTGTATATGTATGTATATGTATGTTGGTTGATCTGTTCTTTGTTGTGGGCTGCCAGTACTTTCTCAGAAATACTGATTTATTTTTTTTTTCTCTACCACGCAATCTGAGCGTCACGTACAGGGCTGTCTGTAGCCCCCTGCTCTGCTCTCTGCCTGCGGTGCATGTTTGCACGAATTAGTGAGCTTTCCAAGCCCCTAACTGCTGAGTTAAGAACTGATGGCAGAACTAGCCAGACCGTAAAACCTCGTTGGAATGGCAAAATGTGAAAGCTGTGCTCTGACATTGTCTGTAGGGGATGAGGGAGGGATGAGTTTCCTAGCTTCCACAATGAAAATGAGGGGAAAAAGATTATACAGGGGAGGGAAGGAGGGATAGTAAGTGCACTTCTTGGAAGTTTGTTTTGGTTTTTTCAACTACTTGTGTCCTCAGTTAAGATTTTGGATTAAACTCTATCCAAGATTGCTCTTAATTTTTCACCAGCAAAACAGTGCCTTGTTCCACCATCTGGTATTTTCCAAACACAAAGAAGTAAGAATTTTGCAATGCTGTTGTATAAAAGGACTTAAAAATACTAGAACTTTCCTTACATGGATGTTTCCATTTGTACTACAGCAAATTGCAGGGAACCCCAATCTATATCTGGAGCTTCTTTGTTATATATTCGCATGTGTTATCTTTCATTACAGAGGAGCTAATTACACTTTATTATCTATTTTAAAGAACAGGAAATGGTGAACGAAATACTAAGGTTGCACTGTTTTTAAAGTTTTAATGAGGAAATGTAAAGTTTCAGGTTCTTCATAGTAGCATTCACTACACAAATGGAACAGTGTTTTTATGATAAAGCTCAGGGTGTATCATTGCATAGAAAGATGCTTTCTGGAAGTGGTCTGACTGTACATTGAAAAGAAATTGATATCCCATCAGGTATCATGTATTAATCTTTATTTCTTGCGGATTTAGACCATCCTCTTCTCTTTGTTGCAGGAAGTCTGCAAGTTCTTGAAGGATCCCAGTCTCTCTGACAAATCGTTGCTGCAGAATGTTTTTCAGGCAGTAAATTTATACTACAATTATTCAGGTGAAGCCTCATGCTTAGACATGTCTGAGACTGCAACAAAGAATCTGGGCCAATTGGGTTGGTACTATCAGGTATGTGCTCTGTCCTTTCTAAATTGTAACTCTGTGAGTGTGCCCAGGTGGCCAAGAAGGCCGACAGCATCCTGGCCTGTATCAGAAATAGTGTGGCCAGCAGGACCAGGGAAGTGATCGTGCCCCTGTACTCAGCACTGGTGAGGTTGCACCTCGAATCCTGTGTGCAGTTTTGGGCCCCTCACTGCAAGAAAGACATTGAGGTGCTGGAGCATGTCCAGAGAAGGGCAACGAAGCTGGTGAAGAGTCTGGAGAACAGGTCTGATGAGGAGCGGCTGAGGGAACTGGGGGTGTTTAGTCTGGAGAAGAGGAGGCTGAGGGGAGACCTCATTGCTCTCTGCAACTGCCTGAAAGGAGGTTGTAGTGAGGTGGGAGTCGGTCTCTTCTCCCGGGTAACAAGCGATAGGATGAGAGGGAACGGCCTCAAGTTGTACCAGGGGAGGTTTAGATTGGACATTAGGAAGAATTTCTTCACCAAAAGGCTTGTCAATCACTGGACCAGGCTGCCCAGAGAAGGGGTTGAGTCGCCATTCCTGGAGGTATTTGAGATGTGTAGATGTGGTGCTGAGGGACATGGTTTAGTGGTAGGCTGGACAGTGTTAGGTTAGCAGTTGGACTCAATGGTCTTAAGTCTTTTCCAACCTGAAGGATTCTATGATAGTTTGATGGTAATTGCTGATCAAATCCTGTTTGAGCTTATTTAAATACTGCACTAACAGCTATTGGACAGTATCCTGGGAATACATCTTGTTGCTCTGCTCTTTCTTTCAGGCATGCACTGAGATGGTGATGCCCATGTGCACAGATGGTGTCAATGACATGTTCGAGCCTCAGAAATGGGACTTTGATGCACTTTCAGAAGAGTGTTACAGGCTGTGGGGAGTGAGGCCTCGCCCCTCCTGGATTCTTTCTATGTATGGAGGGAAAAACATCAGTTCACACAGCAACATTATCTTCAGGTGAGCCTTGTTCCAGCTTCTAGAGTGGAGTCTTCCACCAGTTTGGGTTGTCAGTGCGGAGACCCTGCAAAAGGACCTGTCTCCAACACTCCAGCTGAGTAAATGAAGGGTATGCTTTGTGTTGCTCTTGAGAGTGAAGTGCCCAAGCCGCAGTGGCCAGAGAACTGTTCTGTCACTGCAAGTGTGACTCTAAAAGAGGAATCTGGGTTGGGATTCAGCCAAATGTAATTTTCTTCCCATGTGGATTCCTTCTTATCTTGTGGCTGAAGTCCAGGTTTCCCATGCTGGTAAATCCGTCTAGCTTTTATGAAGCCAAAGCACTGTCTCTTCCACATAAAAGGAAAGTCTCAACAAGCTCTAGCTGTAACACAGGATCTCGGTCACTAAAATTGTTGCTCTGGGTGATAGCCTTGCGGAGGGGCTGACGTGACATTCCTTCATCCTTTTGATACAGAAAAAAGAGGGAAGTAACTTGGGGAGCCTTCCTGTTACTGCCAATTGCCCTTTTGTTTTATTGGTAATTAGGCAAGTTTCAACAAACTTGTGTAAGATCCAAATACAAAGAGATGTTTCCATTCTAATAAGGCATACCGGTAATACAGCAGAAGTCTGTCTGAAACACCTTTGTACATGGACAAAAAGTGAAAGAAATGTTTCTGTCTAGTGCAAAAACTAATGAATTCTGCTTGCTATCCACTCAGCCTTCACTTTCCTTCTTTTTAAGGTTAAACTCTGCTTTCTTTAAAGGGAGGTTCATGTAGCTGTACTTCTGCTGTGAGGTGATACAGCATTTTGAACAGCTAAGTACTGGCTCTTCATCAGGCCGTTACATGGTAGGGAGGCACCTAATAAACCCATGGAAGCCTGTGCTTCAGGAGTTCTGACTTGGTGTGCTGATTGCCCACTGTGGGCAGCTCCTGCATATATGTTCCCCTGTGCTCTGGCGTTTTTAAAAACCCCTGCCACTTCTTTAAACAAAACTCAGAATTAGCCTGTTGGACTTGGCAAATAGATGGGTATTTTAAGAGTAGAAAGTCCTCACTTGAATTGGGAATTGTTCTCTGGATTTCAGCTGTTAGCGTGGTCTGTTTGGCTCCAAAGGCCTGTTGCTTTCCTCTTGTTTGCCTCTTGCTGTTTCTGTCACAGCAGGGTATCTGCTCTAGAGTAAGAAATTCTGCCTTTTTTTGGAAAACATTTTAATAAAAAAAAAATTGTTGGTTTAACTCAATTTCTGCAGGGTTGCTTATTTCCAAAGCTTCACAGCTCTGTACAGTAGAAATCCGCTTTGTAAGCGATAGACAAGCAAACAAATCTAAACAAGTGTTTAAGAATTTATGCCAGCTGAAGGAGCTTGAAATGAGAAAAGCTTGAAAGCAACCAAATGAATGAAGTAGTAGTGCTGTACACACAAAGCTTTGGATCTCAAGCTGCGTTGTTTCTCTTCAAACAAATACATTGTCAACACTGTACACTTCATATAAGAGCCTTTTATCCTCGAACACTGCAGAGTGCTTTACAAAAAATATCCGTATACTTACCGGGGGATGCAGCTCCCTGTGGGGTAGAAATCACTGTTTCAAGTGTCAAGCAACTTGCACAACAGTTCAGCACAGGAAGGGAAGAATACTCCATCTAAAGAGAACCGCTGTAGGGTGGATTTCTCTGGCCACAGCGGGGTTTGACCAGGATGCTTAAACTGGTGTTGCTGCTTCTCCCTCTGTGAGCAGCTCACCGCTCTGCAGATTCACAGTGTGGTGTATGTACCGTATGGTATCGACACACTCTGTTGCCACTTGGGCACCTTCTTGGAGGTATGTAGCACCTGGGTGGTTGCTTGGGCTGTAGGCAGGTATTACTTACCTGTCCTGGGCACCACGTCTTTATTATAACACCAGTTTGAGGAAATTGGGCTTTTCAGAACCCTCTTTGCCCTTTTCCAGCAGTTTCCACTCCTGATACTCTTACTGGAACATGCTGTGTATTCAGCAAGGAAGTGCTGCACAGTGGTGGAAACAGCTTTTTAACACTGCTCATGCATGTGGTGGCAGAGAGCTTGTAGCAGTTGGTAGTGTCTCGTCATCAACATACTATGGTAGCCAAAATCAGCCCAGGTTATATCAGTACAAAATTTGGTGTGCACAGGCTAAAACTTGATTTTTAATTTTTTTTATCTGGGTGGATCACTCCTAGGTTGTATACTTTGGAGTTGGGGCACCCACCTATCCAGTTCTGCACTGGCAGGGGAGACACAAAGTGAAGGCTCTGTTTTGAGAGGTACTGGAGCTGTGTGCAGAAAGGGGGACTGTTAGCGTGAAAGAAGTGAATGGAGGAAAAGGAGAGAAGGCAGAACAGTGCCTGGCTAAAGAGTAAAGGTGAGAGAAGAAAGTTAATGGAAGGAAACTTGGCAGTTGTGGAGAGTGGGCATGTTAAAAAAGGACGCATGGATGATGTGCTTAAGATGGTGCAAAACCTCGCCTTGTTCTGGGCAGGGCTGGAGCGCTGAGGAGGCTCTGAAGAGATGATGGGAAAGGAAACTGCTGTGGAATAGGCAGGACCCTATTTATGCTGTCAAGGAAATATGATGAACTGAAAATAGGACTAGTGTGCTGATACTTTGCCCTAGGTTTTTTCTGAAGCCCTACTTGCCTGGCCACTGCTAGAAAGGAATGGCTGACTCTTTGGTGTTGGTTTTTTTTTTTTCTTTCTTTTCTTTTACTTCTGTTTACATTGGGAAACTCGTGTCCTGTAAGATGGGCAACTGAGTACTTACCTGTGTAGTTTAACACAGAAATAATCCTTTCCAGTTGGTACTGAGTTACCTTATTCTGTAAAACTGTTAAGACTTATGATTATTTTGTGGTGAGCCCTCCCGCCCCCCTCTCACCAAGTACCACTTCCCAAACTGCGTCGGTGCCTCTGGTGCCATCATTTGGCAGGAGGCGCGGAGGACGCAGCCAGAAGCTCCCAGAAGAGCCAGAGACAGTGTTGTTTTCTTGTGGCATGCTTAGTTTCCACATGACTGGGACCAAAAGATCCAAGTTCATGTACATCTTGAGTCTCTCAGCAACTCATCCCCCTGTTGCCAAGGTGCTCTGCTGATTCAGGCGACCTTTTAAATCAAATGCTTTTTGCTTATTGGTCAGCTCTGTATGCTTTTTGTTTTGCAGGTACAAAATGTTTCTCTTCTCCTAAGTCATATTTAGAACCACTGAAAATGAAGAACTACAGAGATTCAAGATACTTAGTTGTTTGGTTTGGGTTTTTTTAATAGAGAAACAAATGAAGTACTAGTTCAGACCCCATCAGGTTTTTACTCTTAGTTATTTCTACAGAACTTTTTCACTCATTATTTCTTTCTGTTATTTTTTGGTGCTGCCATTGTGCTATTTTTCTAGCTTCATGTATCTGAATGCCCAAGGATGTTTTAATTTCTTAGATCCCCCTAGAAATTTACACTGACACACAATAGTCCATCTCTAATTTTTGCTTTTGTGTCCAGTGTTTTAAAGTGAGGAAGAGATCTAGATTTGTGTTGTTTCATGAGTGTATTTCTTTGTGCAGGAAGATGGACCATGTGTGGGAAGAACCTTGCAGTAAAGGAAAATAAGATGTAGTAGGGATTATTTGGTCAAGTCCAAAGCTAGGAATGAGAGAGGCAAAACTCTCATCCCTGTTTAGCCATTGGCTTGCTCCATGGACCAGGCATTATTTGGAGACAGATCTGCAGGGCAAGGAATCCTTTCATTGACTCAGAGTGAGGGAGGAGGGGGAGTAAATTGTCCTGTCCCAGAGGAAAAGTCATTGTAGAGAGTTTTTTGAGGGGTAAAATCTTTATTTTAATATGGTTGTTCTGAGAAATAAGGAGACTGATGGAAAATCCGAGCATTTCTTTGCAAAACCAGGCTGGCACCCAGCTGAGACAGCAAGAGGTAGAACTTCCTGAAAATTCAGCTCTAAAGGGTCCAGTTAGTTATTAGTTTATGGCAGACTGTGAAGAAGGAAAGCAAAGTGCTTTTATTTAGGAATTTGGACATGTCTTGGTACAGGGGAACATGAACCTTTTATGACAATGACAGGTGGCAGCAGATCGGTCTCCAGAGGCTGTGGCTCTATTATAGCTTGTTGTCTGAATTAGCAGGTAATTAATGACAGAAGTGTAGCCTAGCTTAAGCTGCTAATAGCTCGATATCTCTATCAAGAAGGCTTCTCTCAGCAGAGGGGTGGGCACAAGACATTGAGACAGGGCTGAGGTCTGTTTCTGTCGGCACACATGCAAAACTAGTTGAAAGCTGACATGGATATGTTGATGTGAGCTGCAGCCCCGCTGCTGTGCGGGTGTACCCTCATGTGGTCTTCTTTCCTTACAGCAATGGTGGCCTGGACCCATGGTCTGCTGGTGGGGTGACCCAGAACATCACAGATTCCCTCGTGGCAATTGTGATCCCGGATGGAGCCCATCACCTGGACTTACGTAGCCGCCACCCTTTGGACCCCAAATCCGTGCAGCAAGCTCGAGCCTTGGAAGTCTGCTACATGAAGCAGTGGATTGAGAAGGCCAGGCACAGCCACTGAAGTGGTACTGCAACAGCTCTGTTGGCCTCGCTGGGAATAGGCCCAGGCCTTAGCACGTGGTCGCTTGAACATTTCCCTGCTGCTTCCTCACCCGTGTTGCAGTGCTGACCGTTGCTTGTGCCTGTGAGAGAAGCAGGTGGCAGATGGATGGAGGGCATCCTCAGATAATAAACTGTAGTCAAAGTGCATGGATCGAGCTGCCTCCTCTGGCTTGCTTTCCTCTTCTGCTCTTCTCAAACGCTGTGCTTCATGGCAAAGAGTTTCTGTTCTGAGCTTCACGCCTTCCTCGCTGTGCAGTGATTGTCCTGACTGCTGGTTTATACAGTGGATTAGGTAGCAGTGCTGTTGGTGATGAAACTCCTGCTGCCTTCAGTGGGCTTGAATTTCAGACATCCTCAGCTGCTGTAAACTGTCATGGCAGGCGCATGGAGATAATGGGGGAATAGAAATCCCATCTTCCTGCGATGTCTGGTGGAGAGGTAGTGAAGGCACAGGGGAAGTGGCTGTGCTGTTTATAAAGAAACTAAGCAGCCCTTACCCTCTGGAATCAATGCTGGGAAAGAAGTAAATATATTTTTCTTTTTTTCTTAGTTTTCTGGCAGCTCCCTCAGGTGACTTTTCCGTTTTGTGCTGTACTGAATGGTCAGGGCTGGGCCCAGACTCACTCTGCTGATAACTGGCTGAGCTTGCACCATCCGCATCAGGGTTTTGTTTCTTCCTTTGCTGTTTGTCCTAATTCTGAAATATCTGCCACTGTGATGATGGTTGCCAAAGAAAACTCTGGGTGTATTGTGTGCGTGCATGTGTGTGTGTATATATGTGTGCATCCCCCACAAACACTTAGCTTTTTCAAATGGGGAAGCTTTCGAAGCTATTCTCTCAAAGAGCAAATGTGACACTTGTGCTGGCTGCATCTTATGAAGTGACAAATAATTGGGGCTGTGCCTTGTGTGGGTTCCTCCCTCCCCCCCATTCTGTGTATTGTTCAAATTCTGCATGATCTGTTTGCTGATGGCTCTTCAATAAAAGCCTTTTTAAAAAAAATTGTTTGCAGGACAAACTATTCAGAACACAGAATGCAGCTATCCTCTTGGATCAGCCTAAAGCCTGATGCTGAGCTCAACAAGCCAGGTGCACTGGGTTTTCTGTAAGGCTTCCAAAACAGACAAACTGCCCTGATTCATGAGACAGCATATTTGACATTAATAAATGGCTGGGGCAGTCCCCTCATTTTCCAGCTTTGGCTTCATTCACACTGAAGCCCTTCTTCAGAAAGGATTCTTTGCAGTTTAAAGGACAACTCCATTTCAGAAAGACTCAGGCAAGGCTTCTTGTCCCCAGACTTAAAATTCCAATTCTGTTGAAAAGTTTTTTTTCTCAGCTTTGATATGCCTGATAGTTGAGTGTTCTCCTAAGACACCAGGGGGCCTTTTTTGTTTCCAGTTTCCTCCTGTCCTCTGGGAACAAAGTGAACCCAACACTGAAATTTTCTTTTAAAACACTCCTGTGGATCTTCTTTCCAATAGAGTTCCCACCGTTCCCTAGTCTTGTGTTAAACATGGCACTTATGTTCAAACTCCACAATCTGAACTTCTCATGCTTCATACCACGAGTGAGGTACTGCCTTAAGAGACTACGGAGAACAAGATCAGAGAAGAACCATGAGAGGAAAGGAAGAGCTATGTAGAACTTGCCTGAAACCTGTTGGCAATCCCTTTTCCAATAGTTCTAATTTGTGATACTCTGCTGTAAATATACTCCAGTCTCTTGCTTGTGTATTTTACAGTGGCATGGTGGCCTTGAATTTTTTTGAAACAAAAATGCTTGTTTTTTAATCAAGTGAGTTACAGTCCAGTTTTTAGAAATACCATTGTATCTTGTGTGGTAGTTCCTGTACAGTAACATCCTGGTTTACTGCAAGGCAAGGAATGGAATCTGCAAGAGTAAATATAAATTTGGGGGTCACAAATGGTTTGTAACTGCAAAGCAAGAGTCTGGTCCAACTGCTCCTCCTGGTTGCTCAGGGTGCTGCTCTGAGTGCAAACTCTAGGAAAAACACTTCCCTCTTGTATCTTGTCAGGATATTCATGCAATGGGCTGTGAATGGTCCAAATGAACAGCCACTGCATACAGTAATATCCTGTAACCAGCTTGTGTCTCCTCTCTCTCCCCTGTTAGTGAACTTACTGTCTCAGGAAACAGCTTCTTTGTATGGAGTCAGAATAAGTGATCTAAATGTTCTTTCTTCCTTTTTTTTTCCCCACCTCCTTTCATAAGCAGGAAAACGTTGTCTTTAATGGAACTTAAACGGAAAACCCCTGCCACTTTGAATTTGGAGAAATTGCATTTAAAACCAAATTGTTCAGTGTTTTGTGGGTTGGGGTTTGTTGAGTTTTGGGTTTTTCTTTTTAAATTTTGCTATTCCATTCAGTTTCTGCCTGCAGGACTGATTCTAGTGCACTTTGGATCAGGTTCTTACTGCTTGGACCGGATTATGAATTAGGTGACTGGCTTGCTGTTATTTTTAATTGTTCTTCCTTTTTACTTTTTTTTTCTCTTTGAGTAGTTGAAACTGAAGGTCTTATTTACCTTAAGCATTCAGGTTTCATCTTGAAATGTATATACACATCTCTGTATGCTACCGAGGGACTGTCTGTGATGCTGGGCTACCTCATCTAAATCTTAGCTCTCCTGCTTGTTTCATGCAGGTGAGAACAAAATTTGCCATGGGAAATGGCTGATTCCTCTTTCCAGGTATATGATGATGAGCCATCTCAGGCTTATGTATGTCCTTGATGTGTGTATGAATGATTGGAATTTAAAAAATGTGCTTCCTACTCATTGGGGAAAACACAGAACGAAAAAGAATGAACCACTTGCCCAAAGCATGAATCTTCCTGGTGAAACTGCAGTTTGTATCAATAAAAATGCATTAAAATAATGAAACTTGAGTTTCTGAGACTGGATTTTGCTTTGCAAGGACATGGGGTTTTATCCTTTGGCAGATTTTGAGTTCTGCAAACGATGTTGTCTTGTTTGTGCTTGACTTGGGTGGAGTGGGAGGAAAACTAATTAAGGTAATCCTCAAGTTACAGAGCAGACAAGATGTCAGGTGGTGAGCCTCTGCACTCATTCAGAGGTTTAGCTGCGTGGTGAGGAGCAGGTGTATGAACTGGTTGTTCTCCGTAGGTGACCATGTTGAATGCAATCAGGCTAACTGTAATGGGGAAAAATGCATTTTGTCTGTGAAAGCTTATTCCTGTCCCAGGCAAACACACACTTCCTACGCATCAGTGACGATGAAGGTTGTGTGGATGGATTCGAAACACCCCTGACTTGGCAAGTGGAGGTTTTAACTGGGCTGTGTATCACAAAGAGTTAATCAGGCAGGGCTAAGGCTGCAGAGTCTTGGGAGGGAGCTAAACAGCTTCTGTAACTTCTTGTGTTTGTAGGTAATTTTAACTTTGAAGATCATCAAATATTGCATCATCAAAGGAGACTATGGAAAGCAAAGCCCCTCTGGGAACCTGGAGCGTGGTTCCTAAATCACAGGAAAAATGCATGTGAAGTGAGAATCAAGCTTTGCCTCCCATGCTCTCTGCCCATCAAGTATGTTGCAGACAAACATCAGTGTGCTTTAAAAAAAGATTTTTTTTTTTTTCTATCTCTGCTTTTAAAAAGGGTATTTAGCTGTTGTAAATCTAACCTCTATGGAATCAAGAACAACCTGAAGAGCTTTGTGTATGTTAAAGGCTTTGCCCATTGACACTCCGATTATTTTAGCTCCTTCCAGGACTAACGGTGGAATCATTGAGTCTTTCTGAGAGTCAGGAGGATGCTATGAAACCTGTAAACATGAGTTTGAAAGACCACTGGTTATAATGTACTCCAAGCCTACGTTTTTTGCCCTGCTATGTATTCCAATCACCATCACTATGCTGTGACTGGGGGCATGCATCTGTCAATCTGTGTGTTTAGAGGAAAAAAAAAAAAAAAAGATTTTTCTGGTAGTTTGAGTTAAAAATAGTATGTCTGAAACTACTGAGGCTTGTGACCCCATGATAGTTGCACTCACAGCCATAACCAGCTTGGAGGAATGTACTAAAAGACCACCGTGGGACAGATCTGTGCTGTTGGAATAATAAAGTAGGTCCTCACAGAGCTGAGTGAGTAACACATTTGTCACATCTTTCTGAAATATGCTGCTGCTCCTTAAAATAGAAATCTTTCTGAAGTTGAAACAGCGCATATGTGATTTTCACTCTGTAGGAACAATTTATAAATGATCATTTGGAGGGGTTGGTTTGAAACCTGTTACGCTTCTGTGTCTGTCATTTGCTGTGATAGTATAATTGGTGTTGATGTTTAGTGTATTACTAGGTGTTACCACTGTAGTTCTAGCCTCTTTGTTTTTAAACCAAAGCCTTGGTCTTACAAAAATCCAGCTTCTTTAAGACTGTCCCTGTTAAAAAACCTAAAATGGTCTGGTTTTGGCAGTGCAGGTTAGCAGAAAATGTTTGTTATCTTGTGTTACCTGAGCAGTGAAGCAATGGCAAAAGATCTGAACTAAGGATGATATCTGGGAAAATTCACTGTGTTTAAGTGCTTTTCAAATTTCCCCTTCTATTGTTTAAAAAAACCCCAAATATATTAAAAAAAAAAAAAAATCACAGTTTTATCAGTTTAAAGATGCTGGGCATGTGCTTGCACCTTCCACTGGTATGAACAGACTTGTGCTCCTGTATTATTTCAATTCCTTGATTTCACAGCGCTGCCTCCACATGCAGAGATGAGCATTGAAGCCTCAGGTCAGCCTTTCATTATTTTCACCAGTAAATCTGAAACTATTTGAGCCACATGCTTTAGGGCAGTTCCCTTCTCTGTGTCCTTTCACTAACACGAGCCCAACGAAGAAATTGCTTTGTAGCATTTGTTGCATCACTACCAGCTACTTGTATTGCTCCTGTGAGCCTTGCTGAGGTGGGGACCTGCTCTGTCCCCTCTGCAGATGGAGGTTCCCCCGGTCCTGGGGTGTGATGCAGGGCCAGCAAACGCCCACAGCAGTGAAGGAGGAGAACGTGCTCCTTTAGCGTGGAGCGCCCCGTGTTTGTGCTCTCCACGGCAGTAACAAACTCCATCAGCTGTTGCTTATCTTGCAGTTGGGTTTTGGGTGCCAGATATTCAGCCCAGGAAAATCAGCTGGCTGTCAGGGTGCTTTGGGTGTAACGTGGGCATCTCCATATGGAAAATGTATTTTCCGTGGTCCTCAGTGCTGTATCTGAGTGTTTCCTCGGTGGGGAGCGAGGGCTCCTCGGGGCGGGCGGGGGCGGTTGCTGCCCTGCTCTCTGGGGCTTTCCCCTCCGCTGGTGATTTGCAAAAGCTTTTAGTTCAATCCCCCAGTTTAGAAAGTAGGGGCAGCGAGACACTGAGACCGGGAATAGCAAATCCCTTCCGTTTGTCTTGTTGTTTTCTAATGTATGCGACCTCTCTGGGTGGTTTAAGCGGTTTAGGTACTTTCTATAAAAGGGATCTTTTAATGACAAAACTAATGTGATTATCTTACCAAGTGTGAGAGGCGTATTCAAGGTTTAAAGAAAATCTGTTAGAATAGCTGAATGTATCTGCTTAATCCCTTCTCTAATGTGGGTGGACAATGCTCTGGGAAGCAATTGGTCTTTCTTTCTTAGAGTAAATGCCTGGTCTCCAGAGGTAGGAACTTGTTTGCAGCTTTTTATACCCTTACGCTTCACCTTCTAGAGAATACAAAGGCGCAGGAGAGAGGCAGAGAGCTTTGAGAGGCCAAGTTTTTCCTCAAATAGCTGGGGGTGTAACCAATACGGGGCTAATTCTGGCAGGCAGCCGAGCACCCTCCGCTCCCTCTGTCACCTGAATAAAGGGTCCTCCTTTTGCCCTCCTCCAAAACCACGTCCCCCGCAACATGAAATACAGAAACGCTTTCTCCTTTCTGAGCGTGCGGGGAAGCTGCTCGTAGAAGCTGCTTGTAGATACGTGGGTGACGAGACCCTGGCTGGTTTTGCGTGTTGGGTGAGCAGCCCTTCCCACGTGGATCCACGGCTTGGGGAATTCTCCGAAGGTCCTGTTTTCCATATCAACATTTGGAAAGGTTTGGGCCTGCTGACAAATTATTGCAGGGTGATGCCTGAGCAGAGGTGAACACGGCCATGCTTGGACAGGGCGGACAGCACCGAGGGGTGATGCTGTGGGATGCAGCCATAGCTGGACCTTGGCTGGTACCAGGGTGGTGTTGCTCGGCTCCTCCACTGTTCATAGGTCTGTGCTTGTGAATCTTTGATTTCCCCATGTCCATCTGGATACACAGATCTTGGAAACGTTAGGAAATGCTGTTGTCCGCAACGGTTAGCAAGGCAGGTAGAACCTTCCACCTTGCAGAAGTATTTGACAAAGCAAGTAGTGGCTCTGGGACCCTTCAGCACATGGTTTTGGCTTTATAGCAGGTGCAAACAGGTTGCATTTTGTAATTTGTTATCTGAATGTCCTCAAAGCAGCACATAAGGAGGAAAAGGATATTGAGCTGCTGCCTTTCCCAGTTTGAGGGAAATGTGCTGTCTCCTCTCACCACCCAGTAGAGTAACACAGGGAAAAGACGTACCTTCACATCAGAGTGTCCTCTTCACAGAGACAGGCACTGAGCTATGTCCTTACATGCTTGTCTGGCTGCCCCAGCATGGACTTGGCACTGGGTCCTTGGTTGTGGAGAAACAATATTCAAGGACTTAGTGCACAACTTAAAAACCAGTCCCAGATTGTATTTTCTGAAGGAGGGGAAAGCAATTTGTACAGATAAAGCCTTGGCATCTCCCAGCAGGCTGCTGTAGGATCAGTAATCATAGGATGGTTCAGGTTGAAGGGACCTCAGGGGGTCTCTGGTCCAACCTCCTGCCCACATCAGGGTCAGTTATGGGGTCAGACCAGGATGCTCAGCGATGTATCAAGTTGGGTCCTGAAAACCTCCAAGGACGGAGCCTGCACAGCCTCTCTGAGCATGTTGCTCAACTTTTCACATGGTGGGAAAGTTTTGCAACTAGTCTTTTCAGCTTACGTGTGCTTTTATCCTCCCACCATGCACCACTATGAAGAGCCCTGCTCTGTCTTCTGGATGAGCTGCTGTTTGGTGCCCCCAAAGCTGTTCCTTTTCAAGGCTGAACAAGCCCAGCTCCCCCACTCTTTCCTCACAGGTCAAGTGCTCTAGCCCCAGCCATCCCAGTGGTCCTCCACTGAACTTGCTCCAATTGAGCAACGTCTCTCGTAGGAGGCCCAAAACTGGATGCAGTATTTGATTTGTGGTCACCAAGCACCAACTAGAGCGGCATGATCCGTTCCCTGGATCTCGTGGCTCTGCTCCTGTTCATATGGCCCAGGAGGCTGTTGGTCTCTGCTGCCAGGACACAGAGCTGGCTCATGCCCAGCTTGATGTCCACCAGGACCCCCAGGACCTTTCCACAGGGGCAGGACTTTGTGCTTGCTCTTATTGAATTCCGTGAGGCTCTTGTCTCCTTTCTTCAGCTGAGTGGCCACCCTTCTTGAGTGTATTGACTCCAATTGGATGTCATCTGCAAGACTAAGAAATGCCAAAGAAATTGAAACCTGAGAACAATGTAGTTTCTTTTTTATCTCTCTTGTAGAAGATATGCTTGGACTAGTCCTGAAAGCACTTGTTGTCTAAAGTATTTGCAGCACTGAAAGGATGATGTCTTTCCTGAGTACCTTCTTGCTGTCTACACCCCTACATCGATTCTGCCATGGATTCTGCAGCTGAGATCTGACTGGTTGCCAGGACAAGGGAGGAACCCTACACTGCTCTGCCCTCAAAGCCCTGATGTACTTCAGGGCTTCTAGATGTTCCCTGCTGCAATGCCTGATGTCATACAAATGAGCTTTAGAAGTGACATTCAGTCACCACAGCCTCCGTGCTGCAATGAAGACAGAACCCAGTCATTTCTGTGAGGAACTGTGGAACAGGTTTAACAGCTAAGCACTGTCCAAGCAGCTGGGATGGGGAAGAAGAGCGGCTGGGGCTACCTCCTTGCAAACAGCAAGGGTTTTCTTTTGGAGGGTGGTTCATATGATCAAATGAGTCTGAGAGAACTATGCGTTGGCTCACCATTATTTTATCACAGGTATTATATCACCATTTCATAAGTGAGGAATTTGGACCAGAATAAGACCGGAGAGGTCTTGACTCTTTTTCTTCAGGAGGAATTACAAACCTTTTAATGTGATATCATTGCCCAGATCTTGAGTGATGCTCCAGGGCTGCTCAGTGCTCCCAGGGAAGTTATCCAGTACAGCTGGACAGATGCCGGGGGGTGGTTTCAGGAGTGATGGCAGACACAGACCAGTGGGTCACTGTGTCCAACACTGGGCTTCCCTGAGCACCCAGAGCTCTGCTTCCACACCTGCTTGTGCATCGGTTTGACGGGAAGAAACTCAGCTTCTTGCTGTGTCCAGCGCCCATTGGCGTTCCTCCAAGCATCTCACAGATCCACTGGCTGCCCTTAGCTTCTTGGCTGAGGCAGGCTCTGGTGATCTGGAGCCCCATTCCTTTGGTCCAAGGGGAGAATGGTAGGCCCCCTTCTGTGAAATGTGTATATATGAATGAGCATGTGTGGGGGAAAAATAGTGTTCCTCCTCCAGAAAGTAAGGAAATACTGTCTTCCCCCCCCTTGCAGCCTGCTGATGCATGCAGCCTTGCAAACTGGGCCTTTTGGCTGCCCCTTAGCATTCCACTGTGTGCCACAGAGGACAGGAGAGGAAGCGAAGGATGTTATTTCCTTGCAAAGATCAGTCCCTCATTCTCAATCATCATGAATAAGGCCATTAAAAAAGGCCAGGCCCTCCCAGGTCACGCTGGAGGAGAGCGGAGGCTCCCACCTTTCCTCCCAACAGCTGAAGTCAGTACTTGCTACGCAAACTAGACTAATAAATGTCGGGGCAGCGGGAGGTGAGTGCAATCAAGTGCGAGAGCCTGAGTTATAGCGGTAACCTGCTGAATTCCTGGGTCACAAAGTAATTTACAGAACAACCCTAATGTCATTCAATAATTATTCAGACAGCCCGTACCCCGGGGGGCACAGCCTCCTGCTGGGTGTATTATTAATACCATCAACAAGCAGCAGGATGTTGGTGTGAAGAAAAGAACCGCAACACAAGCGTGTGAACCCAAGGAACAAATGGGAAATGGTATTAACAGAATATTGTACTGGTCTCTAACAAGTAAAAAAATCTATCTACTTGGTCCTAGCAAGTAGTTCAGCAAAATATGAGTGTGTCCCATTTGACAGCAAAAATTGCTCGTGGCCATTTGCAGCAGAAGGGAAGGAAGATCGGTGTGTCAGTGGCTGCTCATTTATATCTCCCAGCCTCTGCGATAGTCCCCATGGAGACTGAACGGGGCGGGAGGTGGTTTCCAAGCGCCCCAGAATAATTTAAATTAATATCCAGTGAACAATGTAAACCTTCTCTTTGACGTGGCGTGGGAATAGGCAGTCACAGCACTCGAACTGGGTCAGCTGAAAAGGAAGGTAATGCCACAGCCCGGGATTTGATCAGCAGAGTAAGCCAGGGGCTCGACCTCTGCTATCTCAGCCCCTCCCTTCTCCTCCCACCCCCCATCCTCCAAAACATCCAGAAATGGCAGCAGAAACTTCTTTTTGACAGTGGAGACTTCCTGGATGAAGAGGACGTATATAAAACCCGAGAGCGGGTGTAGAGGGCAACGTCTTCTGCAACGTGTACAGACCCTGGCACGCGGGTGCCAGGCGATGCAAGTGTCGATGGGGTAGCGTTGCCACAGCTGCAATTTTAAACCATTTTACATCACTGCTTTGGGTTTTGTGACCCTTCCTCACCCGGCTGAAGCTCTACATGGCCTAAACATTGCTGCAAAGCTGCAATAAGGAATTATGTGGGCAAAGCCCGAGTGAATCAAGCCTGAAGTAACCCTTGAGTTGTTTCTCAGCTGGGAAATGACAGCAGAGGGCTGCTTACTGCCTTGCTTTGATCTGGTACACACCATTAACAAACAGACAAGTAAAACCTCCCTGGTCTTGACCCTTCCTCATGCAGAGGAGCAAATAGTTTATTAAACATGGCGACAAATGTTTCTTAAGGGCATTTAAAGGATCAGAGAAGGCTTCCTGGCCATTATCTTGGGGATAAATAGCAGATGTTTGTTTATGGCAAAAGAGATTTTGCCTCAGAGCTATTCCTGCTGGGCTGTTGCCTCAGACACTACTTGAGGTGGTAGACCCATGTCCTCATTTGATCCACCACGTGTGTGGGAGACAGGTCACCACCAGTGACCAGCAAGTGGCTGTTGTGCCTGGGGTGCCCTGCTCTGTGTGGAGCCATCCTGGAGCATCACTCTGAGGTTGTTACAGGGCTAGTAGCATCAGCACTTTGACTTGGGGTATGAGATGAACTCAGTGGTTCTCTTTGGTCCTTAAAAATGCAAAATGAGTAAATTACCACAAAATTCTGCAGCAAAAAGAAGCTGGCCATGTGGAGCTGCCCAGTGGCAGGCAATACCCTGGACCAGTGCACTGGTTGACCAGTTCATCCTCCACTGGGAGTGCCTGGCATGTGAGGAGTGAACACGGATCTATTTGCAGAGCTGTCTGGGTACACGATCCAGTAAAGCACTTTACGATAACGAGACTCGCTGGCTCCGTTGTCAAACGAATTGTAACCGTGTAGCTGGACCAGGGGCTACCAGAGCACAGTCTGGAAGGCTGTCGCCTCCCCAGTGGAGACAGAGCAGAGCAGTGCCTGGGACCAGTTTTCACGTTTCCTACCAGTAAACAAAGCACACAGCGTGGCTCCCCTTTTCTATCTGTCACAACTTTGGCCAACTCACTGCTTTTTCATAGCTCAGGTAGACTTCAGGTGGCTGTTTAACTAAATCAGAATTAAGCAGGAGTCCAGCAGCTGATAGATGTCCATCTGCCCTGGAGAGGTGTCCCTGAACCTGCAAAGCCACCAGACTGGAGGGCCCCAGAAGTCCAGCAGGAAGGCATTTAATGTATTTGGGCAATGCAGGGATAGACAGTCCTATAACTGGATGAATGCCCCATCACTGGGAGCGTTCCAAGACCAGGTTGGATGGGACTTCGAGCAACCTGATCTAGAGAAAGGTGTCCACGCCCATGGCAGCGGGGACTCGAAGGTCCCTTCCAACCCAAACTGTTCTATCTATGTAAACAGATGCAGATGGGATCTCTGGCTGGGAATCGGCGGGATCTAGAGTTGATGAGTGTGTCCTACCCGCACAGTGGGCAGCCACAGCCCGAGATTTAAGAAGCAGCTTATCCACAGGGAATGTTTCAGTGGCCATGAATGACTCCACTTTCTGTGGCCTTTTCCAATGTTTGGCCAGTGCTCTTGTTCAATTTTCGGTTTTGCTTTGCTGTAATTTTGTGCCTGTGCTGCTTTTCTTGGTGAGACCCAGAAAAAGGGGTGAGACATGTTATTCTGATGTTATCGCTACTGCTGCCTAAGAACAGGATCACCAAAATACTTCTATTTTCTCTTTTGTGATTATGCACGGATGTTGCTGCTGATATTCCCCGAATTCCCCTGAAAAATAAAGAGTGTTTTATCCGTATTCCCCAAGTGCCCAATACAAATGCAAATCAGCTCCCGGTGGTAAACCTTGGTTTGCTGTGGTTTTTTTCCTGACTGACCAGCATCACTTGGCAGATCTTTTCTCACTTCTTTCTTTTCCTCCCTTTCCTTTAGCTGGTGTGTCCGAAGCGAAGTCCCCAGCAGGGTCAGAGACCTACTCTATTCCCATACCTCTGCCTTCCTCTTCATCCTCCCCTTCCTCCTGTTGCCCAACTTGTTTAAAGCTGGTTTGTTTATTAACCCCTTGAGCAGAAAGAGCCAAAGTGCTAAAAATAAACCAGGACTCACTCAAATTCCTAAAAATAATGGCCTGGTGGGCTGCATCGGTCCCAGATGAGAACATTTTGGTGCTTTATGTTCTTGCTTCGCTGCCTCTCCGCAGGGTTCATCTCTTGGACAAAATTGAGTAGGACATCATGGCGGCAGGGGGCCAAAATCAGAGGGAGGAAGGTGACTCTGAACTTCTCCAACACTTTAAATAGGTCAGTGCTTTTTACGTAATAAAATACCTAAATGAGGGACTCCTAAATCCCCCATGAGTGGAATTTGAACAAGTGAGATTCTAACCAGCAAGGCTGGTGAGAGGGAATGGTGCTCTAAACCCTTAGGCCAAAGCAGGTGTCTACTCACTTAGAAAATTCATGCACTATTTTTAAAAAAATACAAAATGTCTGTAAACTAGGCTGCTGGGTTAAAGACATGCCTGCCATTTCTTCTTCTGGAGTTGGCACGTTTTCTTACATGCCCAAATTTGAGACTGATGCAGACTTTCTGTGCTTTCAGGCCCTCTTGACTTTTTTAACAGAAATTGTTTTTAATTGTATTTAAAGCTACAGCTGAACAGGCCTGCACGTTATGTCAACTGCACATGGGATTACTGCAAGGAGAAGTTAAAAATGAGACATCAACATCAAAATTCAGCTCCAGCAATCCAGCAAAAGACAGCCTACAAGTCCTGCGAGCCTGGGCTGAGCATCGCTGCCAGGGGCAGCCACCAGCTTGGTCAGGATCCATCTCTTCCTCCCATGGGTTTCAGATCAGTCGAGCACTTAAACATACGCATCACTTCAAGTGCATGAGCAGCTCCTGCTTACCACCATGTTCTTGCAGTGGGCTTAGCATTTAAGGTGTCCTCAAACCCAAGTGAAGGGCTGGTGAAGCCCACGTGGGGCTGAGGGATGCCTCTTCCTTCCCCGCTTGGGTCCACCGAGGAGGCTTGAAGTCCTGCGAAGCGGCGGAGCCACGGGCCTGGCTGCGTGTCGCGGTGTTTGGGCTCACGAGGTGGCCTGAGCTGTCTGCTGGGAGTGACCGGATTTGGGTGGGAAACACACAGGGCCCAATCCGGCACCTGCATCGCTTCAGTGCCATCGCCCATCTGCCCGGTGCTGATAGTGAGCAGCTTGTTCTGCCCTGAATGCCGCAGCTGAGCTGGTTCCCAAAAAAAAAGACCTCAGAGTTAAAAAATTCATTTGTGTGGGTTTCCTTCTTTTTTTTTTTTTTTTTATTCCTTTTCATCTTCTTTCCTGCTGCTATTCATTTAGCATGAAATAACCTTCCAAATCAATCCGGAAGAAATCATTCGAAACTGTTGCTATTTTCCCATTGCTAATTGCTGGTTTGAAATCCCATTCGAACTGCCCTGAATACACAGCCTGGTGTTCCTAAGCTAAGTGCCTACCAGGTATTTTCCTCAACGGGCTTTTATTTTCCTGCAAAAAAAACCCCAGTCCTGGCTCGCTGGTTAGCTTTTAATGGGACAATAGCGTTTCCATAGTATGTCTTGTTTCCGAAGCAGAGCCGTGTTTTGGCAGGAACCAACTGCTGCTGTTTCACAGGGCTGGCAGAGCAGTTTGGTACTTTTGGTCCCAGAAACGAAGCAGTTAATTGCCCTACTGGGAAGGAGGAAATTTCTTGTAAAAATCCAGAATCTGGTTGAACAATGTGGCCTTTTATTTTTCAGCCTTGGAATCAAGCCTGGCTGCCCTTGTAAACAAAGAAAGGAAAGAATCACTGAACCAACCCAACACATAAAAACTGACCATGTCTGTCTTTGAAGTTCCCTTTATGTTGTTTGGAAAACTTGGGATTATAGAGGGGTTTTTTCTTTTTTTTTTTTTTTTTTTTTTAAGAAAAAGCGGGATGGGAGTTAAGGGAAACTTTTTCTTAAACAGAGCAGAAGTCATTAATTAAGTATCCCATTCATCCCTGAGGCACCGGCTCATCAATCAGATTTCTTATTAGCATTCTGATGACCTGCCTGACCCCCCGTCTCTGTACTGTCTGCATGACGACACGGAAAACCGGACCACACACCGAACGGAGGAGGATTATTTGACGCTTTTCCTTGCTCTGGGGGCAGACCGCGGCGGGAAGAGGACCGATGACTGACGTTGCTGTTTTGGGTTGGGGCGAGTCAATAAGCAGTTCCTGGAGAAACAGCCCTGAGAACTTGGGAGGGTGACAGAAGTGATGTCCTGGTGGGTTTGCTGATCCGTGCACGGGGCTGCTCTGGGGCTGGGACTTACAGCTTGGTGCCACCGCAGGGTCTCTCTGCTCCCGTTGTGGTCACGGTAGGCTCAAATCCAGAGCAAAGAACAGGATTTTAGCGCAGTGACCACCGTGCTCTTACCCTTGAGTAACCCTGGTAGGGAAACGATTGGCTCCCGAAAATGTGCTGGCAGCTTCAGGCCCCCTAAGTAGGCTGTGTCCTCAAGGTGGGTAAGGATCTACATTACCAGTCCTCCAGCCTTTCTCCCTCCAGATTACTCCGGTTACAAGTAATTAGCTGATTACATCTTTACAGAACTGCTTTTGGGCAAGTTTTTGCATTGAAAAAAAAAATAAATCGGACAGTGACAGCAGCAAGGTACCAGGTGTGCCCATATTTTCTTGTGAGAAAGTCAAACTACAGCGGCTCCTTGCTTAGCACGGGAATTTGCACCTACACACACGTGCACAGAGCGCGCAGCCAAGGATGACCCTGACCGACGCCAGGGAAAGCGGTGGCCAGCGGTGGGAGATCACCACGTGACCTCTGTTAGGTTTGCAGCGATGTTATGCGGAGCCGCAACTCAGGGAGGGAGAAAGGTAGCAGAGTAACGTGCCATCCAGCCGCCGTGGTGATGGATGCAGGAATACGGCGTGGCTCTTGGGGCGACTTGTTACCAAGAGCTGGCTGAACTTTCTAAATGAGATTGGTTTTACCAAGTATTAGTTTCAAAGCAAAAAAAATCTGACTTGCTTTTGTTGTTTTCTAAACGGGGAGGCTGTTTCTCTGGCAAGATAGAAAATTATTTGTTTTACCACTTCCTACTTCTTTTCTCTATTTTTCTCTCTGTTTCAAAAGCAAAGTATAATACAGTGTGTGGCAAATAGAAGAAGAAAAACTGGAAAATGTGGATAAAACTGTACAAATTTTCTAAACTATTTGGGAGTTTCATTTTAAAAAAAAATTATTTCTTCTTTTTTATTTACTTTAGTCGGAAGGGGTTGTACCTGACAAAGTGCGACATATTCTCCTTTAACACTTATAGCCCTGGATAGTTACCATCACAGCTCATCTCTGAATTCAGGCAATATTCTTTGAGTCACACCAGGAACTGGTAGGGACCAGGCACCTTTAGGGGTGTGAGCCTCAAGGTTTTGCCCAACAAGAAATGTCCCTCTGGGCAGGGAATTATATCTGGTCTCCAGCTAAAACCCCAATGGATAAAACATCCTTGTCTTTGGGGCTCATCCTCAAAGCAGAGGGTTGCTGTCACAGCTGAAGGGGAGATCAGGGAATGTCCTGGGGATGCAAAGATGTCCATCAGTCATTGCTGATGGGGAGAATGGAAATGAGAGGGGGCAGAAGTTTGGTCTTTCATGTTAAATACCAAAACAGGTACCTGAACCCAGGGCTTCGCTTCCCAAGCAGGTGCCTTGGGCATGAAGCTGCAGAAACACTTCTGCGCTCTGTCCCAATGGATCCTGAATTATCAGACACTAGTGTGAGGGGTGCAAGTCAACTTCTTCTGCACTGTGTTTTTAAATGAGCATTTTATTTTCCTTCTGCGTAGTGAAGCTTGGGGGACTTCATAGTATCATCTGAGCTTTTACTCCATGAACTCTCCGCTATTGCAGAAGACCAGACACTGACATTGCAGGTCTCCCCTCTCTCTTCCTCAGGCACATTATGGTTGTTGATTTGGTCTTTTGCTGGAGTTTATTTCTATGGCCCAGGGCATGAAGTGTCATGTGAAATGGATGCCCTACAGACCCTTCTGAACTGTATGTCTGCTACAGCAGCTTCATGTCCTCTCCCTGACAGAGGCCAGAGGAGACCCTTGGGAAGAGCTATAAGAATGGGATGAGCACAGAGCAATGCTCCCCATAGTCTGTCCTCACCCTCCTCCAGTTTGTGGTTTGGGGGCCTTTTGCTGCATAGCTGTCTGGGCTCCGTGACCCAGATGGTGTCTTCTGGTCCTGTATAAGCCTAAACACATACCACACAGGCAATCCCTGTGGGCCCAAGTGCCCAATTTTGGCTGATGTCATAGGGGAATAACTAACACCTCCTTGGCCAGTGACTATGGATGGGGGCCAGCAGGATCAACCAGGGCAAGGATCAGGGCAAGCCAGAAATCAGACTACTAGTCAAAGTGGCTGGAAACAAGCTCCCTGGCTACCAGCACAGACACGTCCTCCATGGGCTCAGAAAGGGACCTGTGTATCCCAGGCACTTAAAAAACTCATATTTTTTCATGGTGATGGGAAGAGCCGGGGGTGCTTCCCCCAGACAGCCCTTCCAGGCATGCTGATGGTACCTGGCCCAGGCATCCTCACAAAACCACCTCTGGTCTCAGCTCCCTTCTCCTCATATTCCAGAGGAGTCCTAAGGAAGCATTATCCACTTGGACTATTGCTGGACCCATCTACGTGGCTCTTCATGTCATGGGGCAAATCATGGACTGTGGGCATCAGGCTCATCTCCACGTCTCCATCACACCAGATTAGTGGTGTGTACTTTGCAGCTGGGAAACACAGAAATGCATTCAACCTGTTACACACTGAAGTGATGGGTATGTTTTAGATATTGACAATTAAGTCTAGTTTTCAACAGTGTCCTTGTTAACCAAAGTAGTTGGTCCTTGATCTAGTTCGTCCCTGAGGTATCTGCTATGGCCTGTGACTGTCAGTGGTCTTCTTGTGCTGTGCCATGCTCTTCAATATTCAGTGTATTTTGAATTTGGATCAGCTAAAATGTCAGGTATTTCTCTGATGTAGTCATTTTTTCCAACAGAGTGGCCTGGGAAGCAGCAAGTCAAAAAAAACAGGGAGGGAAGAATGTGTCTTGGATAGATACTGTCACAAAAGAGATCAGGTGGGGAGAGACTTGCAACATGGAAGACCTAAATAATGCACAAAGAGTTGTGAGGAAGAAGGCTCAAACCCCTTCCATCTCTCCAGTGCAGCGAATGAGGGGGTGAGTTCGGCTGGGTACAAGTTTGGCAGCTCCTGATCTGGTGCCGATCTGAGACAGCCATCAGATGTTGTTTGCAAAGCCTGAATATATTAAATTCCATGTACACAGAAAAAAATTAAACAGGATCTCTGGTGCCAGCAGCATCTCTTATCACTTTGTAGCCTGCTTGCATTCCCTGGCAGATAATCACCATGACTAACATTTATCTGACACAGCCAATTTTGCTACCAAAATCTGTTTTGCAACCTTAACTGACTATTCACAGAAATGACAACTCCCCCCCCAATAGTATAAATGCTACCAAAGCTCTCCTAGGCAATAGATGAGTTTTGTGATCGCTTTCTGGTAGCCAAAATAAGATGCAATGAGTGCTCCAGAGAGCTGGATGGAGGGGCTGAGTGCCTTTTATTTCTCCATCTTAGTATTTATGGTAGTTTTGTTCATTTGATTTATTTCCTTTGCTGTTGAGTGTTGCATCTTCCGATATTGAAAGTCTTTGTGCAGTTGGATGGCCACGCTGGGGAAAGAGCTGCCTGCCACCCTCTTCATGCCAACTTGATTTCTGCCCTTTCTTTCTCTGCTTTTTTCGAACCTGTATTTTCAAGAGGTCTGTAATGTAGGAAAAGCTGGTACAAGTGTTTGTCGACGCAGTGAAGGGTCCTGGGGAATTGATCAAGGTTCAGATGAACCTGGCAAGATCGAAAAGGGAGACGTTTAACTTTCAGCAGCTCCTCAGGCTGTTGACCATGGGGCTGCACATGATGCTGGCTCCAGAGGGTGGTGGGAGCTGGGGCTGAAACAAGGGAAGAGGGAAGGACCAGGGCAGATGCACACAGGTCTGCCTGTGGCTTGTTAGTAGATTTCTAATCTAACAGGGCTCTGCTGCCCAGACCAATTCCCTTTACTGACCTGTGTTTCCATAGAGCTCCACTCAAGTCCTGTGCATTATAAATCCCCAGTTTATCCTCTTGGGACACAGACTGGGCAGGAGGGCAAGGAGCACTTGTTGGCTAGATATAGGAACCTTTTATCCACAATGAGTTTTTAAGCCATTAACTTACCTTTCTCAAGAACTGAATTCTTCAAGTGGATCTGCCCATTCTTTCCAAAAGTCTGCAGTTTTCTTTGAGTCCTTCTGCCCTCTTTCTCCTTCTGATTCTTCCTCTATGAAGCCCACACCGTCCCATGAACCCACATGCTTCTTCTAAGTAAAATCCACCTTTAAATAGTGCATCTAGGTCTTGTGTTCACCCTGTGGCAGCCCAGACCTAGTGGTCCTCAAGATCAGAGCTGAAGGCCCCAGACTGCAGAGGGATGGCTTAAAGATGATCTCTTGCAAAAAAAAACCACTGGATTTCCTCCAAGCAGGACTAAATAAACTGCCTCTGAGCAAAACTGTGTGCACAACATCTGTATTTCCATATCTTGCGTGTTTGTGAAGGGTGCCAGGCTCAGCACTGGCTCGAGTCATCGGCTTAAGTGTCCACCCTGTCTGTGTCTGAGGATGTAGCCTGAATCCCCTCATCCCTCAGGGTTTCCCAGTGGTTTCTCTTCTTCCTCCTTGTGCTGCCGCCTGAAGACTGAATTTTGCCTATATTGATGACTCTCCCCACCCATGTTGTATGAGTTTTCTATATTCCCATTCAGATCCATCTGAAAAGTCCCTTCCATAGGCCCAAAATAAATGATTCAAAGCCCTACCCCAGAGAAGATAATTGCCCTTCATCACCTTCATTGTCCTAGAGCATCCAGCCATATGGACAAGGCTTACCACATCCAGCAACTATTTGTTGTAGTGTCTGTACATGAGGCTAATTATGGATATTTTGAGATTTTATTAAGCTTGTTAAGCTTAAAAATGGGAGTAGGAGGGTTTAGACGACTTGGATAATTTGGAGACGGAGATATGCTGAGATACATTTTTTCCAACTTCAGTCCCAGTCCAGTTTAAACCTACAAGAACTGGCTGTGAGTTTTCCCCCTCCAAAAGAAGTGTGGTGACCTCTGGTTAAAAAGCATTTTCAGGACATTTCTGGTCAATTGTCCTGTGCTGGTTTGACACCTGTAGCTCCGAAGGACATTGGGCTGAATTGGCAGGTGCCCCGAGTTTTTAAGATCTGGGTGGGATTATTTTGATTAGGTTTACCATGGGGGCTCTCTTCAAGGTCAGCAGGAAAACAGGCAATCGCAAGGCAGGATCACTAAAATAGGGCAGGCAAGTTACACAGGAGCTGCCTGTTTCTCTCCTCCAACAAGAATCATAGAATCATTTAGGTTGGAGCCCAACATTTAACCTAGGACTGCCAAGTCCATCACTAAACCATCTCCCTAAGTGCCATGCCCACAGAAGAAGAGCTGTGGGTGAGATGCTCATGTGAGGTCCTCTTTATCAGCCACGATCGGTGGCTTTTAGGTCTTTTTAAACCGCTTGCCAGTGTCTGTATTGGGCAATCTGGTGGGCAGCATCTTGTGGGCCTTATTGAGGTCCTTACTGAGGTGAATTATGGCTGTGCTGGGTTCAAGCTGCAATAGCTGGGCTCCTCCTGCAGCTCCCCATGGAGGGAGCATCGAGACCCTCACGTGGGTCACCCGAGGGAGGGTGGGCAGCGTACAAACCCTCCGTCCTTCAGCTGGGAACCCCCTGCGAGCACCAAAAGGAAGACGAGAGCATTAACATGCAGAAAGGGCAAAGCTTGAATGTCTTGATCAAAATCCAAGCCCCGGAGAAGGGTGCTGCCAAAATCCACCTGGCATGAAGGCAGCAGCCCCCAACACGCGTGGCGGTTCGGACACGCTAAGCAGGAGCGGCCGCGTTCCCACCGCCGGGCGCGCCGCGATATGACGGCGTGCCAAAGGATCTTGAGGGGCTGGGGTGGGGAGGGGGGGGGGGGGGAAAATCCTGGCATAGAATTTAAAATGTGCTCTAACCTTTTCTGCAAACTGAAAGCAAGAAAAATGCTCATAAAACTACTCTTTGTGCACAGAAAGAAGTCCGTTTTTACACTGTTGCTAAGTTCCTTATTGTTTTCTGGCTGTTTTTTGTGTTTCTGTGGCAGCCTTTTCTGTGGGCCTCTTTCAGTGACTTAGCTATATTGGCCTGCAGATAATTAGATCAGTGCTATCATTTTCACTGTCCTTTTTCCTCTGGGGCTATTTGCATGATAATGGCAGTTTGTGCGACTCTTTCCCTCCGTCTCCCTCTCTCTTTTAACAAGACACCATTTCTAAACATGAAATAATTCAGGGAACAATCTGCGAGCGGCTCTGTTAAGGAAAGACTGAAAACATCTGGTTAAGAAAACATTTCTGGTAACCAAATATCCAACATTTTTGTTAGGTATAGCTTTAAAAAAAAAAGAGTCTTTTTTTTTTTTTTTTTACAGTATTTTTAGTCTATGTGTACTTGCTGTATGCAAAGCTCCTAACCACAGTATGTTCCCACTCTGGGTATATATGTGTATATGATTTATTATGTGATTATCCAGACAATTTCTAGACAAGCAAGATATTGGGATTGAAGCTGTTAGTGATTCCTATGAACATTTAAAAGGTAGCTGTGCCCCACAGACTGGTTTTGAACCCCTCTTGCTGTGAACGAAGTCTTCCATTCAGCAAGATATGCCCAAATCTAAGCATGAGAGTAAACCCATCGGAATACAGAGGTTGACCTGGGTGGCTGATGCTTGTATTGCACTGATTTAGGGTGTGGGGCTTTCCATGCGAGAACGTATTGTGCCCAAGGGTGGGCCAAAGAAGAGCTTTGTGCAGGAGCAGGGACTCCTGCCATCCCCAAGTCCTGCAGACCAGTGGCCATCTCAGCCTGCAGACTGTGCTGCACCACCAAGATTATTTTTGCAGTAAGAAAGGGGTCTTGGGACCGATTCCTGCTCCTGATGGGATTAAAATCCCTGCAGACATACCTCAGCAGGGGAGAAAATAAATGGTGAAAAAAAATAAAGGGAGTTAATAAAGTTGGTGCTGGTATCAAGAGACCATGGATTTCATTTGAGATTTGGATTTCCCCACGGCAGCTCAGCAAGGGGCATCAGCTGTCCTACACCCAATGTTTTTTGACATGGATCTGTCAGATCTTCATGTCACCCTGGCAAAAATATGCCCCTGGTCCAGCTCCAGCTCTCAGAGGCCTCCTCAGAGCAGCCCAGTGCTGCAGTGGATGGGTGGTGAGGCTGGGAATAGAAAATCCTATTTGCCTGTTTAGTTAAGCTTATTAAAAACTCCTCAAACCTATGTAATGGACAATTTTCAAAAGGCAAAACTGGTCACAGTTTTTGATAGCATTTTCAATTAAAAATTCCACAACTGTTCTTTTCATGAAAAAAAAAAACAAACCTGGAAAAACCCCCAGGGTTTAATCATTTAAATACTGGGACACGGTGCTGACCAACATTTTTGAAGATGACCCTATGCTGCAAATATCTCATAACAATTATAACACACCTGGAAAAAAAATTCCATTGGGCTCTGTTGTTGTCTGCCATGGGGTCACACAGCTCCCACCATTTCAGCACCTGAGCCCCAGCTGTCTCCCTGGCGTGGACACGGATGAGATGGTGCCAGAGCAGCTTCCAGAGGCAGAGGTCACCTTGGTGCTGCTGTCATCACGTAACAGATCCATCAGCTGAGCTGCACTAAGTTTAAGAGATGTAAAGGAATAAGGAGAGTTGTGATAGCATTGCCATGGTCATAGTTACCCGAAGTCACCTCCAAGTCAAAGAGTCTTCAGCATGGTTGAAGCATCATTTGAGAGCTACCTGGCATGGGAGAGAGGGCTGAGCCTAGGCCATGGGAGAGCTGGAAGGACAAGCAGAGTTTAGCTTGTGACTTACAAGGAGGAAAGATGCCACGTGTCACAGGAAGATTTTGGCATGGGGTTTCCTGGCTCAAGAAAATTGGTTATTCTCAAATGGAGGGCAAAGAGACAGGGACTAGCTTGCCAGAGTCATGGGAGCCGCTGATGCTCAGCAATTCTGAAAATTAGGTTCATTAACAGGGGTTATTCATCACCCAATGAAAGTCAGTGGAAATGGCTTCCCTGGGAGTTGGACCAGGTCCTTATTTCAGAGCACAAATAGTGAATGAGAAGGCTTCTTTCTGAAACACTGGTGCCAAGCTATGTATGACCGTGGACCACACACCAACCAGCACCCAGCCTCCCTATGCTCTCCCCCACGTTGTGGACGGCACACAGCCGGACCTCTGAGAAACACCTCAGTGCCTTTGGTTTCAGTGACCAGAGATACTTGAAGACTGGACTAATCTCACTGTTTGCATCAGTTAAGATCTGAGGAGCTCCTGTCTTCCCCAAAGCCATGCAGCACCTCCCAGCAAAGCCTGTCAGGAACCGTCAAATAAACTGGTTCCTGCCAAGCAAACAGAGATTAGTGGAAGGATAGTGTGCAGCTTGACACTAGTTGCTATTTGTTTGCATTTCACATTTTATTTCCATCCAGCAAACCTCTTCCAAGCAGCACGCTGCACGACTAGTGAAAATAAAGGAATGAGTTTGATCTCAAAACCCACACATTTACCTGCAGAAATGTCTCTGAGTGAAGATAAAACCCTGCAAATTTCAAGGAATACACAAGGACCGAGGGGAAAAAAAATAAAAAGAAAAAATATTTCTCAGTAATATGAAAAGTAATTGCCTTTCTTATTCAGGTATCTGTAACTGTTTCCTCAATGCCTATTTCTACCAGTAGCCAAGTACCGGACCATGAGCAGGACTTCAGGAAATGAAATTGCAATTGCAACCCCCAAAACTCTTTCCTGAAGAGGCAAGTGGTGGTTTTGCACAGCTCTTGTGGTGGTGACAGAGAGCCACCAGCAACACACCCAAGTGCTGCGTTCAAGAAAGCAGCCCACAAAACTTAACCAAATGCACTATTTTTGTGGCAGACAAGTTCATGTTTTCACAACTTTTGTGGGATTTTGATCTACACCAAGTCATTTTTAATCAAGCCATGAATCATTATGCAAAATGTAGGTGCAAGACTAACATACTACAGCTGATACTCTTCCTGAATGCTCATGTTTTCAGAGTATGAAAAAATACTTAACCCAGCAAAGAGCTGAAAGCCTGCTGCCTCCACCTTTTAAATTATATAGAGGATTTGAATGGAAGTCACAATAGTGTTTCTCCAGCCGAGAATTTTATGTAATGAAAAACCAGCTACACTGAAACAGCGAAAGCAATATGAAGTTTTTTAAGCTGGCGCTGAGGTTTGTTTTGAGATGATCTAGCCCAGAAATTAGATTCGGACATGGTCCTTTCGCCATTGCATGCTTCTTCTGATCTTGTTTTCCTTAAGCTTCCAGTCTACCTTCCCATAGATAGATTTCCTTCGCAATATATCATATATGAAGTGCATAACAGAACTGTGGAACGGTATTTATGACTGTTCAGATGAAGGAGAATGAGATGGCTATGATGGAAGAGCTGATTCACTGCTAAGCAGCCCCAGTTTTACACTGGAGTAACCTTACTGAAATAAGGAATTCCACTCTTCTAAAACCAAGAGTTGGGTCAGGCTCAGCTGAACGATGGACTTGCTTTTTCATCCAGAGGATTAAATATAGTTCCCCGACATGTGGTCCACGTTTCAGCTGAGTCCTGCAGTCCTCACGTAGGTGAAACAACCATTGGCTTATGAGCAACATGATGTCAGAATGCGATGCTGCAGGACTGGGCTGTGTGAATCCCCAAAATTTCAGAAAGTACTGACAAATCTCTCTCTGACGAATTTATGAACTCAGTTCTAGTGGAAACTTGTACGAATGTATGAATGTATGAAGTTGATTGGATGAGGACTCGAAGTGACCCACTATTTCTTTTCAATTCTAAACCATATATTTTTTTTCCCTTGCTTGCTTATAAAAAATCTCAGATTAAATGTTTAGACATCACCTCAGACACTTGTGTCTAGCTCAGCAACACTTTGCTGAAACCCAGAAGTCTCCAGTGGCATCTCAGAGCTCAGCCCAGCCTGGGCAAGGATCAGGAGAGCCTTTACAGGATCTCCTGATGCAGTGATGATCCCCTAAACACAGACAACACATCTTTGTGCTTTATCCTTGCACAGCCCTTTCCAATGAGATGCAGTGCTGACAAACACAAGCCACCCACTCACGGGTGCCAGCAGAGCCACCAAAACTGCTTTGCCCTTTCTTCTGGAGGGAATATATCCCAGGAGAACATGAAACACACGCTGAGATTAAAAGAGGGGAAGGGAAACTAAGACAATGGCATCCACAGGCAGCAAGAGGAAAACAGCTTCACTTGCAGGGTGCCAAGTCTGCAGTCCTGTGTCCACTGGTAATTTCATCCCAATAAAATAGCATTTCTGCGATGCCAAGATCATAAAGGAAGGAGCCATATATATGCACATGTATGAACGTGCATCATTGGAAGTGGTCTACGGTGATTTACAGCAGGTGAGGACCTACATAAGCCACACAATCTTGTATGTACACACAGGTACTAAATTGAGGTGAAGTGGCTCAAATTTGGCTTAAGTGGAATACGCCTTTCATCCCTTCTTCTGATTTTATTGAACGTTTTATTGCCAAATTTTCTCTATTAGTGGGGAAGCAAACTGGTATGTTTTAAAATTTCTCCCACTGTTGTGAGTATAAACTTCCTGAAGATTTTAGCATGTTTGCAAGAGATCCAGGAAAATGAAGATTTTTTTTTTAGGTCAACATTTTCTTCTGGCAGACTGAGCCTGAAGTGCACTTTATTTCCCTTTAATTTAACAGCTCCAGCAGCTTTTCCAGTTAAATCGACTGTTCATTATTGAGCCCATTTATGAAGGGCTGTGCAGTGCAGTTTAATGAATCCCTGGCACAAAGCTCCCTTTCAGCGTAGGGAAAGAATAGCAGCCTATTTAGGTCCTGTAGGGCTGTATGTCAAAGGCTGCCTATAATACTTGTCAGGGAAGGGCAGAAATTCCCACTGATATAAGAATGTGCAAGAAATCAACTTTCACAACCAACTCGCCGATTAAGACGCGATCAGGAAATGAGACTGTAGGTTGCGAGTGGTGACACCTGTTTGGGCAGCCAGATTTTCCCATAACTCGAGAACCATATGGGCTGTACAACCGGGCAGGGAAAAAAAAAAAAGTCCTCCCTCCCCTGTCGTAGAGATTTTCTTACTTTCATGCTGCCTTCCTGATGCTGTGGTGAAAGGAAAATGGGTGTCGTGAATTGCGAGGGCTGGATTTGGTTTGCCTTCCTCAGGGGAAGGTTTTGCTAGTGATCACAGAATCATGGAACAGTTTAGGTGGGAAGGGACCTTTAAAGGTCATCTAGTTCAACCCCCCTGCAATAAGCAAGGACACTTTCCACTAGACCAGGTTGCTCAGAGCCTCGTCCAACCTGACCTTGAATGTTTCCAGGGATGGGACATCTACCACCTCTCCGGGCAGCCTGTGCCAGTGTTTCACCACCCCAGCTCATCACAAAAAAATTCTTCCTTATATCAGCCTGAATCTATCCTCTTTTAGTGATGGGGCATAGCATGAGGTGTTTCCTTCAGGATGGATCCTAGTGGGATCCTGTCCCTGCATTGCAGAGGATTTACCCTGGTGTTGGACACTGAGACGGATGGTCCGGCGAGCATCAGGAGGGCAGACTCAGCTTCTGCAACAGCCTCCGGTGAGGAGCTGCTCCACAAAAGCGCTGGCACCGCAACGCCGTCCTCAGCTGTGTGAGGCTTTCTTGTTTGCCTAAGCTGCTCTCTCCTTTCTGGTCCGCTCGGTCTGTAAGGATAACAAATTGTTCTTCTTGCAAAGAGCTCGATCGTGTGGCTATGAGCTCAATTTGTGGCCTGTGTGAAGCATTAGTGAGCACGGCGTGTCCCTGCTCCCTTCGGTTCACAGGGTGAACGTGCTGCGGCTCCCTCTAAAAATGCCAAGCGTGATGCCAAGGGCATCGTTCTGGAAAGGCTTGATTTAATCCCCAGAGCTGGTTGAGATGCTGCTACCTATAATGAGCAAGAAAACAAACAAAACCAGATAAATTTCCTACACAAAAGTGGACAAGAAAATAGCAGTAGAGCCCCTGGAGCCCCTTAGTGAGCCCTGAATGCTGTCCTGCAGGATGGAGGTTTGGGGTGGGGGAAGCGTTTCTGCAGCCACTTCACCCACCTCAGTCTGATGGGGGGAGAGAGAGGGATCAGGACATCTGCCTGGGGTTGGGGTTATTTTGTGGGTCTAATCCCAGCACTTCCCAGACATTAGACCTTGTCAGCGAGACGAGGTGGATGGCTGATGGGGTGCAAGTGTCACACTGCAGGGGCTGAGCATCATCATCCTGAAAGAGCATGGGCAGAAGACAAGCATTGGCTTGTAGAGCCACTAGGAAAGAGATGTTTTGCAGGAATAACCACACCGCTGTTTCCTTGGAAAAATTAAGTTTCTCTGCAAGTTGTTGACATCATGTGGCTTAGCAAATTTCCCTCCAGGCATTGCCCAACTTTGGGTAATCAGCTCTGCTTGAGAGAACATGGAGAATAAGCATGTTTAATGCAATTATGAAGGCTTTCTAAATCTCCGATCTGGTTGAGAATATGTAAATTCGGCTGCTTAGCACAACTGAATGCAAACTTTCCTTTGCATGCCTGACAATTGTTTTAATACTCTCCAATTTTTAGGAGGTAATCAAGTCTCCCACTAAACCGTAGCTGAGCTCTGAAAGCTGTTTAATTGAATGAATTCAGCCTTACAGAAGAGAAGCCAGGGCTTTCAGCTTTTTTTTCTCTGAGCCACCGGATATTTAGCCACTCTGCATATAATACCACCCAGACTCATTAACAACCCCCTTCAGACAGGCTATGAAATATTGCAGCTCTGACGCTGAAGCATATACTAACTTGAGGACAACTTAGTTGCTGCTCTATTAGAGCCATTTCACGTTGCTCAGATAAGAAATGGTCCCAAACTGACTGCACATCCAGCGGCAGACAGCGAGCCCCATTTTCTAGACCCACATGCAGGTTGAAGTGGCCTCCAAGTGGACACAAAACTGTCTCATGGAGCATGTGGTGGATAGTTATGTCGTTCTTTACATTTCCCTATCAATAAGGGAGCTTGGAGGAGGCTGCAAAGCTTGGCAAGGCTTGGCAGGGTAAAAGCTTGGGTAGCTAAACTGTATCAGTTGTATTGGAGCTAAGTAACTTAAATCCACCTTCTGTGTAGACATACTCATTCTGGTATGGAGAGAGAGATTTCCCATAGCCCTCTGCCTACCAGGGTTTTTTGCTTCAAGGACACAGTGGCAGTCAGAGCGACCCCCCCAGAGAAGAGACTCTGGGAGGCTCCAGCCGAGCAGGTTTTGCAAGGAGAGCCAGTCCAGATGTGTTGGCACCAAAGCCAAGGCTGTGTCTGGGACCGTGAGGCTCTGCCTGCTGCTGGGACCCTGCTGAGATGCAGGTGAGAGACCAAGAAAATCAGCATGTTTGTTTGGTAGAGGATTTTGAGACTTTTTTTTCCCCTCTCACATGAAATATGTGCTTTCTCCTCTTTTCTCCTTGCCACATTTGCTTTGCATTCAACAAGTGTTTGAAACCACAGTGAGGTGAATTTGGCTGGTTTTTCCATTTTACTACTCAGTACAGTCTCAGGAGCCTGTTTCCTTTCTCTTTTTGCAGTTTTCCTTCCCGTTTTTTCCTTCCAACACAGAACTGCTGCACTTCTAATGAATCGATGCAGACCAGGAAAACTCACTTAATTTCAGTCAAAATCAGATATGCAGCTTTTATATACTAAATAAATTTGTATTTAGATATACAAATCACTGCAAATCTGGAGCTCAAAGGGTTGAGTTTGTTCTGCATCAATGTAAAAGTTTTCTAAATCAACCAAATACCTTTTTCCCCCCAGAAAAGACAAGCTAGTTCCTTCAGGAGCTGTTAGTATTTTCAGTCGCCACTTCACCAATTTTTCTGCTTTCCATATGGAAGATTTATACTGCTGCTTCGTTAAACCTGTGCAAGTAAAAATCTTCAGTTTTAACTGAATGCAGCCCAGTCATTTAAACTCTCTTCTGGATCACAGTGCTGGATTTTCTCAAGATTTGACCTGATGAGGAACATACAATGTGCTGGGTGACGGGCATAGCAATGAGCTTGGAAAAAAAGCCAACCCTTTGCAAATTAACTGAGGCTTGTGCGTCCTGGCAGGTGCCAGAGCGTGTCTCCCGCCGTGCCCTCACACCCGGGGCTGTGCAGCTCCACCAGCTCTCACCTCGGGCACCGGGACGCGTTTTGGGCAGCTGAGAAGCTGCAGGAGCCGGGGGGGGGCGACACGACACACAGCGCTGGGGGTGGCTGCACGCACTGTGCTGGGGATCACACCGGTCGGGTCAGGGGATGCTGTGGAACTGCTCCAGGGCGGCTGTGTGTATCTGGTCGGGGGGTGGCTGTGTGTCTGGCCCCGGGGGGGTGGGTGGGTGGGTGCTGTATACCTGTCCCGGGGGGTTGTCTGCCTGTCCCGGGGGCTGTGTATCTGCCCCGGGGAGTGTGTGTCTGTCCCGGGGGCTGTGTGCCTGTCCCGGGTGGTGCGGACCCATCCCGGGGGGGCTGTGTACCTGTCCCAGGAGGTGTGTACCAATCCCGGGGGGGGGCTGTGTACCTGCCCCGGCGAGGCTGCATGCCGGTCCCGGGGGCTGTGTGCCTGTCCCGAGTGGTGCGTACCTGTCCCGGGGGGGGACCTGTGCACCTGTCCCGGGGGTGCGTACCTGTCCCGGGGGGGGGGGCTGTGTACCTGTCCCGGGGGGTGCGTACCGGTTCCGGGGGGCCTGTGTACCTGTCCCGGGGGTGCGTATCTGTCCCAGGGGGGGTGTACCTGTCCCGGGCGGCCTGTGTACCTGTCCCGGGGGTGATGCTTGCCCCGCCCCTCCGCCGCTGCCGGTGTCCCCGGCCGTGGGGCGGGGGGGGGGGGCGGAGTGGGTTTAGGCGGCCCGGCCCGGCCCCCGGGCGCCCGGCGGGGAGGCGGGGAGGGCCGGGGCCAGCCCCGCTCCTGAGCCCTCCTCCTCCGCCGCCCGCCGCCTTTTCCCCGCCGCCGGCCGCCCGCCCGGCGCATCCCTGCGGAGCTCGGGGCGGCGGCGCCCCGCCGCCGGCCATGGCCGTGCCAGCCGCCCTGCTCAGCCCCCACCACCTCCTCTCCTTCTGCTTCCCCGCCGCCGGCGGTCTCCTGGGCTATGCCGACCTGGAGAAAGGCTACGAGGGCGGCGGCGGGGGCGACGCGGCGGACTTTAAAGAAGCCACCAGGGACCTGCTGAGCTTCATCGACTCGGCCTCCAGCAACATCAAGCTGGCGCTGGACAAGCCGGTGAAGTCCAAGCGGAAGGTGAACCATAGGAAGTACCTGCAGAAGCAGATCAAGCGCTGCACCGGCATCATCGCCGCCGCCCCGCCGCCGCCGCCGCCGCCCGCTCCGCCACCCCCCGCCGCCGCTGCCACCGCCTCCCCGCCCGCCGCCTGCCCCGCCAAGCCCCCGCCGCGCCGGGAGGCCTCGCAGGCGGCCAGCAGCCTCCAGAGCAAGAGCCTGGCGGCCCTTTTCGGGTCCCTGCAGCAGGGCCGGGGGGCGGCGGGCAGCGGCGAGGCGGCGGGCGGCGGGGCGTCGGGCGGCGGCGGCGGCGGCGGCGGGGCGGCAGGCGGCCCGCGGAAGGTGCCGCTGCGGGACCGCAACCTGCCGCCCTCCTTCTTCACGGAGCCGGCGCTGCCCGCCGCCCCCCGCGGGCCGCCGCCGGGCGCCAAGGAGGTGGAGAAGGGCGGCGGTGGCGGTGGTGGCGGCGCGGAGGCCACCGAGTTCTTCGAGCTGCTGGGCCCCGAGTACGGCGCGCTGCTGCCGGAGCACGCCGCCCCGCCGGACGCCTTCCCCGCCGGCAGCGCCGCCGCCCGCCTGCCCGCCGAGCTGGGCCTGGAGCACGGCCTCTACGAGGCGCCGCTGCCGCTGCCCGCCGCCCACCACCCGCTGCTGGGCGGGCTGCTCTACCCCGAGCCGCCCTGGAGCCCGGCCGGGCCCTGCAGCCCGCCCAAGAAGGCGTCGGCCGAGGCCCTGCGCCCGCTCTACCCCGGCGGCGGAGAGCCGGCCCCCGGCGGCGGCGAGGAGCCCGGCGGGCCGCTTTCGGCGGGGTTCGCCCCCTTCTTCCCCGAGTGCCCGCTGCCCCCGCCGCAGGGGCCCTACGACTACAGCGCCGGCTTCCACCGCGCCGCCTACCCCGGGCTGTGAGGGCAGCGCCGCGGGGCTCGGCCCCCGCCCCGGGCGGAGGGGGAGAGGGGCGCGGGCCCCGAGGGCCGCCGGGGCAGAGCGGGGTCCCCCCCGCCGCTCACGCGTGGGGCTGGGGGCTCCGTTGTCCCCCCTCTTTCCCGCCGGGTGTCTGTCCGCGCCCCCCACCCCAGCGCGGGGCCGCGCAGGATTCGCCCTCGGCCCCTGCGAGTCGCCTCCTCCGGCGGGTTGGGAGACGCTGCAAATAAAATGTGAAATATTGGGTTCCTTCAGGTGTTTTTCTAGCGGCCGGTGACTGCCCTTTCCCTCGCCCGCCTGAGGCGCCAGGTTCTGTCCCGCTGCGGGCCCAGGCGCTGGGTGGGCTTCTCTTACGGGGGCTGCACTTCTCGCAGGCAGCCCTGACCACCTGTAAACGACTTCAGTCTAAATGTAAAACTCTGCCCGCCCTGGCGGTGCGCTTCAAATTTTGCCCAGGCTCGTGTGCGTCGCGAGTGCTGGCGGACGTTCGGCCGGGGACACAAAAGAAATGTCAAGGGAAGCAAAATTAAAAATGCTGCTACCAAAACTTAGCGTCCTGAAGTTTAACAATATGTCTTGCAGGATCTTGCAAACAGCAATTTACAGCGATACGTAAGTTAATTGACGGCATAAGTTCGGGACAAAAATGTACTGTAGCCACTGCGGCGATGCGATTCCTACAGACCGTTGGATTTCTTCCAGGAATGTGTCAAAGCTCGGAAAGCAACGGGGCTCGGTCTCATTGTGTACAGGAGATTATTTGATAATCATTTAAGTTATGTAAAAGAGTCTATGATAGGTCCTATAAAAATAAAGCTGCACAATAGATCTGAGGTCTGTGGTTGTTACTGCCGTTGAAATGCAGCGTTCAAGGGGCTTTCACTGCGCCTCCGTCCTCCGTAATGGTTTCTTGGCAGGAGTTAAGACAGGCAGTGGTTTTTGTCTTTCCTAAATCTTTTGAAATGCCGTATTTTATCCGCGGCGACCTGTGCTTGTTTTGCCTTCATTTGTACCGGCTGTTTCTTTAACTTACTAGAAAGAAGGGAACGATAATACGCTACAAAGCCAAGGGATAAAAATTGTTACAGTTATGAAAACAGATCAAAATACTTGGAGGTTTCCTATTGAGATGCGAGTCTCAGAAGGCAATCCCGCAGCCTGGCTCCCTGCCAGTCCCGAGTGGATTGTTTGTTTTTGAAACGGGATCCACATACGGATCAGCCGGAGGTTTTACCCTCACTGGTGACAAATCCTTGTGCCTTCTGTCTTTTAAAAGATCATGTGAAAGGTAAAAGGGTTTTCTTCATTCGTCAACCCAGATTTAACTTTTCAAAGACTTGGGGTCAAGATGTTGGGATGTGTGGGGAAGGTGAAGCAAGATCTTTTGGAAATAAACCGTGAGATAATTTGTTTTGGAAGTGGGCTTAATTTTACTTTTAAGCAGCAAAAGCTGTAATTTACGACGCCTCTTTCCTCCCCAAAAGCTGTCCAAGGTGTCCACAAGCTGTGTGGAAAGGAACCACCATGGATCAGTGCCCACAACACTCCGGTGTCTGATAACGGAACGCTGATAAGGAAATGCACTTTTCAAGTACAATTTTGCAGTAGCTTCTTTAACTGAGCTTCCCAAGAGGAGCAATGGGCGGCTGGTCCAGCCAAGGTAGCTACAAATTAGGTTAATCCTGCCCTGCTGCTGGTGTCGATGACGAGACAATGTCCTGCTCTGTGAACTCGGTCCTGCCTCCTCCTTTTTGGCAAACCTCCCAGTGAAGAGAGGGCAAGTTTGCATTCGCAAGCAGCTGTCTGCCAGGTCCAAGCAGAGCTTGCCTATAACTGCAGTGGAGATTAGCTAGACAAGACCAACTCGGGGATTATTTTGGTTGGGGAGGTGGTTTTTGTTGGGGTGTTTTTTGTTGTTGTTGAGCAACTGCTTCGAGCATGTGAGTTTGTAGCACGTGTTGGCAGCTGCTTGGAGTATTTCAGCTGGATGGTGCTGCTCTACTGTATCTTAGCGCCCGGCTTTCTCACCTGAGCCGTGCGCCCAAGATCTGCGCTAGCAGGCTGAGCAAACGAAGGGGAAGCTGATAATGCAATGGTCTCTGCTAAGGACAGAAAACACCTTTCTTTCGCTTAGGATTTCACCGAGCAATTTATTTATTTCACAAGCCCCATACGCAAACGTGTATTAACCAGGGATCTAATCCTGAAGACCTTACAGCCTGTCCTGTCAGCTGCCTCAGGCTTCAGTGAGATTTTGCTCAAAAAAAGTCTAAAAGAGGTCTTCAGGAATGGACTCTGGGGTATGCTATGTAGACATTGCAAACCTGAGTGGCTTGGTTGCCCACAAGCCTCACCTTTTTATTCCAAGTAGCCATGAAGTGCCACAAATCTGACCTGCCGGTGGTTTTCACTCGTTTGGTGCTCTGCTCCCTTGTAGATGGTGACCTGTGGTGCTCAGAAGCTGCCAACCTGGCCTCTTGGGTGAGATCTTGTCTCGGACCAGTGGGAGAAGTGGCTCTGTGGGTGTCAGCAGAGCTGGGCTGCTATAAAACAGGCCTGGCAGCCCTCTCCAGAGACTGCCAGGCTGGGAGGGTTCTTCGTGGGCTTGCAAGAACTTGGAGGCAGGCTCCAGGAGTCAGCCTGCCTGAGCAGCAGCTGCAGATGTTGCTTCAGCTTAGCTTCTAGTCTGCAGTAGTTCCTTAAAGAGGGGGGTTCAGCTTACAGGAGCATACACTGAAAAAAAAAAAGAAAATAAATTTAGTATCAGTATTCTTCGAAGTACCGCTGCATTTCTGCCAGAGGATGTGTTTGAGGAGTACCTGGTATGGGAAGTCCGAGAGGGCTGGAAAGGAGCTGACAATGGCTGGGTCGATCCCGGCTGCTTTCCCCACAGCAGAGGACAGACAAAGGACTTCTGTGCAGCTCCCGAGGAGGGCTGGAGCTCCTCTCCGCGCTGTGGAGGAGGCGAGCGCACGGCTACCAGACCAGGGGTTGCCATCTAGCGGGGCCGCGTCTTTTCTCTTCTTTGTGCATGTGTGGGCTCTTTTTGTTGTGGCTGTTTCCCCCAGCTTGAATAGTGCAGGCACTGAAAATGTCACATAAGGGTCTCGCTCAGAAACACCCTTGGGAAATTGTTTTCTCTGCTGAAACACTGAAGAGCATCATCTTAAGCATCTGTAAGAATAAAACCTTTTGTAATCAAGCAAGATATTTTGGTTTATCTGGTGCACTTTTATAAGGAGTCTGTCCCTAAGAACTAAAGCTGATTCTTTTCAGCTTTTCTGTCTTAAAAGAAGTGTGTCCCTTTGAGTGGAAGTGGGTTCTGTTTGGTTGGATCAGGGTCAGACTACCAAACTATTTTGTTTCAGAAAGCCTGTGTTCAGTTCCTCAGATACACTAAATTCCATTTTGTTGCTGATGTATTTTACACATATTGCTGGAGATTTTGGTGGAAAAGCACACACATCTTAATAATTTTTCATATGCCGTCAGAGATAATAAAGTGGAATGACAAGAACCCTTCGTTCTCTTTTTAAGTGAGGGAATCTTACCTTTTCTTAATGGTGATTTATTGACAAACAACAAAGGGTTCACCGTGAAGAGTTATTACTGCCTCTCAATATTTTGTGACTTAAACGGTCTGGGTCTTTTCCAAAGCTGCTTCACGAAAGCAAAAAGATTCCTTTATTTTCTTGGATGGGCTTTTGAAACAGGCCCGCTAACTATTTAATGACCTGAGCTTGGGACTCCTCTAACACAGCCTGACCGTTGATGATGAGTCACCTTCGATGAGCTTCACAGTTGTTCAAACAATATTAGTAAAAAAGATACAAAGTTTATTGTGAACTCTTTTTGTTTTCTGACTTTTGGAATAAACTGCTTTTGGCAATAGTGCAAAAACTGAAGGTCATTCTGCTGTTATTGGCAACAGGAGGAAAAAGGTGGCGGAGCAATTCTGCAGTGACGTGCAGGCAACTAAGACAGAAATGTGAACGTTCGAACCTATAAACCTGACTATATGAAATGAGAGTTGGGGATGCTTTTAGGATAGCTTTATGTCAACCGAAGAGATGGCAGCCTGCCTTCTCTGCGATAAACTCCTCTCTCATTTTTTATATTGGTAAACACTTGATTAAAATCCAATGTTTTTTTGTAACACATCTACATAAAAGAGTAAAAATAGATTGTATTATAGTCACTCCCTCTCCCAAAATCCGTGTGGATAAAGATTGGCAGAGGATGGCTGAAAAGTGATGTTGTGAAAAGTGAGTGGAGAACTTCCAGTTTCTGTGTTTTATAGTATTTTTTAATACCTCATCGTACCCTTGATTATCCTTGGTGACTCCCCTCCCTCCCTGGCAGGGAACTGCTTTACTACACTGGAGGTTTTTAGCCTTTTATGCTTTTTGGACCCCCTCCATATCAAATGTAAATATACTGTCAAAGCCTTATTTTTTCGTGGCTATTTTGGCTGTAGTCTGCAGACCAACAGTTGTCCAGTGACCACAGACTCAGCATCACTGCATTGCTGTCCATTGAAAATATTTTCAATTGCTTGAACTGGCCAGTGTAGGATTTGAGGAAAATGCAGCATTTCTCCAATGATCCTTCATGTCTCTCTCCTTCTCTATCACATCTTATTTGTGAAATCACTGTGACCCTCCCAGAGGCAGCGAATGCTTTACCCTGTGCTCCCTCCAGATATTCCTTGACCATGTTGGGCACACAAGAAAATAGGAATTGGTCTGTAATTGGGGTGGGAGGATAGGATTCAAGCTTTGCAGTAACGGGCTCTGGTGCTCCTGTTAGTGCAGTTTTCTGTGTTGGGATGTCTCCTGGTGGGCATTTTAGCCTGCCTCAGTCTTGGAAGCTAATTGTTATTCAGCCTGCAGGCTCTGCTGAACAAATTCTGGTGAATCCTGCTGTGCCAGATGGAGAGGGGACTGCCCCCGTTTGCTGCCCTGCCTCTTTGCCATAGGTGCCATCCCTTAGCTGTGTGCACTGAAGGGAGCTCTACTTGTGCCTCAGTGATCAGTGCCCAAGTCCATCTCCAAGGGTGGTTTGAAGTGAACGGGGGGCTGTCCTGATTAGCCCAGGAGTGGCTGGAGTTCAGCTCAGCTGCTTCAGCCACAGCTCAGCTAAGCAAATCTGCTTGCAGACTGGGAGTGAGTTAAAGCCAAGATACTGGGTGACAGCAAGGTTACTTTACTGGCAGCTATAGATAAGGAATACAGACAGCTTTCTGTTTCTTGAGTAGAAGCTGGGCGTAATTGTTATAGGTTTTTTTTGTTGTTCAGCTTTATAAAAGATGCAGGCCCACTGCTTAATCTTCTGTGTGCCTCCACAGTGGTGAAAACTCAGTGACTGATTTTTAATTTGATGTTGCCAAGACACGCTCCAAATGTAAAGAATCCTGCCTGAGACAGGCTACTGGACCAGGGAAGGTGGCACAGGAGAGGCAGTGGCCCAGATTTTGTCTCTTCTCATTTTTTTCAATTGCAGACTGTGATACAGGCTCTTCTACACTACAAGGTAAAGGAGTTTATAGGGACTGATCCCCACGGCCCGTTTCAATGGCATGTAGCAGACATGGCCCTTTCTGCAGGCAGTCATCCAAACCTCATGGTGAAGAGCTTGACCCTGTGCTGAGTGTACTCAGGTCTGTACTGTGCATTCGGGCTGAGACAATGCTCCAGGGTGGCCTTGAGAGCTATCCTCACCCTCTCTTAGTGTGACATACGTAATATTTCCTTCTCCTTCCATATCTCTTTGATGTGTTCAGCTCCTAAGCTAGCTGGAGTGCTTCTGTGGGTATTTGAGCAACCTGAAAGGTTCTCTTTCCTTCCAACAGTTAAAAATGAGGTTCATAGTGAATTTGTGAGATCTCTGGAAATCTCAGCGATTTTCTGAACCAGTCTGCAGGAGTTCTAGATTAAAATACCATTTATTGTCCTGACTGCTGACTACATGAGTACAGCCTGGGTGACTGTGACTTGAGGCAGACTCTGACAGATCTTGTGTTTGAGTAATGCCAGCCAGTGTCAGAATTCCGTGACCACATCCCCTCCCAGTTCCAGCAGTCTCTTCCCTGTCAGTGGTTTGTCAGCTAGATTCGTTAGCTCTGGAGCGAACAGCCCTGTTGTTCTCAACATACAGAAAGCAGAGATCAGATAGGGAAAATTATGTATGAATTCTAAATAAAAGGGAAATTCCATCCTTCTACCACCATTTTTCATCAGCGGGTAACCAATAAGGAATGATTTTTTGCATAGTAATGCTTCACAGTAGAACTGGGCTTTAAAGAATGGCTATAATTGCTTCCATGCACTCAAATAATTGAATGTAAATCAATTACCACCATTTTATATATTTGAACAGCCAAGCTTGCTTTATGAAGAAAAAACCCTTCTTTCCTGTTTAATAGCCAGACCTTTAGCTTCTTTGTTTATCCACATATCTGGAACAAATGATTCAAACTCAGTCATTAATTAGTGATTTTATCAAGATTTTTCTTTCAGGACTGAAAGGTCAGCACAGCCTTGAAGTGCTAGCAAAACAAATGTCTGTGATTTGCACATGAAGTCAAGGCTTGTGAGGAAGAATGCTGAGAAAATGACTTAAAGGACAGAGGTTTAATTCAGGGTGGCTGCTTGTAAGAACATGCCTGGTGTGCTAAGCACAACTACGATGACCAGATAGCCTGAATTTTATCCAAAAGTCTGTGGTTAATATTTTTTATGGATTAGAAGACCCTTCAGGCCTAGAGCCTGCTGACAGAAACACCAGGCACAAGGGCTGAAGTAAAAGTCAGGCCAGAGGAGCACAGCCCTGCCTTCGATGTAATTTATTTTTATCACATTGTCCAGAGACCCTTCAGGTGTCAGAGCCACCCACTGGCTCCTGGGTGCTGGGGATGAGCCAGTGCTGCAGCCTGCGGCAGAGTGCTCCGAGCAATGGTCGATGGGCCCTGCCTGGGAAGGAAGAACACGTCTTCCCGTGGGACAAACACTACCTGACTAACCCAGACCAGCTGGGATGGTAAATAAGATGCTGTTTTGTTAAATAAGAGGAGAGCCACGAGCGACTAGGCAAAGAGAAGTGAAGGGCTTTTTGTGGCAGAGGTAATTCAGGTATCAGTCAATTGCTAGGCTTAGCATCATGTTAGGATGCCATAGTGATCTTTTCTGGGCTTCAAATAGGTATTAATATGGACACATTATTACCTGTATTGGTATTTTTTTCTTGTGTTTATGCTATTTTTATCACTCGTTTCAAATCAGCTCATTTTTCAAAGGAAGGGAAAAAGAACAACTTAGGAATAGAGGATTTGTTCAGCTGCTAAAGAGAAAAAGTGGGAGCAAACAAAGAAATCCAAAATGATCTGCTGTAGATATACTTGCTTTGAATTAGAAAATATAGACAGACAGCAGCTAAAAGCCCCACAATATCCAGCTTGTGTTTTTCCTACACTGATTTAATCTCTTTTACTAGTTAATGTGCCTCGTAGGGCAGCCACACAGCAATTTCTGATTTCTGTAGGGAGTCTCTCTACAGGAGATTTTTCTTGTACAAGATGGGACAAGAAAAAAATATTCATCGCCACTGCTTAAGTCCCTGGTAAAATGTGATGTATCACCGACAGGACCATCTCAGCGAGGCAAAAGCTACGGAGCAAAGTCCTCTACAGCCCTCAAGTGGTCCGCTTTGACTCCTGCGCATTGGGAACACAACGCTCCAGCCTGGGCAAGGAAGCTCCCATGGCAGGCATAGGCTTCCCTCCCCTACCAAACTTGTTGTCCATCAGAAATATTTTTAATTGCTTGAATTGGCCAGTGCAGGATTTGAGGAATACGCAGCATTTCTCAGATGATCCTTCATCTCTTCTTCTCTATCACGTCTGGCCCTCGCCAGCCTTCCGCTTCCTTCCCAGCCCCATGAGCCGCAGGGAGGATGCGCCATCTTCCAGCAGCTTCAGCTTGTCAGCCAGCATTTTTGGCTACGGGGCAAGCAGAAGCACAGAACACATTTTAAACGGAGGCACAAAGCCAGGAGCTGTCACTCGATGGCGTGGCAGGCCTCCCAGCGGGGTTTGCCCAAGCTCAGGACAGTTTCCCCTGCAGCCTTGTGTCTCCAAGAGAGCCAGCAGGAAAGGCTTCAGCCCTTGGCCTCTGAAGCCAAGGGGAAGAAGGCTTTCCCTGCAGTGGGCTTGGAAGGAGTCCTCGTCCTCAAGGGGGGGAAAAAAGGCTCAGAAAGTGCCGAGCTTTCTCCTGGAGGGAAGATTACAGGTTCAGCTCAGAAAGGGAAAAGTGTCTGCAGTGGCCCCCCCATGGGCAGAGAAAGGTTGGGTTTTGGAGTGCTTTAAACCGCTTGACATGCCCAGGCCCTCTCTGCCTCATTCCTGCGTGCCTGGTACTCTGCCCACAGACGGATGCTCTTCCTCCCTTTCTTTCTGGAGCTGCTCCTCAGCCAGCGGTGCCCGCAGATTTCTTTCAGCCCGCTGCATACACAGGTAGCTTGCTTCCCGCTGGGAGTAAAAGCTGGCAACGGTGAGAGAGGCATCCATGAAGGAAATACCCAGAAGCAGCATCCGTCTAATGACACAGGCACGCTGTCCCCAGGGGGTACCTGTCCTGCTCTCCGGTGACCCTCACAGACCGAGGGTAGAGTTTGGGGCCGTAGCAGAGCAGTGTGTGCACGTGACAGCATGAGGCCCTGTAAGGAGGCAACGAGAAGGCTCTTCAGAGCAGCCCATTGGGGACCACGCAACCAGGCAGGGACTGAGCCTCACTGCATGCAGGTGGGGAAAAGGGCTAGCGGGGAGGAACAGGACTTTCGCTTGTGAAACAGGACGATACCTCCAGAAGCCATCTGGGAAAGGGTGCTCTTTCTACCTGATGTGGCCAAAACCATTGTCCCTGGGCTCTGCAGGAGAGACAGCCCCGGGTGAGACCATTGCCAGGAACGCGCCCTGTTGCCAACCAAGGCAGGCAGTGCTAAAAGCAGAGCAACCCCCTCAGCCAGGGAGGATCCCCCCACCCGAGTGCTTTCCAACAAGCAGCAAAGCTTGGAGAAATGGCTCAGGCTGGATGCTGGGCTGCCCACGCTGGCAGCAGTCTGTGGGTAAGCTCCAGGCTATATGGATCAGTTCCTTCTGCTGCAGCCAGGCTCTTCTTTTTGCCCTGCGTGTCAGAGCAGCAGGACCGGTGGCAGGTCTGCAGCCCGCAGGGTACCTCCAGGGTGTTTCTTTTGTGTTAGGAGACGGTTTGTGGGGTGAGGACTCCTGGGACAAGCAGGATGGTGGCTGATGCCAGTGTCCTTAAACACCCCCTCTCTCTTTCCAGGACAAATCCCAGCACAAGTGCTCTCCCCGCCTCTGTTCACAGCTCCGCAGCTGCAAGAGGGCAGCGCTGACTCCCAGCCTCTCCTCCCAGCTGCAGGACTTGGAGCCCTGTGGCCGCCTGAGCACTGCGGAGCTGAACTGTCCTAGACCTGTTTCTTCTCATGTACACGTGGTGCTGGTACTGCCGTGCAGATGGGGAAGAAGCACCGCAGCGGTGGGGACTGTGGTCCTCCCTGGCACATGGTGCCATGCTTGTCCCCCCTTGTGCTTGGAGCTGCTCCCATGCTGCTTCCCCCTCGCCTTCCCTGCCGCTCGCCCCCCTGCCTGCACACCTCCTCTTAATGCAACGTGCACTGCAGGACTGAGCTTGCGGGCAGCCCCCCCTCCGCCTCCTGCGGGAGACCACTCACTGCCGCCCAGAGCCCCCGCTGATGTTCGACGGCTTTGTGGAGCTCGCTGCGCGGCAGGGAGGACCGGTGGAATCTGCCGAGCCGAGCAGAGATGTCCCTGTGTAGAGTTGGCTGTGCAGAGTTGTCCTAGACCCTTCTCCATGAGCACTGGCTGGGGCACAACAGCCTTGCTCGGAGAAGCTATGGCCAATTTCAGAAATACTGAGCCCTGTCCTGCCTTTTTTCCTCTCTTTTTCAGAGTGTCAGAATACCTGGGCTGGGAACCATCTGCCTTATTGAACACTATTTGTCCATGGAAGGCCATGAGTTCCTCCATGCACAGAAGCCCGTCTTCCAGCTGTTGGAGAACTTCACATGGGTTCATGAGAAAGAAACTGCTCCTGGTAAGAAGGCAGATGAACAGGGTGGCTTCCTCTTGCGGGGCCTTTGGCGTGCATGCTGAACTGCTGCTGCCAGGGGACTGCCAGGACCTTCAGAAGGTCCTGAGGACAGCCTGAGCTCCTCACAAGCAAAGACAGCCCTCCACCTTCCACCACCTGTCAAGCAGCAGCTCCTGGAAAGGTCCCTCTCTGCACTGTTTGCACCCTGATGACTGCATTGGCCGTCATTTCTGCGCATGGCAGCAGGGAGGATGTAATCCATCCTCCAGCAATGCACCATGGGTGTGGGACACCAGGCCCTCAGACCCTGTTTTCAGTGATTGTCTTCTCTCCAGTGTCGATCCCCTTTGCTCTAGCACTCAGGGATATTGCCCCTGGGGATGAGACTTGGGCCCCAAAGCTGTGACACTTGGGTACAGCTTCCCTGGGAAAGGGAATGGCTGCATGTGGTGTGAAGGCAGAAGATTCCTCGCAGGAGCAGCCCAGGCCTGGTGTTTGGGAGAAATCCTTGCTGTCCCCTGGGCATCTCAGCCCGGAGAAAGCTTTGAGCTGAGGGCAGGAAGGGGCTACGCAGTCCTCATTTTTGAGCTGCACCAGAGGAATCTGCAAGACAGCTCTCTAGCAGAGCTTTGCCTGTGGGCTCAGCAGCTGCCCAAACTTGACTGTCCTCCACTTCAGCACTGTCTAACTTAATTTGCTCCCCGCTTGTTTTTCCCCAGGTTCTTCTATGATTGTTCTCTTGAATTATGCCTCGGTATCCTTGGACACCCGTGTTCCTTGGCACATGGTGCAGTGCTGCATGTTCCCGTGTTCCTCAGAACACTGTACTGCACTGTGCTCAGGAGACTCTGCTTTTTCTGTCTTACACCCTGGCAAAGAAGCAAGATGTAGACTTCATCTTCAAGGACACTGGCTGCCTGCACTTCTGGAAGAACAAAGTCAAAGCGTGGTTTTCCGCATTGGATAGCACCAGCTGCTGGCTGAAATCTCTGCTCAGCATGAGTGTCTCACTCTGCTAGTGCTGCCATGGGTTCTTGGGAAATGACCTGAAAGGCCATTGGCAGTGACTTCTCCTTGTGGGTCTGACTCATCTCCTGCTTCAGACGGATGGCTCTTGCCCTCACACAAAGCCAGGCAGTGTTTAAACCCGTCTGCAGGCACTCACTATGCAGCTCCTGCTTCTAATAAGGAGGGGTTAATGCTGAGGACAGGGAGCTCTGCCAGAAGGCAGCTTTCTGCCTTCATAGCCCAAAGGCTGGATGGGATTGGTTGGCAATGGGATCCTTTCCTGGCAATGGTCTCACCAGGGGCTGTCTCTCCTGCAGAGGCCAGGGACAATGGGTTTGGCCATATCAGGCAGAAAGAACGACCTTTCCCACATGGCTTCTGGCAATGTCATTGTGTTTCCCAAGTGAGTGCATTTGCTTCTGCAGCTTTGGGCACTGACCACATCAGCAGCTTTTCAGCTTCTCTTGGGTCAGATGGTAGTGCCAGGTCTTGCCCACTGCTTGGGAATGAGCTGGAGGGAGACATTTCCAAGGACTGGATCCTGTTGTCTTCTTCTTTCCAGGACTGGGCTCTATGTAGCACCTGGAAGAGCTGCTGGGGAAGGGCTGCTTCGGACTCCCAAGGGGCAGATGGAGAAAAAGAAGCAGCAAGGATGGAGGAAGAGCCTAACAAAACAAGCAATGTGGGAGCTGGCTCCTGGGAGTGCCCGTGTGTGCACGTTTTGCTTTACCTATTAATCTTTTATCTCAGCCCAGAGGTATTCTTACTTTTACCTTTCTGATTCTCTTCCCCATGCCACTGCCAGGGAGTGAGCGAGCTGTTGCATGGTACTTAGCTGCCTACAACCGTTAACCAAGAACAGATGGTAATAGTGATCAGGGATGAGTTCATGACAGGGGGAGAAGGGCCACACGCTCTTGGGATCACTCTGTGTGTGTCTGAACTTGTTCAGCGCCCTGGGCTGTTCCTGGAGTCCAATGGGAAATGGCTCAGACACTTACAGGGAGAAGGGCACAGGTATGGAAGGCACTTCCAGACTCCCCACGACGCAGCCATTGCCTCCTCCAGGGCAGCTAAGGGTTGGAGGTACCTAGGTCCTAGGAGTATTGTTGCCTCCATAAAGCCAGGCAGGAGCTGCTGTCTCTCTGGCCGGCCTCATCTCTTCAAGGCATGACACATAACACCTGAATCCAGAAGATAAAAAGAGACCCCTCTGTGGCAAGGGCATGGCTTGATCCTCTTTCTCTTGGACTTGGGTGTTGGCCTGGCCAAGACAAGCTGGACCAGAACCAGTATTCTGAAGAATAAACTGTGTTTCTGGAATAGTGAAGAATTAAAACTTTCAAGCTGCCTGTCAAAAAGTGTCTTGTCTTTGGCTTCATTGGTGGAGGCATGAAGCCTTCCTTGCTGGCAGTGTTTGAAGAGGAGGACTGTCAGGTGACTGTCATGAGACTAGCTGAGCACTGCCCTGTGCTCCCAGGCTGTCAGGAAATTTCCTGTCTTCGTGGCTCCACCTATAAGGCATTCTCTCTCTTTTATTTTTTTCTCTCTTTTTTTTTTTTTTTTTTTTCATTCTTGCCTAATAGAATGAGAGAAGTCAGGCCCAGAAGCTGAGCACACAGAAAGGTCAAACCTTTAACTGAGCAATGGGGAGGTGCGCGGGAAGAAGAGGGAGGAAACCAAGCTGTTTAGGCACCTTTCTGAAACAAAAGAAGTAATTGCCACCCTTCTACTTCCCTTCTCAAAAGCAGAGTTTTTTCCAGAAGCTATGGAAAAAGCAAGGAAACTTCAGTTTGAAGGTCTCTTGCTCAGGAAATGTGAGTATTTCTCAGTGTCTCCCTGAACCTGAAATATGACAGCCTTCTCTTTCCTTCCTTAACCTAGGTGAGAAGACCTACCTATGTGAGGAGCATGAAAGGTGCTGGCATTACAAGTACACGGACACTGGAGAGACCGTGGCTCATCAGCAAAGGGATGAGGTGCGTTTCCTGGTGCTAAAAGCCACTTGAAGATACTAAATAGAGACTGTGGTGACCAGCCTTGGCCTTGCTGTGTGTGAGCAATGAGAACTGGGAAGGGAAGAGCTGCCAGCAAGCCCCTCCATTCTTTCCCAGTTACAGTCAGGAACACTATCATCCCACTGGGAGAGTATTTGGTGGGGCCTGACAATTTTGCAGGGCTAGGAGAGGCCTCCCTGGCACTCTGTGACATGGGGAGAGACCCCCTAGGAGGGCCTTCGGCTGGCAGCCGTGTGTGGGTTTGGGGGTGCCCTGGTCTCCAGCTCGGCTGCCCCCTGCACGTCCCTTGGCTCCTGTTCACTTGGAGAGCAGCCTGGACTGCAGAGGGGAGGGAGTCTGTTGTCCCCATGGGGCTGAGGGACGTTTTGGGCTTTGTTTCCAAGGGGGTGGGGCACAGGACCACGCCAGGCTGTGTGGCCCATGCCCCAGCCTGGGTTGGATGAGACTCCCCAAACACTGGGGACTTTCGAAGCAGGAAAGGGTAGCGCTGCCCAAGGGCGCAGCTCTCCCAGGGCAATGCACGCGCTTCCCATCACATCCAGAGAGCCACGGGCAAAGTGTGGCTGTCGTGTGTGGGCAGTGCTGATTGACTGGGACGGGCTGCAGCCATCGTCTGTCCCTCTCCTTGGAGCACCGACTGCCCAGCTTGGACTCTGTTTTATCCCCTACTGATATGCTCCCACAGAGAAAAAGCAGCGGCAAGTAAAAAACTACTTGGATCCATTTACTTTTATCATTCTGCAAGCGTGGAGGTTCATTTGTATCAGCAATGACATGAAGCATGGGAACTGATGGTAAAAATGAGAAAACAGTTCTCACAAGAACTCATACATCTTGTGTTTGCATGGCTGCGGGGGGCCACCTGTACTCATCAATAACAAACGAATCATAATCAGGACTGTAAACGAGCTGCTTCACAAAGGCTTCCTTGTCTGCTGGCTCAGGGTACCAAGAAGCAAGACCATGCTTGTAGGCCCAGTCAACAATCTGCAAAAAGATAAGCAAAATGAGCTGATGAAACAACGTTGGCACGTTATGAAGTTGAAACCAACTGCAGTGTGGCCCTGGCTGTATTTCCCCTCTTTCCTCCCCTCAAAATTGTGTCCCTTTTTGCTTTTTTCTCTTTGTGCAATCCCGTGAGTCAGCTGCAGTTCCTCCCTTGGGTGCGGGAATGCAAGCTGCCTGCAGTTACTGGCTGTTTAGAAATGCACACCCCTGCCCTGGCAAAACGGTTGGAGTGTGCAATGAAAGAAGGAAGGCAGCCCTTTACCCACCTCCGCTCACACCCTTAAGCTCCTCAACTGCACTGTGCATCTGTCAGTGACTCCTAGCAGGCCAATGTGATTCTCAGTGGGTGTCCCCTGAATGGGAATTACAAATTTCATGTATACAGGGCACCAATCCCACAATTAGACAACAAGCCCAGAGCTGACATAGTATCTAGGTCCTTAGGCCCCTATCAAATGCAGGAGGAGAGGTTCCAAAATAGCAATTTGGAACCTAAAATCTTTCGGCAACTTCTGTCATGTTTGAATTTGACCCTAAACATGATTTTTCGAAGTGCTGAGCACTCACAGCTCCAAGCAATAAAGCAGAGCTTTGTGAGCTCTGAGGCACCCAGAATCAGAAGGTATTTTTCACATTTGGGCTTTAATGGTGGGAGAAATCAAAGCAGCAGTTCTGGCTGGAAGGATTCCTGAGAATCACTGCTTCAGGCTGTAAAATAAGTTGCATTAAAGAACCACAAAGCAAAAATGATGCGAGGGCAATTCTTGCCTTCCCTACCATGGAAAGCGGAAACAAAAGTGGAAATACTCACTTTCACAGCGATTTTGAGAGACACCTCTCTGATGCTGTCCAAGGGGGGATAGAGTCTTCCTTCTGCAAGATTCTGCTCTGTCACCTCAGCAGCAATAGACTAGAAAGAAGAGAAAGGTAGTTGATAGAAATGGTCTCAGGCACGTATGACATTCACTAGCACTACACGATATGCAGCTGAAACCCCAGCAGCAGCATGGAGCTGGGACTAGTTCTCAATGGGAACTGCTGAACTATTCAAAATACGTGTGTCTATACATTTCATTACAGACTTAAAAAACTGGAGCCAAAATGGTGGAATTGCTGTGCCAGGGCAGCAGTTGTGGAGAATGAGGAGAACTCTGTTATGGCTCCTGCACCTCTGTAGGTGCAATGGAAGCGTGAGCCTTTCTTGAGACAGGGAAAGGCTGCGGCTTTTTGCTGAGGCTGTGCCATTTCCATTCAATGCATTGCCCCAGGCAAGGTTCTTGACAACACCTGAAGTAGGTGCATGTGCCTCTTATAATCTTTTAAAAAATATCAGTTAAATGCCAGTTGGAAACCTCTGCTGTGATGAGGAAGATATCATCAGAGATGTGCCGGACTCCGCAGGCAATGACTCCGAGTGCCACTCCTGGGAAGACATAGGCATTGTTTCCTTGGCCAGGGAAGAAGATCTGTCCGTTGGGCAGGGTTACCTTTGAGAATGGACTCCCACTTGCAAATATTCCCCGGCCCTGATCAAAGAGAGAGAAAGAGGCATCCAAATTCAGAAGAAGTCTTACATTTCTGCTGCTCACAGGGGACTCCGGTGACCAAGTGAACAAATCTCCAGCCAGTCAGCAACAGGCATCTCCACCAGAGCCATCTCCAGTTGGCACTTCAGGAGGGCCTGGCCCCCAGAGCCATGAACAGGGCCGTGGACAGGGCTACTGAGCACTGAGTGGGTGTTTGCACTGCCCAACTGCAAGTGTTCTGAGCTGGCTGAGAAGGAGTCTCTCTTCCTCTCTATCAACCACCTGTGAAGTGTGAAGAGAGACTCGTGGGATAAAGGTCTGGGGGCTGTGTGATTGCTCTAGCCAGCAGCAGATGGTGGAGAGGGCAAAGGGGAGAGCGAGACAAGGCCTCCTCTCTCACGCCAAGTCAACTCACATGACAGTTCTTCAGTGACACTGGGTCCAAGTTGGGTGATGAAACTGTTACATTAACAACTAGGTTGGCAAAACACAGGGGACAGGAACCTGGGAGGACGGGACATCTCAGACAGCTATGGGTGGAGGAGGAAACCACTTTTCTTTAGAGGATCACAAAGTAATTCAGGCTGGTAGGAACCCAAACTCCTGCTCACAGCAAGGTCAGCTACGAAATCAGACCAGGTTGCTCAGGGCTTTATCCAGCCTGGTCTTGAGAACTTGCAAGGATAGAGACCGCATGAGCAATCTGGGCCTCTGTTCCACCTCCTGACTCTCCTCACAGCGTGAAAGTTTTGCTTTATGGCCAGCTTGAACTTCTCTTATTTCAATTTATGCCACTGTCACTTGTCCACCCACCATGCACCACTGTGGTTTCCTTGGTACAGTCATGGCCCCGGCGTGCCCGGAGCACCCAGCTTCCCTACGCTGAGCTCCAGTACCTCAGTGAGGCGGTAGCACTGCTCCGCTGTGCACTCCGCTTTACTTGTGGGGTTGCTCAGGGCAAACACGATGGGCCTCTCATTGAAGGCTGCCATGTCCTTCAAAATCTTCTCAGTGAAAGCTCCTGCAATGGCTGCGACACCTAAAACAACAACAGCAGAGTGAGACCGTGCTTTCTGACTGTCTGACTTCAGTGCATCGAGCTGATCCCTCTTGAATGGCTCTACTGGTAAATGAACTGTGGGAGAGAACAGGCTCCGCCCCTAGAGATGAAGGTGGAAATGTTTCTTTCTCATATTATGGTAAGATTAAAAGCCTGTCTCAAAATAAAGCCCTCTGCTTCTCTGGGCAGAGTGGGGATCAGTGTTCAGGCCAGCCTGGCTGCAGCACTTTGCCTCCCAAAGACCTGCTGGAGCTGCCTGTTGTCATCCTCATCCTGCCCAGCCTGCCAGGGCCACGTTTGCTGCCAAGAGCGCCTGATCCTGGCTCCCCCAGCACCTCCCTCTGCAGCCCTGTCTGAGAGGGCTCCTACAGCTCCAACAGAGAGGAAGCCTGTGCCCCATGGTTGAAGTGGAAAGGATGTGGAGAACTCAGCTGACAAAATGGGGGTAAAAAAAGCTCATTTCGTTTTGACTGGGAGAACAAAATGAGGCCCTACAAGAAAGAGAAAGTCTCCTAAGAAGTTAATTGATGTGAAAAAGTCATGCTAACGGAACTCCACCTATAATTGCTGTAGGCTTCACTTTCTGCACAACCTCTTCCAGCGTGTTCACGCTGGGGTGGTCCTGAGCAAACATTTCTTTCTCATGGTTCAGGTGGCTCCTGCCCTGTGAGGAAAAAGAAGGAGTCAAACTTTGGCCTGTTGGCAAAAGGTGGAGACATAACATAATAACTCATCAGTTCATTTCATCTCTTGGCCCGCTACTTAAATCAGATCAGGCCCTAAGCATCAGCCAGTGAGGCATCGAGCTGTTGGTGTAATGTCACATGGGACTGGTTTCTGCTCCTTTTGCTCTCCAAAATACATTGATTGTGTGGAGGAAGGATCTAGCTGCCAGGGCACAAGACTCCTCAAGTCTGAGGAGGGACAAGGGCAGAGGCCCTGAGGACCCAAGGAGTGCAAGTAGAGCTGGCCAGGCTGGATCACCAAGCAGGGCACAATGTTGCTGTTGTAACACTCCCTATGACATGTAAGACTTCCAGCACTGCTTGAGACGATGGCCAGCAGTGTATCCTACCACTTTAGAGGCCCAGCCCAAAGCAGTACTGTTGTCACCACGAGACCTAGTCCTGAAAGCAGGAACAGCTCTGCTGACACCAATAAAACTACAGCCTTTACTCCAGGGCTGAGTGGGGTTCCAAGGTATCTGCCTGCTCTGGCCATTCTCTAGCTTGCAGGAGGTGGCAGGGGAGTGGAGCTTAGCTCTTACCTTCACAATCAGTCCCTTGGAGTCCACCATCCAAATTTTCTTGATAGCATCCTCTCGTGAAATTCCTTCCTTTTCCATGGCCATGAGGATGAGATGAGCTATGCCCATTGCAGCCTGGAACACAGTATATAAACACTTCATTGGGGCATCATCATCTTTTGGCGGGGGGGAGATTTTAAAGGAGTGATGCGTTGGGGCATCGCCCAGCACTGCACACAAAGCAGGGAGGCTTTCTGCTCTGAGGTTGTACAGGAGGCGTGGGGCTGATTTTAGCACTGTAGGTGCTGCCATAAATAAAAAACCCCAACAATCGTCCAGCAGAGCAGGCTGCCTGTGAGGCTGGTGCAGTGGAGGTGGTACCTGGACAGGTAACGGCTGTCTCCAGCATTTAAACCAGCTGCTGCAGGGGAGGAAAAGGGGCAGACACTGAACAAACGGTGATGATGCCAATACAGAGGAACTCAAAAGTGAAGTGGCATTGCTGCATCTGAAGTACTGCCAAGAGGAAAGTCCTCTTCTATTCCTGCCTGAGGAAGCAGCCCTGGACATGCTCTTTGTGCTCGTGGTCCTACAGCTGTGCCTGGCCCTCCTGTCCAGATGGGGACTTACAAGGCAGGAGGGTCACAGAGACAGTGACCAGCACAGACGTGTCTGCCAGGAGGGGTGGAGAAAGAGAACAAACAGTATTTTTTTCACAGAGGGATAAACAAACAGTGAGTAACAGACCTCCCAAAGTCCCATAGGTGGGTGAGAGCTGAGCCAGGACCTGGAGCAATGCCTTTAGTCCACAGTCCAGGCTTTAGAGACTTTTTTCTTCACCCTCTCTCTTTGAGCAACGTGCCATACAGTCTATCTGACTTCTGCCATGGGGACAATATGACTGACTCCAAAAAGTGAGGTTATGTTCTTACAGTTCTTTGAGTCTAAGTCCTTTTGACTCTATTGCTAAAGAGGCTCTGATTTACCCTAAATACCAACCATGAGGACTCAAACCAGCCACTTGAATGGTCCTGCAGCACCTTGCCTCATAAGGGACTTCCCTCAAGGTACCTAAAGCCCCACTGACACCTGGGCAGCCTTGTAGTATCGAGGAAGTCTGCCCAGGAGTCACAGGCCAAGAGGTCACTGAAAGACTCTTGGCTACTTCTATGCAACAGCAACTGTGGGGCCCACTCCTGCCCAGTGACAAGCAACATGCTTCTGTGCTTTGTTTTCATGAAGCCAGGCCTTGCGTGAAGTTTCATGGTTGACTTTTCTCTCTTTAAATTTGAATGTAGATCATATTCAGGGACAAACTCAAGAACATTCCTACCTCTCCAGCTCCCTGGAAAACAAACTTATGGTCAGAGAGCTTGTTCTTGGTGATCCTTAAGGCTGCAAAGATGCCAGCGACTGCAACAGATGCAGTGCCTGAAAAGAGAGAAACACCATGAGTCGGACATCCTGTCAAATGGATTGTCTACCCTACTGATAGGCTGTTAGAAACCTTGTGGTAAGAACCATTCTCTTAGATCCTGTCACTAAAAAATCAGAGTGCCTTTCCTACTCTGAAATATTAATCCTCAGAAGACCCCTGCAAGGCAGGAGAACACCAATTTCCCTCTATACAGAGTCAAAGGGACACTGAAACCTAGAATGCCAGAAGTTAATACCCAGCTCCCAAGGGTTTAGGATGCATGTGCCTTGTCTAAGGTCACATAAGACATCTGTAGCAGAGTGGTGGTCTGAACTTGGGCATCCTTGTCACAAAATCCTCTGTGATCATGCAACTGCCATCCTCTTCTCCTCATTTACTATCACAGCACCACCTTCTCTTTTTTTACTTCCCTGCCACTCTGATACCCTGACTCAGAGCCATCATACCTCAGTGTCATGGGAAGTTTAGGCTGGGTATCAGGAAAAATTTCTTCACTGAAAGGTTTGTTAAGCATTGGAATAGGCTGCCCAGGGAAGGGGTTGAGTCACCATCCCTGGAGGTATTTAAAAGACGTGTAGATGCAGCACTTAGGGACATGGTTTAGTGATGGACTTGGCAATGTTTGGTTAATGGTTGGCCTCTTAAAGGTTTTTCCAACCTAAATGATTCTATGATTAAAGAGTCATTAAGAACATCAACTGGTCCCAGACTAGTAAGAAAGAATCCAGTATAGGGAGAGCACAGTCTTGCTGCTACAGCCACCCATGATATGTACAGCTTTCCATCCATCAAGGGAGGCAGATGTGTAGACTGAATAAGCCTGCCTTCACCCCACATCAATCACATATAGCATTCATCTAATGTCCTATCACAGGTGAAGGAACATGGTGGGAAGAAATCAAGTAAGGCACAGACTAATGAGGATTCAGGCACTGCTGGTATCTCAGGTCACCTGGGCAAGCTGGACACAAGTGTTAAAGGTGAGCTAGGAATGAAGGAGGCAGTTTTATCACAGAATATCTCAAGTTGGAAGGGACCCATAAGGATCATTGAGTCCATTAGTTTTATTTCTCTGCGTTTTAAAGGACATCGGTTTGGATGCGTCTCAGCTCCGATGCTGTCTCCAGCTCTAATGCTGGCCCCTCCAGAAGCTTTGTGAGAAATCAGAGAGTCCACAAGTAACAAGTCTTCTGTGGGCGGTTATGGGTGGGGCGGACAATGAACCCTTTTAGGCTAATAAACCTGATTTCACTAAATTTCCAGCATTTCCTATTTTCCTGCCCATTTAATCAGCCAGTGCATCAGGGTTTCAACCAGCCAGTGCACCAGTGGGACCCCTTGCAGGGTCCTTAGGGCCTGGGGTCCTGCCAGGCATCAGCGAACAGCCTGGTTGGGAAACAGAGCAGCTCATGAGCAAAGCATGACCATGAGCAGTGAGACCAGCAGATGGTGCTGCCTCATCTGTCAAGGACGAGAAAATAACTTCAGCTTTACCTGCTCCTTTTCTTTAGTGCAAAAGCCACAGCTAAACTGGAAATCTACTGGTATATCAAGCATTGGCGATTGATTTTATCTCTCATTAATTCCATGAACACAGAAAACCTAGTGGAAGGACAACTATTCTGACAGAGAAGTTACTTTCACTGACACAGTTTATTTTGCTTAGGGAACCCATGTAAGCAACTCTGGCAAAGAGAAACTTTATTTGCCAGGACAGAAGTGCTTGTCAGTACCATTAGCTCATCAACATTTTTGCTTTTATAACTCTGATGAGTTTAGTTCTCCAAACACGAATAATTAGTGCCACTGAAAATGATTCTGGTTAAGCAGAGGTGGCAGTGGCCACATTCCTGCAGCAAACCTTAGCGCCGTGGTGTCCGTACACAGGCACGCCGGTACAGAACGGCAGCAGCATCATTTCTTACTCATGAGGGCATCGCAAGCGTCCGTGTCTTAAACACAAAATGGACTACACTAATGGTTGGTGGCTTTGTAAGCTTCTTCCTTGCAATGCATCACTTGAGATGCTTGCTTCAGCACCAAGGATGAATGCCCTTCACCTTCATTAGCTCAGAAAACAATTTGTATAATTTTATTTCCAGATCCAGACCATCTGAGTTCAGTCAGTTTCAAAGGGAGTTGACTGGGAGGGAAGCAGCCACTGAGTGCTCTGCTGCTTCAGTATTAACATGTCAACTCAGACAACTGAAGGATGTAAATGAAGGATTTCCTCTTGCTTTTTCTCCACCAAGTCTCTGCCTTTTTAAGGTGTATTTAGAGTAATGCATTTACTTGGCGAAGTGCCGTGCCATTGGACTAGAAAAATTACAGAGGAAGATAATGAACATCCAAGGAATTTAAAGGAACACCAGATCACAGAACCACACAATGGCAGAGGTTGGAAGGGACCTCTGGAGATCATCCAGTCCAACCCCCCTGATAAAGCAGGTTCACCTACAGCAGGTTGCCCAGGAGATATAGTTTTTTAGATTTTGCATTTTATGGGTGTCACAGAGCTAGCGCACGCTCATTCTCTGTATTCCAGTAAGTCTATAATAACCAGCAGGACTGCTTGGCTTGCTGCCACACCAGATGCTAAGGATGGGACTCCTCTACACAAACATGTATGATCCTGCTCACGCTAAAGCAGACGCCTGAACGGGGTCAAATGAAATGCACCCTGGAAGTGTCACTAGCACCAATTTTTTAAGAGAGATAAGATAACTGGAACACATGCAGACACTTGCGTTGCAGACTCTGAACGGTGGAGGAAGGGATCCCACCCTGGCTGTCTGAACTGCAAAGTGGGGAGAGACCAGAGTCCCACAGTTGTCAGCGACACCAAGCTTGTGGCGTGCAGTAGAATATGAACACCTACACATATGCTCACGCATGCTCACATGCCATCTCTCAGGCTTACTTTGCACAGAAATCCCCAAATCCCTGTGTGGGTGGGAGTGGAGAACTGCTCAGAAAAAATCCAAAAGCGGAGCAATTACAGTGTGACAGTGTAAGTGTCAGGTTAGCAGCAGGAGATGCCTGAAAGTGTTTAAAAGAAAGAAAGGTAACTGGAGAAATACCTTATTTCTTTTGGTCTGGACCCAGGTAAAATTGCTTTATGCCCTATGATTGTCAAGAAGTCTGATGGGACAAATGCTGGTATCTGCAAACCCATTTAAATGGAAAATGCTCGTGGGACGCTCAGCAGAGGGACTTGAGGTTTTTCTAAAGATGTCACTAGCAGGAATTTGAGAAGTGGGGCATACAGAAAGGAAGGGTGCATGGATTCAGTCTGCAGAGCAGCGTGCATTTTGCAGAGCGGAGACCTGTGGGACTGGGTGTGCCGTTACTCATCCCCCTGCACTTGCACTGCAGCTCTGACTAACAGCAGGACTCTGTTCAGCTCTGCCATTCCTAATCCTCCTCCTCTCTCTCCAATGTGTTTCTAATCCCTCCGCGTCTCCCAGACCGCATCTCACCCCCATTACTCAAGGAACAAAGTTACTGTACCTTGGCCTCAGCTCAGTATTTTTCTTTGATAATTACAATTTCTGAGCATGGAACAGCAGAGCATCTCTATGGAGGACAGTTCGCAGCTGGTTCGTGTAAGGAATTGGCTAATCATTGTGCTTCAATGCCGAAAAGATCACAAAATGAGATGGCGGGGGGAACCCTTCACCATGAGTTGTGGCAGGAAAAAAACCACCACCCTTCAACATGTAGGTCTAACTGCTTTCCAAGGAGATTAAAAGCTGCTATTGCAGATAGCTACTTCCTTCAGTAATTAGCAAGAGACAGCTTGGTTCATCTGTATCTGAGGTGAGATATGAAGGGGCACAGAGAGAAGAAAGGAAAATCATTGCAAATCATCCTGTCTGTCCAAGACTCAAAGTGGATGCTCAACATAATATCGCAAAATAGCAAGCAGACCTCAGGAGCCTCTCTGGGGAGTTCAGAGCAACAGAACCAGCAAAGAAAAGAGGCATTTAAAACTAAGGTAAACTCTGGAAAATGGCCATGCCCGTAGGAATTAATCTCTGACACTCAGGCATGTTCAGAATATTGTAAAACATGCAGGAAAACCCCTCCGAGGCTGTGTGCACTAGTGGAAGTAAGAACAAGCCCCAGTAGATGTCAGTGGAGCTACACTGGAGCAAAACCCGGGGGGAAAGGACCTGCTCCACAGCTTCAAGACACTGCACAGATGGAAAAGGCTGCGGCCCAGAGGCACCCATGCCCAGGGACATGGGGTGGGGAGAGCAGACAGAGGGGCGAGGGGCTTCGCACGTGGAGTTACAGGCAGCGCTGGCACAAGTGCAACAAGGGCCATGCTGCCCAGCGCCGGTATCAAGGCTGTACCGCGTGTGACTGCACCCAGTGGCTAGGCAGGGGACATGGGGGAGAAGAGGGGGCCCTGCGGATGATTGGGGGCAGGAGTTCCCCCACGCTGAGGGCTGGCACTGCCCCATCACCTGGCCCAGGCACTGGCTGAGCGGAGCAGAGCATCACCACCATGCCGAATCCTTCTGACAGCAGCGGCGATGGAAGCACCATCTGCCCGTTTCTTCATACAACATCTGTGTGGGTGATTTCCCCTTCCCCACAGCATACTGGTGGAAGAGATGGTCAAATTCAGCCTGACCTTTTATTTTTCACCCTTGCCCCGCCTGCTTACACTTCACCCCATCAAAACCATGCCAAGATGAGGGCCCAGGGAATAGCAAACACCAGTTTAACGGCTCCAGCAAAGGGCAGCCAAGAAAATATATCTAGATTTATGGATGCAGAGGAAGCATAGGGCTTTTCCAAATCCTGGTTCACATTAACTCCCTGCAGCAGTTCCGCCTGTTACTGGAAAGCAGAGTGGAGCTTGTCCAGATCCACTCCGAATACATAATCAAAAGTCAAACACAACAAAGCTGAAGCAAAAGCTGCCGAAGTGTTTGCAGCTCAAGGTCTTCACCTCCATGGCTGTGGGCTAGTGTTAGCCTTCCCCCAAAGGGCCTCTGTAAGACATTAAGAAAATAAACCTAGAAATAGTGTGACGCAAGTCAACAAGAACAGCAGTAAAATGCAAAACATCGATGCTCAGGGAAGAAGCTCGCTTTCTCCACTAACAGATTTAGGGACACTGGTGACCCAGAAGAGGTGGTGGTATGGTGAAGAGGTGCCTGACAAGGGAGATGCAGAGCTCATCTTAAACTAGATGCCTAATACAGGTCACCTCTAGGTGCCTGTTTTTAATCCTTCCAGTGTAAAGTGCTTGGACTACACAGTGCAGTGCCTTAAAACTACGTCGCGGTGCTGGCCTGCAGCATGGCCCTCGCTCCTGCCTGAGCAGAGTGCCAGCCAGCTCACAGGCTGTGCCAACGGGCAGACTGAACCCCCTCGTCCACCACGGCAGAGGCTACCAGACAGCTGCCGGCACTTTGCAAGAAAGCATCCCCATCCCCATCGCAGCAGCCGAGACCCTGTGGATGCTGTTTTATACCAACAAGCTCAACCAAGTCAGAGCACAGCCCTGTTCTGTTCATCTGGCCTCCTTAGCTTGGACTTAAAAGATCATGGACAGCTTAACACAGTGGTGATGTATGCTGTTCTTTACTGCAAAGGAGGAGTTTGCAACGGCCATCCAGTGAACAAGAGAAACAGTGAACAAGAAAAGCAGGAAAGGAAAGGGAAACGAATGTTACGATCCCCAAAATGACAGAAGATATGGGCCAGATCTTTAGAGCTCTGTACCACTAAGCCCAAGAAGCTGAGGCCTATTGACACCCAGGAGTCCATACTGTTCTGCCCTGGCTTGTTTAGCAGTCAATGTAGACACAAGTCTAGGAGCCGGTCCTTAAGTAGTTAATGTAGTAGTAGCACCAAGGGAAAATGCAGGAGCCTCTTCTGCTGCAGGGCACAGCAGGTCCTGGTAATGGTGAACCCCTACAGGACTGAGAACATCTCCACGTCTATCTTCAGGCCGGGTAAATCCCCACAGGGAAAGCGTGCTGCTCAGGAGCTGCCTGGCAGGACATAGCCTGCTTTGTTCTGCGGCAGGGTATCATCCAGCGCTCCCTTCCTATTGTGCTTCCCCCCCTCCTTAGTTTCCTGTGATAATTACTGATGCATTTTCCACGCCAGCTGAAACAACAAAGTAAGATACTGTACCATTTTAATCTGCTGAAATTAGTTAATGTCGAGCCAAAACCGAGCTTTGCCTGCTTTCTCACAGCACATGGAAACGTGCCTGCAAAACAGGCCACGTTTGCACATGATTGATTTCTAACTTGCCCAAATGTTTGAAGCCGCTCAGATTTGCAGCGCTGGAGTCAGTCTGTTCCCAACCTCAGCTGAGGTCTGGGAGCAGTGTTCCTCCAGGCTGAGACACTGCTTCCTGAAGTGTCCTGGAAAGGTTATGGAAAGGTTATCTGCTAGGATAATGAGAAAAGGTGGTTGGTGGGTCAAGAGATATTTTGAGGCTCATCAGCAGTCACACATCCAACAACAAAGGGTAATCATTGCTCTAACGACTGGGAAAAGACTCAGAGAGGTTCTGCGAAAGTGATGACCCCGTGCATTGCCTGTAGACTACTTTAGCTGCAGAGGGACTATGGAAGTACAAAAGGCTGAGTGTTTTTAATGTGGCTAGTGATTTGGGGTTTCCCATCTTGAAGTGCCTTGAAGAAGACTCATTTTAGGAATTCTGTCTGTTTACAGCATCTCAAACTGGATATGGATATACCTGAAACACTCAGACTGGTGGTTCTTTGAGAAGCTATCCATGTTATATCAGGTCTAATTTTAAAAGACTGCTAAAGAGCCAGGACATAGTAGGCTTCATGCTTCTGTGCACTAATCTCTCTGCTCTGCCCATATCATAGAATCATAGAACCACAGAACCATAGAATAGTTTGGGTTGGAAGGGACCCTTACAGGTCATCCGGTCCAGCCCCCCCGCAGTAAGCAGGGACATCTTCAGCTAGATCAGGTTGCCCAGAGCCCCGTCTGTGTGAAATGCTTTTGAATGACATGATCAGATAGTTAATTAAATAATGTGTTAGAGATTTCTTAATTTTTCTGGAACTCTGACTAAACCTGCAGAACAACTGCTGCTGTTCCATAGTGAATAAGCAATCGAAGCTCAAAGAATTCATGTTTGATATGTGAATATGGAGGGTAACACACTGACCAACCAGGAGAATGAACTTGTCATAGAAAAAATAAGGTTGGAAGAGATGCCTGGAGGTCATCTAGTCCAGTATCTGCTTAAAGCGGGGCTAGCTTCAAAATTAGATTAGATTGCTTAGGGCCTTCTTGAAGAATAAAATTCCCAAAGCTTTTCTGCACAACTTGTCCCAGTGTTCAACCACTCTCATAGTGTTATGTCTGATCAGATAACTGAACCATGATACCGAAGGATCTCTGTTGCAGCATAGATTTCAGCTCAGCAAGCTGAGTCAACCAATTCCAATCACAGGTTGATGCATCTGATCCTACTTTTGCTTAGCCCAGGCACAAACTCCTGCTGATTCTTTGGCTACTCAGTGCACATCTTTGAAGGCTGTGCTGGAATTAGGCAGGCTCTTTACCACAAAGACAGTGAGGCACGTGCACGCAGAGCCCTAGTCCCATGCTGAGAACTTTAGGCATTCAAATTTACAGGGTTTCAATTGACTTCTGCCTATTTAGCAGGAATTATTCAACAGATGAAGTCCATGAGACCTGATGAGATGGACCTAAGGATGCTAAGGTTTATGGCCAACGGCATTACAAAGTCATTCTTTGAAAAGTTTTGGTAACTGGGGAGATTCCTAAGTCCTGAGAAAAGACAAAAGTCACACCTGTCTTCAAGAAGGGCTGGAAGAAAGATCCAGGGTATTTTAGATCCATCAGCCTAACCTTAGTACCTGGGGATTACAAAGCAAATCTCCTGGAAGGTACATCTAAGAACATGAAGGTGATTGACAACAGTAGGGTTCTCCCAAGTCAAATCATGCCTGACCAACTCAGCTGCCTTCTATGATAAGACAACCGGCTATGTGGACAAGGAGAGGGCAGCAGGTGTTGCTTCCCTTGACCTGCTTGAGGCCTTTGAATTAATCTCCTGAATCATCCTCGTAGCCAAACCAGAAAGATAAAGACTGAACAACTGGACTATCAGGTGAGTGGAAAAGTGGCTGGGCTGCTAGGCTCAAAGGCTTGTCGTCAGTGGTACAGAGAGGCCAATACTATTTAAGTTCTGTTAACAACCTGGCTGATAAGACAGCGAGCACTGCCAGCAAGTCCATGGATGATTACGAACTGGGGATAGTGACTGATGCACTGGTGGGTATGACTGTCACTCACAGGGATCTCAGCAGGCTGGAGAAATGGGCTCAAGGAAACCTCATGAAGGTCAGCAAAGGCAAATGCAAAGCCCTGTAGCTTTGCAGAAGACTTGTAGCGGTGGACAAGTTGAAGATGAGCCAGCAATGTGCCCTTGTGGGACAGAAGGTTAGCAGCCTTCTTGACTGCATCAACAGAAGTCTAGGTAGCAGGTCAAGGAAAGGGATCATTTCTTTCTTTTCCAGCACTTTTGAGGTCATCTCTAGACCAGCATCTCCAGTTCCGGGCCCTCAGCACAAGGAGTATATTGAAAAACTGGAGCAAGTTCAGAGGAGGGCAGTAAATATGACCAGTGTGTACAAAGAGGACTGAGGGAGCTGGGTTTGAACAGGCTGGAGGAGACTAAGAGGGCATCTAATTTCTGTCTACAACTACTTACTGAGTGTTTGTGAAGAAGCCAGATTCTTCTCAGAGGTGCACAGCAAAAGGATGGGGGGCAATGAAGGCAAGATGCATCTAGGGAAGGTCCAATTAGATATTAGGGGGAAAAAAATGCACAAGAAAGATGAGAAAACTTTGGAACAGGTAGCACAAGGAGATTGCAAATATCCATCATTGTAGAAAATTATTTGGCTGGACAAGGCTCTAAGGAACCTGATCTAATGTCAAAGTTGGATCTAAGTTTGAAATCATCTTTCATATGAGTGAGAGCTGGGTGATGTCCAGAGGTCCCATCCAAACTAACCTCTTCAATGATTTTATGTGTTTTCTTGTATGAAGCAGGAAGCCAGAGATACCTGTCTCAGGCATTCACAAGACCTGACACCTTTGTAAGACTTTTCAGTTGCCTACTTTCTGTTTATCACTGTGCACAATTAAGTGGAGCAAAGTTACAGTAAGAAGGCAAAGAGCAGGATTTAAACCATTCTCATGTCCTTCCAATTTCGTATGTGCTTCATCGCCTGCCCTGGTACTTCACTGGGAAAAAGGAAGAAGTGACAATCCATTTTCTCCCAGAGAGCTGAAATTGAAGCTGTTGTCCCTTGCATGAACCCAGCCAGAGCTGGGAAAGGACTGATGTCATCACCCCCACAAGGAAGGAGAAGCACTCCCTTAATGGGGAGCTCCCACGCGCGGGCACTGCGAGCCAGCTCCTGCTAGCTCCCAGGCTAATGGCTTTCAGAATAAGAGCAATCACCTCGTCCTGGGTTGTGGTACCTGGCAGACGTCCCACTCAGCATCAGCAGGCTGGCTTGAACTGGAAGGGGTCTGAGTCACTTTAATTCTGTGGGGTTATGATGGATTTGGCAATACAGTAATTTGTGTGACAAAAAAAACCACCCCAAAAAGTAGGTGTTAATATTTTAAACTGCTTTCCGTTCGTGTAGGCCCTCGAGCAGCAAGAGGGAGGCTCAAGGAAGATGTGGAGCAATTTATACTTCCTTCCCACATCTCGTCTGTAAGTGTGTGTGTAGGCACATTGCATTCAGAGTCCCACTAACCAATGGGCAATGAGTTTAAATTAGTATAGCTCAGGCCTGATCTAACTTGCATGGTTTGTGCCTAAGATGTTTTTAAATCAATGTACTTAAAACAATGCCGGCTCAGAAACCGGGATAATTCAGGCTTCAGGAGGTCTGTTCCTGCCTGACTTGAGTAAAAGGAATCAGGACTGCTTAAACAAGGCTTTGTATAATTCTCATTAATCATTTAAAACAGAATTTCCTTTGAACTCTCCCACTTTTTAAAGCAGGCAAGTCATGAAACATCAGCACATTAGAAAAGAGAGAGCCTAAGGCAAAACCAAAGAACAGGAGGGTGTAAGTAAGAAAATGGTACTTGCTAACTTTCTAATATCATGTAGGGATGCAGAGGGGTATATCAGGGTGGGTAAGTCAGATTGTCCACCCCAGCTTCAACTCCATTAATCTCTGACATGACTCTAAGACAGAGTTAACTGAGCAGATCCAAGTTACAACAGCTTCCCAAAGGTCAAGTCTCCAAAACTCATTCCTGACTATGACCCTGGCTTGGAATCCCTTTTTCTTTCTGACAGCTACATAAAACAGCCCGGAACAGTGGCTTGCTTCTCTTTACTCATCCCTTCTCTGTGCAATAGATCAGCAGGATTTCTTTCCTTATCTACTAGTGTGAAACCAGTGCCAGCTAGATACTTTATTTGAGAATATAAAGGAGTTTAGTAAGAGGTAAAATCCTATTGTTTTAACAGGTGGGACTCTGGGGAATTTTCAGGGGACTCGACATCTCCCATGCACCGTGACAGACATCTAACTGGGGAGAAGCAGACAAAGTCCATTTTATGGCAATGCCATTTTACAACATCCTCCTAGATGTGGTTTGCTCCTCTGAGGGAGTAATTTCCAGCAAGTGTCTGAGGCATTTAGCTATGATCTATGGCCAAAAAGACACTACAAAATAGTCTCCTGCTTCCCACTCAGAATCTTCAGTTTTGCTTGAATATCTTCTCCTCTCCTCTCCTCTCCTCTCCTCTCCTCTCCTCTCCTCTCCTCTCCTCTCCTCTCCTCTCCTCTCCTCTCCTCTCCTCTCCTCTCCTCTCCTCTCCTCTCCTCTCCTCTCCTCTCCTCTCCTCTCCTCTCCTCTCCTCTCCTCTCCTCTCCTCTCCTCTCCTCTCCTCTCCTCTCCAAAAACTGTTCCAATTCACCAAGAAACCTTTCCAATTCACTTTAGTTCCCTCAAGAAACTCTACATCCAGGCCCACAGATCTGCCACATTGCCTGGCCTTTTTTCCTTTCAACTGCTGAGTCCCCTTCCACTTGCAGAGAGAGAAACTAATATATAAAAAAAATTACATCATTGGCTTCTTATTATGGGCTTCTTCTACCCATCTCCAGAATGAGTTCTTGGTTCCTCCATTCAAGACTTCAATTCAAAAATGTATCTCCTTTTCCTGTGTATCTCCTTTCCTTTTCCTCTCTCCACTGAAAGCTTTTGTGGGTGGCAAGAATACCTAATGAGTCTTCTTGTACAGGAGAATCTACCTCACCGTCCAGTGCTGTTTAACATCTTTGTCGGCGACATGCACAGTGACATCGAGTGCACCCTCAGCAAGTTTGCTGATGACACCAAGCTGTGTGGCGCGGTCGACACGCTGGAGGGAAGGGAGGCCATCCAGAGGGACCTGGACAGGCTGGAGAGGTGGGCCCGTGCAAACCTCCTGAAGTTCAACAAGGCCAACTGCAAGGTCCTGCAGCTGGGCTGGGGCAATCCCAAGCACAGATACAGGCTGGGTAATGAGAGGATTGAGAGCAGTCCTGGGGAGAAGGACTTGGGGGTGCTGGTGGATGAAAAACTGAATATGAGCAGCAATGGGCACCCAGAAAGCCAATCAGATCCTGGGCTGCATCACAAGTGTGGCCAGCAGGTCAAGGGAGGTGATTTTCCCCCTCTACTCTGCTCTAGTGAGACCCCACCTGAGTACCGCATCCATCTCTGGGGCTCCCAGCAAAAGAAAGACATGGACCTGCTCGAGTGGGTCCAGAGGAGGGTCACAAAGATGATCAGGGGGCTGGAGCACCTCCCCTATGAGGCCAGGCTGAGAGAGTTGGGGTTGTTCAGCCTGGAGAAGAGAAGGCTCCAGGGAGACCTTAGAGCGGCCTTCCAGTGCTGAAAGGGGGCTGCAGGAAAGGTGGGGAGGGACTCTTGATCAGGGAGTGTGGTGATAGGACAAGGGGTAATGGTTGGAAGCTCGGACAGGGCAGGTTTAGACTAGATACAAGGAAGAAGTTCTTCACCCTGAGGGTGGTGAGACACTGGCACAGGTTGCCCAGAGAGGTTATAGATCCCCCTCCCTGGAAGTGCTCAAGGCCAGGTTGGATGGGGCTTTGAGCAACCTGGTCTAGTGGAAGGTGTCTCTGGCCATTACAGGGGGATTGGACCTAGATGGTCTTTAAGGTCCCTTCCAACCCAAACCATTCTATGATTCTCTGAAATGCCTTAAGCTCCTCTGCTTCTAAACCCCCTTCATGAAAGTGTCTTTGAGCAGGACCGTGCATCCCTTCACACCAACAATATTCCCACAAGCCAGGGTCTTACTCCCTCTTGTGCCATGACAGATATGAGCAAGCTGTTACACACACTGCCAAATATTGCTAGATGGGTAGCAGATGCAGAAATAGTGCTGGAAAATCTGCTCACAAAGGAGTCATCATTGTGTGAAAAAATGACACTGGCATTTCTTTCAGTGTCTTTCAAGTACAAGTGAGGACAAGCCCAACTGACTGCAAATAATTAAATCAACAAACCTTGGAAATTTCTGCATGTTGCAAGCAGGATTAGACAAAAGAAGAAAGGATGAAGAGAGTCACAGGAGAAGAACTGGTTATTTGTAATCACTTGGGAAGATCTTGTCCCTGTCAGATGGGCAAACAGCCCTTCCAATGGTTTAATGCAAAGTCAGCACCAGACCAGGATGCCACCAATATGTAGCTTGCATCCCGCTGTGCATTTGAGCATTTCTGCTGACCACTGAGCCTCACAGGGCCTGGGAAACATGCTGGTTATAGCCCAGCTTTGCTGCTGCCATTTCTCTTTTGCGCTGGAAGAGTTATCTTAGCCATCCTAGGGGAGAACATATCTGTTCTCAGACTACTGTGGAGTTAGCAGTCACAGAGAGGAAAGAAGCAGGTTTACCTTTTTGTTTCGGCATGTAAAAAGGAGGATGACAATAGAAGGACAATGCCAGGATCAGCTAATGACCACCTGGCTCACGGGAACTGAAAGCCTTGCATAACTGTTAAAACATCATAATTTTTTTAGCTAAATTAGACAATTAATGGAACTCTCTAAATTACCTTAATAATCTAAAGCACATGATACATGTTCTCCCTTGAACATTTCTGCAGTGAATAGCTAAGTTCCTAAAAACAACGGAGACCCACTTTTCAACTTGACAGCTGCGCTTTTGTTTATATTTTAAGTGCTTATGTGTAAACTGTAAAATTTACCACACATCTGAGTATTGTATTATAAACAGTCCTGCAATCTTAATTACCTTTCCCCATGACAAGGTGAAGGTTGAATTTGCCTTTCCCTAACAGTACTTACCCTGAATATCATCATTGAATGTACAGTATTTGTTGCGGTATTTATTGAGGAGACGAAAAGCGTTAGCATTGGCAAAATCTTCAAACTGGATCAGACAATTCATGCCATACCTGCAAGTTAAAGGGTAATTAAAAATGAATAAAGATATTTCCATAACACAGGATGATATATACATATTTTACCAGGACAATGTAGCTAGAGACTCTAATGCAGAGATAAAAATATCATAAGAGAAATGCATCACAGTAGCAGCAAACAGGATCACAGCCTTCCTGAGGTCCATACACTTAGAAATGTGGAGTCACCAAGAATAAATTGTATTCACAGCTCAAGGGGCTTCTTATACCTATACCTATGTACCTACATATATACATATATATGTATCTTTGGAACATTGGTATGGCAAATTTTCAGCGGCGTGTTTACTGAGGAGCTTCTTAAAGTGAAGGAGATGCTCTTTTGCAATGGATATTGCAACTGCCGTGTTGCAATACAGCAAAACTGACTGCCAAGTGAATGTCAGTTAAAGGGACACCACCGAGTGCCCACTTCAACTGTACATGACCAAGAGATGACAGAAAAACTGCTTGTAGGATCCCACGGACCCAGTGCTTCACGATGTGATTTCATAGCCACATTTTTGTGCTTCGGAAATGTTTCTCTCCACTGAGTTGCTTTGCGGAAACCAGCACGCAATGACAGCTAGTGACCTGTAGAGTCGAAAGGCAGGAAATAATTGCAAACTTTCCATAATTGTCCAGTAATATCAGGGCAAGCATGCAGTTTCTAAAAATCGGGTAATACTCAGACTGCTCCATATCTATACACTTTCAGCACTCTCTATGACTCTAGGCTGCATTAAAGCTTTGCAAATAAAATCTAAAAGGGCCCTAAGTACTCTTTACTCTCACATAAATGTGAGAGGGCAGTGGGAGAACCTCAGGGAATGAGTAACACAATGATTAGCAACCTCTGGGCTGCAGATAGGTGAAAGGGCTCTAAATAGCTGCATTGTGTTAGAGACCCTCTCTGGGACTGTGAGCAGTGCAGAGGCAGCATCACCTTACATATCTCCCATTCAGACTTTCCTCCTTTGACACTGAAATCTGAGGTAGTGGACACTCCTGCTTTAAACTAGAAATTGATACTGGATAAAACATGCCCCATTTGAGAACCATGCCTCCTGTCATGAAAAGCTCTTTTCATGGGACTCTCGGTGCAGGCAGCCAGGCTTTCCTGCAAGGGCCTTGAATTTTTTATTATTATTATTATTATTTTCCATTTCAAGTATGTCTGTCAGCAAGGAGACAAAGATAAGCACATGCATTGTGCTCCTTTATTTGTCCATCATGAGAAACTCACGTTTCATAAACCCTCTGGTCTCAAAAAGAGAAAAGGGTTGGCTCTTACACTTGCTTCACATTCTCTGCTTGCTTTGAGAAAAGCACCACAATGGGGACAGACTTTTTAGCAGGCCCTGTAGCGACAGGACACGGGGCAATGGTTTTAAACTAAAAGAGGGTAGATTCAGACTAGATATAAGGAAGAATTATTGATTGTGTGCCGTCTGATAGCTCCTACTTTAAGAAGCATACTTACTCCCCACTCTGCAATGTCAGAGTCTGGTGAACCCTGACTGGTAGGCAGATGCAAGCATGACTGGTCATACTGGCGAGAAAGGCAGCAACTTCTTGTTTACTACGCTGAAAGGGGCAACACAAGAGCCCTGTGCAATATCCCTGTTGTAGTTGCACCGCAACTCTCACCCTGGGTATGGTGGTTTAGGCATGGATTGTCCAGGGGACCAACAGGCTTTGAAATTCAGCAAGATCTAGATGCTCAGGTGGGGAAATTCCAGCTTGCTGTACTTCATAAGGAAAAACCCCTAGAAAAGGGACCGGACAGCTGCTCCCATTTGTGACTTTGAAAAGGACAAATTCTTTTTGCACCCTGTATGACAGGCCATGATACACAGCTCAACAGCAACTGGAGTCTATTGAAATTTTGCATTTCTTTTTACAAAGTGCTCTTAAGGTGTCCCCAGTGTGCTGCCAACTACAAGTTACACTGGGTATTTGAGGGACAGACTGCTTATGCACTTTAAGCCTCCCCACTGCAGATTCTGGCAGCAATCAAGTAGACATCCAGTATCAAAATTTCTTCTGAAATGCTAAGCAACACTCTGAAAAACAATAGATGAAGATTCCCAAGTCTTTTTCTCTCTGTAAAGTCTTCGAAGTGAAAATGAACACTGTGGATATCCAAGGAATTTGTGCAAATAAACAATATAAAGTGCCTGTGAAAATCAGTTTTCTAATGGATGATCCTCTTATCCATCGTTTGAACGTGTAAGGAAAACATGGCTAAGAGGGAGATGACACACCATCCAGAACATCTGCTAATATCTCACAGCAAAGAATTAGCAAATCTTTCAGCAACTTTAGTTGCTATAGAAACTATTTCTGTAACACGAGTCTTATTTATTTGTATCACTGAGGAAGTAACATTACTGACTTGCTTAATAAAATCAGTGATCTCAGCCAGCACTAATGTATGTGTGACCAGCTCTCCAAAGAGCATAAGGGTAGGTGGGTGGGTTTCGCTGACTACAGAGCCAAATTTGCAAAAGTATTAAGCTGAACATTTTTTTCTTTTTTCTCTTTTGAGCACAGAATTCTTTCCTCACTTCACATTCCTGGTCAGCAGCATGAGACAGTGCACAGTTACTTCTACCTATTATTGTCTTTGATCATTTTTTATTAAGCAGAGCACAAGGAAAGCATGATGGCCCATAAATTCTTCAAGGTATGGTGGCCCATAAACTCTTCATTTCTCTTCATGTTCCTCAGTACAATGCGATGGTGCTGGAAGGCAAAGTCATTTCACTCAGGCATTTTTGGAAGATTACTTTCTTTTTCTCTGCAATATGTCCACTGAGCCTTTTAAAGTGTAAATGACATTCCTGAACCTAAGCAAGCCTTTGCAGAATGTGAGAACTAAAGTTTTCATTAATAAAGACCACAAATTGGTCATGGCAAGACCCTAAGACCTGATGCTGTAAATGAAAGAACAAAATATTTAAGATTGTGAGTCTTAAAGATGGGAATCTCCAGATGATGCCTCAAGAACTACCCACCTTACTGGGGTTTTGAACTGACTTTATAGAACTTATGCTGCTCAAAGTCACTGAAATTAAACACCAATTAGGCAGCTGACTTACTGAGCATCTTAGAAATCCATCAGTTAATGCTTCGTGCTCTTTCCTAATGGTACTTTGGTGGCTGTGTGCAGTGCTCCACCTTAGGATGACCTAAGCAGCCTAAGGATAAACTTAGCAAGGAGTATGAACAAAACAGCTGATGGGGCCGTTTGCAGTAACATCCTTGTGAGTATCAACACGATGAGTCAGTTCTACTGTCCTTCCTCCACAGCACAGTAACTCACAGTAACTTCTGTAACCTGTTTCATCCCAAAGGAATTCAGAGCGCTCTACGAAGAGTATTTGGGTAGCACCCAAGAGTAAAACGTAGCCAACTTGGGACTGGAGCACAGAAGTGCCTTATTATGCAACAATGCTAAAAAAAACCTCCAGCTCAGGAGAGCAGGTGGAAAATACTTGTTACTGGAAAGGGTGGCCAGAGAGCTGCTACTTGTACTGGAATTCAGCCAACAAAATGCAGCGCAGGATGGGATTTCTTCCACTACCTTTACATATCTAAAGTTTGTCCGTGTAATGCTCAGGTAGGCAACTCTGGCTGACTTCTCAGATAATGGAGAGAAAGAGGCATGTCCAATGGCAACTTCTTTGAACTAGTCTAAGTGGAAAATGGAAGTAGATAACATCCCTGGAGATGCCTCTTGCTCCACAGTCTCTGAAGACAAAGATGAACGGCTTGAATTTAGATATTTCACTTTAGATACCTAAATTAGGAGAGATAATCTAATATTATCTAATTATCACAGCTGGTTAGGCAGATCTTAAATACATGTCATGCACCCTAGGTCACTGGCTTAACACCCTTTTGACTGCACTGCTTTGCTCTCCTTCAAAGCCTGTAATTTATTTGTTGATCTTCTCTACAGAAACTGCCCTGCTCCGTCCCTTGTGTATGGTATCCAAGTGGTCCCCTGTCGGCGTACATGGAAATACTTGAAGATGGAATGAAATACACTGGCCAGTCTCCCCCCATCATGTTAGGTTAACGGTTGGATTCAATGATCTTAAGGGTCTTTTCCAACCTAAATGACTCTATGATTCTATGATCACTACATTTCTTTAAATGAAAAAGATTTTGGCAAAACTGATTTTGCAAAATTGTCGTGCTTCATTGGAAACATTGTAGTTCCCATTAAGAAACCAAAATGAATGATTTCTTTTTGGCTGAATGATTTTTAGTGAGGTATGCTTTTGTCTAACCAGCTAAGAAATTTTGCTCTGTTTAACTTGTGAGACCTGATACGAATGCAGTCCCAGCTAGTACACACCAAAGCACTGACACCGTGCTTGCTGTCTATAGGTGCAGGATGCCTCTTTTTAGAACAAGTGATTGTAAAGTCAGTATTTGAACAAGGATTTCTAAAGATCCCCTCTGCCACATTTAAATACCCTTAAATTTGTGGCTAGATTTGAGGGTGGCCCTGCAGAGAGATCTTGCAACCTGCTGTGGTAGGAAGAGGTTCCTGAGGTCAGTCTGTCTGGCTTGTTGCCAGTTCTCATAGATTCTTCCGTGTTTCAACTGATCTGCGTGACTCACCTCCTAACTTTCACCTCAGAGCCCAGAGGAGAGTCTGAAGCCAAGAGCAGCAGGTCACATCAGGACTAAATGTTTTCCAGTCCAGGAAAGGCATGGCCAGCTGAGGTTGGCTCCCTCCAGTAATCTCATCCTGACTGTCAGTGACTCATCTTCTCTAGAGCATTCTATCATCTTCTTGGCATCTGGGACACTAGTAGTCAACCACCCAGGATCTAATTGCCTTTATCTAAAAGGAAAGCTCAAATGTAGACTATCAGGATTTCAGACTGACAAAGTACGTTGAAACAGAGCAAGTGCCAATCTCCAGTTTGGTTTCTTCCATTCCCCACTTCTTTCATCCCCTTTCAAAAAAGGAAGGTTTTGACCTTCTGATTTTGGATTCAAAGCTGTTCCCATTCCTCTTGGGCACGCTGAAGTGTGCATTTCTTGGGATCTCTTCAGTCTTATGTCTCCTTATGGAGCTTTTGCCTTAGCACAAGTAATTCTTATATTTGCAGGCTGGGGAAAAGGATGCTTGGACAGTTCGTTTCTGTACCTCTGACAGAGGTGGTTTTGAAAGAATTCAAATATGCTGGATAGAAAGGGGGAGAGACTATAACAACAGTCTTTTATGGTCCAGGTTAATGTCTTAACACCCAGCCCTCAATCACCACAACACATACACACTCTTCAGCAAGAATGAGACCTTTTGGAGTTACAAGCCAAACTCTGCTGTACTGGTTTGTCGTATGGCAGGTTAATGTCAGGTGCAAACTCTGACATCCTTTGTTGATGGCACTGTGTGTTTTTTTCTGATAAAACATTGAATCTAATTTCTCTCTAAAACCAGTTCCTCACTTCTGTCTTTAACTGGTGACACTACAAAAGTCATTATTTAATACTATCACCATGTCTCCTGGTTCACTGATGGCTAGACCACCATCAGGGACCCTGTTCTCTATCATCTCTGGAATTAATTTGGCCATTTTATAGAATTGCAAACAAAAAGATGTACTTTGTCAGTTCTTCCTCATAAAAAAAAAATATCACTAGTCTTTCATGGTAAAGATTATATTACCATCTCATTAGTTTGCATATTTTGGGGTTTTGTGCCATAAATAATTATGACCCAAATTTTGGCATTCTCTCCTATACCTTGCAAAGACTTCTGTAAAAATAGCCTCACTGGGAAATGCTTTATAGAATGGTCCCGTACACTCATTTTAGTCCAATCTCCAGACTTAGCCTAGTAAATTTTGCACAAAAAGGATTTTTAATTAAATAATATACTATTGATCAAAATGATAGTATAAGACTGTCACCCTAATGAAGGGTGACTCTACGAGCTAAACATATAGAATATTACAATTTAGTTGTAAAAATTACCACCCAAAAATCTTTGTTAAAAAATGATTCTGTTTCCTGGAAAACAAGCATAGGATTCACATTTTGTTTATCACTGCGGTGTTGTTCCAGAACTGTTACTATCAAACCAGAGCTACACTAAATCTATGGGCTGTGCTAACAGGAAAGATGCTGTTAGCAAAGTCTGTATCCCCTGTAGAGGATGATACACATCTCTTTTGGATGAGCACGAAGCGTGGAACAAAAGAGCGTGAATCCCAGAAGAGGGAGACAGATGTTTTCCTGATGACACTGCTTTTAGCTTCTTTATTAAGAGACTTCTCAATTGCCTGAACGATCTCATTATGCAACTTGCTTCTTTCATCCTCATTTGTATGTACCTCTTTGAGTTCATCCAGCCTCATTAAGAGCCACGAGGTCAGAGAGGAAAAAATTCATGAGGCAGCAGTTACCATTTGAGAAGCATCTGACCAAAACTGCACAAGTCAGAACTTCACGGGTGGCCTAAGGACCTGTGCAGTGCCTTTGCTGACCAGTATCAAAAGGGCATTTTTTTCACCATCCATGAGCAGGGAGTATAAAACATTCCTACATGCATGAAAAAAATGGGTATTTGCAAGAAGGTCTAGTTCCTTTATGGAAGGAATCACAAGAAGGAGGTTCCAATCCTTGTCTGAATTTAGCATTTTATAGCACTGCTTTCAGTATTCATGATACAAGGAATCTGCTTTGATGCTCTGCAATTCCTACTCATAGTCTTACACAAAACCAGGCAGAGAAGAACCAAATTGTCCCTGCCCTTGTCCTTGAGATCTTCTTACTGTTGCTTGATATACCAGCAACCAAAGTTCTGATTTCCAAGAAAAATGAAATTTTCATAAAGGAGCCTGTCATCAGAAAAAAAGTCATGCTTGGCAAGTGATCAGCAGTCACTATTGGAAAACCAAAGTCCACTCTAGCACATCAAACAACACTAGCACTTGAGTCTGGCCAGTGTCCTGAGGCCATTCTTACTGATAAATTGCTAGCATGATCCTTGGCAGGCTTTTGGTCAGACCAGCAGTACTCTGTCATACAACTCCTGGCCACAGTTTAGGGGTTAATTTGGTCAGGCACCTCCTCAAGAGGCCAACTGGGGCATTCAGAGAGAGAAAAGGCAAGTCATTTCCATAAGGTCTTTGGAAACCGAGTTTTCACAAACAAGAGCGGAAGATGAGGCTGTTGTCCCATCTGATGCCAAGGTTGACTCAAGGCACAGAACAAGATACGCTTTAATCTACATTAGAAATAGAGACAGAACCAGCAATCTTAAATAACACTGTTGCCAAGCTAAGAAGAGGCTTAGAGGTAAAAAGGTACCTTTGTTCATCCCATGGAAAAATGGTGCAAGGCTCAGGCTCATTCTTGCTATTGGAGATCCTGTTCATTCCCACCTCTGAGCCTGCTGATAGCCCAAGTGGCAGCTCTGGTGTGGTTGTTGGGCTCTTTGCAACAGGCAGGGTTACCCAAAAGCATAAGTACGTCCCAGGCGGCTAAGGCTTTTCGACTACTGTCTCAGAAATTGCACGTCAGGACTGCACTGTTTGCGTATTTGTATGCGTTTCTGGCCAAGAAGAGGAAACCCAGACAGGTAAAGAGACAACAACATGGCAAGTTTACTACTTGGAGGCATGGGGCCAGGCAAGTGCACTATTGTTTACAGGGAGAGCTTACAACATTTGTGTGCTTACAGGCCACAGACAGATGTTACACTTAACATCAGAAAAAGCCTTTCATTTTTAAGACTTCCACATAGCTAAGAGGAAGGCAAGTTTTCCCTTAAAAAATTGACAAAAACTAAAATTTCGGTAAATTAAAATAAAAGTTGATCTTCTGGTTCTGAATCCACTGAATAAAATGTTCAAACCCTCACTCGGTACCACGATGTGATTTAATAACACTATTTATATCACTCATTAAATAGTTCTAATAGTGTTAAAAGGAGAGATGAAGAGATAAGTTAGAAAACACAATCATATCTTTGTTTTGAAATGGAAATGTAATGAGTAAGGTTCATTGATTGCCAGGTTAATCACAGCATGTTGAAAGTTGGACCCAAGGATCCACAGTAGAGGTCATGACTGTTACAGCAGATATAGCACTTATGGTGGTCGCCATGACTGAGACAAAAATGCAATTGCTTTTATGCTAGAAAGTGTGTTTTGAGACAACAGATGGGAGTTTTGCAAAAACTGGTAGCCTTTTGTATTGTAGTCAATACAAAACTTAGAACTCTGGGTCTTGGGTTTAGAAATCCCATGCCAGGGAGCTGCATCATGAACCCAACAGGACCTGCTGCCTGCCTCACCATCATCTCAAGCTGCAGACAATTTCTAATGTTGGGTAGGAGTCTCATTAGGTTTCTGCTAACATAAACACAGCCACCATGCTCTGAGGCATAGAGCCTGCTGTGGATTCAGTGCATGCTAAGTCAATGAAAGTGACCCTTGAAGCACAAAGATAGCAGGAAATCCCTGAATCTCACCTTACTGGAAGCTGGAGGGTATGCCAAGGATTGCATGCTGGCTGTTCTTAGTCATATGCCAGGGCACCTGCTATGAGCTACTGTTAGAGACAGGATATGGGGCAAGATCAAGCCAAGACAATTCCAAAGTTCTTTGAAAAAAAAACTTGAGAAATCATAGTCAACCTTCATTATAGTTCTTACAGCAGAAAAAACCCAACAGCTCTTTTTCACAGCATATCTCATGACTTCCAAGTGCTAAGAGCAGCACTAATGGCTGCTATGGGCATCCTTGTGTTTTTATGCAAAATGATGTCATCCTCCTTGCAGTGGGTCTGAGCACAGACTGCAGCTGGAGGCACAAGGCTTCTTAGGGCATAAGCAGGGGATGCAACCATATTAGTGTTGCCCCCAAGATGTAGCCTTGAGCTACCCTGTGATAGACAACAAGGAATGAAGCCTCACCTCCTGCCTTCCACAAAACCAGATGGTCTCCAGCCACATCTTTCTGAAGCAGCTGTGGTAATCTGGTGGAAAGCACAGACAGAAAGCCTAGAGCAGAGGGCTCTTTGACATCTGTAACTGCATTATCCCAAAGGATTTGAAGGCAAGGTAATAAAAGCCCATTACCACAGTGATTCTGTAGAAGCACATCTGGAGCTCAATCATTCCTCAGTAGCAGAAAATGAAGCTAATAAAACTTCAATATTGTTCTTTGACTACAAACATCACCCAGTGGCTAAAAGCAGATCACGGGAGCTGGCTGATGAGCTCATCCCATATCAAGCCAGGATAACGGACAGCAGGGGTGGCTCTTCCCATCACCATCACTTCTCCCTTCTGGAGTGTCAGAGTCCCTCTGGCCACGGGAACTGGGGCAGATGGGTAAGGAGAATATCCACCTTGTATTCCCATAAAGGCTGGAGTCAGTCTATACCATTAGCCCTACAGGTCTTCTAACAGACACATAGATGCTGATGAGGGACTTTAGGTGTTAGCAATATTACACAAGGGGGTTTTGGAGGCCAGTGGTGCCTAAAGACTTAAGCCTAGTCTTTCAGGTTCAATTAGCCAAGTTACCTAGAGCATCTGAAGAAATAACATGGGGACACTTGCACTGGTGATTTTGTTTCCAAAAGGTGCTGGTGAATTTGCGATCCATGGCCCTGAAGAACTGCTGAAACAGAGGCTGCTCGTTTTCGAGGAGGCTCTGCTTGTTGGAGAGCACATGGGACCTGACTTGCTATGTTTGTGGGTAAAAGTACTGGGAAAGGATTAGGCAAAGAGAAATCAGGTACAGAACAAGCACAAGGGAAAACAAACTCAGCAGAGCTACTTTCCTTCTTCTCCCATTTTGAGAAACTGAGTGCTTGATCTCCTGATGTCTTCTGTGCTCTGCTATGTGGCACAGGCTGATAGAAAGCTTCTGTTTCCCTGGTCACCCTGTTAATAAGCACTGATGGGAAAGGAAAGGGGAGTGAAGTTATGACAGCTTAATGAGGCTTCTGTGACATGGTTTGCTGGCATGTGGAGGTGCCTCTCGCAGGGTCTCAAGCTGCATGCTCAGCATCTGCCAGCAAGCGACTGAGGCCAGCATTCAAAACGGAGGCTGGAGCTCGGGACAGGCCACCCATCAACACCTCTGGCCACTTGGAGCCACCAAGCTGCACTGTTACTGCATGATGAAACTACAGAAGGAGTGAATGGAATAGGACAGATAAGGAACTGGTCTCCGGTTTCTATCCCAGTTTAGGAGAAAAGGGGAAGGAGTAAGAAAATTTCCAGTGGTAGTTTGCTTTGAAAGAGAGTCTGAGGATTAACGCATATTGTCACTGTAGGCGGTGGGTTGAAGCCCTTCAGAGCCCAGAGAACATGCCCCAGCACAATGGCATTTTGATTTCAACCTTAATTTGCTCATATAGACAAGCCCCAGAAATTCTGTGGGTTACTCCAGTTATGATCCTTGGACACTTTAGGTGAATATTTATTCTAGCCTACAAAAATGTACCGGTTCAAGAATAAGACTGACTTGCCCTTTGCCATGGTAACTGAGGAGAGGGAAAACTGAAGCAGTGGATTTTCCCATACACAACATATTACTCATTGTGAGAGACCAGCAATTTGTCAGGCTGCTTCGTTCAGTCATGGGCTAGGCTCAACAGGTCAAATTTTGCACATAGTTGCCTCCCAAGAGGAGCAAAATGCATAGCTTGGAGCTCTTGTTAAAGAGCTCAGTCATTTCATGTGTTTTAGGTGCAAGAGTAATGAATGGAGGTTTAAGCAGCAGGAAAACCCAGAAATTTATCCAGCTGTTTCAGAAAGGGCTTTTCTTTCTAAAATTGCCCAGAAGTCGCACCTTATTTCAAAATAATGTAAGTGCTAACCCTGAAGCCTCTGACACACTCCTTGTTGCATTACCAGGTGGCTATTATGAGACGGGGAGCCCTTTCTGCTGACTGTAGGGGTCTCCAGCTATAGAAATTTGACATCTGTTTGATATTATTATTCCATTAGAAGAGTAAATCTTTACTCCCCTGGCTTTCTTGTGGGCTCAGACACATTCCACTTCAGTGACAAATGTCCCTTAAGCCAGCAGTGATTTGACAGGGTGGGAGGTACCCCTGCAGAGGAACTGACCAATGGTTTCCATGAGAAGCTGAAGTACCCTCAGGAAGTAGACAGAATTTCTGCATGAACTTCAAGTTGAAAAGGAAACCCCCAAATTGCAAGAGATTTGTTGCAACCCAGAAAGTTCCTCCCCAAATAACTGAATTTGCATGTGACATTATAGACTTGCATAAGAAGATCACAGCAGTTCATACAGGTTTCCTCAAATGTGGAAGCAGGCTCCAATAAAGCAGCATGCTCTTGACCTCCTGAACAATTTCTGCTTCCTTTTGCAACAGAAGTGAGAGCTCCTACTGGGTTGCATCCAGCCATTCCAGTGGAAATCTGAGACCAAATGAATCTGTTTCATATAAGTTTGCCAAACCCAGGCTGACAGCAGGATTATTCACCAGCCCAGAGCTCACAGAGGATCGCACTCCAGCAACACTTTAAAGTGTGCTGGTGGTCAGGATGATAATATAGGGTAATAGCTCCTTTCACTCAAGGATCTCCAAATACTTTACAGATGTGAATGGAGAAGTGCAAAGTGGAATTTCCCAGCCCCACTTTGCAGAGAACTTTTTGGGGGCTTACCACAAGCAATTCATCCTGGATAAGAGAAATAGAAAAGCTGGGACAGGGGCCCCAGGAACTTCGTTCCCATTACTTGGATGAAAGCATTAGATATTACATCACCTCCTCATAAGATAAGAGTTCATTGTTTCATGGCTAAGTGTCTTCTCCCTTCAATGCGGAGATTAGCTCATGTAAAAGAAACACAGGAAAATAACAGCCAACTCTTCCTCTCCAGCAGCAAGCACAGAAAAGGCAAATTGTCTTTCTGGCCCTGTCACAGACATTGTGGGAGTAGCGAGTGCAATAAACTTTGCATTTAACACCACAAGCATAAATCTCAGAGCCAAATTTGTGATGGCTGAGACCATCATCTGGATTCTCGTTCTATTGTTCCCATCCTATCATCAACACCAACACTGCAATACCCCTGTCGTCTCCTGGCCAGAAGGAAGTGGGACAGTTTCCTTGAAGGATTAATTAGTGACTACAATCAAAGCAAACAAAAAAACCCACAAGTCAACCCTGGCAACTCTCAAATCTTTTATACTTGTAGAGCCTCTTCTGATTTCCTAGTTGTGTTTTACTGGTTTTCTGGCTGCCAAGAATTTCTTCCTCCTAGATAACACACAAGTTTCTAACATAAAACTACATTGCAATTAACTGACGTTCCAGTCAAGCTTTTTTACTGAATATAAAGAAGGACAAACCAGAGCACAAACACAAAATTCTCTCCTCTGTAGTCATCCTTAGGTATTTCAAAACAAACAGGCAAGGCAGCGTTGTTGTGTTTATATTTACAAATATAGTGGCTATAGCACCGTCTGATAGCAAGTGTCTTTAAACAGTAAGAGGGTAACTGCAGCCGGGTGGGTTGATGTACTAGCCGGCCATCATACAGGACATGTCTACACCATGCTGCCGGACAGCAAAGGGGAGACTCCTGGCCCAACAGCAGCACTGCATGTGCACAGGGCGCAGCACAACGCTGCACAGAGCCACCACATCAACAGCTGCTAAAATTCTCCATGATGCACTCACCCCCTCTCAAAACTTGGTTCGTCAGCTGCGACTGAATGGTCCTCAGCACCTCAGCCCCTATTTCCTACATCCCTCCACCCTCACCCAGCTGGCAGTCAGACCATATGTAAAGATATGCTTCTCAGTGGACGGGTAGGTGTTGTCATTACACACTGGACATGATGCCTCCTACCTCACGGGAGAGAAGATGAACTGTGAGCTGGTTAAACACCTACCACCTGCTCCCTTCCATTTACGCAGGAACACACACACACATACAGCCAGCTGGAGACAAAGAAAGAGGGAAGATCAAACGTAGCTCCTTCAGCTGGGAAGGAAAGACCCTACAGCATACAGACAGGCAGAGCCTATTCATCAGGCGCAGACAGCAGCTCTCTGACACTCCTTATCAATATCATCTGCTGCTTTATGAAAGGCAGAAAAAGCTGCTAAGGGAGCTTGGGGCTTTCCAAATATTATTTTTCTCCTTAGCAGTTGTTCTCACCTATGATAATCTCTCCAGACAGTCATGGAGACTTTTAATATATTTTCTTTTTCGAGAAAGAGGAACTTAATGCAGTGTCATAGGTGCACATACAATGCTGAGGTAGCGGTTCTGCTCTTCCCATACCAAACTCCCTGGTACCCCAGAGACCCTCTATCCCAGCTATGCACTTGGTCTATCCCATCATTGAAAAGACAACACTTATAATCTTGGCCTTCTCACTCAGCAAATTTAAATGCCAGCAGGAAAGCTCCTATTTTTAACAATGCGATAGTTTTGCAGACTCACACAGACATCACCGTGCGGAGTAACACGCCATTTCCAGTTAAGTGATTTCCTTCACAATGGTGAAAGCTAGAAACTTCCTTTACAAAATGTAAATAACCCAAAGTTTAGATTCTGCTTATGCTGAATGAGGCTTATAAATGCATGATGGAGGCCAGATACAGCCCACAGGGCATATGTCTGACACCTCTGGCCTATACGGACAGGAAATGGTCCCATTTCAGTTCTCCGAAGACAAATATTTTTGACACAGAGTGCTCAAGCACAAAGAGTCATTTGTAGACCACCCAGGAGACTTGCATTTAAATGACCTTTCTTTGCTTGGACAATCAATTATACTAGTGCTTACTTCATGAGTTGCAACATTTGTTCTTAAATGGAAGCAGCCCAGAGGAGCCATGTATATAATCCTACTTACTTGTTGGTAACTGCCTGCATAAACTCATCAATCAGTTCGTCGTACTGTTTCCCACGAACCCGCTTGTGTTTCAGTCCAATATAGAGTGGATCACTCAGGAGAGCCTAGGACATAAAGCAATTCTGTTGACATCTTCTCTTCCATGGGTGGATGGAGATTTATGTCACAGACTACCCAAAAAGTTTGTGTGTTTGGTCATATTAATTTTACTTACTGCACAGTGAAGGCCAGCTCATGCAGCTCTTCCTAAGCAGAAAGTGTTTTCATAAGAAGCTACGGATTATCTTTTTATGCAAATAAAGTTGGAGGGATGTAATGCTTCTTGACTGCTGTAGGAAACGGAGCTCTGCATCCCCTGAACAGCTCTGCCAAAGGCTCCCTGCCAAGGTGCGTCTCTACTTAGTGAACAAAACTGACCTTGTCTGGGGAATGTTTACTCTTCATTCAGTTCTTAATTTTGCACTGAGGTCACCAGGAAGGTCGCTGACCATAAACAGTGCTTTGGGCAATGAAGATCGCCTGAGGTAACTTGAAATGACATGTGTCATTTGGGCCTTTAGGTGGCAGCCCAGAGTGGACCAGAACCAGTGATCAGATGTCAAAACATTCCCAAGCCCTGCACCTACCTAGCACTCACCTTGGTTATCTGCAGGTGTCAAGGCAAGGTATTTCTATCCAACAGATTAGTTTATTTTTTGGCCTCTGCTAGGAATATAAACCCAGGCCATTCTTCCAACAAAAAGTTGGGACCCCTAAGCCACCTAAAAAGGACTGGGTCAGTATGGAAATAGCACATGTTTTGGGGAAAATTACAGGACAAACGGTGGCAGGAGACAGGTGGGCCAACACCTCTGTGAGTCACTGCAAAGCAACTCTACTTCCCTTCTAATTTCAGGAACTGAATCATCCACATGAGAAGCGGACGAGCCATCTCAAACCTATTGTCCTGCAGCCATATGGGCCCTAAATATTGGCAGGTATGTTAAAATTAGATCTGTTTTTACAGCCACAGCTGTTTTCCCTTAGAAGGAAAGATGAAAGAGGTTTTCCTCTGGGTTTGATAAATTAACTCTGCAGGGCCATGAAGGAGAAAGCAGACCCATTTGCGTTACTGCACCGATGGCTACTAGAGTACCATGTGCTCTGGGGCTGGTTCATGGAGTATGAAATTATCCCATAGGCAAGCTGAGAAATGCCAAGCTCTGAAAAAAGACCAATTTGCTGAAAGAGTATACAAACTGTTACGGACTGTCAGAAAGACAAGCTGGGGACTGATGCTAAATATATAATACAACTGGTATATTTACTCCATTCTACCTGAGGCTTCTGTGTTAGCAACACAGTTATCCTAGGCTAACCATACATTAAAAGGCAGAGATGAACAGGATGAATGCCTTTAAGAGGTGTCTTATTTCTGCACTGATAAACAAGTTTAGTCGTAGGGCAGGATGCTCCTAGGACATGCTTAGGGTTCAGTTAAGGTGGGTTTATGCACATGAGAAAGCCATGAAATAAATAAGCAAATTATATATATCATGTTCATATTGCTGGAAACCAGCAACTTCTATATGTTAATCCCAGATGTGGAAACTGCCTCCACAGAGAAGTTCCTGGACACATAACTAACACTTGATCTTGGGCAGCACAAAAGAGTCCAAGACTGACTCTGGGAATCCCTTTTTCTGACACCACCTGACGCTTGGAGATGCCTAAAAATCATTGGTGCCACTTTGGATTTTACTGTTCTCTGGATGCTGAGACAGAAAAAGATGCTTCCCCCATGGGAAGGGAAGCACTGGCACTCAGATCCCTCTGGAGGGAAACTACAGCTGGGGAGCTCAGAGCATGCCAGCACTTGGTGGTGTGCAGACCAGCATGGAGGATAAGGAAGAGATGGAGGAGAAGGAAAAGATGAAGGAGCCAAAGTCAAATACAATGCTCTATTGACTGGAAACTCCAAGAAGTGAGAGGCTGAGACTTAATTCCCGCTTTAGCCTCAGAGGGTCCAAACTCAGAGTTCCCACTTTTCAGGAAAGACCATGGATCAGGCTGAGATGAGCACACCCTATATTCCACCAGCCCATGACAGGCCTCTGTGCTAAAGGGATAAAATAATCCTAGGACCAGGGACCAAAGAGGTAATTGGGACTCTCATCCCAGATGTCATCTGTGGCTGCTGATTTTGCTTTCTTTCATTCTTTTCAAATGTCCAGTGTGAGACACTTGGGGCTGGAGTGAAAGAGGTGCAGAAAATCTAGCTTTCCTGTGAGCATATCTGAAAATGTCGTACTCATTTGTCTTCATACACAAACTCAAAGCTCTTATACCCCAAATCTGTTATTTCTCTCAAGAAACATTTGTTTGGTTTACTTGGGGTCAAGTGAGGTACAAGTACATTTTAAAAAAATGGACAAACCCAGGCCATCACAAATAACTATAGGATATTCATTTTTAAAAAGACATCCTCACAGATGTCCATTCTGGCATTGCTAAAGTGTTGCTCTTCGGCCTTTCTGAGCCAGAGTCATAAGGCAAAAATCTGCAAACAGATGGAGTCCTCTTGTCTGGTTATCATGTGCAGTAAAGTGTGCAATCTGACAAAACACTGAAATTAATCATTCCCAAACCACCCACCAGGGATTCTCCATTTTCTGGAATAGAGTCACCTCTATGCAGAACCGAGTATCCGCCTGTTTTCTCACAATTACCAGAGGAAGAATAACAGGGACTTCCTGTACAAAACCTTTCAACTCACCTTGCCATGCTGAAAGGCTCCAACTGGCAACACTCTGAGCCTTCTCACCAGGGGACCATGAGGCTATTTAGTGTTTATTTCAGTTCCCCATAAAAGCAAAAGTTTTCTGAGCATCAAACAGGAATGAAACCTGCCCACTTCCCTGCAGTGCTGGTCTAGCCATCTTCTCATCTTGGATGTCTCTGGCTTTGCCTCCACATTTAAGGGAACTGGCTCAGATAAGCATTAATCTCAATCCCTTCTCCCCTCTGAGAGATTTGCGAAAAAAATGTCTTACCTCGTTGTCTGTGCCAACATCCAGCAGGACAGGGAGACACTGTTGTGGGTGAACTCCACCACAAGCTGTGTACAAAGCAAGCTTCCCGACTGGGATACCCATGCCGTAACTTCCCAGATCTCCTAAACCGAGAATCCTCTCTCCATCTGTCACCACGATAGCCTAGGAGGATCAAAAAAGACTGTTGTATGGTGTTGCCAAGGCTCTAGAAGCAAAACCAGCTCCACTGCCTTCACACCAATGCAGTTTTGCAGTTGCATTGTTGTCACGGTCCACTCAGTGGAGTCATGATGGTTCGTTTGCTGTGATCTCTGATTGCTGACCGACCCTTACAATTGTGCAATGGGTATTTGTTCCTTCTACATGACACCATGTCACTTAGCTGTTTGTGATGGAGGGCTGTTCATTTTTGGGGGTAGAGAAAATGTGGTTGGTGGGTAGCTGCTCAGCTTTGCTTGCCAACACTTCAATTCACTTGTGGCAGAGCCCAGCCCACAGGGCTTTTGGTGCATCCTCAGCTGTATAACAAGAAGAATCACAAAGGAGATCTGCTCTCGATTTTTCCTCTCTTTTTCTGGAAAAAGAGCTCTGTACAAAAGCATTTGTGCTTATGAACTGCATCTCTGGAAGTAACCAGCTCATGTCTTCACACTGTTGCAGAGTGGCTGTGGAGTAGCCAACATCAGATAATCAAACCAAAACTCATTATAACTGGGTCCCTTTGCCTCTGGTGCCCCTGACTGCAAGGCAGGTAGACAGAAGCCATCAGCATGGGCAGCAGCATGGACTGCGGAGGGGCTCCCACTCTATGTGTTTAATATTAGACCTTCTTCCCACCCAGCTGGGAGCTAAACAATTGCCATTTAACTCTTTGTGCAATTGGCCTTTTTCATTTCAGCAATACTATAATGTGCCACCTCACCAAAATCTATGATCCACAGCTTTCTGGTTTTCTCATCACTGTATCATTTCTTTGTGACAAAAAAGGAAATAAAAGCCTGCTTAATGATGTCCAAATTAGAAGCCTAAAGCTGAGCTGTTCAACCCACGCTGTACATCACTGAGACCTTAGGAGGCAAATGACCAAACAAATCTGACTAAACATCCCCATTTTTAGGTTAACTACTATCAGTCTTGTCCCCAGGGTCCAGCACTCTTTGGGGCAGTTCTGAAATCCAGTAAGAAGAGGAGTATACTTGTGTCCAGTCCCACTGTGGGAGACAAGCTGTAAATACAATAATAAATTTCAACTTTCAGCACTGTCCCAGCACTTCAGAGAACAGAGCGCTCACATCAAATGGTTTACCAGACTGTGGGGGTCTCAAGTGCACAGTCTAGGTTGGATCAAAGGAAAAGACTGCAGAGAAGTTCTTTATTGGCTGATCTGCAAAGTAAAGGCTAAACTTAGGACATACACATGCGTGTGCTTTAGTGAGAAATAAGAGAATGGGGGATCAGAAGCTATCTCAATAGCTTCTAATGTACTTTCCTGGGGGGGGTGGATGTAATAAAGATGCATTGGTTTAATGCTGTGATGGAGAGGCAGTTCCTTGTTTAGGACTGGAATAAACCTCTTGCTGCACTTTCCTCTTTCAAGAAGAATTGTACTCATCTGTTGCAGTGCCCTTTCCCTGCATATTTCAGATGACTAAAGGGAGAAGCCATGGAAGGACTTAAGCTTTCACACCGTAGCTTCACAATGAGCAACCAAATGCTCTTATTCAATATAAACTATATACACATCCCAATGCTATTTTCTCCTTCAGCATAAACCACTGTTGGTAATGGCAGAACAGAATTACATTACATTACATAGTTCAGGAACAAGCCCGAGGAGAAACTACAGATACAGCAGACACATGCATCTATTCTGCTGTTTACATCTATTTTGCCATCTAGCAAAAAAAACCCTCTGGTAGTATGAGGCATGATGCATTCCAGGGTTGTAATGCATGTAATAACAGTGACAACCAATGTGTAATAGGAATTATTTTGAAATGGTCCTCCTATATGTAGAATATTTGTTGTTGTGCTATTGCCACTTTCTTGTCACTAGGAGTTAGAATTCCTAAAAGTGATCCTTCAATGAAAAGTCTATTAAAACTAAAAGGACTATACACCTATCCTTAGGCTAGAGGTGGGACAATCCCCTACACAGGAAATTCAGTCATCGCAGTGATACACTCATCCACCTCCATTTTTGAACATTTTCCTATTTGTTTTTCCTTCTGAGTCAATGTGAAGTGTTAGCAATGAGAAAGTCTCTTTTTGGGTGGGCTCCATCTGTTTCTGGGTATGCGCTCACTGCTTTACCACACCCAGAGGATGCAATTGGGACTGGAAGGCAGTAATGGGAATAGGGAAAGCAGCAAGCACATGCGCTGCTACAGGTTTATCCTGAAACTGATGTAAATTATATGAAAAAGAGTTAAAATCCCAACTCTGCAGTGAATGTTTTTTGGTTTTGTTTTTGTTTTTTTTTTTTAAATGACATTATAATGAATCAAAATGCTTCTCTGGACCACAGATACCCTTTCATCCAAACAAGTAAGTGTTCTCAGGCAAGCCTAAAAACTGCTCAATAGCACGTAGATATCCATCAGAGAGTGGAAATTTCTTCAGCCTTAGATGTGCTGCACTCTGTAGGTACCCATAGCCCTGTATAGCAGTAATCCTGATGGAGATTCAAGATGTTGAGTGCACTTCTCAGGGCGAGCATCCTACAGCAGGAGGGAGAGAAGTAAGGTAGGAAGGCCAGTCTGGTAGCTTGCAGGGCAACACACTTGTCTAGGAATAGGAGATACAGTTTCTACATTACCCTCACTTTGAGCTAGTTTGTTCAAACTACCGCAGGATGACACCCTACCACAACGCATTCCTCCAGCTCTAGTTGGGCCATCATACAGAAAAGAGTACAAGATCAAGGAACCAGAGGGAAATTTAGGAAGGGGAGGCACTGATGAGTGTTATTGACATTTTATCCAATGTTTCTTCATGGCAGGATTCATTAGCAACTATAGAAGAGACATAAAACCCCCACACTCCCAGGTGAGTATACTCAGAAATGGCTTCTTCTCACTCATTCTGCTTGCAGCAGTTTCTTTCAGAGCAGCCCAGCCTCAACAGAAAGGGTGCAAGTGGGGCACAGTGGAACTTGGCTGAGGCTTTGCTAAGCTAAGCAGAGCACCCTTCCAGGCAGACGATGAAAGCCTATGACCCAGATTTCCCATTTCCACAGTAAATGCTGTTGCCACGAAGCTCTAAGGAGCCACAAAGCAAGAGGTGGGGCAGCATCTCCAGGTATTTCTTCACTGTCTTTAACAGGACTTAGTCTTGTTGGTGCTCAGTATGGTCTAAGCCTTTTTTTCAAAAAACTGGGTCCCTCCAGGGACTTAGGTGCAGTGCAGGTGCCTCTCTACATATCTCATAATCTCAAGTGTTCCAGTGCCTACCAGTTTAGGCATGGAGAAGTCTGTGTACAAATACACAGGGAACCCTGCGGTCCAAAACAGCAATACTGATGAAATTATCTGCCTTTGTAGTCTGGCAAACCTGGAAAGTAGATAGTCTGAATCTCTTCCATGGACCACTGCCCTTCCTATGGTCTGTTTTGGGTGCCAGAGGGGGTTGTTTCAACAACAGTCTCTAATCTTTCTGTGCCAGTTTCCCCATCTGCAAAAACACCTCTACTAGCCATAATGAGTTCTGCTCATAGTCCTGAGTCAGAAACAAATGGAAATACTTAGATCTTTGGACAGAGCAAGGGCAAAGTATCTACTTTGCATCTGTTCTCCATGGTTCCAAAGACAAGGTTATAGGAATATGATCACTTTTTCTGGAAACATGTTAAATTCCTTTTTTTCTTTCCTTAGAAATGGAAAATGTTTGCAAGATTTCCTCAGCTGCCAAACCTTTGTTCCTGGAAGAAACAGCTAACTGATATGGGACTGAAGCTCTGTCAATAGCCAGGGAAATTCCCAGGCACACGTACTTTCAGACTGATGGAAGGAGGTGACTGGCAAGACCTGTCTTAAGTGTTGACTTTATTTCATGCCAGGGACTTGCCCAGCCCCAAGCTCTAGTGAAAAACACTTCAGAAGATCACTTTTTGGGTGGAGTGTCAGTAATAATTTCAGCTGCTGGATATCAAACATTATTTGTGGAGTTGCCAGTGCTCTGGATGCTGCATGACTCATTGGATTTGGGAAGCAGTCCTATGAGCAAGTCGGTTACAGAGATATCCTAAAGAGCTTTAGTACATCTAACAAGTTGCAAGTTAGCCACAGAGTTCTTCAACACACACATCTTACTTCTTTGCTAGGGCCGCTATTCTGTACAGATTTATTATCATGCATGCTCTTTTCATTGCCCAAGGTCCTGCTACCTTTGATAAAGATCTTCTTGACCACATACACACATGACAGGAGCTCTGAAGCCCAACCACTAGCCTGGAAACTCTCCGAGGAAGGGAGTATCTCTTAGCTTGTCCTTTTAAATCGGCAATTCTGTAAATAATGCTGAGCAGTTCCATTCGCTATCCCTTTTTCCACCCAACTCCCTGTAATTTCCCAGCTCACAGATGACATGCCACATACCTTAATATTTTCTTCAGGCCAAGAGTTTAGCATTGTTGCAATATGGCCTTTGTCATGGATGGTGATAAACAACCCCCTAAGAATAGGAAAAAAAATAAGAAAAAGAAGCCTTGTCATAAAATTAATAACTCCAAGATAAAATAAAACAGGTGAAACTTAAAAATGCAGGGAAATGAGCTACTGAGCACAAAAGAAGGCTATTCACTAGCATGGAAATGAGACCTCAAGGGACTGCTAATAACAAGTTTAGCTCTCATTACAAACCCCAAAGCTCAAGATCTTTAATGGCAACTTCAGCCAACAGCCACTGGTGTTGCACATTTCACCCTTGCGAAACATCTTTGCTTCAGGGAGCAAACTGCTTTACTGCGGAAGAGCTTTCTAGTTAAAATAATTCTGATAAATGCGGGAGAGGCTGATGGTTTTACCTTAAACCTTGTTACACGTTCTTTCCTGGGGAGCTTATTGCTGGCAGTTCAAACAGTGAAAGCATGATCCTTCTCACCCAGCTACCAATGTCAATGATGTGGATGGCTATTGCAGAGCTAGACAATTTGGGTCCCCTCTCTAGTCAACAGAGCTCCAACTGGATGCAATTAGATCAATACTTGCCGTGGCATTTGCTTTGACCAAGCCAAACCTGCCCTTGCAACACCATTTCCCCCCCCCCCCCGAATATCTGGCTCCAGTTTTTGACACTCGCACTCACCAAATGAAAAACATCAATAATTATGAGAAGTGAAACAGAAAATTAAATGTTTGGATGAAACCTCACTAATGAAGTCTTTGCACAGACAATAGCATACCTGATCGTACTAAGGCTAATCACTTCCCAGCACCAAGGTCTTCAAGCTTTAAATGAAAAAGCCTTCTTTTTAATAAAATTAGGAACTGGAAGACAGAATTCTTGAAACATGTTTTAGACCTGTGGCTTATTTTTCCCCTCTTTGCTGTTATTACCAAAAATAGTATCCTTAGCAAGGATTCTTCCAATACCCAGGAGAGTATTATTTCCATTCACTGATCTCTGCTCAGGTATTTTGGGATTTTTTAAAGCTCCTTTTAGGTAGCACTAACCCCAAAGAAACAATCTCCTCCGTATCTGTCTCGGGAAATTGCTTATGTTGCTCACAGTGCTCTCTAATCAGCACAAACCAAGGGCTCTAACTCAATGACTCTGCTTAGTAGGTGGAGGCACCCCATTTCCTTGCCTTATTATCTGCTCACAAAAGCAGGAGTTGTTATCAGTGATTAGTATCTGCTGGAACAATGGGGAAATGCATTTTTGCTGCTTACATCTCTCTACTGCTGCTCAGCCCCAGAAGTTCAGATCAGCTCACGGTTTGGGGTTCTAATGTGAAATATTAGCTAGAAAAAGCCTAATTTTTAGAGAAGACTGAAAAAAACTTCCATTGTAAGCCCATATGAGTGATGAATAATCAGACATAATTGGGCTATCCCTCTACAGACAGGACTTCTCTCACAAGACTCTTCTAGGTGGGCAGATATCTTCCCACAGTTAACTGTGGGAATCCTAATGAAAAAACACTTTACTTTGAAAAGAAGAAAAACAAAAGTGCTGACTTCAACACTGATCAAGTTGCAATCACACAGAAAGATCAGAAATGAAAAAAAAAAAAAAAGAAAAGGAAAGTAATGGTTCATTTATTCAGCATAATTGTTTAAAACTGTGGCCAGTAACTAAGGAACTAATCACATACACATGGCCTATCTCAAAGGCAGTATTCACAGATGTTAATCTTCATAAAAAAGGGGTACTGTACTGCTGCCATCTACGTTTAGAAAATAGCTGTTAAGCAGGAATTAAAAGCACAAATTAATAACATCATTGCAGATACTTCAAGTTATGACATGCTTTTAAAAAGAATGCTGTTGTTTAATGTAACATTTTCCATACATGATACTATTACTTAAGTGTCTGGCTGCATGTCTCATACATTCATATCTCTTCAGTGCTGAAGGGACTCCACCAGCTATTTAACCTTTGAAAGACATCTACTGCTTGCAGGAAAAGCCGAAACCCAACTGTCTACCCACCACTGGCCCTGCAGCTTGATGAATTACTAGTTGTTTCATACAAAGTGAAGAGGGCAGACACCCACTGCCTCTGAAGAGCTCCTGACTCTGACTGTTGTCTTGGGAGGGCAGTGGGCTGGTTTCCAACCCCAGCTCTGGATCTGGCAAAAGAGAGAGTTCCAAAATCTGATGACTGCCCTCACCATGTTGCGTGGGAGAAGGGCTCTCACAGCTATCACCATGGCATGTCTTGCCTGGGGAAGGACTAGGTTGGCATAGATAGCCAGGCTGGTGACTGAAAACCAAGCATGGAGAGGCACCCCCCTTAGAATTTCCGTTCCTTTCCTTAAGGAAAATACATTTATTTGACGTTAAGCAGACCCTCCCATTGACTCTACTGACTTCCATGGATCCTTTTCTGACAACAAAATGGCTGTGACACACATTAACTCTCCCTCCAGGCCGTGCCATGGACCAGACCTCTAGTCCTAGCTGCTTATGTCCGCTGTCACATGCATGGAGTAATTCAGGTGAACAATTGCTCCTTACTTTACTCCAGGCAACATCAGACGGCTTAATTTAGACTAACAATTAACACGCTTATGGCACTACCAGCTTTGGGACGGAAACCTTCAGGAGCAGAAGGGGGAAAGTGACCTCTCTCACTGACGCAACCACATCGGGAAGTGGGCACATACCTGAGCAAGCCTCATATTTCCCTAACACCAAATCCAAGAGCCAAGGACCCAGTTTCAATAAAACACAAGTTTACAATGCCTTTAGGCACCCAGCTGAAGCATGTTACTGAACCTGGTCCAGGCACTGTGGACTCCATCAGGTGTTCAAGCAATGAGAAGAGGATCCTGGTAGTGGTGAGCTGGAAGTCCCTTTGTAGAGCGAGTATGAAACAACCAACTGTGACAGGCAGTTCAGTGAGCTCACGGCGTTTTTAAGAAGATGTAAAAGGAAACAAATGCATGTCAGACTTTAGACTCAGGAGTCACAAATAAGTCCTCATTTTGAATGGTCCCCAGGAGAGTTGTGCTCTCTCCCCTGATGATTGTTCAGCCTGAAGAAAAGAAGGCTCTGGGGAGACTTTCTAGCAGACTTCCAGTATTTAAGGGGGCTACAGGAAAGGTGGGGAGGGACTCTTTATCAGGGAGCATAGTGATCGGACGAGAGGTAATGGTTTCAAACTGAAAGGGAATAGATTGAGATTAGATATTAGGAAGAAGTTCTTCACTGTGAGGGTGGTGAGATACTGGAACAGGTTGCCCAGAGAGGTTATGGATCCCCCCTCCTTGGAAGTGCTCAAGGCCAGGTTGGATGGGGCTTTGAGCAACCTGGTCTAGTGGAAGGTGTCCCTGCCCGTGGCAGGGGGGTTGGACCTAGATGGTCTTTAAGGTCCTTTCCAAACCAAACCATTCTATGATTCTACAATTCTATGATTCTATGATAATGGTCACCCACAGAGATGAGCTGGCCAACTTACCTGTTTAAATAAGACGCCTAATTTTGGAAGAGGGTTAATCTTTCCCAAAATCCCTTCTGCAAGGCAGGCAGAAGGAATAGACAAGCTCTGCAAACTGAACTCAGGAGAAGGTTTGCTTATGAGTGAACAGGGAAGACTAACAGCCAGATTTCTCTCAAGGGTACACAGCTTACAGGAGAGGTAACAGGAGCAAAAGCTTATTTCCGCCTTTGAGGACAGCAACGTAGAGCTCTGAATACTGAGAAGGACAGGTTGATCTATGTGGACCAGTAGTAAATAAGAAACATCCAAGCAGCAATAAAGCGAATTAACTTGTTTTTTTCTGAGGAAAAGATGCAGCCTAAGCATTCTGAAGAGGGACTGCAACAGATGCTGCCTTTATCATCCTGCCTTCTCGATCTCTTTTGGGATTACATTTGATAAATTGCTTCAGAAAAATAAAAAGAGAATGAGGCAATTTTCCTTTAGTCTCCCTGGGACTCAATAAAAATGATTCAATTAAAATAAAACGCCAAAACAGTAAGTCATTTTGATCAAGTCACATTACATGGGCACTGTGTGGGGCAAACACACACCCTGGTTTACTGGACCAGAAGACTCACCTGGGCCCAGGATCTTGCCATTCTACATGGGCTTAAGTCATTGTATATCTTTGTCCCCCACAGAGAAGCAGCTATGCACACAGTTAGCTGGAAGCCAAACACACATGCATGGGGATAAAAATACAAGAAACAGAGCTTAGTAAAAATTAACTGCCCCAACAATGTCAAGCCACACCGTACCACTATTTCTGGCTAAACAGTAACCTTCGGAGAGCTGTTACCTTTGTGGGGGTAATTCAGAGTGGGGAGTGCTCCAACCTGCATTCATTAGGGTTTCAGAGCTCCAGTCTCCTATTCAGTACATTAACGTCGCAGGTTTCACTACAGCTGCCTTTAGTTAAGGTGGAAGTCAGGCTAGATTTTATTGTGCCACTGAGCACGTCTGTAAGGTTCCAGGAAACTCTGAGGAGTGTTACAGCTTCTTAATTTGTCACTGAGCCAGTATTTCTATCTGGCTTTCAGCAAGTCAAGTCACACTGCCCAAAGTGGACTGCACAATCTGTCAAAGGGGTTGGATATGTTCACCTACACCAGACAAGGCCTTTTCTCATCCCTAAGTCAGGGACATTTTCTTTTCCTTTCAGATTTTGATCTGGCTGAGTTCATGGAAGTGCTTCAGGAATTATAAAGCTACACACTACCATGCAAGCCATGGGAAGGATCCTTCCATGGTGCTCAGTACTGGTTAGATCTTGGCCATCCTGATGGCACTTTGAAAGAGCCACAATGAAGACAGTCCCAGAATTGCTAGGTTCATCTTAGAAAGAGTTCAGTGACAAGGCAGACAGGACACACTTGATGCCCAGAGGAGGCAATGCCAGACACTGGTGATGGCTTTTTAGAGTAACTTTCATTTCTTTTAGCCATTTGGGAAGGAACAAGTTTTAACACATCTCAGGTATTAGGAAACAAAAATAATTCTTTAATGCTTTCATTCAATGAGCAGATACTTCTTCAAAAAGGCAAAGTAGTGTTCCCCTTTCTGACCTTTGTGGTTAGCAGTGCTGCCTTGTGAGCCATTTCCCATCAGAAGAAACAGTGTATGATGGAGCCAGCAGTGCTATCTCTAAAGCACTATTTATTTACAGAGAGTGTGCAAAGCTTCATTTCCCAAAACACAGAGGGGAGTGAAAAACATTATGCAACTTGTTTCCTCACAGCTCCAAATCTCTCCTCACTTCTCTTCTACCCAAAAGTGTCCCTCCCTCTCCCTAATAGCTTTCCTTGGTAATTATCAGTGCTTCTGTGCTGTGTTTGCAACCCTCCTGGTGCTGTCTTGCCCCACTTTTCTAGCCTACTGCTGCCTCTCTCATGCAATTAAACAGAAATCCAATGCAATCAAATGCCATCAATGCCTTTGCTTTATCAAGCTCCATGTAAAGCTTCTTTGGCCAGAGCTGTGCTCCTCTTACAGCCTTGTCCTGTGCTGTGGTTTTGGGTAGCACTCCTATGACTTCAGTTAGCTGTTTACATCTATACAATTAATTGCCTCTTGACACTTACCATACATGAATAACAGTCAGCAATTATATCCACCTACTTTACCACACAGGTCAAAAGCCAAGGAAGAGCAAAGCAGATGATGGGCGCTGGATCACTGATACGTATACTAGCATGAAGCAAAAGAACACCCACTCTTTGCGTGAATGTCCCCTACTAGCTGAGATAGGACCATATTTGTATATTTATGTCCCTGTGGAGGAAGAGAGACACTGCTAGAAGGATCTCAAAAGCTCCTGAGTTGACAGGAGCTGAAAACCAGAAAACACCCCACTCAACCATTGCAGCTTCATCCTTCTTTTCCTCTCTCACTCCTCCGAAAGGACTACTCTCTGAAGAAAAAGATACTTGCTCATAAGGGAGGAATATATTTGCACAGCATTAACCATTATTTACAGATACTGCAATGGTCAGGCTTGCTCAGGGTTTAGTATATAGCATGAAAACACAAAAAACTCAACTGCAAGGTCCACATGCTTTCTGCACAGTCATCAGTCCATCAATCTTGTTTATTTGATTTCAGAAAAGAAACATCAGTTATCTTCTTTAATGGACTACCAGTCTTTGCCTTACTTGTTCCTGAGAAGAGGGACTGATGAAGGGAAGAAGATTAGAATAGTACTTAAGGCCCCTGATCCTCCAGTTACTTACACTCTGCTTGTCATCCAACACAAGAAAGGGTGCTTGCAATGAGTCCGGCTCCTCGTGTGTGCTGCCGTACCAGCATGCAAGGATTTGCAAGACTAAATCATGAATAGGCCAACGAAACTCAGGCTTTTGTTTCACTTTCTTTCCACTTGTTAACTTCTAGTCTAGGTACTATGAGGGGAACTTGCTTCACAAGCGAGGAGAGGATAAAGACTACTTGGGTGGGTTAGCATTAAGAAAATGAACATACTCATGATACTTACATCAGGGGGGCAGGCATCATGATTCAATGTTTTCATCCAGATAGGAAAAGCTCATTCTCAGAACAAAAATGCTCAGGTCAAAGGTTAGGCATTTCCACTCACAACCTGAAGGTGAAGAAATCCTGCCCACATAAAAATCCTTGAATGTTTTTACTTAGTAGGGCCTGGGCTTCCCTCAGAACGGGTAGGAAGTCCATGGGAAGCCATTGCTTAAAAAAGCAACAAACAAAAGAGATGAGTCAGATCTTTGCCAACATCTGAGACTGCACGAGGCTGCCATTAAACAGTGATGAAAAAGTTGTGAGACAGCGGTCAGAAACCTACACTGAGATACGAGGATGCACAGGAAAGGGCTCTGACAGGCACGGCACGAGGCGACCTTCTGCAGTGACCACAGCCACTGCTTTACATTAAGTCATGATGCCTTTGGAAAGCTTTGAGCAAGACCATCTCAGAGTAACATTGAGGTTCAGCTGGCAAAACTATCTTCACACTCAGGAAAGAAAAAGACAAGCTGGCTTGTCACGGTGGAAGGATGCTGACTGCTGCTGCAAGCCACTCTGTGCTCTTTGGAGTTTGGTTGAATTATGCCCCAAGTCCAGATGACCAGTAGGTATTTTGGCTGTTCACAGCTGCAACAGGGACACACGCGAGGGAGAGATCAGCTGGCGGCCTTGGCTTTCGTTGCATACTAACCACAGAAAATTGTCACTCTTGTGCCAGAAGAACAGGCTGGAGGACCTGCTCTGGATGCAAGGCCAGTCTGTGCTAGAGATGCAGTAAAATGTGGTTACAGTAAATCCCTACGTTTGGTTTTATTTATTTACACTCTCAAGACTCATACAGAAAATTGACAGGTTGAGCAATATGAGCCTCTAGAGACATTTCCACCAGCTGCACCCCTATTGTTCATTTTTTTTGGTACAGGTGTCTGCCAGAACAGGATAAGAGGCTTCAGAATAACAAAATAAACTTTGAAAACGCTTGGCTCTTTTAGGGATCTTGAGATTACAAATGCCTGTGGGCTACAGGCTTTGGAAAGAAAGTATGTGCTAGCATGCACTGATTTGTCTAAATACAGTACAACCATCAAATTGGACAAAATCTCTGTGGTGATTCATCAGCTATTTTTGCAGATTTGTTTATAACAAAAGCCAAGAACTTTTGTTGGTTTAGATAATTGTCTTTGTAAATTGTAGGATGCCGAACATTAAGAACTGATGAAAAAATAATAGAAACCAAGCACAATCAACTATTAATGAAATCTAGATTTATAAGGCAATATCCTATAATTTAAGTATGCTAAGAGTTTTAATTTCAAATAATCTTCAAGGTGAATGATTGCATTAATATTATAAATGTCCTTAAATTGTCATTCTGTATTTCAGGCAGGAAAACCAAAATTCAGTGTGGGAGCCAGAAGATGCAGGCTCCAAGGTACAATAATGAAATATATGCTACCCACACCAAACCCCCAAACCCACGCAGGGAAATCTCCATGATCCTGAGGGACAGAAAGCAGCTAAGCTGTCGGAAACTGCCAAAGATCAGAGAGATTTGAATGAGCAGCTACGAGTGAGTGCTCCCAAATGCAGAGAGCAGTGCACACAGACTTCAGTGCAAGCTGCAGCCCTCCCAGTTCTTTGGCATAGTCCAACCCATGCCACAGCAGGAAGGTCCAGGTCAGAGCCTAAACCAAAGCTTTTGAATCCATCTCCTAGTCTGCGAAGTAATTAACACCCAGCACTAATTTTAGTAGTTTTTTTTTTCCCCAGGAAAAGGGAGCTTATATAATCACTCTGTGTCCTGACTTACCTGCTAGCTCATTGCAAGCACATTTATCAGAAAGGCAAAGGTCTCAAAGATGTTTGTTCCTACACCCTTTTATGGAAATCACTGTTGAGATACTGGGGAAAGATAATGGAGTTCATGTCCCCACCACTCTGGGGAGGGGAGCATACACTTTCCTCTAACAATTATTCTGACACTTGGCCAAAAAGATAGCTTGCAGCTAGACGCAACATGTGCCACTTCACACCTAGTTCCTACTGAGCCCTCACAAGCCCAGCCCTAGCAAAACCTTGGAGTCTTCCTGGGCTGCAAGACTAAGCAGAGGGCAGAGAAAAGGAGGAAAAAGCTCACTGTAGAGGAAACCAAATGAAAAAAAGGGAATGGTTATGGAGCAGGATCAAAAATGCATATAGGAAACCAGAGGGGACAGCAAGCAGAGCACTCAAAGCTGTGACTGCTGCTCCCTAAAGAATCACAGAATGGTAGGGGTTGGAAGGGACCTCTGGAGATCATCTAGTCCAACCCCAAAGACGAGGTGAGAGAACGGGAGAAGCACAAGCTGGTGCGGGTAGCTATGGTGGAGCACAGGTGGATATGGAGAAGGGATGAAAGGGATGTGGAAGGGAACAGAAGCTGTAATAAATGTGAAGTGTTAGGGGACAGTGGGCAGAAAACAGAAGGAATCCTGGATTCACTGGTTCTGCTAGTCAGGAAACAACCTAAAGAATAAATAATCCTTTCTTCCTCTGCAGAGGGCAGTCAATGGAGAAAGACCAGCTCAGTAACTACTGTTACTGGTCATTATGTGGCAACGTGAAAATGCAGAGTGTTGACAGCAAGTCCCCAAGGAATCTCTGTTATCCACAGTCTAGGATTAAGGGAGGAGGCAAACAGACGCATCTTGGCTTGTCATGAGCTGCTTGTCCTTACTGGATTCTCAGGACTGGATTCTCAGGTTTAACCAGAGAACTGGCATGTCATAGCATAAATCAGTGGTTAAATCTTTTTGAAAACTTCAGAAACCAATTTTTCCCAGTGTCCTTTTCAGCAGTGGTGTTTCAATAGTCGTGTTTAAGAGGACCTCTAAGAAGGTCTATGTTAAGATTGAGCCTCTGGAGCCAAGGGCTGGGCAAAAGCCAAGCAAGGTCTGACTCCTGCTTACCCTCAGCACTCAGAGCTCCCTTCTTGCCGGTGTGCAGAAGGGAAAGGGAGAAACCAGGCTGTTCATAGCTACTCTGCCACCCATGTGCAAATTTACAGATGCACATCGGTCAAGACCAGACTTTGAGGTGAGACATAAGATACCACCACTCAGAGATTCCACCAACAAGTAAGTGTGGGCATTTCCCAAATTCAGTTTCCTTTGCTGCATTTATACTCATCATGCTCAAGGGGCTTGAAGCCCTCCATTCAAAAACAACTTTAGGTGTAGGAAAATCCAACTCAGCCCTGACTTTTCTCTGTCTTTTTGGAGGCTCAGTCCTAGACCTGTCTGTATGTTGGATCCTGGCAGTATCTCAGTAATTGGAAGATTACAGGGTTTCGAAGAGAAACATGTTGAGATGGGCAATCAGTGCTGTGGCTCGGTGATGTTGACCAAGAAGCCCTTATCTGTTTTCACTGCTAAGTACATAATGTATTCTGTTTTACTTGATAGCACAGAGGTTAAGGTAGGATCAAAAATCCCTGGGAAGTTAAATTAAGTCCTACCCTGATTATATTTCCTTCCTACGGTGTGCAAATTCTTCCAAGACCCACACCTTCACTTTTAAAGCGCACTGCAGGGAGCCCCAAGAAGGAACACAGGATTAGGACAAAGTTTGACAAAGAAAATAAGCATTATTTTGACAATACCAGAGCAATCAGCTTTCAGATAAATTAAATCTAACTTGGCATACTCTGTTTCAGTAAATTCACCTAACAAAAAAATGTAACTTTTGCCATAAATTGCAGTAAAATACAGACAATACCAGCAGCTTTTACAGCAGGTTTTCCACAATCAGATAGTGAAGATGTGTGTGGCTTGCCTTGTTAAAATGTCTGAATGGTGTATCCGCACATGGAGTTCTCCAGAAACAAAACACAAAATGCAGCAAAACCCAAGGAAGGTAAGAATTACAGTATCAAAGCACAGAAGCCTTCACTCTGTGCAGACCTGTTGGGAAGTCTCTGGCAAATGCAAAACAGCTCTTTATGCTGCCTATTGCTTTCTCTTCTCTTTCTGAAATGGATGCCCTGTTATCAGAGGATAAGGGTGCTGGCTTGCTAGCTCTGACACAGCAACATGAGACTGCATCTCACAGTTACCTTGCAGTGGCATATAAAAGCCGATATAAACGATATAACAAAAATGTATCATTTATTGATATAAATATTCCATAAACTAAACAGTTAAAAAAAGAGGATTGCTCCTCAGAAAAAATGTCCCCAGGTCACAATGCATAGTCCATGGGAGATTGTCCTACAGCCCAATGGATATTGCTTTCTGAGGTCTTCATGATAGCTGGTGTTATTTCCCCTCCAATTTACATCCTGGTATTCATTATTCTAAATAATTCTCCTCCCTGTCTTTGGCATTTTTTGTTTAAGGTGGGGTTGGTTCCTTGTGGCAGCAGCATAAATTTATGCCAGATTAAAGGCAAACACATCCTCTTGAATTTCCTTCACCAGGTCAACCTCTTTCTCTTGGCCAACTCCACCTCTTCCTTTGAGGTTCTGCTGGTAAATCAGGGAATTTCAACAGACTTAAATCTAATTCATCTCTGACAACAGGGGAAAGCCTGACCTTCATAAATTAATATAAGGCTTTGCTGTTAACTTCATTGGGCCTGAGATTTTACCTCATGTCCATGGAAGTTTCTCTTGATTGTTAGAGCCACTGAACATACATTTTGCTCAGGAAAAGTAAGGCAGAGAGAAAGAGAAGAGTGGAGATACGGAAGGGAGCACTGATTGTTTTTCAAATGAAAAAGTGGATCTAAGTCCTTTTTCACTCACATCGCAATGTAATAACTGTGGTACAGCCTCACAACACCAACAGGGTCCGTCCTATTCCCCAGGCTTCATGGCACCTCAGATCACGGCTGATACACTACCTCTTCTCTCCGTACGCCCAGAAATTGATCTGTGCTCCTCTCCCCATTTTAAGAACCACTTAACTGAAGGGGGAACAGAGAAGGGACAAGATTGCGGGTACAGCATGCTGAAAAGACTTGCCTGGAAAAAGGGGGGTCAGCACAGAGCAAAGAGTGGCAACCCTTGAACTACTTTGCCACCCCTCAGCAGAGGTTCCCAGACAGGCTGAGCCATTCTCAGCAGCCCTGGGCTCCCTCTGCACTAACTGCTTCCTCTTCACCTACTCCAACCATGTTCTTCTCCTCCTCATTCCATAACCTGGTCCCATACCAAGGACTGTCTCCCACCTACAGTTTCTTTCAGGGCTTCCTGACTACACACTGCCTCCATGATACTTTCTACAGATCCCCCCGCCTCATCCGTTACAAGACCAGTCTGCTTGTGGTGATGTTATCTAAATGCAGCTCATTAAACACGTTCATCTTCTCTCACACTGACTTCATGTTCTTCTGGAAGAAGGCTAAACCAGGCAACAGGCTGGTGGCAAAAAGAGAAGTTACAACAACCAGTGTTTTTACAACAAGTAGAGATTGCCTAAAGGGGCTTCAAAGCACAATTTTCAGCACGATAATCCAAAGCCCAGTCTTCCCATCCACTTTTGGTCTCCAGTGTTTTATAGAAGAGGGTGTGCAGACAATGCTATGGTTAGGGACAAGTCTATGGGATTTACACCTTTATTCTAATTTCCATTTGGTTTGGGCTTAAAGTGTCTAGAAACGGCAGCTAACTTTCTCTCCTGCTGCTCAGACTATGCAATGCCATTAAAAAAAAAGAGCCTCAGCAGAGCCAGATCTCTTGACAAGATAATTCTGTAGATTGACTGATGTTTCACTTGCTCATTTTTCATCAGAGACACAGATCATTATTCTGTCAGACTTAATTTTCGCACCATCTGCATCCTGTTAACATTCATTCTCCAGGTTCAGCTTCACCCCAACGTTTTGCATTGTTCTGTGATCAGTCCTCAAGGATATTTATGTCTCCAGAAAAGAAGAGTGAACTTAAGCAAGATTTTTCTGTCCCCATAGCTTTCCTCCAATGGTAATGCACCAACCTGTTCCAGTCCTGCTCTCAGGGGATGCCAAGAGCTTTTGAGGAGCAGCTGACAACTTTATACTTTTAAACACCAGTATGCTCATGAATTACCCAGTGTCTTGAAAGACTGTGATCTTACGCCACTGTAATAAACTACCCCTCACTATCACAGATTAAATGATTCCTTGCACTGAGATAAGCGCTCTCTATGCTTTCTCTTTGTGAAAAATTATAAAGTCTCTTTCCAAAGATACTATCACAATTAAAAGAGATTCTCCAGCTTAACAAATACCTTTTAAATAGCATTGTACATGTTCAGTCCTGTGCTGCATAAGGATCCTCATGATATTCATTAAGTACATTTTACATCGAAAAAAAAAAGAGAAAAAGGAAAAAAGATCACAAAACTTGTCTTCTTTTTCTTCCGCTTTTCTTCATAAAGGACTTTGTATCTTCACTCTAAAGAAAAAGGACTCTCAATCACAATCTGAAAGCTTTTAGAGTTGGTAGAAGCATTTCCTAAGATAACAGTGACTCTTTCTGTTAATGGGATCAAAGAACAGAGATTCCTCCTTCCTTCCCTCTTTTAGTGTCTCAGAAAGCTGCGAGCCCTGCTCTGTTACATTTCATTCCTTCCTCCTACCAAATTTCTGATGAGGATAAAGGATCCCTGGGCTTTGAAAAGCAAACACTTCCAAGGCCCATGTTCCTTAGTACCTAGGGTAACCTGCTCTTTGCTTGAAGCTACAACTGTGTCATCACTGCTGCTGAACATAAGCAAACCTGGTCTCCCCATGCCTCGAGTAGCTTGCTCCTGCTTCTGCACATCCCTGTCATCATGCCTGCACAACTCCTGTTGCAGCTGACAGTGAACTGGCTATCTGGATTACCACTAGTCTGGCCCCAAAAGGATTTGGATGTCCCCAGATTTATTCCTGAATCAGATCATTGCACAGCTGCATGGCCATCTGTGGAGGCGCAGGGCTGGTGGGAGGGAGGAGTGAATAACCAGGGATGGGTTGTGGCAGACAGACTGCAAAGCTGCCTATGCGCAGCCACAGGATCCAAAGCTGTACAACTGTGCAAGGGATCTCCCTCAAGCCTGCGTCACCCTTGATCATCTGGAATTACACCTATATGTGAAACAAGGCTTGTCACCTTGGGACACTATTTCTAGCCATATCCTTTGGCCTTGACAACATGCATACATCTGGGTCCCCTCGCAACCGTTCCAGACCTTGCGAAGCCAAACACAGCAGCAGATCCTGAGACACAAAATGAGGAAGAGCATAACCCAAGAAGCCCTCAAGAAGTGAGCGTATTTGCCTACCCTAGTCTTATCCTGTCGTTACTGGCCACTGCTGCAGACAAGATCTGTGGCTAGGAAGACTTCTCTTTGGAGATGGTTGCTCTTCTCTCGTGCTTATTTAATGTGGTCTGATCACAGAAGAGAGATTTTGACAGGGTCCTTAATCGTAAGCGTGACAGAGGTGCTTGGTACTTCTACCTGTACTTACAAATTACACAATAATATGTATTTTTTAAAAATTCAAAATATAAAATTATACTGTTCTTTGGCCTAAGATTTTAATGCTCATTGCACGACTGAATAAATAAATATTGGTAACTCATCAGGCAGCTGGCTGGAAAACCAGACAGGAAAAATGTGATTCAACATAAGACACCTTCCAGCACAAACTTCTGAGCTCTTAAGGGACAGTGCCAGAATGCCCTTTTTAATAACTGGATGGTTCAACCTCTCTTCCAGTCATTCTAAACCCCTGAGTCTTCATCACACAGGAAAAAGCCTGAGGCCACAGAAAAAAAATAAAAGTCTGCTTGAAGAATTTAAAGTGACTCCTGAAGAGAAAGGCAGTAGGAGTTTGGGGAAGGCAGAGACAGGAACCTGCTGGGGCATCAGGAGCTCTGCCTGGCCCACCAGAAGAAGTGGGGAGGCCATTGTAGATAAGCATATCAAGAGCTGGATGTTTGCAAGTGTTTTTTTTTTTTTCCTAGTAGCTCTTTTCTACTGGTAAAGAGAGAAAGCCTGTGCTTTCAGACTGCTGGCTGGGTAGCCTTTTGAAAGAAAAGAACAGCAGGTGTCTGATCCCATTTGAAGCATATAAATCTGCTGGCAGAGAGGAAGCCAGAGCCCTGGCCTGGAAGGGGAACTCCGGACACCAGCCCCATAAGAGTGCAGGTAAAAGGTCCACTCTTAGAGAGTTTGCATATAGAGACCAGGAAAGGTAAAAGAGGCATTGAGCCCTGCAATTACGACAGCAGTATCTGGCAAACAAAATCTGCAGCCATGCGAACACTGATAACTGTATTCTGATGAGAGAAGCCCTGCTGGACCTTATAGGACTATTTTCAGATGCTCTTCTTCAAGAGTTGCTTTGTAAGCAAGTTACTTGTGCTTTAGTCTTTCCAGGCTCACCTTCAAATATAAAGCCAAGCACTAATGGGGCTGAGAAAGATCTCAGCACAGAGAAGAAGTTTATTGTCTCCACAGGTCGCTAATTGGTGCTGTTGTGGCTGCAGAAAGACTGCATAACATTCTAAAGATGCCCCTCCTCACCGTAAGCTGTGCTGTATGTGCACATCCGTCCACGCTGGAGTACCAACGTGGTGTTTTAAAACTGAGATATCTCGCCTGCCTGATCAACAGCATTAAATGTGACAGTTTGGATGAATAGGGAGCAAACATTCAAACCGGTTCCCTGTTGCCCAAAAAGTCGGGCTGGGAAACACGGCACTCCAGAGGACAGGTTCAGAAAGACTTTGGTTCACTAGAGAGATGACCCAAAACCAACAGGACAGAGTTCACAGAAGGACATGTAGTGAGCAGAAATGCTACGCACAATTATAGAGTGGCACATATCTGGTGGGGTAATTGTGTCAAAGAAAAGCCTCACAGGGAGAAGATGACAAAATGAATTACAGTGACCAGACCACTCAACTAATCCCAAAATAGGTGAGGGCATGCTGAGACAAGCAGAGCAAGTCTGAATGGCTGGGACATCCTCTCCAGTTCTAGGTGCTATGTTCTCCCTAGAACACCAGTGAAATATATTTATATGGGTGTCATTTTGTTTTAGAAACCTTCTAATACAAAGAAAATTAGGTTAGAAGAATCAGCTTTTCAGACTGCCAGTGCATCTTAGAATAACAAACATGGGAAGAGCTAGAAATTCAAATTTAGATTTTAATTCCTGAGCTCCCCAAATCTGCAGGTCACAATGATTGTAGCAGAAAGTGTTGGCATCCTACCCTGAACTAAGTGTCTTGCAGGCCAGCTCCTGATGTACATAATATGTTCCAGGAGAGAAAATATATACTGCAAGACAATAAGAGTCAGATTGACAAAAAAAAAGCACATATGAATGCTTCTCATTTTAATCTCATCACCTTCCATGATATACTAGGTCTTTTCTTTTTGGTTGAAAAACACTCTTTTGCTAAAACAACATTGATTAAAATAAAATCTGAGGCTAGGCTGAAATTCACTCTACATCTTCAGGGAAACAAACTCTCTGCCTCAGGAAGTTCAGTGTACTAAGGGCATGATAGTTTTCCCTTTCCTGCAGAAACCACAGGCTGGAATCCAGAACAGCTCCAAGCCCAACTTCAGCAGCAAAACTGTCAGACTAGGAGAACAGATGTTCTTACCACATTGGTAAGATACTGTGGATTTAAAACATGAGAAAGAAGTGAGTTACAGGAAGGGGAATTCTCCAACAGCAACAAGTGCAGAAAGAGTCCAGTACATGGAAATACACCCCTGCTTTCCTGAGGATAACATCAGGGCTGAAAAATAAAAGAAGCAAAGCTCCCAAATATTGTTTTAACTTCTTGCGAGGTAAAGGCAGACTGAAGGCAAAGACGCAGTGGCTGTACAGCAGGAATTGCTGCTGTGAATTTTGATTAGCTAAGAACCAGCAGTGTGCTCTTCCCTGCCTGACAGTGCTCACAGCTCAACACTTGGAGACGGAGTCTGGGCTCTCTTACCTCTGCTACCTTTTTACTCCTGCTCAGAAGAAGAAATTGTCTTTCCCCAGTACAAAGAGCAATTCTTTCTCTGCTTTCCTCATACACACTGAGGAGGAGGAGGGGATATGATCAAGGCTTGACTAGATGAATGACTTCACCACAGCCCAGCAGATGCAGAAGCTGAGTATCAGGGAACAGAGCACCATTACCCGGGATAGATACCCGGGATAGACACACGCCAAAACACGGTCCTGAGAAGCAGTTCATGTGAAGCAATACAGTGGCTTTACTAGAAATTTTGATGACAAGCAGGATGCAAGCATGTTTGCCAAGATAATCTTACCCATAGTATGTTATTCATCTGTCTACACAGCCCTTACATATTCGAGGTCTGCCTCAGGGTGCCCCTGTGACCTTGAGCCAGTTAATAGAACTTGCCTCAGCTTCCACACCTACCACACTACTCTCAGCGGAAACTGCAGTTAAACCTCAGGCTTGTTAATGCTTTTAAAATGGTATTATTCTATTCCTTTACTCTGCTTATTTCTACAGTAAAAGCTAAACCTTTTTATCTGCCTACTGGTACATTTCAAGGATAAAAAATTAAAAAGCTTGCAAATAAAACTGAGCCTTACCATTGAATTTTCAGGCTAGGACTAAAACGTATTTCAGAATGCTAATAAGGGCTTTATCTAAACATAAAGCATTAAAAAGAATTATGCAGAACAGGGCGTTCCAACATGGTACAGAGTGTTTAATGTTGCATGAATATACACAGTAACTGTTCTGACAGCAGAGAAGGCATTGATGCAGAGCATCATCTCCTATGAAAATGATTCTTGTGGGGTGGTCTGTAGAAGTGCATACAGAAATTCAAAATCAGCACAACGTATCCAAAACCCAACAATTACTCAAACGCCAGCACTGCAGAAGGCACTCAGTGCTCCTGAGACAGCAGATGGGGAGGGGTGCAGCCATAAGTTCAGAGAGCTGTTTGGAGCTAAGCTGCACAGACTGTACAGTACTGTTTGAGAACAAAACCACTCTGTTCGCTGTTTATAGGAAGAAGGCAGAGCTATTCTCGACTCCCCAGCTCATCATCAAATGTACACACGTGAAGCTGCTTGCTGGTCCATCTTTTGATGCGGGATCGAGTTTTATATGTTTCAGGCCACCCACATAAAGATGGACTGTCAATACAAAAGGAACATTGACATGAAATTAAAAAAGGGGGCAAGAACAGTCTCTTTGCTCACCGTGGTCTCCTGAAAGCCAAACCATACTGCTGACAAGCTAGGCCAACTGTTGGGGTGTAGACGATGGGCATGAATCTCTCAATGTCAGAGGTCAGCACTCGGTAGAAAAGCTTCTCATTCCTGTCTTGTAATGTCATAAGAACAATATACCTTAAAAGTAAAATAAAATAGATATATATCAGTATTTATGGATGTCGGCAGCAGTTGGCTCACTCAGTATGTACTCAGTTCTTCCAAGCCCTGACACTCCTCATGCTACATCACGAGCAGGTGCTTGGAGTAAAATTTCCCAGAGGACCTGACCAGCTCCACCATCCTCACTGACAGCTCACAAAGACTTGGTAGGGCTGGAAGTCAGACTCATGCATAACCTCAGAATTTTGGAATTTGATTAAAAACAAATGCAACGGAAAAGGTCAAAAGTAGATTTGGGGGCTATTTGGAAGAGGACATCAGCTTTATTATCAACATTTATTAATGCAATCTAGAATACAAAATATGCATATATGCAAATGTTAATATGCACATTTCAAAGCACTGTCTTTCCTAAAATATTTCCGTGAAACCTCTCTCTCCATTATCCTGCATTCTCAATTAATCACTAAAACCAGAAGGATAGCTAATTTCCATCTTTAAAAAAAAAAGCCAAACCCATTAATTTAGAAAATGAAAATGTTAAATCAGCTTAGTGTTCTTAGTGTTGTCCGGACTCACGCTTGCATCACCAGGTTTATATGAATGCTCAGTGACTTAGCATACGTTACATTTCTCCAAAAATTTTTCTTTATTGAAAATGCTTCATTGGCTAAGATTGAATTTGTCAAATTGAAGCCAGAAAAAATGAAAAACTCAGAAAAATAAAGACAGATTGCAAATGACTTTCTGTCTGAGAAACTTGTATGAACACAATGACAAACTCCCTTTGTTCAGCACCCAATCTTGCAGCGTAGCTTCAAAAAGGCATCACACACTGCCAAGGATATATATTTTGCAAGATGGACACAGGCATCTGTGGCACAGAAAAGTCAATGGAATCGTTCTACAGGGAAGAGTCCTGCTGCCTCAGTCCCCAGATCAATGGCAGCTGAGACAGATGGAGAGGCAAACCCTACCATCCGTCACAACACGAGTCAAACACCATCTCACATCAATAACCCTGATGCACAATACAGGATGCGATGGAAGCTCAGGAACAGAAAGATTAGTTCAACACACACCATTGCTTCTGTTGTTTTTATTTTTTTCCTACCAGTTGGCAGGTTCTTTTTGTTCTTCCATCCAGTATTTCAGTGAATGCACTGATGAGCGTACAGATAGGTACGTGCAGTACATGTGTTCACTCCACCTCCAGTGCTCTGGGGCAGGGACTGCCTTTTCGTTCTGCACTTGTACCCAAAGTATAGTGAATTGCTAGGCTAATACCAGAGCTCTCCAGCAATATGCTGCTAGAAAAAAGCAGTACCAGTGCTATTTTGGGACTGGGATGGCATGTAACTGAGGTGAAGGTGGACAGGCCAGAATAAACACTCTTGGTGCTGGAGGGTATGTTGCTGGCAAACATGACTCTAAGGGAAACCTGTGTGCCTTGAAGTAGGTTCCTCAAGTCTTCCTGGGGGCTTTAAAGAACTGGAAATTAAAGGGGGAGTAAGGAGGAAATAAGATGTTTTTGACATACTTGTCTAGATCGTTAGATTTGTTCTCGTAGTTTTTCATCACACGGAGGACTTGTACGTCTTGGCTCAAGAAGCAGGGAGGAAGGAGGCCATGAATTCCCAGCTGAAGCCTCTCCTCAAGTGTAAAAGCCATTCCCTGGAAAGAAAAGAGCAAGGCATGTTCAAATGGCACAATATGCACTACCAGGTAGGATATTCAAGAGGAAAGCAAGCAACAGCATGCAGCCCTCAAGGGCCTGGAGATGGTCCTTCACTGCAGGGACCATGGGGCTTGGACCACCCGGATCCTACGGCTTCTGGATCAGCAGTCCCAGTGCCAACAGGGCTTTGATTATTCACACTCTTTTGCCATTTGAATTTGGTTAGTCTCTATAGTATATACAACTTTATAGTGTATATATTCTTATAGTTTCTTTATGGTCTTCTTATAACACTTAATTATCTCACGCTTACTAGTTTCAACGGCCTTCCTGAAAGCCCAGCCCTCACAATCCTTTAAAACCCACATAATAGGTTTAGAATCATAGTATCACTTAGGTTGGAAAAGGCCTTTAAGATCAGCAAGTCCAAACATAAATCCAACACTACCAAGTCCACCACTAAACCACGTCCCTAAGTGCCACACCTACACATCTTTCAAATACCTCCAGGGATGGTGACTCAGGCAGCCTGTTCCAGTGCTTGACAACCCTTTCGACGAAGAAATTTTCCTAATGTCCAATCTAAACCTCCCCTGGTGTAACTTGAGGCCATCTCCTTTTGTCCTATCACCACTTTTTCCTTGGGAGAAAAGACTGACCCCCACCTCTCTATAACCTCCTTTCAGGCAGTTGCAGAGAGCGATGAGGTGTCCTCTCAGTTCCCTCAGCTGCTCCTCATCAGACCTGTTCTCCAGACCCTTCACCAGCTTCGTTGCCCTTCTCTGGACACGCTCCAGCACCTCAATGTCTTTCTTGCAGTGAGGGGCCCAAAACTGCACACAGGATTTGAGGTGCGGCCTCACCAGTGCTGAGTACAGGGGCACGATCACTTCCCTACTCCTGCTGGCCACACCATTGCTGATACAGGCCAGGATGCTGCTGGCCTTCTTGGCCACCTGGGCACACTGCTGGCTCATGTTCAGCCGGCTGTCGACCAGCACCCCCAGGTCCCTTTCCCGCAGACAGCTTTCCAGCCACTCCTTCCCAAGCCTGTAGTGCTCCATGGGGTTATGTGACCCAAGGGCAGGACCTGGCACTTGGCCTTGTTAAACCTCATACAATTGACCTTGACCCATCGATCCAGCCTGTCCAGATCCCTCTGCAGAGCCTTCCTACCCTCGAGCAGATCAACACTCCCACTCAATTTAGTGTCATCTACAAACTCACTGAGGGAGCACTCGATCCCCTCACCCAGATCATTGATAAAGATATTAGACAGAACTGGCCCTGACACTGAGCCCTGGAGAATACCACTTGTGACCGGCCACCAACTGCATTGAGCTCCATTCACCACCACTCTGGACCTGGCCATCCAGCCCGTTTTTTACCCAGAAAAGAGTACACCCATCCAAGCCATGAGCAGCCAGGTTCTCCAGGAAAATGCTGTGAGAAGCCGTGACAAATGCTTTACTAAAGTCCAGGTAGACAACATCCACAGCCTTTCCCTCATCCACTAAGTGGGTCACCTTGTCATAGAAGGAGAACGGGTTAGTCAAGCAGGGCCTGCCTTTCATAAACTTATTCTGACTGGGCCTGATCACCTGGTTGTCCTGGACACACCACGTGGTGGCACTCAAATGATCTGCTCCATAACATTTCCTGGCACCAAGGTCAGACTGACAGGCCTATAGTTCCCCAGATCCTGCTTATGGCCCTTCTTGTAGATGGGCGTCACATTTGCTAACCTCCAGTTAGCAAAGATTTAGATTTGGATACTGATTACTATACACAACTCATCAACTCATCATAGTACACCCAACTCATCAACTTCAGTTACTGTCTAGTTTTCCACTAGACACAATGTGTATTAATGGCATATTAGCAGCACAGGAGACAGACACGACACGTAGGATGCTTTTTCAGTGCTTTTTTTTTTTATTCAGTGAGCACACAGAGTGCCACAAGTTTTATTAAGTAGCTGACACGCGCCCACAGCTGAAGCTTGAATGTGAGATTGTGTAGGATAACCTTGTTCTTACAGGACAATTTCATCCTTCCTAAGCAGAAGCCTGAGCATGTCCTGCTCCTGTCCATGCAGGGACTGATGCTCCAGACAACTAGCAGTTCCCTGTGCTGGATCCAGCCTGATAAACAGCAATAGAAAATGAATTCTGCAGTCTGGGAGGAAGATTATAAAAGGTCTTAGTCCTTAATTAATGGGATTTCTGCTATGCTGATAGCAGATTAGACAGCAGGATAGAAGGAAACATTTTCAGAAGCATCTAAGGAGCTTAAATCCTAATGAAAACTTCACCCATAACTAAGCAACTGATTCATATCTTGATGAACAGCTGGCAGTAAAATATTCAAAATTAGTAATTATTGGACTACGTCTACTCAAGACTTTTGAAAAAATCTTAATGAGCAGCTTTATGACTGCATAGCTGTTATCTGCTATTTTCTTCCATGGATTTAGTGTTTCTCTATGACAAATAACTTATTATTGTTGCACAAGAAAAACTGAGGACATATCTCGATGAACTTGGTTTTGGCAGCCTTCCCTTGCCTCCTGTTGCTTGTTCCTGTCCCCATGCCATCCCAACAGTTGTGCCAGCACAAGCATGTGTGCAGTCACATGGTTAATCAGCGAGAGGAAGTACCTGGATTAAAAATAACCAGGTCATCTGAGCTCAGAGCAGCTTCCCTGGTGGATGACACACCATAGATGGCTCTACAGACATTGGCAAACCTGGGCACAGCCACTGGGGACATACAGCCATGGGAACTGACCACTGTAAGAGCCGCTCACTTGTAAGTGGTGCAGACGCTGGTGAAAATGTTTGTCAAGCTATCAGTGATGCCAAGTAACCTGTGACAGGATAGAGGAAAGGACCAAAACTGATTCTTCTGTTTGCCAGATTCATGCTTTGTAGATTGTGTGACACTTCTTTTATTAGTAAATTGTGCACTAGTGCAAATTAAAAAAAAGAAAAAAAAAAAGGAAGTCTTCATATATTTCAGAAAAGATATTCAGCCTCCAGGACATCTGAGAAGAAACTGATCTTGACCCCACAAGCATTTTCATAGCTTTTTTTTTCAGCTCTGTATCAGGATAGGGCCAAGTATTTTTGCAATCTTTGATGTAAGAACATGGCAGAGGGAAATCTTTCCTCTTCCAGCCAGCAGACAAGGAGTCAGCACTTGCCCAGGAGGCAGGAGGTCAAGATTTTGCTGTCAAACCCAGAATTGGCATCAAGGTCTCTGCAGTTGTTGAATGTTGTACGTGGCTGGTTCTGCTGAAGTGCCTGACATTTCTGACCCAAATTTCCTTCCTCGACCTGAGAAACCTTCCCCCAAATGAGTTTCACAGCAGAACTGGTATGTTCCCACAAGATAAAGTTTGAGTTTTTGTGAGTCATTATTTCTGAATTTAAAAAAAACCCAAAAAATTCTCGTCAGAAAACTTGCAACCATCTGTATTCTGCAGACTGGAGATTTCTGAAATACTTGACTAAGATCAACACTGGACATCAGCTCTACGTCAGTATTTGGCTTTACACTGACACTGACACTATTGTATCACAGCAGGGAAAATACAGCTACTGCGAATGTCAAAGTTTATCTGCAATGAATGGAAAAAATAAAAGATACCATTTCAAACCATTTACTTCTTGTAACCTTTGAACATGGAGGATAGATAATGGGTGACAGAAATATTTGGCAGTAAATGCTCCACTTGCTTGGCTAGAGGGAGCCACATCACGGGTTGGTTGGTCAGAGACACAGACCTGAGCCCTGCTCATCCCCTGGGATAGAAATGCTCAGCAAAAAAAAAGTAAACTAGTGGTGGTTACTCTTCTAAAAGAGACAGAAAAGGAAGAAACAGAGTATCACAGGCATTGCTGCCCCCAACCACTAAAAATCTTCTTGCACTATTTTTTTCAATAGGAAAAAAAGGCCTCTCAGTTATTTTCCAGGCACTAAATTAGCAAAAAGTTTCAATACGTAATCAAATGATCACACACCCTATACAAGAAAAAAAATCCTGTATTTCAGCTCATTTCTGTTCAAAATAACACCATGATGCCTTACACAAACGGCAGTCTGCATGGCCACTAGTAACCCCTATTTTTTTTTTTCCAGTACGTTGGGCTCTGCCTGGATGACATCTCCAACAACCCAGCATGGCCAGGAGCATCCAGCATCCAGCAGTGGGAGAGCTGTGATGAAATTACAGCTGCCATGAGGGTGAAGCACTTGTATCTGGACACTGGCCCTTCAGTCCTGCTGAGGTTTTTTTCTCCTTTTAGGAGGAACTCACCAGGCTGAAAAGTGTTCAGCAGTGTGCCGGGAAACCTCTCGATGTGGTATTGGGAATTAATGTAATAATTAATAACATTGAACAGGGTCAAAAGGGAGTGTGGGGTTGTAGAGCAGTTTGTCTGTGTAACTTGGGCTGGGAGGGACATTCGTGCATACCTTGGGCACAGCTCTGCCCTGCGTCTTAATTCCTCGCTAGTTTTTAGGTCTGCATAGTGCCAGGGGTCCGGTCACCCATGCCAACTCACTATTTCAAGACACAGCAAATGCAAGACTCTGAACTCTAATTTTAAGCAATTTGGAGATCTATGCGCATGAATGCATGTTTTTGGATTGTGAGAGCAGATTAAACCATTGAAACACAGCCACAGTTGTGCTGATGATAGTCTAAGGGTAAGCATGGTCATACAACATCTCTAGCTCACTGCACTTGTGCATTTATTGCATCTGAATGAGACATACCAGTATAACCATCTTCATACTGGAGCAATTGCAACCCCATGAGATGAGGAAGTCACTCCCTTCACAACTAGTTAAATCTCCAAAACACTTTTAAGTACAGAGCTGGTCCATCACACAGTGCCTCTGTGGCAGGGTCTGTGTGGAGCAGAAATTGCCTGCCCTAACTTTGAAGGCTGCTTTCTGAAGTTTCTCAGGTCTAGGAGTAGGACCCCTGGGTGAAGTGGTTATATTCACTGAAACAGCACAGCGTGAAATGAATTTGGAAACACATTCTGCCCCAGATCAAAAGCTAGAATTCACTGAGGTACTGCTAAGTTTAAGATTAAAGCTTTTAGGGTTGGGATTTTTTTTAAGACTGCCTGAAAGCCATATTGTACCTCTCTCTTTCTGGTCTTGAAAGGTCCAATGATTAGATGGTGAGCCACAGCCCTGCAGAGCTAAAGCCAGGTGCTCCAATTCGTTTTTAAATGTGTGGGAAATGAGTTGGCATGGAGAGGGCAGATGCTATGTCACTACCCAAAAACAAAGGCAAAAATATCAGCTGCCCACAAGGCTTCATGCTATGTAGGAGCTAAGGGAGGGGTTTTGTGCTGAAAAAGGCTTCCTGCAAAGAACCCCAAATGCTTCTGCTTTCTTACTGCTAGCAGCACTGAACGTGTTAGGTGGCAGCTCCCTCTTTGCAGCTCAAGCCAGTAACAGCCACTTATTTCAGAAACTGAAGGGCAGAGCCAATTCACAGATAACGATTAGTTTTATCACAGCCTGCACTCTCCAGCACTGAGAAGAGAGTGTTTCACTCAGGGATGAATACAAGCAAGAGGGATGCAAGCATGGCTTAGCCTTATAATTTACTCATTATAGATCATACTTCTGTAGGTGGGAACACAGACACAAAATGGTAGTTCCTAGGGTATCAGAAAACTGTCGTTAAGACAGTGGGGGCTTAATCAAGGGCTGAATAAGGCCTTACCTAGTGCAGAACATGCAGAGTCCACTGCAGCTCGGATCACCTCCAGCTACTCAGCATCTTTTTGGAGCAGAGTCTTGGCTTACTGCATCTTTCTATATCCCTGTGCTCTAGAGTGCAACTAGCAGCCACAGCACAGGGAGGGCTGTGGGGCGGCTTGCACGGCCAAAGCAAGGGGTTTATGCAGTTTGTACGGTCCCAGGCCACCGCCCTCCGTGATGCCAGCACTCAAGCTGTGGTTCTCAGCCCGCCTTCAGGGACCACAGTCCCTAATCCACGCCACTGAAAGCTGGCCTGGCAGTCTCTGAGCTGAGTAAACAAGGATCAGCGAACATCTCCCAACCTTTTGGGAACAGTCCCTGGAACAGGGAACTTCCTAGTCTGATAAGAGCAGAGGACACAGGGGAAATACAGACACAGAGGGATCACCGCTGCAGGAGCAGGCACAGCTAATCCACCTCTACTTTACAATTAGTACGTTAACAGCCATGCTAGGGGAGTCCTAACAGTCAGGGAACTTAATAAGCTTATTCTATACAGATTTTTCCTGTAATGTGTTTTCCATAGATATTTGCACCCGTCCAATTTTACAGCCAGGATGTACTTTGACTATTTGCAAGCAAAAGTTCCTCCCATAAGGGGTCAGTACCAGAAAATAAACTAATCCCCACTGAGACTGCAAACAGGGGATGGGAAGTAGAGAGCCACAGCAGAAAACATAAATTTTCTACACTGTGAAAGATTTTCCTAGAAAGGTCAGATCCTACTGTGGCCTCCTTGGCTCTGTCTGACTTGATAACCCTCTTCACAGCGCTCCTTCTCAGCTACTCAAACTTCTCTTGCTGGTGTGGATGAGGTGCCACAGGCCCTGTCCTGCATTGCATCCCACCCTGGAAAAGCTGTATCGAAAATATTGCTTGCATAAAAAGAGAGAAGGAGGCACATTGGAGGGGTAATCCTTTAATTTCTCATTTTATACATCTTGTAGCTTCTTATTACCTTTAATTTGTATGTGTTTGTGCTTTTAAGCTTGGAAAAAACCCAAATCTGTGATGCTTTGGAGTATGAGGAAGACATCATTCAGCGTGTCTTCTTTGAAACTTGGAAAGAAGATTCCCCACTGTGCCTTCTCAACAGTTACTGCTGGACAAACCTTTTGTTGACTGTGATTTGAAAACTCTTCTCACAGTGTCTAGGCCTCTTTCTGGATTCAAAGTCACTAGCTGAAAAATCCCACACTCTTGGCCATCCCCTTTGTTACAAAGTGATATAATTGTGGATTTCTAATTCTTTCAGATTGTTGTTTTTTCCTCTCCCACAGAGCCTGGGAATGCAAAAAAACCCCTCCAAGACAAAGATAATTAAGCAACCCCATGTTTGTTTCAGTTCCTGGGGAACCATCTTTAATGAGGTACACTAATTCAATTACAACGTAAGTTGTCCCTACTATTAACGACATTTTACCACTAACTGTTTTGTTCTGTGCAAGTAACTTCCTTTCACTGGATTAGAGGGACATATTTCCATTATTATCCTCATTTTTACCTTGTCTTAACAATGGTGACTTTTGATTTACACCAATGTTAAGAGTGAGCAGAATTGGAACACGACAAAATCCCTGTGCCAGAGTACTTACTGACCAGGGACCTGATCCTGCACAGTTTATCTCACAGAAGTAAACACTTTCCTGATGAGGACATCCCTGACGGGCATGTGCCGGGCAAGATGTGACAGGGTCACAGGCAAGAAGAAGCAAAGCCATGCTGTTCCCACATATTACGGGAGGTTCACCTCAATAAATAAAACTCATAAGCCAAATGTCTTCAGGGTTTTATTCCTTAATCCATAGGAAGAACTTCAGTGCAAAGCTCCTCAAGCCCCACACTGTGATTTCAGACTGCAGGGGCACAGCTCCCTATCGAATTTATCAGAGAACTCATTACTATTTCCCACAGTCTGCCAGCCTCCAGGGCAGAAATTTTTCCTCTGTAGGAAAAAAAATAAAAATCCATACACTAGAAATTATATGTGTTTTGTCTGCAAACAAGATTCTCGTGCATTGAGACATTGAAACAAACAGATTTTTTTAAGACTGAGCTAGACAAACTTCCCCAAAGAACAGCTGGTTTGGCAGGCTGGTTTTGCGAAGGATCTATGAACTTCACAAACAGTTAAAAACAGCATCATTGCTCTATTGATAGGAAAGGTGGAAACAGACAATTGATGCCAAGTAACAGGCGACAAGATACAACTGTTGTTTCAAGAAACCCAAATTTTGGGCCAAATTCAATGCCTTCCTTCTCACAAAAGCAATATTAAGATCCTCACGGAGTTCTGGCCAACCTAATGGGAATACTTCTTTGGCTTTAGTGAGAAATAAATCAGGCTGACATTTCTTTTGATTTTGACTAGATTCACAAATGTCTTTGCATGCGTGAAATGTCTAAATGCAAGCTTCAGTGTCTTTCAGTAAAGGAGAAGAGTAAAATCATTGCATGGAGAATAGGACTGTCATGCTAAAGAAAAACGTGGTGTATCAGGGAAAAAAAACCCGACAAATCCTGAGAAATTATTAGGAGCAATAGGGCAGCACAGAGTCCCAAATGGGGTGGGACACATGGTGCATGCATACATGCATGCATCCTGCCTGGATGAGCTTAAAACATGAAGCACTTGCTGGTTGTCTCTTCATGTATGGCAAAATATTTGATAGAGAAGGAAATTTGATAGAGAAGGAAGGCCTGATGGAGCAAGCAGTAATGAGGACATCAGGTTTTGTGCTACAGCCAAGCTCATGGGTCAGATTCCTGAGCAGAATCCAAACTTCTCAGCCCCCTATCAAAAATATCCCATGTGATCCTGGCACACAGATCCCAATGGATTAGCCTTCTTGACTCCCAAGAAAATGAAGACACCCTGGTGTCTCCTCTACATGATTCCCATCTTGTGCTGTTTTACACCTACCACTGCCACACCTTTTTATGCCAACTAGCGAGTGAAAGGAGCTAGTCCAAGAGAGAAATGAGAAGCTGGTAGTCCACATGGCTATCTCTCTCCTCTGTGGGGGATGCTATTCTTTCACCTCATGGGGAGAGAAAGCAGGTTAAATCAGTTTCTGCAGGAGGTCTGCCATGCACAAAACTCAGTATTTCTGTCAGAGTACAGCAGTTTCTGTGATGCTGCAGACACACATTTCTCCCAAACATGATGTTTTTCCTAGATGGGAAGAATTCAGCATAAATTACAACATTCACATTCCTATGTCTATGAAAACCAGCCATCATCTTCAATTCAAACAAGCAAGTATGTCTGAGAAGAAAGATCAAGACCATTTTAAGGTTTAAATGTGATCCAAAACATTAAGAGAATACAGTTTTAAAAGCCAGTTTTTCAATGTCTGGAAACATCTTCCATTGAATAGGCAGCTGGTCATGTGAATCGTGGCTGCATATAATTTGGGTTCGGTGCTACAGAGAGCACTAACTTCCTTTTGAGGTTCCAGCAAATTACACAAAATGAGGCCTGTGTGCTTACTGCTCGCACGCAAACTGCATCATGCTGTGGGTTTGGAGGATGCGAGTCTCTCCTCAATTTGTGTCTCACTTGCTATCAGCAAATGAGGTTGCTCCAAATGTGGGCTGGAGCTGGACTACAGTTCATGGATGACTGCTGATGGCTGTATTTGATTGAACACCACCGGAAAGTACTGCCTAAGCCATTGAAATAGCTGTTTCACAAGAAGATCGCTTGGATGAAAGCTTAATCTGAACGAAACCAAGAGTTTAGCAGAGATAATTCCTCCACTGTACCATTCATATGTCCTTGTATGCTCCTTCTACCAAAGCTCTGTAGAAAGAAACCAGCAGCAGCAGCTTCCTGAGCAGTACCAGATGCTCTCTGCTCATTCCCATCTAATCCAGAACAAGCAGGCTTGGCTTCTGAACCACATTTTTGATAGCTGTTTAATAAGGTGTAATATATGCCTGCTTCAGAGCACTATAGGCCATTTGAGAGGCTTACAAAACATTCAGCTATGCCCTCAGATAAAAGATTCTAGAGAAAGGCAATGTTTTCCTTTAAAAATTAGGAATATGAGAAATAAAGAAGGCTCTAACAAAGGAATCGGTCATCTCGGTAAAACAAACGCACTAGAAAAAACACCACTAAGCTCTCCTCCAATTACACAACCACCACTTGAAGACCACTAAACATGCAGGTAAACACAGAGCATCCCACAGGAAATCTGTGTGAGCCTCCACTTCCCGTTTGAGTAATTCGCACTGCTTTTGTTTCTCTCCCACCGCTTCTGCAGTCCATCCGCACTGCAAGGTCGTTGATGGACTTCAACCCAGGAAGCTCACGCTGGGGCTCAACAGAGAAACTGCAGCTACCGTGGTTTGCATGGGGCCGAGGTACAGTCACCCATTGTGGTGCCCATCGGCAGTGGAGCACACCAGCTCAGAGACGTACAGCACTCTCAAGTGTCCAGCTGCCCTTTGGAAGGCAAGAGGAGATCTTCATGCTGTCCTCATTTGGAAGCTCACCCTAGAGCTTAGCTGTGCTTTGCACCATGACGATACTTTTCTTCCCACTTCTCAGCCTTCTACAGACTCAGCCCACCGATGGTCTTATTTTGCCTCTCAAGGCATGAAGCATCTTGCTTCCCTCTACTCCAGCATTTCTACAACTGTATTTCACAAACCCCTTTTTAACACTGACAGGCAGCTAAAGATGTTATGTGTGCCCCGGCGCATGTCCTTTTCCAATCTGGCCTCCAGCCTGCCCTAAGACCATCTCCGTGCTGACCTCAGGGGCTGTTGTGTTGCCAAGCACAAGTTTTGCTGAAATGCTGAGATCAGTCATCCAGCTGTCCAAACTACTTTTGGCATCACCAGGAATGTAGCTAGCCTACCGTGACTACCCTCTGACCCGCCCTCTCGTCCTCCTCCTTGTCTGAACATTTTACTTCAAACTTTTTCTTCCTTTTCAATGCAGAGAGGAAAAAGGAAGATGTGTGAAGTGCTCACATACGTGCAATGTGACCTTTCGTGTCTACAGCTCTCATCACCTTTGCGTGCACTCCCCCTACTATCTTGGTCTATTGTCAATTTGATTTGAGCTGTCTCTGAATTATATGCAGTTGAATGCACAGCGCTCAGCATGCTTGGCCCCGATACCAGAGCATCTGGACTGCAATCTGTACATTAACACAGATACAAAATGATACATCCTTTCTACCAAACTTCCCCCGAGGACCTCTAAATATTCTTCCAATGATATAGTCCTTTCATTTTCCACTTTCTTTGCTCCTCAAAATTTCAGCTCTATTTTTTCCATATGGTGTGAGTAGAACTATGTCCAAATATCCCAGATGATAAAACACCACTAATTTCATACAAGTGCTTTAATTTTTATCCCTTTCTTGAGATTGAGCTTAACCACTTCCAGTTTCAAAAGCACTCGTTGCACTAGAAAGATATTTGCACTAGACTATAAATCAAATATCTAATAAAGTTCCTGAGATTTTTTCAAAAAAGTTCAAAATGTAAAACTCCCATCCTCCTGTTCCAACTGTTTTTAATCAAGGGCAGTATGAAACAAGTTATCCAAGTTCAGAAAGGAAAAAAAAAAAAAGTACAATTATTCTGAGATGAAATTTAAAGATTAAAACTCTTTTGATCCCCTAAACTGTTTGACAACACTTCTGTGGAACAGGAATTGCAGCAAGACGTTATAAAATATTTATGTCAGTTTGCAACATGCGTGACCACATGTTGGTCAAGACAGCTGAACTCTTCATTATTACTAGGAAGCTGTAAATCGCCCTTTTGGCAAACCTTCAAATGAGTTTAGAAAAAAACTGGTTCTGTTCTCGATTCCATTAGATGCTATAACTTAAAATGCAAATAATATTGTTCTTGGCATGGCTGCTGCCTGTCCACCTCGGCACAATTACTCCAGCCTCTCCTAGCTTAGACAAGCATCGTCCGAGGCCAACGCAGCAGCTTCCTTCCTCCAACAGAACATCTATTCTTCTGTAACTGAAATAATTTGGCCAGCTGACGCAAAGATGAAGTGTGACTGCAGTAAGGCTAACAAAACAGTCCGGGCTCCTTGAAGACACAAGTGTTATTGCAAAACGATTTGCTATATGGATGATCAGGAGAAAGTAATGGCTAAAACACTGGTTTCACTCATGCACCTCTGTTTGTTAGGAGGCACCAGCTGATACATCAAACCTTCAAACCTGCCATTCAAAGTTGGGTTTCAACTTAATAACATGTGCCTTGCTGAAAGAGCATGGTGCAGTGTGGGGAGCACTGGAGGCAGAGCCAGCCAGAGTCTGCAAAGACTGGGAAGGTTGAAGTGATGTTCACTTATGACCTGCTGTGGAAGACCTGCATGCAGGAAAACATGATGGCCACTGATTTTGTTTTCTTCAAAATCAGTTGATGACAATGGGCACATCTTTGGGAATAGACCCCTCAAACACAGGTTTCATTCCAAGTTTTTTGATTCACCTCTGCCTGGCACCACAGTCATGCAGCAACATCAGAGTAAAGCAAATGTAAAATCACTTTGAGCTTGCTCAGGGTTTGAAATAACTAAAGCCCTGGCTATTCAGAGCTGAAAAGCTAGATGGAGACCTTACTGTGGTCTTTTAAAATATAAATGGAACTTCTAAGAAGGATGGGAACAGACTGTTTAGTAGGGCCTGTTGCAATAGGACAAGGGGTAACGGTTTTAAATGGAAAGAGGGTAGGTTTAGATTGGACATAAGGAAGACATTTTATAAGATGAGGGCAGTGAGACACTGGAAGAGGTTGCCTAGAGAAGTTGTGGATGCCCCATTGCTGGAAGCATTCACGGCCAGGTTGGATGGGGCTTTGAGCAACCTGGTCTAGTGGAAGGTGTCCCTGCCTCATGGCTGGGGGGTTGGACTAGGTGATCTTTAAAGGTCCCTTCCAACCCAACCCATTCAATGAGTCTATATTCTGGGTAAAACAAGGCTACACTTCAGTGTTAGTATGATTTTGTCAGTCCTCAATGGCTATATGATGTTTTATCAGACCCAATCGCCTTCCTCCTGGGGCTGAAACTCAGATATAAGAACTTATCACAATATCCATAAAATCTGAGTGAGGGAGCACTCACTCCTGAAGTTGTTGGGTTACCATTATATTTGGTATTGAACAAAACCTAAAAAGTCACTTTCTGCTTTATTATCTTTCACAATAAAAGCATGGTTGTCAGAGCACATGTCCGTATGGCATGTCTTTTGTGTGTTTAAAAAAGCTTTGTCTTCTCTTCCAACTTTATGTAGAAGTGATGACTCTGCCAGGTCAGTCAATAACCAACATTTTTTACCTTCTGGCTGTGTCTCTGCCTTGCTGCCACAGGACAGCACCCTTTCCCAACCCAGGAGAAGAGGTCAGTAGTTTTGACTGACTGATCCATTATTGATGTTGATGAACTAAAGGATGCTCTCAGAGGGAAGTCATGAAGCTGAACGGCACCCCAGGGAGTTATTTAACAGTTATTTAAGGATGTGCATGCAACTGCATCAACAGCCTCCTCAATAAAAAAAAAAACATGCTCTGGACAAAGGTCCAGGATCCCTAAAGATGGGATCCCAGTCGGGATACCCGTGTAAGCAAACTGACAGCTTTTTTTGTTGGTTCCAAGAACCCAAAAGCAATTTAAGAAGAACAGCACAGTGTTTTGCTTGTGCCTTCATACTTCTGTAATTGTTTCAGTGGTACGTGCGTGATGCCATATCCTTGTGTCTGAAAACTTGCCTAAGAGCAACAGAGTAGCTGGAAAAGCCCAGGTGATCTCTACCTGAGGAAGCAGCAGTCTCTACATGAGGGTGCTAGTCCAGTCCCTCTGCACCCAGAAATCAGTACAAGATGGGAGTGAGAGGCACCAGGCTTTTCCTTCACTGAGCTGTACAGATTGGTTCGCGAGCCGGTAACATTGGGGCCCGTTTGAGGAAAATGTTTTCTGCTGGGAAGCCCTAATCAGGGCAGCAAGAGGCATACCTGAGCATAAGGTCTCTTGCAGTTGTTAATGCCACCATGTCTTACACTTGGTAATTCAAGAGGATCATATCCTGCAGCTCTGAAAGGCTGTAATGACAACAGAAGTCCATACTAACCAAATGCCAAGCGAGTCCAGCCAGCTGGTTAAGAACCTAGCTTGACACACTTCCTAGACCTTTCTGTCAAAAACAACATGACCAAAAAGAAGTAGAATGGGACAGGCAAGGGGAAAATGAGCAGTTAATGGGTTATGAACTGTGCAGCTCTCTAATACTATGCAATGGTCAGGAGGAAGTCCATGGGATACTTCAGCCCCCGCAGCAGAGTCATGCACTGCCCCAAGAGCTGACTCCGTCCCTCCAGGGCCCAAGGGGAGCTCCCAGAGAAAGCCACTTGGGCAGCAGCATTTCCAAGCTCAATGGCATTTCCATTCCTAAAGCAGTTTCAACTGCTCTATTACAACACAGACGTAGCTGGCTGATTCAGTCCCCTATCTTTCTCTCTCTTCCGATTTTCTTTTGCAGAAAACGCAAAGAAGTGGCAGAGCTGATAATTAATGCCAGATTATCTTGTGGAAGTTGCTATTTCCAGGATGTATTATTTGAAGCTTCCAAGGATGTCAGTGAACATTGTGTTTGGGCTGCAGCAGTCACACATTGTCATCGTATTTCCTCTGATGACTTCCTGAAGCAAGGTTTTTGTTTTAGCTGATGTTAGATGTGTGTGACTCAGAAACTAAGGAAACAAATACCGTTAGTGCCAAATCTGCAGGATGAACCTTACTGCTACTTCACCACACAATAAAAACATCTTGCCACTAAAACTTGGTTATTTTCATAATTATTAGTAGCTCAGGTTACTTTCATGAAAATGTTCTGAGTACGAATACTGTCAGTGATAAATACAGAGGATCCTTCAGACAGTTCCCAAGCATTTGTTGCTCTAGGCTGTGTTAGGCAACTCTCTGCACACTGATTTGAAGATCACAAAATAATTCCAGTTGGCACAGGGTGGATATCTGCTCCTTTTGGGACAGCGGCTGCTGTGAGTCCACCAGCCTTTTGTTCAAGTGTATACACTGGTTTCCAGATGGCAATGTTAAACCTTGGGTCTTGGGTTTTTAAAGAAATCAATGGACTGAGCCCTTCTGATACAGAGCTTGATCCCTGAACTGCCACAGGGTCTGGTCTTCTGAGAGCAGGCCAGACACCACGTCCCAGGGCAAGCTGTGTGCAAGCTGCGTACATGCTGCCAAGGATGTCTAGCTCTGGAAGAAGCTTTTGGAGAAAGTGAAGTAGATCCAGGGTGTGACCTTCTGGAAACAACCAAAAGCCTCTCCCTTCAGCAACTATACTACTCACAATTCAAAATGAACTTTTATTCCTAAAGCCCTGTCAACTCAACACTTCAAAAACACAAAGCACAATGAAGAAGAGTCTAACAACAAAGAGAGTCTGGACTCCCCAAAGGAAGGAGGGCAGCGTCTCTGTAGCTCTGTCCCAGGATGACAGCCAGTGATAGGAAGTCTAAAGATGAGCATCTAGGAGGATTTGAAGACAAAAGTGCTGAGTTAATCCCTCTGCTAGAATAAATTTCAAAAATGAAAACTTTAAAGCCAATTTCAGAAGTCTGTCTGAAAGCCATCTCTTCTGCCCAAGGCTTGCAGTTTTGTTCTGAGCTTAACTCAGGCCTTTGTTCAGCAGCAGGCTAGGGTGGAAAGTATGAAGCTGGCATTTAGGCCATGCAAAATCATACCCTCTATGTACTGAAAGGGAAAGCAAAGTGGACTAAGCTTTCTTTGTTCATTAGCCTAGCCCTTCTTTCCAGCTTAAGACAAATTGGATTCCAGTGGTAAAACCCTGGCACCAGTGAATTACACAGCAAAACTCATGTTGAATCCAGAGCAGATCAGATATGATAAGTCTTTGGGACAAAAACATAAATGTAAATAATTACAATTATTCTGTTGTTATTCAAAATAAAACCTCCTTTCAGTGAAAGTTGAAGCGATGGCAAGACATACCAAGGTTTAATCATATTAAACCATGCGAGGAGCAGGCTGTTGGACTCAATGATCCTCATGGGTCCCTTCCAACTTGAGATACTCTATGACTCTGTGATACTATAGACTTAAGTTTTTTAAAATAACAAAAATAACAAAATAAATGTTACATTATTAAGCTACATTTCTTGGAAGGAAAACTCAGGCTTTTTAATTTACATAGAATCAGTAGAGTAAAAGTACAGTATCAGGCTCCGTATGTAACAAATACCAATGAGGCACACTCTTCCAGATATAAATCCTTTCATTTCTGCTACTCTCAAATGTCTCACCTTAATGTCATTGGATTTTAGTTTAGTTAGCAGGTACAATATTTTTTTTCCATTTGGGCTAGCCACAAAGTTGGAAAACCAACTCATATTTGATAAAGGAGAACTTGTTTTCCTTCTCCATTCTTTTACCAAAACAGAATCAAGAATCAAATCTGTTTAGTCAAAACGAAAATAAAGTTTCTATTTATTTAATGAAAACAGAGCCATATTTTCCAGGGCTATTTAGGTACTTGTAGATGCAGACACTTATCTACTGGGAATATCAAAGACATATGAATAGGATAGGTCTCTAACTCAGGTCCCAGAGATTTAATATAGCACTGCCTAAATACTTCCGCAACTCTGATTGGAAAGGTAATAAAAAACTCTAGTGGCTGTTAGTATTTCATTAATACATTTGCTTTCTCAGTAAAATGAAATTATCCTAAGAGGGGGTGGCTACACACAAAAAAAGGGCCATTAAAAATTGCTTTCAAAGACAGCTCTAATTTCTAGCCAAATAGCCCTAATAGAAAATCAGAGTAAAAGCATCTGGAAAAGGAAGAAAGCGTATGAATGGATCTAGACAAGCTACTTGACTGCTTAAGTAAAAACAAATTTTTGGGGCTGCCTTCTGATAACAAGAACTTGCTTACAGACAAACACAGACAAACACACGCATAAGCATTGCCAGCCAAGGAGAAAGAACATCTAGGAAAACAAAGGAAAAATATAAAATCAGGTTTCCTGCTTGTTATAGGTCAGGCCATCTCACCTTAATGAGCCAGCACTTCCCTCCAGATCATTTAGTGCAGCTGGATGCTGTTTCTGCACCACAGGGCTGTAACCAGTGAGTTGCTTCCCCTACAGGGTTTCACTTCATTCAGAGGGCTACATGAGTTTTCTAGATGTACAGTTTGATGGACAACCAAGTTCCTCACCTTCTAATTTTGAGGGGTCCTCTGCAATTTCCAAGGCTCAAAGCATGCCAGTATATTAAGAGGATGTGCATGTGCTTGGCATTTATTGTTTTATTAATGAGAGAGTCCAGAATCACTAATTAGGAGGTTCGTGCCCCTAGCAGAAGTGTTTAAGATAAAACAGCATTTTGGGAAAGCCTCTATGAGTTGATTTATTCTATTTAACCATTAACACAAAAAAATATAGAAAAAAAACCCCAAAAATAAATACGTAACCCATTTTTCACACGGAGCCATGTAAATGTAATTTTTCAATTTTTTTTTTTGTTGGGTTTTTTTTTTGATTTAGAGGGAGAGGAAATAACGATGCTCGGGTATTAAACTGTACCATGGAGACAGACACATTCTGTTAGCGTGGTTTTGTCAGCAACTGTTTGATTACTTGGAGCTTTCTTTAGAGCCTGGAGCAGAGCCAGGTGGTGCCTACTGATGGCACTGAAAGCAGAGAAAGGCGGCGGAGGTCAGTCACCAGAAGAGACCTTTCTGCTTCCGCTTTGCCAAGTTGCCTGACAAGGTGGCTGATGGAAACATCTTCTTTTCATCAGTTACAATGCAATTCTTTCAGGATTTTTCTCATCTCAGCCTTATTGTCAGCACCGTACACAGGCCAGTGCTGAGTTCTGCAATGAAGCCACCATGGAAATGACATGGCGAGTGTTTACTGACCTCCCAACTGCATTTCCTTGTCCTGAAATAAATTTGAGCTCAGCTATTATGGTGCCTCTGATTTAATAATTGGCTTTTGGGAGACACTCAAATGCTTCAAATGGAATCTTTTCTTAGGGTCAAATCCTGTCCCTATTGTAGCCTATGGGAATTTTGCCATTGGACTTTAATGAGACAACAATTTGGCCATTAATCCATGAAAAATTGCTACTGTAGTTCACACTGCACTCCCATTTAGGACCCTGTTGCTCAATTCACTCTGAACCAGCTTGTTTTCACTTTCAAGAGAATCGCACAGACTAGAGAGTAATTCAAACAACAAATTCAGCAATAGCAGACTTTAGCTGCATTAACTGTATGACTGCTGGACGGACACCGCCAAACCCAGCTGCAGAATCTTCCCAAACCAGCTAACAGTCACTAAGTCAATGAAAACATTGAAGAAGCATCTTCCCCGTCATTTCACCAAAAAGACAACAAAAGCCCCACAAACAAGTAGTTTCTGTGGTGACAGCCTGGGGCCATTAATACCTTTCACTTCCAAGAGCAGGAGCTGATTCTTTAGGTCAGGGAACACCAAGGATCAAATTCTGCTCTAGATGTACATCAGGGCTCACAATGATGACAACGTACCTTAGGGCAGGCCTTCCAAACTGGCACTTGCACATCTCAGCTGACTTCTATAAGCTTCTATCTATCAAAACGTATTGCATTTTTGTAGTTTCGTTTGAGTTGTAGCTCACTGAAGATCTTCCAGCAAGATGCAAATGTTCTTTTAGAAATGCCCATACATTGTTTGCTGTTTAGCAGACGTGCACTTGTGCTCCTAACCACCCTTCACAGACATGCTTAGAAGCAATTCACAGACTCCTGGAGTTCACAGGTTAAGTACCAGTGGTACAGAAAACACAGCAGATTTTCAGAGGTGACCAAGGTCAGAGTAACTCCCACTAATTTTAAGTCTGTTGGCTGACTTCTTCTACCTTGGCAATCGCTCATCACTCTTGTACACAGCTAATTCCAAGTTATACTCCTGGACTTCATTCCTACTACATTTTGCAACACCTGGAGAAATACCTTTATAAATACAATGGCAGATTTCTGTGTGTGGAAGGGGGTTAAATAAGATAATATCCAGCTTTCTGTGTCTCTGGTTAATAAAACACACAATTTCTCTCCTGTTGCCTCTCATCAACCCTGTTTAAGTGATCTGGCATGCTCTGAAAATGCACAACAAGGGCTCTATTATGTACACACACTAGGTACAGCAGGTTTCACTGGACTGTAACTGATTTGTTTCAGATGAAGAGATGCTGTTAACCACCACTGTGAATATAATTGCTTAGTTGATTTCCACATTCTTGTCATTGTTGGCCTGGCTACCGCAAGAACAAGCTGGTGAGGAATTCCCTAATGCTGGTTAAAAAAAGAAAAAAAAAAAAAAGGAAGTCTTCATGTCAAACCAGGAGTTCATCCAGACATGCCCACACCAGAGGCAATATGAATAGCCCCTTTCACCACTTCACTCCTTGTCCTTTGCTCCTTCTTTAGACCAGAACCAACTGGAGGAGGACAAACCCTGCAGGTGAAGAGGAAAAGGAACTTTCACAGATGGCCAAAATACCGATGTGCCACCTCCGCAAGCTCTGGGATGCACAATATCCGATTCCTTTCATCACACGTGGCAGGGGGCTCAGGAGGCTTTAGCAGACTTTCACTACAGGCTGTCACTCACAGCCCGTCCTTCCACAAAGCATGGCTCTGCTCCTGACATGTTCCCTCTGTAGCATCTCATGTGCTATCAAGTTTGGGGGAAAACCCCCAAATTCCAGCTGAGATCAGAGCTGGGTGCTCCCACCACAGTGGAAAGAAAACCTACAGCTAATTCATCACAGGGGGACTTGCCACTTCTGGATTCAGTTCCTGCCCCTCTCCCAGGCTCAGAGCAGAGTGTTCCCACCTTGGAGCCTGGTGGCACCTGCAGCCTCCAACAAAGCCTGATCCCTGCCTGTGCCAGACACTGAATATACACAGGGTGCATATATTCTGGTTTAAAGCTTGTTGAGCAGCGTAGCACTACGAGTGGGAATGCTGCGGAGAAGGCTTTTGCAAAGGCATAACTGGAGAAGCCTGGTAGTCCATGGGGACTGGTTATCCAGGAGACCTTAATGTCTCTTCTCTACTGCCATTTCACACTGCATTTCTAATCCAGATTCTTTCACCTGAGCGAGGAGAAAGTTTTTTCATTGTGTTCATCACTGCAGTTTTATGGTCATTTTGTCCCTCTCATGGAAAACTCCCCTGCACATCCTTCCTCCTCTGATACATTCCTCTCCAAAACCAGAAATGAAGGTCTCCTGATTTTACAAAGGCTTTTGGACACACTTTTTTTCCTCATTTGACATGTAATGTCAAGCGTACACATATTTCTTTAGAGAATGAGTGTCCCAGGCTTGCTTTCTTACCTTTAAACTTATCTCTTTTGTCATTATTATCTAAATCTAGGGTGTACTGTATTATTCATTTCTCAGTAAAACTCCCTTGAAAATAAGGAGGAAATACTATCATTTATAGCATTTTTAACATTTTACTTCTTTTAAGTAATTAATCAACATTAGTTCTCCTTATGAAAAAAAAACAGTGGTGAGACACAGCCCTTTATAGAAACAGCCTGGCAGCATTTAGTATAGACGACTACACTTAAGAGCGTCACTTAACAACAGCGCAGACAAATAAGCTCAATGCATTCCAGGTACTAGGAGAGGACTGTGAGTTGCAGACGGACTGAAAGAATGGGAGCATATTTCTTTTCAATGAATGCTAAAGTTTTGTTCTGGACTATGAACAAACCCTCAAAAATATTCATATCAAGATAGTTCTTGTCATGCATCACAGCCTTAGGGTCCAAAGCACATTGTAAAAACAAGAAAGAGGAGATCAAAAGGAAGCAGTGAAATGAAGATAGGCTCTATCCCAAAGAGACAACTGGTAAAGAGAGGCAGGAGACAACAGAGGAGCAATACTGATCAGCACGATGAGCTTCGTCCTCAGCACAAGTCTCGCAGTAGTCTCAGCACGCCCCCAGCCAAGTCAGTAAGTCAGCTCAAAAATATTTGTTATGTTAAAGTAATCCTTCTGTGCAAGTCGTTTTTCTCTAGGATGGCATTCATCTCAGAGGTAAAACACAGAGGATCTTTGGCTGAATTCTTATCGTGAGTGACACGGATAAAAAGCCCTCGCCATAGGACACCGACTTATTGCCTATGGCTCCATTGAAATGTTTGCATAGAAAATCAGGCAGCTCCCAAGGAGCTGCATGACACCCAGCTGAGCCTGCCGCGCAAATTAGGAGCTCACAGTGCCAGCTTTGGCAATAACCCGGCCTGTGGGGGAAAGACGTGGCTAAGCAGGAAAATCATGCTATAGCGTAACAGGCAGCCAAGGAATGCTTCCTCAGAGGGACTATGTATCTATTGAACAGCCACTATGGATCTATACAGTAGAGCAGAAAAGAGAGCATGTTTGTGAGGGCAAGAAACACCCATCAGAGATGCTCCAAATTTCTGCCTTGCTTCACGCAATTGGGATGCATTACCAGCCACAGGAGGTACATAATCAGCATAAATTACTTGATCATTAGCTACCTAATATGCAACAGTTTCCCTCAGAATTAATTGGGTGAACTAGGAAGGGCAGAATGAAAGTAGACAGTGACACTGTAAGAGAATTTTCCTGCTAATGCCAGTCAGTAGCAGCAGTAGACCAGCCATAACTGCTTCTCCCAAAATTTTAATCAAAATCTTCCTAGGAACATTCAAAAGGAAAAAGGCCAGGAAGGCATAACAGTGTGATGCCCATAATGATATGATGCCCACAACAATGTGATGCCAATGACTCTCCATACGAAGAACCCCAAAAGTAGAATTACAGAATTGGCATAAACTGCGGAAGACCCTAAGGGGGAAGCTGTGGGGCTAAAGATCTTGTGTTTCTTTGGTGGAGAAATGATCATGTGCCTGTAAAGTAATTTCATGGCATTTACCTGGGCAGGCATATTTCCACAGAACATTGCTATATATGTTTTTGCTGATCAAACTTAGCTAGTCATAGCACTACATTATGTTACAGTTCATCTACGTATTTATACTAGCAAGCAACAAAAATAAAGACAAATACTAAAGCCCAACAATCTAAACAAATCTTAAAAAAGATAGTTAATGTTCCAAGTAGTGTATAGGAACATTCAGAAATCTGGTATTTGAGTTCATAAACCCATTATTTTTATCAGTCATTCACTTCTAAAGGAAAAAAAAATTGTAATGTGGATTGTTATATGGTGACTCTTCTTAGGAGAGCTCAAAGAAAACCAAACTCCTCCTGGGCTGTATAATTTGTGTAAAGCTTTATATATATACGTACATATGAAAACTCACTTTTCATGAGAGAGAGTCCTTCCCCGTGTTCTCTTGCTTGGTGGCTCAGGCTCAGCCTGGATTAATGCCACCCAGCCCTCACACCAGGAATGCCTCATACTGTTAATGCTGGTGGTCTCCTGTCTGACCAGAGAGGTCCCAGCAGGGCACAGGTATCTAAGCCAAGCTAAGGTTTGGGTAAAGCAACATCATTTCTCACAGCTGAAAAAAATGCCTAACAGAGGCAATACTGCTGTAGCTCATCTGCACGCGGATTTCTCAGCTCGGGTCGTAGTAGGTGCTTACTCCTTCCCACTGGGCATAAGGGAAGCCCAGGGAACCACCTCTGGTGTAGATGTCTACACCCTGTGTGTGTCAAAAGCAGACCAAGGAGAACACGGGTCAGGAGGCTGTTAAGGAGGAGTTTTGGGATGGCACTACACCAAAGGGTACAGATGGCTCCCATTCCTAGGGACATTGTACTTCAGTCCTGTTACATTCTTTCACAAATTTTGTGATTACATCATCCATCCTATGAAGCCGACATGGAGTAAATAAGCAGTTAAACATGATCCAAATTCCCCCAACAGCTCACTTTCCATACACGTTTTACTGAGAACAGAAAGCCACTTCAGCTTTCCAACCCCGCTGCCGTGCAAATTTCACAAGTTGAATTTTGTGGTCTGCGGCTGAAATGGGCAAAATGAGTTTTCAGTTTTACTGCACCAAAGGGAAGTTTTTCCAGACTGCGGAAGAACTGCAGCCAAACATGGATGTTTCGCTTCAGCCTTGCAGGAAGGGCTGAGAAGCACACGCAGAGAGCGCTCCTGCCAGCACAGCCTTTCAGGGAGGTCACAGGCTAAAGGTTTACAGCACTTTCCCTAAAACGAGAAAGGAATTAATTCATTGTTTCCATACAGGACAAAAGGTTAAAGAAAGACTCTCAAAGGCCAGGGCTCAGAGGTAAGCAGATGGAGCTTCTGCAAACTTCTTTCTCCTTTTGAATTACTGTGGTACCTAAGGGGGCGGGTCTCAGCCAGTAAGATCCAGAGCGATTGTCCTGGAGGTGGTACTAACAGAGCAAAAACCTGCCCCAAATAGATTATAAGGCACAGGAACGTCCATCTGGTACAGGCACACAGCAGAGCACAAACATGTACCTGCAAGATAAGCAGTTATTGATCTATCAGTAGCCTAACTTGATAAGGTTCTATCAGCCTTAAAACAGCCACAAGGCATGAAGTCTTGCACTCCTTAAAAATAAATTCCTAGCCTTCAAAAACCCTGCTGAGGAACCTGCCCTGTCCAAAAGCTCCAGATCTCGGCATCGTCCTCTACATGGAGGCTACAAATGAGGCAACACCACTACCAGCAGCAGTACTAGGCTACTCCGGTAGGATCTGGAGCAAGGTCTTCAGCTGGGCCAGCAACCTCCTGCAGCTAACGTCACGGCAGAAGGCAACTGTCAAGAGAGGAGATTCCCTGCAGTTCAGGGTCCCTCTCTCTTTTTTTCTCTTTTGATTCCTTCTGAATACTGAACAGCTCATCAGTGTGATTCTTAGATCCAGGGCCAAAACAATTTGAACGCTCATAATGTGGAAGTTATTGAACACTTCCCCCAATAGCATGCATCCTTGTTTATAGTCCCTTTGACTAACGCAGGCCCTTCCCAGTTCAGAACCTAAAGGTCCGCATATTTTAACAGGGTATTCATCCTGTGTTAAAAAAGCATCCCTTAACCGTAGCCAGATGTCCACTGAACTCTGCAAAAAGCTTTTTCTACCAGTGCCACTTGGTTTACCCTTACATCTGTTGCGTAGCTCAGGAATTAGTAGAATGTAAAACGTTTTACGAATTCCCTCCGCTCTCCTTCAGTGTTAATATATTCAACATGTTTTTCTAAAACCACATGCAGGCACACACATGCATGCTTTTCCCCTTTTCTTTTAATTTATTTGCATAACTTAACTCCCAAAGCTAACCTGGAAAATTCACAGAAATTGGAGACTAACCTCGTCCACCTCTATAAAAGCTCAGCCTATTTCTAGCCACAGGGAGGATCATTTCCAAAGGGTGAAATCTGACCTTACTGAAGGTAGTGGCAAAACTTTGAGGGGCTTCGTTAAAAGCAAGTTTGGCCCAAAACTACCCCCAGGACTATTCCGACATCCCTTTTATTTATGGTTAAGGCACACTATCCACTTTATACGAACATGTTTGAATTAGTATTCAGGAGTTTAAAGCTCCTTGGACTGTGCTTAAGCCTATACACACCATAATGGCATCATGCTGGAACTATTAGCATCACAGTTGGGTTTTTTCTACAAATTTTTTTTTTGTCTGAGATGGAACTTTCCAACTTGCTTTCTCCCCTTCAATCCCAGGAAGTAAGCACAGGTGTCAAATCTGCCAAATAAATCCCAAATCATCTCAGTCTTTTATTTTTTGGAAACAAGTAAGGGAAAAATGACAAACTGTAATTAACATCTTATTCCCTACTGCGCAAAGCTCAAATTGCTTCATATTCTGCACAAATGGTAATTTGGTTTGCTAAAGTAAACTCTGACCTGATTCCAATTTTCTCCTTCGTTAAAAAGATGGTTGGTTGTTGCACGGAAGAAGGGAGAAAGCAAGTGCTCAGAGCTGCTTATACAGTACAGACTTAACAAGAAGCGTTATGAAAATCAATGAACAGGAATTTGCTGTTCTGGGTGCTGCTTTTCTGTCATTCTGATCTCAGGCTCTGCTCGCAGTGCCAACACAAATTCACAGACAGCAGAAGTCTCTACAAATCTTGTGCTTCCAGCTGAACTTGCTACTTTAATGGAGGTGAACTCCCTCTGCACACTGTTACCCCAGCTGAAGGCTTCAAGGGGATGATCCAGCTCCTCTCTCATTGCCGCTGCCCTGCTAGCATAGCCCACACAATGTTATTGCATGTTGGCACAGGGTAGGAAATACATCTGGAGGGAGATCTATGTACAATTTTACAGCCATGAACCAATTTTTTTTGCCTAATGCTGCTTGCTCCTATTAGTTTTCCTGGGGTGGAGAGAAGGAAACATATGATTATTGATCTAGCTGAAGAGATTACATTCCCCATCAAGCGGCCTTGGGAGAGGATTCATTTAACTGTGTCTGTTTCCTTCAGTTCAATAACCTGAAACTGCCAAAAAGTGAACTGCTCATCTTAGTGTGAATAAACTGAATTGTATTTGTCATTTTTGAGCTTGCTGATGGTTTCTCTCCCCAGCAAAGTACAATCTTTTGTGAGAGAAGAAATATTGTGTATTTAACTGCACACTGGGCTTTGTTGTCTTTTCATTTCCTTCTCACTCAGTCAAGCCTCCATGGAAATACAACAGCCAACATACCCTTTGGGTCTAAGGGCCACTCAGGTGCAAAGTTACTGTCCTTTGGTGCCAGAATCAGAGAAAAAAGGAAGGAGCATGAGAGAGTCATCTAGCTCATTCTTCCGCAATAAGGCAAAATGAGCTACACCTACTTCTCTCCGGACAGACCCTTGCTTTAGTCCTAACAGTCTCCCACATTGCAGGTTCCACATTGCCCATTCAGTTCACTCCAGAAAGACCTTCCTGTCACGCAAACCTCACTGCAATGAAGCTCGCTACTTCCCATCGTATCTCTCACAGCTACAAAAGACAATTTATCCCCCTGTGTTACTGCTCCACTTTACATTATTTGAAGACCACTGTCTTATCACCCTCACTTCTTTACTCAGTGGCTACCTTCTGGCCAAGTGGGCCACATCTTTTTGGAAGCACCATGCCCCACATGGGGCACAGCACCCAGTTCAACTACACAGGCCAGAGGAGCTGGTTTACTAAACACATCTTGCAAACAACACTCCAGTCTACACATCCTAGTACGAAGACTGCTTTTTTTTTTTCACAGCAGTATGACATTGTCGTGTGTTTGGTTTGAGATCCATCACAAGCTCCCCCCAGATCCTTTCCCGCAGAACTGCTCTCTGGCTGGGTTTCTCCCCTCATCCTGTGTTTGCACTATTGACTACTGCAAATCAACCTCTCAAGTATGCTTTTCCACATCATTTCTAGAGTTTCTGCAAATCGTTTTGAATTCTAGTTCTGCCCTCAGATGTGCTCACAGGCTCTCTGCAGCCCATTATTGTCAGCAAATGTAGTGAACAAATACAATAATTGCATTGCATTGCTTAAATTTCCTTCAGAATCACTGCTAACTCAGAGCCTACAATATTCAGAAAGCAGTAAAAAGCACGAAAAAGACAGACATCTTCTCTATCACTGCTGGCTTTTGAATTTCTAACAGCCAGCTTAAAGGAGTGATTTTTCAGTTTCTGTCTTCTGCCATGGCAAAGCGCATGGGAGCACGATGGGAGGTTCTTGTTTCAATAAACTCAGGAAGGGGGAACATTCGCTGTCAGTGCCAGCATTCACAGGATCTCAAGCAGCAGCAACCACCAGCATCTGACAAACGCAGGTTGCTTAAAACTCCCCAGTCCATGAGGACTTAGAAGGAGCAGTGAGTGGAGTGAAAGGGGAGATAACATACCAACTAGTCATTTTACCATATCATTTCTACATATTGCATCCAAAACATGCAAAGCACAAGCTGTTCAGGTGAACAAAAAGTAAATACTGCTGCTGCCACCACCAGAAATGTTGGCTACACCTCACATTTCAGGAGTAAACATCCTAGACTGGATGTTTCAAAGAGCAGCAGGTTCCCACCAGAATGAGTTACTCAATGGCTATTGCCAGAGGATGTCTGCACTGTGCTTCTAGGGGGAAACAGTGCAGGACTGGAAAACTCAAAACGACACAAGTGATTTGTTTTACTTTATGGGCCATGGTCATTATAAAAGTATAAAAATTAGGCAGAAAAATTCCTCTGAAATCATGAACCAAAGCAAAAATGAGTTAAGGGAACAGTCAATGTACATCTTTCTATCCTTCCGTCTTGTACATCTTCTCTATCTTCTTGACCCATCTTCTCTCCCTTCCATTCTTTTAAGCTCAGGCACAGCTGTTACTATGTTGTAGTAATGAGCGCTCTTGAATGATTTCTTCACACTAACATGGTCTACACACCGTCTTCACACTAACACAGCCTTGTGTATAGCATCCAGGCAGCTCACTGCTGTCAGGAATTATCCTTCACCTGGAGACATACCTCTCAGGTCTGGCTGCAATCAACCAGGACAGCTCGGGGCTGCAGGCAGAAGTGGCTGCCACCTCACATTTAGAGCCTGCTGATGGCTGCTTCAGTCAGCTAAAGGACTTGTTTCTCATTGCAAAGACCCTGCAATGCCACCTGTAGTCCGTGACTTCTCCAGTTTCCCTGCAAGTCCCCTGTGCGGAAATGTAAAGGGAAAGAGATGCACAGGGCTTGGGTATCAGCTTCTCTCCCCACTAAGAAAAACCTTTTATATCAGCTCTACCTGTCTGGTTCACAGGCCTTTTATGACCCTGCATCAGCCAACCTACAAACCACATGTTGAGCACAGCATCGTTGCATTCATAACTTGTGCTGGGGGAGTGAAAAGAAAAATTTCCTGATTCCCTAACCTACAGTTAGGGAGGACAAACACCATAATTCATGCTTCAGAAGGTCTTTTCTTCCAGACTTGGACAATAACCTAGTGGTAGACAAGGAAAAATAGCAAAAATCAAGAAGGTGTCTCCTGCCTCCCTATGAGACCTGAGTAAGTAACAACGTTCAGCTATGTTTTCCCATTTCTCCTAGACTCTCCAAAGGCCAAATTGAAAAGGTAATAGGAACCAGACAATTTGGAGAAGTGATCCTGCCGCATTACATCTGCCCATGCCACAGGCTACTTTTTCCAAGCTTCAGTCAGCAAGCTGTGGAGGTAGCAGCACGTTGGCTTGAAAGGCTTTCACCCACAGGGAAGGGTGCAGAAGCAGCAGCAGCAGAGCACCTTGGCAAGGTCCCCTCCACCACACAGCACCTTCAAGGGCAGCGAGCGCCCTTGTAGCCCGGTAGCAAAGCTGGGTGTCTGTGTTTCTGGAGAGCTGGGAATTGCAGTGCAGGAGCAGATGGCATGTGTCCTACTCAAGCTGGAGAAAAGGCAGGAGGTGTGGGCAAGATGCAGAGCAGCTGGCAGCCAGGTAGGTGCAGTGGCACAGCCAGAAGACCAATGATCCCAGCAACCTGCTCTCCTGGCTCAGACAACGGCCAGCACCAACAGTTTGAAAAAGTGGGAAACAATTTGCAAGGACTGCAAATGGGCATTCCCTTTGCATCTAGTGGGTTTCCTTTTGAAGGTCTGGGCTTTACGGCTACAACAGTCTGTCTGCACCTACTTAGGTACCAGCTGAGGCTTTCACGCATTCAGCTTAAGTCCTTTGGAAGTAGCAAATAAGGACCTGTATTTTTATTGTGATCCAGAAATGCTCCAAACCTTCAAGTTCATTCAGTAAATAACAGGAAAATCCAGGGAACTACCCCAGGTATCTTAAATGCCAACTTTCTGTAACCGAACCTCCCTTGAGAAAATGGGTGATGATGTTCCCCATTTCACCGCTTCTTTCCACCTCTCCCTCTGTCTCAGGGCTGTTCCTGCTGCCTCTTCAGCATCCGTCTGGAGCACAGCACAGACCCATCAGTGCTGGTCCTGCTGCCCCAGCTCCATCGCTCCAACATGCCAGCAAAGCTCTGCACTGGGCTATGTCTCAAGCAGAGAGCATTGTACTTCTTCCTGGAGTTAAGGTTTGCAACCCAATGCCTTTCCAATCTCATCTCAGGTGACTGTAAATATCGGCCCTAATCATTGTATTAAAAAGTAGCTTCAACAATGTCCAGGGTTTCATGGGTTTTATAAGCAATTTCCTTTTTTGTAGCTACACTCTGAAACTGGGGCATTATCGAAAAAATAAAAAAAGATAGGGCAGCAACAAAAATGTTTAAAAATCTCATATTATGACATGGCACAAACCCATTTTTATTTCGCCAAAGCAAGAGATATGGGCTGAAATGTTTGAATACTTCAGATTTCTGAACACAGTAGAGTAGGAAGAAATTTGCAAACAACTTGGGTACCTTACTGAACAAAGCACAGAAATGGGTCAGGGCAGGTCAAATAGCTAAACCCAGCTTTTCAGGCCAAATGGATCTGAACTCAAACCAATGATGTCCAATTCTGTAATTTACAGCTTAGTAGCATCTCCCTCTGGAATGTCAAAATAGCAACTCAATACATAGTCCAGTGCTTTCACATTTCCCTAATGGAGCTATTCACATGCTGAACAAAGCCTGAAAGGAGCCAGGCTAGGGGGGGAAAAAGTATGAATCTCACTAAATATTCAGTATTTAAAATGCAGGTCAGAGAACACAATGGAGTTTAATTAGAAAACTAAAATGGGATCCTGCATGTTAATGCACTTGCTCACTGCTGGGGTTCATTTCAAAGTGTTCCCATTTGATTGTCCTTGGAGACATTTGTGTTTATATCTAACAAAGGAGACAAAAAATGTCAGGAAATGTTTGTTCTGGGTGTATCTGTGTAAATCTGCTTGCAGCAAAGATGTTATTGCAGCCCTCCACTACAGCACTGAGTTCATGAGACAGGAACAGTTGGACACTCAGCGCTGCACAAACCCTCTCCCCTGGAAAAGCCCTTACTAACCTGCATCCGCAGCAAAATCTAGTTTCCGGTGCAGTGGCTTTTGACTTTTACAACTTCTGAAAACCGTGGCAAGAATTAGTGCTGTGACATAGATCTGTGTCACAACCTGCCTGGAAGTGATCGGGTTTTCAGTGCCTGGTGGCCAATTCCCAGCTGTAGTGCACAGGGATGCTGCTGAAATGCACAGATGCAACGATGGTGGATTTTAAAATTAAAACTTTACATGTGTTTTTAGGGTTATAAATAACATTGCTTCTTGAAATCACTCAGTGTAATACTGAAGGCAGAAAACCCCAAGTGAAGGATAGTCCCCACTGAAGCTCATCAGCTACTCCTGTTGACTCTACTTGAATGTAATTATAGTGCAACAAGTTGGCTAGCATTCCTAGAAACAAATTTTTCAAAGAGCTCTCTAGAGCTCTTCACAATCTGTTTTTCAAAAGTTGTGATATAATATAAACCAGCAATTGTTATAGCTGGATTTAATAAATTCTGTGTAATCAAGAAATAAGGATGTGTTGTGCTTATGTTTCCTTCAATTTATGGCTTTTGTGGAAAAAAACATGGGGCAGAAATCACAGCTGAATCACAGACTATGAAATGCATTCAAGAAACAGCTCAGGACTAACCTGCAGGGAAGATACTAGGGGGTTATTCCCAGTATCCCTATGAAAGACTGTCCTCCTTCCTTGACCACATTATATAAAGTACGTATATGGGTACAAGGAAAAAGAAAATTAAATACTGACTGGAGACACTGAATATTGTCTGTGTTTGCAATGGACCTGAAAAAAACAGCCCAACAGGAATAGTCAAAAAAGTCCGATTGTTTTCAGACTACTCCCGTTTTCCTGTTGCATGTGCAGTTCCGAAGTTTCAATACTAAACCGGTGCACTGGTTCTCAAATTTTCCACACAGAGATCTTTCCTTCACAGAGATCTTTCCTGGCTAAAAGATACCCCTTCTATTTGTAAGACGCAGGAAGGGATGGAGGGCTGGAGTCCCAGGGCTGGGGCAAGCAAGGAATTGAGCTGGAATCAAACCAGATTACAAACAGAAGATTGGTCCCTGTAGATGCTTGTTATTTCAGCTGAGGAAAATGCAACTATAGCAAGTGGCAGCAAACATAACATACATACACATGAAAGCTAAGCTTAACACCAATTGTAAGATGTAAATCATACTTCTGAAGAAACATTCAAACTCATTTTAGAGTATTATCCACAGGTATAGACATAAACAAATCACAATAATACAACCAGGTGAAGATTAGGAGGAATCTGCTCTTTGTCACTATCTCAGCCTCAAGAGTAAGACTGGGGCATGGCTGTGGGATTGTCCTGTTCCGGGTAACAGCCACTTGTAAAATGGCCAGTGCGTGGACCATGAAAGCCTTACTTTGTGTTGCTTCATGCTAGACTTAAGTGGTTGCTTATTGAAATAACTGAATCCCCAGGTCAGTGCAGCGGTGGGTGGGTCATCCCGCTCAGTGTGACCCAGATTCACGGGACAGTCCCGAGGAGTCCATCCACAGTTCATTGCTCACCAGTGTCCTTCCCACAATTGGTACATTGTGGCACCAGCCATAGGGACCTTTCTGAGTTTTAATCTCAGAGAACAACTGGTCCTAGACAAGGTCTGCTGCAGCTACAGGCTGTCCCATGAGGAGCATTCCCTGCCCACATGGACTGAGTGCACTCAAGACCAATCTCAATATAACACCCACCTCCAGCAGCTGGAGGTGGGACTTGACGAAGGCACAATTCTTCTTCCCATCTTCTTCCCCTCATTCTCTCCTGTGGTCATCAACAAATCCCATGCCCATTTGAGAAGCCAGCTGGGATGAAAGAGAAACCCCAAACAGATCGCCCTACCTTACTCTTAGGAGGGACTAGCAGAACTGGAGTATCTCTCCAGGGACCCTCATCTGAAGGACACACAGCGCTCTTCAGAGAAACAGACTGAAACCTGGGAGGAATGTTAACCACCTCATTTGAACCAAACCTTATCCAAAGGTACTGGCCCAAACAAAACCAGAATCTGCTTTTAAATCCCTCATCTCTTCATTTATGGTGAAGGATTTTCTTTGGCTTGCAGATGCTTGTATGCTTGTATTCTGTCTAGATGAGAGCCGTTCCCCTGCCTGCCCTTAGCGTTGCACGGCTGCAGTTCAGGACAGATTTCACTCACCAGCAGCGCAGCAGGAATTTGAGGGCTGCATTTTTCTTTCCCAAAGAGGAGACAAAAGCTACCAAGCATTTCTGCTCCTTTGAACCTTGCAGATAAACTGACACACACAAAAAATCTCATTACTTGGGACATATTTTACCTCCTGCAAAGGGTGAAACAGGCCAAGTGCAGAGATACTTTAAAAAAAAAAACCCAAACCCAGCCACCCCCCCCCCCCCCCCCATTCCTGCAAACTCACTCGAGCCTAAAGCATTACCAGAGATCTCCCACTGTGGGGAGCTACAGACCACAGCGCCCTCGGCTCACCCAGAGAACAAAATTAAGGGGCTTTAATACAGCAGGTAAGAACTGGCTGTCAGGTTTTCCTCCCGTACGATGTGTAACAAATGCTGCGGTGAAGAGAGAGCCAGAGATGGGTATCCACATGCCAGAGCCAAGCTGGTCCCCTAAGCAAAGGGCTGGCAGGTCCCGTGCTGCACGTCCCCCTGGAAGCCGCAGGTAGCTGATGCCCTGGAGGAATGTGAGCTTGTCCCTCCTTCAGGAATGCTCCTGGCTCTTTGTGTGCTGCTCCTGATAGAGGAATTCCCTTCCCGACCCCCAGCAGGAGTTCGGTCTAGGCATGTGCACAGACACAGACGGACAGCCTGCTACGCCAGCCAAAACAGGCTTTCTTAAATCCTTCACCATGACATCAGGTCGTGAGGTGATGCCTAAGAAAAAAATCTGTTTGTTTTAAACTCCTGCCTGAGTGGGAAAGCTCGCAGCTGTAAACAGATGACCCTGCTTCACCTAGTAGAGAGCAACGGGAAAAACTAAGTAACTGTTCGATGAACACTTGATTGAAGTGAGGCAGAGTAGCCCAAGGATTTCAACATGAACATGTAACAGAGCTGAAATCAGACGTGAGCTTTTGGATCCCAACAAAAAGCCTTCACAGAAACAACGACAATGCAACACAGAAGGCCACGGAGGAGTGGCAGCAAGTCAGCCATAATCAGAAGAGAAGTTGTTGCTCCTTAAGTTAGCTCCAGGGCTGACTTGTATTTGAAGATTTAGCTCAAACACCCACTCACCTACACGACTCTAGGGTGCACCAAGACACTGACCTCTCAAAAGGTCAAATTCTTAATAAGCAGCAGAGTGAAGAAAGCACAAGAAACAGCCTGTTTCTCAAATTCCAGACAGGACAAATCCAGCCCCATCAGCGGTGGAGAAGTGTCCAACGGTGCCAAATTCAGCCCTGCTTGGAGCTGGACTTCTGCTGCTGGGCTGAATCTGTTCCATACAGTTCAAAGACGGTTGTTTCGGTTCTTCCCACACACCCACCCAAACTGCTACTACTTTTCCACCTTTTAGTTTATTCATAAAAAAATAAAGACCCAGAACAAAGAACATAGTCCAGACAAACAAAAGTTGCTCCAGCTGAAATTACTAACGAGAGAGGCCTCGCCTTCTGGCAGGGAGTTTGAATCGAGTTCACTCACAGGGCTGTTTAAGTTGGTTAGATACAGAGTGGAGGCCATGAAGTATACAAAAAGCATTCACAGATACAGCAGTGAAGGCATTATGATCCCCAGAGCTTACCAGGTTGAATAAGCAAGTACTTTTCTGCAGCAGGTTGTATCAGTATAAAATCCTTCTTTCCTGTATTTTCTGTATCTGCTGTATTTTCACACACATAACCACTGGGTAATTTGTTAAAAACACAAGATCTGATGATTCAGCAGAAGCGTTGATGATATATGACACACATAAAATGAGACTAAATTGATATCAGTTCCTCCCTTCCATCTGCCCTACAGCCTCTCGTGTCTATCGACTACCCCTTCTCCTTCAAAACCTCTCCCTTCCCTCTGCATCTGATTTTGGTAGATTATCTGGAGGTGTTGACTTTTTGTACTTCTAGAAGGTTCACTTTATACAAGTGAAAGAAAAATGACCAAACAACACAGCTACATTTAAATGTTTGCTCACTACTTCAGAGAGGTTGAGCACCTTGGAGCAAAGAGGTTTCTTTTAAATACCTGCAGAGTTTGGTGGATTACAGTACTGCAGCACCACACCACCAGCTCAAAGCCTCTCTCACCCGCTGTGGGAACAGCTTAGAGCTTTATTGAGCACATATAGCCTAAAATAGGATAACTGCATTCCTGGCAATAGCTGAGGAGCTCTTAAGTAAACAGTCTTAGGGAAAAGTTGATGAAAGGAGACAACAAACACCCATCTTAAATCTCTGGGCAGTGCTGTCCGTGTTTATGATGTGCTGCAGCAATTCCTTTTTTGCTCTCTTCCCATTACTTCTTCCACAGCTCGGTGTTGAGTTTCCCTGGCTATATTAGGATTACAGAAGATGCAACATGTATTTATCTGTAGGATGGCCCCAAAGTCAGAAAACATTTGCGTAGAAGCACACACTCACTTCCCATTAACTTCAGCATCATGCTGAGATGAGGCCACAGTTTACGTCTTGCTCTGCTTCTAACGAATGCAAGTAGTTTTTCTTCCATAATTGTACACAGGCACACACACAGCTGCTGAAGTGGATGTAGGTAGGAAATACATTATCTGTGAAACTTTTAAATAGTCAGAAAAAACGGTTGGCTAATACTCTTTTTTTCTCTCAATGGCAATAGACATTTTAGCAAGATACACACCGAGGCTTTAAATGAAAACCAGAATTCGAAGACATTACAGGTATATATCTCTAGATCTTTCGTTGTTAAAGCAGTTGAGCTTTCTGTGCCCTATACATTAGAATGCCCCTATATTTTCATATCAAATGTACATGGCCAGAGTGAATGAAAAGTGAAGTGACAACAAATCACAGGCAAGATACAGTCCAGGCAGCAGAGTGACACTGTGAATCTTCTAGATTTTAAGGTCCCTGCAGAAACTGCCTTTCTGGAGTTTCTGAATGCAACACTAATAGAAATGTAACATTCATAGTGCATGCCAAGCGTCTGCATTTTCATCTTCAAAAGGAAGCAAACTGTGGAACTGGCAGAACATAATCTTGCCTTAAGGTGAGCACACTCAGAGGCAACGAAGCAATCCGTGGATGCTGTAATAGCAAAATCCCCAAACTAACACGAAGGGAGGGCAGGCAGGTGAGGGGAGTAATTTTAGAACAGGACTCTGCCAAATCTGGTATATAAATTACTGTACTGTGCATGAAGTGCTTGCAGCAAGCTCCACATGGCAAATCCAATGAGATATGTGTGCATTTAAACATCTTGGATTTTCTGAAGGCTACAAACAAGAAAAATCAGCTTAAAGCCAGATTAAATCCCAGAGCCCAGATGCAAAGGGCAGAAAAGATAGAGATTTTAAAGATATATTAAATGTAAGTCCTAAAGCAGAACTTCTACTGAAAAATCCCCAAACAAGAAACCTAAAAGGACAGAGAAAGCAGGAAACATCATCCCATCCTACAGAAGGCCAAGTCTCAGCCTGAGTGGCCCAAGGGTCCAACAAAGAAGAGAGTCAGCTCTTTGGCAAACCAGCCTCGGGTGGCTGGAAGAGAAGTCAGCTGCAGTGAACCAAGACACTGCCACTGAAAAGGAAGGGTATTTGCCTAATACTCTCTAGAAACGCATTTCTTACTATTTTCTTTTGCAGATGTTCAGAGTAGTACAATCATAACATGATTATCTTCACTCTATGAAGATAATGGTCAAACCTAACTCTTACCTTTTTGTCTGGCAATAAAACAATATCCCAGTGATCTGACAGCTGTGGGGAACTTCTGGGAGCAGGAATTCATTAAACAGAGTGAAGGACAAATAGTCTCAGATGTAAGCTAACTAGTTCTCTAAAGCTGGAGATAGGCTTTACGTCCTCCCAAAAGCAGCTGATTTAGGGACTGGTGGGACAATAAACTTCTTCAGGTCTCTTTAGTGAGTGAGAAATCATTGCCTGAAGGCAAAGAGCAGGAGTGTGGAATCAGCTGCTGACCCTGAAAATACTATCTTATTTCATCATTCAGAAATGAATACAGTTAAATTAAATGTCCTGGGAAGAAATAAGTCATTTGAAGGGCACAGTATAAAAAGGATAGTTTGGGCATTCAGGACTTTGGGTTGGTTTTTGAAATTATTTGCTGGGCATCTTGCAAACATGTCCATTTCTGTGACTGCACACGCAACAGCAGTAGTACATTATTGTCTCTAAAAGTTGGTATGTGCTTCAGAGACCTAAGTCTACTCAAGAGTCTTTACTTGTGTTTTAATTGCAAATGCAGTGCCCTAGGACAAGACAAACACTTCTTTGCCAAATGTGATCAACCTTCACGTTCTGATGATTGCAAAATTTCATTTTTTAGCAATTTTCATGGTCTTCAAACACAAGCATTTGTAATTATTGCATTATCTAGATCAACACTTTAATACATAAATTAAAATTAATTAGTTAAGCTCCAGATCTTGCCTAGCAGCGTTTCCTGTTCAGTGATTCGGATCAGTGTGGGCTGATCCTTATTGGAATGCCTGAAACCTTTAATTGTATCGCACGTGAACACAACAGGATTTTATGTTCATGGCAGTGATTTAATGTCCACTCCCCTTTAATGAAGTAAGTCTTTTAAGTGATGCACAGAGAAAAAGTTAACAGCTTTAATACTTTGGTCCATTCAGCTCCTGGGAATCCCTTTACTGATCAGCATAAACCCCAATGCTTTTGCAACAACTCTCATAGCAAATAAATGTCAGCAATGGTTGGGCTGGTTTGGAACTGAGCGCTGCTCTCCTTCTGGCAACAGCTAAGGGAACGGTTCTCCCTTGAAATAGTAAGCCTAGTTCTCATTAAAAGTCTGATTTTGATATCACTTATCAGCAATAACTGGAGCAACTCCACCGATGTTAATAACATAACAACAAGGTAAAATCAGGCTAAGTGAAAATAAGGACTCGGGGCCACAGGCAATAAAAACTTTGTGTTTATTTACATCAGATCCAAGCCTGACCTGGCTGATCTAACTCTCATGTGTATTCATGAAAAACAAGTATGTACAATGCAGGAGAGATACCAAGTAAACTCAAAGGAGCACTCGCTGAAATGTTTTTGGCTGCTTCTAATCTCGTCATCCTTTATTTACCCAGCGAATGCAAATTGCTTTAAATGGTATTTCTGCCCCAATACAGATAAAACTTGAAAATGCCTTTCCTTTCCTCTCTTCCTTCTATTCTGGCAGGTCTGTAACATCCTTCAGAAGACTATGAACCATCTGGGGGCTATACTGAACACCCACATGAAAGAGGACAAATTCACTGTTCTCACACTCCAATCTAAACGAACCACAAGGTGCTCCACTCTGCAAAGAAGGCAGCAGGCTGCTTCATCAGTGACTAATGTGGCCGCAGGCTTCTGAAATGGAGCTGCATTATTTCTGGCCAGTTTTCTAGCAGAAACACGTAAACTCAAGTCTCTTTAGACCCATTCACTTAGATACAATGTGTGTCTTAGAAAAAAAAAACAACCCTGAGAAATACTCAGAAATTTGAAAATTGTCACTAATTTTGAGTTCTTGTGTTGAAGCACTTTGTGTTTGACTTTTAGATACCGGGAGAAGATATGACTTCATCAAGCCCTGGAGATGTCCAGGACTTCAGAAACAAAAAGAAAGCAGAAAGACTGAAACCAATCAAATTAAAGTCACCTCTCAATTTGGGGTCTGAAAATTAAAGAAAGTGCTAAGAAATTCAGAGGGAACTTTGAGATTTTCATCTCCCTGTTTTAATTCCGGGGGATTTTCTTCCAAGAGATAACTCATGAAAAGGGTATTCTACATTTCATACATGCTGGGAAAACTAAAATCATCTTTGTCCACCCTTTCTGTGCCACTCACAATTTTGGAAACCACATAGTCCCAATCCGATCAATTGTTCCTTATATGGAAGCCCTTCTACATCTCTGATCAGCCCTGCTGCCCTTCTGTGGACCTTTGCCAGGACATCCCTTTTTGCAGGGCACTTATGAATAATCTGAGCAGGACAGATCTCAGCACGGATTCCTCTGGGACTTCATCAGTAACTTCCCTCCATTCACCCCAAGACTTTGCTTCTGATCTTTCAATTACTGATACAACCATGCCAGGATCTCCCCTCCTCTATCACAATCGCGTTGCCTCCTAAAAAGCCTTTGGCAAGGGCTGCATCAAAACGTTATCAAAATCCACACAGACAATACCAACCAAACCACGTTACCTACATATCTGTTGATCCCTTTGGAGATTCACAAACCAAGAGGTTTACGGAAGCCTTTAAAGAAGCCATACAGATTCTTCCTCAGCAGATTTTATTTGTTCAAGCATCTACTCATTCTACCCTTTAGCAGAGCTAATCAGCTGATGTTGCAGGCTTACAGCTCCCCACATTCCCTCAGAATTTTTTTAAGGTGGACTTCCAATGTCCACCTTGTAGTCTTCAGATACTGAGGAAGTTTTAAGTGACGATACAATTTACTGTAAGCAACGCAGCTACTTAATGTTTGAGTTCCCTACAGCTCTTAGGTGAGCACCATCATGTTTGCAGTATCTACTGTAACATAACTTCTTCCACAGTAGCTTCAATATTGGACATACTCTCTTGAGTTTACCCCAAAATGCTCCATGGCTGTCTCAGCTGTTTCTTCCACAGTGAATAACAATGCAAATAATCAATTTGGCTTCTCTGCAATGGGGTGTCCATCATCTCCAGCTGCTCTTTTTTAAACTGTGATTGTAAAGTGACTCTGCACTCTTTCTGGTCAGCTTTTTGCTTCTGATATGTTTGAAGAATTTAGTGCTAGTTTTGAATCCTTTAGCTAGTTGTTCCTTATTTTTGCTATATTTTTACATCTCCTCTGACAGAGATTTGGATCCTTTCCATTTTTATCCTTTGGATATGCTTTCAGCTTCTTGAGGAGTGCCTTTCCATCATTTCATCACCTAATTTACTTTGTTTTTTAGCCCATACCTGCTCCCTTTGACCATTGTCTAAGCCCTTATTAAAAGGTGATACGTATTAGAGATTCTGGTGTGGTATTGTTCAGCATCTCCATACCTTCTGTAAGTGTTTAATTCTCTTAAAAGCCCCTTTTAACAACTTTGTATCACTCTTCCTCATACATACATACTTAATCTTACAGAAGCTGAGCACAACTGTGGTGGATGTCCCGCCTTTCTGTCTCTGTAGGGACACCGAATGTAAAACACCTCATAGATGCTGGTATGAGCAGCACTTCAAACTGCAAAATTTTCAGCCAGATCTGGCACCTTACTTAATGCCAAATCAAGGGTTCTGTTTTCTTTTGTGGTGCACCTTGATCAGCTGCTGCAGGAAACAATCACTGACAGTGTCTCCCCATTTCACCTCTGGGCAAATATTACACAAAACATGAAGCAACAGATATGGTGGTAACTGGGTTTTCCACATACAAGAGTATTTTCTGCCCCTGTGATCCCTGTATACGCAATTAGAGTCACAGTCCTGGTAGAAGAGCCAATAGTAAGGATCCAATGTCATATTCTTCCTATTCAGACATGAAATTTCAATCCAGGTTGCACAGAATCCCTGGCAACTCCTGCTACCGAACTTGGCCTTTAAACTATGGTGTGGGGTTTTGTTGAGTAAGCTCAAGCACTACAAATTCATGTCCAGACTTGCACCTCACTGTGAATTAAGCCTTTTCTTGATGGCAGGTGATATCTAAATGTTGGAAGTACAGTTGTTCTGCTCTCTCGCCTCTAAAATAAGCCACTGACAAGTCCTCCTGGTGGCCTTTAAAGAAAGAAATCACCTATGTACAAATCTTTCTCAAATAATAATAAAGAGTCTGAAAAATTGTTGCAAAATATGGATCCATTTTTGTGTGGGACTGCTATTTGTAAGGATTTTACCTCGGTGCCTGTGAGAGATGAGATGGCAGCAGCTATCTGTCTGCCCGGCTTCCACATAAACAAAGCACTGTTAGGAGATGCTATTCTCAGAATTAATTTTTCACATCCCTATAGTGCCATATCAAGCACACGGACTACCGTCTTGAGCAATGGTCCTAGTATTTCTAGTGGAAAACAGGTCCAGCCCTGGCTTCAAGTTTTAAATGAACCAGAGACTTTTGTGCATGAAAACAAGTTGTCAAAGAGCAGGTTTAAGTTATCTGTGAAGACCTAGCTAGCAAGAGCAATGTCCTTGCTCCTCATTGCTTCAGAGATGCTGTATGGATGTGCATGGTTTTTAATTGTGTGTGCTCTGTGCTAAGAAATACAGAAGGAGAAATGAAAAACTACGACACAGATTAAACTAAAATATGTTTTCTGCCAAAAGTTGTAGTTTAATTTTGGTGTCACTTTTAAAATAAACATTACAGAACATTAAAATCCAACATTTTATATCCCTTAAGAAGCAGCAAAGTATCAATTAATGTCAAGCTAAAGAAAAAGAAACAAATCAAATTTTTTTTTTAATAGCTAGAAATTAACAGCTAGAAATGAGAATCTTCAACCCCTTAAGCTCCTGGCTTCAACCAAAAGGACAGAGTTGTTCTTTGAGCTGCCCAGGGCAGCAGTGGAGGCAAACTCCAAATACCGTAACACAATTCACTGAAGTACAATCTCCCTCAGTTACATGAGTGTGTCATACAGTCACAGATTAATTTAGGTAGATTAGTACCTCCAGAGGTCATCTCGTCCTACCCCTGCTCAGAGAAGATCAGCTTGCTCAGGACCACGCCTCCTTAGTAGCTGGCAAAAATCAGGTAGGTTTGACAGAGAAGAGAGAATAATGTGACTGGAGCACAACACTGATCGCCTAATTTAGATTCACTTTTCAGAATAAAAGGGATGAAAACAGTAGAACACGTTTTTGGATACCCATAGTAAGCCAAGTTTTATTGTGTTTTTTAATAACAAAATGCCCAGGAACAGAGACAAGAAAAACATTTATTGTTGCCGAGACTTAGCACGCTGTGCAAGGTGATCTGAACCAGGCATGCCAGACTTTCTCATCCTGCTGAAGTTCTGCACTGACTCTCACTGACCGAGGGTCTGCATCTTTGTTCAGCTGCCTGAAGGAACCAAAGCCAAGTGCCTCTGGATCTTTAATCGTTCCTTCTCCTATTCCCTGCTTCTCTTGTGTGGCAGAGGAGAGCAGAACAGTGTCTCTCGCTATTTGAATTAACCATAATTAGCACAATGAGACCAGGTCACATATGCTGTACAGCTCTAGACAATGTAATTACAGGAATACATTTATTGTGACAATTTTTCCATTTGCATATTCCCCTTTTGCCTCATTTTTCCTCAGATGGATTACTAAAACACTCAGCTGGTTGTGTTCAGTGAGTTTATCTCTGCCCACAGGACCTTTGGAGAAGGCTGGATTTTGTTATTTAAACCTTTTATCCTCCTCTTCTGTTCTGTCTTTCTAAAAGAAAATATATAGATATCAGTTCCCTCCTCCATCCACATTTTAAACTCCCTTCTCATTATTCTAGCTTCTTAAGTTTGAGCTATTAAAATAAAAAACCCTGCAATGTGGTAACAGGAAGAAGAGCAAAAACCAGCAGGTAGTGACAAAAAGTAAAAGTTTCTTAAAAAGAGTAAATGAAAAACTAGAGAAACCAGAATAAAAGTTTTCCACTGAAAATATTTGAAAGATACTTTTGTAAAGGAAAAAGTTTTAAACAGCAAAGAAATGAAACCCCATAGTAAGTTCTCACCTTAGAACCTCAGGGACAGACATTTTAGCAGGGCCTGTTGCGATAGGACAAGGGGTAATGGTTTTAAACTAAAAGAGAGCAGATACAGACTAGATACATGGAAGAAATTATTTACAATGAGGGTGGTGAAACACTGGCACAGGCTGCCCAGAGAGGTGGTAGATGCCACATTCCTGGAAACATTCAAGGTCAGGTTGGACGGGGCTCTGAGCCACCTGATGTAGCTGAAGATGTCCCTGCTCACTGCAGGGGGGCTGGACTAGATGGCCTTTGACAGTTCCTTCCAACCCAAACTATTCAATGATTCTATGAACTGAAGGGCTGTTTCTAGCTGTTCCTATTCACAAAGACACTGGGTCGACCACTTGTCCAGCACTACCAGTCCTACTGGAAAAGCTGCCTAATAATTTTCAGCTGATTCCGAATTTCTAAGTAGGCTTCAGGACAAAACAGCTTGTACTCCACTGCAAATCAACAGAGACCCACAAAAAGATTCCAGGTCAAATTCCCTGGGTGCAAGGGAGCTGAATTATGACAACCATAACACAGGTCCCAATTACAGTCTGAAAGAAAAAAAAAACAACAACCAACTCAAAAAAACCAAAACCAAAACACCCAAACCAGAAAACCCAACCACGATGATGACAAACAGCCAAGACAGACAAAACTGCACAGACCTCTTGGGCTTCCTGCAGAAGAAGCTTGGAACCACATGCCAAGAGAGCTGCTTAGGCACCTGGGGTGCAAAAGTTGACAGATTAAAGTTACAAATGGTAAGTCAGGAAAGAAACGTACTTTAGAGCCAAAGCTGAAGAACACTTTACCAGAGCTGCACCTCTCCAGAGAGCAGATGAGCACTACAGGTCATACTAGTCCTCACGGGTGTCTTCATGGGCACACTGTCACTCTGAGGACAACACTGAAGGCTAAGTTCACAGTTGCCCTGGCTCCCCTCCTGCACTCAGGTCATCCTCATGTGTCTTCTCCAGCATCATAGTGGCAGAATCCTCTCCACAATTTTGAATGAAGGGACAGGGCTTTCTGTCCCCATATTTCCCCAATCAGCAATTTTTTTTCCTTAGTTCTAGGTTGCAGTTAAATCTGAACATTTTTTCACATTCTCTCCAGAACTGAAGCCCAGTGAGATACTCAGTCAAGCTCAGAGATACTCCTCAGTGAAGCAGATGAGTGCCTGGTAAGATCAAGTAGATGGACTGTCAGTCAGGTGAAGTCCCTGGTGACTGGAAGAAAGGAAACTTGCGCCCATTTTTAAAAAGGCTAGAAAGGAGGACCCTGGGAACCACTGACCTGTCAGCCTCACCTCTGGGCCTGGGAAGATCATGGAACAGATCCTTCTAGAAGACATGCTAAGGCACACGGAGGACGTGATCCAAGACAGCCAGCATGGCTTTACTAGGGGCAAGTCCTGCCTCACCAACCTAGTGGCTTTCTACAATGGAGTGACTGCATCAGTGGACAAGGGAAGAGCTACAGATGTCATCTATCTGGACTTCTGCAAGGAGTTTGACACAGTCCCCCCCAACATCCTTCTCTCTAAGTTGGAGAGATACGGGTTCAGTGGGTGGACTGTTCAGTGGATAAGGAATTGGCTGGATGGTCGCATCCAGAGTGTGGTGGTCAATGGCTTGATGTCCAGATGGAAAACGGTGACAAGTGGTGTCCCTCAGGGGCCTGTACTGGGACCAGTGTTGTTTAATATCTTCATTAATGATATTGACAGTGGCATTGAGTGCACCTTCAGTCAGTTTGCTGATGACACCAAGCTGGGTGGTGCAGTCGATATGCCAGAGGGATGTGATGCCATCCAGAGGGACCTGGACAAGCTGGAGAGGTGGGCCCAGGGGAACCTCATGAGGTTCAACAAGGCCAAGTGCAGGGTCCTGCACCTGGGCTGGGGCAACTGCTGATATCAATGTAGGCTGGGAGAAGACATGCTAGGGAGCAGGCCTGTGGGAAAAGACTTGGGGGTACTGCTGGATGAAAAGCTGGACATGAGCCACCAGTGCGCAACTGCAGCCCAGAAGGCCAATTGCGTCCTGGGCTGCATCAGCAGAAGTGTGGCCAGGAGATCGAGAGAGGTGATTCTGCCCCTCTACTCTGCCCTGGTGAGACCCCACCTGCAGTATTGCGTCCAGCTCTGGAGCCAACACAAGGACGTGGACCTGTTGGAGCGTGTCCAGAGGAGGGCCATGAAGATGATCAGAGGGCTGGAGCAGCTCTCCTATGAGGACAGGCTGAGAGAATTGGGGTTGTTCAGCCTGGAGAAAATAAGGCCCCATGGGGACCTTATAGTGACCTTCCAATACCTGAAAGGGCCTATAAGAAGTCAGGGGAAGAACTGTTCACGGGTTTGTAGCGACAGGACAAGGGGCAATGGTTTTAGGCTAGAAAATGGAGCCAGGAGACCCACATGGTTAAACAGGGAACTAATGGGCAAACTCAAGTGGAAGAAGAGAGTCTATAGATCTTGGAAGGAGGGTATGACCACTTGGGAGGAATGTAAGACTGTTGTCAGAGGATGTAGGGAGGCAACTAGGAAATCTAAGGCCTCCTTGGAGTTAAGCCCTGCAAGGGAGGTCAAGGACAACAGAAAGGACTTCTTCAAATACACTGCAGACAAAACTAACACTAGAGGCAATGGAGGCCCACTGTTGAATGAGCCAGGTGCCCTGGTGACAGAGGATGCAATGAAGGCAGAGTTACTGAATGCCTTCTTGGCCTCTGTCTGTACTGCTGGAGACTGTCCTCAGGAGTCCCAGACCCCTGAGGCGCCAGAGGAAGTCCGGATAAAGGAGGAGTTTGACTTGGTTGATGAGGACTGAGTTAGGGATCAGTTAAGCGAGGTGGACATACATAAATCCATGGGCTCTGATGGGATGCACCCACGGGTGATGAGGGAGCTGGCGGAAGTCATCGCTAGACCAATCTCCATCATCTTGGGTAAGTCGTGGGGAACAGGTGAGGTGCCCGAGGACTGGAGGAAAGCAAATGTCACTCCAGTCTTCAGAAAGGGCAAGAAGGAGGACCCGGGTAACTACAGACCAGTCAGCCTCACCTCCATCCCTGGAAAAGTGATGGAACAACTTATCCCCAGCACTGTCTCTAGGTATATCAAGGATAAGAGGGTCATTAGGAACAGTCAACATGGCTTCACCAAGGGGAAGTCATGTTTGACCAACCTGATAGCCTTTTATGAAGACATAACCAGGTGGACAGATGATGGGAGTGCAGTGGATGTGGTTTATCTTGATTTCAGTAAAGCATTTGACACCATCTCCCACAGCATCCTTGCAGTTAAACTGAGGAAGTGTGGTCTGGATGATTGGGTAGTGAGGTGGATTGTGAATTGGTTGAAGGAAAGAAGTCAGAGAGTTGCAGTCAATGGGACAGAGTCTAGTTGGAGGCCTGTATCTACTGGAGTCCCTCAGGGGTCAGTACTGGGACCAGAACTATTCAATATATTCATCAGTGACCTGGATGAGGGACCAGAGAGCACTGTCAGCAAGTTTGCTGATGACACAAAGCTGGGAGGAGTGGCTGACACACCAGAAGGCTGTGCTGCCATTCAGAGAGACCTGGACAGGCTGGAGAGCTGGGCAGGGAGAAATGTAATGAAATACAATAAGGGCAAGTGTAGAGTCTTGCATCTGGGAAAGAACAACCCCATGGACCAGTACAGGTTGGGGACTGAGCTGTTAGAGAGTAGTGTAGGGGACAGGGACCTGGGGGTCCTGGTGGACAGGAGGATGACCATGAGCCAGCCATGTGCCGTTGTGGCCAAGAAGGCCAATGGCATCCTGGGGTGGATTAGAAGGGATGTGGTCAGTAGGTTGAGAGAGGTTCTCCTCCCCCTCTCCTCTGCCCTGGTGAGACCCCATCTGGAATTGTGTGTCCAGTTCTGGGTCCCTCAGTTCAAGGAGGACAGGGAACTGCTGGAAAGAGTCCATCACAGAGCCACAAAGGGGATGAAGGGGGTGGAACATCTCCCTTGTGATGAAAGGCTGAGGGAGCTGGGTCTCTTTAGCTTGGAGGCGACTGAGGGGTGACCTCATCAATGTTTATAAATACGTAAAGGGTGAATGTCAGGAGGATGGAGCCGGGCTCTTCTTGGTGATGGCAGTGACAGGACAAGGGGCAACGGGTGCAAGCTGGAGCACAGGAAGCTCCACATTAACCTAAGGAAAAACTTTTTCCCTGTGAGGGTGACAGAGCCCTGGAACAGGCTGCCCAGAGAGGTTGTGGAGTCTCCTTCTCCAGAGACATTCAAAACCCACCTGGATGCATTCCTGCGTGATCTACTCTAGATGGTCCTGCTCTGGCAGCGGGGTTGGACTCGATGATCTTCTGAGATCCCTTCCAACCCCTAACATTCTGTGATTCTATGAGAGGTAGTAGAAGCCCCATCCCTGGAGACATTCAAGGTCAGGCTTAATGTGGCTCTGAGCAACCTGACCCAGATAGAGATGTCCCTGCTTATTGTAGGGGGGTTGCACTAGATTACCTTTACAGGTCCCTTCCAACACAATACATTTTATAATTCTATGACTGGGAGCATAAATAAGCTTTAGAGTCTGCTCCTGCAGCTCACAGGACATCCTAGGGAGTTTCCACTGAGGCTGCAAGGATGAACCTGCTGATTTTGCATTCATTCCTTCCCAGCTAATAATGAATCCTCAGCGCCTGCTGTGCAGCTGAGGACTTCAAAATATGTGGAAACTTCAAGCCCAGCCTGTGGCATCACAGCTATTTATTTATTTTAAATCAAAGCCAGGCTCAGAGTAGACTATCACATAAAATAGACAAGGACTGTCTGCTTATGAAAAAATGTATTTTACAGTTGTCTTTTGAAAAATCCAACATATAAAAACTGCTGTAAAGACCCTTAAGGCTTACCTCTACAGCTTTACCACCATGGTGGCATTTACTCTTTCACAGAGCTATTTTTTTATTGAAATTCTATCACATCAATTTATTAAATATGTTTTGAGGCTGTGGAATATGTGTTTATGTGATGCACTTGAAGTTACAGCTTCAGTTTATGGAATTAATTTTCATTGCACAGCTGTATTCTAGACATGGCTTTAGAATTCTTATTTTCTTATGAAATGAGAAAATTTACTTCATATAACTACACATTTCAAATTCATTTTCTGGCTCTACTCCATCACACTAGGGCTTTTCACTACCAACTCTCCATCCTATTTCCAAATTTTCCACTCATTTCCCATGAGAATTTAAGCAATGGGCTGAGAACCAATTACTTTTTAAAAATTCATTGATTTTTAGATGTGCTAATTTTTTGGTGATCAACTTGTGTGTGGTTGGGGGCTATTTTTTGTTTGTTCGTTGCTTTTTAAACTTGCTGTAACTCAAAATTTATCTGCTTCAAAGGGAATCCACATTTCCTGAGTCTTAGCATTATTCTCTTCCCCACACACACTGGAAAACATGGTGTTGAGATCCAGGAAGTCATGAACTAATGTATTACGTGAAGCAGAAAACTTGATAACAAAGAAGAGATATCCACCCTATCTAGTTAGCCCTAGTAAAAAGTCTCTAAATCTGAGAAACTCAATTAAGCTAGTACACGTTGTCCTGATGCAGAGCCTTCAATCCACCACCACAAGGCCTTCACCAGTAACTCCTTCATCCTGCCACCACCTTGGGCACTGAGATTTTCTAGAATTCTCTCAAGAAGCTGCTGGAAATCATATTTCTCTTGGAGGGACAGAGAAATCTGTGGTTATTCACAGTCTCTTCTAATAGAAGAGCAAGAAGGCATCAAACAGTATCACCAAACTGCAGGTTCAAAATACAATGAGACATCCCTTTACACAACACTCAGTCATCTTAAAGAACCCCCTGCCTTGTATGTTACTACTTTGAATATGGAGTTTAAACACATTTAACAAACAGGGGAAACAAATACTTTGAAGGCTGTTAAATGCAATGATTGAAGCTAGTAGGTCCCTGAGCTGCTAACTGCTGGCAGCATGTAGCACTGTTGCTGCTTGCTTGCCTATCCCCATTTTTCCCTAAGCATCTGCTGTTGGCCACTGTAAGAACAGGATACTAGAATAAACGGCCTGGTCTAATCAAAGCCACGTAGATATCCAAGCAGTAAAATTATCAAGTTACCCGAGATAGAAGAGAAGGTAGGATACAAAGAGCCATTTGGCTGGCAGAATATAAATAAACCTCAAAGTAGTTAAAAGTTTCTCACGTCTTTTCATACTGTTTCTTGCTGTGGGGTTCTCCACAGGCGTCTTTAGCATTGATGCTTTGAGGCCAATTCATCGCGGAGTTGAGGCATGTGCCAGGGGATCCTACCACACAGTTTGTGCAGAAACCAAAATTCTGCAACTACCAAGTAGTGGCTTGTAACAAGATCCCCTAAAAAGGCAAAAGTATGTTCTACTAGTTTATAAAGCACTGAAACAGCATCAGGAGCGACTCAAGTAGCTGCATATCACGGAATAAGATTCTTAACGCCAACAGAAGGTTGCACTTTCTCTACAGTCAGCTTTGCACCGAGGTGATTATTTACGGGGGAACTGGATTTCCTAATGGCAGAGGACTGGAAACGAAGCAGTGGAATCTCTGAGATCTCTTCACTTTCAGATTTTTCCTTTCCAAGCTTTGGAACAGGGGAAAACAAATAAGAGGGTGGGTGGAAGGAGGACAGCATAGAGTCAGCTTGACCAGCCAAACCCTGCTGACAGAGCCAAATACCATCTAGCATCAGTTATTGGCCAAAAAGCCCTAGCCAGACTCGAGCATGTTCTGTAATCGAGATACAAGTAGTTCCAGCCACCGCAGCTAGGCAAAAACGCTGAAATAAGCTCAAACACAGTTTAGGTAGTGCTACAGAAATAGCACCCCTGACACAGTGAAATATGTATGAATGGCTTTAGAACAGGCTGTAAAGTAACAGTTGAAAGAGCGCTTTTTGCCATTTGAAACTGTTTGGATGTAACGCCACTGTCAATGCAAGGCTATCCAGAAGGAACTTTTACTCTAGAAAGTAAGATTAAAAAGCAGCTACATCATGTTTGGTTGTTTTTTTTTTTTTCCTATGCGTACACACAGAGAACTCCTAAACATATCAGGATGTCCCTCAAACTTCCGTTTGTGGGGGAACTACCTGTCCATGAATGGTCTTTACAGAAAAGAAGCTGACTATGTGAACTGAAAAGACTAGCAAGGCACATCCTTTGGAACAGCAGCATAAACCCCATCACACACTCTCTACTACTAACATGTTTGCTTGTAGCCAGCTAACACCACTGACAGGATTTATGCCTGTTTCCCTCAGAAAAACAGCCAAGACAAAACTGATGTCTCGCAAGTTTGTGAAATTAGAAACTACAGTGCTCCTTGAAAGATGCTTAATATACTTAAGAACTGAATGCCTTTCTGAAGTGCTGAAGCATAGCACAGAAAAAGTATGTGTCATTCAGTTAGATCCCCATGCCAGTGCCAGATCCATCTGAACCCCATGCTAACACCCAACAACGCTTCTGAACTGAGTCTTGCTAAGCATAAACACCACAGGCTTTTCTTAACGTTTAATCAATGTGAGATCTGTCTGAAAAAAAATACCCCAGAATGTCTTTTCCCTTTCTATACAGAACCACATCCTTTATTTGTAGAAAGACTTGACAACACTCTATGAGTGAGTAGAGCCCCTTTGGGGCTCACAGATGCAGCAAACCCTTTCAAAATGCAAACACCCACATAGGAGGGGTTGTACCACAAGACAGATGAGGGTCTGTGAATCCTATGGTGGTAGAGCTTTATGTTCAAGCATGAACATTTGCTTTAGGGTAGAACGTGTGTCACAAGGCCCTGAAGATAATTGCTGCAGCAGTTTAAGATCTTACAGTCTCTGATGGTCCAATTTGATTGTCTGGCCCTGCTGAAGTTGATTGCCTCTGGAGAAGCGTGAGCAAGAGTCTACCGCATCCACATAAAGCACGAAGCAATGAGCTTAAACCACTGATGGACAATTACGAAGCAAGATAGACCTAACTTTCCAAACTCCCTCTGAACTTGGCTCATTAATTCCAGAAAAAACAACTACCTGATTACTGAACACCATCCAACATATTTCGCTTGACAAGCATCTTTATTTGGAAGTATAATGAACTACTGTTTGAAACACAAGTCATCACTTATTCTGGGGCTGATGGAGTACTACTTTTTGGAGGGCCATCAGACTACTTGCCTTGTATTTGGGACCTCTTCTACCCACACATCTCCATGGAAACCTTTTGTATGTACCTTCCAACCACAGAAACCTTACAGGTGTTGCAGGTTGGAAGGCACTTCTACCAACTGGCCAAAAAACCCCAAGACTACTGGCAATCACCAGAAGTCGTGGTGTTCTAAGCACCCCTGTTCCAGAAAACAGACCTGATAAATGGGCTCTAGGTCTTCATTCCTCTCTGAAAGTGCTGCCTCCTTCAGATGAGAAGCAGCAAGCAACATACCATGATCTATAACTAGTTAGTACAAAGCAATTAGGAACCCAAGATTTAAAAGACATTATTATGGAACTAAATATTCTAAATAAAAGTTTGAAAACTAAAAAGGCCAATGCAATTGTATAGAGTTATTTGCAATTACTTTCTCAGCTTTCATACTAATAGTTATTGTTAAAGACTAGTCCACAAGAAATGATCGTCCTGGGGCAACAAACAACTTTCCACTTGGAAATGCCCCACAAAAGCATTTCTGGATTAGACATATGCATTGCCATTCTCAGCATCAGAATTATAAGCTCCTAGCATATGTCAATCATTCCCATAGAGCTTGGCTAAGCCAATCAATACAGTCAGAGGAAAAACCGGACGAGGTTTCAGGGTCACAAATTCTTCTTCAAATACTGGAAATTTTTGTTTACTCTAGACCACTTAACCAAGCTATAATTTGTGGGTTTAGTGCCACATGATTCACCAACGTTGAGGTAGCCCACAAGAAATATAATTTTCAAAGAATTCCTTAAAAATGGGGGTGAGAAATCCCTGTTTGTGCACAAGAGGTCTTAAACTCTGACTCTGCTGTGGACTAGGATAAAAATTGGCAAGCAGCTGCCATACAGACCACAGTGGATTTACACCGAAAAGGTGCAGGCACAGAGGTCAGAGGAAGCAGAGCTGTACTGGCGCTCAAAGGGGACAGTGTACTTTTCCATATTCTAAGATTTTAGCCACCACTTTGTAAGTCTTACAAAAGCAAGACACCATCACACACAAAAAAAAGAAAAAAAAGAAGAGAGTAATTCATAATTTGCACATCCTATTCCAAAGCAACAGAAACAGACATAACAGCACAACTGAGGTACATCAAGAGCAGTAAGGTAATGTGAAGTACATTTGCATATTTTGTAGTTTAAGAATAGAATTATATACAGATTCTGCTCCAAAACCAAATTCTACTTCTATCCAGAAGTGGTTCATACAGGGATGAGACTCTAAGTAGAAAACACGTAGCAAAAGAAATGAGACCCTGGGGTCATCACTGATGGAAAAAAACCCACCCAACAACACAAGCCCAAACAAAACAAACAAACAAAAAATACCCCAACACCCCCCAAAAAACCCCAGTATGAAAAGTCTCCCTAGCTGAAAAAATTGAAATAGTACAGGGAAATGAAAGACTACAGGCAAGCTGCAAACCAGAACTAAACCCCTAGTCCTTATTTTGAGATTTAAAGAAAACTTTGCTAACAAAAACTGAACTGTACTTTGTTAATACGAAAGTAGAATTGCAGTTTCATAACAAATTATTTAAAAAACAAGTGCAGGGGAATAATTAAATAAATACATAACAGCTGCTGATTATCAAAAGCTGTAATTACCAATACCATATTTTAACTGAAACTCCATGACGCCTCTCAATAATAGTTAGATTCAAAACTTCTGCAGCAGTCTATTTATAGGACTGGTAATTCCTGGACTGGCCATTTGGGAGTTACGGCAGGTCTCAGACCATACCCAGTAAGCAGACCCACTGTTTTGAAGGGTTAGAGTCTAGTAGTGAACATCCAGACCTTGCAGTTGGCCTCAGAGGAAAAAAAATGATCTTGGGTACATTTAATTTGTCAGGACAGATACTGCCTACGTCAGATGTATGTCATTTGGTGTTTCTTGAGTTTTCACATCAGCAGGAATCCAGTAGAGCACAACATTCAAGTAGCCCCACTCAAAGAAAGCGTTGGCTGAAGTGTTCTCATGAAATAGGAATGAACTTGAGCTATAAAGCCTGTATTAAGAGATTATAAACAGATTATGAATGCAAACATTTAATTATGTCATTGAGACCGGCTCACAGGGCAAAGCAGCCCATCAGCCGTGGTTTTAAATGAGTGTCAGGCTGTACTTGTCCATTACGAGTCCAAGGAAGGCTGCTAGTGATCAAAAAACAGTTGAGATCTGGCAGATTACCTGGATGTTGAAATGCGCAATACATCTTATTTGATTTTGATTGTAGAGGTCAAGCTACAACCTTCCTGGATATCACACACACAGAGAAACCTCTAACCACTTTCAAAAAGCTCATAAGCTCGTGGGGAAACAGTGGCCATGTTATCTGCAATGCCTACCCTTTACAACTATTAAGAGAGTTACAAATACCTCTTTTAACACCATCATACCACCAAAACCTGTCTAATGAAGCACAGTGGATACAAACAGGTATTTCTAATGGAAAATCCTCAATTAAAATTCAAATTAGATGTTTTCCTAAAGCATTCCTAGATGTACCAGAAAGCTCAGTAAACTGGGGACAATTAAAGTAGTTATATGCTCACATCCAACAAATGAATTTATTTGTGGCCAAAAATGCTTAAAAAAATGGTTTCTCTTTTCTTCCCTTGGTAGCTGAACAGGTTGCCAGACGAACAGAAAAATCTCATGAATCTTAAACTTGACTGTGAATTCTGAATACTTTTTAAGTCCTCAAAGGGCAAGAGAGAGGCATACTACCGTTGGCTTCCTGAGATATACCAGTAAAGTTTAAAAGAATGATCCTCGACTTCAGGGTGGCACAAGATACCCATTTCTGTACTAATGTGCTGCGAACTCAAAGAGCTACTGACAGAGAATGGAGAGGCAACGTACACTGTGCTGCAGTTCTGAGATATTTTATACCTGTAAACGGCATTATGCAGCCTTCACTTACTTCCCCACTGTACATGGTCATCCTTTTATTCATTTTGAGAAATTTATTTTTGCTTAAAGATTTAGAACAGCAAACTAACCGGAAACAAAAATATTTTATATGAGATTTCATAAACAGAAATACCACCTACTTCTACAATGTCATCTAAAAAGCCAGGTTCAAGGCCTGTTTCACCCACTTGCCCATCCTGTTCACCCTCAAAAGCCCTCCAGGGAGCATTACCAGGATGATCAGGCTGCTATGGCTACGGACGGGTCCAAAGTACAGTCTGTGCTTTACAGTACGCTCAAGCATGTGTCTGTCTGCTGTGGGGCAGCAGAGCACTGTGAGGTTCAGGTGCCTCTCATTTTATTTTATTTTTTCAGTGACCTGATGCCAACAGACAAGACGACACAGGTTTCTTTCTGAAAGGGTCTGCATAAGGGTCTTTCAACTTCACAAACAAGCTGAAGTCAGGCTGCTTACCGGGATAAATGGGCAGACACAACCAGGACCTGGATTCCTCCAAGCCAGCCCAAGTAGAGCATAGACACAGGCAACACACCAAACTGCTTTTGCTACGACTCTTCATTTTATTACAGAGCAGAGATTTTGCTTCTTATCTCCTTACCTTATACTGCTGATGGTAAAAAACCCCTCCCACTGTTATATTAAAGTATGTACATCATATTCAAAATAAGCTTATACTAACAGCATGCAATGTTTCACACTTTTCTCAGAGGTGTTACAGATCATCCACAGAAAGCAGCTTTAGGTTTGAAGCTATAAATGTATTTCCCAAGCATTTCCATTCATGATCTACATCCAATATTCATAAAAGGAGACCTCTGAAAGAGATGGCTTCTGTAAATACATCCAGAATGTTCTGTTCAAAACTCAGCACCTGAAAGCTGTTACTGCTTCACAGAAATGACAACTGTAAAATACAGAAGTGCACAAAATAATGAGTTAATACAAAGTAGATAAACAAATTTTTCCATCACCAGAATACAAGACCTGAAGCATGGATTCATGACTGACATGAAACACCATAAGTTAACCGATGCCCACCTTAAATTAGTTACACGACAAGACATATTCAGTCTCAACTCCAGTGTTTAACAGAAGATAAGGATATGCCTTTGAACATTCTTTAAAAGTCATCATATGCTGAGAGGTCAGGGTGATTTTAGCACGATGTAGAAGATGTTGATGTTTTGCAGATGGCAGTAGCAATGCCTCTTCCTGCAGGAGAATCAGAAGGTTTTCATTTCAGAGAACAGCAGGGGTGAATTAGGACTCTGAATACAGAGGCCAGATTCTGCTAAAAATCATGGTCTAGGCACATGCATGTGCTGGGTGGGTGAGGGAGAAGCAGTTTCAGACAAATTTCATGTGAAGTTCTACTTTGATGAGTATTCAAATTATACTGAAGTTCCTCAAATCCTATACTGTTGAGGACACAGATTTTGTACTTATCAAAACCTTACTTCAGACTAAAATGTCGAGATAAGTGCAGAGGGGTGTCCCTGCAGTTGCACATTGTAAATTAGCTTCCTATTACACATAAAGTTTATAGAATCAGGTACCTCCCTATTCCATTATGCTGGCCTCAGTCAAAATTTCTGGATAAAAGTCGCCCTGATGCTTCTCCAAGCCTTTTTCTCCCCAGACAAAAGAAAGCAGTTCTGCAAAGCTTGAGGTTACCTGAATAACTTAAACATAAATTCGTTTTTTCCAAAAGCCAACAACTTCTGAACTACGCTTAGGTTGGAACAGCATTGCTAGGACTCAGCACAAAGCAAACATTCTGGATTTATTTTTATCCTCACTGAAAATCCATGCCTTGCTGGTTTTTTGGGTTTTTTTTTTGTTTGTTTGGTTGTTTTTTTTTTAACCACAGGTCTGGCCATCCACATTCACGTTATTCACAAACCTTTCTACCACTGAATTTTCCCACCAGATCTCAGAACTTGTGCACCATCCTGAACCTGCTATCAGGATCAAGGAGACAGGATTCCACTTCCTCCTAACTGTAAGCACTACATCTAAGGACCCGCAGGATCAAAACCCATTTACACAACATTGCTGATCGCTTGTTTTCTTTTCAAGAAATACACAGACTTTTTGCTTGCAAAGGTGCCTGGTATGTAGAAGAGGGACCAAGTTTACCATGGCTGTAGGGTTTTATTCCTTTTGTCATACCTTACAGGCAATCCTCACTATGCTCTTTGTCACTGCTACACTTTGCTTTGTTCTCCCTACTTCCCAAACCTAGGAACGAGGGACTAACAAATGCATCAGAATAGGTACTTTTGCACCAAAACAAAGTGAACCAAAATTTAACATCTAACTACTTGGAGAGGAGAAAAGGTTTGCTCTCCATGCCTTGGAGGCAAGCCCTGTCTCCAAACACCCTTAATGTGTCTATTTAATCAACCATACTTTAATCAAACTGCTCAGTTACTGCATAGTACACGCGAAGGTCAAACTTCTAGACTAGCATTAAAGAATGTAGGACCTACACCCACCACTAATACAACATTCTGTCATACTGCTTCAGGACTTTCCTTTCATCCACTACTCTTCCACTCCTCCTTTTTCAAATTAAAGGAAGAAAGTGATTCAACAAGAAAATTCCATGTTACCTCAGCAGTACAAAGTTGAAAGCAAATGTATACATTCAAGAGTTTTGAATGTGTCGCTGTGTCACTTCATGGGATATTTATTTCTAGGCTTTTTTCTCATTTATTCAATAAAGTAAATGCCAGCTGGAGACATTATAAGCTGTCTGAACTTCATCCTGCAAGTTCATTTCACTTTTGCAGTTGATTTTCTTCTCTCTGGTACTCAATAATACAGATATATTACTGGTTTTTATTATTGCTTCTCTTCCCTCTGAATGCAGAGCAGAAGTGCATCACTGCTTGTTTACAATCCAGCTGTGCTCCCATAAAGCCACTCCTCAGACAGGTTTTGGCCAGAAGAGTCTTACAGCAGTGGGATACTAAATCAAAAACCCATGCTCTAGTTCAGCAAAGCACTTTCTTAAATAATATGAAGCCAGTAAGGCTATAACTCTGAATAATTTACCGCAGAGGGCTGTAATTACTCATTTGTTTCCCATCAAATTTAATCTGCTTTGGATCTAGTCCTAGACATTTGCTGGAAGGTGTCATTAAATAAAGTGAGAGGAAAGTCAGGCCAATAATCTCTCGATTTCTAAGAAATCACTCATTGTAGCATCTGTCCAATCAGACGCTTAAGCAGCAGCCACAGGGGGACCACACATCACACCCAGATCTCTGGCCCATGCATAAATATTTACCCTATTTTGGTTCTTTCTTTGAATTATTACTTTTGTAATATAGACAAGGTAATTGTCTCAAGTTTACAGGTACTGGCATCTGTAACTCATACACAGTGTGATGAAGTTTTGAACTGTTACATAATAAAAACAGAAATTTTAAATTATTAACTAAGCATATTAATGGAAAAAACGAAGCAAGTTCTGGTAAACAGAATTAAAATAAACTTCCTAGAACAGCTGCTCATTAGAGCTTGCTTCCTTCGCACACAGCTTTTGGGAAATATTTCACAAAATGCTTTTCATTTTATAAAACAATGCATATTTGATGGCATGGACGGGATAGAGAAACACATGCTGTATCAACGGTGAACAGGCTGTGGTTGAGATCACTGTTGGTACAGATAAAAGTTGCTATGGTAAGGTAACGGAGCACACAGGTACGCTGGCTGAACAGTTCGGGAAATAATCTGGAGACACCCAAGTTCACCCACTTGGTCTGCCACAAATGCCCTGTATCACCTTGGGCAAGCTACGTTCAGTTCCCCACCGAAGCCAGAAGAACTCTATTCCCCCGTCTCAGAGGGATGCTCCAAAACTACATGCGAAGCGTGCCAACATGAAGCCTGCGACTGCCCAATCCTTTCCCGAGTGCTATCAGCGAGCCAGAAACTGCCCTCCACAGCTATCTGATAAGAAACGCAACAGAGCTCAGAAGTGCTCGATGTAACGCAGCGAGCGTGTTCAGGGTCCCATAGCTTGAACTTCAATACCCGAATGAATCTCATTAATGAAAAGCAGAAGCTGAATGACACATGCCTTGAAAGTCATATTACTTGCTAAGTGCCTCCAAGAGTTAGGAATAAGAAATAATAATCCACCAATATTTCTCCCAGTCACATTGTTTTGTTTTCTTCTTCCCCTCAAGTCTCGATGTTCAAACTCACTAGTTCCTATATTTTGCCACAATCTGGCCACCACAGCCAGGGATGATGTGTCTAACCACAATCTCACTGGACTGACAAAGTAATCTGTTCAGGCTCAAGTTGAAGAAAATTCTAAACCTAAGTGGTGCATTCTAGATAATGAAGATGTTTCTTAATTTGTAGAGCAACAAGTACCTACCTTTACAACTTCTAGTATCTTTTTTCTTCACCTCATATTTGTCAAGTGCGTTACCAAACATGTACACAGATGTTCTCTCTAAAGCATGAGCTTTAAGGTCTTCTCTCTCACATACTGGTGTCTTAAGGCATGCCCTCTGTTTCCACCTAGATCCTTTTATTGGAGAACAATGTAAGGGCTTTGGCCATTGCCCCAGGATATCTGGAAGTCCAGAAGCTGGCTCAGAGCTACAGTCTTGCGTGGAGAGTTAGCCTGCAAGCGGACAGTAAATCCAACACATCCAAAACACGATCAGCCTCTGCATATGTACAGACTATATGCAAAGCAGATGCTGGATGTCCCAAAGTCCCAGATATATGGCCCATCTCATCCAACACGGAGATGAGGAATATCTGCAATGCACAAAGTAACATGAGTCCAAATGGTCCCACCACCGTGCACACCAAAGATCTGGAAACTCTCACATACTAGAGGGTCCTCAGCCCAAGTGCCTCACCTCTCCTAGCAGCATTCTTCTGCCTGGATAGGAAAAAACAATGCTGCCTCAAAGTTAAGCTTGAAACCTCTTTTTAAGAGAAATAAAGCATTTCCTATAGTATGAAATGACTATGAACCTGAAGTTGCTATGAACCTGAAAGGTAAGAGGCTCACAGGACTTCAAGCAAGTCTGGTTTGGGCCCCAGATCAGGGTTCACAGCAGTCAGCTCAGAGTTTAAGAAAAATTTGCAACACGGGGAAACTTGAAGCCATTGGTGAACTGACCAAGTGACAGTTTCATCAACAAGACTGAAGTTTGCGCCCCCTACAAGCACACTTGACACAGTATCACAGTTCACTTGATACAGTACTACAGTTCAGAGATTATATTACGATGAAGTCATTCAAACACATTGAGAAAGACTGGAGAACGGTTTTAGCTTCCTAGTAGATCTGTAGCAACCACTGCTCTTCCCTACGCCAACACTGTGGAACATTTAAGGTCCTGTGAGCTGAGTTATCTATTCTCTGACAAAAAAAAAAAAGTTAAAAGCATCCACTTTACTGAACTTGCTGTTCCTCAGGAAATACTAATTGAAAACTTCTTGCCCTGCATTACAAATTGCAGTGCAAATATTATGATTCTGCAAGTCAAACAAGATTAATATCCCTCTTTCCCTGCAGGAAGCCTTAACAAATGCTACAAGGGTTTCCAGCTTTGCAGGAAGTGAAACTGCTGGAGTCTCATACACTTTTATACTTGGCTGCAGTGGGAAACTCATTTTGCAACTTCACCAAATACCAGTGACATTCCTACAAGCAAAGCAGTCCAGCTGCCAGTCAATAGGACATTTGACCTTGCAGAGCAACCTGAAAGGCACTTGTACAAAACAACGAGCTCTGGTTACAGTTGCACTCTCACTGCCAAAGCCATTAAACCTTATCTTTAAAACACAATTACCTTTTTAAGAACTGGCCAACACCAAACCTATTTTCCAGCAGCAGCCAGAGTCTTGCTGCTGCTTTCCAGCTCCGTTGCATCACTTCTACCTATACAAGAAATGACTTTGTTATCTTACAACTTCAAATCCAGTTAACATGTTAAACCCAAAACAATCACTTGCCTTTAGGGAGAATGCCCCAGTTTCAGCAAGCATCAGTCACGCATTCATTCTGGTTTCATAATCCCAGTTACCCGTGACCAGTGGACATTTGGAAGGTCACAATTCAAAGGCACTTTTCTAAGTTTTATTAAGCTACAAGAACTCTCCAGGGCAGCTTCAAGCTCTCCAAGGTATCTCGCTTAGTGCCCTCATTTTTCCTCCAGCAGCTCTTGCTGAGAAGTCCAGCTCTTCTTGCTTGCACGCCAGAAGACAACTTTTGGCATTGGAAAAGCATCACTGAGTTGGTTGCTCCAAGATGATGAGCTTGGAAAAGATAATATTAAAATAGAGTACTAAAAAGCACTTTCAGTTTTTGGGACACACAACTATGGAAGCAGCTGGAGCCTTCATGTGATCCTCTATCATTAGAAATTGATGATATTGGCAAATTCCATTTTTGCTTTGAGATTTTGGCTTAAAACATTGATAAGTACAATTTTTCACATATGCTTCCATTTTAATTACCATCTATTAACAAAGCAAGATGGTGAAATTTCACACTATACCACCTTTACTCTTATCCTTTCATGATCAAATGATCTCACCTCTTGAATAGTGCAGTTGCTTATTCCTAAATTCAAAAAAGGCTCGATGCAAAGTTGATTGAAATCAACAGAAAGCCTCCCAACAGCTTAAGCCTATGCTCCCTTTTAGTAACCAAAAAGGAATACTGGGGGAGACCTCTGTGCTGTTGCAAGCAGTTCTTCTTCCCCCTGCCCAGATATAAGCCAGTAAAAGCTGCTGGCATCAGCACATGGAGTGAAAGGCATGTCACACATGTCTCCTCCTAATAAATACTGCTGCACATCACAACCTGGGCAATTTACCAAACCTAAGAGGAATCTGTTGCAAGTGTGCAATGAGAAACAACTCCCAGCACTATGTGCACTGAAAATCCTCCAAACTTGAGAGGGGAAAACCCCTGTTTTATTACCTTTGAGCAACCAAATTTGTGTTTGCACGTGATTTACTTGACAAGCTTATAAGACACCAGTGTAAGCAAATTCACTAGGGAGTATAAAATAGCAAACATGGCAGAACACAAGCCATTCTGGTTATGACCAGCATCAACTTGCGCTTGGAAAGTTTTCTGTGGATGCACCTATCTGGAGCACGCGGTCACATTTATCATTGCTTTCCACCTCTTTCGCTGCCAAGCCATCTGCTAGGCACTGGGGGAAGAGAGAATTTTTCAATTCTTCTTCCCAACACCCTCATCACTTCAAACACTCCAAGATCCTCTTGTGCAAACTGAGTCTCTCAGCCAGAAACCATCTGAACTGCTAAACTATTCTAGTACAAGTACTTCTCATGCGCCTGCAACCATCGCACAGCTCTTTTCTCTTCCCTACAAGAGCATCTGCTGGAATTCAGGCTTTGTGCACATTGCACTAGCACAAACGGACTTGTCCCTCCAATAACTGCGATCAAGGGGTCTGATTTACAGCCGCAGTTGTTCTACCCAGCAGTGAGCTACAGGCACAAATGGCAACATGAAGACATCCAATTCCCTGTGAGGTAGGAAATGGCTAACAGGGAGAGGTTTTGGGTGGGATTTTTTGGTTGTGGGGTGGTTTTTTTTTGTTTGTTTGTTTATTGGATCAACTGATCTAGTTGGGGATAAAACAAATTGAGTTGCTAGAAGAACAGCCAGGAACATCAAAATCCCTAGCTTTACTTCTCCCCCCCATCTAAATCAGTTAGCCTAATAAAACACATTATCTCTCCCTCCAGCCCCTGCCCTGCTTACACGCTTAGACCATCTTGACAACAGAAACTCTTAATAATCTGGACACTTCTGAGAATTACAAGACTCAGCACATATAATCCATTCTCATTTGCAAATAATCACAGCTAAAATCACCTTCATGTTTAACATCAAACTCTTCAAATGAAGAATAAACAGAGTTTAGCAGTTTCTATAATGAATTTAACCACTAGGCAAAGTGACAAATCCATGAGCCAAGCCAAAGAGTAAAAGTTCAAGATGTCTTCTCCAGGAGAACATAGTACTGCTGTATTTGAAATAACTAATTCCTTCCTATGTTGAGAAACACAGCAAAGCCTTAACTACATGTTTTACGAGGCTGAACAGAGCTAATCCATATGGACATACTACAAAACAGACATTACCACTTTATAAGCTAGACACACAGAAAAGAATTGCTCTGAGATGCGAAGCTAATCTTTTCTTAAGCATAACACAGAAATTTACTGAAAATCTGTTTCAGTTCCATGGTTCCACATGTTGAAAAAGGATACGTGCGCAACAGAGAGCTGCAGAGTGAAGCAAAGCAGAAAACATTGATAGACAGAAAACTTCTGCGTTAGTGTTATTTTCTTTGTCAGAACCACAGTCTGCCCAGTTTATGTCTGAGTTTTGTGTTTGGCAGCTGCAGAACTATGAAAAGCTTTGCCATTTGAAACATTTTTAAAAGAAAGATACTGTATTAGGCTGACAATACATAAGTCATGTATCAAAAGGTCATGTTGTTTGGGGAGACAGTGTCACCCCTGGGCCTCAAAGAGGAGGTTAAAAATTAAAACGTGCTCATCATCTCTACTAGAGCACATTATAAGCTGCAAGTATCAAGTTTGCTGTTGTGCTAAGCCTTCTATTGAAAGAGAGGGAATTACAGCACAGTGTTTATTCTCCCCCAAGCATCAAGGCCTGTCTGACCTGCTCACAACAGCTCTAAAACAAAGTCTGTCCCAAAAGAATTTATCTGGGTAAAAGCTACAATAGGCTGTTCAAGGCTTGGTAGCAGGTCTGACAGGTCAGCGAGAAAAAAAAAGACAGAAAAATAAGTAACGATCAGAGGAAAAGCAAGAGACAAAGCAATCCCTTTGTTTTTTCAGCCTGACTAGTCTCCTAGGTTTTGCCAGTGTAAGAATATTTCTAGATCCAGAACCCTAAGAATAATTAAAACAATCATTTGCCTCTTAGCTCCCTGCTCCCTTAGTAAAAACAAACAAACAACAAACCAACAACAACAAAACGGGACAATCTGTACTCCTGCATGGCATTTAATCAGAGATAGATATAGGCAAGGCTTCTCCCGCACAGGGCAGCATCCAGCTTTCAGGCAAAGCAGGGACGTACTTTGGCAGCTCCATCATCAAACTCCAGGCCCTAACTCTGCAAGGGGCTCGGTGCTAGAAATGCCTGGGTGCCGTCTGCATGGAGGCACATGCTGGCAGTGGTACTCTTTGAAGTGAAGAATGAGGAGAACATTGAAACCACAGGAAAGCTGCCAAAAGCAGCTGTTTGCACAGTTCTTCCCATCAGCCAGGCAAGTTGGGTGGGCAGGAAGGTAAATGAGCATCACTTATAGTCAGTCAGAGAAAGCCCAAAGCTCTGGAGAAACCTAAATATTATAAACAATCATAACCTCCCCCTTCAGCAAGGGGTATCAATAGAGTGCAGTTATTGGTTAAAGACCCACCCTTCCTTTCTCAGCTCTGAATGAATGCCCGTAACAGCAGCTGGAGTATTCTTCTGGATGTGGCTGCTGTAGAAGCTAAAGAGGAATTCAATTTACCTTCTCTTTATCCAAAACCAAGTCCAATGGAATTTGCTCTAGGTCCAGTTTTGTTCAGCAAGTTCCAGATCTGACACACCAAATCCAAAAATTCAGGGGTCTAACTCTGCCACACAGCACTACAAAGCTGCCAGACCCATCTCTAGTAGGTACCTTACTGCATGGTAAATCCATCTGAATTCAAAACCAAGCCACAAACTACTGCTCTTCACTTCACCTTGTGAATTAGCCCTGCCTTTCAGCAGCTTCAGTTAAATCATCACCAATTCTGATAAGCACCAATGACTCATATCAACATCCAGCAGCACACAGTTTTAACATCAATGACATTATATGTCATGTCACTTACGTGGGGCAAGGCTTGAAGCCTGCTGGGGTCAGTGGAGTGATGACTGTTTACAGGCCCAGCCCCACATCTAACATGCTCAGTCTTCCCGCCAACACCTACAGTGCTTCCAAAGTAATCAACTGGTTGTTTTCACTAGATGCAATAAATAGGAATGCTGAAGAAGCTGTAACATGCAGGCCTAGATCCATTCTAACTGTAACAACATCAATTTTCATACTATATATCAGTTTGTGTTATTGAAGTGCAATTCTTGCTCAAGTGCCAAAATACTTTGTCCACCCTATGAAACAAGAGCTACATTCAGCCTTGGCTCCGCCCTAGCAAAACGTGCCTGCTGTAAGGATTAAGGCTTCTCTGGAAGAAAGGACACAAAAAGAAAGCAACATAGGCGCCTACCAAACTGATGAACATCCACACTGTAAAGGCAATTTAAAAGGTATTTTTATAACACAAACTGCTCAGAAAACAGAAACAACCATTTCAGTCCAAACACAATTTATTTTTATTAATATCTTAGAGTGACTGCAAGCATAAACTCAGCACTTATAAAAGCTGCCCAACCAATACTTTCAAGACCTCTCAATGCATTTACAAGGACTAAAGGCAAAAGGAGGACCAACACATTACAGGCTTAGTACAACACAGCCAGAGGCACGGTCTGCATCAAAGCCCCTCTCACCTTGGCAGCAACAGACTTGCTCTGCAATTCCAAGCTTTTCCACAAGAGCTCTACTCCCAAAGCATTGGTGGTATCCCAAAGGGGAGAGTGACAGTGTTGGCAAGAGATTATGCAGAGGGACAGGAAGGCTGATGGCCTCCTCATTTGGCCATGATAAGGGAGAGGGACTGGAATCCAAGCTGGAGAAGGCAAGAGACTTTTGCAGGCTGCTGCCAATACCAGAAGCAGTGACAGATTTAGTTTGGGCTTAGTTTGCTTCTTTGGTACCAAAACATTAGGAAATGTCATTACCAAAAGTCACTTTGGATTCAAAAGATATTGACATTAACACCAAACAAACAAAAATGAAACTCCACAGGTCAGGAGGAAGGCCAAAACAATTCTAACAGCAATCATATTTCCAGAACACCATCACATTTGCCTAAATACTGGGCCAAGCTCATCTCCTCAGACTTTGCTTCCACTGAAGCCAACGGCAATACACCTAGGCTTGACTGATGAAATAAGGAACACATAAAAACATGAAAACAGCCTCTCTGCTCTGGACACCACTTAAGACTTCGCACACCGCTCCAGCTGACTCACATTTCAACTCTAGAACAGAGAAGAGCTGGAGCACGATTTCCCAAAGAGCTCGCTCTCCACTTTGGTTTGGCTCAGGTTTGAAGTGGTCCATGTGCTGCAGGGTTTGGCCATGAAATGTCTTGTTTGATATCCCTAGAAGCATGAGTCCTGTCATGTCAGTTCATCTACACGAGCATCCTGTCTCCAGCAGCAGCCATAAACCTTAAGAAGAGTAAATAGCACAGGCAAATAAGATACTGCTCCCCTGCACACTCCCATTCTGTCATTAGTTTCACAGAATCACAGAATGGCAGAGGTTGGAAGGGACCTCAAAAGATCATCTAGTCCAACCCCGCTGCCAGAGCAGGAGCACCTAGAGTAGATCACACAGGAATGCATCTAGGCAGGTTTTGAATGTCTCCAGAGAAGGAGACTCCACAACCTCTCTGGGCAGCCTGTTCCAGGGCTCTGTCACCCTCACAGGGAAAAAGTTTTTCCTTAGATTAATGTGGAGCCTCCTATGTTCCAGCTTGCACCCATTGCCCCTTGTCCTGTCGTTGGACATCACTGAGAAGAGCCCGGCTCCATCCTCCTGACACTTGCCCTTTACATATTTATAAACATTGATGAGGTCACCCCTCAGTCTTCTCCAAGCTCAAGAGACCCAGCTCCCTCAGCCTTCCATCAGAAGGGAGATGTTCCACCCCCTTCATCACCTTTGTGGCTCTGCGCTGGACTCTTTCCAGCAGTTCCCTGTCTTTCTGGAACTGAGGGGCCCAGAACTGGACACACTATTCCAGATGGGCTCTCACCAGGGCAGAGGAGAGGGGAGGAGAACCTCTCCCGACCTACTGACTACACCCCTTCTAACACATCCCAGGATGCCATTGGCCTTCTTGGCCACGAGGGCACATGGCTGGCTCATGGGCATCCTCCTGTCTACCTGGACCTGCAGGTCCCTTTCTCCTATGCTACTCTCTAACAGTTTGAGGACTCTCCTCAGTTTGATGACTTTCTAAACCAGGTGTGGTTTTAATGTATCTAGTAACCCCCAGTGGATTTTTTAATTTATTTTTTTTAAATTTAATTAAATTTAAATTGCCCAGCTCAGTCCAATAGCTATAGACTCCTAAAAAATAAAAGGGGAACCTCCAAACTCTGCCCATCTCGTACTCTCTGCAAAACATGAGCAGATGGTAAGTTAACAAATGCTGGGAGTTGCACAGCCACTTAAAGCCCTCAGTGCTTAGCCTATCGAGGCCTACATCTAGCCAACTGGAAACTGTAGTTGTAAGAACAAAACGTCGTGCGTTTAGACAAGACTAATTTGAAAACAAAATCCTGCCTTGATTTGATCTTGTCAACTGCCATTTCAGATGCACCGTTCTTGTGCTCATTACTAATTTTGTTTAAGTGCCTTCGTTTTACAAATCCAGTTAATTTTAGGCCTGTTTCACCACAGTTGAGGAGTACAGCCATGTGCAAGAGTGTATCATTTTTTCCTCAGCTGCAGTGGCAAATTACTGACCCTATGTTCAAAGAACCCTTAGTTAGCTCAATTCTGACCCTGTAAAGCTGAAGGACAAACCAACTTTCCGCATTTTAATGATGTGTACAGCAGTACATTCCAAAAACGCTGCAGAAACCTAGAGCAATCCTTCAAAGTTTCATTCTTACAGATTCAGGCTGCTAATTTTGTTTTGTTGGAGTTTTAGTGTTTGTTTTCTTTTTTTTTAATTTGTTATGACACATACCATAAAAAAAAAAAAAATCAATGGAGAACCTGCACACACATCAAAAGAGTAGAGGGTATTATCTACACAGAAGACCCCAAATTCCAGTCTCTGTGCTGCACCTTGCAGAAAAGTTTAGTGTAATATCTCAACCCTTCAAATACCGCAATATCCTGCCACTCTGAAAACAAACTGTGACCTCCAGTTGTGCATCTGTTTGTGATGGCAGATCTCCAAGCAGGAATGATTTATCTCAAAATTAGGACTTCCAGCAAAATGTATCAAGTGCTATCAACCTTCCAACTGAACAGTACAGTCAGATGTCACAAACAAACTTAGTCAGTTTTGGACAAGACAAGATTTTTGAGTCCTACAGGTGTGTGGTCAAACTGGGAATTGTCCAGCTCAGTCCGTGTTTGTTAAAAACACAGAGAGGGCATATGAATTTGACAGAGTCCCTGGAGGGACTAGGGAATCATGAACAGCACATCCAAGACGAGCAGAACTGCACAAATATTCAGAACTAAGAGCAGTGTCAGAGGCAGGACACAACACGGCCTTGGTCACACCAAACACAAGGCAACTTTGATAAACAAGCTAGTGGGTAAGAGCTGCCCCATCTTTCCTCCCAGGGCCTGAGTGCTGAATTAGCTTTTCACAAGGCTGAGGCCCCACAGTAGAACAGACTTGTCTCTCAGCAAGTCCAGCGCTGCTGCTGCCCTGTCAGCAAGTCACCTACTTGCACGTGGTCAAAGCTTCAAACAACTCCTCTTGGAATCCAGCTTGCACTTGGACTGCCACAGAAAGGTCTCAACAGTTCCCTGCAGTTATGTGACATTGTTAAAGTTTTTAGGTTTTCCAATTTTGCAGTATTCAAAGGCAGGAAAAGAACTACTTCATGAGGCACTTCATGAAAACATGTGACAAGCTCTTCTTCATCCTCCTATTATTTCTCAGACTGTTCTGTCAACTGAGAACAACTGCTATTGCCTTTTAGGGCCACAAGTACCTCTCAGAAGAATGATGACATTTCCCGAGTCTGGCCTGTGGATCAGACGTGGGCTGTGATACTTCACAGCAGAAGGAAGAACAGCATATTTGAATTGTACAGAAACATGCAGTGCACTTAAAGTCTCATCAGCATAGATGAAGCATTACCGGTTCGGTCTTCAAAGTTCCTCCTTTAAGGATTTAAGCTACAAAATTTCCTTGCATGTGACGTCCCCAATGTCACACAGAAGTCTAAGACATCATCAAACCCAGCCTCAGAGATGCAACACAGTCTTGCCTTAACTGCAAGACAGATTTTTCCTCTAAATTTTCCCCAAAATGCCTAGTCAAGCAAGCTCTTATACACAATGCATACATTGGGCAAATAATTTAAGGACTGGAGGTAACTCACAATTCATGCTTAATACAGTGTTGACACCCTTGATCAATATTTAGGAACTAAATTCCTTTACATCAGAAAAACCAGCCAGCTTCATAGTTAAACAATGACCAAAGGAAAGAAACAAGTGCAAGTTTCTTACATCCATCACCAGTTTTTCTATTGATTTTTTTTTTTTTCTCAGGCAGATTTGAAAAACAGTGGAGCTTCTCAGAGGACTGCCTGCTTTTACTGATACTCAGGGTATTACAGAGGACCTGGCAGCAGTAGCTTCCAAGTCTGCTGCTTCTTCAAAGCACCTTCAATGCAGTAAGCAAGCAAAGCCTTGGATCAATAACCTCAGACTATAAATCCGTCTGTGATTCTGCTGGAGGGACACAGTCTTCTTCACTGAATAAATACCACAGGCTTCACAGCTTTAGACTGACACTTTAAACTTCACCCAAAAGCTACAAAACAGCTAGGACGTTGAATAAAGCAGCAAAACACTTGCTGCCCAAAGCCTCACTCCCGAAAAAACTTTTTCAGAGGTTCTTGGAGAGATGTAAGGACTATCCCCTGCAGAGCAGCCTTCAATCAGATGAAAGCTTAGATTAAAGTAAAATCCACCACAGAAAAACAGTGATGACCCCATGCCCATGTTTAGCTACCAAAGGGGTAAACAGTAATTGCTATGTGATCAGAGTACAACAGCTGAAAACCTATCGAGATCCCTCATTTTGACCTACACAACTGCAGCACAGCAGACCAAAGGGCCATCACTCATACACTGACAAGATATGAACTGCCTGAAATATCCCATTTTGGTTGAATATATTGATTCCTTAGGTACTACAACAAACTCTTAAGAGCAATAGAGAAATAGAAGCTGTTCAGAAAAGTTTGGAAAGCGGGCCTGAGAGTTTCCTAATGACTTGTCACACAGAATCACAGAATGGCAGGAGTCAGAAGGGACCTCTGGAGATCATCTAGTCCAATCCCCTGCCAAAGCAGGTTCACCTACAACAGGACACACAGGATTGTGTCCAGGCGGGTTTTGAATATCTCCAGAGAAGGAGACTCCACAACCCCCCTGGGCAGCCTGTTCCAGAGCTCTGTCAGCCTTAATGTAAGGAAGTTTTTCCTCATGTTGAGGTGGAACATCCTGTGCTCCAGTTTGTGCCCACTGCCCCTTGTCCTGTCACTGGGCCCCACTGAAAAGAGCCTGGCCCCACCCTCTTGACACCCACCCTTTAGATATTGGTAAGTATTGATAAGATCCCCAGGTTACCTAGGTACATAACAGGCAGTCCTTCTCTCTTATTACAGGTGTCAGCTGTTTCTGTCCTCACTTGGGTGTTCTGTAGATGACTGTATCGATGAGTGTAAGGTCTGTACTGACAGAGGAACACAACAACATAAACAGCAAACATCCAGGCTGCAGACCAGCAGGAGGTTTCTCACGGCCAATTACACACAGCACCCTAGAATATATTTTCCCTCTGACAGAAGCTGTTTCCTTCCCTTCTCTCCACACAGACCAAAATTCCATTGAGACTTAAAGAAAAATACTTCATTTCACCAGAAGGGCAGAAAACGCTTTAAAACCCCTCAGTTTTGAAAATTATCAAATGGGACATTCAAAATCTACTTCTGCGGAGGCCAGATCAATTTAAAATATGATAGAGTCAACTGTTTGTGTGTTATTATTGCATTACACTGAGCAACGGTCCAAGTATTAATTTCTCAGTTTGAACTGATATATGCAAGACGAGTAGAAACAGCAGCTATGTAACTCCCCATTACTGCCACTGAACACCAAAGAGAACAATCCAGATGTTGAACAAAACGCCATCAAAACCATGTAATGCTGATGAATTACTGTTGCTTATGAGCTGGTTGGCAAAACGTCTTCTCTTCAGCCTTACAGACACGCACTGTATAACAATTCAAAGCAGATTGCCTACAAAGACGCCTATTCACTAACATCCTGTGTCATCGCGTGCCTTTGTCCTTAGGGCTGCACCTCCACGGATGCTGAAATGGTACCAGGAGATACAAGTCCCGCGCATCGTGTGCTACACAAAGTAAAAGTTGTCATCCAAAGAGTCTCCTGTCCAGAAGAAGACAGAGGAGGCTTGTATACCAGATAACTACATACCAAGCAGATGACAAATAGTCACAGCCCCATCAACTACTGATACCATCTTTAGTATCTGCTCATTTTTAATGTAATTAAGGTATTTGTAGTTATTTCTAGCAATATTAACTCAAGAACATCAGGTTTCAGTTTCTTGTATGTGACATATTTGATCCCAAAATTTGCATCCAGCTTATTTTTTTTCCTTCAAATTACGCAAAGGGATGGAAAAGTAGTGTGGGGCTAAATTACAGGGTCTCATTTTGACACCTTGCAGACCTTGTTGAAAACATTTCTCCTGAAGGTGTGGGGTTTTTTTAAATAACATTGAGGTTTCCACAGTACTTCATCCCAGCAAAACATGCTGCTTTGGTAATGGAACACACAGCGCTGTGGGTAACCTTTGAAAGGAAATTTTACAAGAACAACCACACACGCTTGTTTTAACACGAAGGTGTAAACGATCAGTTCCACTGTTACATGCTTAATACAACGTATATCAAAATACCGCAGGTATTTTCGTGGTTTCAAGCAAGTTTCAGGTCCTTACCGAAGGAACTTCTGCCCTACACAGGCTCTCCCAGGGCCACCCCGGCAGCGGGCAGCCAGACACCGGCTCCGAAGGAGGACACCGATGCCCAAACAGCAGGTGCTCACCTACAAAACCCTCCCAGCGCTCTGTCCGGGTCAGTCCGCGACCGCTTCCCCGCCTCCCGCAGCGTTCCAGCCCCTTTCAGAGCGGGGCTGCACCCGGGGATGGACACCCCGACACTGCCAGTCTCACCCACCAGGACACCCACCACCCAGCCAGGCACCTTCCTCCACCTCCCATCCGCCCGCCAGCTGCCACCGAGCCCCTCTCGCCCAGGCCCCGGCAAAAACAACCCCCCGGCGGCACCGACCTTGTTGAGGTGGGGGTTCCTGGTGATGTCGTAGCCCCGCTTTTTGACGGCCAAGGCCCTGCCGTGGGCGGTCGGGCTGCCCCCCGCCTGGCAGCCGCGGCCGCGGGGGACGCCCAGGAGAAGCGGCCTCCGGCCGGCCCCCGCCATCCGCAGCAGGCGGCCGCCCGCCCCGCCGCACACCGGCACCATCGCCCCGCCGCGGCTCCTGCGGGCGCGGGCGGAGGCGGCGTTAGCGGACAGGGGCGCCCGGCGGGGCGGGAAGGGCGCGGCGAGAGGGCGGACCCGGCCCAGCCCAGGTGCGCCCGCCCGGCCCCTCACGGCGCGGCGGCCCCCGCCGAAGCGAAAGGAAACCCAGGAAGCAGATCCCGCCTCGACCCCACGGCGGTCGCGCCTCCTCCGTTACCTGTTAAGGCTCAGGCGGTGGCTGAGGGGAGGGGGGTGCCCGCCGGGGCCCCGCCTCCGCCGGGGACAGCGGGTCCGTCCGCCCCGGGACCCGGCGGCGGCCTCAGGGGAGGCGGTTTGCCCGGCCGGGACTTCGCCTTCCCGCCATGGCGGGGCCGGAGGAAGCCCCTCGCCCCGCCGCGGCGTTGCGGTCCTCGCTCCTTTTATATTTGTGTTTTCTCCATTCGCCTTAATAAAGGGCACCGCGAGGGAAGAGCCCGGGCCCTTGCTGTGGAGGGCGGGGGGCAGCGCCGGCCCCCGTCGTCGGGGTGGGTGCCGCGGCGCCGGCTTTGGGTGCCGGGGTCCCTGGGCGAAGAACGGGACCTCCACCGGGGGGGGGGGGGGGGGGGGGAGGGCAGTAAAGCAGCGTGGGGGGGTTGTTAGTCCTTGGGAAGCGCTTTGAAAGGGCTTGTCCGGGGTCATCCCCCTGTCACACCCAGCTGTGGGTAGTGACGAGTGTCACTCCACCTGGGATCCACACGTTCTTGATATAAAATACCTATACACACTATACCCCATTATATAATGTGTATACTAGAATGTACATAGTATATATTATGTATCTTACATGTATCGTTTATGTATTGCAATCTATATATTCTATTCACTGAAGAAGGCAGGTCCCTGCATCCATTATTTCAAAGAAATTAGCTCTTTTATCCTTTAAAATGATGAGATCATCACTGCTACCACTTCTCATACAAAAACCCAGCGGCTGGATGACTCCCCAAGAGAGAGGAAGATTCAAGTTCACAGAATGGCAGGGGTTGGAAGGGACCTCTGGAGATCATCTAGTCCACCCCCCCTGCTAAAGCAGGTTCATCTACAGCTGGTTGCATAGAATCACGCCTAGGTGGGTTTTGAATATCTCCAGGGAATGAGACTCCACAACCCCCCTGGGCAGCCTGTTCCAGTGCTCTGTCACCCTCAGAGTAAAGAAGTTTTTCCTCATGTTGAGGCACAACTTTCTGTGCTCCAGTTTGTGCCCATTGCCCCTTGTCCTGTCACTGGGCACCACTTAAAAGAGCCTGGCCCCATCCTCTTGACACCCACCGTTTAGATATTTATAAGAGTTGCTAAGGTCCCCTCTCTGTCTTCTCCAGGCTAAACAGACCCAGGTCTCATTCTCATCTCTTCTCTCAAAAAAGACCCAGCCTTTCCTCATAAAAGAGATGCTGCAGTTCCCTCATCATCTTCATATCCCTCCGCTGGACTCTCTCCAGTAGTTCCTTGTCTCTCTTGAACTGGGGAGCCCAGAACTAGGTACAGTACTTCAGATGCAGCCTCACCAGGGCAGAGTAGAGGGGGAGAATAACCTCCCTCAACCTGCTGGCCACACTCCTCTTCATGCACCCCAGGATACCATTGGCCTTCTTGGCCACAAGGGCCCATTGCTAGCTCGTAGTCAACTTGCTGTCCACCAGAACTCCCAAGTCCTCTGCAGAGCTTCTCTCCAGCAGGTCAACCCCCAGCCTGTACTGGTGCGTGGGGTTATTCCTCCCCAGGTGCAGGACCCTACACTTGCCCTCATTGAACCTCATCAGGTTCCTCCCCACCCAGCTCTCCAGCCTGTCCAGGTCTCGCTGAATGGCAGCACAGCCTTCTGGAGTGTCAGCCACTCCTCCCAGTTGAGTATCACCAGCAAACTTGCTGAGGGTGCGCTCTGTCCCTTCATCCAGGTCACTGATGAATATGTTGAACAAGACCGGACCCAGTACTGACCCCTGCGGAGCACCGCTAGTTACAGGCCTCCAGCTGGACTCTGCGCCACTGATCATGACCCTCCGAGTTCTGCCATTCAGCCGGTTCAATTCCATCTTCAGATCAGCACTGCTCCCATACCTGTGCCCCCATCACAAAGCTCAGGTCTGCTTTGGGTGAGGGACACTCTCCAGCTTCTCCTCCCATTTGTGTTGCTGTCTGCAGATGTATTTTTTAATATGCTGTAATATTTTGGAGGATAAATGATACAGTCCATGCAGAAAGGAATAGACTGCAGAGTGAAAGATGTTGATTAGATGGATATGGTTGTCTTTTCTCAACTTGGCATTTTATAGGCACTCCATAGAATAGAATAGAATGGAATGGGATGGAATGGAATGGAATGGAATGGAATGGAATGGAATAGAATAGAATAGAATAGAATAGAATAGAATAGAATAGAATAGAATAGAATAGGACTATTTCAGTTTGATTCCATGACCTTATGAGTTCTCCCTAAAGAGTATATGGCTTCATGCCTTGCCCTCGGTGTGCCCAGGATATTTACATCTCTGCTGTAAGACAATGATTATATTCAAAGGTCATACTCAAGGACTATGGCCACTTAATAACTACTAGAACCATGAGGGAAAAACCCTTTTGTTTTTCTCCCCTTCCCCAGTCAGATACATTCTGAGAGTGAGGTTGTTTGTCTGGTCCTTGTTTTTTTCCGCCTTTCCTTTCAAATAGTAGAAATTGTCCATAAATGGAGACACAGTACTGGGGAGACCCAGACAGTGGAGATAAGGAATATGTATGTACATCACTGAGGCCAGATTGTAATCAGGGAGATTCTTAGTGCATGGATGACACAAGAGGGAATTTGCCACTATTACTGCTTTTTTGCATAGCTATAAATTGGAAATTATTTTGATCTTTGATCTTGTGAGGATCATTTTGCATAAAAACAAAGTCGATATCTTACCATCTTGTCAAAGCTTTCCTGCCCCTGCCAGCCACCACCATACTGGTCTCAGCCAGCCTAAATTCGAGTGTGCTGTGCTCCATCCCACCACAGCTTCGCTGCAGATGTTGCGATGTCTTTGCGGTGGTTGTGGCCAGGTGCGTAGCAAACAGGACATTTGACACTGCTGTCTGTAGGAGAGTCCATAACACTAAATCTCTGGATTCTTGAGCTGCTCCTAGTGAGCAATGATAAAAAAGAGGAGAAGCTTCCCTGACTGCTTTGCAGAAGTGCATCATTAAGTTGTTTGAGGAGATTTATATGATGGAGGAAAAGGTGCCAAGCTGAGAGCCTGCACAATGAGGCTGCTCTGCGCAGCTGAGAAGTGTCTAGGGCAGTAGGCTCAGCTCTCCTCACGAGAGGAGTCTACCCTCAGGCTCAGAGCAAATGTATTTACTGTGCCTTGGAGAATCTAGACAAGCCCTTCCTGCCCACAAGACCTAATTCCACCATCTAGTGCTTTCTGGTGGAAAGATTCACCACCACCACAACTCAAAATAAACCAGTTCACTTTGCCTGCTTTGTAAATACTGCATGCCTCTTCTTGGAAAAAGCATCCTGCTGTTTCATGCTGAAAATGATCTACAAGAAGAACAGAACTTCAGCATAATTTGGCTGTGTATGTCTAAGAGTTAACTTAAACTGGTTTAGACTACAGGCAGAAGGTCTCTTCGTGGGGTCCGTGTGCTTGTCACTGCTGTGAACAGCAGAAAGAGTGCCAGTTAGTTTCATTTGAACTGGTTCACTAACTAGTAGCTTTAGCATCTTGAATTGTCAGAAGTCAAAACCATTGTGTGTTATGAAAATGTCTGGGAGGTGAACCATGGGCTTCATCACCACCTCTTTCATAAAGGAAAAACTCCATTCTGAGTGATACAGAGACAGTGTTTCCAAAAAATCTGCACTGCAACCTGAAAGGTATTCAGTGCAAATTTTTCACAAAGTATTTTTAAGTTTTTAACCCAATATCTGCAGACAGAAAAGGTTTCCTTGCGTGTTGAAGACTGTATCTTCTATGCCTAAGTAACAGCTGGACACATACACGAGCTGCATGAGAGAGGGAAAGAGAACTTCGGGGCTGGATAAAATCCCTCATTATGGCAGTGTAAGTAGGTGAAACAAATAATCTGGGAGGATTTCAGACCTGCTATGGACTAAATTTCCATCTTTTTGGAAATACGGAAAGGCCTATAAAAGTGTAAGATATTAAGTATGAATATGATCTAGTGAAAACAATTTTTTTTTACAATAATGATGTTTTACTGATGGAAATGGCTGTTATCAGAGAATATTTTCATTTCTATGGAAGTTTTCAGTGAAGCTGAAACCCTAGATAGCGTCAATTTTAAATTAAAAAACAATTATAAGAAAATAATTTACTAAGAACAGATTTTCTAAGTTTTTTTACTGTGTGGATTGACTTTTGAGTTTGATTTACTAAATATAATGCATTTAACATCTAAAGTTCCAAAATTTCATCTGAAGTAGATTTGAATCTTTAGATCAGCCCAAGCAAGAATAACTTTCATTGGGTCTTTTGCAGAACTGATTGCTTAAATTTACTCATCTGTAGCAAATACTGAGGCTATAATACTTCCCTGTCTGAGAAAAAGGCAGGACATTGCTGGTTTCTATCTACAACCCATGTAGCCTGCAGCCTCCTAATCCTCTAAACCTTCTGGTAGACCTTACTTGTGCCAGAGGAGAAGTAGGAGAATAAATACTATTAAAGACAAGATGCAGAAACACAGACATCAGCTTAGCTACCATGGAAGGCAGGTACCAGTAATGAAAAACAAAGTTACGATCCATGCTTGCTTGATAAAGCACAGGGAAGCTGTGGGAGGAGGAAATAAGACATCAAAAGGCCTTTCCCACGCCATGGGGCTGCTGGTCAGGCTGACAGCTTTGGTCTGTTATTTCTTGACATTGGACCTGAGTGGGTGAAGGTAACTGTGACACCTCTTTGGGCTGGGCTCCAATTTTCTGCACACTACAGGAATTTTATTCTATTTTTTAATGTTCTTTGAGACGCTTTCTCCGAACTCGTGAATCACGGCCTCTTTTTGTACGAGCGTGAGCAGGACACCTTTTTTAACTAGGAATGCCCATAAACTAGCACACAGTGAGCTAACTGAATTAACTCATTGTCATCGAAGGGATTTCACACAGTTTTCTCAAAAGTAAATCAGCTTCTCCTGCTTAATGCTGTTCCAAAGCACAACAAAATAAAGGGGCATCATAGCTTGCTTTGGAGCTTGTCAGGCAGCGTTATCCCAAAGCAGCAATGGGAAATCAAGAAAGCTCCCTGAGTTGTTGATTCAGCCTCTGGCTCGGGGTATATCCCCGGGAGAGAGCTGCCATATAAATCTGGACTTTGTAGATCTATTTTCTCCCCATCAGTGCTGGATCGAGGGTCATGACCAAACCATAAAGCTGTGTGTGAACTGTCAGAAGAGAAGTCTGTTTTCTTTTCCTGGCCCTGAATTGATAGAATTATTATCTGGATTTCAAGAGTGCCTAGAAATATGTCTCACAGTACCTCCTCAGAAGTTTATGGTCTGTATGTGAAAGGGGGACGAATGTAGGTAGGGAAACTGAGACAGTCACTTGCCTGGGGCTACACGGCAGGTCCAATGGCAAAGGTGGGAATTCCTGCACACCCCTTCCACAACGGACTGACAAAAAGTGCAAGATGGGAGTGAGGGAAGTGCTGTATCTGTAGTATCTCATTCCTAAATGGGCTGCAGAAACGGCTGCATGTAAGATCTCCCACTATTGACTGCTGAGGATATGGGACAGGATTATAAGGAGGGTTATTTTTAACAAGCTCACAGCATTTGGGACATTTCTGGCTCATGCACCCACTGCCACAGGAAGATATATATGTACACACACACATATGTATGCTTTTGACTTTGTTGTTACTGCATGGACTCTTTCACATATTTTATTTCCTTCATTTTAAAATTCTGGCTTATATGCTTCTCCGACCAGGGATGTATTGTATATTTATAAAAGTGAAAATAAGATTTCCTCTGCAGCCATGAACTGTCCCCCTACCATTGTGCAGACACTGAACAGTGCCTTGCCAGGGAGCTTCTCATCTTTTCCTCCTTTTGGCTGACAATAGCCATCAAACGGATTTTTTGCCACTTAGTGAGAAACAAATTACAAATGCTGGGTTTCTAAAATTTACCTGGCACTGCAAATTAAAGCTTGAATCTGATTTAGATTCTTTATCTCCAAGATGCAGAGTGCTTGCTGTCAGATGCACATGAATGCACTTTGTCTAACGTGCAAGCATCTCTTGAATACAAATTTGATTGAAGCACTGGAGAAATTCTTGATTAAAAAACTAGGAAGAATGTTACAGAAAAAGCTATAAAACCGATGAAATGCACACTTATATGCCAGCATTGAGCTCTTAGGATTTTATTTAAGCTATTTTTCAGCAGCAGGAAGGAAACAATGGTTTGTAGAGTGGGATTCTATATACACTTGGGGATTTGCGGGTTGCTGCAGAATGCAATTGAAGTTTCAAAGCGTGTTATAAGAGCTAATTTATTCCTCCAGTAATTTAAGAAACCTCTTTGTGCTGTGGCCTTGCATTTAACAGTTTGGCATCTAAGAGAATGCCAGTGAAATACTCTTTAAACTTACTAGAGAATGAGTGTCTGACATATAAAGAGAGACCATATAGTGTCTATTCTTCTACGGCATTATCTTTCCTCTCAGGAAATGAATCGAGCTGCAGTTATAGCTTACATTGGTGTGCTTTTCAATCCACATACCTTGAGAATTCTTGGCATTGTGCAGCCGTGTGTTTCCCGGTTTATTAGATTTTGCAGAGACCATATAGTATCCATTCATGCAGACTGTTAATTTAAGTTCATCGTGACATAACAGGCGAGAGAGTTTTGCTTGGGAGCCCCCTGTACAACAGACAGTGGCAAGAAAAACTATAAGTGCTATAGAAGAGTCTGGAGCCAGCTGGATCACAGACAGCTATGGTGAGCTCCCCATATACAGGATACACCACTTCCATCTGCTGTAGCGTTTAGACAGCTCTTCTTAGTCATACTGCTATACAGAATGTATATTTATGCATACATACATGGAGAGAGAATATCTGTAGAGTAATGTATGTATCGTAAAATATATACGTTATAAAGGTATGCTTTAGCTCAGTTAGAAGTTATGGGCTCAATTAATATGACATATACAGGGTTTCAGATGGGGTCAGACCATGGGATTTGAAGGCACCACAGGGATCATCGCACCAGCCTTTTGCAACTGCAAGCAATTATATACTCGGTGTTTAATCCACAAGGATTCAGAAAAGCCTGCTCCAGATGCGGCAGCCCCAGAACCCTTCTGTTCACCTCAAACTAATACAAGGCCTAAGGTTACAGGCAAAATGCCACAGATGATCGCATGCCACCATAAAATAGAAGATCCCTGCAATGGGATAACAATCCTCTCCAGTCTTAAAAATCTTTATTACTGCAGCCTGTCCCATGCAGCAAAGTTCAAAGGTTTTTTTGTTTTTTGTTTTTTTTTGGGTTTTTTTTTTTGAATATAAGCACGGTTAATGCCACTGTGCTAACTCCATGTTTTCTCATACACGTTACAGATGGAGGGACATGCAGGGGGCTCTTGTTCTTGGTCACATATTCAGACAGTGATGGAGCTGGGACAGGATCCACACATCCTGGCTGTCAGTCCCTCGCTTACTTTGTCATCTATCACTAGGGTCCCTTTGTCACAGTTTACTTCCTTGACATATGGTCTCATGATGTTATTCTTCATCAGCGAGAGACTTCACTGTCGTCCAGACAAAAAACATCTGCAGTTGTGCAATTAAGGCCTCAGTCAGACCTTTGGACCTCTTTCCTGGCTTTGGCTAGTTTTAAGTGGTAATGATGATGGTTTATACTTACACCTCTTAAAATGAAAAATGACCATGGAGATAAACGTCAGTCAATAAATTCTCCTGTCCTCTCTAATGTAAATGTTGGCTTTTTCTTTTTGCTTTCCTGCCACCTCACTACAGATGTCCTAAGCAGTACATTAACCCTGTAGTGCACATGCATGATCCTCAGTGTCCAAATTCTTGAAGAGAAATGGAGTGAATAGCAAAGACTGCACTATTTAACATCTTCATTTCTACTGAACAGAATCCGTTTATAGTGAAACACAAGCATATAATTTTGATTTATTTTACAATCAAAATTTTTTTTCCCATAGGCATGAGCTTTGAGCTTCCTCCCATAGAAGGTGGCATAGTTTTTATGGCTGGCTTCAACAGGACTTCAATACTGCTATAGTCCAGTCATAAATTTTAGTCATATTTGAAATTCATAAATAGTTCTCTCTACAGTGCAAGAGTAGAGAGTAGTTTTACACCTAGCACGATGATAGTATTTTTGAGTAACATCATACATGTCTAAACAGAAGGTTTTGAAGACAAAAATGAGGTGGGTAATCTTTTTCCTTAGAAGTTAATTTGTTATTTGAAGGAGCACAACTGACTTTCCAACTAGTAATGTGCCAGAAGTCTGACCTGGACTGTTATTTTTCCTAAACTTTGTGCAATTGAAAGATTGCATTAACAATGTGGATTCGTTGAAAAGGTGCTGAGTGAGACTTTGCAGCTTGCAAAAAAAAAAGCACATAAGCTATCCTGATAATGCCTTGTGATATAAAAGAAGGCAAGGAGGTGATCAAAGGCTCAGACATATGAACAAGAGCTGTTATACAAGTTACTGAGGGGTAAAACTGCTGTGTCAGCTGATCCACCCATGCACATCCTCACTCACTGCTGCTGTGAAGGCAGTTTGAGGTGGGTTTGTAGTTACAAGTGAAAATACACTACAGCGATCTACAGTATTACCTTCAGCCTGACTGAGCTAAGCCAACAGATGGTTGGGTTGACCTGTTTCTGAATAGCTCACATCTGTCATGGCATGGGAACATGTCCGTGTACGGCTGATATGCAGCAAGTTTAACAATTCATGCTAACCGAAGTTTTAACAGTCCTCTCTGGCTTTAAAGCAATGAAATATTTACCATCATACAAGAGTTTGGTCAAAGGAGGTTTAAATAATGACTTGCTGCCACAGAAGCAAGTGTAACATGTTTCTGAACAATCTTTTTTGATTGTGCAAAATTGCAGTTAGCAGTTGACTTTATCAGTTCAATAGTTTCAGACTAGATATAAGGAAGAAAATTATTTACGAGGATGGTGAAACACTGAAACAGACTTCCCAGAGAGGTGGTAGATGCCTCATCCCTGAAAACATTCAAGGTCAGGTTGAGCAATCTGATGTAGCTAAAGATGTCCCTGCTCACTGCAGGGGGATTGAACTAGATGACCTCTAAAGTTCCCTTCCAACCCAACCTATTCTATGATTCTAATTATTTTAGGTCATGTTCTGACATTCCTAAGTCTTTGAGGGCAGTACGAGTCTATATGATGAAAGAACAGAACAGTGTGAGAAGCTTTTAATGAGAGATGATAATTTATACTTCGTAAACATTGTATTCATTGGCTTCTTTGCCAATGTGATTTTTAAATGTTTTACTTGTATGTGTGAAAAGATGAGGTTTAAAAATAGCTATTTTTGAATATTGCAAAATGAGAAAATAATACCAGGTTGCCCATAAGTGAACATTATGAAAATGCCGGCAGAGCCAAGTAAACCTGGCTATCATGGAAGAGAAAATGTCATGAAGAAATCTGCATGCCTGCATGCAAAGCATTTCTTCACCCTTCTCCCTACAACCAGGCAGTTGCCGTCCCTTCATTTTTTGAATCTCATTCCTAGAAGACAAGCCTTTTTAGTGTTAGGTGGAGCATTTTCCAAGTGCTATATTTATGTATTACTCCTTATAGTCATCCCTATCCCAAAGGACATCTTCCTCAGTGGGCAAGTCTCCAATTCAAACTGTAGTAAGAGTAAGGACTGGAAGAATTCATCTGTTGAAGATTTCTCAGGCTCTTAGAGAAACTGGTGCCAGTGTGGTATAAAGCCCTTTTAGAAATCCACCTTAACTCAGCTGGCCTCTGTATAATTATATTAGCTCTGCAATTAACAATCAGTAGCTATCAAGTGAAATTGCAGCCATGGCCTCCTATAAAGTCATCTCGTTAGCGTCGTATCCAAAAGCGTGCCTTCCTGAAACCCTTTGGCAAAGGGAAAAGGCCGGCACGAAATTTCCGAGCGGTAACCAGTTCACAGAGGGCAGCAGCCTCCTACTGACCTTTCCTGTGCAGCCAGTTACGCACGGCAGAGCTCTTCAGAGGTATATTGATGGGATACAACACTGATAAGGAAAGTAAACAGCTAAAAGTGAGAAGTAGCTTGAAAGGTCAGCTTGCCACTGGATAGGTACAGATGTACTCAGCCGCTGGCGCGCTCTCGTACCAGGAGCGGAGCTCTGTCTCACTGCCACTTAAAAAACCTGTGTGTAACGTCAGCACAAATGTTTTGCAGGGTCCTACGCAACGATAAAAGGAAAAAAAGATGACAGGCTTCTTAAATCATGCAGCATAAAAGCATGTTATTTACATAAGTAGAGCAGAAATGTTTGCTGGTTTTCTCATTAAGTGCTCTTTTTTGGCAAAAAAAAAGGTTTGCAAAAATTTTATCTGTTCATCAAGTCTTCAATCAATTCTATAACCTCCAAGATAATCTTCCAAAAAGCCTTTGGGTCTGATTTTAGGAGACTTTGAGTCTCTTATGCCTCTTAAAATAAATCAGGACAAACATTTTTGAAGCCTATATTTTTGACTGATATAAATCATTGTCGCTTTTTTTGACATCAGTATTCCTCTTATTTACACTAGCAGAAGTTTAGCAGATTTGTATCACTGACTTGATCACATCATTCCAAACACACAGCATTTTTCCTGAGTGCTTGTAGTTATAAATACATATTTATTACAGAGACAAGAAAACCAGAAAATAGGAAATTGATACCTTAAAAGGCCATTTAATAGAAGAGCAGGAAAGCTTGCACTGCTAAAAGTCAATTAATCTGGATAGTTTGTTGAGAAATCTCTCTCAGATGCTCTGCTGAGAAGGTAAAACACAGTTTAGGTAATATACTTTATGTCATGGAGTCTGCATGCATGAGCCAACCATAGGAAGCAATTTTAATCAATGTGTTCATTTTCTAGTCAGAACTGCTGCCCATCATTAAAAATCGTGGCCTGCCAAGCTCCAGCTGAAGCTAGACTTCGCACTGAAGCTGCTGGGGCCTGGGCGGATCTTCACTTCTGCTGACTTTGCTGTGAGAAATTAATTCTGGCAAAGGGGGGGGAACAGCTGGGTCTGCTGATGTTGTAAACTCCTGCAGCACAAGTTGCCAGACTCAAGTGTCAGAGAGAGATTTTCTTAAAGGAGAGGGAGAGAACAGCAATCATAACACTGTACCAGTCAGACAAGAATTTAGGGTTTGGGGTTGTTTTTTGGCAGACACTCTTTAGGTCACAGTGGGGAATTTTGATATTGCGAAGGGGATGAATGGATCAGTAGGCAGAATAAGAACAGCCTCCACTTGTAGCTGTAGTGTGCAGAAGCTGCCAGCATTCCGTACAGGCTGACGGGTCCATGCAGAAGTCTAGGAGGCTTCCAAAAGACTTTTTAACCCATGGAAAATGCTGCATGCAAAAATTAACGCTTTGTGAATTGCCATCTACTACTTGGGGGAAACATAGAGCACTGTAAAGTTGTACTGTGCAAAATGGCTGATTCATGCCATGATGAATAATTAATTTGTGTTACTTCTAGAATAGGAGGGAAGGATACAGCAAGCCAAAGGTCCATCCCTGGGGAGCTCCAACTAACTCCATTAACACTTATTGGCACATCCAGTGCTCTTGAATAAGCTCCTTCTTCAGGGCTGAGTGGAGGCAATTCATCACCCATACACAGAAATCTGATTTGCAAGCAGCAAAGATCGCCGTGAGCTGTTCTTAAATGAGGAGACACTCCTGCAGAATCTTAAAAATCAATTTGATATCAAAATATCTTCACGTCCAAAACTTCTATCAAGATCAATGTAAGACTATATGCCTGTGCCCCAACAAAACTATGGCCAGCAATGGAAGGAATAGGAGGGGAAAGGAAGAGAGACATGTCAAGTTCCAAGCGCACACACAAATTATAGATCATCTAAAATCTAAAGAGCTGCTAAGATCAAAACCTTTCCACAGCATACATCATGTTTCTAGCAGCAATATGTGGATGGAGAATTTGTTCATATTATCCAGAGGAGAATATTTCACTGAAACAGAGCTGTGAATGTCAACTCTTAAGTACCCTCCTCTCCTTTGACATTTGATTAGCAGAATATATAAGGGTTCAGCACAGTGAGCAACCAAGTGTTAGTGGAAGAAATTCTCCAAACCGAACCACCTGAACAAACAAGAGGGAAGTTCTATCATCTCTTTATCCCAAGACAAACTATCACCTGCTCAGGTGTCAAATTGCCAATGTGGTGGAATAAAACTTTGTGTGATGGAAGACAATGAATGAAGGACCTTTCAAAGCCTCAAACCATATAAAATCCTCGTCAGACATTAGATGTTGCTAAACCACTAGAATTGGGGTGGCTATTCTAAACTAGGGGAACAGAGTCTAATCCTGAGTCTAATCTTGAGCAAATAGAGAAAGATGTCTGCAGAGGGGACTTTCTCCCATCCTAAGCTACGAGTTTAAGGGGTGGTGAATCACCACCTGGGAAGTGCCTGACTCCTCTCATCCTAAAGCATGGAGGCGTATCTTTGAGCTGCTGTCTAATATTTAAACAGGCAAAATTGATTAGGATTGATCCTTACAGACCACTTGTGACCAGCCTGGTGCGCGTGCCTTGTTCACTACAGTTTAGGAACTGAGTTACAGCAAAGATTAGTTTCCTCTGGCTGAAGCTGGCTGCCTCCTTCACTGCATATTTGCATCAGTATTCATTGGGAAAAGCAAGACTTTCCCTACAGCCAGAGAAGGGTTTCAGCTGACAGCTAACTCCTGGTTAGATGTTGCATCTCTAGAAGTGAAATCTTGGTAACAGAAGGATTAAATCCAAAAAAAAAGCAAGGTCTGTGTGTGTATGCTGGAAGGAGGGTGGAGGAGAAGACACAATACAGAAGCAAAATTCCTCTGGAGTACTGAATGTGCTGGGAACCTCTGGTATGATGTGTTTGCATACCAACAGCTGCAATGAGGAGCACAAGCCCCCTTACAGCGTGCCAGGCTTCTCCTTCTTCCCGCTATAGGCAGATACAAGAGATCTTCCCCTTCCCACTCACATTTTTTAAAACCTGGATGCTTATTGACACACACTCAGCTGCATTTCAGAGCCTGTGTGAGTCACTGAGCTAGGGTTTATTGCTCACTGCTGAGCAATACCTAAGGAATGAGGAGCTCTGGGGCTCCTGTGTCAGTGGTCACTGTATACATGATGTGAACTGTGGCAGGTTTGCCTGGGAACCCTCCGAGTCATCCCTCTTTTTCTTTTATTTATTTATTTAGTTTTCAACAGGGTTCAGGGACAGGGTGTTCCTGCTTTCTGGGTTATTTTGTTACCCTTGGGTGAACAAGCAGACAAACTGTGCAAGAAAATGGATTTTATTCATTGTGGGAAAGTGAGTGTATACAGGGGGAAAAAATGTGTTCCACATTCTCTCCACATGATGAATTTAAGATTCATGTGGAGATAAACCAAAAATACCCATGAAAGGGCTTTGGTTTTTGCATTTCATTTCCACAGGAGTTTCCCAGAGTTGTTTGTTTGAAATAAACAACATAAAAGGAGACACTCTGCTCACTCTCTGATGTGAAGTAATTAATGGCTGGATCAGCATTTCCACTCTTAATTCTGCTTTTCATATGGTTTGTTTTAAAAATTTGCTCCAGACATAAACTTAACATGTAATAATACTTTGCATTTAGGAAAGTCTTTCATCTGAGCAGCACAAAGTGCTTTGAAAATATTAATCAATTAAGAGTCACGACATCATGAGAGATACAGGCTTTTTTTTCAAAGCAAAACTGAGGCATTCAGGGTCAAACACCCTGGTGACATTTTGCCTAGTGATATGACAGAGTATCAGAAACCCAGATTTCCGTTTGTTAATTCTGACAGTCATTTGAACCCATCACTCTTTCCATGTCCTACTTAAAGATGGATTTTTTATTTTTCATACTGTGAAGAAATTTGAAACAATTATTTAACTAAAAATGTTATATGTGTGTAGATGCAGCTTTATGATATGAGATAATGGTGGATGACAAGCTCAACATGAGTGAACAGTGTGCTGCAGTGGCAAAGAAAGCCAATAGGATGCTGGGTTGCATCAACAAGGGCATCACCAGCAGAGATGAAGTTCTACTCAGTGCTGGTCAGACCACACCTTGAGTACTGCGTTCAGTTCTGTCCCCGCTATGCAAAAAAGATGCAGACAAGCTGGAAAGGGTCCAGAGAAGGGCCACGAGGATGATCAGAGGACTGGAAGACCTGCCATATGAAGAAAGGCTGAGAAAACTGGGTTTGTTCAGCCTTGAGACAAGAAGGCTTAAGGGAGACCTCATTACCATGTACCAGTACATAAAGGGTGGCTACCAAGAAGATGGAGACTCCCTTTTTACGAGGAGTCACATGGAAAAGACAAGGGGTAACGGATACAAGTTAATCCTGGGGAGATTCCGACTGGACTCCAGAAGAAGGTTTCTCACCGTGAGGACAATCAGACATTGGAATAGTCTCCCAAGGGAAGTGGTGGATTCCCCTACACTGGACAGTTTTAAGACTCAATTTGACAGGGTGCAGGGCCATATCATTTAAACTATACTTTTACCTTGAAAGGTTGGACTAGATAATCCTTGAGGTTCCTTCCAACCTGGTATTCCATGATTCTACAATAACAATAAATAATTGATGATAATAAAGATCTCGTGGTGTGTATAAACATCCCGTGTTATTGTAACAGACCTCATTAATGACATAGTGGGAGTCACCCACTGCTGATCTGCAGCCATCTTACGGGTGTCGAGCACCAAATGTTAACAGCACACTACAGCTGCACCGCTGTACCTTTAAAACTTATAATGCAGATCGGAAGAGGAACTGTGAATTGTACTTACCTGCGGCAGAATCGGCCCTCGGTTATTGAGAGTCTTCATGGGGTTTACTCTGGGTAATTAGGCAACTACCTTACACCCTAAATTTCCAAAACCTAGTATAACAATTCTTGTCCATTATAGGCTGGGTTTCCTGTACAGTCACTGGAGAGCTAGGTGCTGCTGAAGGCTGCCAGCAGGAAACCTTGTCTAGATTTAAGCACCCAATTTAGGTGGAAACCTGCCTCTGGAGCCTTCCAAAGGCATTTACCTCTTTCCATTGATCACACAGACCATGTGTGTTCGGACTTCTAAAAGATAGCTGGCTGGCTGGATACAATGCAGGGTACTGCTTAGGTGCTTCCATTAGACAGATTGGATGCATGTCTCCTCCTGATGTTCTGCAAAAATTGCAGTGGAATCTACGATGTCCCAAGTGTCGTCCCCGCCTGCCCCGAGCGTCATTTCAGCACTTGCTGCAGCATTTGCTGCAGTATTTAAGTGTTGCTCAGGGATCTCTCAGCCCAGTATTTGAAGCTGGCCTTCTGCATAAGAATGTGTAAGTTCACAACACAATACAGCCAAACCACAGGTGAAAATCTTTCTTTTACAGCACAAGAAAGTAAGTGTAAAAGTCTCAGTATTTTTTGTTCTTGCTCATTTTGCTCAGCACCGTGCTTTGCAGCGTGGGAGGGAAGATTACGCCACCCTACTTTGCATGGTGGGACATCCAGCCTAAGCCTGTGGCTGCTCTGTGTATTATGGGAATGACCTATAAATAACCAAGTCAGAAATGATCCTTGTCCCCTTCCAACCTTGCTACCTGATTTATGGAAGACTGCAGAAGGTGGTTGTAACAAGTAATCAGAAGGAACTGAAGGAGGGAAAGAGATTTTATAGGAAACCACAGGATTACATAGCTCTAATGAATGCACAATCAAGCGGTTTCAAGTCAAGTAATTACGAAAGAGTAAATGATATGAAGCAGGCATAAAATCAGTGAACGAGAGATAAGATGCCTCTCCTGACCATCTACTCAGCTGCAAGCAGTTGCCATTTCCCTGTAAGAATAACAGAACAGCATGGCACACAAAGCAGTGGCAGATGTGGGAAAAGCCAACAGACACACTGCAGGAGCTGAAGCTGGGCTATTAAGGTCCTAACTAGCTCCTGAGTGCCAGAATTCACAAAATTAAGCCAATGTGGACAGCAGTGCTCTGATATCCTACTTGGTTTGTGACATTCAGTTTGCCACCAATATCCCATTTTGGAACAAGGCAATCCAATACCTTAGTTGAGAAACAAGAGCCCTGGAAAGAAGACCATGGTAGGCTCCATTTGTGGTACTGCAGAGAGAAACATGGAGGGAAGGGCTAAGTCCTCATTAGTCCTGTTCATCTTTGTTTCTCTTTCTGAACATATTGTTTCCCAGCAATTACAATGATTGATGAAATTTCAGTAGTCAACCACCACCATATCTGCTCCTCTCATAGTGTAATCTCCAATGCAGAGATTAATTATCAGTGTTTTACACTTAATGGCATAATTAAGGCCAAAAAGTACTAGTATTTCAGTAAGTTTGCCTCCAAACAAATAAATTTAAACTTTGTATTACATGCTGTTCAAATCCCCCCCAAAACCACAATGTCACAGTTTGCATATAAACTGGTTCCCTGACCTTTATGAGGAGAAAATGTATTTCAGCTTTAACTCTGGAGAGGCAAGAGTAAGGACTATATGTGATTGCTAATAAGTTATGCAGCACATGACATGCTGGAAAGATTGCAGAGTCATGCATTACTCTAATGACTTTGAGGGGGAGTGACAGCCCTGCTTCACAGTATATTGATCACCAAAGCAGCTGCCAAAAAAAACCAGCAGTGAAATATTAAATATACATTGAACTCGGTCCTTTTTCACAGTATCTCCTTGCAGGATTTGTAATTGAACAACTTGGGGCATGAAATGGTCCTGTTTGCATTAGCTGTGTGTTCCTCCCGAGGAGCCCTCTGTAACTATGGTGTCAAAACACTTCTTGCCTTCAACCTGGTCATTCTCACTCCAGCCTCCTGTGATTTCCCCTTTTCAGTAGGGGATCTGCACCATAACTAAATAGTGACTTTTCTGGGATCACATGGGAAGTCTGTGTCAAAATGGAGGAGTTTCACCTGTCCAGCCTAGTGCCCTAAGACCAAGGCCATCTTTCCCGTTCGGATTTTCCATAGGTTCGTGGGTGTAATCGTATTCTCTGTTGAGCTGTTACAACGCCGAGTGCCACAGGTTTTCTGACTGCTAGTGCAGTAGATACGAGTAGAAGCAATCCTCGTGGCCCAGTACCTGAAGCTGGGGAAGCTGCATACAGTCACAGGAGGTGACTCTAAACTGATGTATAGCACAGAAAGCGACGGCAGCAAAGGGACTGATGTAGGGATTGTAGCGAGAAGGTACGTCCCTGCTGCGTACAGAGTTCAGACTTTGGTTTGTGTGGAAGCTTGTGATTTTGCATCTTCTTTTTTTTTGGTTTGGATTAATCTAGTGCCATTGTTAATGGCACATAATCCTTTTAACGGATCGCCTAGGGCATGGCCCACTGTGATCAAGGGCAGCACATTCAGTCCCTGTCATTAAACAGTGCTGCCTTTAATCCCTGGCGGTGAATGACATTCTGTATTTTACAATGCGGCAAATGCATCTGGCAATGTTCAGACATGGGTTATGAGAAAGCATTTTTTACAGGCACATATGCAAACATATAAAGCTGTTCCGAGCAAGGTCAGTATGATTCACAATACATATTTTGGCTCAGCTTGAAGATCATCTGCAAAACCTATAGAAATACAGAAAATTGCAGGCAAGACTAATAAAAACGTTAATGACCCTTGAGCAGCAGGAATAGTTTATTATGATTTGGTTTAATAGTCCTTTCAGCTACTCTTTCCTCATGCCAATAAATATGGCCATTACCTGCCCATGAACCTGCTCTCAGCTCGCCATGAATCACACCTCAGAAAAGACACTATGTGGGAAGCAAGTTTGTGTAGACACTCAGTAGGTTGCAAGGACCAAAGCCAGATCTGGTATTTCACGTCCACACCCAGAACAGTTACATCGGAGTCACTTCTCTGTGTCAAAGGTTAGTTTCAAAATACAGTCTTGTTTATAATGAGCTATTCCTTTTTAAGGTTAATGCCAGAAGATTAAATGCCTTTGGATTGCTTTACCTATTATTTGAGGTTATTTTGTTTGTCTGATAAAAGTCCTACTTGAATATTTGAGATTTATGCTGGGGAGCCCATAACAGGATATGGTCAGACCAGCAACTGGCTGGGAGGTTCACTAGCAGTGAACTTCTAACATTTCAGCTGTTTTGTGGTAACAGCCCTTTGCGTGCTTCATCCTCAGTCGCCAGGGAGCAAGCTCCCTGCAATCAGGCCACGTTTCCCATGGAGTTACCAGGACGTGACCAACGCTCTGGGAACCCACATCCCAACTAAACCCTCAACGACATGTTCATAGGCCTAAGCCTGAGACGTTTACAGCTGCAACATACAATAATGGGGACTCTTTCACATCAGATAGGGAACTCTTTTGTCATGTGAAAGATTTTGGATGTTAACAGAGGGTGGGAGCAAGAGATTTGCTAGTGAGTGGGTTTTGAGATGAGCTTTGAAGGAAGAGAGGGGAGGATTCTTGGAGTGTAGAAAGCCTGAAGTGCTAGATTTTTTTTCCCCATCTAAATAACAAACAAAGCTGTGACCACAGGGTCTGCCCATCCTGAGTCCCTGGGATACTGGAGGGAGACGGTGAGTGATTAGAAACAGCTGAAATATTGCTTTAAATCTCCATTAATTAATCCTGTAGCAATTCCACTGTCTTCACAACTTCCTTTAACAGGAAATTTTCCTTCTGCTGTCTGCATGCTGAAAACTATTTTTGTCTTATTATTATATGTCAAAAACTTGTTTTGAAATGAGTTTGTCAGATTGCCCCGAGTCACGCTGCGCCTACCAAATTAACCTGCAGATGCGAAGAGCCACCACAAAGCATTAAACAAATCACTCCACCTATAGGAAGCAGTTTGTAGTGCATAAGCATCCCCCTGGGCACGATCACATCTGCGTTCCCAGTGCCAGGCATCCAACTTGGCAGGACAGAACCCTTCAGCTTCTGAAAACAAACCTGTGACACAGCAGGATGGTGTCACAGGCTCTCTCCCACGACCAACTTTAGCAGTCTTCCAAAGCTGGAGCTGGGAAACAGCCTTTGGAGAGGTGTCAACAAGGAGAATTGTCCCAACTATCCTAAAGGGCAAGTCTGCACCTCTGAATGTACGTGTATGGATCCTATCGGTACTAATGCGCAGGTAAGGCAATGTATAGGACACCTGGGAGGCTGTGCTGAAAACCCCAACGGTTCAAAACCCTCATCTGCAAGATAAGGCGACAGGAACACACATGAAATAGGTGTTAATTGTGCTATTCTTGCTCTGCACAACACTGACTCATTCCTTCCATTTTGACAGGCTATATCCGGAAAAACAGTCCTGGATGGCGGCTGTGTGTTGCCTACAGTCCTGGCAGAGGTACAGCAAGATAGATCACACCTCTTTTTGTAGATGTAAAAAGGCCAATGGTGAGAAACATTCAGGATGGAATGAGGCATTTTTGTTTACTCCACAAAGCTGTTTGAGAAGTAGGTGCGTACTGTCCTGTCCTCTCCTCTCCACCCTTTTGTCTGGGTTACTCCCTGGAACAGGTTCTTATCTTGCCTACCTGGAGATAAAAACGTGTGGTCGGTGTAGGTAACCTGGCCGTGCATCTGTGAGCTCAGCTTGCCCTGAGCTTGCTTTGCTCCTGAGTGTGTTAGATGGGTGCGTGTGATCTGGGAGAGCCGGAGGATTTCTTTGAGACTGACACAAAATTCACATGGGAATAATTCCTTAAAGCAAAGCCACATCCTCTTAATGGAGCTCTACGCAGAGCAGGGAGGAGTGCTGGGAAGGTTTAGAAGAACTGCTATGGGTCAGGAGCAGAAACTGAAGGATGTGGCTGCTGCCAGGAGACGGGAGGAGGGTCCCAAGTAGCTTGAAAGAGTGAACCTCAGCTACCAACAGGTCTTGCTGCTGTCCTGTTTTGAGGATGACCTAGCTTGAATGCTTAAGATAGGACTGGCACTTGAGCTTGGTGGTGTAAAAATATGCTGCAAGGTCCTCTGAAAGTTTGTGGGATATAAAGTGAGACAGGGAGCGTGTGGGAGAAGGTTGCTGTTCCTTCCTGTTACACAGTGATTCACCCACGGCCATGTAGGAAGCTGTGGCAGAGCTGGACTTTGCACATGGTTTCTCTGGAGCCCCAGCACCTCTCTAACCCCAGCCAACCTTCTTTGCTGGTTGCAGATGATATGCTTTTCTCATTGACTGGACAAAGCCTGAATACCACAAATATCTGAAAGGCAGGGACGCTAAACTGGTATTATCTCACATAATGAAACAAAAAGAAGCACAAACATCTCTCATACAAATCCACAGGATTATGAACATTTATAAGAAAATAAAACTAACCCCAAAACCTGAACACACTCAGTCCCAGTTCCCTCTGGAGTGTGCTGCAGTGTGTTTGCCTTTAGCCGTAGGGAAGGGATGGGAGAACAAACACAAAATGCCAGATGTTGTATACATTGCATAATGTATTACTGGAAAAGAGTATAGGAATGAATGAAGAGATTAATGGTGAATAATACAAAATAAGTAATAATAAAATGCATAGATACAAACCAGAACAAACAGCTCTCATGCAAGAAGCACTACTTGGCTGAGAAACTGTTACCTATAGGAACCAGAGGAAACTCCATCCCTTGTCAGAGTTTCAGCTAGACTGGACAGGGCACTAATATACACCCACCAGGAATACTCCTAGGAGACTGATGGATCATATCTGGATCACTTTCCCATCTCTAGATAAACATCAGACTATAGATAATTTGGTTATAAGACATTCAGTTAACGTACAAATGAGCTGTCTTTTTGTCTTGGTAAGATAACTTCTCAGAAGCAGACTTCCTTATTTATTCCCTTGAAGATTTTCCTAATGTTAGATAAAAATTAGGAAAATATCTTTTTTTATCTTACTAAAAAAAAAGAATCTTTACTCTAATAGTGATTGCTCCACTGCTTCCAAACATTGGAACTCGTTGTAAAACAGGCCTACAATTACACTCCTGGCGTATAGCTACACACATTTGCCCACACCACCGACTCCTACCAGATGGAACCTGAACTCTGAGTCACACAGCCCCATGACACCAACAGCTATCAGTGACTCTCCTTTAGTTCAGTGTCTGCTTTCTCCGGGGTGGAGCTCTGAGCCACATGTTCCTTCATGTGGTGAAATTTTAAGTAACCATAGCTCGAAGGCAACATCTATTCTAAAAGGTGAACTTCTTAAAAGGCCTCTGGATAAAGGTACCAGCAGATATTGAGATCACATTTGAACAGATGGTTTCCTGGGTTACTATGCCACTTATTTATAAGGAGCAAGGTCCATTGCATGCTTTAAACCCTAAGATGTGACTTACACAGAGGCAAACAGCTTGGTGCAGCATAGACTATCTTTTGGCAGAACCACTGAAAGTCAGTGGTTGTTTTCCTCGCCTCTGCTTTTCTCCATGCCTTGCTCCCTACTGTTTCCTGGCTCCAACATGACTAGCTGAATACACCGTGAAACCAGCAGCACACTGAGCCTGAGCCTATTTCCTAGAGAAATGCTTGTGATACCTATTGAGAAAGGATACGGCACAAGAGGGCGGTGACAGATGGCAGGGAGAAGGCACGGAGAGGAAAGGAGAAAGGTAAAGGTACAGAAATTAAGTTTCTATGCATTGCCGTGATGAATGCAGTAGGAACACCTAGAAGGGGACTAGGGCATGGAAAGTGCTGATATAAAGAGCCAGTGTGAGTGCACAAAGACCAATTGCTTGAGATGTATACAGTGGCTTCATCCTAATGCCAGGGAAAGAGCAGGGAAAGGGAAGGATAGATGAAGATACTGGTGTTACTAAGGGCTCTGTCATATGGGCATCCCTGTGCAGAGACCAAAGCACATGGTTTCATATTGTAGGACGGAACCGAGGCTTTGAGCTTCGGGGTTCAGGGGGGAGCACAGGGGCAGCGGTTTCAGGCATCCGACTGAGAGCACAGGAATGCAACAAATGGGCTGCGTTCGTACAGCTTAATGAATCAGCTAAGCTGCTGTGCACACCAACACAAAACAACTTCACCAGTCATATCTGCAAACGAAAATGTGTTAACTGACGCTAGCAGCAAGGTGGATCCTTTCCAGACAGGCTTAAAACAAACCTGAGGTGCATCTTATCTGACAGATGGTAAAGGCACAGCAACCATATTGCCTTTATTCAGACAGTCATGTAAACCGCCACGGTTTGGGTTTTGGCACCGATAGTCCACGGTCAGTTATTTCCCCATATATTCCATGGGCTTTCCTTATAACACACACTGAGCGACTTCCCAAAGTCATTTTTCCTTCCTCCTTTGGACCCTGTATTAATAAGAAATATGAATATTATAAAACTGCCTTGGGAACAAGAGGGAGGACTGAGTTTCATACCTATAGCTACACTTTTTTTTTTGCTTAATCCAAGGTATCCCTTGTGCATTATAAAACATGGCACGTAAATAAATCATAAGCCCCTTAAGTGGAGGAGGAGTTAGGGATTGTAAACCTTTCCCTTTATGGTCTGTGCTCTAAGTAGCTTAGAAACCTCCTTTTTTTGTGTGCTCCAGGCAGTTTTTGAGTTCAGCTTAGCCATTCCAGCAGACCTTTTCTAGCATGCCTGTGCCCTGTGTGATACCCTCCATGCCAGCATAACCAAGCAAGCAGTCATTGGCGCTGCTGGTGAAAGGCAAGGTCGCTCACTCACTCTGTTAGGAAGGGACTAGTAAGAGTGTGTGGGACCCTACTGAGCCAGGAACATCCTTTATGAGATTACCTTTGTACTACCTGTGACTGTATGAGCGTCACAGTCCACTCAGTGGACTCCTGATGGTTCGTTTGTTGTTGTCCAAAACGCACCCGGTGGTATTTTTAGCTAGTGAGGGAGACTTTGACCGTGAGCACAGAAGGTTTCAAGCCCTTTGCAACATTTTTTTGGAAAAACTATTAGACTCAGAGTCCCACCGTGGTTTAAGCAAATCACCTTCTATTCTTTGTGATAATTTTCTGCCATATTCTCCCGTTGCTGTGGCATTTGAGAACCATAGAGCCTATTTTCAGCACCAGTGTAAATTGCTCAGAGGTCACACAATGTTTATAAAACCATTAAACACCAAGTCTTTTCCCATAAAAAGCAGCTACGTCGCTCTAGGCCTCTTTTTAACATGTTCATTCAGGTTATGATGGAGAGGTAAATTTAAAAATAATCGTTGCATTGTCCCTGAACCTAGGGAAGCACCAAAGGTGCAGAGTACTCAGTTGCCTAGTACTCATCCTTCTCACGGCTGAATCAAGCCCTGTGTTTACGCAGCATCACCTGGTGTGAAAAAGACTATCATTCTGTTTCCTGTTTTTAAGAACTTTGGTCCTTGCCTATTCAAAACCCAGTGGGTCCCAGTTCAAACTGGGCTGTTGGATATAAAAGTAAATGTGGCCAAATCCAATAGAAGACATGTAAACTTTACACACACAAACATTTGGCATACATACATGTAAATAGTGCATCTGAGGCATATATATGCTTAAACAGTAGGTTTGTGTGCCCTGAATACTGTACCCTTGAATGAACTTTCCCTCAGAGCAAAAGTGTAGGGTTTTTTATGTGTACTCATCTTTTTTTTTTCCTATAAAAATATTTTAATGATTTAAGTCCCATAAGCCCAGAGTTCCAGATGCATATTTTAGTTGTTTGTCATAAGAACTATCCAACATAAAAAATGACCGTTCTTTCTGCCAGAATGAGTTTGCACAACACTTAAAGTGAAATAAGCGCTCATGAAAGTGTCATTTGTGAAGCTTTAAAACAGGCAGTGGCAAATTAAGATTTTTGCCATCTGAAATGCTTTAAAAGGAACTAGGTCTCTAGAAGGTGAACTCCAGTTCCTATCAAAGGCAGCAATAATCTTTCAGTTGATTTCAGTGGTGCTTAGGTTTTACACAGAGATACAGCTTTTAGGTTTTTCACCTTTTGACTTTCTGGGGTCTTGAATTATTACCATGCTACCAGTAACTCTTTTGGGAAGAACTATGTACCCACCATACATTAACCAAACTCCCCTGCAAGGGTAAGTTAGTAAGTCAGACATATTTTTTCCTAAGTTGTCATAACAGATTAATGAAACTAAGTACTGATTTTTCCAGAGGGCCACACAACACATCGCTCACCTGCCTGTGATGTTGCTAGATCAAGTCAAGACATGGACTCACCTGTCCGGCTTCATATTTCTTCTTCTGGGAGCATCCAGCTCCTTTGTTAGGGCCTGGATGTGAATGCAACAGAGGAACCCAATGGAATTGCCTGTATATGTGGAAATGTATGCTTGTGCTTCAGAACAAACTTGCACTGATTTCAGGAGACAAAACTCACTGTAATCCCCCTAGGAACAGGATTCGAATGCATCTCTTATGGCCCTTTCTTCCAAACATACCTATCTCTACCTCTTTGTGGTAAGTGCTTGCAGAGGGATCTGCCGGAGGGAGCGGACTGGTTCAAGTCAGGTGTGGTTAACAGAACATCCACTTCTCATCTCTATATAAGACAGTGTCATCAATTATCCAATTCTTTTTCAAACTGCTTATCTTTCAGTCTTTGTTAATGATTTTCCCGTAAGCAACACTGTTTGCTTCTGGAGTTACTTGGGTGATGCCCACCTAATTGCCTTTTGTCCTTTTCACCTTGGGATGAACTCAGATATGAGCAGTGATTTACCTAAAAGGAAAAGTTCTTGCAGTCTTCAGTTAAATATTTACTTATGCCTTTTTTGGTTTGCCTTGTCCTTGGTATTCCCAAGTCCTTTGAGACATCAATTTCAACTCCCACTGACTCCATAGGCACTTCTCTCCTCAAGCAGGGTTACTCAATACTGTTTTGGATGCGTTTTCTACTACTTAACTTGACTGCAAATATTTTCATATTTGTGTTACAAAGGCCAACAGAGACCTTGTGGACAATTTCCTCCTGTTCTTAAAAAAGTACATGCAAGAGTGGTTAGGATGCAGACATTTCAAATGGGGTTCAGACTGGACTGCAGGACCAGGCTGGAGTACTAACCTGTATAACACAGAGTGACTAAGAAATTACTGAACAAAGAACCCAGGTCACCCTTCCCTCATCAAAGCACATTTACCGAATATCAGTAAATTAAGACCAGTGCCAAGGTGCCTTGAAACCTCTTGGCTATTCATGAAAGGAAGCAGCAGAGAAGGAAGAGAAACTAGGGGAACACCATGGGCCAGAAACACAAGAAAAGTGAGAACAGATTCAGGATAATGTATGGATGTGGCTCAGCACTGAAGCTGCCCCTCATACTCTCCATTGCAGCACGTTGGTTACTTAGACTGCCCATTTTCTGAGGAGGGAGCATTTGTGAAAATGAAGAAGAGAGTATGCTGCATGGGGAATTTCCACAGCCTTGTGGTTAGGGGACTCCCTTGACACCCACAATGTCTCTACTCAAAGGCCTTCCCGCAACAGGGACTTGCTCTCCAGCTGCTGTTACCTTTGGTGACTGCCCCAAGTACCATCTTACTTGTTATTATGAAGCTGATCTTTCTTCAGCTCTCTTACTTCCCACATTATATTAAAAAAATAAATATTTTTAAGGTCAGATAGAATTGTCTGAGCCAGCTTTGGGTATAATTGGTTGAACAAAGTGGGAGTAGTTCCAAAAGGCTGAAGCGACTGAAGGCAGTCCCTGGTGAGGACACCACTCACCTGGAATGTGGATGAATTCAGATGCAGAAAGAGTTTAAACAGGAGCTTCCCTCCTGCCCCAGCTGAGTGATGCTGAGGAGTTACACGTAAAGGGCAGCACATGAAACAGAGGCACTTCCCAGATGTCCTGCCCTGGCTGGTTTTTATGCCAGACCAGGCAGGTAGATACTCTCTGAGCCCTGGGAAGAAGACAGAATGCCCATCCTGAGGGTCTCACCAGAACTTCATCTTTAATAAAGACCCCCAGTGATGAGGTGGTGGCAGGATGTAGGTGGCTTTATTCGTACCAAAATGTTTCTTAATGAGGACTTTTCCTTTAGTCTAATGCAGCAGCTGACATGGGTTCAAGGCTGCCAGTGGCACTTCAGTATTGGACTTCTGTACCTAAATAACTATTTTGGTGGTTGAAGTCTGTTAGGAACCTAGACTTTAATGTCTGCACTCCAGAAAACCGATTTTTTTATACTCCTAGCCTGTATGTGTAGCTGAACAGAGAAGCTTTTCTGTGTTTCCCACTCTTTCCCAACAAGGATCCCTCCCTCTCCATTCAGTTGTACCTACACACTTGGGATCTCCTCACGGGCTGGAGTTCAGCAGGAACTGGTGGCTCAGTCAGCTTTCTGCCAGAGCCTTCACCTCCCCAAATGATTTAGCATTACCAGAATTGCTCATGGTGAAAAGTAACACCCATGCTTTCTGGAATGCAATGTGTATAATTTCTGCTTGTACCTTGTCTAGAACTGACATTTATATGGCAAACATACCATACTGAAACAAAATGGAGATGTAACAGAATTGTCTCTATGATGTTTATGAACTCCTTCCCATGTATTAGTATAACAGTTCTACCAAACTCAGCCATGCATTTTTTAATCTCAATATTTGATTTTACAAACCATAGTGATGCTGGTTTGCCTTTTTACCTTTTACTGAGCGAACTATCAATCCACTGACCCTTAGGTATCCCGCCCAGTCTGTACCCACAGGTGTCCAGCTTCTGTGGCCTCCAACAACTGAAACAAGAGGGAAAAAGAGTGCTGGCAAGAAGCAGAGTCTTCAAGTCGATCCTTTCCAGCATCCAAATTCTCTACACAAGTGGCACACAGGAGCAAAGAGGTATTCTTCACCTCTGTGAAAATATCTGTGTGCTGTCAATCTGAAGACCTATTTAGGGTGGTGGCTGGCCTAGGCGATTCAAACCTCCATTTGGTTATTCACGTAAGAGCACCTCAGGTTAGAAGGTGTTGGTGTTTACCTCGAAGATAACTGATCAGATTCAAGCCAAGCTGTCTTGAACAAGCCTTGAACATGTCCACAGGCACGGAAAGGTATTTGGGAGGGACAGTGCCAAGCCTTCTTTGTGCACGTTTAGTCTTAGGTTGCTGATAAAATTTGGGAAGTGTGGCGAAAACCTTACAACACAGTCTGTGCTTTGACGCAGCGCCAAGCCCTTTGTGGAAATGTTTTCTTCCCCTGAAGGGGATCAGGCTACTATCTGCATATTACGGGCTTTCTTCAAAAGGTACCCAGTGATGCTTTTCACAGTTTGCTTCATTGTTCCATGGAGTTTGTCACTAAAAGGTTCTACTGGCTACATCTGTACTACTAAATGCAACAGACCAGTGACTGTTGCCTGGCATGAAGCCAAAGGGCATGTTATGATTCATATCCACATGACTGAACTCTTTCCCCCCTAGAACCAGGGCAGCCACACCCAGGCTGCCTATTGGGAATGATCCCAAGAATGTGCTGTTCTCTACACTCCGTGCAGATATTGTCTGCTAGCTGATGCTAATCCATGTCAAGGGACCATGAAACAATATAGACAAGCATGCACCAGTGTTAGAGCTAGTGTTGTGGCCCTGTTTCATTTACTAGTCTAGACATAGCCATTAATATCAAGAATTTAGCAGGATTCTTGAAAGGGCTGATGCATTTATATGGCTAACAAGAATATCCAGAGGAACAGGGAAAATATTTGGAAAGCAAAAACTAAAACCAGATCAGGTGGCAGTGATAAAGTGCTAAGATCCTCCAGGAACAGAATACACAGAACTGCTTCTTATAGGGTTCCTGGTATCCTCCCCAGCAACATCTGGGGAGGTGCTGCAGGTTGTTGGGAAGAGGATGCTGGACACAATGGCCCTCTGCCCACTCTGCTATGGCAGTCCTGGTGCGGACTGCCACGCAATGTCACACTTTTGGTAAAAGGTGTGGAAAGACTGTGAAAATACCCCTCAGGACCTCTGATGTCCTTGACTTGCTCCCTAGTCTGAACAGGGCAAAGATTGGAGCTGGGAGCTGACAGCCGGCTTTTGCCCAGTGCTGCATCGAGATTAGCAGGCCTGAGTGCTGAATGAAGCTGTGCTGTTTCACACCTGGGCTGGCAGATTGTGGGTTTGGTTTGTACGGTAGCTTTACTGCCTGGCATCTTTATACTTGTGGGAAATATACTGCTAAGTTGTGTCTGTCATGATTTTTGAGCTGAATTCTACTTATGGCCAGCTTAAGCTTTTTCTTACGATTTTTCACTTAAATCTAAATAAAGACATTTAGTCTCTCCCATGCACACATACCATGCCTTGCCTCCTGTGTTCATTCTCTTACCTCCAGGATGCAATTCAGGATCTTGTTCCAAACATGCTCGTGGTGGGATGAGTTGGAGAGTTTTAACAACTTCCGCTTGAGCTTCCTTTTTGTGAAATAAGAAAGGACCAGAGCAGTTGTGTAGAAATGGCACCATGGGCAGACCCAGTCAGCAGAGGCACTGATTCTTCTAGCAGCCAACTCGTGATTGACCTGGCTGGAAATACCAATAGATGATGGGAAGTTCAGAATAGCCATGAACAACATCTGCACCCTCTTTCCTGAAGCTGGAACCTGGGACACAAATGTAGACATTATATGAAAAAATACAGTGATGCCTGAGTGAAGAACCAGCTTAGCATCCCACTTGGAGTCCCACATGGAATCTGTAGCAGGATCTCAGGGAACCACATGCACAGGTCTGTTTGCATGGTTAGGGCCCAGCTCGCGTACAGACACAATGCCTCTTAGTGTGGGAATGAAGACACGGATTGCGAAATCCCTATGGGAGACCCTGAGCCAAAATGACTCACATCACAATGTTGCCTTCAGATGAGTGGCACTACCTTTGATCAACAGTAATTGGTCTGCAGATATTTTATGTGCAGTGTCCATTTACATCCAATATTATCATGGGCAACAGATCTGTATGCCCCTTTCATTACAAAGGCAGGTTTCAGGTATGAAGTGAAAGGTGAAGCTACATCCTACATCCCATGCTGACTCCAAATTCCCAACAAAAAAGGGCTGTGGAAATACAAAATCAGATCCAGGCAAAATCCAAGTGCAGTTTGTCCCTGTTCTTTCTTGTGGATGATGTTCAATCCATTACTGAGGCTTAGCACAAAGCCTAGCCAGCACTTAAGCCCCTCAGCAGGATGTTTAAGTGGTGTCTTGGCTTTGTGCTGGGTCTCCGCACTAATGTGAATTTTTGCCAGTGGGGAGAAGGGTTGCTTTGTCCATATTGAAAAGTACACAGCCAGCCTTCTCTGTAGTACATCTCTTCACTTAGTTTTGACTTAATCCTTTGCATTGAGGGAATTGCTGGTTGCCCTAAAGGAATAGAAGCTGACACTCAGAGGCATGTGCCTTTTACTATCCATGCAATCCAGACAGTTACATTCAAATAAAATCAAAGCACTTCTAGAGCCAAATCTAGAGCAGTTTTTCTTAATTGGCATGTAAAGTTTTAGTTCCTTTTGTTAATATTTTAAGGCAAGTTAGAAGCAGTATTTAAAATGCTGAGGATTAAGCTCATAGGCTCAGACATGTGAATACTTCCACACCTCTTACTTCCTACCGTCTACCTGAGCTCTGACTAATTGTAACCACAAGCCTTTGAAGACAGGACCTAATCCTTATGAGCTGCAATAGCTGTATTAAGTATGGTTCATCATAGAAATATTAATATATGTAAATAGATATCCACTTACAATGCTAAAGACATTTTCACTTTGGACTGTATGCACAGATTTCCCTTCATTTCTGTTCTGCTGCCACTAGCAGCTGCTTTTTGGACACTAGGACATCAGATGCTGGCCATGTTGCCATTGCATAGTGGGTTTCTGGTGAAAGACTCAAGGATTTTGGCTGTAAAATGAGGGGCTGAAAAGCTCTGAAAAACTGGCAGCTGGAATATAAACCCAAAGTTTTGATTCAGTGGCTTGGCAAATATTCCAGGAACTACTCTTCTTTCTGTGGGATTAGGGTGGCAATCCTCCCTCATTTTCCCTGTCTCCCTGTGGAGGTGGATGTATCTGGTACTCATTAGGGGGTGGTTACAGCAGTGGGATCGGAAAAGCTCAGATTACAGTCGTGAGGCACTGTGGTCTCCTGGTTCAGGCACAGGGCTGAGACTCAGACATCCTGACCTCCATTCCCGGGTTTGTCACACTGACTCATAGTCAGGCCAAGGACAAGTCCTGGGTGCCCAGATTCCTTTTACCTGTACATTCGGCATACACGGTGCTCTCCAGCTGTGCACAGAGGCCAGGAGATGCTTCAGTGAGAAGGGCTATAAATGCAAAGATGCTGGCACATGGGTGATGAGGAAGAAGTGTTTTACTGAGCCGACCTACAGATATCATGATCAGGAAGGGGACAGTGGAAACAACAGTCAGTAGCTGGCAACACTGGACAGAAGAGCGTGATGACTGGTGACCCAGATGACCAGTACCAGCTGAGAGCATGGTCCCTTGCTTGGCTCTAGAAGGTCTCAAGTACAGGGCTGTGAGCACAACATGGGCTTAATCACTGAGCTTAAATCCATAAATAAGCAGCTGCTTTCCAGGACCGCTGAGCACCAAAATGAGGTTCTCTTGAGTTGCTTTAAAGTATTACCTTATGTAGTCTTACCTTGTCAACTTAGATGTTGGCCTGTCCCTCCTTTCTGATGAGTAGAATCATCACATGGCTACAGGATAGAAAGACTTAACCCTTCCCTCACATAGCCATGTTGTCGTAGCTCATCCCAGCTAACTGCAGACTCTTATCTCTTACATCTAAGGCTACACCTCCACTAATAAATGAAACAGGCCAAGGAATGTTACAGGGCACAGGGACTTGAACTGCTGCTACACTGTCAGAAGGGCCCCTGACATTGGTGTAGCGGAGGGTACTAGCCCTGTCCCAACAGTCCCTGATCATGACCTGGGAGCCCACCAGGCTGGGACTGCTCCCAGCTGGTGGTCCCTAGGAGACACCTTGATTAGGAGAGCAAGATAATTTCCTTGCCTGGATGGCAGCTGCATGGTGCCAACTGGCCTCAGGGCTAGAGCTTGGATGCATTTAACTTACTAATACAGACCAAGCCTGAGATCTGGAAAGATAAAGACACTTCCAGAGACTGAGTCAGCCCACCCAGGATGTGAAACAGTCCTGGAGGTGTCCGTCTGTCTCTCTGCACTGGGAGACTTAGGTGCTACCTTCCTGTGCAGCTGCCTCAGCTGCAGGCATAGAGCCAGGGCAGATGAATCTGGGCGAGTAAGGGTAGCCAATGTGTGTGGGATTAGACTGGAGGAATGTGTTTTCCCTGGTACTGTGCTGCATGAGAAATTAATTAAATGATTGATATTGTTTTTAATACTCCTATCCTCAGTCTCCAATCACTGTAATAATAAAATATAGTGCTTTGAAAGCTAATCTGGATGGTTTTGGAATAAGAAATTAATACTTTGCATCAATCCATGGCCACAGAATGCTTTACAAATCGTAATTCATTTCCATAATGTTTTCAAGAGGACTCCGAGTCGTAGTGTCCCTGCTTGATAAATATGTAAACTGAGGTACAGAGAGCTGAAAGGACTTTTTGTCCTTTTTTTTTTTTCCCATATAGCTAGTCAGAGATGAAGCTGAAGTGCAGCCCCTGGGGCTCGGTTCCTACTCTTCCAAACCTGCCAGCCGAGAAAGTGTCTCACTTTGTTTTAATGAAGTTCTGTTTGCCTTTTCATTTTACAGACTGTTAGCCCAGAATAATGGGAAGTGGGTACCCTGATGGATGACAGGAAGCCTTTCTAATTTGTCAAAGTACAATTAATAGCTGGCAAGCTCAAGACCAGCTCTCTGTCAGTAAATACAGTTTGGGCCAGAGTCACTTAAAGGTTTCTGTCCTTTTGGCAGTGTCAGCTGCAGCTCAGTCTGGGATTGGAATCCTCAAGTGCAGAAGCAACCCTGATCCTGCAGAGCCTTCTTAGAAAAGACATCCCAGGCCTCCAAGACCACGAGTCTTTTACATCTGGTCAGAATAAAGGAAGAGAGACAGTCAGTAAAGGGCGAGGTCTGATTTGTGTTTTTTAGTGGAGTTTTGTTGTCCTCAAGCTTTTCTCCAAGGTGAATTTTCTTGCCAGACATTATCAGCTTCAGTGGTTTGGCTCAGATTTTTGCTCCAGATTCTTTTGTCCTGTTGACTTTTGGATCAACTCTGCACTGGCTCTGTTTTGAAAGTTGCTTTACTCGTATTAATGTTTAATTTAAACAAGTATTAAATCAAAAATCTAACAGGGAAATGTTGTAGTCTCTGGACAGTTCCTTTCCTTGCTCTTTCAAGCTGTACATGAGTACAGCTTCACTTGGCACGACTTCTTCTGTTTGGTGTTGGTCTCATGACACTCCGTTATTACTGTTGCTTTAATGCAGTGGAAAACAACAAAAAAAACCCCGCTATGGTATTGTAGGCAATGCTGTGGACTCCTGTGAGTTAAAGTGGCCCAAGGTGAGGGGACAGAAGCCTGAAACTTGTTTATTTCACATTATATCCATCCAGTCTCCACAGAGAGTGTTTTGGGGCTGGGAACTAGGTGGTGGATCTAGAGGCTCTGTGAGGAAGGAAAATGTCTCTTACTGTTGTCATATACCTCTTTATGACTCATCAGGCATGGTCTGGGCATTAAAAGCCAATTACAATAGGAATGGGAGAGGAAACCAAATATTACGTGTACCAGGGCAGTTATCTCCATGAAGAGTAACACAGCTTTCCATGTTGGTATCTACTTTGTGCAGATAATCCAGGGAACATGCTGATAGAGTTGCTGCTGTTCCCAGTGCCCTGAGTTGCCTTCAAGATCTCAAAGAGGGGCTTCTGAAGGCTAAATACCCTGAATAGCATGAGCCTACCACTTTCCTTTTCTGATGCTACTTTGTGAAGGCATCTCGTCAAGGTCCTTGCTGCCTCTCCCTAATCATTGAATCATAGAATATCTCAAGTTGAAAGAGGACCATAATGAGTGAGAACAGAAACAGTTTCAGTTATCAGACAACAGACATTGGTCAAAAAATTCTGCCAGCCTCAATGGCAACAGAGTTTGAACCCACACTGACTTGTGACTGTCCCCTCCATACCTCTGAAAGACTCAGACTGATGTTCTTCCATGTGGTACCACCTCTGCATGGTCCCTCTGGTCCCAGTTTGCAGAGGTTGTCTGTGAGCACCTTACGGACCATGCTCACTGTACCTGAAGTCATTTCCACTCTCCACCATGCATGTTTAGTAGCCAGACTGCATGGGCTTTGGTCTTCTCTTTGGGCAGTTACAGAGCCATGGCAGGACAGTGGAAATAGGACCTAAGGCCTCTCCAAATGCCTACAGACCTCATTCCATCTGTATTTGCCTAAGAAAAGTGTTTCAGAGAAAGAATGACTTATTTAATCTTTATTTCCAGCACACCCATCAACAAATAACCCTTGATTTGGGGCAAAAGACATCTAATGATCATCTAATGGTCGTCTTCTGCATGGTAGTTGTAGGTTCCCTGCCTTTGCTCCTGCAGGTGCTTGCATTGCTTCAACTCACTCTCCTGCTGTGTCTCCACTGGGACACATTTTGAAGGAAAAGCTGTCGTCGTGCTCAGTGAGGGAAAGCACAGCAGCCCGGGAGTGAGGAGAAGAGCTCCACATGTTAATCTCAGGGTATTATCTTGCTTCTCTACCTCCCTCTACAGCCCCAGTAGAAAGCTCTGCCTTTGTAGAAAGCCATCCTTCCTAGCATCTGAGTGAGCTTTCTAGACCTTTCTACTTGGCTGTGTACAGCACACCCTACCTGCCCATTCATATCCATGGCAGAGTCTTAGATGCTGCACATAAAGCACATCAAACCCTTTAAGCCATAGGTTGCTGAGGCTGCTGACCACCTTCTGGGGCAGAAACGCAGTGCAGGTGCCTAATGTCTACCTTGTTCAGATGAACTGGGGGACAATCAAAGGGCCCAGAGCTGTGCTTCCCCTCTTAGCACTCCCCAGAGCAGTGAGCATGCTGCTTGTGGCCTGATGACGCTGAGGCTATCTGGGTTCACCAAGCCCTCTTTGTCACCATTCAGGTTCTGGGTGCATATGCTCATGGTTTTCAATAAGCTTGCAATTTATTCTCAAGGCATTTTATAAATGCAATGCTTAAAGCACACTCTGCTTGCCACTGCAATACTGTCATCTAGGCTGGTGCTCAGCAGAGCAACTACTCAAACAGCATTGGTAGAGCTGTTAAGGTCAGAGAGTGACAGACAAGTCTCCAACTGCTACTGTCAAATCAGTGCAGATATATTCATTGTACTTCCAATTGGAATTTATCTAAGACTTAGAACTGAACAGCTTTGTCTTACAAAAAGATCTCAGGGTCTTCAGGGAGCACGGGCAGTTTGGTCTTCAGATTTATATCCCCTGCTCTTCTGGCAGTACATGTGCCGTAATATGCAATGGGATGTTTGCCTGCTGTTTAGTCAAATAAAAGTCATTTTCTACAAAGACTAGGAGGGTCTTTTGGAACCTATCTACTCTCTCCTGACTTCTGCTGCTGCTGCTGGCAGAGGAGATATCAGCCTGAGGGTAACTCTGGCATCTCTGTCCAGTTTCACAAAATGGAGCCAGAAGCCAGCAGTATGAGTAAGGCAGGATCCCATGTGACTGCATAACCACTGCTTTCCATGGGAAGATATTTCTCACATTAGAAAGTCCAGCGAGTGGGAGGGGGAAATCTATAGCAGTGGTTTGGCTTGGGACTGTGGAAAAGATATGTGATGCCAGCTAAACTACCGGCCTCTTTCACCTTTACTTGGCATTGGAAAACTGTCTCTTCTTTCCAGCTCACAACTGGCAAAGGCTATGCAAATGGTTATTGACTAAAAGGTGCTTCAGTTCTGGGTTCCTCATTGTGATTTGTATTTTATTAGATGAAAAAACTCAAAAACTTTGGCTTTGTCATGGCTATAAATAAAAAGACTGGGCGGAATCACTTCTCCAACACAGTCACCCAGAAATATGAGGATGAAGTTCACTCAGTGAAGCAACAGGGTGGTAAGGGGACCTGTGCACACCGTTCCTGGCTCCATCCAGCTTACTGACATAGCTTGCCAACCTCGCTTATCAATGATAATATATTGAATTTTCCTCCCCATGACATGTGAAGTTTAAATTAATCGAAGCAGCAAATGGAGACAGAATCTCTATTGACTGATTTTGGCCGGGAGTACATTTTCTGACTTCCAACAAAATTTTTCAGGGAGGTTAAGATTGTTTTATGACACAACCGTGTCTCCATGCTTTTATGAGAATACAGCTGGATTCTGCAAAACAGGTGTGAGTCCCTGCTCTTAAAGTTTTAGTCTATATTAAAATAGGGAAATAGTCTATATTTAGTCTATATTAAAAAGGGAATAGATACAAGGGAAACTTTTCTCCCTTTCTGTGAAGCAGATGCTATTAGATCTAGCGGAAACCTCAAGTTTCCATTCCACAAGAAATGCCAACATTTTCATTCCAGTTCTATTATGGTAAGAACAAAGAATGCTATTCTGACTTTAGCTTTTTGGAATATTGATATAATGTAATATTGAACAAAATATATTTGGAGACAACAAGTTGTGAAATGAAAAATTAGTCAAAGAAGTCAGACCAAAATATCTTCAATGTCAGCACTGTTACAGAGGAAGTTTTCAATGTAGATGAAACAGGACAAATATGCTGCCAGTATATTCTCAGGCAGTCATGGATGCTTTAATTATAGTTGCATTGTCATAGATGCCAAAGTAGACATAGTAGACAAAGCTGAAATAAATGTATGGCTCTTTTTCTGGTGAAATCCAGATACTAAGTCAAAGTGTCCTTTGGTTTGCTCTTAGATAGTGTTAGCACAGTTTAGTGAGAGGTGCAGATAGCGCATATATATATATGTGTGTGTGTGTGCGTGGTACAATCCAGCAACTAGGTGGATGAAAACTTTCCACAGTGATACGTTCCCAGGAACAGTGTGAGAAGACTTCCAGAAAGAAAGTCTCCAGCTTTGAGGAGAAGGTGACGGAGGAATAAGCTGTCTTTTGCAGTGAGGATTTACCTAGGGATGACGGTAGAGGCAGCTGCTCTGTCATCAGCACTGCCCAGAGCTCCTCCTCATCTCTGTCTGAGAAGAGCTGTATATCTGTTTCCCCACTTGCTATTACAGAATCATACAGAATCACAGAATTTAGGGGTTGGAAGTGACCTCAAAAAATCATCTAGTCCAACCCCGCTGCCAGAGCAGGACCACCTAGAGTAGATCACACAGGAAAGCGTCCAGGCAGGTTTTGAATATCTCCAGAGAAGGAGACTCCACAACCTCTCTGGGCAGCCTGTTCCAGGGCTCTGCCACCCTCACAGGGAAAAAGTTTTTCTTTAGGTTAACGTGGAACCTCCTGTGCTCCAGCTTGCACCCATTGTCCCTTGTCCTGTCATTGGCCATCACTGAGAAGAGCCCAGCTCCATCCTCCTGACACTCACCTTTTACATATTTATAAATATTAATGAGGTCAGCCCTCAGTCTTCTCCAAGCTCAAGAGACCCAGCTCCCTCGGCCTTTCATCAGAAGGGAGATGTTCCACCCCCTTCATCCCCTTTGTGGCTCTGCGCTGGACTCTTTCCAGCAGTTCCCTGTCTTTCCTGAACTGAGGGGCCCAGAACTGGACACACTATTCCAGATGGGGTCTCACCAGGGCAGAGGAGAGGGGGAGGAGAACCTCTCTCAACCTACTGACCACATCCCTTCTAATCCACCCCAGGATGTCATTGGCCTTCTTGGCCACGAGGGCCCATGGCTGGCTCATGGGCATCCTGCTGCCCACCAGGACCCCCAGGTCCCTGTCCCCTACGCTGCTCTCTAACAGCTCAGTCCCCAACCTGTACTGGTCCATGGGGTTGTTCTTTCCCAGATGCAAGACTCTACACTTGCCCTTGTATTTCATTACATTTCTCCCTGCCCATCTCTCCAGCCTGTCCAGGTCTCTCTGAATGGCAGCACAGTCTTCTGGTGTGTCAGCCACTCCTCCCAGTTTTGTGTCATATTAGCCCCGCAGATACCTCCACCCTGGCTTTGCGTTGCTGCAGGTTCACAGGGGTATGTACACAGGGCACGGAACCAGCTGAGTCCCCCACTTTTGAGTCACCTGTTTTTACCAGGGGGATATTTTCAGGCTGCCTGACCCAGAAAAGATAATTTATCCCTGAGCCATGCAGCAAGAGAATTGCTGACATTTTAGAATGGTTGGCACGAACTCCTGCCTGGCCACTGGCTCCTTGTCCTTGTGACATTCAAGTTCACCTGTGATTTTGATTTGATTGCTGTTTCCCAGCAACCCCTTTTTGCCTCCCTGAGTGCCAGGAGCTCCCTGCATTGCACTGCAGCCCCACGGACCCTGTCAAACTGCATCTCTCAGCCGCAGGTAACTTGGTCCTAATTCCCTTATGGCAGCATTGTGCATCCTTCCCAGTTCATGTGGCTTCTTTTCTCCATACAAAGATCTGGATCCTACAGTGTGAAGACAAGAGATGGCAAAAATAAAGTATCAGCATGGTTACCTATACGTATCTCATTTAATCATTTGCTTATTGCCATTTGCTTTCTTCTGCTGGAGACAGGAGCAGTGCCTGATTCCATAGAGTATTTGAAGTTGGCTGCAGTCAGCTTTTTGGAAAAATCTCTTTTTTTTTTTTTTTTGGACAAAACTGCTGTCCTTTTGGTCACCAAGGGACCTCTAAGTGAAAGAGACTTTGCCAATCTGCAGTCATTTCCAGTTAAGCACCAAAGGACTTCTTCCTTGGAAATCACTGGAAAACATGACTGCAGAATTAAGGCGGCAACAACCCCCAATCCCAGTCTTCTGTTTCAACTTCCAGAAGGCTGTTTCTGACAGTGTCTAGCATCCAAATGAGGAGGCTAGAACTACCCAAAGCAGTTAAGCATGATACTACGTACTTCCTACCCATTGCATTTAAACCACAGTCTAATAACACAATTAGCTGCTTCCATCACCAGACATTAGTTTTCACCTGCTGTAAATTAATGTAATTGAATAGGCAAAGTGATCGGTCAGAATAACTTCTGACAGATTTTAAGAAAAAGCTGAAATAAAAGATTTCAAAATTTGACGTGGCATTTCTTTATGTTACGGCTCTGACAGTACTTTCCTTCAAATAATGGTTTGCAAAGGAGCTTTCAAAGGGAATTTTTATTCCAGGTTACTATTTGCTGTAAGGATGGAGAATAATACTGCCTGCAGCTGGGCATGGAAATGATTAAGGCCTTCTGGGCAGCACAGGTAAAAGTTCCCTCTTCTGATGGTGCCAGGGCAAAGGCCAGAGGGAGACATAGAGGGCTGGGGAAGACAAAATGTCACCAGGCTTTTCACAGAAAGTCCAGTTAAGCATAAAGTAACTTGGAAACATCAGTGCAGGTTTAGTTCCCTCTGTTTAGCCCACCCCTCTGTCTGAGGACCCTTTATCCCAGCCCAGCCCTTCATGAGATCCACAGCTCTAATTTTTTGCTGTGACTGCTCCTTAACAGGCTTTTGGGCTTCTAATATTTCACAGTAGGAAAATGCCTACTTCTAGTGCAGAAAACCTGCCCTGCTTCTGCTCTTATCATTTAACTGATCTCAGTTTCTTAGGTTGCCCTGTTTTCCTCTATAAATGCAATGCTTGCAAGAAGCAATTGAATATGAGTCTACCAAAACAAGAACTAAATACTGACTGACATTCCCAACCACAAGCAGTTTTTCAGCAGAGGATGTCAGGAACTTGTCTTCTGGCAGTGTCTTTGTAATTCCAGTTTTATCACCAATTTCAGCAAATTACCAGGAGGGGAAAAAAGATTTGTCTAGCAGAATGCAAAGGGAATAAACTGTGAAAAGGGAAAACTGACAATGTAGGCTGGCCTCCTGATGAGAGATCTGTGAGGCTGAAGAATAATCCTCCGTGGCAAATGTCTCATGGAGAATTGTAGAGAAATTTTGTTTGTAAGAGACCTCTGGAGATGTCTAGCCCCACATCCTGCACCCTGGAGCTCTGCACTGAGCACAGCCTTCTTTCCATCTTCTCTGTGTCTCCTAAAGCGTGAGTATGCATGTATTACTGCTCCACCTGAGTGCATCTGTGCCCTCCAGCCATGCAAACATCCCACCCCATCTCTGTAATTCCAGCGATGGCGTAGCTCTGCAGCTGCACAGACCTCCCGTTCCTCCTATTTGTTTCCCAGACGGTGTGTTAGTGTGCAGGAGCTCCCCAGGATGTCCTCTGCCTCTGGGGAGCATAAGAGCCTCTCACAGTGCCCTGTCTCCTCTGTGACTTTGTCTCCATGCACAGAAGAACCTAGTTTAAAGTCTTCCTCAGTGGGTTAGAAAAGACACCCAGAGGAGCCCAGGCCAGACAATGACACATGGAGCCTTTCCCTTTTGTCAGGCATTCCAACCAGGTCCAAGGCCACAGCAAACAGTTACTGTTAGTTTGGAGACATGGGTGTGTAATCTAAACCCAGCCTTCCTACAGCACCACTTTTTGACATATTTATCAGTTGTCTCAGCAGAAAGGCCAGAGACTGAGCGAGTGAGGAAGACCAGAGGGTCCCTTTGCCCCAGCACGGAGACTGCCCCATGCTAAAGGAGCAGGTTGCCGGTGCACAAGAGGTCCCTCTGATGCTACAGCACACTGCCGACCCTATGGGGAAATCACAGAGGTTGTTACCTAAACTGAGAGCCTCTTTTTAATTCCCACACTGCATGATCTCTGTCAGACTATGAAATTAATTAACTACCATGAGGAAACAAACAGCTCCTCAGATAGCTTTCTAAAAGAGAATAGTTTAATCTCAAAAGCTGCTGTTTTCCAACTCCGCATTTCTTTTGCTTTCTGCCCCTCAAACTTTTCCCAGAAGAAAGAAAATCAGCTCCACAAATTTATTTCTATCATCTTCTCAAGTATATTAGAGACAAATTAAAAGGTCTGTCCTTCACTGAATGTCACATGGGGTTGTATTACAGGATCTCTGTCAGTCTCCTGAAGCTACTATAGGAATATGGAATATGAAAATAAAACAAAATTCAAAGGTGAGTTAAGTACTAAGGTTAGGGATGTAGCGGAGAAACCTAATTAAATAACAGTAATATTGCCTACTGGACAGAGCTTCAGGGGCCATTGGCTTTATTCCAGGTTGTGCCCGTAACATGGTGTGCAAACATGGGCAGATAGACTGTTTTTTCTGTCTTAATTGCAAAATAGGCCAAGAAAGTATCTTTTATTTTTCTTTTCTGTAAAACACAGCACGGTGCAGTTCCAAACTGCATTAGGACTTGTGGATTCTGCAGAAATACGAATAATGCATATAGCAATATAATACAATGCTGTTCTCAATCAGACAGAGCTCCCATTTATTTCAGTGAGAATATTGCCTGCAGGATCAGGTTGTCAGGTCCTAATTAGGGCTCAGTCAGCTGTCAGCTTTCCCTGCCGAGTTCAGTACAGGGCACTCAACTTCTTCTCACCCTCCTTCTGCTACTCGCCTCCCCTCACAACAGAAACTCCATAGTCACATTCAGAACAAGAGCATTCACGACACACTGATTTAATTCTGACCAGGCCTGGCATTCCCCTGGCTTTGTTACCGTCTGCGCTTGCTTCTTGCTTTGGTGCCGTCCTTTATTGTAAGCCTAATAAGTACAAGAAAGCCGAGGAATGGGGATCCGGGCAGACTCACAGCAATGAGCTTCGAGGAGCTTGTTTGCCTGGGCAGACAGACTGGGTAAACAATTAGATCCAGCTCAAACGTTCAGGTCCTGTAGAAGAATTGGATGCTTGGCGCTGGCCATTCTCCATGGCATTCAAAATTTGGCTTTTCTCCAATCAAATATTTAAACATTTGTGACCGTTTGTCCAGCCCCACAGGCTCGGTTAGGAATTTCTGCTCCATTCTATTTTTGTAAATGGAGATACGGTGATTATTTACTAAGAACTTTGAAAAAATGTGCTTAGCTTTACAGCAAGGGTAAAAGAGAGTTTGTTTGAAAGTCATATAATGGAACACGTCAGCAGCTACCAGCATAATACTATAAGCAATGTACCCTTAGACAAAGTATAACTTGGAGCGTTGCTGTCACAGACCCTTCTGTGTTCATTGCTGGTAGCAAATAGCTGGCTTTTAATGAAACATAATAGAGAATTTGTTATTTTAAAACTGCCTTTCCATTTATAATCATGCCTGTTGCAGTATAATGGAGAATTGTATCCTTATTCCTTCACGCTGGCAATGCAGGAAATATTTAACAAGTGCTTGTTAAGTATTTATTTTAAAATCCGTTAATAGCTTGTCTCCAAATCAGTAAAGTTAGCATAATTTGAGTCATGCATGCACGTGGTACCTTCTGTGTCAGGACATCCTGTTTATTATAATCCGTGGCTTTCGTAGTTTCAGATTGACACAGTAAAAGATGCACAGTATTATCTAAGTCAATCTCCTGTATATCACAAACACTTATGTTTCACCCAATTTAGCTTTATCCAACCCATCTCTTCAGTTAGAGTCAGGAACTTGAGTAAGTTCTCAGGAAATTAACCTGCTGTATGCCACAGGTCTGCCAACCCAGCTTCAACACAGGAAATAAATAAATAAAATCTGGTAATCAACAGATGAAAAACTGCAGGAAAATTTCTTTGTAAGACACTTGAAGAAAAAGAGAAAAAAAGCTTGCTTGTTTTCATTGTTTTTCACTTGTTTGAGAACAGAATCAAGACACTCTTGCACATAAGCACTAAACTTGCTGTTAATTGTTTTCTTCAGCCATATACGCACAAGACGTTGAGAAGAGAACAGAGGGTATGGGGTAGATCGCTGTGGAAATCTGTACTTGTTCCCATAAAGAACCTGAAACCCCTTCAAAGGCAGCAGATGGTCCTTGATGGATATTCTGCAAGAGAAGGGCTTTACTGGACTTAAGAGGTGCATCCAAGTCTCACCTTTGGACTCGGTCCTGCTTTGAGCAGGAGGTTGGACTAGAAGACCACCAGAGGCAACCTAAATTATTCTATGGGTCTCTAAATAGATTTAATGACTACTCATGGTCTAAATGAATACTAACGACAGGTACTACTGAAAGTAGAGATCTCAGCAGGCAGCCGCTAAGAAGAACATTCAAGTGATCTGGAAGAACTGGCAAATGCTAGGCAGAAGCTAGGTAAGAGCAAGGTCAATAGTTCAAGTTAAAGCCTTGAGAAATGTTGGCCTGCTTTTCTACAGAAACGGGACAGTTTAGATGGCTTCCAAATCAAAAGAAAGGACTATAGATTTCTCTGGGATCAGGCTGGGGCATTAAGCTGATAGAAAAAAGGGCAAAGTGAAAAGCTAGAGCAGAAGGACACTCATTAGCACAAATTTAAAACGTGAAAGAAATCAGCAAAGCATCCAAGACACTTTTCCTTAAGGTAACTCTCAGTCTGGAAAATAAGCAAGAGGAATTTGCCTGCTCATTAATAAACATCAATTTGACTTAACTGGTATTGCTGAATTTAGGGGCAGGATTTCTGTGATCAGACAGTTTAAATCACTTGCTACAATTAAGCCAGCAAGTAATGATCTCAAAATAGCAGAAAATGTATGTCAAAAATGACATCACCTCCTTCTGTCACTGGTGATGGAAACCATTGATCTCAAAAATTTTTGAACCACAGGATAAATGTCTACTTAAAACATGTCTGCAACGTATAGAGAAAGTGGCTTAGTCTGAACGATGTATTCTGGATTTCCCACAGTGACAGTGGGACTTTCTAAAAATTACATCCAACAGTTTCCTAGACCAAAAATCAACATGGAAAATCTGTATTAGCCTTGCCAGCTAACAGAGGTATCGTTCAGGGACTTAAATATTATTGCTTACAGCTGTCACTAAAATTAGAAATTTTAAAATCAGGAGTTTTCAAACACTTGTCAAGAAGCTCTCTTGACCATTACTGTCAATTTTCAATTAGTCCTAAAGCAGAAGGGAAACTAAAGGTCTGGAAGAAGGTGAAGGTGATATGGGTATTTGAATGGGATATATGGAATTACCCAGATAACTGTGGGCTTTTCTACTTGATTCCAATCTCAGATCACATAATCAGATCAATGATGTATTTCACAAAGGATTAAAGTAATATAACTAAGATTTATGGAACCAGATTTTGTCAAAGAATAATAGTGCTTTTGAGGAAATCGCAAGCTTTAGAATAACAGTAATTCTGCTGATACAGGATACTTAGACCTTTAAGGCCTTTGATTATAACACAACTTGATAAACAGCTGAAGTATAAATAGAAATAACCAGGCAATGATGAACCAAAGGCTGTAACGTATAACTAACTGTGACAAATTTCAGCTCAGGACTGACTTTTCTTTAGCATGTCTTTCTAGCTCAAACAAGAGTAGTGACCAGGCGCAGAGAAGTCCACTGGGTAGCGCAGGGTGCCAGGCTGGGTCACAGTGCTTCCTTCCAGCTATAAAACCCTCTTCGTGTGCGTAACTTGATTACCAAGTGAAGACAGACCAAAGGGTTTTGCAGCACCTGGTACTTCTGCCTGGGGTCTTCCCTCACAGCCCAGGCCCACTACTCCAAACAACAGCTATAAGGCATCCTCTTACTAATACACCAGGACGAGGGCAGTGTCAGGACCTTTACTTCTCCTGAGTGTGCCTGAACTACCATTCGAGGAGCACCCGTGTAGATGCCTGGGTCGGGTGCACTGCTCACTCCTCTCCTGTCCCAGGAAGTCTTCTGCCAAGGTGGCCATGGAACGATGCCATGGAGCTATATGGGATGCCTCTCAGACTTACTGTCTTAGGCTGTTGCTAAAAGTAGGCAGATATCTATACTCTGCTTGTCTTAGTTCATGATTTCGATGAGGATGAGAAAATTATGTTAAATTCTAAATAATATTTACAGGTTTGATGCATCACTCGGCTCCTGGTGAGGTGTGGAGGTCCTAGATTCAGGTCCGTAGTATCTACATCTTTATTTGATTTGGCTCATGCAAAGCTGAATACATGTCATTAAAAATTAAATTTGTCCACTTAAATCTCTCTCCTTTGTACAGAAGAGAACCCAACCCAACTGAAAGGGCGTAGACTGAATGCATGGATTTGACATTTTGGAAACAGGCTTTTTTGCTGAGTACATTTGAGAGAGGAAACATTTACAGACACCAGTAAGTACCTGGTACGTAGTGTGGAGCAGCAGAGGCCTATTTTTAGACGTTCATCTTTGAATTCTGAAATGCACTCAAAGGCACACTGTGTCGGAAATAAGTTCTGAGAAACCCAGACTTGCTATAAATATTCCTTATGGGATGTGTCTCTGCAAGACATATCACCAAATGGTTTTCTTATCTTCCAGGCTTTGAACTGTAGATTGTAGTAATTAGTGCTAGGAAAGACCGATTGGATTACTTAAACTGCTATATGATATTCAGGATTGTTCCCTTTCCTAATGTTTTGCCTCACACAGTTTATATATCCTTGGGGGGAAAAAAAAACCCTGGGATACTATTTCACAACCAGTTTGCACAGTCAGAATTTTTTCTGGTGACATTTAGCCCAAATATATCTTTTCTTATTGCATTATACTCTTGCCATTATACTCTTTAGTGCCATGTGAAATAATTCCTCCTTAGGGTCCTATATACACTACACTGCAAGTGTAGACTGTTAGATTCATCCTGTGATAAACTAGACAAGTTTTCTTTATTTACCATTAATCATTTTTTGTTTATTTTTTTCTTAAAAAAATTTCACCTGAAATTTGTCTACGTCTCACATGGAACTAGGTAGCCAGAACTAAATACAGTACAGCAGCTGCAGTCACAGCTCAGAGGCATAAAATCACACTTATTACCTTGCAAATGAAAGATGTCATCTGCCACAAGGGAAGGAAAAGGATTATAGGTTAGTGAAACAGGTTGCCTGTTTGGGAGAAAAATCATCACTGTTTTCATAGCTGGATACACTAGATTTGGAAAACGAGCCAAGCTCATCTTAAGAAGATGTGAACAAGAGCTGCCCGAGAGTAATTCTCTGATGAAAAGCACTTAACTCTGAATGGTGTATTGCCATCTAACTTTAAAAGCCAAATGTCCTCTCTGCATGAGCTGTCTTGGCTGCCTCTATCGACACCCAAGAGAAAATAATTCCAGACTGCAGTTCATTCCATAATAACGGCAGCATCTAACATGGGTGGGATGGATTGCCCTCTGGAGATGGCTCCTCTCCTCTAACTTAAAGATGGCCTTCCTTAGGCTACTGCTGTAATTTTCAGGGGGCTAAAATTAGCTGAGGTTCATCTTGTTTACTTGTTCCCAAGCTAATCATAACTGAGCCCTCCTGGTTCTAACACGACTCCTCTTCCCGTTTCAGACCAGAGGCTCCTATCAGACAGTCCCATGTGCTGGCTCTGATGGCTAAACAGCACTCCCGTACGCCCTGGACCCCTGTGTTCACTCCCCTTAGGAGCACCGATTCACAGGTGTTATGTGGACTCACAGAAATCCTGCCAGCAAAGGCTTATTTGACTGAGAAATTAAGGCAGAACTGCTCATTAAAATAGTCCCAATCCCTGCCTGGCTTTTCTTTTCTTTGTCTCCCTAAACTGGGGGGATACACCTGCTTTAGGTGTCCCCACAGAGCCTACATCCATTGCAGGATGATGTTGCCAAGAACACCACCTTCAACCCTTCCTTCTCCTGAGGGAAGTTCTAACTGCATAGGCTCTGATGTGCTGCCAGGGGGGCTGTAGCTAGAACATAGTCTGAAATACAATGTGGTCCCTCGCTTAGGAGTCACACTGCTAACTTCAGGGTGCCTGCAGGCTGGGTGCAACATGACCAGGCATCAAACTAAGTCTGAGCTCAAGCATCTTGTTAGATATCCTACCAATTCTTACTGTGCGACAGGACTAGGAAAGGCCCTTGGCAGCATTAGCCACGTAACGTCCTCGCAAAGGCTGGCAAGCAGATGGCGAAAGGTTTGACCAAACCTTTCGGGCAAGCTGTGCCCAGCTCATCTGCTCTGCAGGCGTGGCTCTCACTGCGGGGAGAACCTTCTCTTTTGCTGTGTGCATTGAACACGGGCTTCTCTCCAAACCAGCCCGGCACGAGGTGAGTACGATCTCCAACAGGAGCTGAAAAGCCGTCCTTTAATACCCTCAATGACCTTCTAACTACACAGAAACGTTGTGGGCACATACAGCACTCACAAAACGTTATAGCTCCCTATTCTGAGTATATGGTGGATTCAAAACTGCCAGCCGGAGCAGTGAAACCTACAGCAGAATCTAAAACCAGCAGATAGACACAGGCTAGCACAAAACCAAAACCAGTGGTGATGAATGTGATGCAGTTTTGCATAACACTGAAGATTCCCTTTTTCAGGAAATTCCTGAAGTGCTCAGGGAGTGCAGTTTCAGTGGATGTTTTATTTTTAAGGTGTCATTTTGGGATTACTTCACTGTAGTGATATGCTGTTTATCCAAATGGTGAAGATGCAGTGTCTTACAAGAATCTCAGTCTTGTTGGAGCAAATCCAGATGCCTGTTTTATTTCAACAAGTTTTCACTATCATGAAATTAAAGGGGAACTGATAATTTAAATGTCATTTGTCAGAAATATTTTCAGTAATATGAATAGCAGTAATCCCCAAGATCTGTATAGTTAAGAGCATATATAATATATATAGCTGTGAATTTTGAACCAAGCTGAATTAAAAATGTTCTTCCTCATTTTCTTCTTTCTATGTATCTCATAGTTTGATCAAAACCATCTACATAATATACTCAAGCAGATATTTAGAGAATCCCATGCCCTGTCTGACAGATACAGATAATCCCCCATAAGCCTTTCAATTGAGAATTCAGGGGGAGATGACTACAAAATTGTTCCTAAACATACTATATTTGCAATCCAATGTTACCTCTTGTAATAACAATTTTAGAAACTTTCTGTAAAGCTTGGGTTGTCTCAGGCAAAGCTCTTTATTTGCACAGTTATGTCTGCAGGTGGAACTGTGCAGGAGAAACCTTCCCCTGTCAGTATGAATTGCAACTACATGCTCAGATATCCCTATTCACCAAAGAAGAAGATGGAGACACTGAGAGGGATTCACTTCATGTAACTGTAGGCATCCAAAAGTTAGATTTAACCTCTCCTAAGAGACGATGGAAGGAAATGAGTGCTTTTAAGGAATGACTGGCCTATCTTATATCCACTTTTAGGATATAATAAACTGCCTTTTGAGGTAGCCCCTAAAGGCCTGCAAAAGGAACCCAGAGTGGTCATGCCTAGCTTTTAGTTGCCTTTATTCGGGCAGAGGCACCCTCTCCAAGGCTAGAGTCCTCCTCCCTGCTCCACTGTGCCACAGTCGCTGACGACAAGATTTTTGCCAGCACAGGAAGGACACTGTATACATTCAGCTGTCAGTTCTCCCACTTGGCAATCTTTTTCATAAACCAAACAACTCAAATTGTCTGTCCTCACGTGCTTCCTTTAAGAGCCGACAGCAAAAGCATCTTGCTTCTGGGAACTAGGAATAAGCGCTTCCCCCACCACCCTTGCATCCATAGTGTTGGAAAACCCAAGAAAAAGACTTTATTTTCTCTGGGTGGTATCATCTTATGGTGCGACATATCTGAGGCAAATGCCTGGCCTTCCGCTTCCCGTCATCACAGCACCCAGTCGTGGGACAGCTGTGTTTATCGTCGTAAGACTGCATTGAGATCGAACATGCTCTCACACTCCTTGCTCAGATCGGGAACCGAGGCAGCAGAGCCTTCCTGAAGTCCTGCAGTGAAGTAGGGGGCAGAGAGGGGATAGGACATGCTTCTCCAAAGTCCCCGTCTGCATCCTCCTCGCCTTCAAAATAGACTGTTTTCAAAAGGATAGAGAAGGTCTTCACCTTTAACTTCTTCCCCCTGCAGTTAGAAAGAGCTTTGGGAAATGGGGCATCTGTGAGCAGGGGTCTCTGTCCCAGGCAAGGCAGAGGGAGCCTGCTGGATAGCTGCCATTGCAGTGGGGAACTCCACAGCCTTTTCTGCAGCATTACATCAGCAGTGAGCAATGGGAGGACTCATTTGAGCCAACTGTGAGTTGTCATTCTTCCTTCCAGACTCAGTGGCCTCTGAAATCACTCCATTGTCTGCAGCGGAATCTGGCACAGGCCCATAATGCCAGGTTACTTCCCTTCCCTGCAGAATAAAAGATTTCTTCAACCATGAGAAATTATCTCCTGGCAGTGCCATTCATTAGGGCTCCCACCTGTAGGCTGTTTCATTTTCAGATTACTCGCAAGGTGCTGAAAAGCCAGCCTGTGTGTTATCACTTGACAATATAGTACAGCTAATACCTCTTCACCCTTACGTATGTTGTCACTTACTGCTCCTTGCCTCAACAATGGCTCACAGTAACACTCAGATCTTGGCCTTCACTCTCTTCTTAAAAAAGCTTGTGCAGCCAAATTTCACCAGAGCTCTTATTTCTTAAGAATTATAGGGAAAAAAAAATCTGTAATTGTTTCTTTTCCCCCCTCTTTTGAATTAGAAAGTTAAACCATTAGATTTTGTCTATAGCTGCAGGAGAGAACTGGGCAGTGGTTCATTTGTTCTTAAGGCAGGCATTAAGATGGGCCAGGCGAACTCTCTTTTCTGAGCTTATGGTCCAATGTATGCCCTAAAAACAAAATCTAGAAAGTCTTGTGGCAACCAGTTGTCTCATAACTCAATTTCAAACTAAACGTTCTTCTCCACAGCTTTTGGCATGGAAGTTTTGCGCGACACTTTCTTTAAGGTTTCATTCTCAGGAGGAGTCCTGCAGACACCAAGCCTTGTGGCTCCTGTACACCTATCTCTGTTGTGCACAGAAGTATGTAATGCCCTGTAATTTGTCTCACTGCAATACTGTGGGCTGGTAGCTATGGACCAGCTCCCCACTGTGGCAGGTGCTGTACAAACAAAACACCGAATGATCCTTTCCCCTAGTCAGAAGTAGAGAGACAGCAGTCAGTCACAGGAAGACACAGCCACACTAGGGAACTACGAGAAGTGTGGTGGGACGATTCTAACTATGGGCATTCACACAGGCACCTTTTTTGGATGGCAGGCCTTCAGCTTTTCCTGTTGAAGTGTCTAATATAAGTCAGACAACTTCATCCCCGACAGTGCCTCCTTCTCTTCATTGGCAATTAAGGTGCACAGAGTGAGCACCTCACACGCAGACCACTACATACAAATGCTTATGGTTTGAATGAGGTTTCTAGTCTCATTTGAGATGCCTTAGAGCATCCACCTGACTTTCAGCTGCTGCTCCAGACAGGGAAGGTCTATAGCCCTGTATGGTATCATGTCTAGCCCAGGGCATCCCAAACCCCTGCAGCTAAGTGAGGTGAATCCCACCATATGTACCTTAGCAGTGTCTTGTATCTCCGCCTCCCTGTCTGCTGTAAACATTTCTATCAGTGTCTTGTCTTCTAGGATTGTATCTATTTGAATTTGTGTCTCAAACAGTCCTCCTTTAGTCATAATTTATTCACAGTCACTGTAAATAAAATATTGGAGAAAACAAGAAGGAAACAATTATGCTAATATTTATTCCTTCTTCCCACTGAGACGAAAACAGCAGCTTTCAAGTGATAGAGGAAGGCTGGTGCATTTGAGATAAAGCAGGAAAGGGACATCCAGGGAGTTGTTCAGTGGAGGGTTTGTGGTCATCTAGAAGTGACTGCTGGGCAATCTGTACCTTGTCAGACGGGCAGAAGTGACCAAGATGCCTCATTTGGTGTGGTGACCTACTACAGACAGGAAGACCTGGAGCGCACATGGCAGCTGTGACAGAAGAGGCTGTATGCCCATGGAAAGCAAGAGCCCACCTGGACCACTGCTGCAGCCCTGACTCCCACTACATAACCACACCTCACAACGCTTCCACCCCCTACAAGGCCAAGGCATGGACCACCTCCTCTGCCCATGCAAAACAGCAGAGATGCACAGGGCAAAGCTTCCTGAGCAGCGGGGCTGCGTATCTAATCGGGAGCTGAGTAGATGCAGAGCCCAGACAAAGGAGGGACCTGTGACTGGTATGGTACTGCTGATGCAGTCTTACTTGTTAGCCACCTACTGGTACTCCAGGTATCTTCCTCGCTGTTGCATGATCATTTCCTGGTAGCCCAAGAGCAGTGGAACTGGTATCACCAGCCCTAGCTTCCCCCTGACACCAGTTGTGTTCTCTAGCTGTGTTTCTGCTGGAGATGTTTGCCTTCTACGCTTGGGGACCTCTCCCTCACGTTGTAATTCTCCTCTAATCATTCCCAGTTGAGAAAGGCTTGTCTGAGGAGTTACGATTTTTGTAGTACTTGCTTTTTCCAATCATTTGTTAAAACCTTTCCAGAGACCCAAATGGGGTTGGTGCTTGGCCCAAGTAAATGCAAATTAGAAAAATCACATCTAAGAATGTGAGATCCTGCAATGTCTCAGCTGCTCATGTAGGGTCTGTGCGTGGGGCAGAGTAGAGCTTTTGCTGAGCTTGAAGATCTCCTGGTCCTTTGTAACGATAGCAGCAGGGTGAAGAGGTCAGTAGAAGGCAGCAAATAAATTGATTCCTGTAAAATGTATATTTCCTTTCTGGGGTAACGGGGATCAGCCAGGAATTTTGGCAAAACCTTTTGTGGATTCATCTTTTCTTGCCAGGTATCATTATAAGGATTCAAGAAGGATGAGTAATTAAAACCCGTGCAAAGAATGTGTCTGGCAATTAAATTCGAACATCTGCCTGATGAGGCAACACAGGAGACAGCTGGCCGAGCTCCTGGGGCTCACACCCTGCGATGGCAGCAGGGACCCCCAGGGCTCACCCCACACCCGGGGACTCTCTGGGAAGGGACCTGCCACGCTGGGGCCCCAGATGTTGGTGACAGAGAGCCCGGTGTCCTCGGGGCCGTGGAGGTGCCACCCCTGGACCCCAAAACCTTCCACCCCCCCAGCCCTGAGGTGGCCTGTCCATCCCCGGGGTGGGTGGCGACGGCGGCCCCTGAGCTGCCCGCAGTGCTGGGACATCGCGAATAAAAACAAGGATGAGGAAAAAAAAAATACGGTTTTCCTCAGGAAATAAATGAAAATAGCAGTAAAAGAGAGAGAAAAAAAAACCAAACCAAAAGGGGGTGACCACCTCACAGGGACGGCGGCCCGCGGGGGGAGGCCTGCGCGGACAGGCGGCCTCGGCCTGCGCGGGGCGGCCGGTGGGGCGGGCGGAGGGCGCCGGGGCCGCCGGGAGCGGGGAGCGCAGCCCGGGAGCGGGGAGCGGAGCCGCGGAGCGGGGCCCGGCGGCGGCGGGAGCCGGAGCCACCTGCGGGAGGCGCCGCTCCGCCCCGCGCCGCCCCGCCCCGCTCGGAGCGCGCCTCTGAGGGCAGGCGGCCGGCGGGAGGGAGGGGGGAGGCGCCCCCGAGCCCCGCGGAGGCGGCGGGAGGGATGGGACCGGCCCCGCCACCTGCCTGAGCGGCGCCCGGAGACGCCGCCGCCGCGGGGAGCTGGTAGGTAGCGGGGTCCCGCCGGCCGGGAGCGTGCCGCGGGGTGCGGGTCACCCAGGGGGACAAAGGGGTGGCGGGGCGGATGGCGAGGGCCCCGGGGCCAGCGCCTCACCTGCCGGCGGGCGGGCGCGAAGCCGGGGGCACCGGTCGTCCCCGCCGGGCTGCGGGAGCCGCTGTCCCGGTTCGGGGCGAGCCCTCCGCGCGGAGCTTAATGTTTAACCCCGCTCGGAGCAACGGGAGCGCAGCCGGCGCCGCCTCTCCGGCGGCGGGCGAACAAAAGGGATAACGCGGCTTCTGCCCCCGGCTCCGGGTCCCCGCCGCTGGGGCGGCCGGGCGGCGGGCACGCCCGCTCGCTGGGCCCGTGGCGAACTTTGAAAGGGCGTCTGGTGAGGAAACAGCTGGCGAAAAATTCGCCTTTGCTGCGTTTCACGCTTGGGAGGCGTCGGAAGGAGCTCTCCGGTTGAGCCGCGGCGGTCCTGTACTTTGGTTCATCAGCGTGAGTGAGAACAGCGGTATTTTGGGTTGGTTTTGGTTGTGTGGTTTTTTGGGTTTTTTTTGTTTGTTTGTTTGTTTTTAAGAAATACGTGACACGATCTCGTCAGTGAAGCGGCTGCCGGAGCCTGCGGCAGTTGTTCACCTCCTGCCCCGAGCGGGCTCCGGGGGTCGGTAAGGTCCTGCCGGAGACCCCATTTGCGCGGCGGCCCCGTCGCTCAGGTGCTTTGGTGGCCCTGGGAATGCGTGTCCTGGCTTACAGCTTGCCGGGCTATTCCAGTCCGCCGTCACTGTCCGCCTGTAGCACAGTTTGCTCTTGTACAATGAAGCTGAAGCTGCTTCACATGCAGGGAGAGAGGAAAGAAAGGAGGGCGAAAGGAGGCAGTAAAATTGTTCTATAGGAGTCGGACTAACTGGTAAGCACCTAACGTGGTCTCTTTCTTCTGTGTGTGCTTGTGTGGCTGACACACGTGTCAAAATACCCGCTGTGTGTGTTAACAGCCACCCTTGGCCTGCCAGTATCGACGTTCATCTCAGGTTTTCTGAGACATCTCTTCTTACAGCCCTCGGTCTGGCAGGTAAGGCGGTGTAACTCTCACACCATCCTCAGCATCGCAGGCAGGCTAATGGAGATGTTAGATTTTAATGTCAGCGAGGCTTCTGTAATTCTTAAAGCACGACTCAATTATTTTTGCTGTGTTTTAACAAGTTCTGTGACTTAAGGAAAGCAGCAGAGGTATTTTGGCACGGCAGTGACAGTAATTCAGTACACCTTTAGAATTTGGTTTGAGGCAGGTTTTTCTCTCTTACTGTCTTGGTTTTCTTTCTTCATTTTTTCTTTCCATGTTAATCATTCTGGCTTCCAGCACTGTGGAAAATCTTTCTTAATTTCAAAAAGTAATGGAGACTGTTCAGTTCATGGGCTCTCATACTGGATGTTCCAAGATCTATTGATATTTAACCATCTATTACAAGAACCACCCCTGAAGTCGTGAACTTTTCCAGAAAAATTACTTGCTTATTAGAAAATGATTCGCGTCCGTCCTGAACAAGGCAGTTCTCTTTCACCAGCATCTATCTCAAGGCGTGAATGCCCATAGCAGGCAGGAAAATGTGTCTGTAAAGTGTTTTAGCAGCATGGGGAGCCCCGGGGTAGCTGTCACTGTTTCCATTCTCTAAACAATTTTAATGCCATTAGCAAGTGTGATTATGTACAAACCGCTTTCTAGGGGGTTCCTAGGCTGGATATCAGAGCAGGGCTTTGTACTGAGTCAAAGGGTGGATTGAGTTTATGACACAGTTTAAATAGAAACAGAAGAGCAGTTCTACAGTAGAGCAGCACATCGTAATTCATCCAGGGTTGTTTTGTGATAGCTGTTCAGGGAAGTGCTCGCTTCTTCTACCAGTTTGTTCGATTTGAGAACATCTTTCAGCATCACCCACTGAAAGCAGCTGAAGGTAGAGACTGTTAACCCTGATTTTTGCAGCTTTTTAATTTACTTTTAAGCAAAAAGGAAAAGAGAAGGGAAAAGGAAAGAAGAGGCTCCCTTGTAGGTCCCTCTTCAAATTTAGACTGCTTTTAAAATTCCTTCATTTTTCTGCTTAACCATTTATTTTTTAAGGAAGAAGGATTTACAAAGAAGAGGTACTATGTGCTAATTTGGCATGTCATTGTAAGTAAGACATATTTATTCTATTTATTACAGCCCAGAGCTGATTTAGTACCAGTTATGTCTCCAGAAAAGACATAATTATGAAGACTTCAGTAAATGCCTTGGTTTGTGAGCACTGTTTATCTTCTATGGTCAGGTATAAACTCAACAACTGTATTTTATTGTTAGGTTTTAATAACATTTTAAATAATAGAAAAGTTCTGTAGCTGATGAAAAGGCTTTTTTTGTCCCATATATCTGCAATGTAGATCCTAGCACAGAAGCAGCAGGGGAGGGATGTGGGGAGGCTTTCTCAGAGACTTGAAGTCTCATGAAGAAAGAGTGCCTCTTTACAGAGCACAGCACAGACACAGATACCATCTTCTGAAGGCTTTTTTGGGGACCTGCTTGAGTCTCAGCTCCTGTCTTGTTCTCCTCATAGGGCGGCTGCCCTCTGCTGTCTAAAAGTGCCTTTCCAGCGTTGGCCTTGCTGTAGTGGTGATGGTAGGGAGATAAGGGAGGGCAGGTTGCGGGGAGAGGTAGTTTCTCTTCTCGGCACAGACGAGGCTCTCGGAGGAAGCAGAGGAGTTGCTGGGCACACGGTCCCATCATCAGGTCGCTGTGCTGACAGGCACGAGGGAATCTGCTGCTTGTGCAAGTAACAACTGACAAGACACTCCTAATTTTCCCGTGCCAGCTAAATAAACCAGCCAAAGGCCAGCATTGGCTTAGTTAGCATGAATGATTTTTTGATCCAAGAAGTGGCATGAATGGTGCAATTTAGACAGAGATTCCGTCTCTCAGGAAAGTTTCAAATGTAATTTGTGGGAATAACTTTGGTGTGAAGCAGATGAGAGCAGACTGCTTATAAATATGTCCTCTTAATGATGGGATCTGCTACGTGATACACAGTGCAACAGTGATTTAGTCTGTTCTCAGCTTCTAACTGGGAGACCAGTAAACATTTCTGTGTGCAGTCCTTGCTGTCACAAGTAGGACAGTTAGCAGCTGACCTGTGCTCCTGGGTATTGTCTTTGTGGGGATGGTGTGGTGTCATTTGACCCTGTTACCTTCTTTTTCTATGTTTTCCTAATCGCTGGTATACGATGAATATATTTGATACACAGCAAGTGTTCCCTGGGCTATCCTTATACCGATGTGAGAGTACCCCATTTCATAGCTTGCAAAACCCAGCCACAGCCACTATTGATCTCTGCTGTGGAAGGAGCCAGAGGAGCTGACAGTTTTCCTTGAATACATAAACAAGTATTTTCCAATTTTGGGACATCCAAAATTATGCAGTTCTGATTCATGTTTAAAATGGCCTGCATTTTCCAGCATGACTTGCCCATTAGGTATAAAGCAACACATTGATTAGAGTTTAACCCTTCTAGAAACAAATACGTCTCGTTAAAGATGAGCTGTTTGTTGATGAAAGAACTACCAACAGAATGTCCAGTCGCTTCTGGAAGAGTCGATACCTGCCTCTGTGGTATCACTAGCATCAGCTTTGTTTGTCTATGTCTGTTTTTTGGAATGGAAATGTTTTGATATCCTGCATGAGTCAATTGATATCTTGAACATCGTGTGCTTTAATTATGGCCTCCATTCCCAAAGAGGATGCAACCAACAGTGGGAGAATCCAGGCCAAATACTTGAGTTGGACACCTTGGGACTTTAGCAGTCTGTAGCTTCCAGTGTCTATGTCAGTGCAGCTTAGGGATGGAGTATTCCTACAAAAAGCATTGGAGAGAAGGATTTATCTTTTTTGTTCTTAGATAGTTGTGATAATCTCCTGCATGATTTGCTTTGGTTTACTCATTTGAGGTATTCCAGGAATGATCCTGCAGTTGTGATCAGTGTAACCTCAGCAGGGTTTTAAATATGTGTAAGCTCAACATAATGGCAAAGTTTTGTTTGAATAATCTTTGTATGAGGGAGATCCTGCCTGCCTTCTTGCCCAGGGCGCAATGCCTCCCGCAGCGATTCAGCTGTATGGCTAATTTTCAAATAAACTAAAGCTACACAGTTTCTTGACACAGTACTAGTGCACGCTGTTCTCTGCAGTCTGAGGCGCTCTGCCTGTGGTTCATAAACACATTTACAGTCCCATTTGCCTCCCTGTGCTCAGAGGGGGTTGGTTTGCATTTCTAATTAATTGAGTTTATAAAGGAATAAGCCAGTATGTTAACTGAAAATGCCCTCAAGAATTGTAAACTTGCTTCATTAGCTGCCCTTGTGTAATTATATCACCCTTTCTCATGTAAGCCTGGGGGAGAGCAAATGCTACACAGAGCAGAAACCTTCCTCCGGTATGAGTTGCAAGGGGAAGTGAGTCTCACGTGTGGTTGTGTTCTGCCACCCAGCTCCTGTTCAGGTTCCCTTCTTTGTCCACCCGACTGTTCCTATCACCAGCTTGATGTCTCTGGATAAGACAGCAAACGGTGTGAGGTGATTTAAGGACCTCTCTCAGGGGAGTCAGAGAGTAGGTTGGAGCTTTCAGAGAATGCTGTACTCTGGCTGAAGTAAGACACATCTACTCTTTGCAGGAGCTGTGGTTTCCAAATGCAGGAATTTACACAGAGTCTGAATTTTCCTTACAGCATGTGAAAACAAATACCATAACTTCCCACTGATGTCAACTGGGAGTTGGTGACTAAGCACACCTAAGGGTTAAATGCTCTGTGTTTCAGTGTTAATTTCAAGATACAGGTTAAGGCACTAGTTTAACACTGAGAAATCTGAAGTACTTAATGATAATTGGCTTCATTCAAATCGCTTGACCCTTATTATAGTATACTTGGTTAGCAAGCCATTACTTAGCAAGGTAGATTAATCTTGCAACGTGTTTGGGTGAGTAACTGGACTTCCTTTTGCTTTCCACAGACCAGCATTCAGAATGGCAGGCTTGTCCACTTTAATCCTCCTTTTGTGTGCTGCTAAAGATGTGGTGCCCTCCAGTTCCCACTGGAAGCCAACTTGGCCATCTTACAGAGTTCCAGTTATCCTGCCACAGTCAACCCTTAACTTGGACAAACCACAGTTCGATGCTGAAGCTAGACTGGAAGTGGTATCTCCCTGTGGCCCAGCATGTCACAAAAGTTCTCCGCTGCCAACTTACGAAGAAGTGAAGAACTACCTGTCCTATGAAACCTTGTACGCTAATGGTAGCCTCACCGAAACTGAAGTGGGCATATATATTCTGAGCAACAGCGGTGATGGGTCTCAAGGCAAATCTCGAACTAAGAGGCAGATTTATGGCTATGACAGCAGGTTTAGCATTTTTGGGAAAGACTTCTTGTTGAATTATCCATTCTCTACATCGGTGAAGCTGTCTACAGGTTGCACAGGGACGCTGGTGGCTGAAAAGCATGTTCTTACTGCAGCTCATTGTATCCATGATGGCAAGAGTTATGTCAAAGGAGCTCAGAAACTGCGGGTGGGGTTCCTGAAGCCCAAACTGAAAGATGGCAGCAAAGGGGCCAATATCACCAACTCGGCAATGCCTGAGAAAATGAAATTCCAGTGGATCCGAGTGAAACGGACACATGTCCCGAAAGGATGGATCAAAGGCAATGCCAATGACATTGGCATGGATTATGACTATGCCCTGCTGGAGCTGAAAAAGCCTCATAAAAGAAAGTTTATGAAGATAGGTGTGAGCCCACCAGCAAGACACTTGCCTGGAGGGAGGATTCACTTCTCTGGCTATGACAATGATCGTCCGGGAAACCTGGTTTACCGTTTCTGTGATGTCAAAGATGAAACGTATGACCTGTTGTACCAGCAGTGCGATGCCCAGCCAGGTGCAAGTGGATCTGGGGTGTACGTGAGGATGTGGAAGAGGCAGAATCACAAATGGGAGCGTAAAATTATTGGAATATTTTCAGGCCATCAGTGGGTGGACATGAATGGCACCCCACAGGATTTCAATGTAGCTGTTCGCATCACACCCCTCAAATATGCACAGATCTGTTACTGGATCAAAGGCAACTACCTTGACTGCAGGGAAGGATAAAGACAATGAAACTCCTTGAAAGCACTTAATGACTGATTTTAATTACTCATCTGAGGAAAGGCTAGACTTCTGCTGCAAACGTGTGTGATACGATCTTGTAACACTGGGATGTGATATATAACTTGTCAAGCAAGCCACCTTGTTCTTGGGACAGGGGCTGTGTGGTGTTGTCGTTACAGCTCGAAACTGGGGAGAAAGGAACGTCTGCTGGGTGGGGAAGGAGCAGGTGGACTTGCAGAATTTGCAGCTGAGTAACTGAAGATTAATTAGGGGCGGATCAGTAAACAGTACAAAATCAGAACCGTCTCCAAAGAATCTTATAAAAGGGACGCTGTTGACTATCTCATGCCTACAATGTTTGTTTTAATAAATCCTAGGATTAGTAGAAATGCTTTGATCTGAACTTTTAAAAGAAAATATTTCTATGCTGTTGGGGGCTGAAGAGGGGCATTTAACGGTGTTTGCAACCCAAACATTACAGCTTTGTGTTCCTGCATGAGAAAGGGAGTGTGAAAAGGGCAAGGCATGCGCTGTGGGAGATGAATGTCGCACAAATAGCGTGAAGGGTAAATAACTGTATAACATTCTAACCTTCTTTCGGCCTGAGTGATTTGAGACTTTATTAGTAACATAGTTAATAAAAATGCCTTTTGAGCAAACAGACCTTGATGTTGCAAGGACCTGACTGTGAAGATGATCTTGGCCACGTGAGCAGTGCTATTGCATCCTGCTTTGGGAAACACAAATCAGACGTGGGCTTAAATCTTTAGAGCAGCTGGGACATAGTCTTACACCTAGCAGGTTCCTTATGAATATACTGTTATAGAAAGTGTATGGGGACAGAGGCTTGTTTTCTGTTATGACCTACTTAGATCTGTTAAGGAAAATCTCATGTCAGCAACTCAGATTTTCAGAGGGGAAGCCTGTCTTTGGTCTTGCTGGCCATCTGAATGGCTGCCTGCGGAGCAGGTAAAGGGAAGAGTAGGACAAGGGTTCTACTGAGTTTTCCCTTTTTTTGTTGAAGATCCACGCTGTTATACCTAAAAATACACCAGGTGGATGGACCCTAGATTTGTAAGTGTCTCTTTGTCATATCCCTTTGACAGTGTAATTTGTACGGCATCGTGACTTCCGTTTCTTCTGTTGTTTGGGACAGGAATCCTCCTTCCCATCAAATTGCTGAGTTACAGATAGTTCTTGGCAAATGCACAGTTCAGTAATTCTGCAGCTGGAATAGAGCCACGTTATAGGATGCAATCTGGGTTTGCTATGGGGTGATGCTCTGCTCGCTCTTGCAAATAAGTGACTTACATTTTTACTATAGCAGAATTGGAGTTTAAAACAGAAACTGTCTTTTATAGATAAAATCAGCAGAGCCAAATACTTGTAGCTCAGCAAACAGTGTTGGGAAGTCAGTGTGGTTTGTACAAACAATGTTTCCGAGGTGGATTGCGCCACTGTATTGCCGTAACATGGTTAAGTACATGCTGCCATGCCAATATTTTTTTAAATAGAGGATAGACACTGGCTTCAGTTCCAGTTTCTCTTCCATCCATCTCTCATGTCTCCTGAAGCTTACCAAGTTGCCTGTGGTGCTTGGTGTTGTGGAGCAAGTGCAAGTCCCTGGTGTGAAATGGCAGAGCTGGGAAGGAATGAATCTAAGCAGAGCTTCCCTATGCTATACAAGGAAAATGTTAATTCAGCTAAGCCTTTCTTACACTCTACTAATTACTATGGCATTTGTAAACATATGCCTGATGGTGCTTTATCTTTGTGATGGCTTTGGCTCTAGTTCTGAAAAACATTTTTTGCTAGAGCTGCCTATGATTTTTATAGGTGCAGCGTACAAAAACATGGACCCTCATGTGGGCTTTTGGTGCACTCAGATACAAGCAGTTACTAATGCTTTGAAATATGAATAATCACCATATGTATCTGATGGTCTTTTTCTGTGTTTTTATTTTAATTTCCTTTACTTTATGGCTGTTATCTGGAGCACTTTTGTTTGAATGTATCACAGTGAATAAAGAAAAGTTATGGAATTTCAATGCAGACATTCTTGTGTTTCTACTATACTTGGGTTGCACTTTCAATCTTGTTTCTGTTACTTATTTGGAAGGACATTCAGATACAGAACAGATGTATTAATATCCTCGATGCTGTTTGCTTTCCTTCCTTTTTTTTTTGTCCCACTTGTTATAGAAATAATTCAGGTTTTTTTTCAGTAGGCTTAATTACTCTATGTCTTTGGACAGTAATAATCAATCTTAGCTTTCATATAATTGTTGCAGTTCCAAAGCCAGTCATGAGCTCAGGTTAGTTAAAGCTGAAAATAACCTATTAGACTAGAGAATCACATTTTTTAAATTAACTTTAGGGTTGATAAACTATGGAGGCATTTGAACCAGTCAGTATAAGGTTTTACATCAGGTCTATCTTTTCTTGTAGTTGGTGCAGTAAGAAAAAAGTTCCTCTGAAGCCAACAGTGAGACCCACAGTTTTCTGAGGACCACGGGACCGTGTTCCACTGTTTGATTTTAGGAATTGCTACTTGTACACCTTTCCTGATTTCTGGATGTGCATGCTATGTCCTGTGGCCCTGAGAACACCAGTCCTGGCTTATGAGACATATTTAACATCCACTGGTCCTGTGTTCTCAACTGCTTCATTGGATTGTAGACTGAGATCTTTTATTCTCTCTAGATGACTGGCAGAGTTGAGTTGTGCAGAAGGAAAATGAGCCTGAGTAGTGTAAGCAAGGTTTTTTTTTTAAAAAAAAAAAAAAAAAAGTATGCAGCAAGTTTAGTGTAATCGGGGTGGGAGAGTCTCTTTCTACTGTACACCCTATGCAAACATTCAAGATATTGTTTTTGGAAAGAAAAGGAAATCTCAGATAATGTGGTCAGAATTGTTGTGCTGAGGCTCAACATTGTTTTACTTGGGCCCACCTGAGTTGATGGTAATTTTGCCAGCGTATTCATTCAGAGTGGGGTTGGGCCATTGCTAGGCAGGTCTGGAAACTGCATTCTGCTTTGATGCTGTACATAGGGGTCTTCTAAAACTAGGCCTTTAAACCCTGAAAAAGGTAGCCGTGCAGCTAACATAGTTCATCAAGGAAACACGAGCATCTAAACCATATACAGGCATGACACTAGATATTTTATTGTCCGGCTGATCATGACTGCCAATAATCTGCAGAACTGGATCACGTGCCTTGTTGTTCTTGTATCCTAAGGCAAGACAGCAGATGGGTATAGAGGGGCTGTTTTGGTGAGTGGAAAGGATTAGTCTTCTGCTCCCGCATCTTTAAGAGTCTGACATATATGAAAAATCCTAGTTAAAGTGGTACAACTCCCTTGGAGAACAGTGCTGGAGATGGAAACTGAGGTCTCGAGAAAGCACAGACCATGCTGAGCTCTTCCAGAGCACAGAGTGAACTTAGCGTAGTGAAGACTGCAAAATATCGTCAAGTTTCTTTCTCAGAGGAAAGGTATTTTCCTTGCATCTGTAATTGTTTTGCAACTGAATTCCCAGGCCTGCCTGTTTAGAGGACAGCCCTCGTCTTAAAAGTTGCACGCTGAACTCCAAGCAAGTATAATACATGCTTGAAATTCTTTTCCGTGTTTCCACTTAATCTGCCATTTGTTAGTGGGTTTTGGTAGCGTGCCAATGCAATACGCACAGGCCTTGAGAAGGGAAGCTTTCAAAGAGTGGATAAAGTGTGATGGGTGGGTAAAAACGTCTTTCCTTTCCTGCGGTAAAAAGGAAGCATGGACAGAGCAGAGTGGCAGAGAAGAGTAAAAGGGCTGTATGATACGTATGGCAAGAGCAAGATTCCTAGTGAATCAGTTGCTGTGTATACATGCACGTGTATGCGTATGGACGTCTGTAGTGTTTTTATGAATAATACTGTTCATTTCCATTCCCTCTTCCACTAGGTATAGCAGAAAAAGTTTCAAGCTGAAGTACATTAAGCCTCTTAAAATCAGTGCGTAAATGAAGCGTGCAGCACATATGAGAAGTTTAGACTGTGACTTGTCTATAGGTACACAAGAAAAGCGTGTCCGTGACATTGGAGTTAGGAACCTGATCTTTTCCACCCAGAAGATGTGTTTTCCTGTCTCACAAAGTGACTGTTAGGTTGCACGTGCTTTGTGCCTGCTGTTAAAGGGAGTGTGGGCTTTTACAGGTAAATGATTAAACAAGAGAAGACAAACATCTTAGCATGCCCCAAACGCTATTATCAACACTGATTATTCCCAGGATAAAACTATCAGTGGTGCTGTGGGTGTGGATTGATTTTGAACTGAATGGGAGTAGATTGAGTCATGTAGCAGGCTCATACTGTTTTTTTTTTTTTTATCTAAAGATCTCTAACAGTAATTAAGTGATTGTGGCTCAAGGGGAGACAATGAATGTTCATCTACAAATGTTTTATGAATGTTTATTTTTTTTACCATAAATTCCATTTAGAAGATAAGTATGCATCAGCAGAGATCTACAAGAAGTTAAACACTTCTATTACTTCACTAAGCAAGTGATCATGATATAAAATAACCCCATTTAAATAGCACCTGTAAGGAAAATATCTGATACATGTTAACTGCCATTTGCTTATTTGCACTCGTTTCAGTTCTGGAATTCACCGTTCATGCCGATTTGGTGAGGAGAGAGTATTTTTCTGGCAAGCCTGGCCAACTCCAATACAAAGAGCATGTTCATGAAATATTGACATGTGATGGGAGTATGAAGGTTGTTGGTTCTTACTGGAGTGACAACAGTAATAAGATATAATATTTTTTTCCAGCTTATCCTAAACATTTTCCTGTAACTATTTTGCGCTACATTATCATGGTCACGAGGGACATGGAGAAGGCTGAGGTTCTCAATGACTTCTTTGTCTCAGTCTTCACCAGCAAGGGCTCTAGCTGCACTGACCAAGTTACAGAAGCCGAAGATGGGAACTGGGAGGAAGATCCACCTACTGTAAGTGAAGAGCAGGTTCATGACTATCTAAAGAACCTGAAGGTGTACAAGTCCATGTGACCTAATGAGATCCATCCATGGGTCCTGAGAGAGCTAGCAGACCAAGTTGCTAGGCCACTTTCCATCATGTTTGAGAAGTCATGGCAGTCTGGTGAAGTGCCCACTGACTGGAAAAGGGGAAACACCACCCATATTTTCTAAAAGGGAAAAAGGAAGACACAGGCAACCGCAGGCTGGTCAGTCTCACCTCTGTGCCTGGCATGGTCATGGAGCAGATCCTCCTGAAGGCTCTGCTATGGCACATGGAAAATGTGGAGGTGATTGGTGGCAACCAACATGGCTTCACCAAAAGAAAATCCTGCCTGACAAATCTGTTGGCCTTTTATGATGGAGTTACAGCATCAATTGACATGGGAAGAGCAACTGACATCATCTATCTGGACCATGCGAAGCCTTTGATGCTGTCCCGCACGACATCCTGGTTTCCAAATGGGAAAGACATGGATTTGGTGGATGGACCACTTGGTGGATAAGAAATTGGCTGGAAGGTTGCACTCAAAAGAGTTGCGACCAATGACTCGATGTCTGAGTAGAGACCAGTGACAAGCAGTGTTCCTCAGGGATCAGTACTGGGACTGGTGCTATTTAACACCTTTGTCAGCAGCATGGACAGCAGCATCAAGTGCACCCTCAGCAAGTTTGCTGGTGTCATCAAGTCATGTGGTGAGGTCGACACACCAGAGGGAAGGGGTGCCATCCAGAGGGACCTTGACAGGCTGGAGAGGTGAGCCCGTGCAAACCTCATGGAGTTTAACAAGGCCAAGTGTAAGGTCCTGCACCTGGCCTGGGGCAATCCCAAGCACAAATTCAGGCTGGGTGATGAGTGGGTTGAGAGCAGCCCTGGGGAGAAGGGCTTGGGGGTGCTCGTGGATGAATATGAGCCAACAGTATGCGCTTGCAGCCCAAAGAGCCAACCGTTTCCTGGGCTGCATCAAAAGGTGTGTGGCCAGTAGGTCGAGGTAGAGGGCAGGTTTAGACTAGATACAACGAAGTTCTTCATTCTGAGGGTGGCGAGACAATGGAAGAGGTTGCCTAAGGAAGTTGTGGCTGCCCCTTCCCTGGCAGTGTTCAAGACCGGGCTGGATGGGGCTTTGAGCAACCTGGTCTAGTGGAAGGTGTCCCTGCCATGGCAGGGGGGTTGGAACTAGGTGATCTTTGAGGTCCCTTCCAACCCAAACCATTCTATGATTCTGTGATTCTATGGTCATAGATTTGGTGATTTTCCACAGGTTGCATACATGAAGAAGATGATTTAGATTTTTTTTTGCATCCCCTTACCTGTGAAGCCACATGTATTTACTGATATGGGCAGGTCAGAAAAGGACAAAAATGTTCACATTTACAAAAGTTCATTAAAGTCTCACTTCTGAATTGAAGTTGAAAGGGGTAGATTTATATGGGGTAGCTTAGATGAGTTTAAAACTGAGCTAGCCGGAAGAGTTTCTTTTTGCTATTTTCCCACTGTCTTCATCCTTCTTCCTGCCCATCCTTGAAAAAGAAAACTTCCTGTGATGAAAAAGAATGGAGATCTTTAAAACTGAGGGGATAAGGTCCACTTCAGAAAACCTATTCAACTGGTACATTTGTGCTTTTGTGCTGCAAAGAGGGTGCCTACCCAATGGCTTGGCTGTTCTGATCGTTCTGGGGCAGGCAGGTGGCACTTGCTTTGATTCTGACCAAAAATTTCCATCTGGGTGAAAGAAGCTTTTCTGATAAAAACTTGTTTGAAATCAGGATTTCAACAAAGCTGTTTCTGTAAATTGATATAAAAGGCTATTTTTCTAATGAATTTCCAATCAGACCCTGCTTTGGTTAACTTTTCCTGGGGTGGTATTCTGATCCCCATGGGAAAGCGGATGGTGTCCCTGCTTGGAAGATGATATTATTGCTTATCAACAGCATTCAACAAAATTATCTTGTCCAAAAGTAATTTTTTATCTGAATTTATTGCAGTCTTGTTCATTCTGGAGCGCACAGGAGGGGCTTGTTTTATTGTTGGTAGGGGAAGGAGCATGTGAGGGGGTGCACACCACTGCAGCACAGGGTCAACCGACTGTGGGACCAGAGGCTACAGAAACAGGTGGAATGACAGGGGCTTTCTGGCCTCCGCGGTCTCACAAAAGCTTCACTCAGCAAAGAAGCGTGGGGTGGAAGAAAATGTCACACTGGGCTTCATCCCGCACCCACCAAAGTCTGCTATTGTGTGGGGTGGGAGCGGGATCCGTGCGCAAAGGGATCTGCCACACGGCTTAAATGTCACCAGTCGTGTGGGAGCACTTCTCTTCAGCCAGCCCTTCTGAGGGGTCATTGTGGGCAATGAAAGGGCAGGAAAGACTTTTCCAGAGCGTGTGGGTGGGGGAAAAGCAACCCTTCATGTTGGGAACGCATTGGATGTGTGGATATCTATGAAATGTCTCTTTTCCTGAAGTAAAAGGTTAGGCTGAGCGAGCTCTGCAGGTGGAAGGAGAGCAGCTTTGCTGCTGACTCCTCCCCATGCCCAGAGACGTCTCTGGCTACAGCTGAGTGGGCATGGGATTGCCACACTCTCACTGTAATGGATGAACCACTCAATACCTGCCTCCTGCGAGAAGTAATTATTTAACAGGAAGAATAACGAAAAATGAGAGAATAATCTGAAGGAAGCTGTGAGATGTGTTCAGTTCACAGTACCAATGAAGTAACTCTTTACAAACATGTACCAAAACATACTTGTATTTCTTCTAAGTACCTGTGGCCACTGCCGTTGTTGCCAGTGCTAAGAACTGTAACTGCCTAGGCTGGACTTGCAGGTACTGTGGAGACATCCGCATTAGAAATTCACAATTCCCAGGCTTCACCATAAAAACAGACTTTCTGTCTCCTCATTTCCACCAGATCTCATTCAGGAAACACAATCCCCTTTTAAGTACATGATCTTAAGCTTTGTACAATGAAATAATTTAGGGTATTTCTCAGTAATAGGCTCCCTGAGTTCTTCCTGTGAGATGTTCTGCTGCTCTTCCCAGCTTTATGTCATCAGCAAATTTCATTAATGTGCTCCTTCTTCTTGTTCAAATGTTGCTGTTGAATACATTTAGTTAAGACTGGCTAAGAGTGATGCTTGAGAATCTGTGCTTATAACCTCCCTCTACCCTGACAGTACCCCTTTCAGCACCTTTTGTCTCTGCTTCAGCCAGACCCTTTTGCTAATAATTCCCTATACAGCACTGTTTCAATTGCTTTGCTGAAATCCGGTTGGATGAGGTCCACCAAAACCAATTATTATAAATTAAATCATTGACTGAGCAATGCTAAGAATCTGCAATAAATTAATGTGCAAAATAGATGGCCAATTTCATCATGCTCACTTTAATCTTTATTTAAATGTTCACCAGAAAGAAATACTTCAATTAAGATTGCAGTTTCTGGGGCATATCGGTTAGTGTAATATTATCAAAATAATTAGGGGCCTTATAGGACAAAATTCAAAATTATCTAGGTTTCAAGCTTATGAAAAAGTTGTGTACATTCATTTTTATTAAGCTCTCATCTGAATCATAAACACTGTATTTGTTCTCTTTCTTCATATAACTGATTGTTTAGAAGCTGATAAACCACAGATAAAGCCTAAGGACACAACTGTGATTTTTTTAATTCTCCATATCTGCTTTATTTGCTTTGTTGCTAGTCTGATCAGACACAAGATCTTTAGCATCGTCATGACAGTAAAACAGCTCATTCTTTTGATGTCAGATAAAACACAATTTTGATATGATTCTGAAGCCAAGAATTGTAAAATCTGCTGTCATAATATCTTCCTCTATGCTTGAAAGAGCTGTGAGACATCTGGAAATAGAAGAATCTTTTCTTTTACCCCATAAAATATAGTGTTGCTCTCTTTTGTCTCCCAGTTTTGACTTTTGCAATCTGGAAAGATTACAAAAACAGTCTGTGAAGTCAGTTTATGGAAGGCTTTAGTAGAAATCCTCTGTTTGGGGTAAGAAATATTTTGCATAATTGAATGGAAGAGTTAAATCAGGAATCAAAGTTTTACAAATATTGTCAACACTATGTCACCCAACTCCCTGCTCCTTCAGAGCTGCCGCTGATGAGAAGGACATGGTTTCCTGCATCACCACCTTGCCTCTGCCACAGCCTTGGAGGGATCTCCAGCGTGCACGGGTGATGTGGCATGAGCTGGGGGATGCCAGGTCCCCTGTTTTCCCTGCTGCAGGGCAGCAGGCGCAGCCTAGGTAGTTCTGGATGCTTGGCACGGAGCTGGGATTTGTGGTTTCCAGCAACATCATGATGAAATTGCCAGAGTCATGTACACATCTGACCTGAAAAAATCCTGTTTGATCACTCTTTGGTTTGACTAAGGTACTTCCCTAGCTCCTTCTTGGGTTATTTGGGTTTGGGGTTTGTTTTTGTTTTGCTCATCTCTGTTGTTAGCTGCCCCCAAATTTCCATAATAATGTCTTCCCTTGTGATACAGGGAGAATTGCAGCTTCTGGACTGATGTGCAGGGAGAGTTTTTGTTACGTTTGTACCAAACACTGGCACCTTTGCTGTAGTTAGTTGCTTTCAAGCGTATTATTTTTCCAGAAATCCTGTTGCTGAAGGAGCAAGCCAGAGGAAGCCATGTGCCCAGCAATGCATGCTTGCTTTTGTGAAAGGTCTGTAGATTGAAGGTGAAATGGGAACAGGCTGCAGGATTTAAGGAAGTATTTCACATGATCCCTCTGAATTTAATACATATGGTGGCTTCAGGTCTCACAAGACTTCACATGAGACCAAGTACAATTGCTACTGTATTTTTTAATAAATGTGGAAGTCAAAGTCTCCAACTTCTGAGTTCTGCTCATATTTTTGATGCTTAGTGCATGATATGTGCCTGCTAAATGTTCTTACCAAGGCAGAATATGACATATTAAAAGGCATGTAAAAGACAAAGCATGGCTTGCTTAGATCTTTGGGGTTCCTGCGCTACTTGGCACTGAAAGTTTACATTTGCTTTTCATACACTGTATGGAATTTGTTTGGCTTTCAATAAAAATGACAGACAGAATTAATAATAGCCCTGATATCTCATCAGGAGATGCATTCCAAAAATATCTGTCTGTCTACACAGGGAGCGTATGAAAGCCTATATAGGATCCTTGTCAATAAAATTCTTCTGCTTCACTCTAAGAGAGACTTTTCATTAGTTTGGGAAAATGCTTTCCTCATTACAATGCCTTCATTTCGTGCATCTGGAAAGACATTGAAGGTAACTGGTTATTTCTAAAGAATAAACCTTTCATGCTACCACTGCCTAAGTTTGCCTTTTGTTTATTAAAAAGATATTTAAAGAAAGTTCTTTGTGGTGAAGGATGAGACTGTGTTGTAGTGCTCTGGGACATGCTGGAAAAAGCACATGGTAGTGTTTAGTTAAGAAGTTTTATCAATGTACATCAACGCTGAATTAGAATCATAGAATCCTTTAGATTGGAAAAGACCTTTAAGATCATTGAGTCCAACTGCTAACCTAGCACTGCCAAGCCCACCACTAAACCATGTCCCTAAGCACCACATCCACACTTTTAAATACCTCCAGGGATGGTGACTCAGCCACTTCCCTGGGCAGCCTGTTCCAGTGCTTGACAACCCTTTCTGTGAAGAAATTTTCCCTAATATCCTGTCTAAACCTCCTCTCATGCAACTTGAGGCCATTTCCTCTTGTCCTGTCTCTTGTTACCTGGGAGAAAAGACCGATCCCCACCCCGCTACAACCTCCTTTCAGGCAGTTGCAGAAAGCGATCAGGTCTCCCCTCAGCTCCTTTTCTCCAGGCTAAACAACCCCAGTTCCCTCAGCTGCTCCTCATCAGTCTTGTGCTCTAGGCCATTCACCAGCTTTGTTGCTCCTCTCTGGACTCGCTCCAGCACCTCAATTTCTTTCTTGGCATGAGGGGCCCAAAACTGAACACGGTATTCGAGGTGCAGCCTCGCCAGAAATAAAGCTGCTTGGGCCAGGAGGATGCTCACATTTTTGAACTTTGGAACAGTTTGGAGGCTGCAAACTTAAACTGTTCTACAGGGATCCATCTGGTACCCACACTGGTCAGCAGCACACATGGAGCATGGTTTTACACCATGGACTTGAGCTAAATCAGAAATTGCATCACTAGATAGTTGGGTTTTCTGAGGGTGGGCCAGCTCTGTAGCCAGGGGTGGGAGTTATCTTTGTCCTTATGCTTCTCAGACACTTCCTGACAACAAAGGAATGGTTAAACATAGGACTCAGATTCCAATCTCTGCCCTAACACACAGAAATTCCTCTGTATATTTTCCTGCCAAGTTTTATCTTGTCTGCTGTGCTCCTCTTTCATTCTCATCACTACCATCTGGTGCTGGAGACATTCCGTTTTGTGTTGTCTAAAGTGGTTATCAGAGAGTTAATGAGTACCTAGGTAATATGTGATGGAGACATGCTCCATCCTTCCCACTAGTCCTGTTTAGTCAGTGGGATTTCCCCCTCTCCTCAGCTTTATTTGTGATGCAGTAAAAATAGACCAGCAGAGTTCCCTGCAGTATTGTGAGCAGAATTTACTTTTAATCAAACTATGTGGTCTTTTACAAAATCAGTGACAAAGCTGCTGTTAAATACCTTTGAAGTTCTTCATAGCCTCCAACCTCAAATTCTCTAGCAAAACAGATCCATTAAAGCTCTTAGCTAACAGATAAAGTGAGTAATAGGAGCTTGGAAACAAAGCTGGCTCAGTTTTCTTTGCAGTGTTGAATGACTTTTCAAATACCAATGGGCATGAGCAAGCCCAGCCTAGGAAGGGAAGGAAGATAAGAACATGTTTGGATGCAATCCATTCTCAAGAAGACGCAAATGATGAGGGAGCAATGTTCTTACAAACAAAATTGTAGTTTTGTGTCAAACACAGTGTCAAACCCAAGGACTGTATTTATTTCAAAAATGGAGATATCCACCAGCTGCTGCATGGTCTGGGTACCAGCAAGTTGAAAACAAGACCCTGGGCTCTTAAACTGCATGGGCTTTATGTCTTGCGGGGTCCATCTGTAAGACCATGTCTATCCACAAGGTGATAGGTGATGTTCAGCCCTTTTCCCTGACTGATGACTGTCCGAACACCAAAAGCTTTTTCTACTACAGTCAAAGTGAAGAGTTGTCTATAAAAGTGCTCTACCAGGAGGCTGGTTAAGAGTAGGCCTCTGCCTGGAGACAGCCTGACTGCCATAGAGAGAAGCTGATCTGTAAATCAGTAAGAAGCTCATCCAGCCAGAAAAAAGAAAGCATTAGAGATGAAAATAATGAGGTCACAGTACACAGGGTTGCTGTGAATGTGCCAATCTGGAACCATTCTCCACCCCTGCACTATTTCAGTGGGAAATGCTCCTCCCCTGCCCATGTGAAACGTTAACTGAAGCTGCACGTTCCTTGGAGAAGATTGAATGCAAACCCTTCTTTCTCCAAGGCCACTCCCCAGGCTTCCCAGTCCAGTCCTCATCTCCTTCCACAGCCAGTTACGTCTTTACTGGTTTTTCATAGAATCATAGAATCATTAGATTGGAATAGACCTCTAAGATCATCAAGTCCAACCGTTGACCTAATACAACTATGCCCAGTAAACCATGTCCAGAAGTGCTACATAAACACGTTTTTTAAAGTCATCTCCAGGGATGGTGACTCCACCAGTTCCCTGGGCAGCCTGTTCCAATGCTTGACTACTCTTTCAGTGAAGAAATTTTTCCTAATGTCCTATCTAAGCCTCCCCGGTGCAACTTGAGGCCATTTCCTCTTGTCCTATCGCTTGTTACTTGGGAGAAGAGACCGACCCCCACCTCACTACAACCTCCTTTCTCTCCTAATTTTAGAGAATGATCAGGTCTCCCCTCAGCCCCTTCTCCAGACTAAACAACCCCAGTTCCTTCAGCCGCTCCTCATAAGACTTGTGCTCTAGACCCCTCACCAGCTTCGTTGCCCTTCTCTGGACACACTCCAGCACCTCAATGTCTTTCTTGGAGTGAGGGGCCCAAAACTGAAATTTGAGGTGCGACCTCACCAGTGCTGAGTACAAGGCCATGCTGTTTCTGATACAGGCCAGGATGCTGTTGGCCTTCTTGGCCACCTGGGCACACTGCTGGCTCATGTTCAGCCGGCTGTTGACCAGCACCCCCAGGACTTTTTCTGCTGGACAGCTTTCCAATCACTCACCCCCAAGCCTGTAGTGCTGCATGGGGTTGTTGTGACCCAAGGGCAGGACTCGGCACTTGGCCTTGCTAAAACCTCATACAATTGGCCTCAGCCCATCGATCCAGCCTGTCCAGGTCCCTCTGCAGAGCCTTCCTAACCCCTCCCTACCCTTTGTCTTTTTAAGCTCACCCATTCACCTGGGCTTGTTCCTGTCACTGGTGGTCTGACCTGGCTTCTCATCTCCCCACAGAGGTAGAAGAGGACATCCTGACCATGCATTCCCTTCTTCAGCCTGTATGCCACCTCTGCATTGACTCCAAGTCTGTATCTTTGACTACCTGTCCTGAGCCAGGTCCCCCAAGTCACAGTCTCACATGAAAATTGAGATCCTTCTCAACTTATGTCTTATGAGGAGCACCTGAGGGAACTGGGATTGTTTAACCTAGTGAAGAGGAGGTTGAGAGGAGATCTTATTGCTCTCTACAACTCTACAACTTAAAACGAAGTTGTAGTGAGGCCGATGTTGGTCTCTTTTCTCAAGTATCTAATGGCAGGACAAGAGGTAATGGCCTCAAGTTGCGCCAGGGGAGATTTAGATTGGCTATTAGGAAAAATTTCTTTACTGAAAGAGCAGTTAGACATTGGAACAGGCTGCCCAGGGAGGTGATGGAGCCTCCGTCCCTGGAGGTGTTCAAAAGACATATAGATGTGGTTCCTGGGGACATGGTTTAGTGGTGGGCTTGGTAGTGTTAGCATAAAGGTTGAGCTTGATGATCTTAAAGGTCTTTTCTATCCAAAATGATTCTGTGATTTTATGAACTTCCCTGCCACTTCTTCCTAATACCAAATTTCCAGCTGATCGCTAATCCTTTCCCTTTTCCTACTCCTATCTTAAACATTTCCGTGTTGAATTAAAACATTTCTTTCTTGGTGCTTCTGGGAGTCTGGGTTACCTGGAGCAGAGCAAATACCAAGTCCCAACCCTCAGTTCCAGCGCCAGCCGCAGCTCTTCATCGTTGGAAAGGTCCATGTTTGTCCCTGCTGTCTTCAACTGAAGCAGTCATAGAGGTCTGGTGGATTTGATGCATTTGCAGTCAGGTAAGTGCCAGGCCCTGGTTAGCACCACGCTCTCATGAGTGTGAATGATTTGAGCACATCAGAAAAAAATGAAAGTTTTGAGCATGGTTTCAACCCAGGAATGAGTGAAGTTTCTGAGACTATGTCAGCAGAAAGCTGAACATCAGGAACATCACTACCTTACAGCTTGAGTTTGCCAAGATCTTAGGACCTTTAACCAGGATCTTATAAAGGAAAGTAGCAGGGACCCTCAATAACAGGCAGAGTCCATGAGCTCTGAGACTTGTAGTTGAGGGCTGACAGGAATTAGGGACCAGAGGATCTGAGACAGGAGAGGTCAAGGGCTCTAGAGCTGCTCAAAGTGTTTTGAAGGCCATGCCAGGAAGAGCTGCTTATGGAGTTGGATGACTGGAGAAGGAGAGTTAAGGCAGCAAAAAGGGTGTGAAAGATGGACTGGACATCTGTTTCCTCATTATGGAAATTGTGATTCAGTTATAGATAGAAGTGGGTGGAAACTGCCTTTCCACCTCCACAGTGAAGGAGAAAGTCTCTAGTAAAGGAGGGGAGAAAATTGGCATGGAAGAAAAGAGGCATATGAAGAGAAGAGAAAGGCAAGATGATTGTTTTCCCTGGGAAATATGGTGTTCTAGTTGAGTTAGAAGAGAAATTTACTGCAACCTTTAATAACTGAGTGATATCACTACAAAGAAATCCTACGAACAATTTTCAACCTATTGTACAACTTCATCTAACCTATGGCAGAGGACCAGTCAAACAGCTGTAGAGCTTTCTGACAAGATTGAAATATAGATTCACGGCAAAATAATCTGGACAGATGTGATTTTAGATGGATTTGGTGTGGGGTAAATTTGAGGCAATTAGAGTTAGGATTAAGTTTTAAATGAGCAGACAATTTAATTCTCAGCAAGAATTCTAACATGGAGGAAATACTGAGATTTAACCTTTTGGGGATGTTTATGCTCTGTTGAACAGAAGAACTCAAACCATATTGGCCTGTTTGGAGAATTTAGTTGTAACTGAAAGAGAAGCTAAAAAAACCCCATTTCTCATTTTATACCAGACCCAGAAGGAAGGTAATCCAGTGATCAGAGGTTAGACTGGAATTCAGACCTGGATTTACTTCCCCTGTCTGTGTAACCACGCACATATTTGGAAGACATTTAAATGTCAAACTGCAATGAAATAAAGAGAATTAGTCTGGGCATTAGCTTCTCTGGATGCAATTTGGGCTGAGTAAATGCAGATGTCTACGATGTGATAAACACTTCTTCACAGTCAATGGAGAGGAGAAGCCCTTTTGTAGATCCGGATTCAAGTTTCCCTGAGGTTGATGTTTAAAATAGGTCAGATGAATCACTGAATAATACTGTTTCTCTCTATTGTCTCTAAAAGGAGCTGAGGGCTCTTAGCTCAGTTACAGGAGAGCAGAACTTTCCTGTTTTGGAAAGGTAGCTAAAACTGTTAAATTTGGAAGGTGCTCAGATGCTCATCTAGCAACATCAAAGTACTATAGATAGATTTGAAAGGTCAGCCTGGAACACACTTCATTTCCTCTTAAAATTCAAAAGGATTTGAGTCAGACGTGAGCTCCACAGCACATCTTTAGGGCATCTGCCCATCTCTGAGTATTGTTCTGATTTTCTGGGGTCCAGTGAAAGCCATTGAGCTGAGGGAGGACTGGGAAGTCCTCAAAGGAAAATGCAAGCCCTAATCACCAGACAGACCTGGGATGGGCCCCAGCAGAATCACCGCTGTCCTTTTGCCACTTGACTTACTATGCCACAGGGCAAATAAATTAAGGAAACTGTAACTAAAATTAGTACTGAAAAAATATTTAAATTTAAGTTGGCCCCAATTGGCCATGCCTAGCTCTGCACATTTACAGGGATTTGCATCTTTTCATTGTATTTTATAAGTTCGCTTTTCATTCCCACTTTCAATACCGTCTCTCCTTCCTCTCTTTGCAAGGAGTGTTTGTTTTATGCCGGCTACATCACTCTGGACACATGGCCCAGTATCACATCACCTGCTCTGGAAAGCACCTTGAAGTCAGGAAACCTGTGCTTCATATCTCGTTCCACTTTTGGTGTTGTTCTGATCCTCTGACCACATCAAATGCAAGCAGAAACCACCACACTCACCAAAAGGCATGGGATAAAGACTTCTTCACAGACACGGGCCTCAAGTTGCACTAGGGGAGGTTTAGATTGGACATGAGGAAAAATTTCTTTATCAAAAGAGCAGTCAAACATTGGAACAGGGAAGTGGTGGAGTCACCATCCCTGGAGATGACTTTAAAAACCCTGTTGATGTAGCACTTCTGGACATGGTTTAGGGGGCATGACTGTATTAGGTCAATGGTTGGACTTGATGATCTTAGAGGTCTATTCCAACCTAATGATTCTGTGATTCTATGATTCTACTTCCCACCAATTCCCTTCTGTATTGCTTCAGGAACAGGAAAATAGCTTTGACCTTCAGACAGGTTTTCCTGGTTTTGTGGCCCCATTTGTAGGTGCCTGCCTCTGTCCCAAATCTCCGGAACCTTAACAAGAAAGGCCTCTGTCCCTTCCTGTCTACTTGTTTCCTCTCAGATGCCTTCTGCAGCATTTAGCTACTAACCATTTTCTCCCTTTATGTGTGACCTTTCCAATGCCTTGCAAGGTCCTACAGCACAAGTCTCAAAGCCATGATATGTTCTGCTTTGGCTGGGCAGCTCACAGCACTGACTTTTCCCTCTGTTCCTTCTTGTCTTCTCCTTCACCTTACAAATTTCGTGTGCATGTCGTCATACAGGCTCCTCCAGGGCTGATGCCATGTGCTTTTTTAATGTGCTGTGAAGCCCCCGCATTAAAGCCATGTTTCAGGATAGTGCTGTAGTACTGAGCAAGATTTGATGCTGTGTTTGTGGGTGGAGAAATTTCCCACCACCACCTTCAAAAAACCCAAATCGCATGAAAGGCTGTTCATGGTTGTCCTTCACAGCGTTGCAAGACTATTTAGGGAAATACAGAGCCAGGTTTCTTGCAACTCTCAACATGCTTGAGGATCCTCATGTGCAGAAAAACTATGATACCTGGGTGACTTTTATTCTAGAATTTGGGCAATAGGTTATTATTTGCATCCACAGACACCACCTTCCCATCCAAGACTTGAAAAAGTCCCCTGCCTATTTTTCACTGCTTTCCGTGGATTTGCACCTCGAGCTCTGAGCAGAGCTCCACTCACTCTCTTCCACTGTTTTCTCTGCATGCTTTCACATCTCCCTTTGCTATAACCTTCTTGCCTGAGAATTTCCTTCTCACTCATTGTACACTGTTACCTGTAATTCACCTCTTCTTACCTGTGAAAAACCAAGACTTATTTCATCTTTTTGACTACCTTGCCTATTGTAAGGAAGGAAGAAGGAAGATGACACCAAGATGCACTGGTGGATGCTGAATGAGAATCCTAAAGGAGCCAGTGAGAGAGTATAGGGCTTCAGAGCAGTCCCAAACTGTTTTCCTATAATAAGCTCACCAAAATGGTCCAAAAGGTCTTTTGAATGCAAGTTTCGTTAGAGCATGAACACCAGGCAACACAAAAAGACTCCTACATCTCTGCTGGACCTTGTGGCCTGTCTGGAAGCAAGGTGTCAGCTCACTCAGGGACTTTCTGAGGTGCAGCAAACTACCCAGAGTAGTCGGTCACCCTTTCCTTCCTCCCTCACCTCCCTGACAGTTTCTCGGTGGAGCTGCAGGGCCCCAGCTCTGAGCTGGGACACTCTTCTTACCCCCTGTCTCCTCCCCTTAACATCTGGAGACGCTCACTTGCCTCCAGGCAACGGATAATTTTCCATACACCTGCTCTGGTCACTGAAAATACAATATGGACTGGAGCAAGGAGACTAGAGGTGTCCTGTCCTTCACAAGCAAAGCACGTTGGGTGATTTTGTCCTCTAGGCAGGACATTTGTTTTCCACCCTCTCAGTTGTTCCGTGTTCCCACCTCAACATTCACTCTGATGGCAGCTCCTGAGCCTTTTCCCTCTTTGCAGGCTATCACTTGGCTCTTCTGCTCTTTTTCTAGTGGTTTTGGGGAAATCTAAAAATTCATAGAATTGCTATATTGCCTGAACTGCACAGCGTGCCAGCAGGACTGGCAGTGCCTTTGGCTTTTACAGCTGCTGGGGTTTTTGCCTTTTCTTTTTTTCTTGCAAGTCTTACAAGAGTCTTAAAAGTCTCTCCTGCTATCACGTCCTTAGTAGCACTCTAATAACTTTAGAATCACGGACAGTAATGGCAAAAAAGATTTATTTCATCATCTAGTTCATCCCTCTGCTGTTGCACGATTATTCCCCGGGGAGCACTTCAGGCTCCTGTCCAAGAAGTTTTTATGTTTAGCTTCAATCTCAAAAGCAGCTCTGCAAGCATGATAGTGCAAGGCTCATTGTCTGCCTTTCAGCTATTTCAAAAATTAATTTGCCCAAAGTACAAATAAAAGGTTATTTTTTTTCCCCTTCCAACAGTCAGGCCCGTAAACTGTTTAAAACATCAAAGCCAAACTGCATTTCTTCTGGCTCTAACTTCATTAGCCAGAAAGCATCTGCAACTGGAAATGAACCTGCAGCTGTGTTGATAGTTTGCAATCCAGAGCTAAAAAGCTCTTTACTTTCTCATAGCTGTGTTAGCACTTTATAGCAAGCAGGAGGGGAAGAGAAAGAAATCATATTGTAATTAATATGGGTAATAATTTTAGAAGAGTGATCTTTATTGAGTAACATTTATATGTATCAGTATTTCAAGGAACTCCATTTTTAAAAAGCTGCTTAACTCTGACAGTCACTTTAGGTAAGATATGAATCATAATTCATTTGGATCAAGTTTCATGAGACACACTGGCTTCATTAGCGGTAAGAGGGAGCAGGGACAGATAGTTAACACAGCTCTGTAAGGCAGGAGACAGATTTCTTCTCTTGAACTACCATGAGAGAAACTGCTTTTTCTTGCCTGTGACTCTGTGACCCTTCACTGAGGAAATACAGTTTACAGATTTGTGTCACTTGCCTTATAAATGATGCAGTTGATACGAGGGATCCACAGGGACACAGGTAGCCCCCAAATCCTCGTTTTGTTGAATATGCAAAAAATACAATACAGGCACTTGCCCTGTCCTTGGGTTATGAGCCGTTTGAAGGGATATTCACCGACACTCACTCACTGGGCTAGTGTGAGGATTAGTTTGTGCTTATTGAATGTATTTTCAAGAGCTCTAGACATGTGCAGTGACAGAGTTCACATGGCCAGAAACAGTAAGAATTACTGCAGATGCAATGTGTTTTTCAGACCCTTAAGACAGATTAACCTAGAGATAAATAAATGCCATGTGGAGGCTTTCCCATTTCTTTGATCAAAGAACCAGTTTTTTATTGCTTAATTAAAACACACAGGTCTGTTATTCTCCTCATCCACCCTCCATCACACACAGTTCAGCCAAAAAGGCACTGAACCTGGAAGGTCACCAGATTTCCCACTTTCCCTCTTTCCATCACTTGCACCCAGAGCTTGTCACTATGGGGTTAGCTTTGCTCAGAGCATTTTTAGCTGGGAAAGTCTCTTGTTAAGGCTCAGCTTTTGGAGCGTGGCTGGCATGATGAAGAACAGTAAGGCTGGTCATTTGCACCAGATTGGAAGCATTAGCTTGGTCACAGTGCCGTGGTGGGATTGCACAGAGAGGTTCACAATCCTATAGTCTTCTTCGCCTTTAGAAGCATGTTGTGGCTGGTTTGGGAGGCCTGTCTGCATCCTTGGGATGCCTGTGCTGAATTTGCTGGTGACAGCTCAGGTTTTGCGGGGTGGCAGAGGGAGAAGAAGACTTGGATGGGGTCTGGGACTGCTCTATTGAGGGTAATGCTCAAGCTGAGGGCTGTAGGCAGCTCCTGCCCAGCTGCAAGCAGCTCTCAGTGCTTCTCGGGCCCTGGTGATGCGGAAGATGGGAACCTGAGACTTAAAATTTTGTTTTAAGACAGTCTGTGCCCCTTGGAATGTGCTCCCTCCTTCTGCGTGGAGCATTTGCAAGCTATTACTTAATAGAGACATAATGTAAAATCCGAGCTCCAGACACACTCAGCCCTTGGTCCAAAAATAATCAAAATCTTAGCTGGAACCACATGCCAGTTTTGCAACTGGCTCTGTGACAGCAGTTGAACTGTAACCACAGAATCAATCAGCCCAGCATTTTGGGAGGTTGAAATCCTGGCCAGATTTTGAAATCTGGGACCTCTCTTTAGTAATTTACAGCATACAAAAAGAAATTCAGTAATAAGCCTGGTTTAGCTTCCCTAAAACCTTTGGATCGACAAAGAAGCAATGCCACATATTCAGACCTATTGGGTCCCTCTGGTCTCTTTACAACGAAATCCTTGCAGAGCATGCAGTGAGACAAGTTGGTGTTTCCCAGACATTTTGCATGGATTTTAAGCTAATTCCCCTTCTCTCTAAGGAGGGATGGGTCCAAAGGAAGGGAGTTTTGATGAGCAGGGAGAAAGCTCTAAACATGGACTGTGTGTGACACAGTGGAGCAAGTGAGATTTCTTTGCTGATCTTGTCAATGAGCAGTTTAGTTCTGGATTTGTTTTTGCAGCAGTGGATCTCTCCCCTCGCCTGGGACTTACGGGACCTTTGTCCTGCAAATATTTCAGAACCATAAAAAGCTTGAAAAACAAGAGTGACTACAGGATATTAAACACTTGTTTTTAAATGAGCAGATGGTACTTTTACCAAATGCTATCATTTGGGCCATATTTTACTTGTGCTGTCATTTTTTGATAGCTTCTTTTTATTGTAGAAAAGGTCTGTGAAGCAGCTGTCAGCAAAGTGATGGTAACTGGATGGCGTCTGTACATTTGAAAAGCTTCTTAAATGATATGCAAGGCAAGTCTATTAAAACGTGTTTGTCTGGAGTTCAGAAGGTATTTCATGCCGGGAATTGTTCCACTGCAGCCTACATCTGCCTTTTTCATTAAAACACAAATTAAATTATTGTTAAAAAGACTACTCAGAATGTTATTGGAACAAATTATCACCAGCTATCCTGAGTGATGTGGTAGCTGTGCAGTAAGGCACAGACCTGTCTGCACTGCACATCTCAGCTTGTAAAGAACGGGCTACTTTGAAGCTGCGTCTCAGCGTATACGCTAATGAAAGGAAGTAGTGATGAACGGTTGTATCTGCTTGGGATAAAAGTGATAAGAAGGACTAGCTTTTAGAGGTCAAAAGAGGCTCCATGTGGAAACACAAAGGATGCCATATGGAATATTTAATTTCAGATATTCTTAGCAACTACCACTTTTCAGTGCAATGTGTTTCATTGTCTGGAGGTAGGAGTTACGAAGTCCCTCTGTAGCTCCTGAGAGAGGTCATAAATCTTCGTGTTGGAAAGAACAGCTACTAAGAGTTTCCCACCCATCTTTTTATTGCCACTAGCCCTTTCTCAAATTTTTTCATCCTTATCAAAGCACAAGTTATCCTTAATAATGCTTTGCTATTCAGATATGCTTTTCAGATGGTGCATGTCATACCAAGCGAGCATCAATCTGTGTTGTACACATATTTGTAAACAGGAATGTGCTAAGGCTGAGAGCAGTTCTGAGGAACGGGTCCTTTACAACCTTACCTTATTGCTGGATAAATTAGGCTGTAAATGGCGTATCCAAATGCCAAATGGCATATCTCAAATCTGAGTTTGAGACTGAATGATAAGAATGCCCAGGTCCTTTTGTCTGAGCTGAGCTAGAAGATGTGTATATGAAGCTGGCTTTTTGCTTGGGGTTTTGTTTTTTGTTTTTTGGTTTGTTTTTTTTTTTTAGTTTGTATATAACATACAATTTACTGTTACATAATACTCTATTTTTAACCTGATTATATCTGTATGTAAACCCAAGCTTTCACTTAACTCCTTTTGAGTTGGCTGGCCTGGAAACCAAATCCTTCTTCATATGGAGAGCATCCATATGTCTTCAAGGTGCTCTTGAAGGTCAACCATCTTGATTTGACTTGCAGTGAGGAGATAGGAAAGCTGCACACTTGCCAAAGCTGGGGAGGTCGGTGAGGCAGACTGTGGAAAGCACTTTGGGATGCCTGCAAGAGCTGTCATCAGCTACTCATGGAGTCCTTATGTGTGGGCTAGGTATATGCTATTTAAGTGCCTGCTCAGGAGCAGTAGGAGAGGGGCTGCTCCACAAGGGAGGACAAGCTGGAAGCTGAGGGTGATCCCTGACAAGGTGCAGTCACTGGTGGGCCAAGAGCAGTGACCAGCTCTCTTGACCATCCAGTGACTGTCAGACAAGGCAAGGTCTGAGGTCCATCCAGGCAGCCTGGTCAGGAACAAGTGGAGATGGTGCCAGAGTCAGGACTGGAGACAAGGCTACTCACAGCGTGGGTGCAGGGAGGTCGGGTTGGTCAGGTCAGTTAATTAAGGCCTATGACTGGTCTCAGGGTCCTGACATTGCTTAGCAAAAGCTCACTCATTAGCAAGACAGTGTGGCAGTAGGCAGACCCTGCTCTGCAGGACGACTGTGCAACAGGCAGTGGGTGCTATCATATAAATCTCTCCCTGACCTTCACACCTGCTCTGCTTCTATGACTTCTAGCCCTGTCATCTTGGCCCGAAATCACAAAAGCCCTGAGCCAGCGTCCTCGAAAGTAATTTGGATTCTTTCCACTGGCTTCAGTTTTGTTTGAGCCAGCCAGTTACTGGGACGGGCCCTTCCTGGTGTCCCCGCACTGCTGCTGAGTGTGCTGCATCTTCCATCCACTAGAAGGGCAGTCACCAGTGGAGAGGTTCAGGTCGGGTGACAGCCAGGTAAATTTGCTAGCAAATCGCTGTAGGGAGCTCAATTATTAGAAGTTAAAACCACACTATGAAGACATGAAAACAATTCTTGCTGCATATGCACTAGGGTCTGTTAGCCAGAAGGTACTGCTCTGCTTTTGATTAATTCTTGCTCTTTAATTAATCCTTTCAGTTCATTGTTGGAACTTTTCTGGAATAACAAAATGACAAATCTAGGCAATCAAATATGTTTTTTGCAGGGCTGAACCCACATCTTATTGTGTTTGGCTTTCCCTGGCATCAGGGAGAGCAGTGGCAGCCATGCCCCGAGCTCTCGGTGTGCTGCCTGCATGCCAGGGACTGCCCTGGGCTGCCTGTGCCCCAAGGGAAAATGCCATGCCCCGTGGGAATAATACACATTATCCTGTGCAGGCTTCCCAGGGGGAGCAGGCTCATGCGTGCTGGAGGCTGGATGGGAGCTTCACCCTGTGTTTGTAAGGGAGAGGGTTTGGGTTTCTGCAGTACCAGTCCCCTTTTGCTGCTGGGGCTCACTTTGTGCAGCTCCTTGGCGGAGGAAAGTCCCCTCTCCGTTCTTGAGCTCGATAAGTAGAAGGGGCTTTTTTTTTTTTTTTTTAACAGGAAAAAGCCACTTGGCTCTATTTGTCATTCTTCATTAACCTTATCTCAGTCCCTCTTTATCCTCCTTTCTCCCGTGTTGCCTGGTCACTGTAGCTCTTAATACTTCCTCTCTTGATAAAGATGTCTTGTTCAAAGTGTATTTATATCATTAGTTTCGACTGCCTTACTTGGCAATGCGACCCTCTGCGATTGGCTTGGTCGTTGTTTTCTCAATCTCAGTCCGAGGGGCAGGGTTATAAAAATGTCCTGTACTTTTGGTGAGGCCCAAAGGCCCTTCCTGGGAAACATTTCCAGGCTTTAATCTGTGCCTTCGCAGATCACCCCTGCAGGATCACGCGAGGTCGGTGCAGCTGGGCTGTGCGAGGGGACACGTATCGCTTAGTGCTCAACTCTTCAGCCCTGGCTCTTGACAAAGCTGGACCCCAGGAATGGCAGAGCAAAAAGCGGAGCCGAGGAGCCCTAACTGCCAGTTGTCCCCCACAGTCCCTTCATTTTCTTTCATTTTTCAACACATTACTTGGGTATACTCTGTTGAACGCATTCGTCATTTTAGATACTCTTTGATGTCCTTTACAGTGACAGTGATGCCGAGTGCTCTGGGTGTTTCTGATTATCGGGACAGCCTTGCTCAAGCACAGCTGCAGCGTCGCTGCAATCTCTCGCTGGGCTGCAGGCACGCGCCTCCCCCTCTGTCAGCATTCCTCGCCCTTTCGGACATTTAACTCTGAAGGACTTCAGGGTTGATTTTCCCTCTCTTCCTGTACTTTGTTATATAGATTAGATATTGCAAAGAGCTTTAGGAACAGAAGAAGCCCTTGGTTTCCAGTGTCACCCTGCAGAGATTTAAAGGTCCGTGTAACAAAAGTCAGTGATCAGGCTTCTGGTACAACTTCCTATGGAAAAAAGGTTGTGAAAATGGATAAATGAAAAAAAAAGAAGGGGGAGAAAAAAGAAAAAGAAACAAAACCTGAAGCATTCTTAAAAATATTTGGAAGCTTGGGCCAGTTCTAAGATGTGCCAGGGGAAGCTGCAAGGACTGGTAGGACAGTGTTTGTGTATGTTTGGTTTCCAAAACTGGCTTTAATAGAAACAGCATGATAGAAAGTGGTTTTGGTCAGGAATCTCAATACCTTTCATGCCAGCACAGTGCAAAGTAGATAGCCTGGGCTGTCAGTGTTAGTGCTGACTCCATTTTCCCATGGTTGGAGTTCAAACTTCAAACTCGGATTTCAAGCCTGTTACCTGTAGGCACACGACATGGTAAGGTCATTCTTGCAGCTTGAGAGTGGGTTGTGTTGTCCATGCGGACAGAGCTAGAAACTCTTCTGGCATTTTGCTTTGAGCTAGGGTGTTCCCCTCTGGGGTTTGGTTCAGGAGTACTTTGGGAACCTCAGTTTCCTTGCCGTGAAGAAACAGACGTGCAAGGGCAAGAGCGTGGTGTGCACAAAGGAGTAACCTCTGTATGAAGTGGATGTACCTGAGACATAGTCATAAGTTGAGACGTCTTGACTACAGTTACACAGATGGTCTATGTTTTAATATCTGGTACGGGATTCAGTTACAGACTAAAACACATAAGTGCTGGTGTGTACCTAAGGTCTGTGTCTATGCTCCCTTTATACTCAATGGAGATCCAGCTAATATAGACCATGGAGCCTTCAGCATAATTTGGTGTACCCTGAAGGATTCACCTGATAGTCAACTGAGACATTTCCAGACTCCATTGACTATGACTTTATTGGAGGCACCATCCGTATTTACTATAATGAGAGCACAGTCCCTAGACCACATGCAGACACCTACAAGTAGGTACTTGAATCCCACTCCAGTTTCCTGTGCAGTGCACACCTCTGGTGCCTGTTAACTTCTTGGAATTTTTGTAGGAGTCAAAATTTCAAGCAATGACATTGTCTTTTATCAGAGTCCCCCACCACAGAATTATCTCTTAGGCACCTCAGTTTGAAAATCTTGACCACTGTTGTTATTCTCAGATTTCACCCTCTAGACAGTTTGATTTTTCTGGTTCTGGATATGGAACAGAAACCTAACACCAAAGTGTTTCTCCAAGCTTTGCTGCCTTCTCCATGAATACCATCATGCGTGACTCATGCTCTTTGGCATGGATAAGTAGCTAGATTTAAAATATGATTTTGTACTTTTGATTTCCAAATAAAGCCTAATGGAAAAATATTATTTATCCCTGAACTTTATGCATTAAACAATACACTGTCTTGGTTTCGATAAAAAACTGTTTAATTCCCTGTATTAAAAAAAAAACCCAAACAACAATGTTTTTACCAATAATTTTTAAGTCTAAAAAATCTGAGTAAGTTTCTCATCAGTGCAAACTTTTCTGATTCGCCCTGGCAGGGCGATACTCCTCTGCTGACTCAGTGTCCTAAAGCTAGGCTTGTGCTACCTGAGAGGGTGTTTGGGATGCATCTCAGTGGAGATTAGCAGGAGCTATAAAGTTTCTGACCTTTTGAACACTAAAGCAAAATCTGAAATCTCCACTTGTAAGTATTCACAACTTTAAATCCCAAGCTGTGTCTTTAACCTTGCCTTTAATTAGACACCCGGCTAATACCACGGCAGAAATAACCCAATGTGTCAGCACCAACGTAGCCTTCAGCAGTAGACGCAGATGCTGTTTGGCAGCCTGGCTTCCTCCAACACTTGCATTCCTTCTGTGTGCACTCACCTTCCCCACTGATATCTTAACACTTCACCCTGGGGTCTGGTGGTGGAAAAAGGAAAATCATAAAGAAGTTAATGAAGAAAAATACAAACTTGGTAAAGCTGCATCCAGCACAGTCAGAAAGAAAAAGAGGTGAATGCTTTGTCTGTACAACATGCTTTCCAAACCCAAGTCAGACAATGTTGGGTTGCTCACATGCCAGAAAAGGAGGTTTGTCTTGCTCCTCACTACTGTGCCCTGTTGTCATCCCAGCCAGTGCCTCTGAGTGACCGCAGGAAATTCACTTAAACACTCTCTTCTTCAATTCTTTCTGTCTATGGAATTATCCTTTCCCCTCTGCTCTTTGCTCTCTCCCCTTGGTTACACCAGCCAGGCAGAAGAACGCAACCTCAGCACCGCGCTAACGTGGTCACGCAGCCTTCGGGTCAAAGCTGGCTTACCTCCCACCTGCTCTGAGCCCTGGCAAGTGAGTTCATGTCTGCCCGAGGTCTCCCGGGCAGATTTATCCAAAATGACCTAGCCTGAGTACTGGAAGTCATTAGTGTGGTGCACTGTGCAGGTTAATTTATCCTCCTTTGCTGAAGGCAAATAGTGTGTGAAAAGAAGGCTTATTATCTGACTTTACTGACAGGACATTCAGCTATGAAATACTTCAATCTCTTCAACATTAATCTCCTTGCTGCTGTGAGGATTGCCTCGTACAGAACTTTGCACAATGCTTATCTCAGGGGGATTCTTAGCTGAATTGCTTTATATAAGTGCTATTGTAAGAGTGACAATATAGGTGCTATTGTAAGAGTGACAATTATAATACAAAGCTTTGGAAAGAATGGTAACTTAAATGCCCTTCTTTTCCATGTTTAATGGCATTTCTGTCATTTCCTAGTGTTTAGAGAAAATCAGTTTTTTTCCTAGTAGATGGTTTTAACTTTATTTAGGAAGTTCAGCTTTATGTAAGTGACATTGTCCCAGAGGAAGGACTAATTAGATCTGTGTAAATGGTGGCTGTTTTGAAGGAAAAAGAAATGCCTTCCTTATTTGCCTTCAGATGGGAAATATTAATCAAAAGTAAACTGCAAATATTTTAATCCAGACATGACCTTGCATCTGAGACAGAAACAACAGGTTTTTGCAGTGACGCAGACTGAGTCATATTTTGACAGAGCTGATTCAGGCAGGAAGGGTTTACCTAGTTTCCTAAAGGTGCTCAGGGACTGAATTTGTCTGATCTCCAGTGAGGAGAAAAAAAAATGCTTCTTTGTTTTGTCTTGAGGTTTATCTTAGGTTTTTGTTGTTTCCGAGTTAGCACCACTAAACTAAAATGGGCTTGATCGCTGGCTGAGAGCCAGTGGAGACATCTATGTTCATGGAAACCCAAAGCCTGGAGGAAGCAAGCTGAGCTAGGCTTGTATTGTCTTCATGTTCAGATTGAAACAGGGAATCACAGCAAGTCAAGTCAGATGCGATGAAGGCATGGGTCACTGAGGCCTCATCCAGGAGGAAATAAGGGAATTTCTTAGCTCGACAGAGATGAAATAAGTTGCTTTTAGAGAATGTTGTCCTGTGAGTTCTAAGAAGGACTCCAAGTTTCTTCAACATGAGGATAGCAGGGATACATGCTATAGAGTGATGTGAGGTCAAAGTCAGCTCTTTAAAGCATTTCACCTCCTTAACCAGCATCACTGATCTTGCTTGGATTCATCTGAGCCATTGCTATCTGCAAGGTGATTCGCAATGATACTGAGAGGTGCATAGTTAAGAGTCATCACTTGTTGGCTAAGGCTCTGGACTTACGGTCTCAGACACTGGTGTCACACTGATATGAAGGAGCAGTACTACCAGTGTGAATATTTCCCTGACACCCTCCAGGCAGATGTCACCTCACTGCCAGAGAAAAATGGTTGGACCACCGCAGTACTACGGCACTGCTGCAGCACAGTGCCCTGGGACACCCCAGACAGGCAGTGGAAGCCCCTTGGAAAGGGCATGCAAGTCTTAGAAGAGGCCACATCCATACAAAAATATTTTTTTTATGCCACCAGAGGAGTGCCTGTGTTCCTGACGAAGTATTACATGGTCCCAGTTAGTTTTGCTACTCTCATTCTCTGAAAAAGTCAACAACTTCCACACACAGCGAAAGAATTAATAAAACCAAAAACCATAACCTGCAAAGTTTCTGAAGATGTTTGAATAGGTTTTTTGCTGGTCCTGGAAGAGACACTGTAGTCCCAGCTGCGGAAAGAAAAGAAGCATCAGCAGAAAGCCAGATGGCAGCTCGTAAAGAGGAATTTGCCACACACAGACCAAGGCAAAGCAAAGAAAAACCCAGCACTTTGAAAATGTGAATGGCCTATCTTACAATGTTTATAAGAGGTACAGACAGAAACTGAACCAGCCAAACAGCCAGCCAGAACCGAGCAAAAATTTAATATTGTGTATCTGGGCAAATTATGTGTAGCTACTATTCTGTTGAACCCAAGATGTCAGCTAATGCTAGGGGAGTCTTAATGGGAGCAGCATGAAGGCTAGGATCCAGGTGGAATTTTGTTCATCTGAAAGGATGCAAAACTTGGGGATTTTGTGTGGTGGCTATTAAGTGACTATGGAAACATGTAAACATGTCTGGCCCTTGCTTTTGCAGCAGACTGAATTCCTGCGTGTGCAGAGGACCTTACTGACTGACTTGATTGACTAAAATAAACTTGCACTGCTTCTTCTCCTTGTGAACTCTGCAGAGACAACACGTTCACAGCATTAAAGTGAGTTTCTGGTTTATGGATTATAAACACAGTTGTTTATGAAAGTCCAAACACAGATTATAGGTGATGGAAAAGTGAGAAAGCCAAACCTGGCTTTCAGATTCTGGTTCAGTTTGTAGACTGCAGGAGGAATGTTTGGAGTGAAATCCTGAACCCACTGTGTTACACTACTGAATTCAGTGGAACCACTCTTGATTTTCGCATAAACTTGCTCTTTTGCTTCAAAGATAATCAAGGCACAGTTAACCCTGACTTCCATTCCTTCCAATAGCTGTGCACAGTACAGCTGACTTTTAAGATGGAAATTTGTGACTTATTCAGGTTTCAAACAACCAAAATTCATCAGGCAGAAAAAAAAAGATTCCCATGGTTTCATCTGGTGAAACGTAGAGACCAGACTATAACAGAGATGTGGAGAAGGCAAGCAGGAAGCTCCTTTTCTTGGGTTTGGGGTTTGTTTTTTTTTTCTATTCTTATTTTGTAAGGAGCATGTATGTGAATAACCATGTCCATATCCAGAGAGGCTGTCTAATGCCAATACCTCATGCTGTAAGATGGGCCAAAAAGGGGTGGTTATTTTCTTCAACATGTTGACTTTGATTTTTTCTGAAACTTGGTGTTATGATGCCACCTGGAACTAATAACATTTCCCTTTATTTACAGCAATCTCATTCTGGACTGTATTTTGACTTTGACTGGATTAGAAATGACTCTTTGCAAGGACTCATTTCCATGTGACTCCTGGACCCTCTTCCATCGCAGTCTTCAGCAACATCGTGGCTGTCCTGGGATGCTTCTACACAAACTGCTTTGATTTATCCCCAGTTCATATGGCTTTAATTCAGCCCAACTCTGTTTCACACTGGTTTCACTGCAAAAATTAAATATGCCTTGTGTCGTTTGTGGCTTCATCAGGATTTTTTTTTCCCTGTGCCAGCAAAAAAGGGGACAAGGGAACAGTAGGGGATAAAGGGGAGGGAATGTTTACCGACAGCTGAATGCCTTCCTGGCCTCATCTTGGCTTTTCCTCACATGCGCTTTGATTTTGTTAATATTGTCCCTCCAGAAACATAGTGCTTTTTGGAAGCTGATTTGCCTGTTTAGTGCAAAACAGATCTCTGTCAGAATGACTGTGGAGCTGGGAGTTACCTCCTTTTTGGGGTGATTATTTCACACTCTTGAACCATATGCACTTTAATGAATGAGGGTCAGGGTGTGTAGAGTAGAAGGAACTCCTATAAAAGCATGTATTTATTATCAGAGTCCCACAGAATTAAATAAAAAATGCTCTAGACTGGGTTTATTGGCATTTTTCTCAAGTCCAGTTAATGCTGACACTGGCCCAAGCTCAGTATTTCAATTTGTGCTTTTCCGCCGTTACAGGGGGGATGAAAACTTGCCCTAAGAGTGAGTGCGTGCACTGGGAAGAGGAGGGAAGGTCTATAAAGACAGCAAATCTAAAGCACTGCCACAGTGCAAGGCAGCACAGTCCTTGCTTTCACCACCACAGCTTGAGCATCCATTTAACTGCAATGTTTTATGCAAAGGGGAAGGAAAGCAGAGAGGTGACTTAGATCCATATTCTCTCCCCACCTCTTTGTATCCCATCCTCCTGGTGTGCACAGCATGGCTGATATCAAGACTTCAACCTTCATGACTGCTGACAGAAAAGCTGCTGTCTTATGAGAGACTGATGGAGACACGGAGAAGGAGTGCAAATATTTAGATTTCTAATAATATCAGTAGTGCTTCAAAAGACTCGCCTTTCCCCTAGACTACAAGTGACAGCAGACTCAAGGTGACTGGCAAACAGCATTGAGAACCCACTTGGCATTTTCTTCTTCATTCTTAATGTTTGCCTTTCTGTCAAGAAAATACATTAGATTTGCAAAGGACGTTCTTGATACAATCAAAACAAGCCTCATAGAGCTGACTGGCTCGTCTCCTCGTGTCACAGGACCGAGGCTACCTGCTGTCATCCCAGATGTTTTCTCCAACCTGGTAGCGAAGGATGAACTTGCCAGCAGCCTCTTGTCGCACGGAGCAGCCGAGTGTGATGCCTGACGGCTGGGGCCCAGCTAGCCGGCTGCAAAACTGGGAGCACAGCAGGCAAAGGACATTGCACACAAGCTCACCAGCCTTGCTTATGGCAGGGCTTGCCAGGTAAGAAATTACACTGATGTGGATGTCCTGCTTTGCTGAGGTAGTGTTGTGTGCTGCTCTGCACCCCACGGATGCACAGGCTCAGTAGGTGTTAAATCATGGTCTTTCTGCAGTGATTTGTTGTAGAAAAGGCTACACGAGACCTCCACAGTGAGAGAACCACCATTGAAAATGGCCTGTCGGTAGACACTCCTTGGATATGCTTGAAATGAAAAGAGGAAAGGTTCAAAGAACATTAGCTTAAATATGAACAGATTGGTAGCACCCCATTAAAAAGACCGGAGCTATTTGTGTTCAAATCATACAGGCTTAAACCAACACTAACAATCCAGAACACCAGGACTGCTGAAGCAAATGTATGTTGAAAGTAACTGTTGTGCTTTCAACCCTGCTAATGCAATGAGCAGTCATCTCCTGCAGTAGCTGGAGTGATTTTCAAGGATAACCTAGGCAGGGTATTTCACGCTAATCTAATCTGCAAGCAAGGGCTATCAGACACCGACACCCCGTTTGCCAAATTCAGACTGAGTAATGCTTCCCTGACCTTGGCTCCTGTTACCACATGAATCTGTGCAGCACAGGAGAATTGGCAGCGTGACAGCAACACAACCACTTCATCTTCAAGGCATTTTATTTAGCATTCCTGTGAAAAGTGAGGGTATTAAGACGCCTGGTTTACAGAGGGAGGAGAGGTGACAAAGGGCTGTGCCCTGGGCTGGGGGCCGGCTGCTTTCGGAGCTGGAATTCAGGCTCAGGAATGTCCTAAGGCAAAACCTTCTCTGCATCTCCTTCTGTTCCCCTGACAGTTCTTGTGGTCACAGAAATAACAGGCTGGTTCTTTTCTAATATTGCGATGCCTTTTTTTTTATTATTACTTATAAGAAAATAATCTCATCAAGGCAGGAATCACCTTAATTTAACATCTTCTCACAGCCTCTGCTAGCCTTCAGCCAGGAGCTGTGTCAAACCACATAGCTGGGATTAACTCCTTATGCTCCTTTATTCTAATATAAAGAGGAATTTGGATTGAGGTCTCCAGCAGAGTGGAGTGCTTTTTCTTAAATTTCTTTTAGGAACCGCCTAAGACTCTAGGACATCCAGGAGATGCATTTAGAAAATAAAAAGTTCTAAAATGGTATTTTTAATCTGGGATATTTCCGTGACGCCTTGCTAGCACTGTGATCCTTTGCCTGCTTTCTGGGGCAGAGGGAGGCAGGAATTTGACTATTTTTTTGGTAAAGGGATAGTACTCACTGTTCCCCTTTGCTGAAAATAGTATTAACGTGAATTGGACAAAAATATCTCAGAGGCAGACTTCATGTTGAGCCAGCAGTTTATTCTATATTTTGGATGGAGAGGTGTCACCATTTCATTGTTTTTCTCTTTGGGAGAGGGAGCCGGGATCCAGCGAGAGCAGCAGCTTCTGCAGCTGCCGTTGCCGCGTGTCAGAGACAGCCTCATCAAAAACTCTTCCTGAGTGGAAGCAATTGGGTTTGCTTCCAAGGCTTCCTCCCCAGGCCTCCCAGAAACAGGGCTGGCCCTGGCTTAGCTTTCTTTCTAACAAGTGAACCAGTGAGGGAAAAATAAAAGCCGAGGTGTAAACAGAGTCTTTTCTTTTCCTCATATGATCCCGCAAAGCGCTGAGTATTTTGACCCCACTCTGATAAAACACTTGCTTAATGCAATGCGCAGAGCAATTCCTTAGAGTTCACTGCGTATTCACTTAAGATTATGCAGATTTGGGTCAGTACGTTTCTGAATTCAGCCCAGGCTCCTTACCAGCAGCTGCGGGGAGCAGCTTGCCTGTCCTGGGGAGCACACAGGCAGTTCTTCCCAGCCTGTTTATAACCATTTATATTTCACTCTGGGTTTGTTGCATTCATGTAACTCCCTCTGGTGGATCCCTTCTCAGGATTTTTCTGTTGATGCAGCCCCTTTACTGGGTTTTTTTTCCTAAGGACAGAGTGTGGGCAAAGGAGGAAGAATTGCATTTTGCAAAATAGGATTAAAAAATTAGGATTAAAGTTTTAGGTTTCCCTGCAAGCCACTGGTACTGAGGCTTTTCAGCTCTGATACCCAAGTGTTTTTTGCTAACTTTGCCCAGTCTCCTTCCAACCTTTGTGATGCTCAGCCCTGCTGTCACATGTTGTATAAAAATACTAAAAATTAACCAGGCCCATATTTTTTCTGATTGACTGAGCATCTCACCTGGGAGAATAGTGTATCCTGGTCTGCTCGCAGTCATGTCTTCTTTCCTGAAGGTTAATGGCAAATACAAAAGCAAATCCCAGGGAAAGGGAGCAGTGCCTGTGCCTCCTGTTGCCCAGGGCAGTACTGTAACCACTAAGCTGTTCCTGTTTCTTCTTTGGTTAACTCATATTGTTTCTTCTTTGTTTCACTCAGCACTGGTGAGGCCACACCTCGAATACTGTGTCCAGTTTTGGGCCCCTCACTGCAAGAAAAACATTCACACACACACAGAATTACACGGAATGTTAGGGGTTGGAAAGGACCTTGAAAGATCATCTAGTCCAACCCCCCTGCCAGAGCAGGACCACCTAGAGTAGATCACACAGGAATGCATCTAGGCAGGTTTTGAATGTCTCCAGAGAAGGAGACACCACAACCTCTCCGGGCAGCCTGTTCCAGGGCTCTGCCACCCTCACAGGGAAAAAGTTTTTCCTTAGGTTAATGTGGAACCTCCTGTGCTCCAGCTTGCACCCGTTGCCCCTTGTCCTGTCATTGGATGTCACTGAGAAGAGCCCGGCTCCATCCTCCTGACACTCACCCTTTACATATTTATAAACATCGATGAGGTCACCCCTCAGTCTCCTTCAAGCTAAAGAGACCCAGCTCCCTCAGCCTTTCATCAGAAGGGAGATGTTCCACCCCCTTCATCCCCTTTGTGGCTCTGTGATGGACTCTTTCCAGCAGTTCCCTGTCCTTCTTGAACTGAGGGGCCCAGAACTGGACACACTATTCCAGATGTGGTCTCACCAGGGCAGAGGAGAGGGGGAGGAGAACCTCTCTCGACCTAGTGACCACATACCTTCTAATACACCCCAGGGTGCCATTGGCCTTCTTGGCCACGAGGGCCCATGGCTGGCTCATGGTCATCTTGCTGCCCACCAGGACCCCCAGGTCCCTGTCCCCTACACTACTCTCTAACAGCTCAGACCCCAACCTGTACTGGTCCATGGGGTTGTTCTTTCCCAGATGCAAGACTCTACACTTGCCCTTGTATTTCATTACATTTCTCCCTGCCCAGCTCTCCAGCCTGTCCAGGTCTCACTGAATGGCAGCACATCCTTCTGGTGTGTCAGCCACTCCTCCCAGTTTTGTGTCATCAGCAAACTTGCTGACAGTGCTCTCTGTTCCCTTGTCCAGGTCATTGATGAATAAGTAGTACTGGTCCCAATATGGACCCCTGAGGGACTCCAGTAGATACAGGCCTCCAAGTAGACTCTGTCCCATTGACAACAACTCTGACTTCTTTCCTTCAACCAATTCACAATCCACCTCACTACCCGATCATCCAGACCACACTTCCTCAGTTTAGCCGCGAGGATGCTGTGGGAGATGGTGTCAAGCGCTTTACTGAAATCAAGATAAACCACAGCCACTGCACTCCCATCTTCTGTCCACCTGGTTATGTCTTCATAAAAGGCTATCAGGTTGATCAAACATGACTTCCCCTTGGTGAAGCCATGTTGACTGCTCCTAATGACCCTCTTATCCTTGATATGCCTAGAGACAGTGCTGGGGATAAGTTGTTCCATCACTTTTCCAGGGATGGAGGTGAGGCTGACCGGTCTGTAGTTACCCAGGTCCTCCTCCTTGCCCTTTTTGAAGACTGGACTGACATTTGCTTTCCTCCAGTCCTCGGGCACCTCACCTGTTCCCCACGACTTACCCAAGATGATGGAGAGTGGTCTAGCAATGACTTCCGCCAGCTCCCTCAGCACCCATTGAGTGCTGGAGCGTGTCCAGAGAAGGGCAACGAAGCTGGTGAAGGGTCTGGAGAACAGGTCTGATGAGGAGCAGCTGAGGGAACTGGGGTTGTTTAGTCTGGAGAAGAGGAGGCTGAGGGGAGACCTCATTGCTCTCTACAACTAGGAGAGAAAGGAGGTTGTAGTGAGGTGGGGGTTGGTCTCTTCTCCCAGGTAACAAGAGATAGGACAAGAGGAAATGGCCTCAAGTTGCACCAGGGGGGGTTTAGATAGGACATTAGGAAAAATTCCATTACTGAAAGAGTAGTCAAACATTGGAGCAGGCTGCCCAAAGAAGTGGTGGAGTCACCATCCCTGGAGGTGACTTAAAAAAAGTGTGTGTTTGGCTCTTCGGGACATGCTTTAGTGGGTATGGTGGTGTTGGGTTGACGGTTGGACTTGATGATCTTAGAGGTCTTTTCCAACCTGATGTTTCTATGGTTCTATGATATTAAATTACTTGCCCCATGGAGCAGGTCCCAGTGGAGGATAGGACTGAAACTGTAGCCAGAGCTGTAGCCTGGTGGTTGTGCGTTCGGTGGGAATTGCTGGTGTTGTTCCCTCCAAGCCGCACTGATGCTGGGCAGATACACAGAGGTCCTTGGAGGTGTTAGACCTGCTCTGAGGTGTTTGTATAGAAGATCTTTAGGAGAGCAAGCAATCTAGGTCTCTCAAGTCCAGCCTACACAGAGGGACATCCTTATTCCTGGCCAGAAGAGCCCTGGCGGCAGGCTGATTGCCTGTCAAAACAAACCTGAGGCAAGCAATTGCTTTCTGTTAAACCAGGATACCACAGGTACCTAGAAAGGAAGTAACCAGCCCAAGCACATTGATAATCAAGAAAAATCAGATTTATACATTTGACTTTATTTAGGGGTATCAGTCAGAAGTGGTTAAGATGTGAGGAAAGGTTATAATGAAAACAAAATGCAAAATATTGTGGGGTCAATACAGCTGTCAAAATATCAACAACTACCAGCATAATTGATAGCTACCAGCAGTGCTCATGGGCTTTCCTCGGACTGCTGAGACTTGCCAGCTGGTTTGCACAAATCTGGTATGAAATGAAAGTCATGGAAATTTTTACGGATAAAAATACAATAATCATTTTGTACAAAGAAAGAGGAATCAATATTTATTTTGTTTCCTTCACCAATATGCACAGCTGTCAGGTAGATTTGTCAAGGTCAGTCTTTCATCTGATAGGAATCAGCTCTTCAGTTCGCTTACTAGTGACACAGATATACAGAGCTACTGAAATACATGGAGATCTAACAGGCAAAACACAATATACAGCTTTGACTTGGCAAGATAAACATATCAGCTTTAAGCATAAATACTGCTGATCAACTGCAGGTGAAATCTGAATAAAAATAACGGATTTTTTTCATGCAATGATATCCAGGTCTGAATGCAGAGCTGCACTACTTTTTGTTGGCCTTCTCCCACAATAACAATGGTCCTGGCTCTTGTGTTTCATCTTTGCTGTTGGATCAGAAGTGCTGGATGCCCAAGGGACACAGATCAGGTCCAAAACCTGCCTGGCATACAGTGCTGGCAACCCAGCTCTTAAAAAAAAATGTGAATTGGCTCATCACACAGAGGGAGATTTGTAAAAATAAGAGTTTCTCTTTCAAATTTCCCTCATGGGCATTTCAAATATCCCATTTTCAAGCTTTTTTACTGCAAAAACAAAGACCAGAACTGTTTAGGTTTTGTTTTAAAGGGGAAAAGGAGAGGCTGCCATAAAAGCAGTGTCTCCAGGAGAAGTACCTTTGTAAGAGGGAAAATAAAGCTGTACTTGGCTCAGTGAATGTTTTAGTGATAAATGACACACATTTCAAAGACTTGATGCAGGTAGGTCTCAAACAGGGCATCTCTGGATGTTTATCTTTATTTTCTTGCTTTGGGAGCTGCACAGCAAACCCCACATTCAGATCTTCCAAAAAGCTTTTCAATACTTCCCTGTTCAGCTTGAGCCAAAATGACCTAAGAAGAGTAGTTGCACTGATACTTTCTTCTGAACTTTGTTTTCTCAGCTGATCCCAGTGTAAAAATGTCTGCTGTCAGAAAGCTTTGAATTCATTTTTTATTTCATCCAGATGTGTTTTTTTCCTCCAGTTCAAACATGTTTCACTGACTGGATGGGACATGTAACTGGAGGAATTACACTGGAGAGTCCAAGAATGATATCGGCTGAGAATTTTATTAAAAGGTCAATGTAGTTGTGGTTCTGATAGCTGTCCAATAGCAGCTTCATTACATGGCAAATACGAAATGTTTCAATAGCAAAGAAAAATCGACACATGGACTTTAAAGATCTGTGAGTAACAGAAATGTGAGCACTTGTTGGCCTAGTTTAAGATCAGAAGATCAGTTTAAGACCAGAAGGTCAGAAGATCACCTGTTTTGACCTCTGATATAATGCAAGCTGAAGGGTATCATTCAGATTTCCGTATATGGAGAGCAAAGGGATGTCTTTGGAGCTCCAAAAGTGTGTTCAGTTTGTCCTTACAGTTTCAAAAGATGACAAATTCAGACAGTTCCCAAGGTATCCAGTCCTGGGCTCTTTCTCTCTCCAAGAGAGAACACTTGGTAACAATGGCAGAACTCTGGAACCCCAAATCCAATATCAAATGTGAAAGCAGAGAAATGTCAAGAACAATGCAGGAAACTGGATATTATCAGAGAGGATGAAAGATATTGTCAAGGAGAGCCAAATAGTACTAGAAAGTGTGATCTATAGCAGCATTTCATCAGAAAACTTCAGAAGATGACATAGTGATATGTAGGAAAAATCAGTTCAAGATACAAAGGGTACAGTATGGCAAATCCCTGATAATAAGTAGAGATCTGTTAGTTCTTATTATCCACTGAATAGCATGTTTTCTCTACTTTCTGATATTTCTTCATAGTTACAGATGTTTCTTGTCACAGCTCAGTGAATCATCCGATGAGGTGAGATTAGACTTGTTCTTCAGACTTGCTAGGATCAAGACTTCTGGCTGGAACTACTTGGGTAGCTTTGCAGCATCCAGAGCAGATGTATTTCAGGAAACACAAGTAAGCACTCCCTGATATGATAACAGTGATGATGATAATGATTGTAGCACTAAGAGCTGGTGACACCATGTCCTCCAGAATGGAGTGGTGTCCTTCTGCTGTGGAGAAGGGAGGCAACTCCGTCTTCTCACCTAGTAATGACAGAGTAGTCACAAGTCAGAATTTACATCAGGAATTGAACAGAACCCACAACACTGGTGGTACTTGAAATTTTTTTTTAAAAAAACAAAATAGGACACTCTGGCATATAAATGACATTTTTGATGTACATGGAAACATCTGAGCTAGTGTTTCTCAGCTTGCTTGCAAGGAAAAGCAAGAAATATACTCTTTGAGGACATAGTTAATCTCCCTAATTTTAGCTGTCTTTAACATGAGACGGATCTCTCCCTCAAAGTGCTTTTTTTCTGCAGAGAGACTGAAGGAAGTCAGAGGTGACTAGCTTGGAAACAGATGTCTGTATTTGGACAAATGAATCCTGCATATGATGTTTTTCATTCTTGGACAAATGAAACACAAACCAGCCGTTGAACCTGATTCTATGGAAATATCCTTAGGGGTGGCATGGGAATTAAAAAAAAATAAAATCAATGCAGTGAATATGAGGATAGACTGCTGTAATACCTGGGCCGTGAGGCCCTGAAAATGGTTTTGGAGTAATTCTGTCCTGAGCCAGCAGTGTGACCGGGTGGCCAAGAAGGCCAACAGCATCCTGGCCTGTATCAGCAATGGTGTGGCCAGCAGGAGTAGGGAAGTGATTGAGCCCCTGTGCTCAGCACCGGTGAGAACACACCTTGAGTACTGTGTCCAGTTTCAGGTGCCACAGTATTGAAAAGACGTTGAGGTGCTGGAGCAGGTCCAGAGAAGGGCAACGAAGCTGGTGAGGGGTCTGGAGCACAAGTCTTATGAGGAGTGGTTGAGGGAACTGGGGTTGTTTAGTCTGGAGAAGAGGAGGCTGAGGGGAGACCTCATTGCTCTCTACAACTAGGAGAGAAAGGAGGTTGTAGTGAGGTGGGGGTCGATCTCTTCTCCCAAGTAACAAGTGATAGGATAAGGGGAAATGGCCTCAAGTTGCACCAGGGGGGGTTTAGGTAGGACATTAGGAAAAATTTCTTTACTGAAAGAGTAGTCAAACATTGGAGCAGGCTGCCCAAGGAAGTGGTGGAGTCACCACCCCTGGAGGTGACTTCAAAAGACGTGTAGATGTGGTGCTTAGGGACATGGTTTAGCGGTGGGCTTGGCAGTGTTAGATTAACGGTTGGACTTGGTGATCTTAAAGATCTTTTCCAACCAAAATGATTCTATGATTCTATGATTCTGTGTTGTTTGTCACACTGTGACCTTGATATAGCTTAACCAGCTCGTTTGGACCATTCTTGCTCTTACCCTGGGTTTAGATACTTGCTGCATGCAAGCAAAAAACTTGTACAACTGTGAATACCCAAGATCTGTCAGCTTGGCAAATTCACTGCTGACAAGCGGTATTATTAGTTGGTTTTTTTCTTGATGATCAATATAAAAGTTTTTCCCAAAAACACTGCTCAAAAGCAATGCACTTGTCCAGCAGCACAGACTATGTCACTCTTGTCCACTAAGCTGCTGTTCGATATTCAAATCAATGCCAGGTACCTCCTGCTTCAGAACTCTACAGTACTGTCCCCCATTATGGTCCTCAGTCAAGAGTGTGATGAGCACGTTAAGCACGTATGTGCTTACCATAAAATCCTGTGCTTGGGTTAAGAACATGACCAGATTGCTTTAAAATCTGTGTCTGAGCCTACTTTCTGTTTACCTTCCCAGTTCCTGATTATCAACATTCCTGTGGAATTCACCCTACTTTACAGAAAAATCTCACTCTGGCATTATTTTTTAAATTATTTGATCACCATCACAAAGATTGCTCATGCTTGATGCAGCATGTTTACCTGTCTGCATAAGCAGTGATACATCTGATTTTTGAACTTAGGAGTCATGTTCTCTCAGCAGAGGTAGGATGAGTTTGCAGGACCCGACAGTGTAGAATCTTGCTCTCAAAATAAGAGCAGAAACAAGATACACATTGCATTTTTCCTGATCTTTTTTAACCCCGAGCTTGTTTCCTTTCCTTTGGCACAGATTGTTATTTATTTTCTCTCTCTATATATATACATGGCACATTCTGCATACCTATATCTTCTGCTGTCTCTGTTAGCAAAAACAATACCAAGCTGTTATATTTTCCATGTGGAATTTCATCTAAGTTCAAAGGACAGCACACTGTGTTTTCTAAAGGAGTTATCCTTATGTACATTTCCCAGGGGAATCTATCAAAATGAGGAAACAGGAGCTTTAAATAGGATTTTCCTTTGAAAGCTGCACTAAAATCACCATTTTAATCAAGAGCTTTTCTTTAACAGGGGCCAGGTTTTTCCATTCTTCATCTTGTAAGTAGAACAGCGATTCTGATGAAAGTTTTTAGAAGTCTGAAATATGCTGTGGCTTTTATTGGTGTTTCCTGTCTATGACTTCTTTCTCCAGCACTCAGGCTACTTTAAATGGGAGGTCTTGAAGTGTAGCCACTATTCCTACTGTGCCAATATCCCACTGATTTCAAGATCATACTAATTAAAAGCTCACCTCTGTTTTGATGCCAGACAAAACACTCCCCAGCAGAGCCAGGCCGTGAGAATGCCAGCCTTGGTTCTTGCTACATTTAGTATGGTTGTAACAAGCTAAATTTATGATAATTTCACGGTTACTTTGTCCTTTTCACCTATTTTGTTTTTCCTTTCCCTTTTGTCTTGCCTTGTACACAGACTGCAAGCTCTGTTGTACAACAACTCATTAAATGGGTGCCCAGTGCCTCAGAATGAGGAAGGTGGGTCTGTGAATGGGGCTACTTCTTGCTCCTGCAATACAAACAAGCAATAGCGTGAACACCAAGATCAGCCCTCGCATTCAGCTAACTGAGAAAGCAAAGTCGGTGCAAAATGTGAAGCACTGCCAAAGAATTCAGATGGTAACACAAGGGCGAGTGGCATCTGTGAATGCCACTGAAAAGTCTTCGTTTCCCTTTGTACCAATTTCAGCTGCTCCAAGTACGAGTTCATTTTTCGACTAAAACCCATCTGTTTGCTTCTGCGTCTCAGCGGCTGTAGAAACGTATGCATGGCAACGCCTCTGAAAGAGGGAATGCAACTGCCCTGGGATCATGCCTGTCTGAGCTGCTGCTGGCATACAAGTCCTCTCTTTCAGTGAATAAATGATATGTTAATAGCATGCTAGCCCTCCTCGCACAGATGCAAGCAGTGGCCGGGGCCAGTCCCTCTGCAACGGGAGACCACAGAGGGCTGTTCAGGCTTGTTCTTTCTCTGCAATATTGACTTTTCTTATTAAGTTACTCTGCCTCCAATTTTAATGGCAGAGAGACTGCCAGCTCGGATGCCCACAGTGTTGGCCCCGCTGTTCTTTGTCAGCAAACAGACCCACCAAGGAAGGGAAAAGGGCAAGTCTCACAGTCAGGGACAGGAGCAAGACTGTGCAGGAGAGGGGAAGAGGTTGACATTTGTGCACCTCAGGTTTCTCTTCACATCAAGATCCAGCTATGTGTCCTTACATCCAAAGACCCTCATAGCTCTGTTCTGTCTGGCCAGCTTTTGTCCCTCATCAAGTTGCTTCCAATAAAGCCAACTTTATCCTGCATTTCTGTATGTTTCCCATGATCCTGTTTACACTTTACATCTCACTCAGCCTTAAACTTATTATCTTTCTCACTTTGCAATTCCTCTTGAAGACCTAATTCTCTCCTCTTTTGTAAGAAATGGGCCAGTATATCCTGGATGGAGAGGAGGGCAGTCCTGCTTTGTTTAAAGCAACTGAAATTGAAGATTCCACAAATGTCCTGATTTACTCATCTTTTCCTGTAGCTGAACAAAACCATCCAGATCTCACACCTTTGAAAAAACAGGCTGTTCAGATATGTTGAATTGTGTGTGCTTTGACTGTCTCCTCGCCTACACAAATTATGCTGTTTGCCTTCTCATGCTGTAAAAATTTTCAGGACGAAACTGTCTTAATGTATTTGATGTGTTACCAAAGCATAGATAAAGTCTTTGGTCATGCACATGTATGCAGAATTGCTTATGGGATTTTTGCTATTTTTTTATTTTACAGGGACAAATGCACTAAAACTGATATTCCCTCTGAGTAAGTGGAGTGATTTGGAAAGAAGCTGATATCACCATTTGAAGGGATTTTTATAATAAGTCACTGTGAGTACTGTCTAAAATGAGCAGGATCAAAATGTCATTTCCAAGTCTGAGTGCAGTGGAGTCTAGCTCAGATTAAGGTTAAGTGCTTGTCCTCTTAAAATACGTCTCTTCTGTCATGACAAATTTTCTCGAGAGACCTGAGTCCAGAAAAGTTCAGTACTTGGCTCTTTGCAAAGCAGAAGAGACTATAATCACCCCACGCAGCCATGATGGTGAGGCAAAGCTGTAGAGTATGAAAACAATCTGGGCACCTAAGGATTTCTCTCTTCTCTGGTGGCTTAAAGTACCAGTCAGCCCTGATATTTAGATCTTCTGACTACAAACCTGCCATGAAGTGAAAGCCTGCGTGTTGGCTTTGTGACAACGGGTGCCGGATCTTAGTGCTGGGACTTTGCTGAAATAGCCATGTGGTAACAAACAGAGAGTTCATACCCCAGCGCTAGGGAAAAGTTCCTGGGATATTGCCTTGAACATAAACTAGTGGTGAATCACTGCTTAAATTCTGAGTCACTGCCTCTACTAACATGTGCTTTCCCTGGGATATAGAAAATACTGGTGTTTCCCATGAAATTACATTCAGTGATCATGAAGGGCAGATCACATGCTCCAAAGCTCATCAGCCCAGCTACTTTCACTCACTGTAGGGGCCAGACAGTGGGAAGAGTAGGCGGAGTCCAGGAAAAGATTGTGCAAATTCATCCTGAAGCATAAAATACAGTATCTGCTCTATACCATGGAAATGCCAGCTGCTCCTCATTTGTTAGGTAAAATGAGATGTAGACCCTAACTTTGAAAGTTTCTACAGCAGTTTGTCAGATAATTCAGCCGGTTTCACCAGTTCAGAATTTCATTTCTCCCACAGTTTTCATAGTTCTTCAAATCGTTAAGATGGGAAGGGGTAAGACAAGGAGAAATAGGGCTAGAGACTAAGAAAGCACAGATCTGGAAAAACCATCAGACTAATTTTGGATGTGTACGTCTGTCTTTCAGACGGGAATCATTTCATATGTTGAACCAACTCAGGAAGAATGGCAATTCATATATAAAAAATTGGCTGAATATACATACAAAGATACCACTATGTTTGTATACATTTTGATCTACGTGTATAGCCCTGGACTGTAGATTTTCTAGGTTTTTTCTGTTTGAGACAAATGTACCATGCAAGTTCAACAATTTTCTCTGGAAAACTTTCTGTGCACAAAGACTATACATAAGGTCCTATTTCTGCAGAAGCAGAAATAATGACAATCTATCAGCAATTGTTCAAATTAAATACAATTAAACACAATTGTTCAGAAAATCAAGTACTCAGCCCACAGGACGTCTGGCTTTCAGCTGCATGCTAAGGTCAGGTTCATTGCTGCTCCCTTCTTCTCTGCTTTCTTTTTCCTCTGGGACTGCAGCTCTGCAAAGCAGACCCAAAACACAAGTTGTGTTCGTGCCAACCCTTTCCTTGTGCTGATATTGATATGGTGCTGGCACAGACTGAAGCTCTGGAGTGGGATGAGCACCAAGTAATGTACAAGTAACATACAGTACCCAACTGCATACTGTGCTAGACTCAGCAGTCATTCTCTGAGGACAGGCAGATGTCTTTAGACCTGGATTGCCACCTTCTTGAGTCTTACCATAAACAATGTTCCAGTTTATCCTCCTAATCAAAGAGATAGGTTTCACAGCTCTCTGCTTTTCCTCAGACTGGGAGAGAGAGAAGAAATGAAGCCCTGGGAGTTGGTAAGTGTCTGCAAGGTCTGGCTGTAGTGTAGGACTGAACTATCAAATTTGCAAAAGAATGGGATGTGTGTCAAATGTAGTCTGACAACCACATTTTACTACAAATAATGTATTTTTGCAATAGTATGATATGAGCTTCAGGGGATTTTTAAGGATATATTCCTCTGGTGCTAAGCAGGAACACACAGGCTACAGTATGTTCTTTACTCACATGTGAAGACCAGGAATTATCTCCCCCTTGAACGCACTAAAGGTATATGGCCCTGGAGGGTACATACTGCTCCTTGCAAGCAATTCCGTGTGCCTCCTAGCCCTTTTCCCACACAAAGGACCTACAATTCTCCGTTTCCTTGCAGAAGGTGGATTTGATGCTTAGGTATTTCTGGCCGGTAATCAGATACTGTAATTCCTTGTAACAAAGCTATATGCCAAGAACATCTCACCAGAGCAGGTGATTAGCTGTAAAGCCTCCAGCTTTCAATTTCTCTCTTCAGCCCTGCAATTCACCCTACAGCTTGTCAGAGCCAAAACCAGCAACCTGTTCATCAAATCCTGCACAGCAGTATGAAACCATGTCTTGGCCTGTGGAGATGACTGTCCTCAGTCATTAAAAATTTCACAATGCCTGTGATCTGTAAGAATGTACTACAGAAGCAAAATACGATAACCTCAGATAGTAGATTGCCCAGAACTTCTTTATCCCACCCAGCTGACAGAAGTAGGCTCTCTGTGTGTCTTCATTGGGTGTAAGCTGTTCTGTGAACATAAAGACAGAAAATTAAAGGTTTCTGTCACAGATGTGAATCAGCCAGATTTGGGAGAATGAACACAGCAGGCTGGAAAGCAGGAGATATCATCAAGTAAGAGTGGAAACAAAGAAGGGGAAGAGAAGTCTGGAGATATTTGAGGAAGAATAAGTACTAAGAAGTGTTTGTGGAACAGAAATGTAAGCTTAGGCCCCCGGTATCATGAGGCTGTGGTGCTAATACTAAGGAAATGTACAAAGGGATATAGTTGCTTATTTCTCTTTGGTTGTATTGTGCTAGAAGATGAACCATTTTTATGTTGGAGCCTGATACCATGTTGGGTTCCAGATGGTACTGTGTAAGACTGAGACTGCACAGCTGTTAGAGAAGTGACAGGAAAAACAGAAGCCTCTCCATGAATTTAGCTGAAGTGGAATCTAGCCATAACTCCAAATAAGTTGCTACAGTTTTATACTCATGAAAAGCATTATTGGGTTTTAATGGCTGGTAGGTGAACAGCAAAGATGCCAGGACAAACACTGGGCAGCAATAGTGATTTTCCTGTCCTTTCTCTGCAGCCATCTGTGACACAAGAGCTCTCGTTCCCATGGACCTAGTCCAGGACATTCAGAAACCCAGGAATACAGCTTAACACTTTATTTTTCAAATATGAACCAAGGAGAATGTGAAAATGTCAGGAAGTAGCTGTGCTTTTGAATAAACCTCTTTAGATTTCCTGTCACGAGTGATGGCCTTCAGCACTTGAAGAAAATTTTATGTATCTTCAAAGCAACACTAACTTCCATATCTCTTTAAACTCCATATTGCTAACTGGAGAAATGAATCTGCCTGCTTTGAAGCCAAAAAAAATCTCTTTCCAAAGGAGAACTGGATACAAAAGAAATGGACTGTCCAAATGTATTTGCTTAAGATGTTAGTCTAAGAATTCAAAAAAGAACATGGGTTTCCGTAAATTAAATGAGAATTTGATGTACGAGGTTGTTGGAGCAAAGCAGTTGTCTTTGGAGAGTGTGATTTGGCTGCTTTTTACCTTTTGGCTTCATCTTCATGTTTAAGGCCAAATTTTACCTGTAATAGGATTACTTATGGTCAAATAGGCTGCAATTGTGGAATAATTGTTTAGAAACATAAGTACCAGGTGGATTTGCCAGCTTCAAAAGAACAAGCAGCACCAGAAAAGCCTAAGCTCTGCAGGGTCATGCATGGGCCTGTGGATAAGCAGAAACCTGTGGACATAGAAAGTCAGGACCAGTTTTCCAGCTTGCATGTCCCCACACTCCCACTAACAGTACTGAGGAGAAACAGAGGAATCCTCATCCCAGCCTCCAGCAGTAGCTTGCTTCATCCTGCAGTAAGAGCGCAAAAGGTATGGCCACATAGACGAGAAGCCACAGTCAATCAGTAGAACATTTTTTGGTAGTCTGCTTCTGGTGCAGTTTAAACAATAGATGTTATTCATCGGTAAGCTGTACAGCCAACCGGATTCAAGATTTATCAAAACACAGCTAATTGCGAATTTTCTAAACCCATTACATCAGCCCAGAATTTGATGATGTAAAAAGTAAAAAAAGGTTGGTTTGGGGTTTTTTTTGTTTTGTTTTATGGGCTTTTTGTACTTGTCCATGAAACTGAAGATTCAATGTCCTCAAGCTTTTCTCTTCAAACCCAAGGACCTAGATATGAAACAGGAAAACTCGGATTGTCACTCCAGCGCTTGGGACTTCAAACAGGCACCATATTTCACAAGGTACTTAGAGCAAATCTGACTGCTGTCCTTCTCTGACTTGCCTTAAATTTTTGTTTTGCAACCAAAGCAAACTCAAAGTGCCTGAAGGATCTTGTTTCTCATCAGCTGCCATCTCAGCAGAAAATATTGATATATTTGCATTTTTTGAAATAAGGTTATTTAAACTGCTGAAATCCTGAAGTTAAAAATGCTAAGCTATCTAGTGATGGTTTTGTTTATTTTTTTCTTCCTCAGTGCCTATTTGAAACCCTATAATTCAACATGTCAATATCGATGCTGATTAATCAAATATATGCATTTTTCCAAAAGCAGTATAGTGAAGTATTTTCAGTGTCTTATCCATAGGGCATTTTTCAGGGGATTTAGCCACACTTACAGCAAAAAGTCACGCAGTATTCTCCTCCAGGCTACCTATTATGGGCCAGTCTGGCTCAGTCCTTCACTTGCTGTGTCAAATGCTACAATCGATAATAGATATGTAGATGTACAAGGCTGATGTCTTGCACTGTGTTGTAGGGCTCACCAAACGTGAGTCACAATGACAACTGGAAGACACTCTAGTGCTACTAAATTTGACATTATTTTCCTTCCAACACAAGGATGTCCATCTTTGACCCTTATCTCCAGGAATGAAAAATCGCCACAAGAAAAGATTTTGCAGGGCATGAGCTTCCCATAGCTGTTTTACAAGCCTTCTCTTTCTTTTCAGGGTTCTTTTTGTTTTCCTGATGCTATAGACAAATCACTATTATTTTTATAAAACCACACACCATATGTTAAAAATGAGCCAACAATACCAGAACTTTAATGTCCATGCAAGTACTCAAACTGAGAAGAGGGGACAAAACTTCATGCTAAAGTCTAAAATCCCAGAATCGACATGAACAACAGCATTTTTCATCCTGTTCTTAAAGAAATGATTTCCTTGGAATCCTACCCTTTTCATCCCCCAAGAAAATAAATAAATAAATAAATAGACTCAGAAGGTCAATTGTTGTTATATTAGTTTTCAGTTAAAACATGTGGAGTCATCTCTTTTATTAGGACTCACAGCAAAAAGAACATGAGAAAAATAAGTGCTGGCTGCATGCCATCCTACAGCCTGCTTTTGCATTCCTACATCTTGTCTAATAATTACCAGGATATAAAAATTAACACAGCACAGGCGTACACTTCTGTCCTTAAACCGTCACCACTACCACAGAAATAAAATGTTTTCATTTCAAAAACTCCTGTGTTAAGTATTCCAGGGCATATCTAACATAGGCACAATGTCTACATTGTCCGCAACTGTACATTATAAAACCATTATGTCTTGTACCTGGAACTTCTTTCAGCTGTTCAGTCTAGTTTCCAATTTCCAAACCTTTTCAATTATCCAGTCCATATAATAATCATTCTGCTTAGCCTAGCACACAATGTTAGTTCACGAACAAAGTTCCTTTTACTTTTTCTGTACTTCTGAGCATGTAAATGTATGCCCCAAAGCATCCAATACAAGCAAGGAAGAAAATCCCTTTATGTTGCATTTTTTGTGGGGGCAAACGGTGATCCCCTAAATGCGACCCTCTGTTCACACACCACCTCTACTCCAGAGCCACTGGAAATGGGTCTTCCAGCACCCAGGTGGCACTGACTCACCTCCTTCATTTTAGCATCCAAGAAGTGTGTTACTCACTCACTGAGCAGCCTAGAGTAGCACACAGTTTTTAGATGACTAAGTTCAGGTGAGACAAGTGCCAACATTAGGTTGATATTTTAAAAGATAAATTACAGGGTTACCTAGCAATGGCATTAAAAGTGCAGAGGCTCTTAGGAAATTTAAGCCCCCAGGTGAGTTATTCACTCCATGTTTGTATGTGATTCATGCTTCTAGCTCTGCAGGCTTACATGGTCCCTCTGCCCCACACCTTTGGTTCAGAGCCTCAGAGCTCACAGATGTATTTCTTACACCAGGAAGCCAGGGGCACACATCGCTCATCTCCATAAGGACTCATGCACTGGGTCTTTACCAAAACAGTCTAGCTCTTTAAGAAGTGTAAAAGGGAAATATTATTTCTCCTTGCATTCTCTTCCATCACATATGCTCAAGAAAGCTTTAAAATCAAATCAGATCAGAAATATCTTAATGAAAATAGCACAAGGTACAAGCAGTAGTAAGTCAGGGCCAACAGATTCACAGATTCTTACGGCATATGAGTATGTTTCAACACAAAAAAAATATTATTGAACCCCATTAGAAGTATTCATTAGTGAAACGAGAGTTGTTTCTCTTCATCTTGTTTTTTTTCATGCAATTATGATGAAAAAAATGGGGGGGGGGGGGGGAGCAGCCAGTCACAGGCTGTACTGTCTCTTGATATCAAAGCAGAATGGTCATGGTGGTGTCCAAGAATAAGCACAGTGATGAGCTAATGTGGAGCTTGGCCTTCCTAAGAGCTGAGGCAGGCATCCTCTACCTCCAGCAGTGCACAAAATTCATTTAGCTGGAGAAAATCGGTGACTTTGGACGTCAGTTCTGTTAAAGCAGCAACAGAGAAGACAAAGAAACGAGCAGACATCTGAAGCAGGCTTTATCTGTCCCCCTTTAGGCTCCTGCAGCGGAAGATCTGAACGAGTCAGCGAGGTTATCCTGGTGGCAAGCAGAGGGAAATGCACACTCTGTCTGGCGGGAGTCACTTTGTCCTAAGATGGGTGTTTACAGCAGAACAGATGCAAGAGCAGTAAGGCGAGCCCAGATGACTAGCGCAGAAGTAAACATCTACAGCACAGCTGTCTGAAGTAAAGTGAGATGAATTCCATCCTTATTAATACAAGATACAAGAGCTAAAAAGTGACTTTACAACAGCAGCAAGAAGAGAAATTGCAATCTGGTAAATGTCTGAGCCTTACAGGAACAGGGCATGCTCTTTTTTCAGAGTTATAGCAGATTTACAAAGATGTGGTGAAAGAATGGGTGAAGAGGTGCTTTATTCAGGGCTGCTCATGAAAGGAAGAAAAAGGAAAGGTGCCCGGGTGTGCTCTGACTGACAGTGCTGGATCCATTGCATTTACCTCATCTGTCCAGTGCATAGTTGTAAGAGTTGCGCATTGAACTGTGAATCTAAAAATAATGCACTCAATCATCTTTGCAATAAATATATTTCAAAATCCTGTTCTATTTTTCAAGTATGTCCACACACCAAAATAGATATTTTTGGTACGATTGAGTAGAGCCAGCCATGAATTCTTCACTAAATATATTTGGATTATAAGTAACCTTTTGATAAAAATCTTTTTTCACTGCTTTATTACAAGAATAATAATGAATCAGCTTGTAGTGAGCAAAGTGATTGAAAGATGCAACAAATACCGCTGCTACTTAAAGAAGAGCAAGACCAAATCTCTTTAAGTGCCTTTTTTTGGCTACTAAGGTTTTATTTTTGGTTTTGTTTGTAATAATTAATGTGCCCTGGACAAACGCAAAAGAGAAAAAACTCAGATGTATTTTTTGGTCACTGTAGCAGTTAGTTCCTATTTCTCTGGGTCCTGCATCCTTTTCCAGACTCCCTGGGAGCCCACCCTAAACAGTTTGGGGAACTCTTTAATAATCTAGGACTATAGTTTTCTGAGAAACCACATATACTGACCCTGTCCTAGTGCAGACATCATACCTGCTGCATCCTCCAGCCTGGATCAGGGTGGATATTGTGCTGCTTTTTACATTGTTTCCCTGTATTTCAGAGATGAGTCGAAACTCTGCTGAAGTGACTGTCCAAGTTGTTTAGTGGGCCATCCAATTAGCTTTCATTTTTAAATCCCTGTCTTATCTCAGATATTCTTGACTGGAGTGCACTGGAGTGTGAATTTAACACCAACTTACCTTCTCATACTCCATAAGGACTTGCTTCTGTCTTCCTTTTGCCTATGTTAAGTTTGGATCCAAAGTGAAATCTTAGTTTAGGTAAGGTTTTGAACCTCCCCTAGAGCTTTGGATTTGGGTCAGATTCAAAAAGGCCAGAAGATTGTTCTCTGAATCTCATTTATTTGTCCCACAAGACTGTAGAAGGCATAATGTATTGTCTAATGTTGCCAGAGGAGTGCCACTGAAAATGACTGACTTCCCTCATGAAACTTTATGAGATCTGCGCCATGTGGATGGATTTTATTGGCTGGACAGTGAACTTCCAAAAGGAGTTTGGCCTTTTACATTTCCTTGAGTTTTAGTTATCCAAGTTATTAAAGAACACAAATAAGAAAACATATTTTAAAATGATAGCTTTTATCTTGGGGATTTGCCTTGTGATTACAGTTTTTTTGAAGTTTACTGTGTTTATTTTTGCTGATTAAGAAGCTCTGTAGTCCACTGGAAGAGAAAGTATTTGATAAAAAAATGAATGTAAAGGAACTTTTAGTGGTCCAAATAGATACAGTAGTTCCCCTTGATTTATCATCTCTGTTATTATCCCTTCTTGTAAAACAAGTAGCAGTTCTCATTCCTCCAAATCGCTGGCAAAGAATTCATCCTGGATCACGAGGTAATGCAACAGTTGGAGGATTTAGAGTGGTCAGAACACTTACCAGCGGTCAAAAATGCCAAAAGCAGCCTTGGTGCCAAGTGTACCAAGACACAGCTCTGCTGGTACATAGTTGGACAGCTATTGCTGAAGTCCCAGGACCTAACAGCTGACAGTCCTCCATATGCCAGGAAAGAGGCTCTTGCTCTGTTTATTGCACAGTTAACAAAATAAGTGGCTTGGTAGTAAACATGGCCTTTGGCTTTTAATATAGGTTATAGCCCTGAGATTTATACTACCAAAATCTGCAGGTCACATTTCCTGGCTGCTTTGCTGAGCAGGGCTGTAGGACTGTTCTGCATGCTTCTGTTGGCCATTCTCAAACCTCACGGTCATTGTCGCAACTTTAGTTGTAAGTTGGTGTTCATCCTGCCTCTGAAAAAGGGCTTGGAAATGCAAAGTGAGTGGATGAAAAGGTGCAGATACCAGGAGGCAAATATACAGAAGTAACCGTTTTTCTTTTAAAAAAAGTTCTCCTGATTCTTTTAAGCATTCATCTGAACACTGCAAGTGTGAGGCAGGTGATGTGGCAGCCTCATCCTGCAGCATGGACCTCTGTACCAGCTCCTTCTCTAGCACATACACTAGTACCGCACTGCAGTCCCACCGAGTGAGTGGCACAACTTGTTTCATGCTGACTGCGATCCCTGCGGAAACTCTTGAAACCTACTGAAGGAAAAGATGCAACAGTGGCTTCCATCCCCTGCCATTACAGAGCTGTCACCTGCTGGGCAAGATACTTGGAGTTGAGAAGGTGAGGGGGCAGAAAGTGCCGTGCTCTGGCTGTGGGAGTTTAATGGCTTTGAAAGAGGTCCAGAGGCACATGAATTAGCCCTGCTATATGGTACCAAGAGTGCCAGCCACATGCAAAATAAACTTGTAAAATTCTTCACAAGTCAAATGTGACTTTTCTGCTTTTCCACCAGTCCCATCTGCAGAATGACTCAGAGTACTTTTTCCCTGTATATTATCTCCTCTGCTCTCTTAACTGAAGAGGATGTTCTATTCTCTATGTGTCCCTCAATATCAAAATAGACGGTTTTAAGCACTGATAGATGTTTTCTGCTATTTTTCCCTTTCTCTTCAAATGTAAAATTCTGCAGAGCCTATTCACTCCATTTCAATGAAGACTCTGCTTTGGTTTCACATTTAATACAGTTGTGAAGGAAAGAAATGCCACACGAAAGGAAAGATAATGACCTCATGCTACAAGACTGAAGCAAATGGAGTGTCTAGGAAGGGGTATAGGTCGATTTGCCCCTTTTAAACACAATATAGACCAACCATATGTTTGTTTAGAATTGTACGGATTTATATTGCAGCTCTGTTGCAGCACTGACTTAGGGAGCAGTCCAGGTTAATACACTGTTCAGGTGGGTGGCAACTGAGCAACACAAAGAGATTAATGAACTGGCAGAAATTTAGAGTAAACCAGCAATTAATTACATGTTAATGACACAACGATGATTATGTTTGAAAAAAAATTTTCAAAATCTAGCCAAGTGTAACGTAATCTAATGACAGTGCTAGGGGACACAGAAAGTAGCTAGGTATGTATTACGTGCAAGCATATGTAATTTTAAATTTCAGAGGGACCATGGGCCATGAGGTAAGACTATGAGTAATAGATGAAGTTATGCAAAGAAAACTTTAGGATGAATTACAGGAAAAAATAATTAGCTCCACTGAAGTAGTTTTAGACTCACAGGTTTCCAAAGGAAGCAGGAAAATTCTGATATATTTGTCACTTAAAGACAGTGTATTATATACTCTAGCTGGTAGATGTTTTGAGATCAGTCCCTTACTGGCCTCTGTGGATTACAGCAGATATCTAATAGCACATTTTAATCAACTCGGCTTTCCATAAGCCTGTTTGTCTAAAGGTTCAGCTGAGACTTTGTGTTGTACCTGCATGCCTAAAGAAACATGGATTTACCTAGTGGGATTTTTAAAAGCACCTTAGAAGAAAGATCATATGTCCTACCTGCCTTTTTGAGCTCCTAAATAGCTTTGGAGTGTGAGCTCTAGTGCAAAGATGAAGAGTGTATGTGAGTATCATTAAGCCAAACTTCCAATGAATAAAATTATCTTGGGGCAAAAATATCATTAGGGAAATGAAGAACAAGACACTGCACTTCAAATACAGCTTTGAAATTTTTGATAATGTCTGATATGATAGATCATTGTTATCATGCACAATAGTAAACAGAACATTTCAAATTGAAAAGACCATTTTCCAATTTCTCCTCTCTGGTATGTAAGATTAAGAAGTGGCAAATTATTGCTGTGCAGGTATTTCTGGGGAGTCACCTTCTTTGTGGTCTGTGAATGACGGAACACACAATATTTTCCACTGAATAGGATGAGAAAAATTGCTCTGTGTTGGAAATCAGAAAGTTATTTTTGCAGAATCAACAGAAAAATTATGTTGAGTCTAAAACAATCAGCAAAAACCCCACACCTCCAGCAACTGCCAGCAGATTAGAGAGGGCCTTACTTTCTTCCCTAGGCTGTCTGCAGAAACCATCTCTAAGTTATGGCATTACCATGAGGTCACCGAGAGAAATGAAGCAACTATTGAGATAGCCCTTCCTTTCCCACTCCAATCCCAGGAGAAATTACAGGAACAGCTCCCCATCCCTTTGCAGCCTTCACCCCATGCCCCGTCTCAGTGCAACCCTTTCCTATAACAACACATTTCTGCCTCCTGCTTTCCCAGCAGTTGGCTTCCAACCCCAGGGAGATAGAAACAAATTCTTCGTATTCCCATTTGTGGTAACATCTATTTCTGCTGCTGTGCCTTCACCTTTGGCATGGCTCAGAGAGATTTTTCTGCTGGGAACACAGATTGCAGAGTACACCTGCAGCAGGCTTCATAAATTCTGATGGCATTTGCATTTATAAATGCCCAACTGACTTCAAAATCATAGCCTTGGAAGTATGTCCATGGAAGTCAATGTATGTTCACACATTCTTATCAAGTTATTCTGCCTCTGGTGGTTTAGGTCACAGTGTTCAAGTGGTTGGTAAAGTGCATGGGCACTTTCTGGGTGCAGCTCAGATGTGGTAAACCCCTAAGCAACAGAAGATCTAGTTTCTATCTATTTTAGGCTCCTAGGTACTTAACTGCTTTTGAGAATGTAATTTGGAAGATGAAGTCACTCAAGGCTTTGAAGATTTCTTTGTCTCTGTATATTTCATCTACAGCTTTGAAAGTCTCAAGCACTTCTAAAACTACTCTTGAAATTCTTTGCAAGTCACATGAATTTACGAGATCACTAAGGTATGTTAGCAAACTTCAAAGGGATTGGATTTGATTTAGAGACTTATAATTATTTGTAAGTTATTTCAAACTATTTTATTATTTTTTCCAAGACCCAGAGAAGGTTATTATGATGATATTGATCCCGTAAAACCTACTCCAGGCTGTATCCTGCCTTATTTGCACTGGGAGCCATTTAGGCTGTTAGTAATTCATTTTAATTCCCAAATGATTGAGAACAAAAATTACAAACTGAGACTCTCGAAAATAAGTCCTCCTCCTGTACAGTTGTGTACAGTTTCGTACTGGATTTCAATTTAGGATATGAGGGTTATGGTATTTCATTCTACTAACAATTAAAATAATGGAATAACTCAAAAGGAGTGCTGAACACTGCTTATGTTCTGACCTCAATTCTGATTAGGAAAACAAATTAAATATAGGGGTAGGCACGATACACTTAGCTGGTATAAATCAACATAATTGCACTGAATCCAGTGGAATTACATCATTTTACGTCAGCTGAGCATCTGACCCAAGCTTGCAGAATGATTAATCTTCCTCACACACTCCAAAGTTTATGGAAATTACATTTTTATGTATAAGTCTTCCCTTCAGCACTTGCCAGAAAGGTTAACAAATAGATTTGCTGTGCTATAACCCTAACGCTTCCTTTTCCTAACATACATAAAACATCTGGTGCAATATGTCATTCTTAACATCTGTCACCCATATTTACTAAATCCTAAACAAAGCTATACTTTTTCCAATAATCGCTTTTTGTAAATATTTCCTTTCACATGCTTCTTCTAAACTATTCTTTCCAGGTCCAGTTCCAGATAGAAAAACAGAATTTGCCAAGCAGGGTTAAAGCCACGGCGTGTCTAGTATAACCCCAGAAGTATCTGTGCGAATGAAGGATGGAAAACTGTGAAGCAAAGGGTCCCTTTGCTCCTACAGGGAATCAGTGGAGGCAAAATATATGGATAACTTTATTATCACAGCTTGCACTTCTAGGAACATCTACTGCTTCATTGCTCATTTTATGATCATTGTGAGTGTGATTCTCCACTGTCTAGAGTTTGTACAAGCCTATGTATCTGTCTCACCTCATCACATACGGGTGGAAGGGCTCATGGAAGGGTTTCTATGACAGGAGGGGCAGTATAGAATCCACTCCATGGGAAATGCTTGGAACAAAGCTTACATTCATGGATGCAGGATAATCCAAACAGGAGATAAAAGGTCACAGGAAACCAGGCGCCATCACTTCTGCCGCTTGTGGAACTACTTGTTTATATCTAGTTTCTGGATGAGGCAGGAAGTACTGAAATATCTCAAAACTGGTTCTTCCTTTGGCACTTTAAACTAGAAGTGCGAGAAGAAGTAGCTGGAATCCTCCATCCTGATTTCACAGGTGCCGCAGGAGTGTATCCAGCCTGAACCAAACTGAGGAATGAAATGGGGAGAGATAGGACCGTCATGGAACACAGTAAAGAGGTTCTGTGGCGACTCTAGTCCCTTCACCTTGCTCATATAACCCGGGACCTGTCTGCATTGCCATGCTTTCAGTTTAACATCTAGATTTCAGTCTGCTCCAGTGCAGGGAAATTGCCTCCTTTGTTCAGGCTGAGTGCATCTGGATTCCTTCTTGTATGTGTTCTTATATGTCTTGCCTGCAGCTCAACAAAGGCGATTGAAAGTCCCACACCTGGAGATGAACTGCCTCAGGTGCCAGTACATGCTGGGGGCCCACCAGTTGGAAAGCAGCTTGTCAGAAAAGGACTAGGGGGTCTCCGTAGACACCAAGATGAATACGAGTCCTCAATGTGCCCTTGAGGCAAAGAAGGTGGCCAGCGGTATCCTGGGCTGCATTAAGAGAGCTGTTGCCAGCAGGTCGAGTGAGGTGAGCCTTCCCTTCTACTCAGCGCCCGGAGTGCTGGGTCCAGTGTTGGGCTCCCCAGTACAAGAGAGACGTGGACACACCAGAGGGACACAAAGATGATTAAGGTTCTGGAGCATCTCCCCTGTGAGGAAAAGCTGAGAGAACTGGGGCTGTTCAGCCTAGAGAAGACAAGGCTCTGGGGGATCTTGTGTATAAATACCTGCTGGGAGGGTGCAAAGAAGATGGAGCCAGGCTGTTTTCAGTGGAGGCCACTGCCAGGACCAGAGGCAACGGCCAGAAACTGAAACATAGGCAGTGTCATCTGAACATCAAGAAACACTTTGGTCTACTGCAAGCATGGCCTGTCACTGCCACAGGTTGCAGGCAGGCGCTGCGGACTTTTCATCCTTGGAGATATTCAAAACCTGTCTGGAAATGGTCCTGGGCAGCAGCTCGAGGTGGACCTGCTTGAGCAGGGAGGTTGGATGATCTCCAGAGGGGTCTTCCAACCCAAACCATTCTGTGATTCTTTGTCCCTAAGCTGTTTGTCCAGGAGGAAAGCAGATCCCTGGGCCTCAGATGCTGGAAAGCAGGGATTTATAAAAGAGCAGTGCATACCTGCAAGATTCTTGTATGCAGAGATGTGGCTCATCGGATGATTCTGATGGAGCAGAGATTCCCAGCGATCACTTCTTGGAGGTTAGCAATTATGACTAAACAGTCAAACAGGCTGAGGATGGTCAGAGGCTTTGCAGTTATCTCAAGATAATCTGTGTAAAGTCAATCGTTGTAAATTTGATTGTTCAACTGAAGTGTCTAATGTTGTCTCATACCTGTCCAGTTAGGTTTCTTCCCAGCCAAGTAAGTAAGTCATCTGCTAGTACTTGGCTTCTTTTATTTACTCAGCCTTTTTTTACCTAGCCCAGTATTTAGTTTATTTGATAGCTTCTTTATCCAGCACCAGATTTTTACTACCTCTCCTGCAAACAACTGAAGAAGGTCATACACCTATAGCTGAGTCTGAATGATTTTTTTCTTAAAAGATATAAGGAATATAACAGATAATCATACCTAATTAACCTTTGGTATTTTATGAAACTTTAAACTATGTTTGGGTTTTTTAAAAAGTTTTATAGTTTTTAAAAATATTGAATTTACTTCTGAATCTACAGTGGTCACCAAAATAAACATCAACTGTATCTCTGTGATGAAATCAAGATATCCTCCTGTAATTCTTTTTCACAGTGAGTGACAGCTTAGAAGACATCCTTGAAAAGCAAAGACAAGCCAGGGATGGAGCTACCAGCTAAGCAGTGTGGCTGACCAGGTGCCTGGTGCTTCAGCCTGGATCCTGCTTCTCTTTTCTTTAGGAGTGTGGGTGTATCCTAATACTCCACAAACTTCTAATATGACCTTGGAGATATCACTGAGGAAGTTAAGGTACCAAGACTTTGACAGGACAGCACTTTTTTCATTGCAGGGAGTGTTGTGGGTTACAAATCACACATAAAATGTTGTGACAACTGAGATGGGCTATACATAGGAATAGAAGAGGGCTACACTCTTAGCTTGTATATCTAAGAGAGAGTTCAGCTTAGCACCACTGATTTCCATGAGTCAGACTAACCAAGGATTGACTCAAGGTACTGTATAAAATACCTTGGAAATCCCAAAATACAGTTAAAAAGCAATGAGAGATTCTTGTCTCCGAGATGCACTTCAGCAGATGACTCCTGGACATCAGAACCTCTGCCATTTTTTAAGATGTCAGCACACAGCCATGTTATGTAAGAAAATAGCATCCTGGCTTCTCTCCCACAGCATCCTGGCCTGTATCCTGTGGCCAGCAGGACCAGGGAAGTGATCGTGCCCCTGTACTCAGCACTGGTGAGGCCGCACCTTGAATCCTCTGTGCAGTTTTGGGCCCCTCACTGCAAGAAGGACATTGAGGAGCTGGAGCGTGTCCAGAGAAGGGCAATGAAGCTGGTGAAGGGTCTGGAGAACAGGTCTGATGAGGAGCGGCTGAGGGAACTGGGGTTGTTTAGCCTGGACAAGAGGAGGCTGAGGGGAGACCTTATCACTCTCTACAACTGCCTGAAAGGAGGTTGTAGTGAGGTGGGTGTCAGTCTCTTCTCCCAAGGAACAAGTGGTGATAGGACAAAAGGAAACAGCCTCAAGCTGTGCCAGGGGAGCTTTAGATTGGATATTATGGAAAATATCTTCACTGAAAAGGTTGTCAATCACTGGAACAGGCTGCCCAGGGAAGTGGTGGAGTCACCATCCCTGGAGGTATTTAAAAGACGTGTAGATGTGGTGCTTAGGAACACAGTGTAGTGGTGGACTTGGCAGTGCTAAGTTAGTGGTTGGACTCAATGATCTTAAAGGTCTTTTCCAATAAGTCATTCTATGATTCTAGAACTCATTGTTTTTATGGCTCACAGAGCACTATCTTCATCCAGAACAAACTAACTGGTTTGTTATATGTATATTACATCATACATAAAGTTATTTCCATGAGTCAGTGGTGTAAATAGATGAGTAAAAGGTTTTTGTATAAAACAAAGCTCTGATTATGAAACGGAGCACGTCAAACCTCTGTGTGTTGTGGAGAGCAGTACAGACAAGCTGGCCCTGGCATCAGTATCCACACAGCTCTGTCACTCCGATGCTGTGACTGAGCTATGAAGCCTTGCCGCAGGCAGTTAAGCTCTTCCCGTGCATGGAGTAGTGCCACTGCTGCTCAGTGATTCCCTGGGTGGTGTAGAAATACCATTGAATTATGCTGTACATTTCCAACTATACCCACATGTCTGGAAAGAGTCATCCAGTTAATATAGCAGGGCGAAATCCTGGCCCCAGTGAAATCACTGAACATGTCACCATGCATTCAAAAGAGTATACGAAGTCAGCGCAGTCCTCTCTGCTCATGTCTACTCCATTAGAGTGAACTGTAGCATCCTGAACTCTTTAAATCTTTGCCAAAAAAAAAAAAAAAAAAAAAAAAAAAGACTAATCACAGAGTAGTTTATAATAAAGTATGTACTGGAATTTTTTTCTTAAGTAATAAGAGCATTTAACCTGCTGCCAAACCAGCATGTGATAACTGGGCCTCCAGTTCCCTGCATGAGTGGGGCCTGGACCATGTCCAGCACAAATTAGTTCAAAAAAGATTTGTTTCAGTGTAGCAGATTGTTTCTGTCAGTAGCACTAAACAGTAGTGCTTTCACGAATAGATGCTCTAAATTTCAGCTCTCTGGTGATATGGTACTGAGAGTACCTCAGTTGTAGGTGTGAGTCCCTATGGAAGGGCTCACAGTGCTCCAACAACTGTTCTGTACCTTTCACTTGGCCAGTTTAATAATCCAAGCAGTGCATACTGCATCAAGAGAGGACGCGTGTCCCTGACTGCCACAGGGTCCAAAGGATTTTTCTCCATTAACCACTCTTCAAAAGCATTTTCCAGAGTCTTTTGCATGTTGGCTGATTTCTTCCTACCCAAAGCACAACGCTCTGACTGGCCCATTGGTATAAAAACCACAGAGTACTTTTTCTGTGGTAGGCAGCAGAAAGAACGGTAAAGGGCTAAACTAATCTTCTTACACTAGCTTTATTAGGTGGATTGCACTGAGCTGTTATCATGTCCAGTGAACTTACAACAGGTTATAATATATCTTGACAGGCTGATAACTGTATATAACATACTATTTATGTACTTCGCTTACAACATCTGCTAATGGTACATTTAGCTCTTCCAAGTTCTCTCCAGAGGAACATCAATTTAGAATGTGATCGACTGAGAAAATAAGCCCACAAACATACGCAAGACTGGATTGTTAGTTTAAAGTGTGAGAGATCTCCATGGCAATGTGCTTCACGGGAATTTATTTCTTCTCTTTACTGTTTTTTTTCTACTATGTTTGTGCTATATTCTAGTATGTCACTGGTGGTGGTCTTGTTCTGGTTTCTCACAGTGTAACCCCAGCTCTGTCATTCAGCAGAAGTACTTCTGACGCTCAGCCATGGCTTAACATGTAGCAGAAGGGACCAAGTGGGTTGTTCTTTTTTTCTTTTAGCTCTCCTTTCCATCAGCACTAACTGTTTTGGTAGGTTACTGAGCATTTCTTGTAAGAGATGTATTGCATATATTCTTATGTTCTTTTCCAGCTGGAATGGTATCTTGCACTAAGAGTCCATGATTCAATGTGCTAGGGAGAAGTTTCCCTTTCAGGCCACTGAAATCTTAGCCCTGGAAATAAGTATATGGCTCTTATCTTTCTATATGCTTCCTAAATTAGAAGTAAGAATGTCTCCAACCCCTACAGCTGTATTTCACAATAATCGTGATACTTTTTCCTGCCTTTTTCTAGGCAATATATATAAGGAACATAAAGACATTTCAGCTGTGCTTTCTCACCAAAGATCACATAACATATCGTGTTTCCATAGATGAAGAAACTCAAACTGATAGGAGAGAGATACTTAACTCTAAACAAGCACAGAAGCCTGTTTGGAAAATCTTGAGAGTTTGAAGTGTGTGCTTGCGGTTCTGAGGCATCAGAAAATGCCTTCTGTGGAGATCCATGACATTGCTCCGCCACCCTCGTAGCAGAACATACAGGGTTGGGGGAGAAATGCATGGTTGTAACAATGCTCCCATCTTTTACAAATGGCTTATAGAGATAGAGGAAGGAATAAGAATGGAGTTCATGCTGAACCTGTTGGCACCAACTTACCTGTATTTTCTTGCCTACTTAGAATGTCCTCCATCTACAAAGGGTCAAACAGTGACAATAGAAGACACAGAAGGAACGGTTACCAAGACCTAAGAGCTCCCCAGGGGTGTCCTGCATCCCCATGGCTGACTGTCAGTGCACTAACCCCTCTGCCAAGGCAGGACATGTGAAGAACGCCACCAGAAGTGGCCTGTCCTCCAGTCAAGGCAGTCTTTGTGTGTCCAGGGTACCTGAGGGTGAGGACGGGAGGGTGCAACAGCCACAGAGCTGCCCCTGTAGTGTGTGGGCACGGGATGAAGCAAGTATACCTCCCCAGGCATACTGGGGAGGGAGAGACACAAAAGCCCCCAGCTTTCCTGCTGAATACAAATCTTTAGATAAGGCTACAACTACAGGGCTGTAATTAAACCACTGAGGATGAGGTTGGCAATGACGATCAGAGAGTCCCAAGGCCTCACACTCACTGTGGCACAGCCCAGCTGCTGGGCTGAGTTCAGGATATCCCTGGCCACTGGCTTAGATTGGGGCAGGTTCAGGGTTCAGAGAAGATTCAGCTTTTCCCCAGCATTTGCACACACTCACTGTGGGGAACGAAGGGGCAGCGAGGGCAGCAGGGGCTACCTGAGAGCTCCTGCTCTTACCCTCAGGCATCAATGCAGCATA